>NC_138988.1:5040529-6259529 GCF_964341445.2 Mesoplodon mirus
TTTTCATGAATGCTTGCTTGTGGTTATAATTTTATATTACATATTAAAATAGCCATTTTCCTTAATAATTTACATAAATTTAATGTGTTATGGATTCTGCAACTACCATCACATTGGTTTTGAAGTCTTGGTGAATAACTCCTGTGAGTCACATGTCCTGCTAAGTTCTGGGGAAACAAAGGAAAACAGAGAGGCATGCATGTACTCTATCCTTAAGGAGCTTATAGTCAGGTAGGGAGGCAGACATGTAAATAAATAATTACAGTTCAGGGTGGGAAGGGCTATTAATAACATACATGTGAATAACATAAAAAACAGGAAGGAGCGGTAAATTCTTTATGAATAGGGAGCAAAGAAGGGAGGCTTTATGGGGAGAATTTTACCTGAAGAACATCACAGAGGACCCAAAGCCTCAATAGAGGTGTATAGAATTCTACTCAGGGGCTGCCCTCAAAAGAAGACTTCTAGAAACCTACTTTGTACCTTTTAAGGTTCTCATGCTATACAGAGACTGGATCTCTGAAGATCCAGAAGAGAAGGTTAGGGCTTCCCTGGTGGCGCAGTGGTTGAGAATCTGCCTGCTAATGCAGGGGACACGGGTTCGAGCCCTGGTCTGGGAGGATCCTACATGGCGCGGAGCAACTGGGCCCGTGAGCCATAACTACTGAGCCTGTGTGTCTGGAGCCTGTGTGTCTGGAGCCTGTGCTCTGCAACAGGAGAGGCCGCCATAGTGAGAGGCCTGCGCACCGCGATGAAGAGTGGCCCCCGCTTGCCACAACTAGAGAAAGCCCTCGCACAGAAACAAAGACGCAACACAGCAAAAATAAATAAATTAATTAATAAACTCCTACCCCCAACATCTTCTTTAAAAAAAAAAAGGTTAAAAAGAAAGTTACAAGACTGTGAGTGAGTATACTCTTTGTTGTGTGCACTTTGGAGAAGGGTTTAAATTGGGAGTGGCATCTACATTAAGTTCAGTGAAATAGATGTAACATCACACTCTTACTTGGTATTTTCTTTTAAAAGCAGAAAAGAACAGGAAACAGAAGACCTTACAGCAATAAAGATCATTATAAGAATTGATAAATGAAAAGGTAAAGAGGAATGGCTATTTTGAGAGAGAAGGAAATGCTGGAACTTCTACATAGGGTAAAATAATTTAGTAAATGAGACGTCATAGTGTGAGAACCATGGGTATATAAGTTCTGTGCCTTAAAAATGTCATATTTAAAAGTTAGTGAACTATGTAACCTAATCAGCATTAGAGAATGGTCTCAGGTTACTGTCAGTGAATCCATTAAAGTAGATATCGTCACAGTAAGTTTGAATGATAAAGTCACAAAATAACTAATGGTCCCTGAGAAAAGAATGAAAACTTAGTATACTGAGTTTTTTTGAGTCTACTTGGCAATGAAATATGTGCAAACTGGAAGGAATCACATGAAGTAGCAGAAACGATTATTTTTTTCATATTAATCTTTTATTTTTATTTATTTATTTATTTTTTGAATTTTGAATTTTATTTATTTTTTTATACAGCAGGTTCTCATTAGTTATCCATTTTATACATATTAGTGTATACATGTCAATCCCAGTCTCTCAGTTCATCCCACCCCCCCGCTTGGTGCCCATACGTTTCTTCTCTACATCTGTGTCTCAGTTTCTGCCCTGCAGACTGGTTCATCTGTACCATTTTTCTAGGTTCCACATACATGCGTTAATATACGATATTTGTTTTTCTGAGTTACTTCACTCTGTATGACAGTCTCTAGATTCATCCACGTGTCTACAAATGACCCAATTTCATTCCTTTTTATGGCTGAGTAATAGTCCATTGTATATATGTACCACATCTTCTTTATCTATTCATCTGTCGATGGGCATATAGGTTGTTTCCATGACCTGGCTATTGTAAATAGTGCTGCAGTGAACATTGGGGTGCATGTGTCTTTTTGAATTATGCTTTTTCTGGGTATATGCCTAGTAGTGGGATTGCTGGGTCATATGGCAATTCTATTTTTAGTTCTTTAAGGAATCTCCATACTGTTCTCCATAGTGACTGTATCAATTTACATTCCCACCAACAGTTCAAGAGGGTTCCCTTTTCTCCACACCCTCTCCAGCATTTGTTGTTTGTCGATTTTCTGATGATGCCCATTCTAACAGGCGTGAGGTAATACCTCATTGTAGTTTTGATTTGAATTTCTCTAATACTTAGTGATGTTGAGCAGCTTTTCATGTGCTTCTTGACCATCTGTATGTCTTCTTTGGAGAAATGTCTAGGTATTCTGCCCATTTTTTGATTGGGTTTTTTTTTTAAATATTGAGCTGCATGAGCTGTTTATATATTTGGGAGATTAATCCTTTGTTGATTTGTTTGCAAATATTTTCTCCCATTCTGAGGGTTGTCTTTTTGTTTTGTTTATGTTTTCCTTTGCTGTGCAAAAGCTTTTAAGTTTCATTAGGTCACATTTGTTTATATTTGTTTTTATTTCCATTACTGTAAAAGGTGGATCAAAAAAGATCTTGCTGTGATTTATGTCAAAGAGTGTTCTTCCTATGTTTTCCTCTAAGAGTTTTATAGTGTCTGGTCTTACATTTAGGTCTTGAATCTATTTTGAGTTTATTTTTGTGTATAGTGTTAGGGTGTGTTCTAATTTTCATTCTTTTACATGTAGCTGTCCAGTTTTCCCAGCACCACTTATTGAAGAGACTGTCTTTTCTCCATTGTATATCCTTGCCTCCTTTGTCATAGATTAGTTGAGCATAGGTGTGTGGGTTTATCTCTGGGCTTTCTATCCTGTTCCATTGATCTATATTTCTGTTTTTGTGCCAATACCATATTGTCTTGATTACTGTAGCTTTGTAGTATAGTCTGAAGTCAGGGAGTCTGATTCCTCCAGCTCCGTTTTTTCCCCTCAAGACTACCTTGGCTAGTCGGGGTCTTTTGTGTCTCCATACAAATTTTAAGATTTTTTGTTCTAGTTCTGTAAAAAATGCCATTGGTAATTTGATAGGGATTGCATTGAATCTGTAGATTGCCTTGGTAGTATAGTTATTTTCACAATATTGATTCTTCCAATCCAAGAACATGGTATATCTCTGCATCTGTTTGTATCATCTTTAATTTCTTTTATCAGTGTCTTATGGTTTTCTGCATACAGGTCTTTTGTCTCCCTAGGTAAGTTTATTCCTAGGTATTTTATTCTTTTTGTTGCAATGGTAAATGGGAGTGTTTCCTTAATTTCTCTTTCAGATTTTTCATCATTAGTGTATAGGAATGCAAGAGATTTCTGTGCATTAATTTTGTATCCTGCAATTTAGCCAAATTCATTGATTAGCTCTACTAGTTTTCTGGTGGCATCTTTAGGATTCTCTGTGTATAGTATCATGTCATCTGCAAACAGTGACAGTCTTATATTTTCTTTTCCAATGTGTATTCCTTTTATTTCTTTTCCTTCTCTGATTGCCGTGGCTAGGACTTCCAAAACTATGTTGAATAATAGTGGTGAGAATGGACATCCTTGTCTTGTTCTTGATCTTAGAGGAAATGCTTTCATTTTTCACCATTGAGAATGATATTTGCTGTGGGTTTGTTGTATATGGCCTTTATTATTCTGAGGTAGGTTCCCTCTTTGCCCACTTTCTGGAGAGATTTATCATAAATGGGTGTTGAATTTTGTCAGAAGCTTTTTCTGTATCTATGGAGATGATCATAAGGTTTTTCTTCTTCAATTTGTTAATATGGTGTGTCACATTGATTGATTTGCATATATTGAAGAATCCTTGCATCCGTGGGATAAATCCCACTTGATCGTGGTGTATGATCCTTTTAATGTGTTGTTGGATTCTGTTGGCTAGTGTTTTGTTGAGGATTTTTGCATCTGTATTCATCAGTGATATTGGTCTGTAATTTTCTTTTTTTGTAGTATCTTTGTCTGGTTTTGGTATCAGGGTGATGGTGGCCTCATAGAATGAGTTTGGGAGTGTTCCTTTCTCTGCAGTTTTTTGGAAGAGTTTGAGAAGGATGGGTGTTAGCTCTTCCGTAAGTGTTTGATAGAATTCACCTGTGAAGCCATCTGGTCCTGGACTTTTGTTTGTTGGAAGGTTTTTAATCACAGTTTCAATTTCATTACTTGTGATTGTTCTGTTCATATTTTCTGTTTCTTCTTGGTTCAGACTTAGAAGGTTATACCTTTCGAAGAATTTGTCCATTTCTTCCAGGTTGTCCATTTTATTGGCATAGAGTTGCTTGTAGTAGTCCCTTAGGATGCTTTGTATTTCTGTGGTGTCTGTTGTAACTTCTCCTTTTTCATTTCTAATTTTATTGATCTGAGTCCTCTCCCTTTTTTTCTTGATGAGTCTGACTAATGGTTTTTCAATTTTGTTTACCTTCTCAAAGAACCAGCTTTTAGTTTTATTGATCTTTGCTGTTCTTTTCTTTGTTTCTATTTCATTTATTTCTGCTCTGATCTTTATGATTTCTTTCCTTCTACTAACTTTGGGTTTTGTTTCTTCTTCTTTCTCTAACTCCTTTAGGTGTAAGGTTAGATTGTTTATTTGAGATTCGTCTTGTTTCTTGAGGTAGGCTTGTATTGCTATAAACTTCCCTCTTAGAACTGGTTTTGCTGCATCTCATAGGTTTTGGATTGTCAGAAATGACTATTTTAAAATGTAAGGTGGAATTAGCACACACATAGAGTTCATTGGTAGAGCTAAGAAAGACAATTTAAGACTAGATGGATCCTTAAAAAAATTTTATCATTCAAGTGCAAGAAGATGTCTTTTGTGTGGATAAATGCATTTGGGAAATCAGTGGAAGCTCTGATAGGAATTCTGAGCTTTAGAATTACATGAATTGCTTTCAAACTTAGTAGTATTCCACACTAAGGAATACATTTTATAATGTGTGTGTACCTGAATTAAAGCTTTCTCAAAATAGTACTTACCTGTACCATGTGGATATATTGTGCTCTGCCTTATTTTTTAAGAAGGCTGGTCCTGACTCACCACAATGATTTTCTGAACACTTACGGGTCATTCTCCACAGCTTGAAAAAGTGCTGAGTTACAGTCTAGGAAAGAAAGAGACTTGAGTTTTTGAAGTCTTCCTTGAAGAAGCTGGCTATTAAGGAGGTACTTATTCTGTCCTTGTTTGAAACATATTGGGTGCTATCTTAGTTATATGGTAGTTCCTCCTTATCTGTGAGGGATGCTTTCCAAGACCCCCAGTGGATGTCTGAAACTGCTGATAGTACTGAACTCTGTACTATTTTATCCTATACATATATACCTGTGATAAAGTTTAATTTATAAATTAGGCACAGTAAGAGAATATCCAAATTTCCAGCATCACTACCCTTGCACTTTTGGGCCATTGTTAAGTAAAATAAGGGCTGCTTAAACACATGTACTGCCATACTGAGACAGCCCATCTGATAACCCAGAAGGCTGCTAAATGACTAAAGGGCAGGTAGAGTATACTGTGTGGATGTGATGGACAAAGGGGTGATTTACATCCCAGGCAGGAGGGAGCGGGTTGGTGTGAGTTTTCATGACACTACTCAGAAATCAAAAAGCTTAGAAAAGCATGCAATTTAAAACTTAGGAATTGTTCATTCTGGAATTTACCATGTAATGTTTTCAGATCGTGGTTGACCACTGGTAACTGAAACTGCAGAAAGCAAAACTTTCTAAGGTGGAGCACTGATGCACCAACCAAAAGGGCCCAAAGAGGGCAACTGAAATGGATCTCAAGATTCAGGGGTTTGGTCTTTGACTCTTCCTTGAGTCCCCTTGCTGCATAATTCAGGGCTATGTGTCTTTCTATTTTGGTTATTTTGTTTGCTCCCAAACTCAGTACTATTTAGAATTTATAAACCACTTTTTAACTTAGATGTAGAAAAGGTATCATTCTCTAACTTTCTAAAAAGGAATATTTATGTAGAGAATAAATGAGGTTAAATGATTATGAGAGGTGAACTATGATAATAAAAACAGACATTTTGATATAGAAAGATGTAGCTTTGAAAAAGAGTTCAGACTGTAAAAAATCATGAATTACATGGCTGAAGTGAATGTATCTTCAAACTCCAGTGTGACAGAATGAAGCATGAAGTCAATAAAAGGCAAACTTCGGTGAACCTATGGAACCTGCCAGCTTCAGAAATTATGCTAGAAAAAATAAATTTAGAGAAATTTTGATCTACTCATTATTGACAAATGTTGAGTGGGTGACTACAGAAAGCTAAGATATCTAGCAATTAATGAGTTGTCCCTTTTTCTGTCATAAGATATCCATCCCCTGGTGTCTCTCAGAGACTGAATCTGGGGTTAAGCCCATTGTGGCACATCTTTAATGGAAGAGTAGTGGAGGAAGCAAAGTAGAGTAGGATCTAGGCTTTTTGATTTCTGAGGTGCTCTGGAATGGGGTGGTTGGAGGAGAGGAGGGCTGAACGCAGAAGGAAGCAGCTTGAAAACCAGTTGAGCCTAGCCTATTCTAGAGTGTTTTAGAATATCCTATTCTAGAATAGGCTGGAAGAATTCATGTTAAGTAAACTGTAGACTTCCTAAATTTATAGAATTTCGCTATCATAATAAGTGAAATTATGAGTATGCTGTGTTCTTTCTGGTAAAAGGTAAATGTGTAGTCTGTTGAATACAAATTCTCAGGCTGTCTCACCATATATAACTATAAACATGTAAGTGTTTAAGATCAGCGAACTTTTGTCATAATAAAGCTACTGTTTTGTATATGTGAAGAGTTATTTAAAAAAGATTACTTTTTAATTATTGGACAGAAAAGAGCTTTTAAAATTAGATTCCGGGCCTCCATGGTGGCGCAGTGGTTGAGAGTCCGCCTGCCGATGCAGGGGATATGGGTTCGTGCCCTGGTCCGGGAGGATCCCATATGCCGCGGAGTGGCTGGGCCCGTGGGCCATGGCTGCTGAGCCTGCGCGTCCGGAGCCTGTGCTCCGCAGCGGGGGAGGCCACAACGGCGAGAGGCCCGCGTACCGCAAAAAAAAAAAAAAAAAAAAAAAAAAAAAAAATTAGATTCCATGTAACTTTTTGTTACCAAAGTTATCTTTTTAAAAAAAATTGCTCTGAACATGAACAATTTCCTCTTTTTATTTGTTTGTTTATTTATTTATTTATTTTTGGCTGTGTTGGGTCTTTGTTCCTGCATGTGGGCTTCCTCTAGTTGCGGCGAGCAGGGGCTACTCTTCATTGTGGTGCACGTGTTTCTCATTGTGGTGGCTTCTCTTGTTGTGGAGCACAGGCTCTAGGCGTGTGGGCTTCAGTAGTTGTGGCTCACGGGCTCTAGAGCACAGGCTCAGTAGTTGTGGCACACGGGCCCAGTTGCTCCGTGGCATGTGGGATCTTCCTGGAGCAGGGATCAAACCCGTGACCCCTGCATTGGTAGGCAGATTCTTAACCACTGTGCTGCCAGGGAAGTCCTGCTGTATGGTATGTATGTATTTGTTTGTTTGTTTGTTTATTTTGCGTTACGCGGGCCTCTCACTGTTGTGGCCTCTCCCGTTGCGGAGCAGAGGCTCCGGCCGCACAGGCTCAGCGGCCATGGCTCACGGGCCCAGCCGCTCCGCGGCATGTGGGATCTTCCCGGACCGGGGCACGAACCCGTGTCCCCTGCATCAGCAGATGGACTCTCAACCACTGTGCCACCAGGGAAGCCCTGCTGTATGGTTTTTAGAAGATACTTCTTTCTTGTTTTTAGATGTGTACCCTTTCTTGTTAATTGATTACAGAGTACCTTGCCTTAGAGATTCCTATGATAAACAGGTCAGTCCTGGGGCAACTGGTAGGGGCCTTGGCCTTTCTGGGCTTGTCTGCTTATGTAGGCATGCCTTACAAATAGGATCCATCATTTTCTACGAGTGAAATGAAAAAGGTTGGGAGGCACTGCCTTAGTGTGCTTCTCAGCCTGTAAGTGGTCTTGATATAGACATGGAAAATTAAAAATTATGAATGGTAAATAATCAAAAACTTGAGAATTAAGCTGGATTTGCATTTTTTAATCAGTTTTTATTAACAGTTATTGTAGTATGTTCTCTCCTACGCACCAGCACTGTTATTTTCCAAGTGCCTACAAAACTTAGAATTTGTCATAAAATAACTATGATCTTGGACTTAGTCTACAGTTAAGTCTTGTAAGTGGGTTCTTTAACCAATAGATTGTAATAGTCTTCCCTCACAATTAAATACAGAATGCAATTTATTGCGGTTTGTCTTTTGCTGAATAATAGGTATTTTTTAAAGGTGTACTACCAACTGGAGATTTAATTCACATTTACTAGTTCTTGACAGGTCTTTTCTATTAAAAAAATTATATTTGTTGCAACATTATTCTGGCTCATAGCTGAATTCATTTAATAAATATTTGAGTGCTTGTGTTCCAGGTACTGTGTATTAAGGGCTAAGAATACAGTAGTGAACAAGATTGGCAGGAGGTCCTGGCAAGCTTGGCATGGAGCAGAAAGGGGGTGGGAGGTACTGACCAAAATCTGTAGACAGTTAACATTAGTGGTAAGTGGCATGAAGAAAATAAAGGTTATTTGATGGAGGTAGGGGAGTGGGGTCTTCTGACTGGGTTGGAGAGGGAAGATGTCTCTAAAGGGATCTTTTAGGTGAAGACCTTAATGATGTGAAAAAACCAACTTGCTTGTTTTTGGAGGTTTTTGTCTTCTAGATGAAGGGAACAGGAAGTTCAGAAGTGCTGAGGTGTGAAGCTTGGCATGTTCAGAAAGAAGTTTAGCTTTTATTCTGAGTCTTACACAGGGGAGGGAAATGATAAGTTGCATTTTTAAGATTGCCCTTGCTGCTTCTATGAGCCACATCATTTCAGGCTAGTGAGTTGTTCAAAGGAGTCTTCCTCTTTAATTGGGGAAAAAGGTCTAGGGAAAAGAGAAGCTTGTAGATGCCCTTAAAAAGTGACCTCATGGTAATGAAGGGATAGAGTTAGGAGTGTGTTGGGGCTTGGGTAGAGGTGCCAGAGATGGGAGGCAGTGCGTCATGGCCCTGCCACTTGAAGGCTGTAGGATTTTGTCCTGCCCCTCCCCCTTGCATAAATAAAATAGGCTTATAGATGTTTGTAGTAGATAGTAAAATAAAAAAGCAAAAAGTAAATAGATATGTAAAAAGTAAAAATTCCTTAATCATCTTGCTGAAATATTGGTACTTTGTTTATTATTCTATATTTTCTCACTTCTTTATTTTTATTTTTTAAATTAAAAAAAATAGGTTTGTGTTACTTTTAAAATATATATATTTATTTTACTTATTTTTAAATTTTTGCCTGCGTTGGCTCATTGCTGCGCGCAGGCTTTTCTCTAGTTGCGGCGAGCGGGGGCTGCTCTTCGTTGTGGTGCACGGGCTTCTCATTGCGGTGGCTTCGCTTGTTGTGGAGCACAGGCTCTAGGCGTGTAGGCTTCAGTAGTTGTGGCACGCGGGCTCAGTAGTTGTGGCGCACGGGCTTAGTTGCTCCGCGGCATGTGGGATCTCAGACCAGGGCTCAAACCCGTGTCCCGTGCATTGGCAGGCGGATTCCTAACCACTGCGCCACCAGGGAAGCCCCTCTCCCTTCTTTATGATTCTAGATTTCCCTCCCTCTTTCTAGATGAGTATGAAAGAGGTTCAAACTACATTTGTCATTTTTTGTTTTGTCTTGGGTAGCTTTTTCCACCTTTGCACCTACAGATCTACTTTACTTATCACGTGGGAATTAGCATGATTTGTTTAATTCCTTATTGTTAAGTATTTGGTGTTCTCCCCAATTTTTTAAGGATATGAACAATGCTCTAATGAAGATGCTTATGCATATATCGTTATACACTTGCCTTATACTTCTGTAGGATAAATTCCTAGAGTGACATTGAATTACCAGATCAGTCTTTAAGAACATTTCAGAACTTTAATAGTTTCTTACCATATTCTCCTCCAAAAAAGTTGAGCCAAGACTGTGAGAGTAATGCCAGGTAGTGATCTTAAGTCTCTAAACTTTTCTAGTTTTCTCAGCTGTCAGCTAAGAATAGTTATATGTATTGTCCCCTTTTGCTTCAGGCATGTGATGTGAGAAAGAGCATAGTACATAGTGGGTATTCAGACAGAAACTTCTGGTTAAGACCAAGACATTTGGATTAACTCTAGGCCATTTTAGCTCTGACTAAATGATTTCAAGTGTCAGTGTTATATATGAGAAGGTTAAGGGCTTTGGAGTCAGATAGAGCTGCGCAATTCTGAATCCCACCTCTGCCCGCTAAAGCTCGACTGTAAAAATGGGGATGTAATTCCTACCTAGAGTATCCTCTAAGGATCAGGTTGGGTAATATGAGTGGGCTGTATGCAGTATATACTGTTTCATAATAGTAGGCACCTAGTAAATGGTAACTATTGTTAATAATGCTAATAATAAGATAAAACAAGTTTCTGAAGGAGTAAGGCTTGGGAAGGATGGGATTCCCTGTCAACCTCACTGTTTTCTACAGGAGGAAATAAATACCTCTCACTTCTGCATGGTTGCTGACTCCCAATCAGCGTCAGGGCATTGCACGTCCTCACTGCAGAGTATCTGACTTATTGTCATTGTGTGACTATCTATGGACTTTCATTGCAGTTTTCTTGTTGCCCGATTAAAACATTTGATTATTTTTTGTTAGGTAACTGTCTCTCCTTGCTTCGGTTTATAAGCTTTGTTTCTGCACTAAAACTGAACTCCGAATGTTATGTTGGAAAGTTCATGTACTTTAAATATAAACAGATACAGAATCTGGTTATTTTACTTATCACCTGGGTGTTCTTGGGCAAGTAGCATGGTTTTTCTGTGCCTTATTTGTTTAAAAAATAAAGGGTGGTTGGAGGAAGGGATTTAAAATCTTTTGGGGTGCTTACACAGATTAAATGAGATTATATATTAAGTGTCTAACACACATCCTAGAATACTAGTTTCTTTTCCTTCTTCAAAGGCAGAAAGTTATGGCTTACCCTTTTTTTTTCTCATAGTACTAATTGTTACTCATACTCAAGTATAGTTGCTCATACTTAATATACAGTAACAAAAGAAGGAGAGAAGTGGAATTGAAAAAGTATTGGGTTGACCAAAAAGTGCTTTCGGTTTTTAAGTAAGAGTAAAAGATACATTTTTCATTTTCAGCAAGAACTTTATTGAACGGCATATTCACCCTTTTGTTCCACTACCTTCTGCCAGTTTTTCAGGCAACTTCATAATTGCATCTTCCCAAAACTCTTTATATTTCTGAGCAAAGAACTGTTCCAGGTGCCTTTTACAGTCTTTCAGGGAATTGAAATTTTTTCCATTAAGAGAATTTTGTAAAGACCTAAATAAATGGAAATCTGAAGGTGAAATGTCTGGTGAATACAGCGGATGAATCAGCAGTTCCCAGCCAAGCTGTAACAGTTTCTGCCTGGTCATCAAAGAAACATGCAGTCTTGCGTTATCCTGATGGAAGATTATGCGTTTTCTCTTGACTAATTCTGGACGCTTTTTGTCGAGTGCTGGTTTCAGTTGGTCTAATTGGGAGCAGTACTTGTTGGAATTAATCGTTTGGTTTTCCGGAAGGAGCTCATAACAGAGAACTCCCTTCCAATCCCACCATATACACAACGTCACCTTCTTTGGATGAAGACCGGCCTTTGGTGTGGTTGGTGGTGGTTCATTTCACTTGTCCCACAATCTCTTCCATTCCGCATTATTGTACAGTATCCACTTTTCATTGCCCGTCACAATTTGTTTTAAAAACGGAACGTTTTCATCACGTTTAAGTAGAGAATTGCATATGGAAATATGGTCAAGAAGGTTTTGTTCGCTCAACTTATGTGGAACCCAAACATCACATCGATGAACATAACCAAGCTGGTGCAAATGATTTTCAGTGCTTGATTTGGCTATTTTGAGTATGTTGGCCATTTCCCAGGTGGTATAACGTTGATTGTTCTCAGTTACTGTCTCGATGTGATCACTATCAACTTGAACTGGTCTGCCCGACTGTGGAGCATTGTCCAGTGAGAAACCTCCAGCATGAAACTTCACAGCTTTTGACATGCCTGATCAGTCACAGCACCTTCTCCATATACTGCACAAATCTTTTTTGGCATTTCAGTTGCATTTTTACCTTTTTTGAAATAATAAAGCATAATATGCCAAAAATGTTGCTCTTTTCCTTCCGTCTTCAATATTAAAATGGCTACACAAAAATTCACCAATTTTGATGTCTTGTTTTAAATGCATGCTGATATGACAGCTGTCACATACAATCTAACAAAATTGTTTCAAATGAAGTTAAAGACAACTAAGTGCTACTAGAGCCATCTTATGGAAAAAACCGAATGAACCTTTTGGCCCACCTGATATTAGAATAAGAAGTCAAGAGACCTGGGCTTATAGTTCCAGGTTGGCTTTTAACTGGTGGTATAACTCTTGATGAATCTTTAGACCTCTAATCCCCATTTTGTTAATTTTTGAGTTGTCTATGAAATATTCTATGGAAATATACTAAAATAGAAGTTTTCTGAGTAATTTATTTAAGCAGATGTCACCTACAAGAAAGCCCACATACTACTGTTTTCACAATTACTCTGTATATTGTATTGTTGAGTTAATTACTTTTGTTCAAGAATTCTAATTATTTGTCTGTTTATTTATTTATTTTTACCAGGTTTAAGTATTGTGTAAGCTGCATCAATGGAGCACATACAGGGGGCCTGGAAGACGATCAGCAATGGTTTTGGATTCAAAGACGCGGTGTTTGATGGCCCCAGCTGCATCTCCCCTACAATAGTTCAGCAGTTTGGCTATCAGCGTCGGGCATCAGATGATGGCAAACTTACGGACCCTTCTAAGACAAGCAACACTATCCGTGTTTTTTTGCCAAACAAGCAAAGAACAGTGGTACGTGAACATTCCTCTCAGAAAATGTAGTTGTCCATCACCCTATAGAAAACGCTATGGATCATGTTGCCCATCTTATAGGCAGGCAAAATCTTCACTGTCATTTTGAGTCTTTATTTATTTAAAAATTTTATTTTAGTGTTTTGTAGTTGTACCTGTTTTTGTTTTGTTTTGTTTTTAATTGAGGTATAGTTGATTTACAATATTGTGTTAGTTTCAGGTGTAAAGTGATTCCGATATATATATATTTCAGATATTTTCCATTATAGGTTATTATAAGATATTGAACAGTTCTTTGTGTTATACAGTAAATCCTTGTTGCTTATCTATTTTAGGTATAGTAGTTTGTGTCTTTTAATCCCATACTCCTTATTTATCCCACCTTTCCCCTTCGGTAACAGTAAGTTTGTTTTCTGTATCTGTGAGTCTATTTTGATTTTGTGTATAGATTCATCTGTATTATTTCTAGATTCCACATTTAAGTGATAATCATATAATATTTGTTTTTTCTGTCTGACTTCACTTGGTATGATATTCTTTTTTTAAAAGTATTTATTTATTTGGCTGTGCTGGGTCTTAGTTGCGGCACACGGGATCTTTAGCTGTGGCATGTGGGATCTAGTTCCCTGACCAGGAATTGAACCTGGGCCCCTTGCATTGGGAGCTCAGTGTCTTAACCATGGAACCACCAGGGAAATCCCAGTATGATATTCTTCAGTGATAATATTTCATTTCTTTTTTATGGCTGAGTAATATTCCATTGGTGGGCACTGGGCTTGTTTCCATGTCTTGCCTGTTGTAAATAGTGCTACTGTCAACTGGGGTGCATGTATCTTTTCGAATTAGAGTTTTCATCTTTTCTGGATAGATGCCCAGGAGTGGGATTGCTGGATCATATGGTAACTCTAGTTTTAGTTCTGTTTTTGTTTTTAATAAATTTATTTATTTATTTATTTTTGGCCGTGTTGGGTCTTTGTTGCTGCATGCAGGCTTTTTTTTTTCCTAGTTGTGGCGAGCGGGGGCTACTCTTCGTTTGTAGTGTGCAGTCTTCTCATTGCAGTGGCTTCTCTTGTTGTGGAGCGTGGGCTCTAGGGCACGCGGGCTTCAGTAGTTGTGGCGTGCGGGCTCAGTAGTTGTGGCTTGAGGGCTCTAAAGCTTAGTAGTTGTGATGCATGGGCTTAGTTGCTCTGCAGCATGCGGGATCTTCCTGGACCAGGGCTTGAACCCGTGTCCCCTGCATTGGCAGGTGGATTTTTTTAACCACCGCACCACCAGAGAAGTCCCTAGTTTTAGTTTTTTAAGGAACCTCCATACTCTTTTCCATAGTGTGTGCACTAATTTACATTCCCACCAGCAGTGTAATAGGGTTCCACTTAGGGTCTTTGTTAATTGGCTTTCCAGTTGCAGATTTTATTGCTTTATGTTCCTTTCACACCCCTTGCTTTATCCCAGCTCTTGGCCTTCATTCTGTTGTTAGTCTTGCCTGAAATGTCTTCTTTACTGACATTTCCTCTAAACATATAGTACATTCTTCTTTTTTTAAATTTATTTATTTATTTATTTATTTATTTTGTGGTACGCGGGCCTCTCACTGTTGTGGCCTCTCCCGTTGCGGAGCACAGGCTCCGGATGCGCAGGCTGAGCGGCCATGGCTCACGGGCCTAGCCGCTCCGCAGCATGTGGAATCTTCCCGGTCCGGGGCACAAACCCATGTCCCCTGCATCAGCAGGCGGACTCTTAACCAGTGCGCCACCAGGGAAGCCCTTTTTATTTTTATTTTTATTGGATTACAGTTGATTTACAATGTTGTGTTTGTTTCAGGCGTACAGCAAAGTGAATCAGTTGTACATATACATAGATCCACTCTTTTTTAGATTCTTTTCCCAGATAGGCCATTACAGAGTATTGAGTAGAGTTCCCTGTGCTATACAGTAGGTCCCTATTACTTACCAATTTTATATATAGTAGTGTGTATATTATGTATAGTAATGTGCATATTTCAATCCCAGTCTCCCAATTTATTCCTCCGCCCCTTACCCCGGTAACCATGTTTGTTTTCTACATCTGTAACTCTGTTTCTGGTTTGTAGGTAAGTACATTTGTACCCTTTCCTTTTTTTTTTTTTTTTTTTTTTGCAGTACGCGGGCCTCTCACTGTTGGGGCCTCTCCCGTTGCGGAGCACAGGCTCAGCGGCCATGGCCCACGGGCCCAGCCGCTCCACGGCATGTGGGATCTTCCCGTACCGGGGCACGAACCCGTGTCCCCTGCATCGGCAGGTGGACTCTCAACCACTGCGCTACCAGGGAAGCCCTGAACTCTTTTTTTAGATTCCACATATAAGCAATATCATATGATATATATCTTCCTCTGTCTGACTTACTTCACTCAGTGTGATAATCTCTAGGTCCATCAGTGTTGCGGCAAATGGCATTATTTTGTTCTTTGTTATGGCTCAGTAATATTCCATTGTATATATGTACCACATCTTCTTTATCCATTCCTCTGCTGTTGGACATTTAGGTTGCTTTTATGTCCTGGCTATTGTAAATAGTTCTGCAGTGAACATTGGGGTGCATGTATCTTTTTGAATTACGGTTTTCTCCAGATATATGCCCAGGAGTGGGATTGCTGGATCATAGGGTAGTTCTATTTCTAGTTTTTAAAGTAATCTCCATACTGTTCTCCATAGTGGCTGTTCTAATTTATATTTCCCCCAACAGTGTAGGAGGGTTCCCTTTTCTCCACGCCGTCTCCAGCATTTATTGTTTGTAGATTTTTTGATGATGGCCATTCTGACTGGTGTGAGGTGAAAATAGTACATTCTTATGGGGATATATTTCAAAGGGTTCTTTGAAAAATTCTGTTAGACATTTCTGGTGATTAAAAAATTGTTTTGTTCTGAATATTAAAGCAAACTGTTCATTTAAAAATTTTTTTTTTTCTTTTTTTTTTTTTTTTTTTTTTTTGCGGTATGCGGGCCTCTCACTGTTGTGGCCTCTCCCATTGCGGAGCACAGGCTCCGGACGCGCAGGCCCAGCGGCCATGGCTCACGGGCCCAGCCGCTCCGCGGCATATGGGATCCTCCCAGACCGGGGCACGAACCCGCATCCCCTGCATCGGCAGGCGGACTCTCAACCACTGCGCCACCAGGGAGGCCCTAAAAATTTTTTGATATTACAGGTATATTGAAGGAAATAAAATTACCTAGGAAAATTATTTTGGTAAATTTCCTAGGACTTGTGGCAAAGCTGGAGGTAGCTTAAAAATCACAGCTCTGGGCCTCCCTGGTGGCGCAGTGGTTGAGAGTCCGCCTGCCGATGCAGGGGATACGGGTTCGTGCCCCGGTCCGGGAGGATCCCATATGCTGCGGAGTGGCTGGGCCCGTGAGCCATGATGGCCACTGAGCCTGCGCATCCGGAGCCTGTGCTCCGCAATGGGAGAGGCCACAACAGTGAGAGGCCCGCATACTGCAAAAAAAAAAAAAAAAAAAAAAAAAAAAAAAAAAAAAATCACAGCTCTTTTCCAAGGGCACTAAACTAGCCAGTTATTCCTGCATAGTTTCTGACACAAAATCTCAACTTTTCTACGAAATTACTGCTCAAAAAGCTTCTTACTATCCTGGGAGGGGGAAAAAAAACACCTGGTTGAAACAGAAAAGTGAAGTTGTGCTAATTTTGCTTGGTGTGGGACATTTGAGAAAACCTTCCTTCAAAACGTCCACACCTCCTCCTTTCCCACCCTCTGTTTTTTGTGTAAAAGCAGTGCATTGTGTTTATTCTGTGTACCTAGGCGAGGCAAGGTTCCAAGGTTGGCAAGTACAGTCCAGAGTTTTCTCAGTTTGTTTCTAACAGTTCAACTCTCTCCACTTTACTAAAACTTCCTTTATACTTCTTTTGTGACCCTAAAGAGCCTTCCAGTGACAGTGTTGTACATTTAGGTACATTCTGAACTGAAGGCAAAACTCAAAGGCATTTTAAAGTGTGAGTAAATTTATTTTTGTTCCCTTTCCTGAAAATGAAAGTTTAATGGCTGGCAAAATAAATAATCCCCTTATATTTCAACAGTAGTCTTTCATTTGCAAACTGATTTTTACCCATTATTTTCTCAATAATTTTCTTTCTTACCTTAAGTGGAGAGCCCAGATGGGAAGTCTGAATGTGATGGGAAGCTGAAGATCATCTGGTGCTGCTTCTGGGCCTTACTGCCACTGTCTTCTCCACCCCCATCTACTAGTTTGCCTGGAAGAGTGTGAAACTTAGTTTGGCTTAATAATTAAGTGTATGGGCCTTTAAGACAACAAGGCCCAAATTTAAATCCCTGTATTGCCTTTTATAAGCTGTATCATCTAAACAAATTACATAATATTTTGAGCCTCTGTTTCCTGACCTTTATAAAATGAGGCTCATGCTGACTACAGTGGCTAGTTCATAAGTAAAATGGCAGTTTTGATTATTTCTGAGTGTTTTCTATATCTGTATACTTTTTAAAAAAATTTTTATTTTTGACTGTGTTGGTTCTTCGTTGCTGTGCATAGGCTTTCTCTAGTTGTGGCGAGTGGGGCCTTCTCTTGTTGCAGAGCACGGGCTCTAGGCACGTGGGCTTCAGTAGTTGCAGCACACGGGCTCAGTAGTTGTGGCACATGAGTTCTAGAGCGTGCGGGCTTCAGTAGTTGTGGTTCGCGGGCTCTAGAGCGCAGGCTCAGTAGTTGTGGCACACGGGCTTAGTTGCTCCACGGCATGTGGGATTTTCCAGGACCGGGGCTCGAACCCGTGTCCCCTGCATTGGCAGGTGGATTCTTAAACACTGCGTCACCAGGGAAGTCCGACATTTGTGTATACTTGACAGCCTTCATTTGAGCACAACTGGTGGTTGGGGATGACTGATTTGGAAGCTTGACTTCTCTCTGACAGCTTTTGAGAAGGTTCTGTCAGAGAAAGTTAGTTTCTTCTGTTTCTTTGACCAGAGATGGACTGTTGTGTCTCTGGAAGAACCACCTTCTTTCACTAGGCACCCAGCTTCAGGGGAGCATTGAAGGAGGAAGGAGTCATTTGCTGGCCAGCATGGCCAGTCAGCTGTTTCTAATCATCCCCAGATTGCTTCACTGCTGGAGCCCAGAATGACTGTCATAATCACTTAGTGGGCTCCAGAGATTAGTCAGATTTAGCTGATTACAACCTGTGTCCGTGGGGAGTTGCAGAGAGAAGAGTGATAGAGAGGATCTATGTCTGATTTAAATAATTTTAGAATAATTAGTAGTGGCTTGTTTTTTGAATTTTTCTTGTCATTTGTTTTGTAAACATGTGTCTCTTTGACTAACTGCTGCTGCTAATTATTATTGGATGAGTGATTGGATCATAGCTGAGACCCATTAATTACCACTGGAATCACCCGAGAAGCAGTTTAAAATACAGATTCCTGAGCTTCATTCAAGATGACTGAATCAGATGGATGTGTTAGAGGGGGCAGGCCAGGAAAATATATTTTCACAGGCTCCTCAGATGATTCTAATACCAGCCACGTTTGGGAACCCCACTGGATTAGAAGATATTTAAAGAACTGTCTAGCTCTTGGAGCTGTGACTTTTAATGAAGATTAAATAGCACAGATACCACTTTACAGTTTTCAAAGTACTACTGCACAGTATTTGATACAGGTCATGTTTCTGTTAATGTGTGTGTTGATTTACTTTTCATTGTCCTCATTCTTGGTGTATTCATAGTTCAGATCATTCTCTCTCCCTATACTTTGTTGTTTTGTGTCTGGAAGCTGGAAGTTAGTGGGATATTTCTAAGGGTATCACTGCTTCAAGAAACCTTTAAAATAAACTTGTGAAACACTGTAAATGAATATTTAAAAATATTTTAAACCTTTAAAATAAGTACACACATCACTCACCTCCCTCTGGGAAGGGGCTGGGTTGACCACTGTCAGATGTCACACTTTCACCCAGTGGAAGGACTCTACTTGGGGCAGTTTGCAAGCACTGCTGATCTACATTCTGCTCTCTCTACAGCCCATACTGTCTAGTTGCCTTACTTTTGATTAACTTTATTGGCTTTAAAAACAAAATGTATAGGGCTTTTATTGAAATGCTTAAGAGCTTAGGTGAAATTTTTATATAGCTGCCATTATTAGCGCTCTGGCACTCACACTTTATGTTAGGCTTTTTTTTTTTTTTTTTTTTTTAATTTTATTTATTTTTGCTGTGTTGGGTCTTCATTTCTGTGCAAGGACTTTCTCCAGTTGTGGCAAGTGGTGGCCACTCTTCATCGCGGTGCGCGGGCCTCTCACTGTCGCGGCCTCTCTTGTTGCCGAGCACAGGCTCCAGACGCGCAGGCTCAGTAACTGTGGCTCACGGGCCCAGTTGCTCCGCGGCATGTGGGATCTTCCCAGACCAGGGCTCGAACCCGTGTCCCCTGCATCAGCAGGCGGACTCTCAACCACTGCGCCACCAGGGAAGCCCCTTTTTTTTTTTTTAAGATATATTTATTTAGTTTATTTTTGGCTGCATCGGGTCTTAGTTGTGGCATGTGGGATCTTCATTGAGGCATGCAGGATCTTTTTATTTTTTATTTTTTAATTAATTATTTGTGGCTGCGTTGGGTCTTTGTTGCCACATGCGGGCTTTCTCTAGTTGTGGCGAGCGGGGGCTACTCTTCGTCGCAGTGTGTATGCTTCTTGTTATGGTAGCTTCTCTTGTTGTGGAGCACGGGGTCTAGGCACGCGGGCTCGGTAGTTGTGCCTCGTGGGCTTAGTTGCTCTGCGGCATGTGGGATCTTCCTGGACCAGGGATCGAGCCCGTGTCCCCTGCATTGACACGTGGATTCTTAACCACTGCACCACCAGGGAAGCCCTAAGGCATGCAGGGTCTTTCGTTGCAGTGTGTGGGCTCTTCGTTGCGGCACGCAGGCTTCTTCTCTCTTCTCTTCTCTCTCTCAGTTGTGGGGTGCAGGGTTTTCTCTTCTCTAGTTGTGGCGCACAGGCTCCAGGGCGCGTGGCTTCCAGAGCCTGTGGGCTCTGTAGTTTGCAGCACGCAGGCTCTCTAGTTGAGGCGCATGAGCTCAGTAGTTGCGACGCGCGGGCTTAGTTGCTCCGCGGCATGTGGGATCTTAGTTCCTGCGTCCCTTGCATTGGAAGGCGAATTCTTTTCCACTGGACCGACCACCAGGGAAGTTCCTTTGTTAGGCTTCTGAGTGCCTGCTGAGTTTTTGAGGATTGGGTACAGGGGGATGTGAAGGGGCGTATACTGCTAAGGCTGTCTGGAATGGGTGTGCAGATTTATTTAAACTAGCAGTGATGTTTGTCCTGACAGCAGGGCAGAGGCTTTATTTCCTCCACTTCCTGCTTGCCCTCCCTAGTCTGAAGTGCATGTGAGATGGAATTTTTGTTAGGAATATCAACCATTTTGTTGAAAATAGGTTGAAATACAAAGTTTTGATGAGAAGAATCATGTTTGTTTATAGATTGGGTTGGCTTATTTTCCTTTCTGGTGGATATTTATGCTTGCATGAACATTTCATTGAGTCAAACAAATTAGAGAGGTAGAAAGGGAAAGTTGATCATTTCTCTCTCCCAACCACTTTCTCATAGGGGTAACAGCTGAGTGTCTATCTTTTCACACTCATATAACATATATAGGTTCCCCACCCTTTAAATAATCTTACTCTTTGTATTATTCTGAAAAATATTTTCCCCCAGTTAATATGAACACCCTCTGACGAGTCATTATAAGTAATATATTAGTAGCACCGTGTGACACATACAGATGTTCTGTACTTTATTCAAGCACTTGCCTATTGCTGGACATTCTGGGTGCTTCCTCTGTGTGTGTGTTTGCCATTATTGTTGACCCTTGGACACCTCAGGGGGTTATGGGCGCCAGCCCCATGTGCACTTGAAAATCCGAGTATAACTTACAGTCAGCCCTTGGTATGTGTGCTCTGTATCTGCTGTTCCATATCCTCGGATTCAACAAACCACAAATCATGTAGTACTGTAGTATTTCCTATTGAAAAACTCCGCGTATAAGTGGACCTGTGCAGTTGAGAGCCGTGTTGTTCAAGGGTCAACTGTACAAGCGATGCTGTCATAAAATCTTCTGCATACACCCTTACAGACTGATGGATTTATTTCTATATTCACCTTTCCAAGGGGTGTGCTTGTGCAACCTGTGTTGGTTCTAAAGGTGACCCTTTGTTTGTAGGTCAATGTGCGGAATGGAATGAGCTTGCATGACTGCCTTATGAAAGCTCTCAAGGTGAGGGGCCTGCAACCAGAGTGCTGTGCAGTTTTCAGACTTCTCCACGAACACAAGGGGTAAGAACTCAAAAGTCAACCAGCTCTTCCTTCATACTAGTAAGGATTTCCTAGCTTCAAATAATAACTGTTTTCATAAAAAAAATTGTACTAGCTTCCTATAGAATAGTGAATATTTGAATACCCTTGTTTATAAAGAGACAGTTTTAGAAAAATAAGATACCAAGAACTTGAAAATTTTGCTTGAACATTGCATTGGAATATAAAATACATGTTAGTTGTTGGATAGTGTTTCCATAGAAGGAAACAGTAATGTCAGCTTTCTCTAGAGCAAAATTTTTGTGTTTGCTATATTGCAGTTAACAGAGTGGGTACTCAGAAAGTGTTTCATTATTATTTATAGTTAAAGAATACTGTCTTTAAGAGATTAACTTTTATAATTCACTCATGTTTATTCAGTTAATATTTACTGAATCCCAGCAGTTTGACAGACACAGGGCTAAAAGATGCAGGAGAATTTCTGCTTCAAGGAGGATCAGTGTAGTTCATCCTATTCCTAATGGTGGTAACAAGATAGAGGCATTGCCTCAAAGTCTAGGAGTAATAATACCCCGTAGCATCAGAGCCATCTGTGACTATCTGTTACTTGTTACTGTTTCCCCCCAAATCTGGGATAATAACCTTAATTTTACCTTCTTCTTGGAAAGTACTGGTTCTGTTATTGATCTTTAGCTTACATCTTTTATATTTCAAGGGGCTCCCCAGCTTGAGAGACTAGCCTAGGGGATGAGTACTCAAAATGTTGCTGGAATTTGGCTCCCTGTTCACTGATGCCAAGTAAAAATACGGAGACAGAGATTTGGAAGATAAGAAATAGAGAGGCTTTTTATTTTCTTTGCCAGGCAAAGGGAAGACACAGCAGGCAAGCGCCTCAAGAACTGTGTCCCCCTGTCCTGGGGAATTACAGGGGGTCTTACAGGTGGAACTAGCAGTCCAGGGTAAGTGATAAGGATGAAAGTGGTGAAGGTCTTTTATTCTTCTTCTTGCAGTATTTTAAAAACAGTCACCGTTGGCATCAGGCAGCCTGGTAATTGGGGCCATTTATCTCTGGGTTATCAGCCGGGTGACCTTCTTTATGAAATGTAAACAGCTACAAGGGGTGATTTGCTACAAGAGAATGCAGCCAGAATAAATGCCAGGTGCAGGGAACAATTCATATGGAATCAGAGAGTAATTAGCTTTGTTTAGTTTTGTGAAGGACAAGTCTAGCTACAAGTGTTTGTTAGTAGTAACAGCTAAAGAATAACCAAGATTGCTAACTCTTTCAGGCCTGTTTATGCTGTTTCCCCAGCCTGTTCATTATTTATTTTCCTTGTTTATCAGAAAAGTTTCATTTCTATTTTTGCTGCAACAAAAAGGGTGAGCATAAATTCATCTGTTTATGTTATTCCTATCAGCTTAGGGTTTTTTTTTTGCTGAAGTGCAAATCTTTGAAGCAGATGCCAGTTTTATGTGGGTACAGTCCCAGGTTGGTCCCAAAGTCAGTGCCTAGTGCTCCCTAAAGACTAGAGAGACTCTGAGGCAGTGAGGGGCTTGAGCCACTCTTGTCCACGGCTGTATTTGTTTGGAGCTACCCTAGGTTCTCTTTTGGATGGATGGCACCTCAAGACTGATCAGGAAACAGGACTCACCCTCTCCCTCTTCATTAGGGCAAAGCAGGACTTTGGAGTAATGTTGGGTTTCCCAGACCTTGTATAGGGAATTATATTAAGGGATGGATTATTTCCTGCCATATAATCAGAAAGATGGCTCTAATAGGCTTCTCGTAGGTGAAAGGAGAGGTTAGAATGGTGCTGTATATGTGGTGTTCTCTCCCTACCTGAGAATATTCTTCCTTCAGGAGTTGGGCCAGATAAGCTAGATAAGGCATGAGAAAGGAACTGGGAATTAATTTTTACTTAAATGTACCCATTTTTCTCTCTTATTTAGGCACAGAAAGAGTGGTTTCAGAGTAAATTTTAAGACAGTTAAGTCTTTCATCAATTTATATGTATAGACTCTGCAGACAGTTCTACAGATTTGAGCCCAATCGTCATAGAAAAGTGCATTTTATTTGTGATTCCTTTCTATTTATGTATTTTCTAGATTGAAGTAGGCTAGTGAAGATTAAATTTTGCTACTGTAGCAATATTTATAACCCATTTTATAGGATTTTAGGATTTTTATAGGATTTTAATATTATAAAGTCCAATTTATTGTATATTTCCTTTATCATGAGATTGTTTTATTTCATTGTTTAAAAAAGCTTTATTCTAAGAGTACAAGCTTTGGAGTCTGACTGACCTGGATTCCAAATAGACCGTTACACTCTGTGTGTGGCCTTGACCAAGTTACCTTCTTAGAGCCCCATTTCTGTCATTTTTAAGATGGGAATAATAATGCCCACTTCATAAGTTTTTTTTTTTTGTTTTTTTTCGTATTTATTTGGTTGTATTGGGTCTTAGTTGTGGCAGGCAGGCTCCTTAGTTGCGGCATGCGAACTCTTAGTTGCAGCATGCATGTGGGATCTAGTTCCCTGACGAGGGATCGAACCCGGGTCCCCTGCATTGGGAGCACGGAGTCTTATCCATTGCGCCACCAGGGAAGTCCCTATAGGTTTGTTGTATGAATTAAATGTCAGTGTTGTATGGGATTTAAGTTAAGTTTTATGTTTATGTAGCATGAGCTAAGTGGTAGCTGTTGTTATTACTGGTATTCAACTCTTTCACCTAATTTAAGTATTCACCTTTCATATTATGTTTTTTTAAATCCTCTTTAGTAAAAAAGCACGTTTAGATTGGAATACTGATGCTGCCTCGTTGATTGGAGAGGAACTTCAAGTAGATTTCCTGGATCATGTTCCACTCACAACACACAACTTTGTAAGTTGCAGATCTCTTCTCTCTTTGTGGTATGCTGGGTGCTTTGGCTGGCACAAGAGGAATTTCTCAGAGATAATAAGTATATATGTTGTTGGATTGTTTAAAGCTGTGCCATTGTTGACAGTAAAGCAATTTAGGTGTCATTAGATCACAGATGTACTTTAATTTCTGTGTATGAATTTTACAGATGTTGGAAGTATGATTCTTCATTCTAATAAAACCTCTTGGGGGTCAAGAAGGAAATTATTTTGTTTTTTATTCAGTATAATTTACACCTGTGTTCTTGTTCCAGGCTCGGAAGACCTTCCTGAAGCTTGCCTTCTGTGACATCTGTCAGAAGTTCCTGCTAAATGGGTTTAGATGTCAGACTTGTGGCTACAAGTTTCACGAGCATTGTAGCACCAAAGTACCTACTATGTGTGTGGACTGGAGTAATATCAGACAGCTCTTGTAAGGCGTTGTTCTGCTTGCAAAGACTATAAGGGGGTGGGGAGAGTAATATCAGACAGCTCTTGTAAGGCGTTGTTCTGCTTGCAAAGACTATAAGGGGGCGGGGAGAGTAATATCAGACAGCTCTTGTAAGGCGTCGTTCTGCTTGCACAGAATATAAGGGGGCGGGAAGAGTAATATCAGACAGCTCTTGTAAGGCGTTGTTCTGCTTGCAAAGACTATAAGGGGGTGGGGAGAGTAATATCAGACAGCTCTTGTAAGGCGTCGTTCTGCTTGCAAAGACTATAAGGGGGCGGGGAGAGTAATATCAGACAGCTCTTGTAAGGCGTTGTTCTGCTTGCAAAGAATATAAGGGGGCGGGGAGAGTAATATCAGACAGCTCTTGTAAGGCGTTGTTCTGCTTGCACAGAATATAAGGGGGCGGGGAGAGTAATATCAGACAGCTCTTGTAAGGCGTCGTTCTGCTTGCACAGAATATAAGGGGGCGGGGAGAGTAATATCAGACAGCTCTTGTAAGGCGTTGTTCTGCTTGCAAAGAATATAAGGGGGCGGGGAGATACAAACCCCTTTTGAGGATGCATACTGTGTATTTGACAAGTCTGGGTTTCAGACTTATTAAATGAATTGTCAGGATCTGGAAACGATCTACTTTAGAAACATGACCGCTCCGAAACTAGCAAGTTTTGAGGTGGTATATAACACTCTTAAACGAGCTGGTAGGAGTATTGCCTGTCAAATAGAGATTGATATACTGTGCTTCAGTAAGGCAAAGAGCAGAGGGATATGAAACCCCCCCCAGACTTTTTTTTACTAGGTTGCTAGTAGACACTACTCTGTCTACTCTTAAATAACACCGAACAGACCTCTGACATCAAGAAGGAGCAGAAAGTTGGTGCTGTTTTCTTCACCTCAAACTAGGGAAAACATTAATCTTAAAATGATATTACAGTAAACCTTAAAAAACACATGTATCGGGGCTTCCCTGGTGGCGCGGTGGTTGAGAGTCCGCCTGCCGATGCAGGGGACACGGGTTTGTGCCCCGGTCCGGGAGGATCCCACATGCCGCGGAGCGGCTGGGCCCGTGAGCCGTGGCCGCTGAGCCTGCGCGTCCGGAGCCTGTGCTCCGCCACGGGAGAGGCCACAACAGTGAGAGGCCCGCGTACCGAAAAAAGAAAAAAACAACAACAACAAAACAAACCCACATGTGTCCCTCAGGGGACAAACCAGTTACTAAAATATATTCCATATAGACAAACTGGTTTTTTTAGTAAGGTTTAAATTAAAAGTTACATATTCCAAAGAACCTCTTAAAAACTATTAACAGGGATATGAAAAGTCAAAGGTGAACTTTTATCCTATTTTGAAGGTACTAGAAAAACTAAGGGAATGTTATCATTAAACTACCACGGGAACATCTTTTTTGCTTTCGTGGTAGTCACGTGTTGCTTTTGCAAAGAGAGCTTGGGTAGCATAAACAGCACAAACTTGGAGTCTAGCAGAAATTGGTCAAAATCTCAATGTTGTCATTAACTATCTGTAATCCCCTCTGAGTCTAAGCTCACTCATCTGAAAAACGGGGGTATTACCATAGTTGCAGCGTTCTTTGGAGGCTTAACTGAGATAACGTGAACTTATCGGGCACCAAGTGCTCATCTCATGGAGGGAAGATGCCCAGTTAAAGTTAATATCACTTTTCCTCTTATTTATGACTTTTGGTGCTGAAGGTGATCTATCCTTCATATTTCTGTCTTCTCATTTGTGTGTTTCCAAGACAATGTTTCTGAAAAGCTCTATGTGATTTAGGTTATAAAGTGCCCTACTCTAGCTTAAAAGAACACATTATTTTGATATGGCTGGACATTGGGCCAGTATTTCCTAGAAATGCATACTAGAGACTCTGTGCTCATTGGCCCGTCAAGACTGTTCACATTCTGTAGTCATTCAAACCCAGTCACTTGGGTAGCCCCTTACCCTGGGTAGCCTGAAATGGTCCAGGAAAATGTGACTAGGAAAAGTTGAGTTTGAGTAGCTGTGAGTTTGCAAGGCCAGGCAGGCTGACTGTAAAATTACTACTGCAAGTCTATGAACCAGTCTTCCTCTGATTTCATTTAGGCTGTTCCCAAATTCCACTGTTGGTGATAGTGGGGTCCCAGTACTGCCTTCTTTGACAATGCGTCGGATGCGAGAGTCTGTTTCCCGGATGCCTGTTAGGTATTTTTTTTTACCTACTGCTTTTCTTTTGGAAAGTTGTATTGGGGCAGGTGGGATTGAAAGCATGAATACAAGAGTTCCCTTGTGTTCCCTCCTTTCTCTGTGTAAACCCTTCGCTGCTTCTGTGGAACTCAGCATTGGCGTTAGAGCAAAACTCTAGAACTTTTTCTCTGTGGTCCTCTAGTTCTTAAATTCTGGAAAGTGACTCTGACTACAATTTATTCTATTATCCTAGCATGTCCCTTGTATCTCATTACATTTTAAAGAGTTTGAGATTTTGCCTTCCTCAGTATGCAGTGAGCCTCAGGGAGAGCATCCCAAAACGATATACAATGATTCGGTAAAAATAAAACCCTCAACTTTGAAATGCTTATATATGGCCTTGCATTGCTAAAACCATGGTATTGGGTTGGCCAAAAAGTTCGTTCGGGTTTTTCCATAACATCTTACGGAAAAACCTGAACGAACTTTTTGGCCAGTCCAATATTGAATAAACTGCTATCTTGAAAAGAATCTAATTAGATTTTTAATATAAATATCTCTTTTAATGTGCCTGTGAGTTTGCACATAATTTGTCTTTACTCTGTTTTCCAGCTTTAAAATCAGAGTTTTGTTGAGTTCACATTCCTTACTGTTACACATGAATTTGGAACCTAAAATAAATCTACATCTTTGTCCAAAATATGTGACTTTAATTTATATATAATCATATAATATTTACTGGCCTTTGTAAGACTATCATGGAAATTGTTAAAGGCAGTATATCTCAGAACAAGGAATTTGTACTGAAGTGATACCTGGATATATTTGTATATGACTTTTATTTTTCTTGATAATTTGAAAAGCAAACCTGACCGAAAAACTGTACTTGCTTCTGAAGATTTGGGTAGAAGAAACCAGACCTCTGAAGGCATTAATGTTGAATTGCCTGGAAAGGCAATTGCGATAGAGCAATTTCTCTTAGAAAAAAAGTCTTTTATCTCTTGAATCTATGCATGGTGCTACTTGAATTTAAACAAAACTCCGAGTAATCTTTGGAGCAAATAATGAAAATGTTATGCCTAATGCGTGTTCCCAGTTTGGTTGGTGGGAGAGTGGCGTTGGGTAAAAGAAGCCAGTGATAAATTTCACAGTTAGGTATTGAAACCTAAAAACTGAATTCACATTAATTGATTTTGTGAGCTGTTTATGGGGGGAGAGAATGCACAGTGGATAAAATGCTGGCCTGTTTGCAGACATGCTTGGCAGATCTAACCGTCTATCAAAAAATCTTCCTTAAAGTTTTCTAATTTAGTCTCTAAATTAACCTGGGCAAGTTCCAACTAGCTTTAGTAGGGGGTCGTATTGGTTGACAAATGCTAATCTGTTCTTTCCCAGAGATGGTCTAAAAATTCGGAGTATCCTGTAGAGGTGATTTATTCAATAAAAGAAAACTTATAACGTATCATTTCTTTTCACATGGATTCTGAGCACATATATTATTTACTTTTTAAAAATTTGCATGCAAAGGCATCTAAACAGAAGAAACATTTTAAGTGGTGCCTATTGAAAGAAAGGAATATTTTTGTCAAAGTTTGTAGTATAAGTAGGGTTTGCCCCCAAGTATCTTAATGAAATAGGTAGTTGAAAGACTTTACCAATACAGAGGCCTGAGTGTCAACCATGGAATTTTCTTTCTCCTTCTCACCTAGTTCCCAGCACAGATACTCCACACCCCATGCTTTCACATTCAACACCTCCAGCCCCTCCTCTGAAGGTTCCCTCTCCCAGAGGCAGAGGTCGACGTCCACACCTAATGTCCACATGGTCAGCACCACCTTGCCCGTGGACAGCAGGATGATTGAGGTAATAGGGTCCTTTGCGGGTGGTGAAGAGTGTCAGTTAGTTAGTCGGGTGGGGTTGATGGTTGTGTCAAGAGAGTTTTGGGTTTCAAACCTGATAAGGAATGTTGCAGCACTTTGTCAGGTCTCTGGACTTTTCGAATTTCTTATTCACTGCATCTTGAGACTAGCTTAATTAATCTGGTTGGTATATCATTCAAGTGGAGAACTGAAATTTCCTGAAGAAATGTTAACATTTGAACTGATTGTTTCCATGTTAGATTTGAATAGGATCTCATTGAGCTAGTGAATAGGATACATAAAGAGTAGTTTCTTTTTCATGTGGCAAAGAAAAGAATAGTGATAGAGGACTACAAACTCTCTGAAAGACTTTAAGTGATTTTATTTAGAAATAAGAGGGTGGAGTCACAGGATTTTAATAATCAGGTATTTAGGGAGATATAAATGCGCAAAGCTAGTGTTTTCAAACTGCTTTTTCTTTTCTTGGCTTTATTGTATGTTCTGTTTGGTTTGCTTTCTAGTTCATCTTTATTAACAACTGAATACACTTAAAATGCTTCCTTTGTTCTTTATTCTTCTTATTTCTCATTGCTTTGGACTAGAATAACAGCCTGAATGCCTCTCCCAGGGCGTGGTCCAGACGATTTTGTTTGAGGGGAAGAGTAGGTATTCTTCTTCATGCCTTTGCTTTCTTGTAAAGTAGCAGGATTGCTATAAGACTGTCAGACAGTAGCCTATCAAAAATGAAACAATCACTAAAATTTATGTTTCTTGTCAGACTTGGTCTCATGTTTTCTTTTTTGGCCATAGCATATTTGGGAGTAAAAAAATAACTTTATGTGGTATTGCTGATAGGTGAAATCAGTTTCTCAAGTGAGATTTTGAGACCAAGGGTATTAAAAAAATTTTTTTTAATCATTTTCAACTAAAGACTAATGCTAGATTTGTTTAGTTGTTAACTCAACAGCATCACTATTCTATTTATATTTTGCTTAGAAACAAAGTGTGTGAGTTTGGTTGGTATGCCTTGAAAATCCTTTGATAAGCTTTTATCAAAGACAGCTGTGGTCTATCTACATCATGAATTGTTCCTTGAAAAACCTCAGGGCCACCCACTACCTCAGGCACAGCTTTACGTACCTCACTCAGACCTCAGATCATTTTCAACATACTTGTCCTACTGATCAGACATGGGAGGGGCTCAACAAAAGAGTTGGCTTTCGAATGTGGGGCCTAATATGGTCATTTGGGGGCACCTTGGTTATCACAAGATTATTGTGAGGGGGTCATGTGTATGCAAGCTATGAGTTTTATTGTCTCTATTGTATTGTCACTAGCCCTGATGATAATACAGTAATATACCAGTTACTTTTCTTCTGATATATGATTTAGTCCTGTATAAACACTCTAATACTTAGAGGGAACATGAAAAGTGAAAATTCTTGAAGTTTTATTATAGAATAACTGGCACATCTGTGGTGCTTAATCCTCTCTGTACTTTAGAAGCAGACCAAATTTTGATTCCTGTTTTTTAAAAATCACATATGATTCAGCATTTTAAAAGTACACTTTCTTGCTTTGTTTAAACCATCTTAGTTCTCTTTAATATTTAGATTTCGAGATGATGATAAATCAGTCCAACTGTAGAAATTAGCACAGAATTAAGTATGAGGTATGTAAGTGGATACAGGGAAGAAAATTATGATGACATTAAAAAATCCTAGTGCATGGGAATGTACTTCTGGCCAGTAAAAATACATTGTGCCACGCTTTGACTAAAAACAAAGAATAGATTAGTTGAATAATAAAGCTACAGCTGCTAAATATTCTCCTGAAATTCAGGTTATTTTTGGACAAAGTTTTGTCTATCTGGCAGTCATCCTGTCATACTTAAAAGCATGCAGATTCCTAGGTTTCCCGCCTTCCCTCCCAGACATATTTCAGTCAGTCCTAGTGAGGTGGAGGGGCTTGGGAATCTGTATTCTTAAACACCTCTCCTGTTGATTCTGAAGACTGGCCAGGTTTGAGAACCCCAGAACCAGGCTTTATTGGTAAATTCTGAAGATGTTTGGGTGGGGCTGTGAAAGTGGGGGAGGGGCAGCTTGGCCTGTGATTCTTCTTACCTCTTGTAAAGATGTCATAGAGTGTGAGCATTCTGGTAACAGTTGTGTGAAAAAAAGGATCCTGTTTTTACTGTGGTTACACAAAGAAAACAGAGTAAGACTTCCAAGAGAAATAATCCTCTTTGAGGATATGGGGACCAAGTGTTTTTCTGTTATTGTTATTTATATACTCCAAGTGAGGATTTATAAAAATGAGGATTTAGGTCTCATGGAGAGCCCTGTGATTTAAACTGTTCCAACTAAACAGTTTAATAAATTCTAAAGGTAGCCTTTGACCTCTCACCTGAGTAGAATGTAACTAGTTTCAGAGCTTACCCATAAGATCTGAGGAGCATTTTGTGATGAATGAGCTCATGGCTGAGATCCGTGGGTGGTGATTTTTAGTTCTGTTTCTGCCACCTACTGGTTGTGTGACACTCGCCGTGTTCCTTTATCTGTTCACATGTGTTTTCTTATATGTAAAATGTAGGTTTTATATTAGGGGATTTATGGTCCTTCCAGCTTTCTATGATTTTAGGTTTGGATAAAATATGTAGTCGTGGTGCTTACCCATAGCAAATCCAACTCCTAGAGGAGTAACGGTGAACTTGCCACTGAACCCCTCATTAAAAATATTACTATTTTTTTGAGCTTCAGTGGAGCAAGATCCCCAACCACTGGAAGGATCTCAGCTTGACAGTAACTTTGCCAGCCTCCCTTTAAAGAGTATCAGTCTGCAGTGTGCACTGCTTTCTAGAGAGAAAAAAGAATGCTGCTTTATTGTATATGAGAAATTAGCATCAGTCCTCCTAATATTTGATGATAACAATCTTGGAGATATTGGCCACAGACATTTGATGAATTCAATCAAAGAAAAGTTAGAGTATGTAATTAGACCTTTTGTGTTTTAGAGATTTTATAATCCACTTTGCTCCTGTAAATCCTTCTCCTCCCTTTCCCTCCCCCAGAGAACATCTTTTCTAGTGCAGAAATTGACCAGCTTTCCTTTTCTGTTTCAGGATGCAATTCGAAGTCATGGTGAATCAGGTACTTGTCTAAGTCATTTAGCAAATAGTCATGGGCTTTTTCTCTTTATGCTGTGCATCTTCTGTTGGCTTACCCATGTGTGAATTCTGTTTGTCTTGTCCATTAAGCCTCACCTTCAGCCTTGTCCAGCAGTCCCAACAATCTGAGCCCAACAGGCTGGTCACAGCCCAAAACCCCTGTGCCGGCACAGAGAGAACGGGCACCGGGATCCAGCACCCAGGAGAAAAACAAAATTGTGAGTGTGAATAACAGTACCTCTTGCATGTTAGGGTTCAATAAGAAAAGCTTAGTCAGAAATGAGAATGCCTTTAATTTTAGGGTTGGGGGATTCTAATTAAATGAATACATTATAAATGTCAGTGCCATTTTTGGCATGCTTACATTGGAAAACTTGCTGGGTTGTTGCAAGGCGGGGCACAACTAAAATGGTATTTTCTCAAAAGACAAAAACTGGAATTATAGTTAATATGTCTATCTTTGAAAGATATGGGAATGGATGGAGCTGGGTTGATCTTTTCTTTGACACTCTCGTTAAACAGACTTTTAACAGTCCATGGAGTATATATCAGTGATCTCTGCTTGTTTTAGAGGCCTCGTGGACAGAGAGATTCAAGCTATTACTGGGAAATAGAAGCCAGTGAAGTGATGCTCTCCACTCGGATTGGGTCAGGCTCCTTTGGAACTGTTTATAAGGGCAAGTGGCATGGTAAGTTTGGGGCCCCCCCTTTACTACCAGGGTGAAGTCACGTTTCAGTCCAGAGAGGGCCAGGCAGGCTCACGGCAGCACTCTCCAAGGGTACTTGATTGCATCTGAAGATTGAACTTAATGGTATCTCAGTGACGTTTCATACTGTTCTTTCTAAGACTCAACAGTGCTATAATTGGTATGAAAACGTTTTCAGGATAATGAGAAATTGGTGGAAAAGAGTTGAGCACCATAGTGAAGTGTCACAGTCTCTTATAAACTGATGAATGAATACAGTGTGCGCCCGGGAGGAACATGCTTTGAAGCTCCTTAAATGTGTTTAAGAGTCTTTTGCTTTTAGGAGGGGCATGGATTCTGGAAACTTAAAACTGGAAAGGACCTTAGAGATTTTACATACCAGAAAACCAAGGTCCCCAAGAGGGGGAACTAACATACCCATGGTCAAACCGTTGGGCACAGGAAAGCCAGGAGCCTCCTAAAACAGATTTTCTTTGCTCTGCCCTGGGATGGATTGGTTGTGGGAATCTCTATCAAGCAGGAATGCACAGACTTAATTCTTGAATCTGTGGGGAGTTGACATTCTTATTTTAATGGAAACACTCTGTCACTTGGAAGAAACTTTCTATTTTAAGTTCTGTAGCCAAAGCTTCTGTATTTTGTCAACATACTTAACATTTCTGTCAGGTTTTTAATGCCTCTGGCTTTAGGATGTCAGCCAGAAAATAGACTGTTTTCTGGAAAATGCAACACTGTTCCCCAAAAGACATCTCTTCTAAATTCAGATTTTAATAAAGCAAACAACAACAAAACCACACACAAAACCTAAAGTGCCTAGATGCCTGTGTTTCTACTTTGGATGCCACCGTATTTATCTTTATACATAAATGGACAAAGTTATGAGCGTAAAATACATTAGAGCATTAAAATTCAAGTTGTTAAAAACTGAGAAACACTGTGGGTTTTCCACCTATAACTAATCATCTGACAAATTTCTCGTTCTTTGCAGGAACTGGCAAAGGACTGAACATTTGTAGATACATGTAGGGTGATTCCTTTACTTTCAAAAATTGCATCTAATATACTACTGGCCTGCCTCCTGGGTCACTGAGAAATTATGCTGTTGCAGAATATTTTCTAAATAGATGTCATAAATGTCTTGGTGATCCCTTAGAAAAGAAAAACACAATTTTGTGAGATTGCTTGTATCTGAGACAAGAAGGCTATAAGTAATTGCAGGAAGTGGAGCAGAAAACACTGCTTTTAATGCTTCTCTTAGGAGCATTTTATCATTTTTATCCATTTTTAAGCCTCAGCTAAAAGCCAATACATGCAGTTTAAGTTGTGCCCAAATTTAAGCTTCCTCTGATTGAGCACTTTTATTTGGGGGTTCATAGTTTTTCAGAGCATTAGATTTGCCACAGTACTGCCTTGAGCTTCCGTTTTATCTCAGTCTTGAACTTTTAGATTATGGTAAGGAGATGTATTTGCTATAGTGTTACTTCCATAAAGACAACTGTCAGGATGTAGCTAACATCTAATGCTTTAGGATTCTACTTTTTCTAACTTAAGAGTGTCAAAAGTTGGAGGAGTGAGGAGCAGTGGACTTTTAGCCCCTCAGAAAGCAAGCCGTGGTATGTGAATGAAAAGGAAAATGAGAGGGAAGGAAAGCGTAATTTCTAGATTGAGTATTTTGTGCTATATTTGCTTCCTTTTATTCCCCCCGTTGCTTTTCTGATTCCTATATATAATAGAACGTTTTATTCAATTTCTTAAAAAATACAGCTGTTTTGGTGATCTCCCCCCCCGCCCCCACTGATTCTGCCCATAGGCTGTGAACAGAAAAGGTCTTAAAGCAGCCAAAGTGGAGGCCTCAGATCCGTGAACTAATAAGTGCACTTACTTTATGTACAGAAGAGACCCTTTTGGACCCAAGTGCAGAGTGCCCTTTTGGGCATGAATTTGGGGTCTGATTTGGCAGCCTCTGCTAATTACAAACAACACATTAAAAGAAATGAAGATAGCAATTGAAGTCAGACTGTTAGCAGCGAGGTCACTTACAGCATGAGAAGAAGGCAGCAACCCCCTCAAGAGCAGATCCCCAAACCTGAGAACACTCTTGGGCCACAGTGTGAAGTCAGCAGCCTGGTATAACCATGTATGGGGATCCCCAGCCCAGCCTAAGGCTGAGGTTTGTCATTTTGACTGAGTCAATAAGAACTGGAGGAATGGCGTTCATTCTGTTTCTGTTCTAGAAAGCAGGGGTGTGTATAATAAGTTTTAGACAATCTCAGATGATTAAAACAGGGAAATTAATTGGTGTTTAAAAAGGTAAAAACAGGGCTTCCCTGGTGGGGCAGTGGTTGAGAGTCTGCCTGCCGATGCAGGGGACACGGGTTCGTGCCCCGGTCTGGGAAGATCCCACATGCCGCGGAGCAGCTGGGCCCGTGAGCCATGGCCGCTGAGCCTGCGCGTCCGGAGCCTGTGCTCCACAATGGGAGAGGCCACAACAGTGAGAGGCCTGCGTACCGCAAAAAAAAATAAATAAATAAAAAAAGGTAAAAACATTGGAAATTCACCAGTGATAGTAGCTCTTCCTTCTTCAATGGTAGATGAATAATATTAACTTAATATCTTACTAAAAACATGATAACCAGTAGCCATGTATCTTAAGTTGCTTGTACTACATTTGCCTCTGACTTTACTATGAAGGGAAAGTAAGAAGTTCTGGTTTGACGAATAATGAGTGCTTCATGTAGTTATTAAGCAGTGTTACTGAATGCCTATTGCACGGAATGCTGGAGAGGTGGACTTAGTCATGATGTGCTTGGCGCCGAGGACTGCTGAGCGACTAAGTCCCCGGTATTCCCTGCTAGAGGCTGTGCCCACTTCCAACTCCACAGCTTCAAACAGATAGCTTTTCAATTCATAACTTGCCTTGCTGACAGTTGCATCTTAGAATTCACTCATTTCTTCAGCCAGTGTTTCCTGAGCATTCTTCTAATACCGAGCATTTTTCTAGGGGCTAGGAATGAAGTCCTGAGCAAAACAGATAAAAATTCTTTCTCTTACGGAGTTGATATTCTGGTGGGGATAATAACCCTGAAAAGCAAAGTGGATACTGTGTGCTAAGGAGAAGAATGGAGGAAAGCAGTTATAGAGTGGCAGGCCTGGTTCATAGTTTTTAGTAGATTGGTTAGGGAGGAATCTGCTGAGGAAGTGGCATTTGGGAAGCAGCAACAGCAGATGCAAAATGGGCCACTCACCTGGCCTGTCCGAGGAACTCAAGGAAGTCTGAATGGCTTTAGTAGGATGAGAGAGGGAGAGGCTAATAGAAGTGAGGTCTGGGGTGTGGGTTATAGGGTACCATAAAGACTTTGGATATCATTTGGGTGAAATGGGGGTCTCAGATTGTACAAGACCTTTAGGAGGTTTGCCCAGCCTTGGCCTGAAAACCAGAGTGATAGGGAGCTCATGAGTTACCTGCAAAGTCATTCTAGTTCTGGGCATTTCCTACCAGTAGAAAACTGTTCTGTATAGGAGTTGAAATTGGTTTTCCTATGGTGTTTGCCCATTGTTCCTAGCAGACTGAGTCGCTGGTATGGCAGTCCTTGGAGGGTACACATACAAATGAGGGTGTGCTGTAACGCAGAGTATGGTCTCTGGGTTTCAGTAAGAAAGTGCACATAATCTGTTACCATAACTGTTAACCGTGAGCTGCCTGGCCTCTGGATCCCTATGGTGCTGTGGGCTCTGTTTTTAGTTTGACCCTGTTCAGTCTCCCCATCAGTGACTTGCATGACTCAGGTATTGTGGATGACTTACACAGCGGTGTCATGCAGATTTGGATAACAGGATTTGGATTTAGAAAGATGGGAGGATTTGAAGTGTCTATGATGATAGAACAAAGAGAAGATGAACTTTTAACAGGAATAAGTCTTGTTCACGAGTCCAGAAAGTAGATGCTAGAGGTGGAGGATGTTCAGCTGACAGCAGGTCAGAGCGAGTCACTGTGAACAGGCTTTGGCTGCTGATGGATCATCTGAGGTCTGAGGTTGCATTGCTGATCAGGTCCAGAATGGGTGACGCTGAGGGTGAGTTCAGCGACGACTGGAGCATGCCCAGAGAAAAGCTGTGAGAAAGGGAAGGACTTGCAAAACTAGGCTCATGAACTAGGAAGCAACCCCTTCTGAGGGACCACCCAGCATCTCCCCAAGTCTTTCTTCTGCATCCCTGTCTCCAGCCTGTCCCGTTAAACCTCCATCTGATGCCTGGCCATCTGGCCCTTCCTGTCAGTTGACTGCCGCATTGAGTCAGTTCACCTTCTCAGGGTTTCTTGCCTCCATCTCCTCCTTTTTATCCCTACAGTCACCAATGTGCCTGCATTGCACCTGCGTTCTTGTAGCAGACTCCTCCTCCCTGGCCTCCCTTCTGTCCTACAGGTGTCAGATCACATGCTATGTTAGAGTTTCCCAAACACAACTTGGCGTTTCTCTCATCCCCCTTACCTCACCTCTGTTCCTGGTGTACCAAGTCTAGAATAGCCCCTTCCTTTGGCTTATATCCCATTTCCTTCAGAAAACTTTCCTATATCCTCTCTGCCAAGATATTGACTCCCCTCCTCTGTCATCCCCCCACCCCAGTCCTGTCTTGGCTCAGACTGCTCCAGAATGGGCAATTATGCAGAAGACTCTTGTCCCTCTACTCAGTCATAAGGAACTTGAGGTTGGGGCTGCATAGTTTACCAGGTCCGTCTTCCTAGATATAAGGCAGCTCTGCATATAGCAGCAGCTCTGCCATCCAAAGTCAGCAGCACCTTCCAGGCAGCCCTGGGCCCTCAGTAAGTTCATGCGCCAGTGAACTGGATAAGAACCAATTTGGAAGCTGCTGCTAAGTGGGGATTTTAGCTGTAGATGATACAAACGAGATCACAGGGCAACAGTTAGGGACCTATCATAAGAACCATCTCTGTACCATTTAGTGCTCCCCAAAAGTGGAATGAGTGCTCCAGCAGGCTGCAGGGGGTGCTGCCAAGGCACATGCTCAGTTGTGGAGGAACTAAGTAAGTCACCTCCAAGTGCCACTGAACTTAACTCCTACTTTTGTTTGACCATTGTATTTAGTAAAGTTATTTGTCATGAAAAGCTGAGGTCCTAATAGGGCTTCAGGTAATTTATTATCATTACAACTATTATGAGTATGACATAACACTTCTGAAAGTGGCTTCTAAGTCGGTAGCACCTATAAAGTAGAATTGATCTTGGATGTTTCTGAAGTTTTATGAAGAGGCTGGTTTTTACTCACAGTGATGACAGTCAGTTACTAGTCAGTATTTAGTTAGAAGTACAGCTCTTGGAGTCAGACTAGGGTTCTCATCCTAACTCCAGCACTTTCTTTTGGCTATATGACTTTGGCCAAGTAACTAAACTTCAGTTTGTTGCTTGTAAGATGAGGACAACAGTATTAACGTCATAGAGCAGCTACAAGGATTAAAGGAGGTAACACCTGTGAGAGCAGACAGTGCCAGGGTATAGTAAGCAATCAGTATTAATCATTAGGATTACTTTCTAACGGCACTGAAGGCCAAGAGGCATAATTTCAATATATGTCTTTGAATTTGTACAAGGGAGCTTCTCAGGTCTCATTGAAATGTGGCTGCTGAGTTTAGCATCAACTGCTTACTAACTGGCCTGCTTCCGGGCCCCAGCCTCCTGGCCCCGAAGACTCAGTATTTGCTGGGCCATTCATATCCATCTGCTGGTGTCATCCTCACAGGCCCAGGTTTTGACCTGTCACACATGACCTCACCACTGGGGATGCCAGGCTTGACAGGAACAGTTTAAACCAAGCTGGTTCAAGGCCTGTGGGGCGGTATTTTAAGGAAAGTAGTATAATCTAATCTTTTAAGCTACTTGATAATTCAGAAATTTGCATAGTATTTGTTCCATCTGTGTAGGTATATGATTTTTGAATAAGTGATTAATTATATCTTCCTCAGAACTAGTGTACATGAAAAATAACAAAGTAAGATCATTCAACTGCACTGACTGTAAACTAATTTGCAGGAGACGTTGCAGTAAAGATTCTAAAGGTTGTTGACCCCACACCAGAGCAGTTCCAGGCCTTCAGGAATGAAGTGGCTGTCCTTCGGTGAGTAGAAAGCTGGCCTGTCCCTTGGTGTGGCAGGGGCGGGGTGTGGATGCTGGTACAAGCACTGTAGAGGAAGTAGGCTGCATGGCATGACCTGTCTCTGAGGGCTGATGGCTGGGACTGGTGGTGAGTGTTCACTGTGGAGTCCCGTGGTTGAAACAACTCCCTCATGAGTGAAAAGGAGCGGAAGGTTTCTTCCAGCTTATGCGCTTGTTAAGCCTTTAGAAGAGCCCCTTTTGATGAGCATACCCCCTTCCACGGCCTCAGGTCTCTGGGCTCACCACGCTGATAGAACAGCCCAGGTTCTATCTCTGGGTTTTGTTTTGACGTAGGGAGAGATGGGTTCTGTTTTCACATTTATTTCTAAGAACTCTTTATAGCTAAGTTGCCTTAATTTGGACTTCAAAACCGTCAGCTTTGAAGTCTTTGAGTCACTGTTTAGACTTGTAGGAATAAACTGAATGATGATGGATTCCATAGATGAGGGGTCCTTGTGACCCCTGTGGGGAGATTGGTGAATATATGCTGATGAAAGAGAACGTCCTCTGTACGATCAAGGCCAGCACTGAGGGCAGTGACGGCAGCCCCTTTGTCAGCTCACAACACCAGCTGGATCATCAGCAGTCGGCTGTGTTTGCTTTGCCAGCCCCTGGACTGTAAGCATGGGTGGTGTCAGGAACATGCAGGGTCTGGTCGGAGACAGTGGGAAAGCAGACTAGATCTCCCTATTCTGCAGCAGTGGAAGGTTCAGAGCCTTTTCTTCTCTCCTCCCCTCTCCAGCAAAACCCGGCATGTGAACATCCTACTCTTCATGGGGTACATGACAAAGGACAACCTGGCAATTGTGACCCAGTGGTGCGAGGGCAGCAGCCTCTATAAACACCTGCACGTCCAGGAGACCAAGTTCCAGATGTTCCAGTTGATTGACATTGCCCGGCAGACCGCTCAGGGAATGGAGTGAGTGAATGGCCTGACGCATAGAAAATCTGGGGTCCAAGGATCAACTTGTCCCTAAATCAGAACCAAGATTAGGAAAAGCCAAGCCCATTAAGTGACTTCTGTGATATTTTTGCACAGCGGGAAATGAACCTGTGTGGTGGGCCAAAGGAACAAGAAATTCAGGTTTATTGCCCACGCTGAGGCCTACCCCCTTAGGGCTCAGATTCAGGTTCCAGCAACTGCCCTCAAAATTCAGCCAGACACTCAACACAGTGCGGGTTGCCACCTTCTGATGGGCATCGTGTCTGAGGCGTAGCCCATCAGGTGTGCTTATTCCACGTAAAGGTTTGATCAGATGTCACATTCTGTGTAATTTTTCCTTTTGGAGAACGCTTAAATTAAGGTGATCCATAGCACCTCCATTAACTACTATCGTTTTGGGTCTTTGTGCTTGACACATTTCTCTGTGAAAGGGGTGTGCGTGTGCGTTTCATTCTTGGCTAAGCCAGGGCAGTGCTTCTCAAACTTTTCCTTTGAAGTACCCCTAATGGGGAGCAGGGGGAACTCCTCATACCCTCCGACGACTAGGAACTTAACTAAAGCTGTGCTTGCAAGTGGCTTATAAAATCTCATGTTATATTTTTAAAATTCATATGGAATTTGCATTGTATACATTTTCAGAAATGACTAGTCAGTTATTTTTTTAGAGATGAAATTCACTTTTAAAATTCACTCCTTTAAAGTGTACAATTCAGATTTTTTAGTATATTCACGGAGGTGTAAACCATCGCCACTGTCTAATTTTAGAAGATTTTCAAGATACTAGATGAAGCCTTTTGTGTCTGGTTTCTTTCACTTGGTGTGTTTTTGAGAGGTTCATCCATGTTGTAGTGTGTATCAGTATTCCATTCCTTTCTGTGGCTGAAGAATATCCCATTGAATAGATATACAGCGTTTTATTTGTTCATCAGTTGATGGATATTTGGGTTGTTGGAATTACTTTTTGAATAAAACTGATGCTTAAAGAAGACCTTCCCTGTTTGTGCTGTGGCTTCACTTTCAGGTGTAAGTCCTGACGTGGACCAGGCTGAACCAGTGCAGGGCCAATCCCCGAAAGTGAAAAAACTAGGAGTTTTTTTGAGAAAACTAGGAGTCAGGCCTTGAATTGTTTTAATTCTTAGATGTAATTTGAAGCTGCTTTCTACCAATGTCTCTCAAACTGGTTTTAATAGACTTATTTTCCCTTCACAGCTACTTGCATGCAAAGAACATCATCCACAGAGACATGAAATCCAACAGTATCCTTTGGTGGTAGTTTCATCTGACTGCTCAGTTCTAAATTTAGGACACTTTTAAAGTTTACCTCAAGGGCCTCCCTGGTGGCGCAAGTGGTTGAGAGTCCGCCTGCCGATGCAGGGGATGCGGGTTCGTGCCCCGGTCTGGGAGGATCCCATATGCCGCGGAGCGGCTGGGCCCGTGAGCCATGGCCGCTGGGCCTGCGCATCCGGAGCCTGTGCTCCGCAACGGGGGAGGCCACAACAGTGAGAGGCCCGCATACCGCAAAAAAAGAAAAAAAAAAAAAAAAAAAAAAAAAAATAAAGTTTACCTCAGCAAAAGTGACTCTGGAAAGAGTTCCACAGAAGTTGGATACCTGTTTGGGTTATGCTTGGAACAGGCCTAATTTTTAAATGCTCTTTATTACTAAATTTAATTTGGGAGAATGGGCCTTTTGTCTTTTATGCTTACTTCTAGTTTGTGGACTGTATATCTGGTCAGACAGTAGCTGCAAGCCAAAAGTTGCAAGATTTAAAAAATTACTACTTAAAATTGTGTTTCTTGAATGCACAGAAATGGTTTCCTTAGAGAGTACTGTTGGAATCAACCTTTTCCAAGACTTAACGTGCTTTTACGGAAGGGGAATGAATAAAGGTTTTTCTTGCCGTAGGGTGTGACATGTAACAATTTTATGTCCGCCTCCCTCCCCGAGCCTTTCTCTTTGAAGGGAGTAATGGCATTACAGCTACACTTTGCTTCTTGGCCAGTGAGAGCCACAGCCGTTGTGTTGGGTCTCATGATGGGATGTGGCCTATTCTGGGCATGGGTCTGAGACATAGGATACCTTTTAGTGGTGGGTTTCTGGGGACAAACATACCACGAAGGCAGACACCACCGATTTTAAGGAGGTATGAATTACTGGGCATCAGCAGATCACACAAGTCGGCTTTAAACCGCCTGGCTTCTTTACTCAGAACTGAGGTGTTTGGTTTTGATTTCGAAGTCACCAAGTGGTACCTATCCTGTGAGAAATGCCTTCAGGCAGACAGCATTCAGGACTCAGGGTGTTTCCGTTAGCCATTGGAGGGCAGGAATCAGGCAGAAATGGATGTAAGCAGTCAGCAGGCCATGCTCAGAGTCTTGGGGCGTAAGGCACCTACGTTATGTGGCAATGTCACAAGGCCAGAGACCTGGCTCCTAGGTGTGTAAATGGAGGGAGCAGCAGCAGCAGGGGGCAAACCGGCTTGTTGTGGCTGGAGCCAGAGAACCTGGTGCCTGGAGCACCTCCTGGAAGGAGCTGCGTTCTAAAGCACTAGCAAATCCAGTGCAGAGAAGGCTGGGGCAGATGGGAGGCCGAGATGGCGCTAGTAAGAACTTTGGGAAGTTTTTCAGAAGTAACTTGACCATTCTTTTAAAACCAGAGTCCTTAACAAGCATTGAGATATATTTCTCCACGAAGGCCTGACGGTGAAAATTGGAGACTTTGGTTTGGCAACAGTGAAGTCGCGCTGGAGTGGTTCTCAGCAGGTTGAACAACCCACCGGCTCCATCTTGTGGATGGTGAGGTGGCTGGGCTCCCTCTAGCAGGGTGCAGGGCCAGGAGGGGTGATGGGAGGTCTGTATGCAGGCTTCAGGCATTTCTCTACATTTCCCGACCACCTCGGTGACACCTGTAGTGTTGGCAGCCCCTGGGCAAATTTGGGTTTCCTGGAGGAAGCTGGCGACGAGGAAGTGCTGAAGCACAGCTCGGGGGAGTTAGGTGATGGAGGGTGCTGGATCTCAGAGACAGGATTCCTGAGCTCCTTTGAGCCTGAGAGTGGGAGCCCTTTGGGAAAGAGCTACAGCAGGGCTGAGGCGGGGACTTTCATACCCAGCCCAAGGGACAGCCTGGCTCCTGCATGTCTGTGGGGCGCAGATGGTGACAAATGCACTTTGTCCCCGTAGGCCCCAGAGGTGATTCGAATGCAGGACAATAACCCGTTCAGCTTCCAGTCCGACGTCTACTCGTACGGCATCGTGCTGTACGAGCTCATGACGGGGGAGCTGCCCTACTCCCACATCAGCAACCGCGATCAGGTGCGTCACTGGCGCTCAACAACCCGCTCGCCGTGGAAGCCCCCGGGCTCTGCCCGTCTGAGCAGCACAGGGTGGAGGTGCTGCTTTCACTGTTGTTCATCCACCTGTTCCCTCAACTGCTTTCTCTCCCTTAGATCATCTTCATGGTAGGCCGAGGGTACGCCTCCCCAGACCTTAGTAAGCTGTACAAGAACTGCCCCAAAGCAATGAAGAGGCTGGTAGCCGACTGTGTGAAGAAAGTTAAGGAAGAGAGGCCTCTTTTTCCCCAGGTAAGACGTGGCTCAAGGTGCTAGAACTGATTAAAGCAGGAGTTCTGAGTGATACAAACAAGAAGTTTCTTGCTTTTTGTTCTATAGGGAGGGGCTTGTATTCTCCACAAGGTGATGCAGGTGGGGTGGGGAGAACGGCCTGTGTCTTTGGGCCAGATTGAAAGCTGCTGCTGCAGAATGCCCCGCCCCCCACCATGAGACCATTTTATGGCCTTGTTTCAGATCCTGTCTTCCATTGAGCTGCTCCAACACTCTCTACCGAAAATCAACCGGAGCGCTTCTGAGCCATCCCTGCACCGGGCGGCCCATACCGAGGACATCAATGCCTGCACGCTGACCACATCCCCTAGACTGCCTGTCTTCTAGCTGACTCTGCACCTGCACTCAGGCCACCAGGTGGGAAGGGAAGTGAGCAGGCATCACCTTTCTGCGGGGACAGAGCTCGTCTTCAGAGAAGCTGCTGCTAAGGACCTTCTAGACCACTCACAGGGCCTTAACTTCACGTTGCCTTTTCTACCCCTCTGGCCCTGGGAGGAGGAAGCCATTCGCAGTGTTGGTTTGTCCTGCTCCCCCGCAACCCCTGTGCTCATAAGCCGAGCCTCCTTCAGATGCACCGGGGGCTGCTGATGGCAGTACATGATCTGGGGCCCCAGCTGTTGGCTAACGAGTATTTTTAGGGCAAGAAAAAGCACTCAGAGGGGAAATGCAGGTAGCAGGCAAACCAGCTGTGACGTGGGGACATGTGGATTTTGGAAATCAGCTCCTATGAGGAACGCTTATACAGAAGGACTTCTCTTCAGAGATACGTGGTGTGGCACCAAACAGGTAGTTTTGCACATAATGCACCAAACAGCCCAGGACTGTCGAGACTGTGGCAGCCTGGAGGAGCCTGCTTTGGTACTATGGACTTGACTTTGGGGACACTTCCTTTTCTTGAAGGTCTCTAGTGCTTTGGGATGGTTTTCCAGAAGAGGTGCTTGGCCTGCCCCTCCCAGTCTCCGCCCTCGGAGCAGTCTTCCATTGTGCTGAATTTGTCTTCCAGGAGCTGCCCCTATGGGGCGGGGGCGGGCCCCCCCACCCCCGCCCTGCCAGCCTTGTCCCTACATCACATCCTGTATGCAAGGAAGCCAGGAACACAGGTTTTCTTGGGTTTAATTTTGTTTTTATTGCGCCTGACAAAATACAGTTATTCAATTTGTTATTTTAATAAAATAAATTAAATGTAGGTTTAATGGCTGTTTCCTCCTTTTAAAGTAATCCTGAGCTCACAGCTTGAACTCCATTTGTTCATGCCTTTGGGAGCAGAACTCAAGAAACAGGAAATGGGCTCAGAGCCTCTGCTGGGAATTGAATTCAGCCTTTGTCACCCTTCAGAACTCCAAACTCAGGTAAAGAGTTTTGCATTTTATAAAACACTTGGTGTCTACAGCTGTCTATAAAAATAGATAATTTAGGCTTGGATCGCCTTCTGATTCACAAGGTTATGCTCCTTCAATTAAAATCACTACAGAAGACTTGTACTCAGTTCTCTTCAGGACCACCGCTAGGTAAGAACCAGAAACTGTTCTTGGGTGCTGTTTAAAATTTCAAATCAAAGCCAGGTTCTACAGATAAGAACACACATGAGCCCTCGGGACACAAGCCAGCAGGTGAGAGTTTCCCTGGAGGCATGTGTGCAAGATTACTCCGACTGTGACCCTAACACAAACCGGAAAAGAGGGGCCATATCTCTGCTTCCTGCTACTTCAAGAGCCCCACCCCCACCCCCAGGTAAGAAGGTTTATTATACCTGTCTGCTGAACGTCCTGCAACAAGACTTGGCCCCTGATTTGGGACACTGCGGAGCCCTAAGTCAAGTTTTGTGCTAAGGTGTGCAGCACTCACTTGGTTTCTGAAAAGCAATATACAAATCCAGTGTAGACCACACTATTTCAGTATACTAGGGAGGTTCACCACACAGGAATCCTTTGGTAAGATAAATGAATCTGCTGCTTTAGGGGCAGCTGCACGGTTCTCGAGGACGGGAGCCAGGCTGGTCTGAATCAATCAATGAAAACTCTGGCTGGTCAGCTGGCCCCCCTGAGGAGTTTGAGGTGCCAACAAAGATAAACAGCAACTAGGGAAGCAGCAACTCCATATATGTGTTCAGGTTATTTTATATCCTCACCCTTCCCATGGCTGTAATAATGGAGTGGATGAGACCAAGGTTAAATACAACCCCACTCAAATCCAAGTGACGCGCCACCCCAGGCTGCCGTGAAGGAAGCTCTGCACACCCTGGCGTGGGGGAAGGCTCGGCTGGTGGAGCCGAAGACGCAGGGCGACCACCTACTCTTCAGGGTTCTGATGACTCCACTCCGGAGAGGTGCATGAAGAGGTCCCCAAGCTCTGTCATGTCGACGTCTTCAGTGTTGTGGACATGCTGGCTCTCTCGGTTCTCAATGAAATCCCAGAGCCGCACTGAATTAAAGAACTGCAAAAACAGCCAGCAAACATGCCTGGTTATTGCTAAAGGCAACGTGAAAGCTGAGTAGCTTCTACTCAGCTTTGCCTACCACACGCCCTTCTGCCAAAGCTACGAGGAGGGGCCAGGAGCGGTCCCCAGAAATGCCTACAGGTGGTGTTCCTGACTAGAGATGGCGAAGTTCTTACCCTCACGGTGCCTTCAGAACTGAGCTGTTTCCGAGGTTTCTCTGGTTCTGCTAGCCGCCCATCAGGGTAAGCATGGCGGTAAAGGCATTTGCTTCCAAATGGGCAGGTCCCTTTGCCTTGCTCAAAGTATTTACAAGCTTTTTTCCTGAAAAGCAGAAAGAAAGGATCAAAAGAACAGTGGGAAAATCTGGGGTGCAGAGGAACCACTGTCTTCCTCCATCCCTACCAGAGCCAGGTCAGCCTCAGGTCAGAGGGGCTGAAAATGAGGCTCAGAGAGGGTGGATGCTGACTTCCAAGCTGGACGGTACTTACACCACGATATGCTGCCTCACGTGGAATTCAACGTGCACGGGGCCCCCACTGTGTTCTGAGCCTGCAGTGCTCCAAAGGCCTCCAGGGGCAGGTAGGCCTGAGCATTCCTCTGGGCCAGCTGTCTGGGCTCCAAGGTTCTGAAGCTGGGCTACTTGCCTCAGCTCGAAGTCCTAACAGGAGCTTCACCCAGGAAAGTTCCCCTTCCTCTTGGCCAGCAATGACGTCAAGGTGACCACAGGAAGCCTTCACTTAGGAGTCAAGAGGGAAAGCAGCAGGCTTTAGCAGCTGCCTAAAGTTACAAGTCTCATTCCAATTTTCCTTGGTCCCCACCCTCCAGAGCAGGGCTTCTTAACTCTTATGTGCTACAGAACGCTTCTCGGAACAATGTTTTTAAATGCATAAGAGAAGACACATAGGTCTACAAAATACAGTTATCAGAAAGTTTAAAAGATTTTCCCCCCATCTTCAGTTTCTAGCTACAGACCCCTATGTTACGAACCCCTGCTCCTGAGGAAACGCAGAACCAAACAGACAATTCCCATTCCTTCTCGCTGAAATGAAATTTGGCTTATGTAATCGCAAGTGATCCCACGTTGCACAGGAAGAGATGCCCGAGAAGCCAGAAGGGCGGGGAAGGTGCAGAAATGAAGCCAAATCCCAGCAGAAAGGGCAGGCTGCCGCGGGGATGGGGTACGTGGCGGTGGCAGACAAGGAAGGGACCTTGACGTCAGTGTTCCCTGTTTTCTCAGACGAGGGGACAACGGCAGAGATGGTGGTGAAAGCCCCTGAGGCAGGCCTCAGAGCAGCACAAAGAAAAGCTCCCCAGCAGCTGTCCACTCCCACCAGGTCTGACTCAAGCACAGGTGACTGGGGAGTGGATTTGAGCAGAAGTCTGTGGACCAGACGCCATCCATGGCCCACTGTCCCCAAGGTTCTGAGCAGATCTTCAAATGACCGCTCAAGTGGCGAGTTCTTAACAGGGTCTGCGGCACGCTGGCTTTAACAAACTCGTCAGGTTCAAAACATTATCTGGTCCCCACCCCAAAATGATTGCCCCCCCAGCCTTATCTGGTTACCGGGGACCTAAGCCTCCAGATCACTCCGACTCCATCTTTGTTCTCAGCGCCCACATCCAATTGTTATTTCTGCCTACAAAGCACCTCCCCAGTCGACCATCCTCTCGGTTCCCACACCGTTGACGCATTCAGGGCACCGTCCTCTGTTGCCTGCCTGCCTGCCTGCCATGGTCCGGTCTCAACTGGCCTCCCTCTCACCACCTTCACACACCTCAGAGGAGCTTCCCCAGTGTGTCCCTTGTCCTGTTCTTAAAGACCACTCAAGGCCCCTTCAGACTTGTGCCTGTGTCCCTGTAGGTCCCACATCCTTCGACACACTTCTTTCAACCACAGGGACCACGCCCACTGCTCCCCAAACACAAAATCTGCACCATGCTGCATCCATGTCATCCCATCTGCCATCCCAGCCCCCAACCCCGACGCACGGAGTATTCATGCTTCAGGGCTCAGGGTGCCATTCCCATCCTGCTTTTCCCTGACACAACCAGGTGGATCCCAATGCCTTCTTTATTGTGACGTCTGGCTAGGGCCTCTCAAGATGAATCTGTCACCAGATAACCTGTACCATAATTGTCCTTCTGTAATTTCCCATGAAATTTCTGATTTTTACTCTATATCCCACATTGGTGTTTAGCTTGAGGGAACCTGGCCTGCAGCTCAGTAAATGTCTGTGGAATGCATGAAAACACTGTCATCAACAGAAAGCAAGGCCAGGAAGACCCAAACAGCAATAACGTGACTTTTCGGACAACTGCAGCAGAGCTCCTTTCTGCAGGCAGGACCCCTCTGCCTTGCCACTCCTGCCCTCTGGTGGACACACAAGAACATCGCAGGAGGTAAAAATGGTAAAGCAAGGTATCAGCCTTTAGTAATCAATATGCAACTTAAAGGAACTATTTAAAAAATATACACACAGTTTCGCTTTTAGTACCCTTCCTGCAGATGAACTAGAAATACAGACACTATTAAAAGACCTGAAGGCACTGGAGAGTGAACAAAAGGATTCTTCAAGAGATTAGACACCTGGAAGAATGGAATGGCAAGAGACTGAGTTATCTTTTTAAGAAGAAATAGCACTTAACCTAGAGCAGGCTCCAGGCAAGTATCTACGTGGGGTGGCTAAAACTCCAGTGGAAAAATCAAGTCTTTCTGGCCTGAAGAACAAAAAGACAGAGTTGGTGGAAATCAACCATTGGAAGGGAGGAAACAGTCCCCCAAAGAAAAGGGCCTGAGAGGGACCCATCCAAATACTGCATACTAACTCCTCCCAAATCCTGGACCAGTCCCTAACCCACACATCAATGCAGCAGGCTCAAGGCAACTCAGCTAAGGATAAAAAAACTGAACTGAGATTTGAACTGCTGCCCAAGAGTTTGAGTCTAAACAATTTCTCTGCCTATTAAAACAAAAACATTAATGTTTTATAAATGAACCTAACAGAATCCAGAGTCTCTACAAGGTAAGATTTACAGTGTCTAGGTTACAATCCAAAATGACTCAACTCAATGAAGAATCAGTAAAATGTGACCCATTCTTAAAGGACAATCAATCAACAGAGTCTAACTTCAAGATAACAAGGATTTCAAAGCAGCTACTATACATGTGTTCAAGAACATGAGCAGAGAGGAAAAAAGATTGAAAAAAAAAAAAAGAGCCCCAAACTTATAGGACAGTATAAAAAAGTCTCACCTGTAATTAGAATCCCAGAAGAAAAGCAGGGTAGTAAAAAATGTGATGAAACAATGGCCAGAATTTCTCTAAATTTGGTAAATAATATAAACTTACAAATTCAGAGAAAACCAAGCAGTAAAATATGAAAAAAATCACTCCTAGGCAAAGTATCAAACTGCTGAAAACCAGGATAAAGACCCAGAAAAATGACATACTACAATCTGCATCACACACGACTTCTTATCAGAAACTACAGAGGCCAGATTATATAGAGGAACGACATTTGCAAAGTGCTGAAAACCCCAAACTATTATCTCAGAATTTTACTCATTGAAAGAGGAGGCAAATGTGAATAAGACCAATTAGACCAATAAATTCAATGAAAATATCCTTCAAGAATGGGGGGGGAAAGCTATTTCTGATAAAAAGAAAACCTTCAAACTCATCACCAGCAGATCAGCAAAATGATAAAGGCAGTTCTTGAGGCTGAAGGGCAACTGTATCAATTGGAAGGAATTACATACCAAATGAAAAATTATATATCTGAGTAAATATAAGCAACTTTTTTACTCTTAAAAAAATACACGTTTTAAGGCAAAAGTTATTATTACCTTGTGAGGTTCTAATGCATGTAAATATTACACCCCATACATTACAGTAAAGTTGCAGGATACAAAATCAATATACAAAAATCAGTTGTTTTTTCATATACTAACGATGATGTTGTTACATCATGATGATGATACTTTCTGATGAAGTATCATCAGAAAGAGAAATTAAGAAAACAATACCATTTACAATTGCATCAAAAAGAATAAAATACCTAGAAACACCAAGGAGGTGAGTCATACACTTGAAAACTGCAAGACACTGATGAATGAAATCAAAGATGACACATAAATGGGAAGATACTCCATGCTTATGGATTAGGAGAATTCTGTTAAAATGTCCATACCACCCAAATCTCTACCAAAATTCCAATGGCATTTTTCACAGAAATAGAAAAAACAATCCTAAAATTTGTACAGACCCACAAAGTCCTGAACAGCTAAAGCAATCCTAAGAAGAACAAAGCTGGAGGCACCGCACATCCTGATTTCGAATTAGCTTACAAAGCTATAGTGATCAAAACAGTATGGTACTGAACCAGACACACAGATCAATGGAACACCATAGAAAGCCCATAAATAAACCTGTTCATATATGGTCAATTAATTTACAACAAAGGAGCCAAGAATATGCAATGGGGAAAGGACAATCTTTTCAAAAAATGGTGCTGGGAAAACTGGACCACAATCTTGTACCACACAAAAATTAACTCAAAATGCATTAAAGGCTTGAATGTAAGAAATGAAACCATAGGCAACAAGCTCTCTGACATCTGTCTTGGAGATGGTTTTTTGGATTTAACACTGAGAGCAAAGGCAACAAAAGCAAAAATAAACAAGAGGGACCACATGGAACTAAAAAGCTTCTGCAGAACAAAGGAAAACATCAAAAAATGAAAAGACAACCTACTGAATGGGAGATAATATTTGCAAGTCACATATCTGATAAGGGGTGAATATCCAAAATATACAAAGAACTCATACAACTCAGTAGCAAAAAAAAAAAAAAACAAAAAAAAAAACCAATCAGATTTAATGGGCAGAGGAACTGAATAGACAGTTTTTCAAAGAAGACACACAAATGGCCATCAGGCACATAAAAAGATGCTCAATCTCACTAATCATCAGGGAAATGCAAATCAAAACCACAATTAGATATCACCTCACACCTGTTAGATACCTGCACCCCCATGTTCATTGCAGCACTATTCACAATATCCAAGATATGAAAACAAGTTGTTTAACAGATGAATGGATAAAGAATATGTGGTGTGTGTGTATATACACACACGCAAACACACACACACACAATGGAATATTCAGCCACGAGAAAGAAGGAAATCCTGCCACTTGTGACAACATGGATGGACCTTGAGGGCATCATGCTAAGTGAAATAAGTCAGAGAAAGACAAATACTGGACAGCATCACATATATGTGGGAATCTAAAAAAAAAAACTCATAGAAACAGTAGAAAAGTGGTTGCAAGAGGCAAGGGTGCAGGGAAAATAGGGAGAGGTTGGTGAAAGGGTGCAAACTATCACCTATTAAGATGAATAAAGATAAAACAGTGACTGGTTGACAACACTGTATTGTACAACTGAAATTTGCTAAGACGGTAGAAAAAAAATATGTGAGGCAATGGATGTGTTAATTAGCTAGATGGGGGACTCCTTTCACAATGTATATCAAATTACCATGATGTACACTTTAAGTATTTCATAATTTTATTTGTCAATTATACCTAAATAATAAAAAATTATATTATTACCTTGTGCAGTTCTAATGTATGTAAACATAATGCATATGCATTATATCTGTAGCACAAAGATGGTAATGAGGAAGTAACTGCATATTATATAAGGCAGCAGGAACATTAATTCTGACTTAAATATTAGGAGTATATTGTAATCCCAAGAAAAAACCATTTTAAAAAAACAGATAAGCTAAAAAGCTGCAAGTTAAAATGGAATTCTAAACAATATTCAAAATAGCTAACACAGCAGAAACCACAGAGGTATCCATCAACAGGGGCACAGATCAGCCGGGGTAAACAGGCGGCACTTGCTTTGCAAGGTTCTGATCATGTGCTATGGTCTGAATGTTTGGATGCCCCTAAAATTCATATACTGAAATCCTAATGTCCAGTGGGATAGAATTAGGAGACAGGTGATTAAGTCATGAGGGTGGAGCCCTCACAAATGGCATTAGTGCTCTTGTAAGAAGAGAGCCCGCGAGCTCCTTCACCCCTTCCACCATGTGAGGATGCAGTGAGAGGATGCTGGCCCTCACTAGAACCCGACCATGCTGGCACCTTGATCTTGGACTTCCCAGCCTCCAGAACTGTGAGAAATAAATGCCTGCCGTTTATAAGCCACCCAGTCTGTTGTTAATCTGGAACAGACTGATACACCATGTACGGTGAGTTGAATAGTGGCCCCCAAAAGACAGGTCAAAATCCTAAGCCCTGCTACCTGTGAATGTGACTTTATTTGGAGAAAGGATCTTTGCTGATGGAGTTAAGGATCTCAAGATGAGATCATCCTGGATTAATGGGAGGGTCTTACGAGAGACCCTTACACGAGTCAGAGGGGAGAGAGAGAGACAGAGCAGACAAAGGCAGAGACTGGAGTTAACGCTTTGCCCAGAAGCCAGGAGAGGGGCCTGGAACAAATTCTCCCTCAGAGTCTCCACCAGGAGCCACCCTTGCCCACACCTGGATTTTGGACTTCCAGCCTCCACAAGTGTGAAAGAACAGATGTCTGGTGTTTTGAGCACCCAGCCTGTGGTAATGTTTACAGCAGCCACAGGAAATGAATGCACCATGGTTTCGTTAAGTGCCACTGGTCCCCCAGCAACACAGTTCAAATTTGTCATCACAACACACAACTGTGAGTGACCATGTGAAGCATACACTGTCAGCTCTTCAGCCCAAACCATCATACGAACAACACATGTGCACCATGGTCAGTGACTGACCATCTTAACTCTCCTCCCAAGTCTGTCGGTGACTGGTCACTGTGCATCTGTTATTCAGTGGAGCCGTGTTGCCTCCTTGTTTCCCAATGATACATCCACAAGACATTTTACAAAAACAGATAACTGAAAGAGGAAACTGGCCAACAAAGTAGAAGTGCAGCAAAGAAATGAAAAGTGGTAACACTGGAAGTGAAATCGGAATCCTCCACCCCTCCACCGTATTCAACGCATCAGCAAATCCATCCCAGTTCTTCTAAACAGATCCAGAATCCGACCACTTCCCATCACCTCCATGTCTTCTACCCTGGTCCAAGCCACTGCCACATCTCGCCTGGACTGTTGTAACAGCCTGACTGGTCTCCCCATTTCCACTTTTGCCGCCTCTTTCAATATATTCTCAGTGGTTCAGCCACAGTGGTCCTTTCAGAATATGTATCAGATCATGTCACTCCTCTGGTCAAAATCGTATGGTGGCTGCCCACCTCAGCCAGAATAAAAAAGCTAGTCTATCCAATGACCTACAGAGCCCGACACAATTCACCCCACTCCCCCTGTCCTCGTCTCCAGTGTTCTCTGCACCTGCTTCTCTCCTGCAGCTCCGCCTTGCTGTTCCGAACAAGGCAGACACGCTCCAGCCTCAGAGCTTTCTCTGCAGTGACAGCCCCTCCCCCTCCCTCTGGAGCGCTCTTCTCAGTCACATGGACATGGCTCGCCGCCTTGCCTCCTCGAGGTCTCTGCTCACAGGTCGCCTTACTGACGTGTCCTCTGGGCTCCAGCATGGAAACTGCAATCCCCTCATTTCCTATCCCCATTCCCAGGCTTATTTCACTCCTTAGCCCCACCATCTAATAAACATTTTCCTATTTTCTTGTTTGTTTCTTCTTCTTCTTCTTTTTTTCCTTCAGTAGAATGTGAACTGTGTGAGGGCCGGGATTTTTGTCTGATTTGTTTAATGCTGTATCTCCAGCAACTAGAAAAGGCCTATCAGACCGATCTTTCATCTCTATTTGTTGAACGAATGATCAGAGATAGAAAGGCTATCTTAGCACTGCAAGCAGGATTTCTAAGGGATACTGCTCAGCTTAAGAACTGTTAAGCAAGTCCACTTCACCACGGCCTTGCTTGCTCATCTCTGTCCCCAGAGCCCAGCACGCTGCCCAAGAGAAAAGACACTGAGTGGCCTCCCCACAGGGGAGGCCCTGCACGAAGCAAAGACAGAAACAAGAGCCAGGCCCGCACCAGATCACGCTTGAGCACAGAGCACTTACCCCATCCCCTGTTTGAAAGCTTCAATCAACTCGTTCTTTTTGTTCTGATCTTCTACCCAATACACACTTGGAATCACAAACTCTGATATCACACGGCACTCTGGACAAGACCTGAAATAAGAATCGGGTTAGTAACGGAGAGATTCAGTTACAAATCCTGTGCACACTCCACCACTAAGCCTTGTGCTCAGATGCATGACTGCTCCAGGTGTTTGTTTCCCACCCCGGAATTCTAAAAGGTACAAACGCAATCCTCTAACCTAATTTACTGTTGAAACATGCTCTTCTCAACAATAAAAAAGACAACCTAATTTTAAAATGGGGAAACGATTTGAGTAGGCGTTTCTCCAGAATGGCCAATAAGCACAGAAAAAGATGCTCAGTACCATTAGTTATCAGGGAAATGCAAATCAAAACCACACTAAGGCACCACTTCATACCTGCTAGGATGGCTGACATCAGAAATCAAGACAACTAAGTGCTGGCAAGAATGTGGAGAAACTGGAATCCTCCTATGTTGCTGATGGGGATGTAAAATGGTTCAGCCACTTTGGATGGCAGTCTGGCAGGTTCTCAAAATGTTAAACACAGAGTTCCCATATGCCCAGCAACTCCACTCCTAAGGGTATACCCAAAAGTTCTGAAAATAGTGTTCAGACAAATACACAAATGTTCATAGGCACACTAGCCATAACAGATAGCCAAAAGGTGGAAACAACCCAAATGTCCATCAACTGATGAATGCACAAACAAAATGTGGTCTAGCCATACAATGGAATATTATTTATAGTCACTAAAAAAGAGTGGAGTACTGATCCATGCTACAATATGGGTGAACTCTGAAAACATGCTGAGTGAAAGAAGCCAGACAGAAGGGCCATATACTGTATGATTCCATTTATATGAAATTTCCAGAACACGTAAATTCATAGAGAAAGGAGATTAGTGGTTGCCAGGGGCTGGAAAGAGGAATGAGCAGGCAGTGACTATAGGTAGAGGTTTCTTTTTAAGATGATGAAAATGTTCTAAAATTAGACTACAGTAACAGAAGCTGCACAACTAAGAATATATTAAAAAAAAACCCTGAATTGTACATTTTTATCTCAATAAAGCTGTTATTTTACCACACGAATGTGTGACTTCAGGCAAGTTACTTGACCTCACCATACCTGAGTTTCCCTACACATAAAATGAGAATGATGATCAGAGGGTCTCTGAGAGAATTACAACTTCATGTATTTGAAGTTTCTAACAGTACACCGCACGTGGTAACTTCTCACTATGACTTAGCTTTTCTCCCACCCCACTGCGGAAGTTAAGAATTCTATGATGTTATGTGTCAGTTATCTCTCAGTAAAGCTGGGGGATAAAACCCTGTGTTGGCTCACTGAGTACATCCCATGTATCAGACATTACGTGAAATGTGTTACATGCACTATTTCATTTAGTCCTCAAATAAGCCCTACGTTACAGATTAAAGAAAAAAAGGCAACCGGCCTACGGGCGGACCACCAGTAACTGTGCCAGAGTCAAATGGGCCTTCTCACAAAGAGGATCCCTGCGGAGTGTCCCCCCAACACCCTAAATGCCTGGCAGGAATTGTCACCCGCGTTTTAAAGGAAAAGGCAGTTGGGCTCAGGGAGGGTCTGCGACTTGCTCAAGTCCTTGCTCAAGGACTCACCACTCACCTGTGGAGGACAAGGGAAGGCTTCCCTGTGGATGGAAGAAGATCCCAAATCAAACCTTCTCCCAGATTCTATAGGTAAGATCCCTGCTGCACTTACTTGATGATTGGGTTCTCAAACTGCTTGGCACACCTCCACTGCCGGATGCAGGACAGGCAATACGTGTGGTTGCAGTTGGAAAGGATCCCGAACCTCCGCTCCGAGGCTGACGCTTTCTCGAGGATAACCTCCATGCAGATGCTGCACACTTTGTCCTGACTCGCCTGGAAGGCAAAGGCCTTCTCCATCTCGTGTTCGAATGTTGACATGCAGATCTGAAGTACAGGGAGGGAGGAAGGAAACCTTTGGTTCTGGGCTGGGGAGTGGTGAGAGCCCAGCGTGACTGCCAGCCACACAGTACAACCAGGATCGGGAAGGAACGGGGACTGTGGCTGCTTCAGGCAGGCCTGGCCACGCCCTGCATTCGGGACACAAAGCTCTCTCAAGACCACCACTGGCTCGCCCCCCTGCCTGTCGGCACTGCTTCACGGTCACTTCCAACTTAAAGCCGAGACCAGAGGCCCAAGAAGATTAGAGGGCCACTGTGGGGTCAAGGAAGTCCCAAAGACTGGGACCCTGGTCTCCTTGCCCCTCTGGGTACTGCCTTTCCCAACACCAACGCCGTTAATGCCAAATAACCCTTAATCTAAAACATCAGGCTGACAGGCCAGGGTCAGAGGTCAGCAGCATCACTTCTTTCTACGAGAACCAGTTACTGAACGAATCCCTTCACTCAGGAGGCAGGTGAACAGAGCATGTCCCCTGCGCAGCACCATGCATCAGGCACCAGAGTCAATGCAAAGGACCTAGGACCCAGGCCCTCGCACAGTGGATGCACACATGAGCTGAACCCACAGCACAGCACCCGGATGTCATGTCCCTGGGGAGGAGGGAAGCTCTAACCTGTGCTCACCTGAACACCCCCCGGGAGACGGCAGAGGGTTCAGACAACCTCCACAGCCCTGTGCTGAGCAGAAGCCCACACAAACACGGGAGCCTAATGACCTGCAAGGTCCCTTCCAACACTGAACTCCTCAAATTCTCCAGAACTCGGCCTGGCTGGCCAGGTACAGAATGCAGGTATTACTGGCAGAAGGATGCTTACAGAAGTACCGATTTTGTCACTTAGTGCACTTCAAATTCCTTAAAACGAGTTCACATAAAGGCTTGCAACTGTACCTTCTCGTGAGCTTTCCTTTGCTCTGGGTCGAAGGGGTGCAGGACTTGTAACCTACAGATTTCACACACTTCCCCATGCAGGTAGACACAAGCATCCCCAAATCGGCACTCCCCGGCAGCTGCATAGGGGCACAGCTGCTGCTCGCTGCCGTAGGAGCTGCTAGCTTCTAAGCTGTCGAGACCACTCCTGATTGCTTCTAGGTAGGAATGCGGCTTCAGCTCCGGGCTGTTCTGCGGGTCACTGCAGCCTCCGGGATTACTCACCACACTTGGGCAAGTCTTTTCTTCAGCCATGCCAGAGAGATCTTAAAATAAAACACACAGCACACACACACACACACATGAAAACTGGCCCAACCTTTCTGGTAAGCAATCAGTCAAAACCTGACAAATTAACCCTGACTTTGGGAATTTCACTCTTGGGATGTATGGAAAAAAACAGGCCAAGAGGGGAAAAATAAAAGGAAAAAATGTTCAGAGTGATATTACTTAGAATCATAATAAAAAACAAAGAAACATAATTGGCAACATAGGGAAATAGCAAACCAGACCATGATATGTTTATATAAAATAACACTAAAGTTCCTTTTTAAAAATGCCAAGTATGGAAATCTCAACACATGGACCAGTTACACTTAAAAAAAAAAAATTTAAAAGAAAACAAAGTATAAGTCAAAAGGAATTCAGAAAGAGGTCAATAGAATACAGTGGTTTCCTTTTTACCAGTAAAGTTACCAATCTTTTTAAAGTGAAGGAGAATGAAAATCTGGAGCAAGTCTCTGGGTCCTTCGGCCACCCACCCGCTTCTCACTTGGGAGCTGCCGCCTACCCATCATGCTTCTAACATTTACCCTGCTCCAGGGTACAAATCACGCCCCAAACCTGAACATGCTATTCTATTTCCAAAGGTGGAGCTGGCTCAGCCTAAGAACTAAGACTATGAACTGACCAAGAAGACAAACAGTGAAACGTGCTCTTCAACAAAATATGTAGCTTTGAAATGAACAGCTTGGTGCTTCTCAGAGTTGGGCAACCACGCTATGCAGATGACAGTTACATGGTGACAAAAAGGCCACGTTCAATGTTTTGCCAGGCAAACCTGGCGCTCCGCCCCGCCAAGGACACGAGGCCTAATGCGTCATCTGAACGCTCTGCAGCCAGATGAAGCCTGTTCTCAGGACTGTTCTGGGTGTGAGGTTAGGAGCCCCCTTGACAAGAGAAGGCCAAGGAAAGCAAGAGTGCTATTCAGAAAGGCAACAGAAGGATTCTGCTCACTCACTTCGGTCTCTAAGTACCAACGTCCTCTTTTCACGTTTCCCAGGCTCGTGTAAGTTAGTTTTCACGATTGATGCAGTGAGGTCGGAAGGAGGGTGAGGACTGTGGAAACCCAGGGAGGGCACCCCGTGGGGAACAGTGCCCATGGCCCCACCAGCTGCAGCAGAGGGCCTCGTGTGATCGTATCTGAAAACACACAGCAGATGCGTTACGGACACACCACACGCACGTGCATCCCTCCCGCATTCCCCAGACCTGGAACATCCCTACTTCTGCTCCATCTGTAGACGTGGACAATGAGACAATCGTTTCCCGTATTTTAATTGATAAAAGTCTTATCAATTAGTAAGAATTACCTGGCAATTCAGAGTGAGTAGTACACTGCTGTCTATCACCTCCACTTAAGTGTCCTGTGGGACTTGAGTGGGACAGATGTACTGCCCAGACCACACAAAGAGAGCCCGACGGTTCTGGAGATGCTGACTGACTGGCTTCTCCTGGACTGTCTCTTGGGGGCGCCCACTGGCAGGGGGAGGGCAGAGTGGGCCAACTTCCCACATCCCAGGCAGCACAGAGGAAGGACTGAAGGGAGCTCTGCAGCCCAGGAAAGCAGAGCAGCCCTTCACTACAACAGCACAGGAACAGGTTTTGGAATGTTCTCCTGTCTAGAAGTTACAAAACTTGCCTACAGATGTCAGTAAAAAAGGAAGATTCTACATGCTCATCAATGTTCACTGCACTCATAGCAAAAAACTGGAAGCCCCTTAAGTATCTAATAGAGGGACAGTTAATAAAATGATGGTACGTCAACATTATGAAGAATTATAAAATTACAGGTAAGACATAAAGTAGCAGCACTGGAAGGAGCTTATGACATGTTAAAAAAAAAGGCAAGACAGAAAATCTTATGTATACTGTGAGGGCAAATTTATAACTATAGACTCATAAGAATAGGCATGAAAAGTGACTCTGAAAAATTAAAATTATTTTTATGGTACTAAATTTGAAGTTTCAAAATTATCTTTGTAACATTACTTTTAAACTAAAGTTTTCCCATCATCAAGACCCAGGATTTAAACCCCTGAAGGTAGTGAACTCAGTGTAACAGCTGGCGACAGAAGCGGGTTCTTGCCTGCAACGAGGTCCATAGGCGCAGCAGCCCTTCTGGTAGTATTTGCAGATGGTAGATGGCTTGCTGTTTGCCAAGTCATGTGAGAACAGGCACTGGTTTCCTTCACGACACACACCATGCATAAAATACCTGATGAGACAAGCAGAGGCATAAAACTTTTTTTTTTTTTTTTTTTTTTGTGCTGTACGCGGTCCTCTCACTGCTGTGGCCTCTCCCGTTGCGGAGCACAGACTCCGGACACGCAGGCTCAGCGGCCATGGCTCATGCGCCCAGCCGCTCCGCGGCATGTGGGATCTTCCCGGACCGGGACACGAACCCATGTCCCCTGTATCAGCAGGCGGACTCTCAACCACTGCGCCACCAGGGAAGCCCCGGCATAAGACTTTTAGAAGCACACTTTGCTTTATAAAATCACCAAATTCTTGAACCCAGCATATAAACACACACTGTGCATATGCTATGTATCAAGGCTCTACTGGGCACCGGAGATACACTTATGTCCTTGTCTCTAAGACAGTGATTTTAGATGCACCACGTCTATTTCAATGACAGCTTTTCTGGAAGAAAAATGATCCCATGCATTTGTCTTAAGATATATCCTCTTGATTTAAGATATGCCACATACGTAAAATGTGAGCCTCAGGATTGAGAAAATGCACACTGAAAGACTGCTCTGTTCTCGTGGATTTTAAAGGGTGTGGTTGTAAAGGAGTCAGAGACCTGGGCTCAAGATCTAGCTGTGCCACGTGTAAGCAAGTCACAAAACCAACTTCCCTGGGCCTTCCTACCTTCACCTATAAAACAAAAATTACACTGCCTACACTCTACTATCAACTGTGGTGAGGCTCAAAGAAGACAGTGGAGCACCAGGAGACACGTGTAAGAATGTTCCACTTAGTTGTCCCATTCTGGCCCTGAAAGAACAACTGGGAGGCAATCTAGTTCTGTCCAGCCAGAGCAGAGAGGCCCGGCTGAATACTCAGAGGAAACTGTAGAGGGACATGCCTTGGCATTAAGGGTAAACAAGTCCCCAAATAAAGAGATTTTAGACCTGCCCTAATAAAGTTTTTTTTTTTTAAAACAAGCTTCAACACGATCTAGCTGATAGCAAATAACTTATTGTCAACTAAAACAAACTTTAACATTCTTTGAAGGAAGACAAAAAAATCCAAATGCTCAAAATACTCACAATGTTTGGCATCCAATCAAAAATTACTAGACATACCAAAAAGCAGGAAAATGTGACCCATAACCAGGAGAAAAATTAGTCAATTAACAGGAATGACAGATGATGGACTCAGCAGACTAGGACTTTAAAACCAGCTATGACAGGCTATCATCAAACAATCCACAAACAATAAATGCTTGAGAGGGTGTGGAGAGAAGGGAACCCTCTTGCACCGTTGGTAGGAATGTAAATTGGTGCAGCCACTAATGGAGAACAGCATGGAGGTTCCTTAAAAAACTAAAAACAGGGGCCTCCCTGGTGGCGCAGTGGTTGAGAGTCCGCCTGCCGATGCAGGGGATACGGGTTCGTGCCCCGGTCTGGGAGGATCCCATATGCCGCGGAGCGGCTGGGCCCGTGAGCCATGGCCGCTGGGCCTGCGCGTCCGGAGCCTGTGCTCCGCAACGGGAGAGGCCACAACAGTGAGAGGCCCGCATACCGCAAAAAAAAAAAAAAAAAAAAAAAACTAAAAACAGAGCTACCATATGACCCTGCAATCCTACTCCTGGGCATATATCTGGAGAAAAACATGGTCTGAAAGGATACATGCACCCCAATGTTCATTGCAGCACTGTTTACAATAGCCAAGACACAGAAGCGACCTGAATGTTCACCGACAGAGGAGTGGATTAAGAAGATGCGGTACATGGAGGGATGGGATGGGGAGGGTGGGAGGGAGGGAGATGCAGGAGGGAGGGGATGTGGGAACAGATGTATATGTATGACTGATTCAAGAAATAATAAATAGAAAATAAAAAAGAAGATGTGGTACATATATACAATGGAACATTACTCAGCCATAAAAATGAATGAAATAATGCCATTTGCAGCAACATGGATGGACCAAGAGATTGTCACACTGAGTGAAATAAAGTCAGACAGGGAAAGAAAAATATCACATAATATGGCTTATATGTGGAATCTAAAAAGAAATGATACAAATGAACGTATTTACAAAACAAAACAACCCACAGACTTAGAGAATGAACTTATGGTTACCAGGGGGGAAGGGTGGAGGCAAGGGATAGTTAGGGAGTTTGGGACTGACATGTACACATTGCTATATTTAAAAAGGATAATGAACAAGAACCTACTGCATAGCATAGGGAACTCTGCTCAGTGTTATGTGGCAGCCTGGATGGGAGGGGAGTCTGGGGGAGAACGGATACACGTATAGGTATGACTGAGTCACTTTGCTGTGCACCTGAAACTATCACAACATTGTTAATCGGCTATACTCCAATATAACATAAAAAGTTAAAAACAAAACAAAAAACCCCAGCTATTACATATATGTTTTATATAACCCAGCTATTACAGATATGTTCTATATGAAGATTTTAAGGAAAACACAAAAATAACATGGGAAGAAATGGACGATATAAAGAAGAACCAAATGGAACTTCTAGAAGTGAAAACTACAATATATGAAATGAGAATTACATTGTAACAGCAGATTAGACACTATATAAGGAAATCTCAGAAAACTTGAAGACAAAGCAATAGAAACTATTCAAAGTAAAGTACAAGAAGAAGAAAGAGGGCCTCCCTGGTGGCTCAGTGGTTGAGAGTCCGCCTGCCGATGCAGGGGATACGGGTTCGTGCCCCGGTCTGGGAGGATCCCATATGCCGCGGAGCGGCTGGGCCCGTGAGCCATGGCCGCTGGGCCTGCGCGTCCGGAGCCTGTGCTCCGCAACGGGAGAGGCCACAACAGTGAGAGGCCCGCATACAGCAAAAAAATAAAATAAAATAAAATAAAATAAAAAAGAAGAAGAAAGAGAAAGAACAGATTTTGGCTTCTAGCTTTGGAGGAGCATGGAACCTGCCCTTCCACTGTGAAAAACTAGAAAACAGAACAAAATGTATGAAACAACTGCTTTCAGACATCCACAAAAGGCAACACAAGACTGGCCCTTGAAGAGAAGGAAAACAAGGGAGGCGGCCGGGCTTTCTGCCTTGAGGCATATGTTGGACCTTGGTGCAGGGAGGGGGACCCCAAGCAGACCACTGCTGTCTTGCTGAGGTGAAGAGACAGAAACTGGAGCTCAAGGAGGCTGAGGAAAGCTCTTTAAAAAGCTTGTCAGTAGAAGCACACATGCACGATCAATTAACTTTTGATAAACGTGTCAAGGTAATTCAACAAATGATGCTGGACCCAGTATCTATATGGAAAAACAAACAACAAAAAACCTCACACATTACATGTCTGCTGATGTTACCCAACATGAATGAAGTATACAACATAACCTGCCACGTATCCTAGCCAAAAACATTTAACTTGAACCCAACAAAACTTCAGATCTAACTTCTAGTTTATAGGAAATACAGGGGGATTGGGAACAAGCTAAAAGACCTCATGAGGAAGCAACCAGATAAATACAAAAGAAGAGGCAGTATGTGGGCCAGATCTCTTTACCAAGGAAGTGTCGTGGAAAAAAATAAGGGGAGGGGACCCGGGTTTGGAAAATGATTTGGTGGTTTCTTAAAAACTTAAACATAAATTTACCATATGACTCAACAATTCCAGTCCTAGGTGTTTACCCAAGAGAAATGAAAACATATGTTCACACAAATACGTGTATAATACATGAATGTTCATAGCAACATTATTCAGAATAGTCAAAAAGTGAAAACTGACAATTCCATCAACTGGTGAACAGATAAACAAAATGTAATATATCCATACAACGGGATATTATTTGGCAATAAAAAGGAATGAATAATGATACATGCTACAAGGATGAGATGCAAACACACTATAGTAAGTGAAATAAGTTAGACACAAAAGACCACATGTTGCATGAACCCATTTACAAGCAGTGTTAAAAAAAGGGGCAAATCTATAGGAACAGAATGGTCCTTATAAAGACTATTATACAGCCTATATAGGCTACATATAGACACAGTCCCTACATATGGTATGTAAATTATACTTCAATAAAGCTGTTAAAAGAAGAAAATTTAAAAAGGAGGAAACTGCACTAGATTAGTAGACAGAATAAGGTATGTAATAACCAATGCAATATTTGGCCCTGGATTATATTCTGGTTTGGACAAACCAGCTGTAAGAAACATTTGTGGGACAAATGGGGAAATCTGAGTACAGACCAGGTATCAGATAATTTATTGACATGGCAAGTTGAAGATTATTAACTGAAAAAAGCATATTATATAACAGAATATACAGTAAAATGGTGTAGCCGCTATGTAGAACAGTACAGCGGTTCCTCAAAAAATTAAAAATAGAATTACCACATGATTCAGCAATTCCACTCTTGGGTATATACACAGAAGAACTGAAAGCAAGAACTCAAGTATTTGTACACCCCTGTTCATAGCGCATTATTCCCAGTAGCCAAAAGGTGAAAACAATCCAAGCATCCATCAGAGGATGAATGGATAAACAAAATGTGGTCTACACGTACAATGGAATATTACTCAGCCTTAAAAAGGAAGGAAAGTCTGACTTGTGCTACAACAGGGATGAACCTTGAGGATGTTATGCCAACTGACGGAAGCCAGACACAGAAAGACAGCACTGTGTGATTCCACTTATGAGAGGTGCCTAGAATAGTCAAATTCAGAGAGAGGGAGGAGAACGGGTGTTGTCAGGGGTTGGGGGAAGCAGAATGAGGAGTTAGTGTTTAAAGGGGACACAGCTTTAGGCTGGGAAGACGAAAAGAGCTCTGGAGGTGGATGGTGGTGATGGCTGCACAACAGTGTGATGTCCTCACTACTCCTGAACTGAACACTTAAAAATGGTTAAGAGGGTAAATTTATGTTATGTACATTTTACCACAATTAAAAAATTTTAAAACAGCACGTACAGTATGCTCTCATTTTGGTAAACACTAACTACACACACACACACATCTGCATTTTAACAATGTGGAAAGACAGACAATCGCCTTTTTAAGAGTGGCAATCCTTGAGGGTAAGGCATATGGTGTTTTCTTTTTTTTTTTTTTAACACCTTTATTGGAGTATAAATGCTTTACAATGGTGTGCTAGTTTCTGCTTTTTAACAAAGTGAATCAGTTATACATATACGTATATCCCCATATCCCCTCCCTCTTGCGTCTCCCTCCCACCCTCCCTACCCCACCCCTCTAGGTGGTCACAAAGCACCGAGCTGATCTCCCTGTGCTATGCAGCTGCTTCCCACTAGCTATCGATTTTACACTTGGTAGTGTATATATGTCCGTGCCACTCTCTCACTTCGTCCCAGCTTACCCTTCCCCCGTGGTATTTTCTTATTTTTGTTGAGCTGTACTTTCTAATATTTCTACCAAGAACATATACTGCTTTTGTAATAGTAAATGGTTGCTTTAGTTTTAAAACATTATGAAGGGCTTCCCTGGTGGCGCAGTGGTTAAGAATCCACCTGCCAATGCAGGGGACACCGGTTCGAGCCGTGGTCCGGGAAGACCCCACATGCCACGGAGCAACTAAGCCCGTGCGCCACAACTACTGAGCCTGCGCTCTAGAGCCTGTGAGCCACAACTACTGAGCCCGCAAGCCACCTACTGAAGCCTGCGCTCTAGAGCCCGTGATCCGCTACGAGAAGCCACCGCAATGAGAAGCCCGCGCACTGCAACGAAGGGTAGCCCCTGCTCGCCGCAACTAGAGAAAAGCCCGCGCATAGCAACAAAGACCCAACGCGGCCAAAAACAAACAAATTTATTTTTAAAAAATTACGATAGGTATCGAATACTGGAGAGAGTATGGTTTAAAAACAACACATAAATGCTCAGTACAATACCTATCTCACAGTGGGTACCCCCAAAGTTCAGCTCTTATTAAAGTTTAGTAAAAAAACGCTGCCGATTAAGCTGACAGTTAGTTACAAGAGGGACCTGTGCCTTATCACAATGCACGCAGAGGGCTGAGGAGTCACAGTCCATGGACCGAGGCAGAGAGAAGGGGGCACTGGCCCAGGGGCCGCCTCGCCAAGCAGTCTACAGAATGCCCGGGTGCCGATGGGCGGGAGGAGTATGTGCCAGAAACACACAGAAAGGCAGGGAAGCGAGGCCCCATGAGGGTGCGGCAGGCCTGCTGAGACAGATGGAGGGTCAGGCCTGACTGGGGCAGCTGGAATACTGGTGAGTGCGCCTCCCAGGAAGGGACAAGGGGCCCAAGTCAAGCCCCGAGACACACTAAACCCCCTTCCTAGGCCTCTTGCAGAAAGGCCACTGGAGCTGCAGGGTGAGGACAGACTGGAGAGGCTGGAAGTGCAGGTGAGAGGAGCCCGTCAGGAGGTTGCTCTGTAAAGGGGCTTTATCTGTGAACCCATGTTTTAACTTAAAAAATATACTATGGAAAGTCTCAAACATATACAAAAGCAGACAGTGGTAGGGTAACTCCCAAGACGTTTCCACACCAGCTTTCACCGTATCAACTCCCAAGCACTCTGGTTTCACCCATTTCTCCCCTCTCCCGTATGGCTGTGACAGTTTATCTTTTTAAAGAGGGATAACACACACCTCTTGAATGAAGACTTCGGGGCAGGGAGGGCCCTCCCTCCCTCTGAACAAGTATGTTATCAGAAATATATGAAACGAGGAAAAATACAACAGCTCCAACAAGCAGTACCATCAGCACTCTGTCTGGCACTTTTACTTCTTTACCTCACGTAATCCTGATACTACTCTGAGGAATATTAGCTCTACACCCATGATGCAGACAGGAGAGCGGAGGCTCAGAGAGGTGCGATGCCTCAGAGAAGATCTAATTGCTGAGTAAGGGACCCCAGCTCTGGTCTTCCCAAGACAGCCCTGACCTTTTCCCACCAAAACTGACTTTCCTGTCACTCTGCCTCTGTCCATACCGTGGCCCCTTTCTACAACACTGTACCCCACCTTTCACTGTACTTAACTGTGCTAACCCACCTTCCTTCCCTCCCACCGCTCCAGCCCACAGCGTGCTTTCCTGGCGGCTCCATGGCATAGTGCTTCCCAACTTGGGGCCCCTGACCCAAGAGAGCTGGGGCTCTTGAACACATGGTTGGGAACACCTGGTTAACACCATACACAAAAGTAAACTCAAAATGGATTAAAGACGTAAATGTAAGACTGGAAACCATAAAACTCCTAGAGGAAAACATAGGCTGAACGCTCGTTGACATCAATCGTAGCAATATTTTTCTGGATCTGTCCCCTAAAGCAAAGGAAAGAAAAGCAAAAATAAACAAACTAAACATAAAAGCTTTTGCACAGCAAAGGAAACCATCGACAAAATGAAGAGACAACCTACTGAACGGGAGAAAATATTTGCAAATGATTTGGTAGGGGGTTAATATCCAAAATATATAAACAGCTCATACAACTCAACATCAAAAAAACAAACCACCTGATTAAAAAAGATGGGCAGAAAACCTGAATAGACATTTTTTCAAAGAGGACATGCAGATGGCCAACAGGCACATGAAAAGATGCTCACATCACTAATCATCAGGGAAATGCAAATCAAAACCACAATGAGAGATCAAGTCACACCGGTCAGAATAGCTATCATAAAAAAGAACACAAATAACAAACGTCGGTGAGGATGTGGAGAAAAGGGAACCCTCCTACACTGTTGCTGGGAATGTAGATTGGTGCAGCCACTGTGGAAAACAGTACGTACGTTTCCCAACTAACTAAAAAGAACCACCATATGACCCAGCAATTCCACTCCTGGGTATATAAAAAAACCTCCAAAGCACTAATTTGAAAAGTACGTGCAAAACACTAATCTGAAAAGATGCATGCACCCCAATGTTCACAGCAATATTATTTAGAATTTCCAAGATGTGGAAGCAACCTAAATGTCCATCAACAGAGGAGTGGATAAAGAAGATGTGGTATACGTATATACTACGGACTACTACTCAGCCAGAAAAAAGAATGAAATCTTGCCATCTGGAGCAACATAGATGAACTTGGAGGGCATTATGCTAAGTGAAGTAAGTCAGACAAATACTGTATGTTATCACTTATATGTGGAATCTAAAAAATATAACAAACTAGTGAATTTAACAAAAAAGCAGCAGACTCACAGATACAGAGAACAAACTAGTGGTTACGAGCGGGGAGAGGGAAGGGGGGAGGGGCAATATAGGGGTGGGGGTTAAGAAGAACAAACTATTAGGTATAAAATGAGCTACAAGGATATACTGTATGACATGGGGAATACAGCCAATATTGTATAATAATTATAAATGGAGTATAATCTTTAACAACTATGAATCACTATATTATACACCTGTAACTTACATAATATTGTACATCAAGTATACATCAAGGGGGGCAAAAAAAAAGCCTGGGAATAACTTGAGGAAGACGCCGCTGGAACATCACCAAATGCGACTGAACACGGAAAGCCTAAACCTAACCAATGATGTGGTTCTGCCTGGAACTGGAGAACGATTGACAACGTTCAAACGCTGGGAAAGGGAGTGGACTCTAAGGAAGGTCAGAAGGCCCGACTGTCCTTCCCAGAGAAAGGGTACCAGAGAACATGGGTGGCAATTCATGCTGCACCTCGGCCCTACAATGGGCCTGGGAGGCTGCTGAGCTGGAGGCCACAAGTTTTTAAGCCCTTCCATCCCTCTTTGCTCCCTAAGCATACTTCTAACTTTCTCCACCTGTCTTATCTCCCCAAAAGCAGAAGTGCTGACCAGGCCCAGCTGACAATTTCTTTTCTCCCAGGAAATGTTAAAAGGGTATATTCTACTTTGTATGTCAGTGTCTACTGAGTTTGGGTGGCATGAGCCATCTCTAAATACACCAACAGAATCAAATTTCTGAGCCTACAAAGATGACTGGACCTGTGATGTAAGTGACTATACTAAGGTGGTGTCCTATAGGGTCTTTTCTAGGTGGTCAGTTATGCTTTTCCCAGGCAACACTCCCTGGGAGTCTTCCACTAAATCAGGGATTGTGCAGTAACTTGCTATAGGCTGCTGTAGATTTACTTTAAAAGAAAGAAAAAAGGCTCAGAATCTGGCAAACGAAGAGTATTCTTGTTAGAAACTTAAAAAAAAAAAGGCCTATATGAAAAGAATCTTGTCACAATACTGATTTAAAAAGTATGCAGAAGAGTTAATAGACCGGGTCTGAGCTTGCTTCTGAGGCAAGGCCCTGCTTACAGCACCTGGGACTCGGCTGGTAAACAGTTCCCTACGCTGATATAAACCGTCTCTAAGTGATCCAAGTGGCTCACTGGGCCTATACTGTGTACAATGTGGTTTACGCTGAACGTCTGCTTTCCTTCTGGGAGCCTGGTTTGGGTACATGCTGGGCAGAGGGTGACCGTCTAGGGCACTGGATCTCTAGTGGGCTTCCCTGGGCACATGGTGCTGCTGCATTTCTGCTGTGGGAGGAAGAGTGTGCTGTGACCCTTTACGGGAGGAAGTGAGGGCACGAAGCCTGCACACGGGCTCCTCCAGATGCCGCCTGAGTCCTTCTCCCTTGTGATCCACCTGTGAGTCCTCACTACTCACTGTGATAAATCTTCGCCTTGAGCACGACTATGCGCTAAGGCCCATGGGTCATTCTAGCCAATCACTAGCTGTAGGGGTGGTCTTGGGATCCTGGACACGAAAGTTTATTACGCTTCTAAGCAGTTTGGTAATTCTTCTTGAGAAATGCTACTCAACACTGTGACATTATTCCAATCAACCTCAAGTATGGTTATCTTCGAAAGTATAAAAGTAAAAAAATAAAAAAAATAAAAAAATAAAGAAAATCAGTGCCAAGAGGCAACTCCGATTCTCAGGATTAGTAAACTCATAAAGAGCGGAAGAGAACAGGTTCTAACTGGTTACATAAACAGTTTCACAAAAGAGAGATCTAACAAATACCTCATTAATAATTTCTTGTGGAGAACTAGACAGGATTTCCTGAAAGAATGAGGGTAAGAGACTACCAGAGCTCCTCTACCAGATACTACCTGTTAACCAGGCATGCAAGAGGAAGGACGTCAGTGGTGGCCCCGCAGATGCCTTTTATAATTCCACCTCCTCCCGTAAGTCCTATTCAGAAAACTTGCCTTCCAAACTGCACTAATTATCTTTCCCATCAAAAATCCAAAATATTTAACCACCACCTAAAGCTTCTAGTTTTGTCACTTATAAGCTGGTGACTTCATGCAAGCCATTTCACTTCTGTAAGTGACTGAGCTGAAATTTTAAGAGGTTCAAAAATAACTTCTAGGCCACCATCACTGCCTTCAACAAAGGTGGGTGTGAAACAAGTGTTACAAGAGGTGGAGCCAGCCAGCCCTATTTTTGTAGCATATGTCACCATTTCCACTCCCCAGTGACAAACACAAAACTTCCTTGAGCGCATCCTGCCTGTCCTTCGGGGCATCTTTGTCATCTGCTTATAGAGATTCCTCAGCATCTAGGTTATACTAAGCTTAATCCAGGCCTTTTGCATGTTACACCCTGTAATAAATTTCCAACTGCTCACCCTACCCTATGGCCAAACCATCCCTTATATCTTCCTAGAGAGAAGACTGAGACATGAGCTGGGGAGGAGTGTGGGCTGTTGCTAGTATGTGGGGGGAAGTGCATGGCTGGAGACTCAGAGCAGGGAGATTTCTAGGGGACACTCCTAAGTCATCTGTTATCCTGGGTGACCCCAAAGACCGTTTCAGATGGTGTGGCTATTATATGCTGCAAAGGGTATGAGGTTCACTACTGGCCACAGAACCGCCAGCAGCCCTCGCTGTGCCTGACGGCTGAACCAAACAGAATCAATCTGGTTTCTTGCAGGTCTTTCAATGGCGCCTGCCTCTAGCAAAACACTTTTGCAAGTCGTTTCCAGGTATACGGGTAATTTGCATTCTCAGTCACCTTCCTTTATGTTTTCGCACATAATTTCACAGACTTAAATTTTATGGCTGTACTGCTTGTGACAAAAGATCCATCAAGGGGGAACACAGCTAATGCGAGGCACGGTAGTAGGCTTGAAATAACTGGTAAGAGGTGGGGATGAAATAAAGTACAGTGTAGTGGTTAAAGGAAGACTGAGCTCAGAGAGCTTCCTGTGACTTTGAGCAAATTAATTAAATCTCCAAACCTGTTTCCCCATCTGTAATATGATATAGTTGTACTTCACAGATTGCATGTCAGTGCTTAGCCTAACACCATAAATGCTCTTAGGATGGTTACTCGTTGTTATCTAATCTCTTAACCAACGCTGCTGGTTAGGCATTACTATCCCAATTTTACAGATAAAGAGACTGTGATATCAGAATCAGAATCCAGAACTGCCCAAGTCTGGAGCTCAAGCTCTTCCTACCACTCACTGGCCACAAGATGCCCCATATTTTGTGACTTTCAATGAGTCAAAAGCTCTAGGCCCGACTCTCAGGAAACTGTAATTCTAGGTCTTGTACTACCGATTATAAAACAAAGGGACCTCTACCACACTGAGGAGGAGGACAAACAAACTGGTTACCAAGCAATAATAAAGGCCTGCACCAGGGCTTTGAAAACAGACTGGAAGACACAGGGAGATGGTTTGGGAAAAGAATCAGCAAAAAAGGATCCCCAGATTTGAATTCTGGATAGAGTGGAATGTCAAGAAATCAGGGGAGCTGACTGATAGCATAACTGTGTGAGGGGCCATTCTTGCATTCCAGGCAATAAATATGGAGTGTCTTTGTCATTAAGTCTGGGAATCCTAGCATTTCACATCCATCTCTCTGAGGGAAATAATTCGTATTAGAATGGAAGCAAAACAAACTCTCTGTTCAGCTGACATTCAGAATAAGCAAGTATATCACATCCCACAGCAAGGAAAACAAACCAAAAAACAGTTTGCATCCTGACATAAACCAAAAACAGCAGACCACCCAGTTTAGATCTGGTCCCCCAAATAAATCATACCTGGATCATTTCATGTAAGTTACCAATGTGTGGAGATACGACTTCAGTGAATAAGATAATCAAGTGAGAAAAGCTTTCCCATCACGAGCACACTAACATAAACCTGGTACTCTTGGTAATACGGCCGTTTCTCCTGTTTAAATATGTGTTCTGTTTTTTATTTGGCGAGGCAGCCCTCGTGAGGCCCAACTCCTCCACATCCCTTTGCAAGTAACCTTTACTTTCCTTATGGTTTTGGTTGAGTTTTCTTTTCATATGACCATATTAAAAGATTTTGAAAATTCCTGTAGTAAAGAAACTTTAATTTAGCATTTCCGAAACTTATCTGGAAGCCATAGGGTCTACAAGAGCATAAATTCTGACGCCACATATCTGCCACCTGGAAGCTGAATAACCTTGGCAAGTCAATGCCGAGGCTTGGTCTTATTATCTGTGGAATGGTGCATGTGGCTGGATCACATGCGACACGGCTGTAAAGAACCTCACAGAGCACCCAGCACACTGCAAACCCCTGCAACGAACAACAACAGTTAGTCCGTAAACAGAACTGATCCCTTCCCAACGTTCCAACCCACTCTAGTTTCTCTGCACCAACTTCCTGCAGGACACCCCTATTTGGGAAAAAACAGAACTAAAGCTTTTAGGTCAGGCCATCTCCTAGTATAGAAGGAGAAAACCCAAGATGATCCTGATTTACATTTTTGTTCCTGCAGTTAAATGTGAATTAGGGGCAAGGTTCAAGCCTGAGCACAAGGTTTCCTTATCAGTAAAATTAGATTACCTCACAGAGTTGAGATTCAGTTACAAAGCATCATATACATGTGCACTGTTATGTGGCCGCATCTTAGTAGCAGTAACCAAAATTTGCTATACAGTCCACAATGACTAAGAATATTGCTCCAACAGGGGGAAATTTATACAAATAAAAATAAACATACACCAAGGTCTTCACAAAAGACCTTCTATTACAAATAACCTAGTAAAACTCTTTTCTATAGACACTTAAGTGCAAGTTTCTGACAACTGCTAAATATACGTCACCTAGGCCTTGCATAAACTGGCTGAACAGTTAATAGAGACTAATGCTAACAGGAAACTTTTTACATGACACTGTCTCAACTATTCATACTAACGAAAAGAAGTAACAACACAGATGATAATTAAATAAACTGCTCATTACACAATCAAACCATACAACTGTGAGCTGTTTCCCACCCCCCCCAATCAATGTTTCCCACACAGACTTAACTGAAACCAATTATTAAAAGAAAAATCGTACTTTGCAGGTCCAACAGGACTAGGATCCCAGTACCTTCAAGCCACACGCTTAGCAAAGAATGAGGGTGTTACTCATCTAGTTATTTGTATTTAACAGGAGCAGTGCAGCCATCCGGCTTTGAATTTTCTACAACCAGCCACCCATTAATGTTGTATTTCTCCACGGAAATGGGTCTCTCAGTAAGATGCGAGTCTCAACCTCCGTTAGCCTGAGTTTCCTGCACTGCAAAATAGGAATAATGTCTGCCTAGTAGTGAAGACTGGTGACGAGTACAAACGACTTGGGAATATGCGGGGCAATGAACAAACTTCCAGTAAATGCTATTTTCCACACAGCAATTCTTAACTCGCTAACTCTGCAAGTTTACGCTGCATCGGAATTCTCCAAACTCTTAGGAAACCAAGGCTGCTTTCCGGGCCCCAGCTTCTTTGAGGCCCTCACCGACGACTAACAGCCTACACCTGCGTGGTGTCTCCATCTGTAAACCACCTCCTGGTGCCCCTTTACTCAACTCCAAGTCACCTTTTCCAGCTAAACCCTCCCGGCCCGGCCCCCAGGACCCCACCAGCACTCCTTCCTTCCAGCCGCACGGGCCACCCCTGGAACTCGCGGCACAGCCGCCCGCGCTGGCTTCGTCCGGATGTCGCCACAAGGCTCGGCCACGCACGGCCGAGCCCCAGGCTCCGGCCGCCGCGCCCTCCCCGCCTGGGGAAGCCGGACCCCGAACCGGGAGCCACTTTCCACGACCCCGCTCCGGCTTGTTTCCCTGGCGCAGGACTGGGGCGCACCCGGGGAAGGACCTGCGGGGCCGCGCACTGACCTGCAAGTGACCTGCTTGGTGCTCATGGCGGTTGGGTGGAAGGGCCGCCGTCACGCCGCCGCCTCTCGCTCTCGTCGCCGCCTAGGCCTCGGCCCTGCCCATCCCGCGCGGCCGCGTCACGCCGGCGCACGCCGTCGTCCCCGTGCGGCACCTTTGTAGCGCCGGCAGCAAACCTCGCCACCCTCACAATTGGTTCCTCCCCAGGGGTGAGGCTGGGCCGACCCCCAGCTGACTCATTGAAAGCACTCCTAGTCCGGCATTTTCAAACCTCCTAGGCGGGGCCTGGCTAGCCTCCCAGCCCTGCGGGTTTTATCCCAGGTGCCGACTATTAGTTCCTATGGGTCCGCCCCTTTCTCCAACTGCATTTCTTAGCGGATTCTCACGGCCTAGAATTACCTCACCCCTCCCGAGGCCAAGCTCCCGCCTCTCCTCTGCGCACCTTAAGCCCAAGTACTCCTACCCACCCAAACCCTCCCTAGGCCCCTTTCTCAGACCCGGCCTCAGCTGTTCCCGCCAAGCCTCGCCTCCCACTTAAGGAATTCCTTAGCCCTCTCCAGGGCAAAATCCAAAGATTTTGCTCTTTTTCAAAATCTCCATTCCCACCCCAAGTTTTAGACCTCATTTTCTCTCCTGGCATTCCTCAACTGTTCATCTTCCATTTCCTCTGGTGGAAACCCCAAAAGACGTTCGTGACACTTTCCCCTGGTTGTCTACATCCTGCAGATCCTGCTTCCACACCCCTCTCCAAAGCGTCCCTCTTCTCTCCATTTCCACCGTCATGGTTCCTGTCTAAGCAAGTGGCACTCCTTGCCTGGGCCCATGCACTGGCCTCTTTAACTGGTCTTCTGACTTCTGTTCCTGCCCTTTTCTAGTCTGTCACACAAAACCTGTTTTGTTTTGTTTTGTTTTTAATTAATTAATTTTACCTGATTTATTTTTGGCTGCGTTGGGTCTTTGTTGCTGCACGCGGGCTTTCTCTAGTTGTGGCGAGCAGGGGCTACTCTTCGTTGCGGTGCGTGGGCTTCCCATTGCTGTGGCTTCTCTTGTTGCGGAGCACGGGCTCTAGAGCGCAGGCTCAGTAGTTGTGGCGCACGGGCTTAGCTGCTCCGGGGCATGTGGGATCTTCCCGGACCAGGGCTCAAATCTGTGTCTCCTTCATTGGCAGGCGGATTCTTAACCACTGTGCCACCAGGGAAGCCCACAAAACCTGTTTTTAAAACATAAATTGGATCATGTCATTCACCTCTATTAACCTCTCAGTAGTTTCCCATTGCTTTTTTCAAAATTTCTTTTTTAAATTGTAAAAACTTGAGATAATAGTAAACTACAGCGAAGTGCACAAAATACATATATACATATGTGAATTTTTACGTATGTATACGCTCATGAAACCAGTAACTAGATCAATATAAAGAACTTTATCAACACTCCAGAGGGCTCCTTTATGCCAACCGCCCAGTCAATACCTCCCAATTGTTCAATTCTTTGAACAATTGTTTCAATTGTTCTTGACGTTCATATAAATGAAATAATTCAGTATGTACTCTCTTGTCTTTCTTCTTTTGACCAACATTCCGTGAGATCTACCCATGCTGTTATACACAGCTATATGTTGTTTTTACTTTGCTGTAAAAATATTGTCTTCTGATGAATGAGCATCGTATATACCTCCAATTACTTAGAACTTTTGAAATTTCTCTCAGAAACTTTGGAAGAATATTGGAAAATTTGTAGTTTTCAGTGTACAAGTCTTCAACAACTTTTATTAGATTTATTCCCAGGTACCTAGATGAGTTTTTTTGATACTGTTTTAAATGATATTTTTTAAAATGTCCTAATTGTTTGTTGCTTGCTCCATACTACACTCATGTATTAATTTTAATTGTTTGTTTTATATTTTCTACACACACAATCATGCCATCAACAAATAATGACAGTTTCACTTTATTTTCAACCTTCATATCCTTTATTTCTTTTTCTTGTCTTATTGCACTACTGAGAATCTCAGTGCAAGTGTAAATAGAAGCGGTAATAGTGGACACCTTGTCTTGTTCTTGAGTTCATGGAAAGTATTTAATATTTCATCATTAATTAAAATATTAGCCCTAGAGTTTTTGAAACTATCCATTATCAAATTAAGGCAGTTTCTTTATCATTCTAGTTTTCTTAGAGTTTTTAATCATGAATATGTCTTGTTTTTTTAATCAAATCTGTTTTCCCCCCCATCTATTGAGAAAATCATGTCTTATCCTTTATTTGGTTAATGTGTTGAACTATATTGATTGATTTTTGAATGTTAAACCAACCTCAGATTCCTTGGCTATACCCCCACTTGGCCATGATATATTATTCTTTCTATAAATCATCAGATTCTATTTGTTAATATTGTTTAGGAGTTTTGCAACCTTATTCGTAAGACATATTGGTATGTAGTGTTCTTTTTTTTGTAATGTCCATGTCAAGTTTTGTACCTGAGATGTGCTGGCCTCATAAAGTGAGTTCGAAAGTCTTCCCTCTTTTCTATTCCTTGGAAAAGTCTGTAATATAGCTATTAATTTTTTCCTTAACTATTTGGAAGAACATACCACTGAAGCCATCTCAGCCTGCAGATGTCATAAGATTTTTTATTAAAGGTTTAATTCTGTATTACATATAGGGCTATTCAGATTTTATCTTCTGTCAGGTTTGGGAAGCTTTTTTCCCCCCAAGTAAATTAGTCCATTTCATCTAAATTATGAAACATGGAGTTGTTAATAATATCTTCTTTAAAAAAATGATCTGTAATGGTGTCTCCTTTCATTACTGATATTAATAATTGGTGTTTTAAATCCATTTTACTAGAATTTTATCAATTTTGTTAATCTTTTCAATGGACAAGATTTTGGCTTTGTTCATTTTCTCTATTGTACATTTTTTTTTCTATTTCAGTGATTTCTGCTCATATCTTTACTATTTTCTTTTTCTATGTCCTTTGAATTCACATTGCTATTGTTTCTGGCTTCCTGAGATGGAAATTTAGATCACCAGTTTTCAAATGTTCTCCTTTTTTAAGTATTTAAAGCTATAATTTTCCCTCTAAGCACATTTTAATTGTGTTCCACAAGTTTTTATGTCATATTTTCCTTATCATTCAGTTCAAATATTTTCTAATTTCCATTCTTTGACACGTATGTTACTTAGAAGGGTTCTGCTTAATTTCCAAACAACTGAGGACTTTCTAGTTATCTTTTCCTTACTGATTTCTAGTGTAATCCCATTGTGGAATTGTCTATTCTCCTTTTGGTTTGGTCAACATCTGATTTATATATTTTGAAGCTGTGTTTTAGGTTCAGACAAATTTAAGATTGCTTTAGCTTTTTTTTGTTTCAACACATCACTAAGAAATGTCCTTCTTTGTGCTTAGTTGCACATGTTAATTAGGGCAGTGTTATATCAGTGAAAGAATGTGTTAGAATGTGTCTAGAAATTCTTTTAATTTAAAAGTGTACTTTGTCTGATATTAACATAATCATATCAGCTTTCTTTCAGATAGTGCTTTTATGGTATATCTTTTTCCATCCTTTTATTTTCAACTTACCTGGTATTTTTATATCTAAACTGTATCTCTTGTAAATGGCATATAGTTGATTAATTTTAAAATCCTATCTGATAATCTTTGTTTTGAATTGGATTATTTAGACCATTTACATTAAATGCAATACAGTTGGATTTAAATTTACCATCTTGCTATTAATTTTCCATTCATATCATCTGTTATTTATTCTCCTTTCTTGTATTCCTTTGGATTAAGTATTTTCATTTATTCCATATTTTTCTTTATTGATTATACACTTTTTTTTTTTTTGCAGTACGTGGGCCTCTCACTGTTTCGGCCTGTCCCGTTGCGGAGCACAGGCTCCGGATGCACAGGCTCAGTGGCCATGGCTCACAGGCCCAGCCGCTCCGTGGCATGTGGGATCTTCCTGGACTGGGGCATGAACCCGTGTCCCCTGCATCGGCAGGCGGACTCTCAACCACTGCGCCACCAGGGAAGCCCTGATTATACACTTTTAATTATCATTTAAAAATTATTCTTTTTTAAAAAATTAATTAATTAATTATTTTTGGCTGTGTTGGGTCTTCGTTTCTGTGCGAGGGCTTTCTCTAGTTGCAGCAAGCGGGGGCCACTCTTCATCGCGGTGCGCGGGCCTCCCACTATCGCGGCCTCTCTTGTTGCGGAGCACAGGTTCCAGACACGCAGGCTCAGTAGTTGTGGTGCATGGGCTTAGTTGCTCCACGGCATGTGGGATCTTCCCAGACCAGGGCTCGAACCCGTGTCCCCTGCATTGGCAGGCAGATTCTCAACCACTGCACCAACAGGGAAGCCCCTAAAAATTATTCTTTTAACGATTACCCTAGGGATTACAATATGCGTCTGTGAATTTACTAAAGTACTAGTGCCTTAAATTAGTACTAGTACCACTTCCTCAACAATGCAAAAAACCTATGATAACTCCATTAACTCTCCTACCCCATTTTGTACTATTGTTATCATATATTTTACTTCTGCATATGTTTAAACCCAACAACATATTGTAATGAATGTTGTTTTAAAATGTGGTATTCTTCATTTCTTTCAACCATTCCATGTTTCCATCTAGGATCATTTTTATTCAGCCAGAAGAACTCTTTTAGTATTTCTTATACTGAAGATCTTCCAACGATTAATTTTCTCAGCCTTTATTATATGAGGAAGTATTTGCTCCCTTTTAAAACATGCCTTTTATTTTAGAATAGTCTTAGATTTGCAGAAAAGTTGTGAAGATAGTAGAGACGTCTCCTATTATTAACATCTTCTATCAATATGGCAATGTATGTTGAAACACTAATGTGTCATTATAAACCAAAGCCCATACTTTATTCAGATTTCATTAGTTTATACCTTTTTCTGTCCCGGGATCCCATCCAGGACACCACATTGCATCTAGTCCTCATGTCTCCTTGGCTTCTCTTGGGATGGCAGTTTCTGAGAGTCTCCTAATTTTTGATGATCATGACAGCTGTGAGAAGTTCTGGTGAGATATTTTTCAGAATATCCCTCAACTGGGATTTATCTCATGTTTTCCTCATGATTAGACTGGGATTATGGGTTTCGGAGGTGGGGGAAGAACTTGGAGCTAAAGTGCCATTCTCTTCACGTCATTTGGATTAGACACACAAACTATTGAAACTGACTCAAGAAGTAGAAAATATGAATAGACCTCTAACAAGAGACTGAATTAGTAATCGAAAAACTTCCCACAAAGAAAATCCCCAAACCAATGGCTTCACTGGTGAATTCTATTAAACATTCAAAGAAGAATTAACACTAATCCTTTACAGATTCTTACAAAAAACAGAAGAGGAAATACTTCCCATTCTATGAGGCCAGTACTACACCTTGATACAAAAACCAGACAAATACATCACAAGAAAACTATAGACCAATATACTTTATAAATATAAAAACCCTCAACAAAATACTAGCCAATGGAATGCAGCAGCATATAAAAAGGATTATACACCATGACCATGTGAGATTTATCCCAGGAGTGCAAGATTCATTGAACATAGGTAAATCAATCAATGTAACTCACCATATAAATAGAAAACAAAAATATGGTCATTTCAATAGAAATGGAAAAAACATTTTGACAAAATCCAACACCCTTTCATAACAAAAACACTCAAAAAAACTAGGAAGAGAAAGGAACTTCTTTAATTTGATAAGATCATCTATCAAAACCCCACAGTTAACATCAGACTCCATGGCGAAAGACTGGAACTTTTCCCTCTAAGATCAGGCAGAAGATAAGGATGTTTACTCTTAACACTTCTATTCAACATTATACTGGAATTTCTAGCCAGGGCACTTAGTCAAGAAAAAGAAATAAAAGTTATTCAGATTGGAAAAGAAAAAGTAAAACTATCTTTACTTGCAAATGATATGATCCTGTATAAAACTCTTAGAAGAAAGCATAATCATAAATTTTCACGACATTGGATTAGGCAATGGATTCTTAAATAGGACAGCAAAAGCATAAGAAACAAAAGAAAAAATGGATACATTTGACTTCATCAAATTAAAAAAAAATTTTTGCTTCAAATAGCACCATCAAGAAAGTGAAAAGACAGTATTTAGAATATATATAGTATATCCAGAATATATAAACAAACAAAAAATACAAAAAAAAGACAAAGATATATAAAGAACACAAACTCAACAATGAAAAAAAACAAATAACTCAATTAAAAAATGGGCAGGGGCCTCCCTGGTGGCGCAGTGGTTGAGAGTCCGCCTGCCGATGCAGGGGATACGGGTTCGTGCCCCGGTCTGGGAGGATCCCATATGCCGCGGAGCGGCTGGGCCCGTGAGCCACGGCCGCTGGGCCTGCGCATCCGGAGCCTGTGCTCCGCAACGGGAGAGGCCACAGCAGTGAGAGGCCCGCGTACCGCAAAAAGGAAAAAAAAAAAAAAAAAAAAATGGGCAAAGCATCTGAATAGATATTTCTCCAAAGAAGAAATACAAATGGCCAACAGGCACATGAAAAGATGCTCAACATCATTAGTCATTAAGGAAATGCAACTCAAAACCACAATGAGATACCAATTCGAAACCATTAGGATGGTTAAAACAAGAAATACAGACAATAACAAGTGTTGGTGATGTGGAGAATTTGGAACACTCTTAAATTGCCGGTGGGAATGGAAAATGGTGCAGCCACTTTGAAAAAAAGTTTGGCAGTTGCTCAAAATGTTAAATACAGAGTTACTATGTGACCCAGAAATTCCACTCCTGGGTACATAATCAAGAGAATTGATAACATATGTCCACACAAAATCTTGTACAGCAATATGAAACTTGTTTATAGCAGTGTTATTCATAATAGCCCCAAAATGGAAACAATCCAAATGTCCATCAACTGATGGAAGGATATACAAAATGTGGTACCTCTGTACAACAGTATATTATTCAGCCATAAAAAAGGAATGAACAACCAATACATGCTACAACACGGATGAACTTTGAGAACATTATGCCAAGTGAAAGAAGCCAGATACAAAAGACCACATATCGTATAATTCCACTTATATGAAATGTCCAGAATAGACAAATCCATTGACAGGAAGCAGACTAATGGTCGCCAGGGGTTAGTGGGAGGGGAGAATGGGGAGTGACTGCTAACAGGTACAAGGTTTCTTTTTTGGGAGTGATAAAAACGTTCTGAACTTAGATTAGGTAAAAACCACAGAACCGTACACTTTAAATGGGTGATTTTTATATGTAAATTTTATTTCAATTTTTTTTAAAAGTAAGGCATATTGTAGATAGAAAAAGGGATCCAACATACAGAGAATAGAATTTCATGAAGAAGAAAATCAAAACAGAATTGGGAGAGTGGACTGACATATATACACTAATATATATAAAACAGACAACTAATGAGAACCTGCTATATAGCACAGGGAACTCTGCTTCATTTTGCTGTACAGAAGAAACTAACACAACATTGTAAAACAACTATACTCCCCCCCCAAAAAATGAAAACCAAAACAAAGGAAACAGAACAAATCCTCAAAATTATAATTTATGAAAAATTTCCTGAAATAAAAACGATACAAAACTGTATATTCAAAGAGCACCCCACAGAATACAACAAAAAGGAAGCAGACTCACAGATACAGAGAACAAACGAGTGGTTACCAGTGGGGAGAGGCAAGGGGGGAGGGGCAATATAGGGATGGGGGATTAAGAGGAACAAACTATTAGGTATAAAATAAGCCACAAGACTATATTGTACAACATGGGAATATAGCCAATATTTTATAATAACTATAAATAGACGATAACCTTTAAAAAAATAAAGTTTTATAAGTTAAAAAACTACAAAGAACATACCACAAGCCTGAATAAATCAACCTAAAAAAACAACATCAAGACATACAATAAAATTACTGATCTTTAAAAAAAAGAAAAAGAAATATCCTTTGGGCATATTGGCAAAAAAGAACACGACTTATAGGAGAAAGAAAATAGTTTTGTCAACAGACTTTTGACAGCAGTGCTTTATACCAGAAGAAAATGAAATAACATATTAAAGAAAATGCGAGCCAAGGATTTTATATCCAGCAAAACCGACCTAAAGAACAGAGATAAATTATCAACATACAAGAACTCAGAGAGGGACTTCCCTGGTGGTGCAGTGGTTAAGAATCCACATGCCAGTGCAGGGGACACGGGTTCGAGCCCTGGTCCAGGAAGAACCCACATGCCACGGAACAACTGAGCCCGTGAGCCACAACTACTGAAGCCCGTGCGCCTAGAGCCCGTGCTCCGTAACAAGAGAAGCCACCGCAATGAGAAGCCCACGCATGGCAACGAAGAGTAGCCCCCACTTGCCGCAGCTAGAGAAAACCCACACGCGGCAACAAAGACCCAACACAGCCAAAAATAAATAAAAAAATTTATTAAAAAAAAAAAGAACTCAGAGACTAGTCTTCCTATGAGCCCTTCCTAAGGAATCTTCTAGGAGTGAACTTCATAATTACTAGAGAGTGAGGAAAGGACTAATAGTGAGCATGAAAAGATATTTGTGTGTAAAACTAAGCCTTAGCGAGGGCTAGAGGGGAGAGGTTATTGTTTACAATGGCAGATGCTCTGACAGTGAAGAAACAGGACAAGCATTTAAATACATGAGAGGAAGACGGGGAGAGTATGTGCAAATATTTTAAAAAACCCTCCAATCGTAATTAGAGGTGGTGGTATTACTATTGCTACTCTGAGATTGTGTCAAGTGGGATAAAGCATCCCCTGTATCCCTGAGACCAAGGTTTTCAGTGTGGAGGAAAAGAGATACAAATGTAATATAGGAGAGATTAAGTAAAAACACTAGTCCTGAACTCGAATTGGAAGCAGCATGTAATCTTTATGTGTATGCATGTATGCATGTGTGTGTGTACCTGTTTTACCCTGCTCTGTTCACTGAAAAGGTCAAGAAACGATTTAAAACAAAGAACGCTAGCATAGTAAACATGTTGACTAAGGCATGGTTCCTGTTTCTTTCTATAGGACTAAAAATACCTCTTGGTATTGGTGTCATGAAGATGAATATATTCTCAGTTGAAAGTAACCTGGGTCACACAGACAATCGCACAGCAGCAGTGGTTTATATTAATAATGAACAACCTCAGATCCTTGTCACCTGAGTTGCGCGTCTGGCTCGAACCTGTCTGCCTTCGCGGTAACAAGAGAAAGTTGGTTGAAAGGACTTCTAAGGCCTTTTTGATTGCTGTGAGTCTGATCATCATTCCACGTTATTACGCGGAATATGTGTTCTTCTGCACTTCAGCATACTGTACCTTATTTAAATGCACATTAGGAAACGCTTTTCTGAAGCGCCTTTACCTGCCATGACACCTTCTCTGGGGGTCTTCCCTCTACGATCGCTCTTCTCTGGAACCACAGGCAGCAGGAGGCGATGGGCTAAGGAACGTGTGTTGCCATCAAACTCTGGATTCCTCTGCAGGCATCTGAAAGGCTGAGCTGGACCTATACAACCGATAGTGTGAAAAAGTTTCCAAGGTGAGAGAAAACCACCAATTTCAAAACAGTATACAGTAAAACGACATTGGGGTTTGAAGAAAGTATGTGGAAATATTCACTTATTTTACCTTGCAGTTTTGTCCCGGGAGTACAATATGGTGGGTGGAAAAATGCTATGAGAAATGGGGGGCATTACCTTTCCACATATCCTTATGCAGCTGCTTAAAATTATTTTAAAACTGAAGAATCATGAAGTGCATACAGCAAAACGTACAGCTTGATGTGTTTTCACAAACTGAATATTCTCGTATAATCAACACCTAGATAATCAATCAGCACAACCCCAGACCCCAGGCCCCCCTCATGGCCTCTTCCAGTCAGCACCCACCACCTTGGGTAACCACTATCCCTATCCCTGTGCTGTTAATTTTTTATGAGCAAGAGTCCTTCTACAATATAAAATATCAAAAGAAAAATAGCCTCAAAGTAAGGATTCCATTTATTTATCCAAAACCCAAATGATATAACCTATTCTAGAAAACCAAAAGTAAATGTGGGTCACTAACTCCAAGAAGCTCACAAATTAAGTAACAGCGTTGGTGAAAACAAATACAGTGCTGTGAGCGCAAGGGAACGCTGGGGGAGGCTGGGGGAGGTTTCACAGAAAGGTAGGGCTTTGGAGAATGTGGAGGAGCTGGCTATCGACTGTTGCAAAATGTACAAAGGCTAGAAAGAAACGTTGTGAGCACAAATGAAGCTGGCTCTTTAAGACACCTGTTTATGGGGAGGCCTGGTTACAGGTTAACCCTAGCTGCTTTGGCTTCTGAAGCCACCAGTCAGAATGACGTCACTGGTATCAGGTTACCCAGATGGAGGGCATTTGCTGGCCATGTAATGAGGAAAAGGAAGTCCCGGGGAACGCACCCCTCCTTGCCCAGGAGGGGAAAGCCATGCAGCGCCCACAGGCTGGGAAGCCTATCATCAAATTCAACCACTGTCAGAAGGACATCTACAGCTTCAGTGTGCCGCCATGCTGCCCCCTCTGCCGGCAGGACGTGGGCTCCAGGAAGCTGGAGGAAGCACCTGTCAGCATCCCCAATCCGTTTACCGATGGGCATCAAGAAGAGTGTTCATTCCTCCTCAGACCAACTCAAGGGACGTTTCTTAGGTACAGTGTTTTATGTGTTGCATTGGATTGTGCAAAGCTTTCCTTCCCTGTTTTAGTCACTTAAACTTTCTTTTTCTAACGTGTTATATACAGTGTGAGATTTGGTGGATAATCTTTTCAGTGGTCTGGTGTAAAATCCTAAAATGTAGGCCTTTTTGTTTCATAAGAATAGAAGGGTGCATACTTTCCTGGAATGATAAGTGCAAGAATATACGAAGGTCAAACCTGCTTATACGATTTTAAGAGAGAGGAATCGATAGCCTGGAGGTTTTTTTTTTACCCATAGATTTTGTGCTAAGAGGCTAACTGGGAAAATGACCCAGCAGCTGATCTCATCAAAATAATACCTTTACTTCGAGTTAGTTTGTAACATTTGTGACAAGCAGGTACCTTGCACAGAGCCTGAAGAATGACCACGTACAGGCTATTTTGCATGGAGGTGCATGAAGTTGAGACTAGAGCTGGTCTGTTTCAATGGTAGATGTCACCTGACTTTAAGAAATATTTCAGAAACCAAAAGAAAGGACGGTGCCTTCTTAGAGTCCTGAGTTTACAGGTGGAATTGGAACTGGCCCTGCACAAGCCAGGTTCCAAGAGAACAGTGATGAGTAATGGTGCGAGCTTTGGGAAGTGTGTCGTGCACACTATTGTGGTCTGATGCCCAGACCTTCCTGCCTCCTTGAAACATACCCTCCTGAGTCCCTCATGCCCTCTAGTGCTGGTTTGGGATAAGAAAATTGGAGTTGACTACTTCCCTGCTCGCTAACTTCCTTAATCAATTTCCTTCCAGTCCCTATGGGGATGAAATGAACCGACGTGTGTACAAGGCATTGGTCAAACACTAGGGGCAGAACAGACCGCACTCCTGACCCTTCCTCGGGGAGGCAGCGGGATGCAAAGGGGACTGTGCAGGCTTGTACGCCAAGAAGCCCCCATTCCTACCCTGATTCAGACCAGCTCCAGGACCCTCTCCGAGTCTCTGGTTCCTCACCTGTAAAATGAGGACCCGCTGACCTTGTAGAGTTGTGAGGGTCAGCGAAAAGGCCTATAAAGCTGGCCCGGGTGCCAGTCAGGACGTTGAACCAACACGCTCCTTCCTGTCCCAATATTTTCATACTCAGCTCAGAACGTGACTGGCAGAACCTTCATTTCTACCTTAACCAGAATCATGAAGCCCGAACTGTTTTATAAGGCCCCTCATTCACGCTAACTTGGAGTTAGTAACTGGTTGGATTCCGAAAGCTTTTGAACAGAGGTTAAAATTCAGAATTCATTTCCTGTAACACTGGTTCATTCAACAGGTCCTCACTGAGCAGCTCTGTGTGGGAAATGCTAGGGATGTCAGAGTGAACAAGCTGCAGCCCTGCTCTCCAGAAATGACACAACACGCGACAGGCTTTCAGGCTAGCCCTGAAAAGCATTCATCTCTTCTGTGATGTGGTGGTGACACTAACAGGCCTGGCCTCTCTCGGCAGCAGCAGAAAGGAGGTGGTGGTGTTGAAATACATCGTGTACTTAGGCATCTTCCTATCCCCCTCAGGAACTCAGGCCAGGATCTGCAGAACCCAAGTAGCCCCCTGCCCACCAGTCCCTTGAAGGCCAAGTTCCAGACTATTCTTTTCCCTCTCATCCTGTTTCTAAACCCTCAGGACCAACTCCCACAACTCATCTTGAGACAATTTCATCTGCTTCGTAAGAGAACCAGCAGTGACTCAAAGGAATCACGGAGGCTCTGATCTAACTAGATGAGGATCCCTCAGGGCTGCCACATAGGGTTGTGCAGCTTGTGGACTGCACAAAGGCACCTGGCCAAGGCAGTGGCGGGTACTGAAATTCAGCCTGCATTCCCCTCACCCTGGGCAGCACCCTGGGCAGAGCTGCATCTGCAGGAAGAAGGGGCACCTTTTCTTAATCCGCACAAAACTATCATATGGGATAGGGGTGGCCCTGGCCCTGCCCCATCACGTGCTTCTGTAACACTTCTCAATCTATTAACAACTTGTTAAACTAAAACTAAAAAAGTCTTCTCTGGAAGCAGGCAAACCCTGTGAGGCAGGGACCTCACTTCCCGTTGTGTCACTAGCCCTTCACTTCAAATGACAGGCCCGCAGTTGACCTGTTACGTGAATGAGAAATAACTGAAGGAGAGGGAGGAGAGTGAGAGGGAATGCCTGGGATTCAGGCAGGAAACAGAGAGGCTGTACGTGCAGGGGGTGATCTTGGGATGGCACACATCCAGATCCAGCACCGTGACTGGCCACCCAAGACTTACTGTTTTTCCCAGCTTCATTCTCAACCTCTGAACCCACAGGGTCTCAGAAAACTCACAGTGGCTGCAACAAGACGGCCTGGGGGGGTTGCTCTGAAGAGGTGAGGCAGCCATCTGTGTCCTTGGCCATTGTAAACCCCGGGATTAACGAGGAACCAAACGTTCAGAACTGTGGTCTGACAAAGGAGCTTCGTCATTTAAAAATTCCCTGACTTATCTGACACCTCTACATGGTAGCACTCAATAGGCATCTTATTCTTACAACCAGCTTGCCAGGAGGCTTATGCTATTTCCATCTTACAGGTGAGAAAGTCTCGGGGCAAATAAGTGATGGCCTGGGATCATATACAGAGGCTAAATTACCTGGAGTTATACAACTAATGCACAGCCTCGGGGGAAGGATAATTTCAGGAGAGAAGGGCTGTCCAGGAAAAGCGAGTGTGGCCATAGGCTTCAAGACCATATTAGTTTCAAAGGTCCAAGTCCACTGAGGTGCTTTCAGGACCCTCTCACCCACGTTGGCCTGAGGAACAGGCTGCCCTCTCACACTTAAGGAGGAAAGAATCAGGAGCTTCCTCAACAGCGACAGCCGGGTGGGCCCCTCTGCTGCAGAGCCAGGCGTCATGCCGACGTTACGCTCCAGCAGGGCTGGCCTTCCAGCACACTCACCTTTAGGACTGCGGGGGCCAAGAAAAGCCAGAGGGGGTGCAGGGCACCGTTTTCTGCCTCACATGTGCTCTTGGCCTTTCCACTAACCTGGCCTCTGGCACCGAGGCCGAGTTCTGGCACCGGCCAAGAGGGGAGGCTTACTGTTCTCCTCCCACTTTAAATACCAATTCTACACGCCTAGTGTGTGCAAATGAGAGGACAAAAACGCTCCTGTTTCTTCTAGGGAGTATGACGGGAGGTCTGATCTTCACGTGGGGATAACCAACACAAATGGTAAGTGCACTTTCATAGCTTAAAAAGTTCCCCCAATACCCGGTTAGAAGAGAGCAGTATTTCTAGAGAAAAAGTATTGTGGCAACATTTCTAACAATACTAAGTATCTGAAAGCTCTTTAATGTTTTCTCAGCCAAGAGCTGAGAAAACATTAAAAACACTGCAAACCTGTACATTTTTTGTTAGTTTTTAAGAGAGGAAGAAAGAGACATCCAGAGAGGTTGAGTTGTCCAAGACCTCACCTTGTGTTAGAAGCAGACCCTATGCTCCCAATGCTGTACTCAGCCCACTGCCACTGGGTCCTCGTACTCTGGGGTCTCCTGGGACCAGGCAGGAACACCAGGGATAAACTGGGGGGACCCAGCACCTGAGTGTGCGGTAGGGCCTGCGAAAGTTTGCTTTAAAAAAGCAGAAAAGCAGCACATTTACATAAAATGGTTCCTCTGGCCAGATGTAGCTTGGAGGGCACAGTCTGCAGGAAAGGGCCTGGGGAGTGCCGCCAGCACGAGGGTGCAGGCCCGGGAATGGTGAGCGAGGCCAGCCACTTGCGGCTGCGATCGGGCCCCACAGGTGAAGTCTGATTACAGCCCTTGCTGCTCCCTTAAGGCAGGAGAACTGGCACTGTGAACAGAAACCTAGGACTGGGTTTTGAACTCAGTGACTGTCACGAGCAGGCAAACCTGCACCAGTCTTTGTCAGGAGAAACGTACTGCTGATTTAAGGGAATGAGACGGACGCCTCTGTAGACAGAGAACTTCGACAAAAATCTCTGGAGATGATCACCCCAGCACCTATTACTGTCTCGTTTCTCTGGGACAACCTCGGGGGCTGAGAGCAAGGAGGCAGAGGCTCCCTGGAGGAGGGGGTTTGAGAGCTCTCGGACTGCAACTGGGAAGTGCTATCCGGGCTCCCGTTGTGTGCAGTTACCAGGTGGCTGCTGTCAGGTTCACCGGGGTGCGTTTCCCCTGACGCTGCCATGTGATTTTGGTTTTGGTGGCAGGAGTCGTGTATAATTACACGGTGCACGGTGTCCAGCGAGACGAAGCGGGCTGGGAGCAGAGTGTGAGCATCCCGCTCCTGCAGCCCGGCATGTTCGGACTGATGGACCAGTGGGACAAGTACCTGGAAGACTTCTCCACCACGGGGGCCTGGCTGCCTCACAGGTAGGACAGGGCCCTCACTCACCACCAGGTGCCGTCACAGCTCACAGAAGACGCTAAGCTGCACTGACTTTCATGCTGGGCCTGTACTGAGATAGTAGCGTCTGTAACAGAATTAAGCAGGGGCTGAATTACTTGGGGTTTCTGCAGAGGTGAGTTAGCGCACGTCTCCCCGATAGAACCACAGCACTCTAAGAGCTGGAAGGACCAGAACTTAGTACTCTAGTTATTTGACTTATTTGACTCTTTTACACACTCGACATTTAATTATACGTACAGCAAAACCCACAGTATTATGTTCCCTTAAAACAATTTTAAATGAGGTTCAAAATGTAAACCTATCTAAAGCTCCCCCCTTTTTAAGTTTCAGCAATTTTGAAATTAATTTATCGATTCCTTGCCCCCTTATCACTGTAGAAGATATATAGCATACTTGTGGACTTAAATTGTTCTGATGCTTCCCTTGAAATAAGTTTAGACACTGTAGGATATCATAAAACTCAGACATGGAATTCCACTTTGAGAATCTAGAATTTCAGTGAAATTAAGTTCCCCATATTGGGGCCTATATGCAACTTGAGTCACCACTCTGGACATCTCGGTGAGTCCTATCTATACTTAAGCTGCAAGCAGAAATAGCCCCAGATGCCAAGTGTCCCTCAGAACTGCATCTCTGGACACTTTGTCATCAAGGGGGCCAGCACACATGGGGGCCCAGCTTGCAGCGAGATTAAAGTTATGAAAGGCTTTGGGCAGCTCAGGGCTAAGCCTTGTCTTCTCGACGTCCTTGCCCCGTAAGGTACGAAGAAGACCACCACAACTGCTACAGCTACGCCCTCAAGTTCATTAACTGCGTCCTGGCCACACAGGGTGAGGAACGGCTGGACCGGGACGAGTTCACGGAGAAGTTCGTGATCCCGAGGACGAGGAAGGCTTCCAAGTACATCACGCTCTACCGCATGATAGAAGAGCACGGCTTCTACACCATCGAGCCCCCTGGTCCCCAGAGAAGCCCACATCCGGGAAGCGGCTCGTGCTGAGCGCACATCGCGCCTGACAGCAGACAGGAAGGGATGTCTGGGGGTTCCTGCCTGGAACAGCTACTGGGCCTCTACATGTCTTCAACTGTGGTTAATAAAAAAGAGTTATGGCTTCCCTTTACGCATATTTCAGCTTACTGCAGTGTAAGAATTTACGAAATTAATAAAAATTGCCCTGGGTTTTCAAAATTATAGGCACCACAACTAAAATTCTTCTCACAGTAGTTTGGGGTCCATGTTCCAGTGTAAAGTGGCAGCATGTTTTATTCACATAGCAATGAGAACTTTTCCTATAAATTAAGTAGGGAACAAATTCACCTTTCAATGTGAATCCAGAAATCGGGGATTTGTAGGAAGAGACCCTTACGGTTTATGAAGTAATGACTGCCTTCACCTCATTGTTTTTATACAAAAAGCACATGGTAACCTTTTGACAATCAATAATAGTTAAAAAGGGCTTCCGTGGTGGCGCAGTGGTTGAGAGTCTGCCTGCCGATGCAGGGGACACGGGTTCGTGCTCCGGTCCGGGAAGATCCCACATGCCGCGGAGCAGCTAGGCCCGTGAGCCATGGCCGCTGAGCCTGCGCATCGGGAGCCTGTGCTCCGCAACGGGAGAGGCCACAACAGTGAGAGCCCCACGTACCGCAAAAAAAAAAGAAAAAAAAATGAAAAAAGAAAAAAGGTCTCAGAATCTGAGCCGGGAACCATGCACTCCTCCTGAGTCAGCCTTTCTGTGTCTACGTGCACAAACAGGATTGGCAATTCCTCAATCAACCTGCTTCCCTGGCCTGAGGTGGGGAGTTGGGGTGTTGGAGTTACCACAGCGAATCACCTCCTCTGCCCACTCTAGGTGCAGAATTCAGAAAGGACACGATGAAAGTCCGTCTTCTTTCTCTAATACCTTCAGGAGGAGGAAGGGGACGACTGAGATGAGTAACCACAAGGATTGTTAACAAGCACATTAGAATTTTTACACCCAAATAATCAGACTTTAAATAGCCAGTGAGCAAAACATTTCAGGATTCCTCTTTGGAAACTGCTTCCAGAACTCTTTGTTTTTGACCAAACGTGATATACTATCCACCTAATCTTATTCCTCAATGTGGGCACCGAATGATGTCTAATTTCCAAAAACCAAACCCATCTTCAAGGTAGCAATAGTTACTTAGTAATAAAGATATTCGGAAAACTTGCTACAGATCCTTCAAGCTTGTTTCCAAAGAGGCACTGGTCAGTGCTCCACACTAGCGACTTCAGTGGGAAAAAATGCAGGCAGCTCAACATTTGCATTTGTTAAGTTTTAGGACTGTTCTTTAAGAAATACAAAACTTCCTACCCAGAAAATGAGACCACCTTAAACAACCTGCCGGCTACTCTGTGTGTTCAAGGAATCATAAAGACCTCAGCGGGTAAAGATGAAAGGAGCGTGGGGTTTGGGGGATATTCCGATTTGCCCTATTCTCTTTACTCTCTGTCTTAGGACTCTGCTTCCCTGGTCCAGTTCTTTACCCTATTATTAGTAATCATAACAGCTGCAATTAACGCGTATTCATAAAAGACTCCACACCAGAGTAAACACTTCTTACTCTTCCCTTTTAATCTCTGAGACCATCCTGCGAGGTAGGTACTGACATCATGCCCATTTTACAGATGATAAGGGAGACGGACTTGCCCAAAGGCACCCAGTGGCAAAACCAGGGTTCAGACCATGTTTGACTGCAAAGCCTGTGCAGTTACCTGCAGCACCTAGCAACCCGACAGCGACCAGTGGCACGTAGGGTGTTCGGCAACTGGGTCATCAATTTGCCATCGTTAAAGAAGATAAGCATTCTGCTTTCATCAGCATTCAAATATGAACAGGAGATAAGAAACATGTCATAAAACAATTAAAATAAGAATTGTTGGGACTTCCTTGGTGACACAGTCGTTAACAATCTGCCTGCCAATGCAGCGGACATGGGTTCGAGCCCTGGTCCGGGAAGATCCCACATACCACAGAGCAACGAAGCCCGTGCGCCACAACTACTGAGCCTACGTGCCACAACTACTGAGCCTGCGCTCTAGAGCCCGCAAGCCACAACTACTGAGCCTGCGTGCCACAACTACTGAAGCCTGCACACCTAGAGCCCGTGCTCTGCAACAAGAGAAGCTGGGCCTCCCTGGTGGCGCAGTGGTTGAGAGTCCGCCTGCTGATGCAGGGGATACGGGTTCGTGCCCCGGTCTGGGAGGATCCCATATGCCGCGGAGCGGCTGGGCCCGTGAGCCATGGCCGCTGGGCCTGCGCGTCCGGAGCCTGTGCTCCGCAACGGGAGAGGCCACAACAGTGAGAGGCCCGCGTACCGCAAAAAAAAAAAAAAAAAAAAAGAGAAGCCACGGCAGTGAGAAGCCCGCGCACCGCAACGAAGAGTAGCCCCCGCTCGCCGCAACTAGGGAAAGACCATGCGCAGTAACGAAGACCCAATGCAGTCAAAAAAAAAAAAAAAAAAAAGAATTGTTAATATTAGAAACACTAATTTCATGCTACTTTCTCTAAGTGCGGCTTGACCTTGATTTTCAAACAAAGCTTTAACAATCCCCACTCCCTATTTTCGGGGCTGCTCTACACCCTGGAGTGCCTTTGGTAGTGGTCGGCCTCGTATTTCTTCTTTCACTTCAGCAGGCTACAAGTGCCCTGCTCACAAAAGCACAGTACCAGCCTACAGGTTTTACCCCAGTAAAGGAAATGGGGCATCAGAATACCACAGACAGATGGGCGACGTGGCTCAGTTCTGCAGAAGTGTGAGCTGAGAATCCTCAGCACTGGCACCAACTCCAACCCCTGATGAAGTCTCAGAGGTCCACCCAGCAGCCCAAGTGCACTCCCTCACGTCAGCGGTGAGTGCAGCCCTGGGCACACATCTGTCTCCGTCAGCGCTCCTGGGATGATGGATGGCTGGGCTCCCGTTCACAGCAAGGCCACAGACTGCCTCAGAGTCACCGATTCGCAAGACTAAACTCACCCACACGACGGTATTTTCCCAAAGCCTCCACAGCGTGCATGGATTACTCTTATAACCAGGAAAACCCAATAAACAATATTAAAAAACCAAGAAGCCACCCGCAATGGCTGCACCTCACTCCCTTCGTGCAGGAAGTGCTTACCACGGTACCCCTCCCCCATCCCCAGAGCTGTCTTCACTACTTTACCTCGAACTTTTTCTGTCACCTCCTTCTTCTGCACTGTGTTACCTACCAGGGCATAAAATAGGCTTTTTACTTCCTAGAGGAAATAATTATGTCAATGCTCACACTTCTGGTTCATCTGAAGGGGAAAAAAGCACACCTATAATGTGCCAGATCCTTTCATATACCATCTCATTTAGTCTGCAAAACAAACTCAGGAGCTAGTAATTATGCCCACTTCACAGCTGAGGAAACTGAGGTTCAGAGGGATTAAGCAATGTTCCCAAGGTCACCACTGTTTTCCTAGTGTAGACCTGGACTCTTGGACCCACGTTTTTCTGATTCCACTCTTTCTACTCTATCAGAATATGCCATCTGAACGTTAGGAAGAAGAATACCTACCTTTGAAATACTGCTTCTGAAAATGGAAAGATTCCAAAAATTTTTAAATGCTAAAAAACTTTCACTTAAAAGAAATGTTAGTGAATTACTTTGAAATAAAAAGTACTGCCTTAGTTTAACAACTTCACAAATTTGCTTTTCCATATCATGTATTCTTAACTGAGGCATCTGTATATTTCACAAAATGGTAAAAAGACTAAAAATTTTCAGCTTATATATAAAAAACCAAAGATTTAAGATAAACTCATGGATTTAAATCTCTATCAATCAATTTCAGAAATGGGCCTTAGTTACAGTCTTAAGGAAGTTAACATTCATGGGATAATTATTTGAGTCTGTAATCAGGTTTTTTTTCTTTTTAAATAAATTTGTTTCTTTTATTTACTTAGTTTTGGCTGCGTTGGGTCTTCGTTGCTGCGCACAGGCTTTCTCTAGATGCGGCGAGTGAGGGCTACTCTTCATTGTGGTGTGCGGGCTTCTCATTGTGGTGGCTTCTCTTGCTGCGGAGCACAGGCTCTAGGCGCGTGGGCTTCAGTAACTGTGACGCACGGGCTCAGTAGTTGTGGCTCACAGGCTCTAAGGCACAGGCTCAGTAGTTGCGGCTCACGGACTTAGCTGCTCCACAGCATGTGGGATCTTCCCGGACCAGGGCTCAAACCCGTGTCCCCTGCATTGGCAGGTGGATTCTTAACCACTGCGCCACCAGGGAAGTCCCTGTAATAAGGTTTTTAAAAATTCAATTCGGTTGGAAAAATCATAAACGGGAGGTGGGTGATGGGGAGGAGAGACATTTAATTTCTTTTTAGCCTAAGTACTCTCCCCACAGGGGAACACTAAAAACCACATTCAAGTAAAGAACAACTTTTTTTTTTTAATGAGAATGCTTTAATAAAGGTAAAATAATTAAGATAAAATAAAAACTTTAACAATAAGTAACAATGAACTTTCAGATCTGTATACTATGCTCAAAAACGCTGGGAAACCTAACCAGGTCCACCCTGGTAAACCTGCCTAAAACTATGTCCCATTCATGTTGGTTTAATCCCTGCCAAGTGTTACATATAAACTAGTTATTTTATAGAATTGAATCTCTTTATGAGGGAATTTTAGAACAGTGAAGGCACAGATATCACCATTTCCCCTTATAGTTTGGGGCTGAGGTCAGAAAAGGCCAGCCTCTACAACTGAAGGCAGGAGAATCAACCTACGACAATCACCCATGTAAGCAGCAGCTGTCACAGGCAGTGTGCATTGTGGCTGTAAGGACATGGTGCTTCCTCCTTCCTCCAGATGAACCCTCACAGCTGCAGAGCTGAAGGGTGTTACGGGCCAGGCTCTGCGCTTAAGGCACCTTGTAAGGACCAGCCCACTGCATCCTCCAGTAACCCGCTGGGGGAACACTATTATTTTTTTGGCGGTGCCGTGTGGCTTGCAGGATCTCAGTTCCCTGACAAGACGCTGAACCCAGGCCCACGGCAGTGCAAGTGCCAAGTCCTAACCACTGGACTGCCAGGGAATTCCCACTAACATTATACTATTGTTTTTAGTTTCTTTGATTGAGGTGAGAGTCATAAACAGTATCATCGGCCCATTTTAGAGATAAGAAAATCAACGCTCATAAGGGCAAGTAAATCGTCCAAGGTCACAAAACCACGAGAGGCAGAGCTGAGGTCTCAATGTTTCCTTTCTAGAAGGTTCATCCCACTACACTGACTTCAGTAAAATTCTCTCTGGGGAAACTACGAGCTAAGAACCACACTCTGCACCGAGGTTCCTGACCTTGGATCCACAGAGGGTCCTCATGGAATCTGGGAACCCCTGACACTGTGTGCCAAGTGACATGGACCAGCACGGTCCTGGTGACAGGGGCCCCGGGCTGTACCCCAACCTTGAGGTGGGGACCACTGCCCAGCATTGCCAGCACACCCCAGGCCCTGCCTGGAGTGGTGGGCAGCCTTCCCCTCTAACCTCCACTGGATGAGCCCTAGCAGGGCTGTTCTGTTGACTTCACATGATTTTTCTGGGCCGGTGTCACTTCAGCTGTGGTGACCTCACAGAGGTGCCGAGGGCTCTTGGATCAAGTCCCCCGCGTGGACATCCTGGTGGTGGCGTACGGCGGCCACACCTCTGAGCCGCCCTATTCCTCCTGTGGAGTGTCCCACTCCCTGAACTCAGAGGCTGCTACGGGATAAACAAGAACACAAAGGTATCTGCCCCATCTCAACTCTCACCATCCAAATATTGGCTGTAATGGTTTGCAAAAAACATTAGCCCATATTGGCTATCCAAGTGAAAAATGACAAATACGTAAGAGCCTGCAGCAAAATCACTCAAGTTCTGAGTGTCTTAACCAAACAGAGGCCGCAGCACACGCTGCTGTCTTAGCCGACTGCCGGGAATTTACGCTGTTTAGGTGTGTAGTGTGTTATCAGCTTATTTTCCCCACTTTATTAGGTGAAACTGTCTCCTCTGGAAGTGGAGAAGTCCATGAAGAAAGCAGGTGAGTTTCAGAGGCTGAGGAAATTCCCTCTGTTAGAAAAAAAAGCTGGAGCGACAGTATATTGAGAGGGGTGATCATATAAAAGATATAACCTTGGCCAAGTACGTGCATCCCTTTCCTGTGCATGGTTTTTGCATTGGGTAGGTGACAAAGCACAACTTGTGAAACGCGTGGGTTCCACAAAGTCTCGCAGTCTTCTGGAGCATGGGAGCTATTTTTATCAAGCTAGTGAGATTCGTGTATGCAGGATGCACAGCCAGTCAGCGTGATGCCACTGAGCACATGCTGGTACAGATGGAGAGTTAGAAAAGTGATGAGGAACGAGGATTTGGTGATGGACTTCGGTTTTAAAGCCAGCCTGGAAGGTCTGGGAGATTTATGTAAGCCTGACTGCAGCTGCATGTAAGGCTGCAGCAGCTCCCCCAGTGAACCCCTGAAATTCCCGAAGATGGCTGTACTGCAGAGCAAATTTCCAATCTTGATGAACCTGAGTTTTTTTTTTTTTTTGAAAACAAAGCACATGGCCTGCTACACAGTGTTCAAACCATACACATGATGCAGGAGAATCTTTCACACAAGGCTTCTTTGATGGAAGACGATGCTTTTAGGCATCCTTCTAGAGCTTTCTGTTACGGATAATAACTGTGGTCTTTCTGCTTTCACACACCTTTAATGTAGCCTTTATTCCAAGGAGTCACCACAACCTTCAAAGCATATCAGGTGATGACACAGTACCTGGAGAGCTGATAGGGTGACTGAACTTTGATGAAGGATTCATGGCAGAGTTTTTACCATAAAGGCATTCGATGCACTGATTAGGCTTGGAAAGGAGTGTCATCACAAATGATGAATGAAATAGGAAAGCAACGGCTCTGGACAGTTTTGGCTGACTTTCAAGGTTTTGATAAAGTGATGATTCAAAGCCAAGTCTTCTGCTGTGTCAGGAGCCTGGAGTAAGCAAGGCGGACGGTAAAAACGCTGACCAACTACTCTCATCACTGATGAAGAGCAAGAAGGCTGCCACAGGCTCTTTCAAACTGAGGGGCTTTACTGGTCTGCAACAGGGAAGGAAGAGGAGCTCCACCACCTGGACTCCAAATCTTGAAGACGCAGATCATGCCGACGTTAACGGTCTGGCTGCCAGAGCAGTACCGTGAGGAGAAGAGAAGCAACCCCTTGAACACTCAACCTCAAGCAGAATCTTCCGGCATCAGGAGCTCTAAGCCCAAGGTCAAGGGAATGCAAACAGAGGCCCATTTTGGTTTTTTCATCTCACAGCTTCCCAAGATGGTTCTTAGCCGTCCGCTTCTGGGGTACTTGGCATCAAGGAGAAGGCTGCCCGCCGGTGATGTGAACCTGGGAGCTGGGTGGATCTCAGACATTGGTCACCGTCCCCTCCACCCATCCCCCCGCACCCCCGCTGCCCCTCAGGCAACTCTTCATTGTCATCTAAACAATTTAAAAAGGGCTTCATTTACTGTGTTTTACCAAATATTAATTGCATTCACTATATATCTCCATTCATTTTTTCGCCACATATTTTTATTTTATAACGAGTTCAGTGAAGCAAGATACAATTCTTATCTAATCCTGTACAATATTGTGTACTCTACACAACGTACCCACCAATGAGTTCACTGAGAATTAAATAATGAGGTAACTGGTTTTAAAATTCTTCCTATGATACAGAGATCCTTGGTAGACAGGAAATGGAATTTCTCATGTTTGCGAACTTGGCTGAAGTTCCTGGATAGCTGGAGATGTGTGGACAGAGACCCCTCTTCCAGGACAGACTGGACGTGGGTAATGAGAGAGGCAGGTGCACAGTGGTGCCCTGAAAACTGCAGAGCCGCCTGGAGAGAAACTACCATTTCAGGTAAAATCAGAGAGTAACAGAAGTTGCCTGTTGCTGGGAGAGTCCTCTTGCGACTGGCCTAGTCTAGCCCCCTCGCAGAAAGCACGAGGCCCCGAGGCGAGAGGCCCGGGGGCAGTGAGTGACCGATCCAAGGACAGAAGCTGCAGTCCCCACACAGGGCTCTTCTTCCCTGTGTAATTTTAACTTTTAACACACTAACACTTTCCGGTGCTGGGAGTGCCACGCCCTTTAAAACTTTTACTTTAATGGACAATTACAACAAAAGGACTCTTTACCTCGCCCTGAACTTGGCTTATACAGGAGGCTCAGTAATATTTGCTGGTGAAATCAGAAACCTGAGGCTGAGTTGTTAAAGTTCGTCTTGATCGCTCCTCTCCCGTGAAGAAACCCAACGGCTTAGAATCACCTCCTGTAACCAATCCAAATACAAAGGCGACTGAATTTCAAAAACAGAAATGAACGAACACGAACACGCTAGGCATCCAGCATCGCAGAGACATTTTGTCGAGGGCTCTGTGTCCAAGGATGATACCTGCTCCCCATTCCTTGTAACTAAACATTTGGAGAAATGTGAATGTAGCAAACCTTATGTGGAAACATCTACAGCATCTACAGTAATCACCCCAAGATTTTAAGAGCTACCCTTGCTGTGGTTTCCTACCAGCACATTTCAGGAACAGGAGCGCTGGTGCGAACCCACTGTTCAACACAGAACCAGGTCTGTGCCGGTGCCGGTGTGTCTGGGGCAGCACGGGGAAGGGAGACGTGGGTCTCGACTGGTATTTTATGAAGAGCTAAGCCAGTGGGTGTGAGCAGGATAAACAGGGGGACTAGGTGCTTGGGCCCTGGGGACCGACGGCTGGCCTGCTGCGGGATGGGCAACTGGATGGCGGATCGGCAGTGCCGGCAGAGAAAACCCCACCAGGAAGATGCAGGAGCCTCAGCCCAACACAGGCCCCCAGCAGCCAGACAAGATGTTCAAGGAGGCGGCGAGCCAACAACGACCCTTGTCGTTTCAGGGGCCGAGACCCGGGAGAGGTCTGGGCTGCTTCCGGCAGGCTGTGAGGGCAGTTTCAGCTGAGTGCCAGGGGCGGAAACCAGAGGACGTCACAGGACAAGGGGCCACAGGGTTAAGGGGGAGAGAGGCTGGGTTCAGAGGGGAAGGACCTGAGGGGGCTTTCGTCACCGAGGCGAGATGCTTTTCCTGTCCTGTCTCGGGACCACAGGTTCCAAGGGACGCAATACGCTGGGCAGAGCCTTTGTGACGATATGAATTTGTCTCCGAGTTCACCTACCTGAACTTTAATTTGCTTCATACATTCTGGTGACTCCATTTCTTTGTCAGTCATGGCAGAGGGTTTAATCAAATAGCACAGCATAAATTCCTATTGAGACATGAAAAACAAACTCCGTATCCCACAAAACAAGTCCAAATCTGGGCAGCAAGCGCGGCCGTCTCCACCCGCTCAGTGTGTGCTACTCGAAGCTCACAAAGCATGTCCGTTTCCTCCCGGGAACGTAACCAGGCCCCACTCTAGACCAAAGACCTGCCGTTCAGTCATCGTTGGCATGGCAGGAGAATGCAAACAGAGCACATATGCTGATTATAAACACAGCATCTAAAATATTCAATACTGGAAACAGTTTAGACCCCTGTTTCTCTAGGACAAAGTTACTTTCACAGGATAAAGCCTAAGCAACGCAGCCTGCACCCAGGCAGCTGCCTCTGGGCCCTGCTGGCCCTTCCGGCCTCAACGCCCTGCACGCCTCCAGCAGCTGTGGGAAGGAGAACTCAGAGAATTACTGAGTAACAGAGAACACACACAACTTTCATTCTTTGTAGTCCTGGTATGAGACGAAATGTCCCTCCTAACTTGATGGCAGTGGGATATAGGAGAACACAAGCGGGGCAGTCACATGGCTCTGGCTTTGAATCCCAGTTCTGCTCATGAGCTGTGTGTTCTTGGATTGGTCACCCAACATCTCTGACTCTGATTCCTCACCCTTCGGATGAGGATGATAACAGGGTAGTGAGAAAAGACATAAGGTGTTTAGCGATAAATATTAATTCCCTTCCTCTCTCTCTTTGAGAGACCTGCTACCTATGAAAACAAACATGTCAATGTTTTTTGAGTCGTCTGTGAATGAGTGGGAGTGGATTCTGAGCACGTGCTGGTTGGGCTTGCCCCCAGGGAGGAAGGCAATGCCCACTGACACCCATCACCATGGGAAACCTCGGAGCTCCATCCCTGGAGCTGTGCACCAACTGGTGGGGGGAGAAACGGAGAGGAGGACCAGCTTCCAGAGCTTCGTTCACATAAATGCTCTGCGGTCCCTACACATGACTTTTATGCTTCTACCACAATTAAGACGAAAAATCCAACCATTTAAATGACACATGAACCCCAAAGCTGATGAGGTGTTACCTTGGAGACACTGACTGAAACTCTGCTCAAGGCAGCCAGGGACCGCCAGCTAAGAGGTCTGCGAGGAGAGCCCTCAAAACGGTCATCCACCAGCTCGATGATGACAGAGTAACTGGAAAACAAGGCAAGGGTGTTTTAAAAATAAAAAACATGGGCTTCCCTGGTGGCGCAGTGGTTGAGAGTCCGCCTGCCGATGCAGGGGACACGGGTTCGTGCCCCGGTCTGGGAAGATCCCACATACCGCGGAGTGGCTAGGCCCATGAGCCATGGCTGCTGGGCCTGCGCGTCCGGAGCCTGTGCTCCGCAACGGGAGAGGCCACAGCAGTGAGAAGCCCACGTAATGCAAAAACAAAACAAAACAAAACAAAACAAAACAAAACATGAAGTCAACCCATTTAAAAAGAACAGTGCTTGTTGGGACTTCCCTGGTGGTCCGGTGGTTAAGAATCCACCTTCCAGCGCAGGGGACGTGGGTTCGATCCCTGGTCAGGGAACTAAGATCCCACATGCCGCGGGGCAAATAAGACCGTGTGCCGCAACTACTGACCATGTAGGCCACAACTAGAGAGGTTGTGTGCCACAACTACAGAGCCCACGTGCTCTGGAGCTCAAGCACCACAACTAGAGAGAAGCCTGAGCCCTGCAACGAGGAGCCCACGCATTGCAGCGGAGGATCCCGTGTGCCGCAACAAAGACTCGATGCAGCCAAAAATAAAATAAATAAATATGAAAATAAAATAAAAAGAACAATGTTTGTCCTACCAAGAACGAAAATATAGAAAATAAAACACACAGCATCTGATCCTGAATTCCCCTAGACTACTACTGGGAAAAGTATTAATGAAAAACTCACACTTCACATTACAAACTATAAGCCTGATTCAGCACTTACAGGAAAGGAACAGAAATATTTCTCCCAACATGAAAGCCGTGAATTCACTCAACTGTTTAGATAATAATACTCACTGATATGAAGATGAATAATTAATGTATAGTAGTAACTACATAGATTAACTCAATGTTTAATGCTAAAACATAAATTATCCTGACCTATTTATTAGTTTATAGATAGTGTAACAACTTTAACTTATAAGGGACAGACATATAGTATCTATTCCTATGAAGCCAGGAGGAATTTGACTCTAATTATTTGTGTGCCTCTGAAAATTAAATTGGGGCTCAGAAATTTCCTCCTGTCACTTTAAGCCATTAACTTATTTACAAATCACTCCAATAAATCATGAGCTTGGGATGAACACACACACACTAATATGTACAAGACAGATAACCAACAAGGACCCACTGCATAGCACAGGGAACTCCACTCAATTATTGTGATAACCAAAATGAGAAAAGAAACTAAAAAATAATGAATATATGTGTATGTGTAACTGAATCACTTCGCTGTACAGCAGAAACTAACACAACACTGTAAATCAACTATACTCCAATAAAAAAAAAAAAAATCACTCCAAACCTTGCGTGGTAAAACGGAGGGCCTTTTCGATACAACACTGCAAAGAAAAAGAAAGAAAACGTATAACCACTCGAAATCAAAGTCTCATTTTATACTTATAAAGTATTTTCTTCTCCAAAGGCACACAAACACCCGGTGCTCTGTATGTGGGTAACCTGTAATACACCCTGTGGTCTATTTTTAAAACCCAAACTGTTTTTTCCCCTGGAACAAAAATTAGCAAAGCAAATCTGTTGCCAAGACCCTAATACCCTGGTCCCACCTGCACCCCACAAATGAATTCCAAATCCAAGTATAAGCAATTTTTGTCCTGTCTCTTGTCTTACACTCTCCAGAGAGAGAGTCTGAAATCATGTCAAGCGTCTCAAGTTGGTAAAATGAGGACCAACATTCAGTCATTCATTTCAAATCTTTTGAATCGTTATTCAGGGTCTGAGCTCCTCTGGCCGGTACAGGATAGGTGCTGGTGCTAAAGATGAATGAGACTCATGCCTACTTTTAGGAAATTCAAAGTCAAGTGGGGAAGAAGTCACATAAGCACACACGCCACTCGGAGACCCGCCTGCCCACCTCATTCAGTCTGTGGAGGTCAGAGTGGCTGGCCGGGGTCTGACGTGGACTGTGGAAGTGCAGGAGAGCCCTCGGGGGCGCACAGCCTGTGGCAGGGTGCGGAGGTCTGCCCACCAGATCTGTTTGCTCTCTCTCCAGGCACGTGAGAGACACCGTATCAGCCTCCCAAGCAGCAAGGAGTGGCTGTGTGTCACGGGGCACTTCCAGATTGGCCCAGAAAACCCTCCCAGGCACCGAGCCTGTGCTTGTTCCTTTGTGAGGCCGAGTGAAGCTCGTGGGACCACAAGAAGAAGCCGGGCCCCTGAAGTCCCTGTGGGAGTTGGCCTACCCACCACTCAGACACTGGCTTTGGATTTCACATGAACAGAATTAACTTCTAGTGTTAATTAAGCCCATGAAATCTGGAGTTTGTATGTAACTACAGCCGCAGGAATTACCTTAACTAGCAAACAATTATATCCGTGAGCTTGTTCAAAAACCAAGGCAGAAAAGCTTTGTTTCCTTTGAGGAACGGGCAGCACTTTTCCTTTTGGGCATAAACCCGGTATTTAATCACGCTTCCCTTTAGCTCACGCACCACGAGGTCAGAACCAGTTTAGGACCCAATGGATGATACAGTAACCCTTCACATATATTTTCCATGGTCACCTTTCCTTCTTATGAACATATTTCCTATTTAAATTGTATTTAAAGTATTTGGCAAGTCAGCTCAAATTCACTGTGTGAGGGCCCACATTTAAGTAAATATCTAAACACTGTGTAAGGGCCCACATTTCTCAATTTCTGGGGATGTGGTGCAGTGGACGGACACCCTGTACGGGGATGAGACTGAATTCGGGGTTCTGTTTTGGCCTTATCTCTGCCACTCCTAACTGTGTGGCTTTAAACACATTTTTAACTTCCCTGCGCCTCAGTCTCCAAAATCATAAAATGAAGACATGAGGGGAAATTAAAATCTTCTCTAGCCCTCATATGCTATTATCTATGATCAGTTACACATCCTTCACCTAAGATGCATCTGGAAAGTGACACAGCTTGAAAGCAGCTCCGACCCCCAATTCGGGCCATTCAGATGCCTGACTAGGATGGAGGTGCAGCTTAGGGGTCAAAAGCATACACATGGCATCCGTCAGACCCCAACTCAAGGCTCAGCAGTGCCAAGACCATATGATGACACTTGTGTTTCAATCTCCTTATGGAAAATGGGGGTAATAATGCAGGTGGAGGTGCTTGAAGAGTTACCCATGATAATAGAGATTACGATAACAGTGTATTCAGAGGGAAAAATGAAACAGTTTTACAAAAATGCCTCCCAAGTAGAAAGATGAAAGCTTCTGAAGTCTAAGAAATAGTGGGTATTTAAAAATAAAGTCTGAAGGAAGAGGGAGAAGAGAGGAAACATGCTTTCTTACACTAACACCAGACAAGATGTGCGGAAGGAATGCTTGAGTCACAACACAGTGATCAGGGCAATAATCAAGTTGGGCAACCACTATGACTACTAGGGGACCAGATATTCAGTGTCACCCCACAAATCACTTGTGAACTACAAAAGGAAAAGTGAAGACACCTGACAACGGCTGCCCTAGCAAACGGACGGCATCACCAGCAGTAGGACAACCTGACATCAGGCATCCCTGGACGTGGCCCAGTGAGGACACACGTCATCCGTGCTTGCAAAAAAACGGCAAGCCTGAATCTAACCACGAGGAAGTGATCAGACACACCTAGACTGTGGGACACCCTACAGGACTCTTCAAAAAAAGTCAATGTCACAGAAAACAAACAGGTGAGGGGACTCTTTTAGATTAAAAAAGACTGAAGAGACTGCAGTGGTTGAATGGTGGCCCCCAAAAGATATGTCCATGCCCCAATTCCTGGGACCTGTGAATGTGACCTTATTTGGAAAAAGGATCTTTGCAGAGATTGGAGGGACGCAGCCACAGCCAAGGAACAGCTGGCGCCATCAGCAGCTGGAAGAGGGAAGGAATGGAGGGAGCACGGCCCCGCCAACGCCGTGGTTTCAGACTTCCGGCCTCTAGAACTTCTGCTGCTTTATGTCCCCAGTTTGTGGCCATTTCTCATGGCCTCCCTAGGAAACTAAAAGTGGTAAATGCACTCAATGTGATAAGTGAATCTTGAGTGGAGCCTGTCAAAAAAATCAAAAACAAAACAGCCACAAAAGACACTGTGGGGACAAGTGGGAAAACTGAAATACTTTGGATATTTTTATATCCAATACTATGGATATTTTTGATGATATTATATTACCGAATAATTAATTAATGCATATTAGTGAATAATCAATAATGAATTGTTAATTATTCTGATTAATAATACTAATGAATAATTCTGGTTTCTCTTAGGTATTATATGATGCCATAATTATGGAGGAGAATATTCTCAGGAGTTGCATGCAAAAACACTTAGGATTTAATATGGATTATGTGTGCAAATGTGGAAAATGTTAACAAAAACATTTAATGTCTGATTAGAAGAATAAGCCAAGAGGGTGGCTTGGGAAAGAACTGAAGAGGGGGATGGGAGGAAGGCACACCTCTCTGCTCTGTGAGGAGCACGGAGACCCAGTGCCTCTTCCCGGGGGCAGAGCCGGCCACCAGCTCTGGGCCGGTGCCACGACCAGCAATGGTTCTTCTGCTCTGGACATCCTGTAACTCTGCTGGCTTCTAACGGCTCCCCTCCTTCTACCTGTTTTGCAACTTCTAATTTGCAGGGAGCTGGGGAATCACATGATCAAACTTAGTCCACGTGAACCCAAAATTGGAACGGGTGGGAATGTGTGAGACAAAAATAGAAGCCTGGAGTTGGTTTTCGGCTTTCTGGCTGGCAATGTTAGTCAGGTGTGGTGGGAAGTACACAAAGCTGGGACCCAAACAGCCCTAATCTCTGTACTTACCAGCTGAGAGACCCTCGGCAACTCCCCTGACCCTTCGAAACCTCAATTTCCTCAGCTACTGAAGGAGGTGAGCGCCACACGCCTCATGGAGCATGAAGATGAAAGAAGACGGGAGAAGAAAAGCACCAAGGCACCTGGTGCTTTTGGCACCTGGTCACCATACGAGCCAGCAGCCACAGGAGCTTCTGGGGTGGGGGGGATGTACGGAAAGGCTCCCAAGTGATTTCTGGCCTGGTTTTCAGCACTGGGCAATCAAGGCCAACTGGCCCGGCAGCTGTGCCTGAATTGAGATCTTATCACCTGTTCCAAGTGCTGCTCCTGGAATGAAATCTGATTGACAAGACTTAGTCAAGGGGAGAGTTTCCCTGATAAGATGTGAATTTCCTAACGGCCCTTTGTCACGAGTCATTACCTCTGTGAGCAGAAACAATTGTTAAGGGAGCATGTCCTGGGTGTGGCCTGTGTCGGCAGTTCTAGGGTATGTGTGATCACGTCACTGGTCTTCAAAACTAAAATGATACTGTTAAGAGACCAGCAGCACCGTGTAGCCATGCCTGGAGAAGAGGTCAAGTTTAGGAAGCTGCTCCTCTCACCCCAGGCTAGCGCAGCTCCTGAATTCTCCCTAAAGCAGGAAATGTGAAGACAGCCTTCATGGCACTGCTGGGCCAGAAACCTGGTCTCACGCTAATCACACAAGCAGCTCCAAGGCCACGATACACCCCTCCTGGGGCAAAGCCCTTGAGGGGTTGGGAAACAACAGCTGGTGTATTTCTTTTCTTTTTAAAAGTCTGTCCATCTGCCTGTCCTTTCATCCAGCCTTATAAGGCAGTTTATTTTTAAATGAGGAAAGTTTTCTCTACTCACCATCCACAAATACGGCTTGAGTACTGAAAACACACGCAATCAGGTATGCTTCCAAGGCACTCAACAGAGGTCCCTTCCCCCGGCAACGTTTTGTTTTTATTTTTTATAAAGAAGATGCTGTCTTATAAAGATGCCGTTATCCATGTTACATGAGTGAACGGAAGCTCAGGGAGATGAAGTGACCTCCCTGAGGTCACACAGGTAGTAGGACGTGGAACCGGTGCGAGCCCGAGAGCTCTTTCCGTTACCCCCACCTCCTCAGAGCGCATCACTGTGGCCTGGTCGACTGGAAAGTTCTGCTCAGGTTTCGCCCATTTGGGGAGCACACTGGCCTGCCAAGCGCCCACACGGAGCGGCTATTCTCACGGGGCAGGAAAACGAGAGCAGGGCGGGGAGCCAGTGACGGCAGTGCGACAGCTACGTCACGTACTGAAACGCTGTGACCTGTGGGCCACGCAATTATCTGGAAACCTGGCAAACTAATCTTGAGCTAGTCCCGATCATTCTGTCCGCAGGGCCGTTCAGGTCAGCTTCCCTAACTACTCTCTCTGCTTCCATTCCCGTCCCCTGCCCCCCGCCGTCTATTAGTAAGAAAGCACACAAAGGTCCCACTAAATCAAGATACTGAATATGTCACCCCTTTGCTCAAAATCTCCCAAGACTTCCAATAACCAGAATAACATCCCGAGTCTTTGTCCAGCCCCACGTGATCTTCCCCAGACATCACCTCACATCACTCTCCCCCTCGGACCTCTAAGTTCTAGACGCACTGTCCTTGTGCTGCTCCTAAGTCCTGCCTCAGGGCCTTTGCACTGGCTGCTCCTTTGTGCCTCAGGTATTCTTCCCCAGACTGTCAAGTGACCTGTTCCCTCACTGTAGTTACCTTTCTGTTGTTGTTTGGGGCACATCTTTTCAGAGAGTCCTTTCCTAACCACCCTAACTTCCTTTTTACTCTCTGTTCCTTTACTCTGCTTTATTTTTCTTAGTACCCTGAAATTACGGTACGTATTTATGTGTTTGCTTGTTTGTTCCCCACCCCTGCCCCACCCCAGCATGTGAGCAGCTCCATCCAGGCAGTTTTGTCTGTCTTGTGCACCTCTGTGTTCTTGGCACCTAAGAAGATCTGGCTCACACAAGACCCTGAGCAATTATCTGGTGAATGAGGTGCTCACCGGGTCCCGACTCCCTCCTATAAATAAAGATGCGGGAGGCAGTACTGTGTAGAAGTTTCCAAGAGCCTGGGCTCCAGCATTCAAAGCCCAGGACTATGAGTTACTGACCCTGGAAACTTTTAGGGGCAAGTGACCCTTTCTCTCACAACTTCAGTCTCCCTATCGGAAAAATGAGGATCGTGCGCACTGATCTCATAGAACTGCTATTAGGATTAAACGAGGTCGTGCAGGTCAAACGTCTCCTACGATGCTTGGCACACGTAAGGGCTCAATAAATGACAGCTGTGACTATCACTGCAGTTACACAATGATTATTAATGGTATCGCACACCATCTGCCAGATGAGGCTCCCCCAGAAGATAAGGGACTACCCTACATCACACGGTCACACACTAATGAGAGGTGGGGGTACGGGCTGTGGACTCTCTTCTAAGATCTCAGAGCAGAAAAGAGGGAAACATGCCCTCTACCTCGATCCAAACATTATTATCTAAGGCAGGAGGACATCCATCATCTCAGGAAAAAACAGCAACAGCACATATAACCGATTCGATTTTCACCTCAGGATCTGATGCGAACCCTGGTGCTCACACCTGCCAAGCCAAGAATCACTTACGCAAATCTGTTCCGTACTTAAGTCCCGCTTTGGGCACCCAGCCCTTGCTTCGGAAGTGATGGTACGCCATGTACGTAGTCCTGAACGTAGGCTGAACTACGCAGAAGGCGTTCCAGAGCTTCACAATCGTTAAAGGCTCCTACAGTTGTTGGGGGAAAACAAAGCATTATGACATATGTATCCACCCATTATCCAGCCGGTGAGTCAACAACATCTATACTAAGTGTGAGCAGAAGATAAACAAACACGGTGTCCACGACAAAGGGTTTAACCACAAGATCCAGACCCGCGCTGTCCAGTGTGGCGGCAGCCAGCCGCTCCTCTGAACTTAGATGTGTTGCCAGTGTAAAAAAAAACCACTGAATTTCAAAACTGAGTATGAAAAAAAGAATATAAATTATCCCAGCAATTTTAAATATGTTGGGTTAAATATACTATGTAAATAATGTAAATCAATTTCAGCTGACTTTAAAAAAAAACCTTTTTAATGTGTCTACCAGAAAAATGTAAACTATGCATGTGGCTCCCATCTGAGGCTCCCATCATATTTCTACTGGACAGCACTGCCCCAGAGGACCTGTGAGAGGCCCCCTTGAGACAGCAACCCCGCAGACTGGAAGCAGCCAAGCGAAGCGGGCGAGGGCAGCGGAGGGGCTGCTGGTGGGAGAACAGTCCAGGCAGAGGAATGGGGGCGGGCCGGGCGTCCACCAAAGCCAGAGGGCGCATGTTCCAGCATGCACAGACCCTAATGGGTAGCTGCGGTATGTCAGGCCACATTCAGAAAAGCCAAAAATAATTCTGTAAAAGTTTTTATAAAAAGATGCTCCATTTAGTCTTTGAAACTAGAACATTTATCGCAAGGCACAAGTTAGTAATCCAACTGCTTCAAAGGGAATTTTGTTTCTAAGGTCGGACTTGAAGACACTGAGAACGGTTCAGAGAACATTTTGATGTGTCAACACAAAAACACAACAGGAAAGACCAGGTAAGCTTGGAAGGTTTTCCGCTTCATTTCAGCGCTGAGTAAAATGGCCAGTCCTTCAGGTAGTTGGTTTACGGATCAGTCACTCAATGAGACTTGCTCAGTTTGTCTCATCCTGAGATTTTAACACCATAAATATGATCTAGAGTTGGGTTTTTTTGTTTTTTCTTTTCTCCTTTAAAACAAACAAACAAACAAAACAAAACCGGTTGTTCCTAAGGTGGAAACTCCATATGTGTGTGGTCTTGAAATCCACCCCGACTCCAAAACAAGCAACAGTCTTGTGGAGAAGGCTGAACTTCCGGCTTGGACAGCCCACCGAGTTTCAGAGGCTGAGGGTTCTACGGAGCAGCTGGAACACCCCGAAAAATGTCAGTGAAGGCCCAGGGGAGGAGGTGGGGTGGGCTAAGGACAGCCCCCCTCTCAGACAATGGGTCACCCGTCGCCAGACACCCGTTTCCAAACCACTGGAATACTCATGAAGGGGACTTACACAGTTAGAAGCGGATGAATGACAAAATACGTACCACCAACAACAGAATAAAATGTATTTTCTCTGCTCTAATGTTCTGCTTACCTTTTTCATCTTAATTTCACGTGAATTATTTTGAATAGGTATTGTATTCACATGGGCCAAAATTCAAGAAGTACAAAAGTGTACGGTGAAGTCTTGCCTTCCACCCAATTCCTCTACCAGGAGGCAAGCATTGGGATTAATGTTCTGCTAAGGGCAGCACGATACAGCGCAAAATCATGGGCTTTGGAGCTGTCCTGACATAGGTTCAAATACTAATTCTAACCAGACCAGCTCTTGATGGTGTGTGACCATGGGTGAGTTACTTGTTTCCTCAGCCTCAGTTACCTTGCCTATAAAAGTCTTTACAGGCGCAAGTGAGGACTAGAAGTACTGAATATAAAGTTCCTAACTCACAGCCTTTACTTAAGCAGGTGCTAAACATAGGTAGTTTCTATTTTTGCTGTTAATTTTTGGTACCGCTCTGACAGATTTCCTGATCATTATAGAAGATACTGCTATACTCCTAGTCTCTGGGAATGAAATTCAGTCTGAAAGGGTCAAAGCTGGCTTTTGCCTGAACAATCCCAATTCAGGACCCAAAGCCTAAACTTAGAGAAAAAATTCAATTCCAGTTTTATCCAGTGAAAGTGGACACATTTGTATTAAAGCAATATGGAAATTACTACAACCTGCTTTTAACATCAGGGAAATTTTAAGTGGACTGTGTCTGAATAAAACATCTTACCTTCTCATAGTAAATACTTAGACATCCCAGAGCGTAGACCAGGAAGAAGGCCTAAAAACAGGGCAAGCAGAAAATGCTCATCAGAAACTGTTCCACGTTGAGAAATTATTTTACAGACTGATTTCTCTTTGCGTTAAATACAAATTAATGTCCTTATCACCATCCAAATGGTTACATATTTTTAAACATAAATGGTTCATTCAAATTTCAAGGATTAAAATATGAATGTCATAAAATGGTTTAGAATCAGTACAAAACATTTCTATGAAATTTTCCATGTAGTTTTTCTTTATAAAAACCACACGGCTAAACTGAAAAATGATGTAAATAGCAAAAACAACAATAGAAACCTTTGCTCATTGGATTTTCCTCTGTCATTGGATTTTTCCTTACTAAAGTGAGAAAAGAATTTATAGAAAAAAGTAAGTAGGAAATTGTGGAAAGTAGGCAACGCAGACTTGGTTTGTGTAAACCAAATGAGTTTCTTGGTGACTCTTGCTGTAAAGTGATTTCCGATCGAGTAAACCCCATCTTTCCATTAACTTCATTAAAGGCACCATGTTTCACTCACGTGGGGAGGCAAAAGGAACGGCAGACAAGGTCGGGCCCAGTTGAGTAAAATCACACTGACGTGGAAATAAAAAACAAGACAAAAACAAGACGATGCCAAGCACTGACAACAGCAAACAGGCCCCAGTGTTGGCTCTGCCTGTGGAAGGGGATTAGGATCTGCATTCATGCCTCAACAGCTCAGGTGAGACTGGTCTGTCGTAGTCAGTGAGGAAGAAATGGTGGCTCTAAATGCTACTTTCTTTTTCAACATGAGGATGGAAGATGAGATTTCAGGTATCCTGGAGGGCCCTCTGGTGCAGGTAGCAGCAGGAAGGCGGCCCCTGCCCTGAGCCCTCAGGCTTCTGGTCCACCACAGTGGTGCTGATGGCTTGTGTCCTCCCCGCCCAGGGCTCAGGACGCAAGAGTACACAGGCTGTGAAGGTGCAGGGCTTTCAAGCAGCGACAAGGTCCTGCTAAGGAAACACCTTCCTGACCCTCAGGAATTGCCCCAATCCACCCCACCGTCATCCTCTCCTGGCCACCTGATGACATTTCTCTTTACAGCAGGGGTCCTTGAAGTGTGGTCAGTCTGGGGATCCGGGGGTCCCCATGACCCTTGCAGGAACTCTCAAAGTCAAAACCATTTTGTGAGATCAAGGCATTATTGGCCTTGTTCATACTCATTCTCCCCAGAGGCTCCAAGACACGTGACACCACAACAGACTGAGCGCAGCAGCAGATGTGAGAATCCAGGGGACTTCTCTTAAGCCAGACCTTAAAGTCTTTGCGAAAATGAAAAACAATGCCGCTCTTTTCACTGGATTTGTTTTGTTTTGAAAGAATACAGTTATTTTTAATAAAAATATTATTTGTTAATGTATAGTGGGTTTATTATCATTATTTTAAAATGAGATAATAAACACATATTTAAGTTTTCATTTTAATTTATAATTTGGTAAACACTGACAGATATAATTCATGTAAAAATGCTCCTTGGGGTCCTTCAATAATTTTTAAGAGTACAGTGGTTTGAGGACTACTTTATTTATTTATTAAATTTGATTGATTTTTGGCTGTGTTGGGTCTTCGTTGCTGTGCGTGGGCTTTTCTCTAGTTGCGGCGAGAGGGGGTACTCTTCGTTGCGGTGCGCGGGCTTCTCATTGCGGTGGCTTCTCTTGTTGCGGAGCGCGGGCTCTAGGCACGTGGGCTTCAGTAGTTGTGGCTCGCAGGCTCTACAATGCAGGCTCAGTAGTTGTGGTGCACGGGCTTAGTTGCTCCGCGGCATGTGGGATCTTCCCGGACCAGGGCTCGAACCCATGTCCCCTGCATTGGCAGGTGGATTCTTAACCACTGAGCCACCAGGGAAGTCCCTGAGAACTACTTTAGTTCTACCCAGATCCAAATCGAGAGCTTCTCTGAAGATGCAGGTGGTTACCTGCCAGGCCCGCTTCTCTGGGTCCATCGCCCGGATCCTGGCCGCCGCGGCCTCCCGCCTGGACTTCTGCAAAGGCCTCTGTGCTCCGGCCCCGCAGCCCGTCCCCTCGGGCAGCCCGAGCTACCTTCTCAGCACATGAAGGCCCCTGGCTCCCAGGCGTCTCGTGGCACTCGCCCAGCGCTCTCCCTAGATGGTCGCTTCACTTCCGTCCCCGGACACACTGAGCTCACTCCTGCCTTCGTCTTTGTAACTGCTGCTCCCACACCCAGAGTCAAAGGTCACTCCTCAGAGAGCTCCTCCCTGACCACCCAGTTTGCGTGACCCCATCCCGATCGACCTCCTCAGAGCATTTATGTTCGCCTGAAAGCATCTTTCTTAAGTGTGTCTCTCCAGCTAGAATGTAAACTCTGTGAGACAGAAACTCTGCCTGCCGTGCCCTTGACCTAGAAGGGGCTCAGTGCGTGTGCTGAAAGCAGGTGTGGATCCCGCCCACGGTCTGGAGCACGTGGCCAGGCCACCCAGGGCAGGTCTCTCAGCTCCGTTTCCTCAGGGTGGACACTGTCCCGCTTCTCCTTTAGCTACTGGTGACAGCCTGCTGCTTGCTCTCCTGTGGCCCACTACTTACTAACACAACACACTGCTTTTTCAGACGGACACAGATGGTGGCCAAAAGGTGCAACAGAAAAGAAAAGGTGGTTCCTCAAAAAGCCAAGTCCTGGGCTTCCCTGGTGGCACAGTGGTTGAGAGTCCGCCTGCCGATGCAGGGGACACGGGTTCATGCCCCGGTCCGGGAAGATACCACATGCCGCAGAGCGGCTGGGCCCGTGAGCCATGGCCGCTGAGCCTGCACATCCGGAGCCTGTGCTCCACAATGGGAGAGGCCACAACAGTGAGAGGCCCGCGTACCGCAAAAAAAAAAAAAAAAAAAAAGCCAAGTCCTTCTTTTCCTTTCGTTTTCCCTCAACTTTCCCTTCTGGGTTCACAGTGGCAGAACAGGAAGATACTCTGAGATAAGCAGACCTGGGCTGAAATCTCATTAGCTTGGAAGTGTCACTTAAACCCTCCCACCTCATCTAGAAAATGGAGATGATCAAGCCTTCTTAAAGATTTAATGAGGTTAGATTTCAGTGAAGACTTACAAAGACCATGCTGGGAGTTCCCTGGTGGTCCAGTGGTTAGGAGTTGCTTTCACCGCTGTGGCCCAGGTTCAATCCCTGGTCGGGGAACTAAGATCCCACAAACCGCAAGGCACAGCACCCCCCCTCCCCCGATCCCCCAAAAAAGCATTCAAAGCACCTAACTGCTCAATTCATTTCATCTCCCTGCCTTTCTAAACAGACACTGTAGCTGGGAAATGTTCAATCCAGTCCTTGCCTAGGAAGAAATGACCTCCTGCTATCCATCAGAATCTAAGTTCTTCAGAAACTTTCCATTATTAGCAAACAAACATTTTCCTAAGAACTGATGAAACCAAAGCCTCGTTTTTTGTTTTTTTTTGAAGCCTCATTTTTAATTGGCCTAAAATAGCTTTTATGAACCTATGCAAGCTGCTCTTAGCACTTATTATAGATGGGGAGGATCTTAATCCAATGAAGTTGGCTTTGTTTAGAAATTAAGTCATCAGTAGACCGGGGAGGTCTGTGGAGGCTGGAGGCTAGACCCTCGAAATCTCACGGGTGAGTTTTTACTTTCATAGTACTAATAAGATGGACAGATGAGCTTAATGATGGTTTTAATGTCTTGTCACTAAATCCGGTCAGGGCCTGGAGCGTTAAAATGAAAAACAGCTCTCAGAGACAGATCTCTCAGTCAGCTCGGTGTCACCATTCTCAAAACCTAAGAACCGCTTTGAATCACCACAGCAGGGCTGCCCGTGTTCCTGAGGGACATTTATGGAAACATGTCACACTGTACGGGTGGTGCCACCAAACACGGGTGATTCATCCAAGGAAACCTGCCAAAACAGAACTGGGAAGCGGAGCCGGCTTTAACTGCACGCTCCCTGGAAACTTCTGCAACATGTCTCTGGAATGTTCTCAGGAACCGAGCGGCCTCCAAGAACGAGAACCACCTGGTCTCCTGCCTCCCATTACTGTGGCATTTCTTCAGCGGGTGTGTGGGAAGAGGGAGCAGCACAGTCAGTGAAAAGCATCAGCTGGTCACCGCCTGGAGCAGTGAGGCTCAGCCCCCAGCTTCTGACACCGAATTCTCTCCCTCCGCCCGCTGCTGCTGCCCCTACAGCTGAGAGGCTGGCTGCCTCCTGACGGCTCAGCCCTCCAGCCTGCCCTCACCCGGATGCTAGCTCTGGTCCCTGCCACTCCCCTGCACAGCCGCCTGCAGTGCCCCGGTGCCACCAGAACCAGGTCAGACCCCTACTCGTGGACGTGACCTCCGTGAGCTCCCCTCCTGGGCGGCCGCTTCCGGGACCACGCTGCATGCAAGGGCCTGCCATCCCGTGTCCACGTGGCAATCCCCTATTTACCCTGTAACACCTCCAGGTACCACCAACCCTGTAAAGTCTTTCCAGGTGGCTCGCATCCCTTTGGGACCCACCAGTTTCTGTGCCCATCCCACCTTGCACACATCCACTTGACAAATAATTATCAAGCGCCTCACAGATGTCAGACATGGGGTGCAAGAGGAGCAGCACTGGCACAGCCCACACACCACATGGTGCCCATCACACTGAAATGCAATTTTTGGCTATCTTAGGACCAGAGCCACATACTGCTTACCTCTGTACTGTTAGTACTCAGCCCAGTGCCTGGCACATAGGGAGTCCCTGGTAATATTTTTGCTAACACTGATTGCAAAAGGAAGAGTTCCAAGCAGCCACTAAATAGCTTTTACAAGTGACTTAATAATGATGGTAATGACAGAAACAGCAGGCACAATGCTTACTGAGCATCTACGATACACCAGGCACGGTGCTGAAGCCATCACGTGCACTACTTAATTCCAGAACATATTATGAACAAGGTGTTGCATCACCCTCATCTTACAGAGCAGAAATCTGAGGCTCAGAGAAGTCAAGGACCTAGAGGATGGTGTCCCCAGCGTTGTCCAACAGAGTAGCCACGGGTGCCTGCTGAGCGCCTGAAACGTGGCTGGCACAACCGAGAAAATAATTTTTAATCTTGCACAATTTTAATTAAACAGTTACATGCGGCTAGTGGCTACTGTGTTCGACAGTAGACTAAGCTGTCTCATTTGTAAACTGAGGAGATGAAGTAAATAAATCCCAACATCCTTTCCTGCTCTGAGAGCCCGTTCTTTGTACTGCTGGCCTCACTGCAAGGAAGCAAGCACAGCCTAGCAGGTAAAGAGAATACAGAGACACAATCACTTCTCTGTGAACACATCTATGAAACGACCAGCGTGGACACTTTCAACAAGCACTGCCTGAGACCAAAAGATACGCCAAGCACTGAGCTAGATGCTGCAGGAGCCTCCAGACAGGCAGGAGCACCCCTGCACAGCCAAGGACAGGAGACAGAGGAAGGGGCGCTGTCGTCAAATCCGGGTACAGTACAGACATAAGCAAAAAAGGGGGGACTGATGGCCGCGTGAACGCAGGACAGAGGAACCCCAAATCAGACAGAAAATATGAGGCAGATTTAGAAAGCCACTTGCAGCAACTTTTGAGAACGCAGTAAAGGGAACACGTGTTAGTAATTCTGCAGAAGGAAATACCTAGAATCCATTTACGTAATTAGCAGTCACTACATGACTCGGGGCATGCATCGAAGCCTGTGAAAAGCTGGCGAAACTCCATGAATATGCTAAAAACCACTATACACTTTAAATGAATGAATGGTATGGTATGTGCTCTGTGTCTCAATAAACCTGTATGTTTTTTAGAAGCTGCTAAAAATTAGTAACACAATATTTGGACAATCTGAAACCTTGATGTGAAAAGAAGTGCTCAGACAACCCCCTTGAAACCTCTGTGGGATGATACGGGGCAGGCCCGCCCCAAATGGACATCTTAGAATCAATGAAATGAAGGCCGAGGAGTGAAATGCAGGCAGGCCGACTGTGGACTCTCCCTGCGGCGACCTCAGTACTGAACTGCACGCAGAACTGCATTTTGAGGTGGACTCATCTACATGGCATTGCCCAGGCCCAGAGACCGACCGCTGAGAAGATGACATGCTGGGAACATACCTCTTCCAGGCTGAGCTGCAAGTACTCAAAGATCCTAAATGGATTTCTTCTGCATATCAGTCTCTTTTTTGGCGACAACTGAAGAGAAAAATAAAATACATACTGAACAAATGGAGCACTACATGTTACCTGGAGGAGGGTGCATTTTAAAACGAACGTTTTCTTCTAAATTTCCCCGATTCACATTTGTTGGATTAATTCTGTTAAAAAAATTTATGTAGAAAAGTAATTTATTATTTATGTAGAAAAATAAGTTTTCATTTTTCTACTACAGCTGACCCTTGAACAACAAGGGGGCTGGGGTGCTGACTCCGGGCAGTCGAAGGTCTGCATGTAACTCACGGCCGGCCCTGGCCCTCCACGTCTGCGTTCTTTCCTATCTGCAGATTCAACCAACCGCAGGTCGTGCAGCAGTACGGTATTTACTACTGAAAAAAATCCTCTTTCATAAGGGGACCCACAGTGAAACCCAAGTTGTTCAAGGGTCAACTGCATTAACATTTTGACTTAGTTCCTTTCTTTTATCGCCCATGAACTTTTCCTGCAGTTGTGATGGTTTTGTTGGTCAGTTTTATGTGTTGCTTTTTTTCACCCAACTGCACCTCACAAGCATATGCCTATGTTCTTAATGAGACTTCATAAACTCCGCTCTAAAGGCGAGATATTTCTTCAAACGGGTGTTTCTCATGCTATTTAACTATTAGACTGTTTCTCACTTTTAGCTGCTACAGATGATGCTGGGGCAACTATCTTGTAGGTCCCTTAATGAAGCGGATCTAGTTCTGTGCCCCAGCCTCCTCCTGTGAGGGCTGCCCACCTGAGCCCCTGCCCACCGCTACACTCAAGACTGCGTAACTACCGTTGCATTTCTTCTTCTCCCTGGCAAGGGAGAGAATGTTACTGGACCTGCTTTACTTTATATGTTGTTATATATTACAGATATGTTATTTAAATATTTTATATATATATATTCATATATTTTTTTAAGTTAGGCTATTCACAGACTTTAAAGTTTCAGTTGAAACAGCTCTCACAACTACTGAGCCCTTGGGGCTGGGACCCAGGGCTGGCTGGTGCCCTTGGAGGGTCTGCAGTGTGTGTCCTGCACCAGCTCTCACATGCCCCGGGTGCTGAACACGGGCCTGCTACCGGTTCCGAGTAAGGGACGTCCCTGTTGGCCAGCCTCTCCTCTGGGCCAGACACAGATGGCCCTGGAGGAGGTGACCTCTCTCCTTCTACTTACGTCCCCAGCTGGGGCGTCTTCCCTCTCACTCACGTCACACACGACTTCCTCCACCAGCACGTAGTGGTGCTCAGGCCCTCTCTCTCTGGCCGGGACCAGACCCGCTCTTTGGCTGCTGTCCCCAGGTTGAGCGCCAGAGGGCAGGAGGAGAACATCTTGTTTGCCGCAGTGCACGTGGGGCACAGGAGCGGTGACCTCCGCCACGTGTCCACCCGAGCCGTGGGCAGGGATCGGGTCAGGCCCGGAGCCCTGCTGCAGGCGGTCTGATCGCCTGCTGGGATCCTCTAGATCGCGCGACTTTCCTGCAACCCCGTTCATGGCAGAAAGTTTCTCTCTATCTTCTGTGCCTTCCGTTTCGGACACCATTTCAGAGTTCAGCTCATGACACGACTGGACCTCTTCATTCCTTTGCAGACAAAGATGCTGAAGGGGCTTTGTGTAATCCTCAAGGAGTCTACGCACTGTGCTCTCATCCTGGCCTTGTCTTCGCATGAGGTTTGTGGCCCATTCCACGCTACGCTGATACCTGCAAAGTAGAAATTCTGTTAGTAACAACACTTACATTTCAATATTTAAAAGACAGCGGAATGTGTGAAGAAGATGGGAAGGCAGTATGCCAAAATGTCTACAGTTCTTCTCAGTGATGGGCTATAGGTTGTTTTCTTTATACTTTTTTGCATTTTCTAACTGCTCTGCAATAATTATCTACTACTTTTTTTTTTTTTTTTTTTTTTTTTTGCGGTATGCGGGCCTCTCACTGTTGTGGCCTCCCCCGTTGCGGAGCACAGGCTCCGGACGCGCAGGCCCAGCGGCCATGGCTCACGGGCCCAGCCGCTCCGCGGCATATGGGATCCTCCCAGACCGGGGCACGAACCCGTATCCCCTGCATCGGCAGGCGGACTCTCAACCACTGCGCCACCAGGGAGGCCCCTCTACTACTTTTTTAAAAAAAAATTATTTTATTTATCTTTGGCTGTGTTGGGTCTTTGTTGCTGCACGCGGGCTTTCTCTAGTTGTGGCGAGCGGGGGCTACTGTTCATTGCGGTGCGCAGGCTTCTCATCGCGGTGGCTTCTCTTGTTGCGGAGCACAGGCTCTAGGCGTGCGGGCTCAGTAGTTGTGGCGCACGGGCTTAGTTGCTCCGCGGCATGTGGGATCTTCCTGGACCAGGGCTCAAACCCATGTCCCCTGCCTTGGCAGGCGGATTCTTAACCACTGCGCCACCAGGGAAGCCCTATTACTTTTTGTTTTTATTACACAGCTTTATCTCCCAGTTTAACAAAGTGTGAAAATTTATGTAATTTAAAACTGGTGGACCAAATGATTTAGGTGAATTTAAAAGAGAAAATGGCCATCCTTTGTCAGGGTTTGTTTTGCATTATTTTCAATTCTGGTTATCATGTTTTCAGATATGTATCTCAGTCATTAGCAAAAAGTCTTTGTTTAGTATTCGAAAGCAAAATGAGAATTTTAATAAACATTTTTCACAGTACAGTACTTACTAATGTCTCCACCGTGTTTGGAAAGAAATGATTACAGTTACATACACCCAAGCATCGTAATTAAAAATGGCCCTTTTTTCCATAATTTTCAAAGTATATTTTAATGAGAAAATACATGCTTAGTTTCTTAAACTTGAAGGCAACCCCTGAACACTTCCCAAGTTACAAAAAGTTACAGGCAAGACAAAAGGATTCTTCCTATTGAAGCAGCGTCAACATCTGACAAGGCTGCTGGGATGCGTCATGTGACATAAGACGCCACACGTGTGTGGAATCTGATCTGCAAAGGCGAAAGACATTGCAAAACTCGAGCACTTTTCACCTCCACCTACAGCAATCAGTCTGCAAAGCATCGAAGAAGACACGTGGCTTGTGGTAAGACAGATGTCACTTTTCTCTTCACCTTGAGTATCCTGCCTGTGTATGGATGATGGGATACGTCATAGTCTATAAACTGATAATCCCCTGCCTTGGCAGGTGGATTCTCAACCACCGTGCCACCACGGAAGTCCCATTCTGCTGTTTTTAAAAAAGAGATCTGTGGCTGATTAACCCTGATTCATCAGAACAATCTCCAAGCTGTCCGTGCCCTGCTTATCCTACATGGGGATAAGCATGCAGCTGTATATACTGGGGACTGTATCTTAGATGCAAAGATTAAGACCTGGCAAGGCTGCTCTACACCTACAAGGCAGGATGGTGCAGTGATTACACGCGTGGACTCTGGTCCTGCACGTTTTGTGTTCAGCCCTGACTCTATCCCTCACAACTGGGTGACAAAGTCAATGAATTAACTGCTCTGTGCCTGTGTCCCCCCCGCTACGATGGAGACAATAGTACCATTACCTCATAAAGATCACGTTCTGCGCTTCGTTTTGTTGTTTGTTTGCGGTACGCGGGCCTCTCACTGTTGTGGCCTCTCCCGTTGCGGAGCACAGGCTCCGGACGCGCAGGCCGAGCGGCCATGGCTCACGGGCCCAGCCGCTCCGCGGCATGTGGGATCCTCCCAGACCGGGGCACGAACCCGTGTCCCCTGCATCGGCAGGCGGACTCTCAACCACTGCGCCACCAGGGAAGCCCCTATGTGCTCCTTTTTATAATCAGCATAAAACGTAGCTGCCCAGAGAGCAGCAGGATGTCTCCTCTCCTGCATGAAAGGTACAGCCTCTCTCATGCACAGTTAGAAGGACTTTCATATGAGGGAACTAAAAGGATCTATGCTCTTCGTGTCACCTGTAACAATGGCTAAAGCCTTCATGGGTCTATGAATCTCCTGTGTCTGAACACAAATGTTCGTGTCATGTGTATTTTCCTGGGGAAGGGATCCACAACTTTCATCAAATTCCCTGATTTAAAATATGTGAAAGAACCACAGCATTAAAGGTTCAACAGCTCCCACTTCGAGCAGGAGATGTGCAACTGAGAGAGAGAGAGAGTGCGAGCGAGCACATGCACACAGGTCCCTGCTCAGCTTCTTAGCAGCAGAGTGGTCAAGGCAGATGTGAGCTCAAGACCTCACTGTGAGCACGAGGTCCTCGTACCAGCTACATGCCCTCCCCTCCAAGGCTCGGGGATAACTGTACCTGCCTCAGGGGGCGGTGCAAGGATGAAAGGAGATGAGACATGTGAAGTGCTCAGCACATAGTAAGTGTTCAATAAATATTTGTTACTGTATGACTGTGGGATTTTTCAGGGAGACTTGAAAAATAAAATCATTTTGACTCAATACCTATTACATTTAAAAATACAAATGACATTTTAACGGGTGGAAACGTACACCTTAACGAATCGCGCTTTGGGAGCAGGGGCCGCCGTGTGGGTCGACCACTGTACCAGATCTGGGTTCCGGAGCCGGCTCTTCCGTGACTCTGAGCTGAGCCACTCAGCATCTGACACCTTCTGCTCTTCTGCCGAATGCCGGGATCACACCACTTTCCTGCCTCTGATGACCTCAGATGTTTATGGAAGCTTAATGCAACAGCGGCTGCTAAAGCCTGTGGAAGAAAGCCTCTGACTCAGCCTGTGATCGACACACGGCAATGGGGCACAGAGCAGAAGGTGTCCTCTCACTGGCTGGCAATGCCTTAAAAAGTCCTGCTGTGATTAACCCTGAACACTGCTGGAGAAGCAGCAGGAAGAGAAGAGTAAAAAGTAAAAGCTGGAAAACACGAGGGGAGAGCGGGAGGAGGTGGCAGGTGCGATGAGAAGCAGCCAAGGGCCTGGTGCTGCAGAGCCGTGCCGGGGCCCCAAGAACGCCGAGCGGGGCCGTCTGAATACGGCTCAGCTTCTCAGGTGCCTCTGCCCTCAAGCACACCTCTTCCATTTGTAGCAAACATCCTTCTTCACCTCTTACTGACTGAGGCCTATTTATTACTGGAAGTTCACAGCAAAACGGTCTTGAGGCAGGCTGCTTAGGTCCAAGTACTGACCTTGAGCAAGTTAATTCACCTCCTCCGGTGCTCTTTCCTCCCCTGTCCAAGACAGATGATTACAGCACTGACCACCTAGGGGCGATGTGAGGACATGAAAAGCTAATCCACAAGGCTGTTATGAACACAGTGCCTATTACATGGAATACACCCCAGAAATGCTGGCACATACAACCATGGGATGACTGCCCAGGCTCCGGAGTCGTGCTTCCTGGTTCGAGCTCACGAACTCTTGGGCAGCTCTCTGCAGGCTCCCTATGCAAGTGTTGGAAACAACTACACCCACCTCAAAGGTTTCTCCAGAAGACGAGCTGAGAGGATACGGGTAAAACGTGTGGACCGGTAACGGCACTGTTGGAGAATCAGTACCGATTGGCTATGACAACGATGCTGATGCTGATGGCGATACCTCATCATAATATTCATCACAGAAGAGCTCATTTGTCTACTCCTCTTCCCCTCCCGCTGGACTATAAATCCCCAAGAAGAGGACAGAGATCTTTCCTCCTCTTGTATCTCCAGCACCTACCCAGTGCCTGACACATGGGCACCCACAGTAAGTGCTGGTTGGAGAGAGGACCACAAGCGAGGAGGGGGACCGGCACCATCCTCAGGGCTGGTCCTTCAGGACACAACCCTGCAAACTCCAGCCCCCAAGTGCATCCCCTGAGGGTCTGGATGCTCACCTCCAGAAAAGATCACACAGGAGGTTCTCAGCACCCAAGGACGACTACTGTTGGAAAAAGGCCAATTAGAGTGAATCCACTGGAAAGAGGGATCCAAATTTCTGAGGAAATAAACAATTATAACAAGTACTTAAGTTGGAAAATTAACCTCAAGGTATGAAAAAGAGTCCATTTTTCTAATATTTAACAAAATTTAGATTGTGACTGCAAGTTTTATGAACTGATGATGAATCAAGTATTGACGGGGGTGCTGGGGAGGGCATACTTTCCTGACAGAACTGTCAGATGTGCTGAAGTCCTACCTCTTGGCACCTGCAAATGGGACCTCATCTGGAAACAGGTCTTCTCAGATGTCATGAAGTTAAGATGAGGGCAAACTAACTGGGAAAAAAGGGGAATTTGGACACAAACACAGAGACACACAAGGTGGACCACCATGCGACGATGGAGGAAAAGACTGGAGTGATGTGTCTACAAGCCAAGGAGGGCCAAGGACTGCTGGCCACCACGAGAGGCTAAGACGAGGCAGGAAGGACGCTCCCCTAGAGCCTCCTGAGGGAGCACAGCCCCGCTGACACCTTGATTTGGGACCTCTGGCCTCCAGAGCCGTGAGAATAAATTTCTGTTCTCTTAAATTGCCAAGTTTGGGACTTCCCTAGCGGTCCAGTGGTTAAGAATCCACCTGGCAATGCAGGGGATGCCTGCTCGATCCCCGGTCGGGGAACTAAGATCCCACGTACTGTGGGGCAACTGAGACTGCACGCTGCAACTACTGAGCCAGTGCCGCAATTACAGAGCCCACGCGCTCTGGAGCCCACGTGCCACAACTAGAGACAAGCCCACACACCGCAACCAAAGATCCCACCTGCCACAACGAAGACCTGATGCAGCCAAACAAGAACAACAACAACAAATCGCCAAGTCCTCAGGTCCATTCTCAAGGAGGTCTGTGTCTTTATTCCCGTTTTACCCCTAGGTTCCTCATGACATTTTTTTTTAAAATTCCACATATATGTGTTAGCATACGGTATTTGTCTTTCTCTTTCTGACTTACTTCACTCTGTAGGACAGACTCTAGGTCCATCCACCTCATGACAAATAGCTCAGTTTCGTTTCTTTTTATGGCTGAGTCATACTCCATTGTATATACGTGCCACATCTTCTTTATCCATTCATCCGATGATGGACGCTTAGGTTGTTGGATATGGGGAGGGGGAAGCGTAAACTGTGACAAAGCGAAAGAGAGGCATGGACATATATACACGACCAAACGTAAGGTAGATAGATAGTGGGAAGCAGCCGCAGAGCACAGGGAGATCAGCTCGGTGCTTTGTGACCGCCTGGAGGGGTGGGATGGGGAGGGTGGGAGGGAGGGAGATGCATGAGGGAAGGGATGTGGGAACAGATGTATATGTATGACTGATTCACTTTGTTATAAAGCAGAAACTAATAAAAAAAAAATTAAAAAAAAAATCGCCAAGTCTGTGGTACTTTGTTACAGCAGCCCTAGGAAACTGACGCAAGGGTCAACAGAATTCCTGGAATGTTGCACATTCTACAGAGCTTACCGAGGGTTAACCTTCAGATGGGGGGGGGGGGGACAACGGCAGTCCCCCACCCCCCAGAACCTCACATATTTAAACGGGCTTGCTGCCGTGTCATCTGTCCTGCCAGCCCGATTGGGGTGCGGTTCTGAGGGACAGGCTTCTGCTGTTTCTGCATCCTAGTGTTGGCTGCAGCAGCCTGTCTACACTGCAGCCCCCAGTGCAATAAGGGCTCGGCCAGGTCCTCTCAGGCCCTATGCCGTCCCCCAGCCTGTGGCTATGGCCAGAGCAGCCCCTGAGATCTCCCAGGTGCCACTGCCTCTCGGGCACTCCCTGGTCGTGGGGTTTCAGAGCCTGAAAAGGAGCTGTCAGATTCTGCCAGTACGTGCCAGAAGCAAGAGGAAGAACCACTGTAGGCTTGAGCGGTTTCAGAAGGCTTCACGGAAGAGCTGCAACTTGAGCTGTCCCGCAGGGATGACGGGCGTTTAGAATGAGGAACATTTACTCAACAAAATCCTACCAAGGGAGCGCTGGGTGTGGGGCTGCAGAGGGGAACCCGGCATGGTCCCCGCCCTCTGACAACTGACAGTCTAAGTCCAGTGTGTGAGGTATGGCACAGCGACAGGCGCCAAGGCAGATTCTGCGGGGGCAGCGGAGGAAAGGGCGGCGCGGAGACGCTCCAGGAAACTGGCACGTAGGCTGGACGTGCAGGAATAGCCAGCAGCACGCGTGCCTGGTAGGTTAGGGAGGAGTGTTCTGGGAAAGGCGAACAGCATAAACAAAAGCCCAGAGGAAGGAAGGATCATGGCTGTGTGGGTGGTCTGTGTGAGAGCCTCTGGGAAAGCGGCTTTCTCTAGCCCCGCAAGTGTGGAGTGATGAAAGAGGACAGGGCTGTTGACGCCCACACAGTGCAGGAGGCCAGCTCCAAACCTAAGTACCTTAGTGCTGACAGACAATATACGTTACAGGATTAGTGTTCATATTTTGGAAGGAATTTAACTGGCAAACGTTTTGGTTTAGGATTATTTTTAAAAATAAACTTACTTAGTGCAATTCAAATATGATTTGATCCACATTAAGTTCAGACATAATTTTCAAGCACACACCTACTACCACCACACACACACACACAAAAAGGTGTGGACAACCACATCAGAAAAGGCTGCCTGAAAACAGATCGGATTTAAACCATAATTTTGCCCAAGGTCAAAGTCCACCAAGACTTACTTTTTTGACGTGATTACAGGCATATCTGTCTTCATATCTGCAACAACAAAGAAGTGCTATTAGTTTAGACACATTTTCCTTAAGGGGGAAAACACTGACAACCTAGAAATGAAAAAGAATTTCAAGATTCACAAAATCTCACATCCAGAAGGTTGAATGAATCCTGTCCAAGCAGCCAAACAGGTGCTTTATACACCACCACGCCCTGCACCCACGCCCTGGCAGGCACTGCTGACCTGTCAGGGCTCTTGCTGGCCTGAGATGTGACCTCGGAATCCTTCTCAACACTCCAGCTAAGCAGCGACAGCATGGAAGGGGAAACTCTGCCACCTCCGAATGCTCGGGCCCTCAACTTCTAGGCCAGAGTACCGAAGCCTTAAGGTTACACACTTTACCCCCGTTCTCCGTGTTCCATGAAGCACCTTCTGTGACAGCTGCTCACGCGCCTAAGGAAAGGGTTGTTGAAGTAGATCTCATGGCGGTGTTAGCTCTGGACGTGGGCTTGGGAGTCCCAGGCTCTAGTTCCAGCTCTGGGCATCTGGCTGGAAGGGTCTTTCCACTTAAAGTGTTGACCAGGTCACTGACGGGGTGGGTTTTTGTCCTGCTCCTCCCTCACCCTGCCTTTGGGCAGCTCATCTTTCCTCTTCCACACTCGGCTTCCTCTCTGGTGCTCTAAAGGCCTGGAATTGATGCTGTTCGGCTTTAAAATCCTAGGGAGGTGAGTTCACAGACTCCTATCTCCTTAGTAATTTGACCTAAGGAGACCTCCCTCCTCTGGTAATTTAACAACAAGCTACAATTTAGCAAGTTTCACTGACAGCCTTCCATGTGCCCAGCATGAGATATACAGAAGTAATAAAGCAAATCCCCTCTCCTTGAGATACTCACACGCTAGTTGGGGAGACAGACCAGACACGACGGATTCTAACCCAAGCTGATTCTAACCCTTCTTGAGCAAGGACAGTACATATTGTAAAGAGACTGGCTTAGTTTACCTGGAAGGGTTAGGAAAAAACACAAAGGAGGAGGAGTAATCGAGCGGGGCTCTGAAGAATGAGTAAGAGTTCGCCAGGCGGACCAGGGGAAAAAGGCGGAGGACACCATGCACAAAGGCTGGGGATGGCAAACGCATGGCAGATTCCCATATCGGCCAAGGTGGCCGTGGTACCAACGAGTAGAAGAGGGTGGGTGGAGAGGGGGTGGAAGATGAGGTTGAAGACAAAATGTTGAAACGGACATTTGAAATCTACTTCCTGAGGGCAGCCCACAACCTTAATAATCTCTGTTTCCTTGGCCTAAATTCATTTCCTTCAAATTTCGACCCTACTTAAAACTTAGTTACTACATAGATCAGGAAAAGATTCTCAACTGTTAAGACCATTACACTATTTGAAAACTTTCTATTTTTGGGGGGTCAAATATTAGTAACTGCTGAAGCTGGGTGATGGGGACAGGCAGGGTCATTATGCTACTTGCTCTACCTTTTTTCTCCCTTTTAAAAACTCGATGAAAGGGCTTCCCTGGTGGCGCAGTGGTTGAGAGTCCGCCTGCCGATGCAGGGGACGCGGGTTCATGCCCCGGTTCAGGAGGATCCCACATGCCGCAGAGCGGCTGGGCCCATGAGCCATGGCTGCTGAGTCTGCGCGTCCGGAGCCTGTGCTCCGCAACGGGAGAGGCCACAACAGTGAGAGGCCCGCATAACGCAAAAAAAAAAAAAAAAAAAAAAAAAACTCGATGAAAAAATTGAAAACATACAAAAGTAGAGAGAACAGTCTAGTAAATTCCCAGGTTCCCATCACTCAGCTTTAAATTAACTCACGGCCAACGGGGCTCCACCTGCTGCTCTGCCCACTCCCCTGGCTCCCACATTATTTGGAAACACATCCCTCGTATCACTTCATCTCTAAATGGTTCAGTACATCCGCAATCACCATGAGACGTGCCCGAGGCTGGCCTATGGAGGACGACATACCCGGTACCCTCCCCCGCTCATCCCACCTGAGGCCATCCTAGACCAGCTGACAGCCATCCAACAGACAACCCGACACCAGTGAGTCCAGCTACACCCATCACTGGACTTCTAATAGTGTAGCCAGTGGATCCATAACTAACCAGATGGATGAGCACATCCAGCCAAGATCAGTGGACCTACCCGGCAAACCCGGAAACTCAAATGAGCAATCTGGTTGCTGTTGAGAGCCACTGAATTTTGGGGTGGTCTGTTAAACAACACTGTGGCAGGAGATACAAAGTCTATCCCATTAGGACTGAACAGTCAAATTACCATGTTTTAAAGTCACTCAAAATAGCTTCCTCTGTGGCTACACCACCTTGTTGTCATGTAATACATTTACAAGGTTCCAAGGTCAAATCTACAGTCTCACCACTCTCTCCATCCTGTTCCATCCCTTGCCCATAGGCATTAAAAAAACTATTGATTTATCCTTCCTTACATTTCAAAAATATATTTATATTCCCCTCCCTCTAGATAAGCCACAGCATACTTTGCTTTACCTTGCTTTCTTTGCTTAGAAATATATCCTAGTGATGTCCCATTCCTACATCAGCTCCACAGCATGTCATTATATGAATGTTCTATAGTTCATTCAGCTGGGATCCCCACCCTCCATGGACATTTTGGTTGTTTCCAGTCTTTTAACATTAGAAACAGTGTTGCAATGAATAGCCTTGGGCTCTTTCTTTTCATATTTTTGCCAGTGTATCTTTAAGATAAATTCCCAGAAGTGGAATTGCTGGATTAAAAGTAAATGCATAGGGGCTTCCCTGGTGGCACAGTGGTTAAGAGTCCGCCTGCCGATGCAGGGGACACGGGTTCATGCCCCGGTCCGGGAAGATCCCACATGCCGCGGAGCGGCTGGGCCCGTGAGCCATGGCTGCTGAGCCTGCGTGTCCGGAGCCTGTGCTCCACAACGGGAGAGGCCACAACAGTGAGAGGCCCGCATATTGCAAAACAAACAAACAAACAAAACAAAACAAAAAAACAAAAAGTAAGTGCATATATTGGGCAACTGGATATCCACAGGCAAAACAATGAAGCTGGACCCATACCTTACATCATAGAAAAACTAAATCAAAATAGATCAAAGACCTAAACTTAAGAGCTGAAACTATTAACCTCTTAGAAGAAAACACAGGGAAAATCTACACAAGCTTGGATTTGGTAATGGGTCCCTAGTATGACACCAAAAGCACATGAAAAGAAAAAAAAAATTAAAACGATACATTAGACTTCATTAAAATGAAAAACCTTTACCACTTCACATCCATTAAAATGGCTATCATCAAAAACAAAAACAGAAAAGAACAAGCGTTGGTGAGGATGTGGAAAAATTGGAAAACCTTATGCATTGCTGGTGGGAATGTAAAATGATGCAGGTGTCATGGAAAACAGTTCGTGGTTCCTCAAAAAATTAAAATAGAATTATCATATGATCCAGCAGGTCTACTCCTAGGTATACACAGAAGAGAAATGAAAACACGTCCACATGGAAACCTGTACGTGAATGCTCACAGCAGCACTATTCGTAACAGCCAAAAAGTAGAAACCACCCAAAGAGCCATCTTTGGATAAATGGATAAACAAAACAAAATACATCATACAATGGAACAGTATTCAGGATAAAGTTCTGATAAATGCTACAGCATGGATAGACCTTGAAACAATTATCCTAGGTGAAGGACACAAAAGGTTTCCACTTATATGAGATATGTAGAATGGGCAAAATCGAAGACACAGAAAGCATATTAAGGTTACCAGGGGTTAGGGGGAGAGGAGGATGGCGGGGAGTAAATGTATGTGTGATTTTTCGAGACAGTCAAGTCCCCTTCGTAATGGCCATACCAGCTGCACGCCCACGAGCAACGCGTGACAGTGTTTCTCAGGGGCTCACCAGTGGGGCACATTGTCACACTTTCTGATTTCTGTCACTCTGATTGCTGAAATGGTATCTCAGTGCAGTTTTCATTTGTATGTTTTCTTGCAATAAAATGTTTTTAAAAATCCTGTCTAATTCTGTTTTAACCTGCTGGTATTGGTTATGTAATTACCATGAGACTCCCTTAGAAAAATACACCCAGATGAAAGATTTATAAATTAAAGAGGAACAGCAAATGGGAACCATATACATTAGTATGTTTTAACAAATACATCAATGTCATGGTTACTGTTGTAAATTCCAATTCTAGAAATAAAATATAAAACCCACCTTGCATACAGGTGAGGAGGCACTTAATTACTAGTACCTTCCACACACACAGGACTCTGCTGAGCAATGCTTAACAACAGAAAAGCCTAAATAACACTTTTGATAATTCCAGAAATCAGACGAAACACATTTTCACCAATCATAAGAACCCTTTCACCTTGATTAGAATTATTCTAGTTGCTATTTTTACCAGTAAAACTGCCAATGGCATGTTACTTCTCCTCTAGAATTTTACTGTATAATCTGGTGTCAGAGCTAAAAATGAAGAAAAAGATAATTTGCCAAAAGAACTGAATGTTGCACAAGTTTACCTTTCCATTTAGCAACCAGCTTAGGATCCGAAATTGTGAAGTTTGGACGGCTTCTGGACAGGATACCTTTTCCAAAATAACCCTTCCGGGAAGAGAAAAAATAGAGTTAGTTCAGGTTTAGTTATCAGTTTTTTAGCTGAGGGAGAATAACGACTTGAGTTAACAAGACAGTCATTGCATTTTTCACAGCCTGACATCTTCCCTCTGATTATAGATAATTCACGATTACTAGTGAACACCTTAGCGTCTTCTCTCTCCTATCCTTTGAAGGGAGCTGGGAAGTTTCTGGTGCACCTCGCTTGTCTCCTGAGTAGTGGTCTCAGCCCAGGCCTGGTAAGCTGGAGGTGAAGGGCAGGCAGAGGCAGATCTCCTCTGCACACGTGGATCAGGAACAGTGGCCTACAAGCAGGAGCCAAGTCCACTAGGAACAAAAAGCTTCTCGGATTCTCTTGTACGCAGAACTGAAGGACTATTCTTCTCCTTCCCGCTGACTCCAAAAACACGGATTCCCCATCCCCCATTTCTTAAAATTAGAAAATATTTAAACTCATAGAAAACTGAAAGAATAATAAAATGAACACCCTATACCCTCCACCCAGATTGACAATCAGAAGAAATCATGTGTCTGGCGCTTCACAAAGCCTCCGCTTAATGTTACATATTGAGAATGGGGGGGAGACTGTCCTTGGCCTAGACGCCTGTCTCACTGGGGTCAGTGCCACCCACTGTATTCCACATTGGGAAGGTGACTACAACATGTATTTATACAAAATGTCTAGAGAAGGCACATTACAGAAACAGGAAGTGGATCAGCAGTGCCTGGGCTGGGAGTGGGGACAGGGATTAAGTACAGTGAGTATCAGGGGACCTTCTGTGGCCATGGGGAATGCTCTACAAGTGGACTGTGATGGTGGGTGCACAGCTCTATGAATTTATTACAGTCATTGCATCGGGCACTTACAGTGGGTGAATTTTATGGCTGTAAATTATACCGCAATAAAGCTGCTTTAAAAATGCCTCCAGGGCTTCCCTGGTGGCGCAGTGGTTGAGAGTCTGCCTGTCGATGCAGGGGACACGGGTTCGTGCCCCGGTCTGGGAAGATCCCACATGCCGTGGAACGGCTGGGCCCGTGAGCCATGGCTGCTGGGCCTCCGCGTCCAGAGCCTGTGCTCCACAACGGGAGAGGCCACAACAGTGAGAGGCCCGCGTACCACAAAAAAAAAAAAAAAAAAAAAATGCCTCCAGTGTTGAATTGGCTATGGGGGAAAAAATAAGCAAGCTTCCAATCTCATCCCAAACCTATGGCTGATGGAAAAAGCAAAAACTGGAACTCGTCCTCATGTAAGAAGAGGTCCTCAACCAGGAGAGCGAGCAAAGGACATGCTGAAGCCCCATCTGGTTTGTCCTGAGCCAGAACAATCTGCCACCCTACGGTTACCTCTGGGGATGGAGTGGCAGCGAGGGGGAAATTTTTACTTTTTACCCATTACATTTCTGTAAATTGCTTGAATTTTTTTTTTTTTTTTTTTTTTACAATGAACATGTGTTGCTTTTATAATCAAAAACCAAGAAAGGTCAATGCACTGACTCAGCTTCACTGACGAAATGTGGGTTTGTGGCTGGGAGCTGTCCTCTGGGCTTATGGCTTCGGGGCACCTGATTCTGTTCCTACATTGGACTAAACTGCAAGGAAAGCGTGTGGGTCATTCATGGTCTGTTTCTGGGGGTGGATGGGGAGAGAATGGCTGGCTCAGGGCTGTCAGGAAGCAGCAGAGCTGAGGCTGCCCGCACATACCTTCCCATAGAGCTGCTCCATATCTTCTGCATTCTTCACAATCACATTGTTGTTTATCATCTCGGCCCGGAATATTCTAAAGTCCTTCTTAGGACCACAGTCCTGACCGAAAGGGATCGGCAGTGGAGACTCATAGCTCTCATACACTCTTCTTTTCCTCTTTGGGGGGCGGAAAACTGCCTCTGCCATTTCCCAAGGTAACTGTTCTTTAAAGACTGTAATAGGGAGAAAGAAACAAGTCAATCAATAACTGTACTGACCAAACATGTGAGTACATTTATATCCAGGCTCAGAAAACCTTGTGGTCTGTGGGGAAAATATTTACAAAGCAGAGAACAAAAAGAGGGAGTAACGAAAAGATTTTGTTTGCGCAGCACAAAGCCTACCCACCTAGGGTATCTCGATTACTTCCCACAACAATGCCCTGGTACCATTTCTCATTACAGCTGAGAAGACTGAGGCCTAGCGACACGTCCATGGTCACAATGCCGCTCGTAGGTCTCCTGACAGCGAGCACAAGAGGATTTCTGCCCATGAGGATTCCTCCCATCCTCTCAAGCGGCCGACAGACATTTACCGAGCACCCACCAGAGGCTCCCAATCATCAGAGGTGCGAGGGATACAAAGAGAAAACCAAAAGGACCCTGTCCTCAAAGAAGTAAATCTAGTGAGCACCTCCTTTTCCAAACAAGGACCTTAAAATACGTTCCAAACATTCGGTCAATCATCTCCCAGTTTTTCAGGTAAATTAATAGTAATAACAGCAGCAGCAACAGTCATCATTTAAGGGTCTATTCCTCAGCACCAAGCGTGAGTGGCTAATAGCAGGAAGTGTCAAGCCAGAGGGCAGGGATGGGAATCGGCTTCCCCACTGCCCGGCTCTGTGATCTGGGGCAAAAGTTACTTGATCTCTCTGTGCTTTGGTTTCCCCATCTGCAAAATAAGGATAAACACAGACTCCATCTTATAGTTTAGACCCACAGGAGCTTAGAACAGCCCCGGCACGCAGCACTGAGCGCTCTGCACGTTCACCGTGATTCCTATCACGGCACTATTACCATTAGCACTAAGAACACCGTGTGACACACGAGGCAACAGAGCCAGGTTAGACGGACGTTGTCAGAGGCCTGGAGGGTGGTGGCCCTGGATGACCCCGGGTCTGCTGAACGCCAGAGGCCACGCTCTTCCCTCTGGGTTCCGCTGTGAGCACAGGCAGCAGCTGCCTCCTCTTGTCTGGAGGCTCACTGTTTCCCCAGGTTAGGGGCTGAAGGGTTACAGAGAAGTATGGAGAATTATGGAATTACCATGCGCCCAGCACTACGAGGGAGGAAAGGAAGGCGAAGCCAGTACCTCTCCCTTCCAGGCCTTACCCTCAACCCGAGGAGACAAAACAAGGACAAGACCAATAACAGCTGCGGGAAGGAAGTCAAGTTGAGAGCGTTGTACGATAAAGACAGAGAGCCACAGCAGATGCCTTTAACTCAGGAAAACTCAACCACATGCAAGGGGGAAACACAGGCAGTGCAGGGGACTGGGTCAGGTGCTCCACTCATTGGGCAGGTGCCCTGGAATGAGACAGGGGACCTGAATCTGCTCCGCCCTCAGTCCCGGCTCTGGACCCGACTTAGGTGGACAACACATCTGGTGCTTGAAGATACAGCGGAGCTGCATCACACACGTGTTTAGCCTCCATGGCTCCAAACCCTCACGGGGAACAAGTACGACTGATTATTTAGGTGCCTCCTGCACTCAGTACCAGCATCCTGTTGGGTAAAGGATGTAATCAAGCCTGAAACAGCCAATGAAGGCGGCCAAAGCTGAGGCAGGAAGCTGAGTGGCTCTCGGGGTTTACGCCCATTAAAAAGAAATCAAAAGCCCTGTCCAATGTGTAATGATTCCTTTACCCACCCTCGCAAAGATGTTGAGGAATTAAATGAGGACAAAGAAAAACAAAGACCAAGGAAGTTAGAGACATTGATAAATCAATTACAAAAGTCACAATAAAAAGTAAGAATCAGCAACTTGGAACCGTCATAGGATTGCCAAAGTATTCCAAGCAGCAAAATGCTAAAATAATTTAATTTCTAAATAAGAGTCCTTCGATGGAATTAAATAATGAGCACAACTGTATGCATTTTACATACATCTATGTGTGTGTGTATATATGTATATACATACACACACACACACGTATCGCTATATAGCGTTCATAACAATACTATGAACACCACATGTTAATGGGCAATTAAGATTTCCTCCCTAGGGCATTTAAAGTAGATTTTCACTTGCCAATTTATCACTCAACCCAAGCAACCACAGTTGACCCCCTGAACACCATGGGATTTAACTGCCTGGGTACACTTACACCCAGATTTGTTTCAAGAGTAGATGTTACAGTACTCCACCAGCCACAGCTGGTCGAATCCACAGACGCAGAACCTCGGATATGAAGGAACCAGGGATACAGAGGGCCGACTATAAATTACACTCAGATTTTTTTTTTTTTTTTTTTTTCCCCGTACGCGGGCCTCTCACTGTTGTGGCCTCTCCCGTTGCGGAGCACAGGCTCCGGACGCGCAGGCTCAGCGGCCATGGCTCACGGGCCCAGCCGCTCCGCGGCATATGGGATCCTCCCAGATCAGGGCACGAACCCGCATCCCCTGCATCGGCAGGCGGACTCTCAACCACTGCGCCACCAGGGAGGCCCTTTTTTTTTTTTTTTTTTTGCGGTACACGGGCCTCTCACCGTTGTGGCCTCTCCCGTTGCGGAGCACAGGCTCTGGACGCGCAGGCTCAGCGGCCATGGCTCATGGGCCCAGCCGTTCCGCGGCACGTGGAATCTTCCCAGACCGGGGCACGAACCCGTGTCCCCTGCATCGGCAGGAGGACTCTCAACCACTAGGCCACCAGGGAAACCCCAACACTCAGATTTTTGACTGCAGAGAAGGTCAGAGCCCTGACTTCCTGCATTGTTCAAGGGTCAATTGTATTGCATTTAGCATTCAATTGAAGAAACGGCAATTGTTCTAACAATTAAAATGATGCTGTATTGGCTTTTTTGAGGCAGGATGTGGGTCTCTAGTGAGGGACCTTCTAGGGATTTCCAGGAATAATTCGAACTTTTATGATCATTGCACTTTTATAACTTAACCTCTGGTGAGTATTCGATTTGTATATATTACATTTGAGATTTTTAAGAAAGAGAAAATTTTAATGGCTAACTTCAACAACTTCCAATTAAATTCTCTCAAACAAGTGAAACGGTTCTGTTTCAATTTGCCTGGTTTGTTTAGGATTTTCCCTTTCAGATTGCTATTACACTCTCCAAAAAAAAAGGCAGAAATGAGCTATGACACTTGACGGCAAGAACCCTGTACTCCAGCCCACGCGTGCATGACGGAGGCTCCTGCCACAAGATTCCCAGTTTTTCACAAAACCTCAAAATCCCAGGTTTAGAGCCACCTCTGCACATGAGGCAGCAAGCACGTCAAGAATTTGGCTCCCAGTAGGCCTTCCATAAATGCAAAGCTGCCATTACGATCATGTGACTTTCAACACCCCACGTAAAGCTCCCTGAACCCAGTTTCTTCATCTTCAAATTGAACAGAACTAGAAAACAATCTGGAAGCCACTCAAATGTTAAAACACTAAGTAACCATATGATCCAGCAATTCCACTCCTGGGTAGATAAAAGAAAACTGAAAACATGTTCGTACAAAAATTTGTACACAGGACTTCCATGGTGGTGCAGTGGTTAAGAATCTACCTGCCAAGGCAGGGGACACGGGTTTGAGCCCTGGTTCAGAAGGATCTCACATGCCGCGGAGCAACGAAGCCCGTGTGCCATAACTACTGAGCCTGCACTCCAGAGTCCAGGAGCCACAACTACTGAGCCCACATGCCACAACGACTGAAGTCCGTGAACCTAGAGCCCGTGCTCCGCAACAAGAGAAGCCACCACAATGAGAAGCCTGTGCACCGCAACGAAGAGTAGCCCCCGCTCACCACAACTAGAGAAAGCCCACGCGCAGCAATGGAGACCCAATGCAGCCAAAAATAAATAAATAAATAAATTTAAAAATATATATGTACATGAATGTTTACAGCAGTATTGTTCATAACAGTCAAAAAGTAGAAACAACCGAGATGTCCATCAACAGATGAATGGATCAACAAAATGGGTTATATCCATATAATGGAATATTATCAGCAATTAACAGAGGAACGAAGTACTGATACAGACCATAATGTGTGTGAACCTTGAGAGCATTACGTGGAGTGAAAGAAGCCAGTCACAAAAGACCACACATTGTATAAGACCATTAATATGAAACATCCGGAACAGGCAAATCCAAAGGGCAACACTAAGTAGATTAGCGGCTGCCAGGTGCTGGGGGAAGGGAGCTATGGGGAATGACTGCCCATAGGTATGGGGTTTATTTTGAGGGATGAAAAAGCTTTACAATTAGATTGCATTGATGGTGTTGGCTGCATAACTCTGAATGTATTAAAATCACTGAATCGTACATTTCACAAGGGTGAATTTTATGGTATATGAATCATCTCTCAATAAAGCTGAAAAAATTCAATAGGACAAACCAGAAGATCTCTCGTGTCACAGTTTCATACAAGAGTTGCCTTGTGCAGAACTTGGAAGGCAAAGCAGGGGAGAAAGGATTGAGTTTGTTATTCTCCGTATCTGCAGTAGGCATTTCAGAAATGTTTCTTCAGTGCCAAGATAGGAGACCAGCATGACGGGAGATGTGGGATGTGAGCACCATTACAACAGCTAACCATCACTGGGAGGTACAACATGCCAGGCACTGTGCCAACGCTACACACGTGGGTACCGCTACCCGCATTTCACAGATGAGTAAATGGAGGCTTAGAGAGGGCAGGTCACTTGGCCACAGCGCCGCAGCTGGGAAGATGAGAGGCCAGTAAGGCAGGGAGACAGGGCACGGTGAGAAGACTGGCTTCAAAGAGGACCCCTGTCTGAAGCACACACAAATGTACAGGAAAGACTGGGCCATTGGTCAGGGGGTTTGGGATGTGAAGGCTTGATGCCTGTGCAGCTTCTCAAGCCGGGAAGGACAACTGAAAAGATTAAGAGGGAATTCCCTGGCAGTCCTGTGGTTAGGACTCCATGCATTCACTGCTGAGGGGCCGGGTTCAATCCCTGGTTGGGGAACTAAGATTCCACAAGCCACTCGGCAGGACAGAGGGAAAAAAAAATGTTTTTAAAGAAAAGATTAAGAAAATTAAACTGGGGTCATATATAACAGCGGCTCTCAAGGCTTGGCTTCCCTTAGAATCACCTGAGGAAATTCTGAAACTTCCAATGCCCAGGCCTTACCTACAATTACATCAGAAATTCTGGGGTGGGACCCAGGTGATTTCAATATGTAGCCAAAGTTGTCAACTACTGGTGATAGGATGGCCTATTCAAACTCAATGCCAACAGCCATCTCCACTGTACAGATGAGGAAAGGGACTCAGGGGTTGACTGCTACGCACATGTAAGGAAGGAGCTGTTACTTTTCCTTTTCTAAACCTGGGCATACCAACTCGAGGCACCAATCGTGTTAAGTACATTTACTTTTCTATCAAAATCAGGACTTGTTCCTAATCCTTCCCTTGAGCGGATAAGCTAACACCTTTTAGGTGTTCAGTAGATGTTTATTCCAAACAAAACAAAGTAAAACAAAAAAGGGGCCCACTTTCCAACCCTGTGAGCCCACCTTGCCAAACCAGCCTGGTTAAAACCTTCCACTCAGCAAAACTCACATTCACCCAATTAAAAAACCGTTGAAGCTCCAAATGCGTACCTCCTGGGCCAGGGGAGGCAAGGATTAAACGGAGAAGGCAAACAACCCTGCCTCTGGGGAGCTTTCAAGTTAGAACCGGAGACTAGACATGTAAACAAACGATAAACCTTTGCAAGCTGTTGTGAGGATTAGATGGGTAATTGTGCGAAGGAGCCTGGTACTGGGCTTACCATGTGAAGTGCTAGCCCGACGGAAGCTGCAGCTGCAACTAATGCTCACGAAGTGTTAAGGGCCCAACAAACCCGCAACTCCTTGTCATTACGCATCCCTTTGCTGGTTCCCTAGAGTGGCGCCCCCAGCAACCCTACTAGCGGCTAAAGCTCCACTCGGGCAGAGCCGGTGTCAGGTGCACCTTGACGTCCTCTGCCCCCAGCACTGGACGTGGCGTCAATGTTTCCAGAACGAACATAAAAAAGAGGGCTACAGGTACACGGAGAAGGGGAAAGGGGCTAATTCCGGTGGAAGAAGGAAGCCAGGCCCCGCGTCCCGGCCCAGTCTGGTGCGACTCTGAGACCCGGGGAACGTCTGTGGGCCGTTTCCGCTCTGGCCCCGGAGGGCTTCGAAAAAGGCGATGTCTCCTCCCGCGGCGGAGACCCCTCCCTTGTGCTGCGGCACCGCGCTCAGCTCCCCGGGACGCCACCTGCTACCGAACCCCGGAGCCTTACCTTCCTCTGCCCTACGCCCTCGCCGTTACCCCGGCAACGCCGGCCGCTGGGGGCGGACACCGCTGCCGTCAAGCAGTGCGGCTGCAAAGCCGGACGACTGCGCAGCCGCAGAGCCCGAGGGAGGGCCCGCCGGGTGTTTGCGGAGCGCACCTGCGCAGGGCCTTAAGGCGGGTCTTCGGTGGGTGCTGCTCTTTCCTCGCGAGGTGTAAGGCAGAGGCGGCGCGTCCTCTTTCCCGCCTTCCCCGCGATCGTAGCGCTACCGCCCTGCACACATGCTATTCTCGTTTAATCCCCACAACAATCCCGCAAGGTCCATTTTACAGATGAGATCTAAGTTAGTTATCCAATGTCACGTAGTTGGGAGGTACTGGAGTTAAGAGTGATAGGACTAGACTCAGAACTCAGGTCTAAGGACTTGGGGTCCTCGCCCCTGGGGAGATGGGACTCTTGAAGCGACGGGACTTGATATGACCCCAGCCCTGAGGAAGCGGGGTCCACTGAGCTCAGCCCGCAGACCTCAGCTTTCTCAATGCTTTTGTATAAGTGCAGCATGCAGGGAACCTGTAAGAAGTGCCCCCTCGCACAGGGCACTGACCAAAAGCCAGTATGGGCACTGGCCGCCCTGTGCAGCGTCAAGGCCAAGTCAAGGACAACAGGCCGGGAGTCAGACCTGCATGTGCATCCCTACCTCCCCGCTCACTGGCTGTGTGGTTAGTCTTGAGTGAGTGACTTAACCTTTCTGAGCCACAGTTTCCTCTATTGAAAAATGGGTTGTCAGGATTATGAGGGAAGAACAAAACAGAAGTGCCCTGGGAATTGTAAACGTTTCTCCCACCTGGTTATTTTAAAGGAGGCCTGGTAGGGAGTCCAATAAACACCTTCCTAAATATGAACCCCAGGGTCCCCAGCACACATACCACACATGCTGGGCAGGTAGGGAAGATGGGTGACAGGGAAGGGTGGCAAATTGTGCCAGAGAGATTTATGGGGCTAGGTGAGACAGGCTTTGAAATCTGGACCTTTCCCAACTTTCTCTTGTCTCCAGGCCTTCCCACACGCTGTTGTCCCTACCTGGAACATCCTTCTCCCCTGTCTGGAGCACTGATTCCTGGTCACCCTTTAGGCCTCAGCTCAGATATCTCTTCCTCAGACTTCCTCTTGCTTCCCCAGGCTGGCTTGGGTGACTTGCCTCTGTGCTCCCACAATAGTCTGGTGGCCCCTATGCTGTCCCTGATTCCTGGTCCTCCTTAACTGGACTGTGAGCTCCTAGTAGAAAGAGCTCAAGACGTGGCATTAAGTGGGTGGTCTGCCTGCAGGGGCCTTAACTGCTTAGCTCAGGAGTTCAGATTTTAGAGAAATCAAAAGCCGAATAGCTTCCTGGTTAGAATGCTGAAAAAAAGGGAGAACTTGAGCAAGAGTCACAGAACAGTGGTATCGGGATGGTTTGGGTTGGGAAGAGAGAGGTGGAGGGAGGCTGTAATATTGCACCAGAACATGCCAATGGAGGAAGTATTGGATTTAGAATGAGAGGCTTTTAAAAATGAAAGGGAACTCCGAGGGTGTCCAGTTCAACTTCCTTACTTAACTGGTAAGAAAAAAGGATCAGAGGCACGGTGAGTTGCCAGAGGTAACAGAGCAAGTCTGAGGTGGCGCTGAGACTAGAGCCAGGTCTCCACAACCTCAGCGGGTGCTCGGCACTCAGCTTGGGATGCGCCCATAAGGGGATCTCAGGGGCCATCATCTGGAGCCCTGTCCCCACAGAGGGTCCAGAGTGAAAGCTAATGAACAAGATATTCTTCCCCCAAGATTTTCTCCTTGGTGTTCCCCCCCTCCCCGCTGTGTGGTGCAGCTTTCGGGAAATCAGTTCCTTGACCAGGAGTTGAACCCAGGCCACAGCAGTGACAGCGCGGAATCCTAACCACTAGGCCACCAGGGAACTCCCAACAGTGTGTATTTTAAACCTTTTGTTATGGTCCTTTTCAAACATACACAAAAGTAGATCGCTTCCAGCATCTTCAACCTTTGGTATCTTGTTTCTTTTACACTCTCCATAAATACACCTTTCCCCCACTGCTGGTGTATTTTAAAGCAATTCCAAACATCATATAATTTCACTCATAATATTTAAGTATGTGACACTAACAGGTAAGAATTTAAATTTTGTTACATATGTATCTATATAGTTGATTCTTGTTATTCACAGAAGCTCTACAGAGTCACCATGAACACTGAATTGGTGAACACTGAACCATTGCTTCTAAGGGAATGCAGGTCGGTTCCTGGCAGCCTCTGGTCGCAACATTTTCATCAACCAATCGATACACAACCTTGTTTTATGTGTGCTTTCTTTTAAAAACACTTTATTTAATGTCTGTTGTAGATTCATGAACATTGAACTCATGGCCCACATCAATATAACTCACACCTGAACAAATCTCATCTAACAAGTGTATTTTCTCAGTAAGGCACGTCACAGCATTCTTGGCTTAGGGACGCTAGACAGCACTTCAGCACTCTGCTTGGGGTTCATTTTATTTATTTTAAATTTTTTACATTTTTTATAAATTTATTTTATTAATTTTTAAATTTGTGGCTGCATTGGGTCTTTGTTGGGGTGCGCGGGCTTCTCGTTGTGGTGGCTTCTCTTGTTGTGGAGCACGGGCTCTAGGTGCGCGGGCTTCAGTACTTGTGGCTTGCGGGCTCAGCAGCTGTGGCTCGTGGGTTTTAGAGCGCAGGCTCAGTAGTTGTGGCACACGGGCTTAGTTGCTCCGCAGCATGTGGAATCTTCCCGGACCAGGGCTCGAACCCATGCCCCTGCATTGGCAGGCGGACTCTTAACCGCTGCACCACCAGGGAAGCCCCTTGAGGTTCATTTTAAAATTACCAACACAAATCACAAAAACATGAAAAATGTGGCACTAACGAGATGGCAAAAAGCACAGTTGTTTATGATATGAGAGCTGAAACAAGACAGAGTATCACCGGTTGACTTCAGCTGAGAACATGCATATTGGGAGACTCAAATTTTTCTCCTGTCTACGCATGTGCGTGTCTGTAAGTGATCCAGTACTGTGAATATTGGTTTTGGCATTACAAATACATTTTAGCCAGGAGGTGAATTTGCAAATGCAGAATCTGCCAATAATGACGATTGACTGTATATGTATATTCCCAATATCATTAGCACATCTAACAAAATGAACAATAATCCTTAACATCATGTGTCTATGAAGGGTAACAGAACCTGCATGTACTATTTAGGATATACTTATACTAAAAAAAAATTTGTTTATCTGAAATTCAAATTCATTTGGTATCCTGTCTTTTATGTGACCACCTAACAATTTATTGGGCCTTCATATGTGCCAGCCACTTTGCATCCAATCTTGACTCTCACCACAGTCCTGTGAGATAGGTGTTCTCACCAATATTTCACAGTTGAGGTTCCCTCCCTGCCCAAGTTCTCAGAGCTAGGAAGTAGTGGAGGCCAGGTGAGGATCCAAATCCACGGGACCAAGGGGCTTGCATCCATTTTCATCTATCATGTTGGATACGGGAGGGCAGTGCATTGACAAAGCACAGCTTTAAATATGGAAATACAAAAATGACCCACAGCCAAGTTTTGGTGGGAGGTCAGGGAAGACCCAGATGGGTGGAAGGACCCGGGAGGCTTCCGGGAAGAGGTGGCCTTTGCGCTGAGCCTGGGGAGAGCGTGGAGGAGGAAGGAGACGGCAGTCGGGGGCACAGGGCAGGCCCACGTGCCAGGAGGTGTGGGCCTGTCGGTTCTGCGGAGGGAGGAGCCGGGCTTGGCGGTTTAGGAGGTCGAAGACGCCGATAAGGTCCGATAGGCAGGGCGCGGCCCGATCGTGCAGGCGCTTGAATTCCAGACTTGGCATTTGGACTTTACCCCGTAGACAATGGGGAGCCACTGGCGTTTCTGAGCTGGGCTGGGCGGCCTCCGCCGTCGCCTCATTGTTTTTCCCAGACGGGGGCCCGAATGAGCCCTGCAGTATTTCAGCGAGGCCACTAGATGGGGATATTTTAGCAAATTTAAACCACCCAGCCTCCAATTTCCAGCGAGGAAAACAAACACAGGGACCCAGCGAAAGGCTCCACGCGTTTACCCGCGGCACGCAACGCAAAACGCAAGGGCTGGAAATGAAAATCAAACGAGGGACACAGTTCAGCTTCTCCCTGCCGGCGAGACGAAACCTCAGATAATTTCTCTGCTGTGAAGGAGAAAGGGTCCAGGGCGTGCAGGAAAGGTCATTTCCATTTTAACAACTGCCCTGCAGACATTCTCTAGCATTTAAGCCTCACAACAGTCATTCAAAGCAGGTGTTATCATCCCATTTTACAGGCGAGGAAACTGAGACGCTGAAGGTTACATTTGCTCAATTATTTACGGAGGTGACACCAGGCTAGGAAGGGAGATAGAGTTGGCAGCAGGTGTAAGGGGTGGGCTGGGCAAGACCCCAAGGCAGTGCTTTGCTGGGCCCAGAGTCCCTAGTGCAAAGGGCGGGGCACTGCCTTTAGATCCTACTTTGGCTGCTAGAAAAACCTGTAGCGTGGATGGTGGGAGCCGCTGGACAACTACCACTTGCTCAACTCCCGCTGCTTTTTAGAGATAGTCTCACTTAATTCTCTGACAACCACCCAGTGAGTTAGGGGTTATCACACACCCATTTTACAGGTAAGAAAACCGATTCAGAGCGGTGACGTGACTTGCCCAAGGTCACACACTGGGGTTAAGCGCTGGAGGGGGAAGGGGATCCCAGGTATGCCTACTCCTCCCTGTGATTAATCAAACACATTCGACTTCTGGGTAAACTTCCTAGAGAAACTTGGGCAGAGATGCCCAGGGAGACACATACAAAGATTTTCCTTTTTTTCTTAAGTCGAAGCATGATGGTTTATAATAAAAAAGGGAAACAACATAAATGTCCATTCCTAGAAGAATGGACATATAAAATGTGGTACGAAGGATTCATAAAGTGGAAAAGTATTCAGCAGTGAAAAGCTAGCTCTTCTATGATTATCAACATGGATAGATTTCACAAACATGTTTGCACATCAAGGCCAGAAGCAGAACCATATGAATCCTATGATACCTTTTGTATAAATTAAAACACACCCCAAACAGTATCAAGTCCTGAGTGTATGTATAGGTATGCTAAACTATTTTAAAATAACAGGAAGGTTATGCACCAAAGTCATTAGTTATCTGTGGGACTTGGGTAGTAGATAAGGGGTTTTAGCTTTACATTTTATTTCTTAAAAAAAAAAAAAAAAAAACTAGAAGCAAATATATGGTTGGGACTATAGGTGACTGTTAAATTATTTGTTGTATTCATTTCTCATTTTAATTTTTGCATAAAAAGATGCTTCAGTCGAACCAATAAATACAAAGATAGAAAACTACAAAACCAAAATAATTTTCCTATTTAGGATCAACGGTTTGAAGATGGGGGGGCGGGTGCCAGTACTCTGGGAGGGTCGGAGAGGAACCTGGGACAAGGTGATCAGAGGAAGTGGCACACAGGTTAGGCAGGAAATGCACAGGCCTGGCTCTGTTGTTATGGGAATGTGGCTGGTGGGGTCCAGTTCACCAGCGTTTCCAGAGGAAGAGCCCATCCTGGCATCACACAAGTGGTCCCACCACCCTGTGACTGTCGTGCCTGCCGGGGAGCAGCAGGTGGCAGGTAAGGCCATGGGAACCCTGTGAGGGGGCCAGAGAGGACCAGGATGGGGTGCAGGGTCCCAGGAAGATGTGGCTCCTGTGTGCAAGAGAGGTGGCTGGAAGCGTTTACACCCTCCCTTTCCTCTGGTCATTTTCTCTGAACTCATGGTGACATGGACCATTTAATGTGTGGCCTGGAGGGGTCACGCCCACTTTCCAGAAGCAGGTGCTGCAACCAGAAACTAAGGGCAGTTCTCACTCTGTCCACCTCCCGGGCTGCAGTGACCAGCATGGGAGGTCATGAGCGCTAACTATCAATCACTACAAAGTAATAAAGTCTTCTCACTTTTCCTCTTTTTCCTCATCCTTTACATTTGTCATAATATACAAAATAATAAGACATACAGGTAGAGCCTAGCATTTTCCTTGTATTGGCTCATTTTTCCACTCACTTTTTCCTCCTTACAGCTCTATTGGTGAATACCTTTATACTCCCCATTTTGAAGGTGAGGAAATTGAGTCAGAGAAGTTATGTAATTAACCCAAGGTAACCCAGTGAAGAAGTGGCGGAGGTAGGACTTAAACCCAGGTCTGCCTGACTGCAGGGCCACTGTGCTGTACCGATACAGTAAGTTTGATGGTCTCGTATCTTATCCTAAAAAGGAGGTAAAGAGAACATTTTGTGTTTTGTTCTGTTTTTCCTCTTTCTCATGGAAATTTTCTTTGTTCCAAGTTGCTTTTGTCTTGTGTGTGACCCCCTGCAGGTCATCCCCATCTGAGCTCAGGATTGTAATTTCCGGGGTGGTTGAAGAACTCTTTGGTCTGTTCCCAGGAGAGACAGGAGAAGAGGCCCAACGTGGCCCAAACCTGGCTTTCCTGCTCTCCTGGGTATGTCTGCCTCAGATGTCAAAAGGCCTGAATTCCAGGCAAACCAGGAATAATGCCCCAGTCATCAAATTTGAAACCAAAATTCAGCAAAGACATGTATTTGCTGCCAGAAAGCAAATAGCTTTTTCTTTTCTTTCTCATTTTTTTTTCGCCCAAACAAAACATCCTCTTATGAAATATGTCCAATTTGCAATATTTACTTTCCCTTTATTTAATAACAGGAAAGGGTTTGCTGGACTTTTGTTGATTTTCGCATTTCTTATTAAAATTCTTAAGGGGGTTTTGGGGGAACTTAATCAGCAAAAAAAGGAGAAGGAAAAAAAATCTCATCTGCATTCCACAGGCCTTATTAATGGAGGAAACTTGCTGTTTGTTTAAGAGCATTTTCTGATGGGAGAAAGCAAATCATCATGTGTTCCAGAGCCTCTGACTCTTATTCTTGACTGTGCTTCCTTCTCAGCTGTCTCCAGGGCTCTGAATCCCTTGTTCTAAGCTTTCTGCCCAAGACAATGGGGCTGGGCTTCATGCCCCCCTGCCAGGCTGGGAGGGAAGCTAACATTCCTTCAACATCTCAGCACAGTTCTCTGCACCCACAATCTCAGTTCACCTCAAGTCAGCCCTTGTGGCAGCCCTCACTCGGCCGATGCGGAAACGGAGGCTTAGAAGGATGAAGTCCCATGTCCAAGCTCCCTTTCTGTGTAGCTTACACTCCTTGGGATGAAAAGGAAAGGGGTCCTAGTATTCACGGAGTCCTACATCCAACTGAATCCTCACTGAGCAGCTCTCTGAGATAACTAGACAATCTCCACCCTTCAAGGCTCAGAGACGTAAAGTGACTGGCTTGAGGTCACACAGCTGGAGGGTTGTGGCGCTGGCATTTGAGCTGTGCTCTGCCTGACTCTCACATCCACGTTTATTTTGCTTCTCTACACCTCCTCTTTGGAGCCATGAGCAGCATAATTTTCTTGTAATGAAATACCTTGCTCCCCAAAAGTTAAAACTCTCTCCCCCTGAGAGGTCTTGGTCCTGCCTTCCTTGGTTCTATAATTAGACTGCAAGTAACTTCAAGGACTTTGTTTCTGCATTTTCATTCTACCAGAAATATTCATGTACATTATTATTACATACATTATATAATTATTATAATATGTTTATTTCTAGAATAGTGCCTGACGCAGAGGAAGTCTTAATCAATGGCATTGCAGGTAGTTGGGTCCCCATGTTCTCCTTCTACGGAGAAGCAGACTGAGGTCTCGAGAGAAGAAGGAATTTGCCCAAGGCCCCAGAGGTCCAGAGCCAGGTCCAGAGCTCCCTGTTCTCTGGGCTTGGTGCTTCCCCACGAGCACATCTGCAGCAGCCGTCTTCTTGTTCATCCAGCCCCTGCTCCGTGTGGCACCGAGCTGGAGGTTAGGACCCTCAGATAAACCAAATGTGGTATCTGATGTCAGAGTTCTCAGGGTCCAGCAGGAGAGGATGCTTGGAAAAGCTACTCTCGTAAATGCGGTAAATGCTATTACCACGAAGGGTTTCAAGCAGGGGAGGGGGCTCAGGAAAGACTTCAGGGAGGACCGGACATTTGAGCTGGGACTTCTAGAATGAGGATGAATTGGCCAAGTCAGGAAGGGTGTCCCAGGCAGAAGGCCCTGCCTGAGCAAAGGCCTGGAGGTGTGAACACACATGGAATATTCAGGAACCTTCCAGCAGTCTAATGGGGAAGAGAAGCAGGCCTGGAAAGGAAAGTGAAGGCCAGGCTGTGAAAGGCCTTGACTGCTCTCCATGGGGACGCAGGAAGGGTTGAAGGAGGGGAGTGGCTCGGTCAGATTTGGTTTCGTAAAGTTACTCTGAGGGCCGGGGGTAGAGGAGGATCTAGAGGGCTGAGAGCCCCCTGGAAGGAGGCTGCTGCATATTCCAGGCCAGAGATCCCCAGGCCTTGCCCACCTAAAATCCTCCATCTCCCCTCGCCCTCGAAGGAAATCTTCCTGTCCTTCCTGCTCTAGGCACCCTCCCAGACCACACGCTTGCCTGGAGCCCCTCTCACTGGTTTCTGGAGTTCTTACTCTTTGGGTAGCTGCTTTGCACTCTCAGGGTCCTCTCTAGCCATGGACCTTAACCTTGTGGCGGTCAGAGAGCTCTAGGAGAGCTGAAGGAAGGCTTGGAAAACTGCTCAAGGATACAACTGTTCCAAACGTGGAATGTGTGTGGAGTCTCACAGACCCCCTGAAGCTGCTTTCACTTACGGGAAGGGGCAATTCCAAGACAACGAGAGAGGCAGACACCCTAAAGTTTACCAGCTACACTCTGTAAATCCCCGGGGAATGCGGAGGCGGTCCAAGGAGGCAAAGGAATTAGGAGGGAAGACCGCCTTGAGAGTTCAAGCATTGACCCAGGAGGGCTCCGAGGCCAGAGGGAGCCCAAGATGAATGTAGTAATTTCTAAATAGTAACGTTTCTAAAGAGAGAACGTGTCCATCTGAAGAAGGGCCAGGCAGCCGGGGAGGCAGAGGACAGAGAAAGAAGGACACCATCCCGGCCAAGGATTCGGTGGACCCCGGCAGCAGGTCTAGCTTGCTCTGGTGCCATGAAACCCTGGAATCGCATAACCAACCCCTCTCTTCTCTCATTCTGTGCTCACCAAGCATCGTTCTGATTAGAATTTGGCCTCCCGTGCAGTGTGCCTACAGGGAGTAGGGTGTTGGCTGGAGGACACGTGTATCCGGTCCCTTTGGCAGTTATATTTCTTGTTGTAAATTAGTAAATTGGGAACAGACAATTCACAGAACAAGCAATACAAATGACTAAGAAGCACATGAAAAAAATGTTCATCCTCACCAGTATTCAAAGAAATGTAAATTCAAACCAAAACCGAGATTGTTTTCTACCTACTAAATTAGAAAGGATTTCTTTTTTTAAGTGAATACATATTGCTGGGAAAGGGGTGATGCAAGAGGCACCCCCATGTGCTGCTGACGGGAGCCTAATGCTACCTGCTGGGCTCTTTAAACTCCTGCAGCAGACAACCATCAAGCCCATCGTGGAAGGAGTGGCTGGAGGGGCTCTGCATGAATCTGTTCACCAAATGTTTACTGAGCACCTATTATGCACCAGGCTGAGGAGGGGTCACTCGGAAATCTTAGCCCAAATGCCAAACGGTCCCAGACCAGGAGGGAGGATGGAGGCCAGTTCCTGGTGGGCCGGAGGAGGAGGAGATGGAAGGGAAGGTGAAGGGGAGAAGAATCAGCTTCCCCCTGCCCCGACCCTGCCCTACAGTTCAACTCTCTCCTCTTTCCAGGTCAGCCTCAGGCTCCCGGTGGACCACTGGGCATTTCCTAGAACTCCCACCCCTGAAGATTGATTTGACTTGTCTGGGATGGGCCCCAGGCAGTATTCCAGGCCTTTCAGATGTGCGGCCTGGGCTGAGAACCACCGAGAAAATGGAAAATAAGAAACGCATACAAGTCGCGGTTAAGAGCTCCGGCTTGAGGGCCCCCAGACGTGGGTCAAGGGCCGGCCACTCACTGCCTGGGTCACCTGTGGCAGGACGCGCCCCCTCTTTGGGCCGCGGTTCTCTTCTCTGTCAGACAGAGATCAAATATGCCCTCGTGGGCTTCCCTGGTGGCGCAGTGGTTGAGAATCTGCCTGCTAATGCAGGGGACACGGGTTCGAGCCCTGGTCTGGGAGGATCACACATGCCGCGGAGCAACTAGGCCCGTGGGCCACAACTACTGAGCCTGCGCGTCTGGAGCCTGTGCTCCGCAACAGGAGAGGCCGCGACAGTGAGAGGCCCGCGCACCGCGATGAAGAGTGGCCCCCGCTCGCCACAACTAGAGAAAGCCCTCGCACAGAAACGGAGACCCGACACAGCCAAAAATAAATAAATAAATAAATTTATTTTTTTAAAATGCCCTTGTGGGGAGGACTACACGAAGCAACGCGTGTAGGGCGTTCGCCAGGCTGGGTGATATTCACTGTCACGGCGCCTGATCAGCCAGAGCCCATTGCACGCCGCCCTCTGGCAGGAACGAGGGACACGGGCTCCCAAGGCCTCTGAAAACCGTGCGGGAGGAAGACTCGAGACCGAAACAGCTCGGACCGAGCACCTGATATCTTTTCTGTGAACTGGGAGACAATCCCCGTGGATTCTACTTGAGCTCCAGGAATTCTTGTTCCAGCTGACTGTGCAGCTCGGGAAGTAACAACACGATTCTAGCCCAAGAGTCCTGAGGCAGGAAGGGATGGAGCCGGGACTGGGCTGGCTTTCCAGCGCCGAGATCTGCTGTCCCCACTTCTGTGAGGACGGCCACCAAGAGCACCGGCCCTCAGACCCGAGTCGGCCAGTTCCACCTCTCACTAGCTGTGTGACCTCGGGCAGGGGGCGGCTTCACCCCTCTGAGCCTCAGCGTTTCCTCTCTAACGTGGGAGTAACACTGGTCGCTGCCCCGGCTGGCTCTGGGGGAGGATGAACGGGGTTGACGCCAGCACAGCTCTGAGCCGGGGATCTGGTGCAGGCGAGGGCCTCTGTGGACGGCGGCCACGTGGGCCTCTCCCCAGCCACGACCGGCCCTCCCCACACCAGTGGGATTCCCTGGAGGTGCTCTCCCCACACGTGGTGCTTAGGGTGTAATTGTTCCTGTGGGTGTCTTACCAGGGCCGGGGCTGATTTACACGTTCCTCTCAATGCTGTGGTTCACCATCGTATTTAGCTGCTGCTCAGGGAACCTGTGGGGAAGTGAACTGACCCCCCTTCCTTCCCAGAGGAGAAGATGAGGGTTTACTGAAGGGCGATAGTGGGGCAGCTGGTCATGTGCTGGCCGCTCGGCTTGCTGGCTGGGGAAGGCCTGGTCAGTGAACTTTAATGGGGGGCGGGTGGAGGGAAAGGTGGACACTCCCAGGGACACCAGCCGGCGGTGGTGAGGCTTGGCATGTGGCCCCAGAACCAGGGTGAGCAAGGGGACGGGAGGGGCCGAGCAGGTAAAATTCATGCTGTTGCCGGTAGAGTGACTCATCCGTGCCAACAGGCTGGTGAGACATAGAGAAACTCGGGTACAGGAAGATCAATGGGATAAACGCGTTAGAAAGTTCTTTGAAAATGGTAAATTGAAGGGATGTGGGAACAGATGTATATGTATGACTGATTCACTTTGTTATAAAGCAGAAACTAATAAAAAAAAAAAAAAGAAAGAAAAGGGTAAATTGACCTAAGATCAAGGGCTCTGGCTTCAAACAGAACGGGATTCACAGCCTGCTTCTGCAACTCTCCTGTGACCTTGGGCAGGGGCTTAACCTCCTGGGGCCTCAGTTTGCTCATCTGAAAGGAGGGGGCAGGAGCGGGACTGCCTCCGAGGGTTGCTCTGAGGATTAAACAACGTGTGGATAATGTGCAGGGCACGGTGTCTGCCAGAGGACCACCCACGGCAGCTGCGGTGCCGGTGAGGAAGCAGTGGGGCAGTCGGCCAGGATGGCCTTCCTCACTGAGTCTCCCCAGCCAGTTGGTCTCCATCCTTCAGCCCTGCCTGATTCCCCTGGACGGAAGGCCCTCTCCCTTCTCCACACTCTCAGGACATTTATCTAAGCCTCTCCCACAGCCCTTATCAGCCTAGGCCTGGCATGCGCTGCTGTTTAGCGAGCACGCCTTAGCCTTGTGAAGACCTGGTGGCCTGGCTCTTACTCAGCTCTGTGCCCACTGGACCCAGCACTCAGCCTCCAGCCTCTCCAGAGAGCCTTCAGTCTCTTCAGAGAGGCAGAGGCGGCAGCGGGGGGTAACTGTCCGTGTCCCGATACCAGAAAAGAGTAAGTCCTCTGCAGTAATGAAAAGAGGAAAAAAGGAATTTGTAAACGTGTTTTCAAAAATTCTACAGACTTCTTTTGATTGGTACACTTGAATTCATTTTCAAAGTGAATAGTTTCCTGTTTCTTTCGTTTTTAGGCTGTGATGTAAATTCAGTGAATGAGAACTTCCCACAACCCACAAGATGATAAGTCCACCTGGAATGTTTGTTAAAGAGCCGGGCAGAGAAAGCTGGCCCAAATGTAGAAAGCCTTATCCGCCCACCATCAGCAAAGGCCGAAACAGATGAAAAGCAAAAGCATCCACTCTCAAAGTCTGGAGAATTCTTGGGCTCCCACCTGTGTGCCACTGGGGTTTTCTTCAATAAGAAGGTTCTGGGGACTTCCCTGGTGGTCCAGTGGCTAAGACTCTGGGCTCCCAATGCAGGGGGCCGGGTTCGATCCCTGGTCAGGTAACTAGATCCCACATGCTGCAGCTAAGACCCAATGCAGCCAAATAAATGAATAAATATTTAAAGAAAAAAAAGAAGGTTCTGGAACTACTCTGAACCGAGCTGAACCTCTGGCTTGGACCATTATGGATGTCTCCAGAAACCACCAACAAACCAGGAAGTAAGACCACTCATCTACCAAATATTCACTGAGCTGAGAAGACTTTCTTCCTTCCTTCCCTGCCAGGCTCCCCACCCCTCCCCTCCCCTCCCCTCCCTCCCATCTTCTCTCTCAGGGTGGTAACTTTCTGCCGGGTAATCTTCTAAACCGAACTCTTCAGGTCAGAAACGCCCATGGTGTTTCTGTCCCCTTCTCCTTGCCTGTCACGGGGTAAAACCCCTGCTCCTCTGAGCTCCTGATCTGCAGCCAGTATAACCGGCCTGAGGGTCACGGGGTGAACAGCCCAGCTCTGGCTGTCGGCCCTCGGGCAAGCCCTGTGTCCTCCCCGCCCTCTGCTTTCTCCTGGCGCAGGTGCGGTATGAGCAGGGGACACGCCAGCCCTTCCGGCTCTGCCATTGTGACCCCGGCGAGGCCACCTGTGGGTCTGGAGCCCAACCAACTGGGGTCCCTTCCCTATCCTACACTTATGGCTGGGTGGCCTTGAGCAAAGTACACAACCACCAGTGGGTACCCGGGGGTCCCCTGTGGGGTCGTGGTGGGGATTAAGTGAGATGCTACAGACTAAGGTTTATTCTGGCGCTGGCACAATAAGCGCCCCATAAATGGTCTGTACTATTCCTGTCACGCAAAAGAGGGTGCACCGGCACGTCAGCCCCGTCTGACGGTGGGGTCCAGCCCTGGGTCTGCTCTCTGCCAATTCATCGATGTGGCAGCTCTATTTGCAGCCTTGGGGCATCTTATGATCGGACACCCGTGAAAGGATGAGGTGCAGCGGCTTCCAGAGGCGCTCAGTCCAGGGCAGGGTGATGTCCCCACAACCCTGGGCGCCCAGGGGTCCCCCAGGCTTGGTACAGGGGTGGACACATCAAGCCGAGCAGGTTGAGTAAACAAGTCAGTCCTGAGTGCCTAACAGGGGACTGGAGAGCACATGTCCAGCCTACAGGCAAAGAGATCAAATAAGGTTTTCAAACGCTGCCAGCCGAACAAGATTCCACAGCCCGATCTGATCTGCAGATCTAATTACGGGGCTCCTTACCCTGGGTGCGTGCTTCTGTCGGGCTGGAGTCATGGTCCTCCGCACCACTGTGTAATTCACATACCACACAACTCACCCTTTCAAAGTGTATGATTGTTTTTTAAATATATTCACAGAACTGTGCAACCATCACCACAATCAATTGTGGAACATTTTCACACCCTCCAGAGAAACTCTTACCCAGGAGGAAGATCACTCCTCATTCTCTCCTCCCTCTCACCCCTGGCAACCACTAATTTACTTTCTGTCTTTGTAGATTTGCCTATTCTGGACATTTCATAAAAATGAATCCCACAAAATACGTGGTCTTTTGTCACTCCCTTCTTTCACTTGGCATAATGTTTTCAGGGTTTATCCATGTAATAGAACATCTACTAGGACTTCATTCATTTTTTATGGCCAAATAATATTCCACTGTATGGACAGGCCACATTTTATTGATCTGTTCATCTTCTGATGCACCTTTCGGTTGTTTCCACCTTTTGGCTACTGTGAATAATACTACTCTGAACATTCACATACATGCCTTTGTGTAGATATATGTTTTCATTTCACTTTTTTTTTTTTTTTTTGCGGTACGCGGGCCTCTCACTGTTGTGGCCTCTCCCGTTGCGGAGCACAGGCTCCGGACGCGCAGGCTCAGCGGCCATGGCTCACAGGCCCAGCCGCTCTGCAGCATGTGGGATCTTCCCAGACCGGGGCACGAACCCGTGTCCCCCACATCGGCAGGCGGACTCTCAACCACTGCGCCACCAGGGAAGCCCTTCATTTCACTTTTGAAAGTACACAGGGGGCTTCCCTGGTGGCGCAGTGGTTGAGAATCTGCCTGCTAATGCAGGGGACACGGGTTCGAGCCCTGGTCTGGGAGGATCACACATGCTGCGGAGCAACTAGGCCCGTGAGCCACAGCTACTGAGCCTGCGTGTCTGGAGCCTGTGCTCCGCAAAAAGAGAGGCCGCAATAGTGAGAGGCCTGCGCACCGCAATGAAGAGTGGCCCCCACTTGCCGCAACTAGAGAAAGCCCTTGCACAGAAACGAAGACCCAACACAGCCAAAAAAAAAAAAAAAAAAAAAAGCCAAGCATTTGAAGCCCTTTAAAAATAAATAAATAAATAAAGTACCCAGGAGTGGACGGCTGGGTCATAGGGTAAAGTGTATATTTAACTTCACAATACACTGCCAAAGTGGTTCCGTATGTACCATTTTGCATTCCCATCAGGAGTATATGAACGATCTAGCTGTTCCACATCCTCACTAACACTTGCTACGGTCAGTCTTTTTCGTTTTAGTCATTGTGATGGAGGAAGAGGCAGCTGTTGCTTTACCCTGCATCTCCCCATCCTCACTCTGGATCACATGGTCAGCTGCCTGGCCAGCGTCAGCCCCCAAGGGGTCCACAGTTGGTGTCAGGGCCTGAGAGACTGCATTACCTTAGCTTCAAAGCCTGTCTCCACTGATCCCTTGGGGTAAACAGAGGCGAGTGGGTGTTGGTGGTGGAAAAATCAGGCAAAGAAAAGAGTGTCTGGGTGGGTGGGGGAGCCGGACGGAACGAAGTGAAGAGCTGACTCAACTCTCAGTTTCCAGGTTGGCTGCCTTTGTTTTTTCAGCACATTGGAATCTCCTGGCTACTAGTCTTTTATTTCCTTTAATTAGCCTTCCCCACTGACAGCGACGGGTCAAGATTTCTAGGAAGTGCTCTAGACAACTCTGCCTGACAGACATCCATCCCAAGAAGTTCATTCCTTAGAGCTGAAACGCATCCTCTCTCTCATCCTCAGAGCTGACTTCAGAGGCTGGCAAAACAGTTGTACTTTGGTGCTCTGACTTCTCATTGAAACTTTACCTCCAACACAAAAGAAGCGTATTATTTACAAAGTATCTCTATCGCCTAGAAAATCCCTTCCTGGGAAGAATTAAACAGTTACACATGAAAACCTCTTAAAAATGCAGGCATGCCTTTAGTTCAGACTCGTTGGGCATCTATTTGGTAGAAAAACAAGCTTCTAAAGCTTGAAGGCAAAGTTGGCTTCCTTGAAGGACACTTTGTTGTAAATCTGGGCATCCTCGGGGATTCCTTAAAGAACAACAGTCCACACAGTTACCACTGTAGGGAAGGAAATTTCCTAAAAGTGGTGAGGAAATTTTAAGAGTTTCGAGCAAAATACTCAGAAATCAATTCCGAACGGACTAAGCTTCTCTTCCCAGGCAGGAGACAGATCTATAAAGAAGTAAGTGATAAGACAGCATGGTGGCTGTTATGACAGAGAGGACAGGGCACTGTGGAAGCACAGAGGAGAAAGCAACTGTTTGGAGGAGGTTTAGGGCTGTCTGACAGAAAAGGGGTGGTTGAAGTTGAGCTCTGAAAGATGAATAGAAGTTTGTTGGAAGATAAGAGAAGGAACCACCTACCTGTTAGAAGAACATACCTAAGGCACCAAGATGTGAAACCATGTCCAGGGCTCAGCCGAGATTGCAACCACCCAAACGCTCCAGGCACCACCTCCTTGGTACTCGAACCTTTCACGACCCAGTGGCCTAAGCCTGGTTGACAACCCAGCTCCCCTAACAGCTATGTCACACCCTGGGAGGCAGGCAGGTCAGGGCTGGTTAGACCCTTGCTTTTCCAGAGGAGGAAAACGAGATATAGAGAGGGGCCGGGGCTTGCCCACGCCCACAGGATTAAGAAAGGGTAGAGTCAGGACTCGGATGAAGGTCTCCAGGTGCCCAAGTCGCTTTTCTAAGGTGCTTCTCACAAAGGGTCAGGAAAACAAACGCTAGGCCGTGTGTTAAACCTACATTTTCTTACTTGAAGTCTCAAGACTGCTCCCATTTTGCAGATGAGGAAACTGAGTTTGATTACATGTAGCAAGAGCTCTGTTCACCTGAGGCCTCGCACACGCACCAAGCTGCCTTCCCATATCTGAAAACAGGCTGGATCAAAACTTCTTTCCACACTGGCAATGGTCAAGGCTGCTTTGCTGAGCAAGGACTGATGAAGACACAGGCCTCTGGAGACGGTCATATTTTCTGCATCGACGTGGCAAATCACTTGCAAAATACCACGGTATTGAGTGGGCTTTTTGCAACAGAGCTCTTGTGACAAGGCAAAGAGGCCATAACGCTCTGGGACTTGTGCGTCTTTTGAAAAATCAATATTTTTTTCTCTTTTTGACAAATAACTCAGATCCCGGGCCAGCGTCAGAGCAGCCAGGGGAAGTTGCCCTTCCCCCTGGCGGCACCCACTTCCTCCCAGGCCCAGGAGAGCGCGGCCTGGCTGCTATCTCCCAGGCCGCCGCTCTGTGAGGCGGTCCCAGGTACCCGGAGTTTGTTTTATGGATGGGTCTGTCGTGAGTCAATATGATAATGTTTCCTGTGAGAACTTTATTTCCCTGCATTGTTTGCAAGGCCTGTGTGTGTGTCTGAGCACGTACTCCTCATCACCACAGAGGCTGTGCGCCTGTGCCCCGGCGACGGGACACCTCTGGGGGTGGGGGGTAGGGGCCCAGGGAGACCAGATGCGGGTTGTCCCCGTCGCCTCTGGGGCCGTCTGGGATGCTTCTGAATAGTCTCACTAGGGCTGGAGACGACCCTCTCTTTCAGCTTTTAGCTCCTTGATCTGCAGGTGGGGAAACCCACAGAAGTCGCAGGACTTGTCTGAGCTGAAGCAACCAGTGGGGAGGCACGTGGTACAAGCAGGGAGCTCGCTGGTCCTGGGTTCAAATTCTGACATTGCTACTTGTCACTGGGCAAGTCACTCTCAGCAGTTCAGACTGCCAAATGGGGTTAAGACTCGCCCCACAGACCAGCAGTGAGCGTTAAATCAGAAAACAGGTCCACAGCAGGGGCCACGGGAGGAGTCTGGAAAGGATTCTTGCTTTCCCCCGTTTTCTATGGAATACAAGTTGGGGCTGGGGCTGAAGCAAGTGCTACACAGCAAACGCCTCAGGTGGGCGCCCGAGGACCCCAGAGGCATCGGCGCACCTGGCCCACACTGGTCCTCCTCGGACCATTTCGTCAAAGCCAGTGGACCCCTGAGGCTTCCAGAACAGAAAGGAAATGGCCTGAGTGCTGAGAGATGGCTATCAGGATTAGTCAGTAGCTTGGCCAAGAGTTTTAAAGAAGAAGAAACTATAAGTTGCCCTGGTTCTCCTTAACTTCCTAGCCCGCCGCCTACTTCCTTCTCTGCCCTCTGGCCCCTCTCCCCACCGCCCCGTACCTGGCGCTCAGTGATGGCCCCAGGTTCGTGGTGCCGAGCTGCCCTGCCTTGCCTTGGTGGCCTCCCTGTTAACTCTTCCAACTCTCATTTCCTTCTTTTGCAATTAGGGAAATTTTCCAGTGGATTTCGGTTGTTTTGATCTGCCCAGCATGTATCTCCCCTTCTTCTAGAAGCAGAACGCAGTTTGGCTCTTGAGCCCCTCCCTGCTTCACTAAAGCAGTCTGTTAATGGAAGTGCCCCAGCCAAGCCAATCAGATGCCCTTCTCCTGGGGTCTGCATCTCGAGGGGGAGCAACACAGGGAATGAAAATGGTTACAGCGGCCTCGTCCGTAGAGGCTTCCTAAAGAGATGAGCTGGGTCTGCTGCGTAGACCCGGGACCCGTCCTTCCCGTGTCATGAGCTGTGAGTCCCCCCCGGGCCTTCCCAGTAAATTTCGTTTGCCCTAAAGTTACATCCTAAGTAATACACAGTGTGCATATACACTGTGCGTCCAACGCCATTTAGGTCTGAAAACAAGTTGATGTCTTGCCTCCTCAGCTTGTCCCCTGAGCAGGCACTGAGCCATTTATTCATTCACTTTTTAAATTAATTCAACAAACCCTTACCAGGTACCTACTCTGTGCATCCGTGCTGGGAGTTAGGGTTCAGAAATGAAAACATGGGACTTCCCTGGCGGTCCAGTGGTTAAGACTCTGTGCTTTCACTGCACAGGGGGCTGGCACGGGTTCCATCTGTGGTCGGGGAACTAAGATCCAGCAAGCCATGCAGCATGGTAAAAAAAAAAAAAAAAAAAAAAGAAAGAAAACATAATGCCCTCCTCCAAGCAGCCCCAAGTTGAGTGAACACTGACACAGGTGACCCTCCCGCCACGCACCGACTCATCTCATGACTCCCAGGGTCACCTGCTATGGGCCACATGCTGGGCTGGGGTGGCAGCAGAGAAGGTGGCATGCCTTTCCCCATAGAACCCACAACCGGCTGCGCAAAGTGAACTAAAATAACCTCAGAATTCCACAAGGTCAGAGTCTGAAGGCCATCCAGAGTCCATGTGGCCCGATGGCTTTCAAACAATCCTGTGGGGTCCTGGGGGTTGAATGTCGCTGTTTCATGAAACATTCTAGTTCTTTACGGCTTGATTGAGGGATAATTTACATACCATAAAATTCACCCATTGTAAGTATACAATTCAAGGCCTTTTAGAAAAGACATCACCACAATCCACTTTTAGAATGTTTCCCTCACCCTACAAAGTTCCCTCCTGCCTGTTTGCAGTCCATAGCTGCTTGAAGCATTCTATTGTTTTAAAGAAAGCTAAAGGAACATTTGAGAGCCAGTGATCCGTTCTAAGCCACTGATTCTCCAGGTGGGGAAACGGAGGCCCAGAGAGGAGGCAGGGCCTCCTGAGGACACGGAGCGAGGCGGGAGGGTCGCTGAGATGCAACCCCAGAACAACATGATCTCAAAGCCCAGGTTGTCAGCCCTCGGTCAGCGCGGAGCGGTGGGGAAGAGTCCCGGAATCCCGCAGGCTGAGCTCACATCTTGGCTCCACCATTCCCAAGCCCTGTGACCCTCTGGACCTCAGTGTCTTCCTCGGCAAGTGAGGGGAAGAACGACACCTAGTGCAAGGGTTGGGGTGTGGGTTCCCCGAGATCTCGCACGTAAGGCCTCGGCACGGCGCAGGGCGCAGGGTGAGCCCACAGAGAGAGTTGACTAATGATGATCGTTTCACCATCTCGCTGTCTCCCAATTTGCCCTCAGAGATTTGGAAGTGAAAAAGACAGTGACTAAACAAATCAGCCCAGGCCCCAGATGGAAATGCCTGTACATAGGCAGCTTTCTAAGAACATGGTGCAACACCCGCCCTGGGGCATCATCGCCCTGTTTGCAGATGGAGCAACTGCCAGGGTTAGGGGGTTGCTCAAGCAGCCTGGACCCGGCAGGGAGACGCAACGCCTGCTGTGCCGTCCTCTCCGCTCTCAGCGTTTCCCAACAGGCACAAAACAGACACATTTCGTCAGCGACCAGGGAGCCTGGCTCCCCGCCCACCCCCTGCCCAGAGGAGCCAGAGGTGGGCTTCCGGGGGACCTCAGGAAGGACCAGGCCGTGGCTCCTGCCCCACCTCAGCCATCGCGGGGGCCTCTGCACCATATGGAGACGGGGCGGGGCACCCAGGAAGGAAGACGACGTATCACCAGGGCGCACGCGTTGTGTGCGTTACCTCTGTCAGCCCAAGAAGGAAGCTATTAACATCATTCCCCGTAACAGTTGAGGAAATTGAAGTTCAGAGAAGGGGGCTGTTTGCCCAGGTAGGGAGCTTCCATGAGAGGTGGGATTAGGTCCAGGTAACACTGCTTCTGGGAAGCAGAGTGATTTGTTTTTTGTATTTTGGACACATTGGAAAGAGTTCTGCCTTTGAAGCTAAGTGGATGCGACTTTCGGGCGAGTTGCTTAACCTGAGACTTCATTTTGGGGAAAGCACTGCCCGGGTTGCGAGGTTGCCATAGTGATGAGCTCCTGTTTGTAAAAAGCATCTGGCGCAGTGACTGGGTATTTACTGAGCTCCTCTGAGGGCAGGGCATGGAGGATTCTCAGCTAAGACAACACCTCCAACCCGGGAAGTTCCAGTCTGTGACGGACGGCCAAAACCCTATGGGAATCTAAGTTCCATTTTGATGAGGATTAGAATAAAAGTGCTATGGAAGAAGTAAGGACAGACCCAGGGAGGGTTTGGGCCTTGAACGCCGAATGGACCGGGGACAGCTGGAGAAGGCTTCGTGGCCCTGTGTGGCTAGACTGGGAGGTGAGGCTGGAAAGGCCAGCTGAAGTCAGACTGTGAGGGTCTTCAATGATGGTTAAGATTTGTAATCTTATCCTGGTGGTCACAGGGAGCCACTGAAGGTGTCTGAGCAAGGGAGTGACCTGGCCAGAGGGGCCTTGATCTGCTGGCAGCTACACCGGAGTCGACAGGGAAAATGGGTTTCCTTTAGGCCCCTTCCCTGAGTTCTCCAATTGAATGAAAGTGCAAATGCCAACTGAGAACCCGCGATGCGCTGGGTACCTGCTGGATTTAGAAATGACTTAAATATACGCAGAGCTTTTACAAGGTGACTCAGTTTTCAGAGAGCAGATGATGATTCAGGGAGCGGGGAGCACTGCTGAAACCTGACCCTCAGGAGAGGTGCAGCCACTAGCAAAGAAAGAAGCAGAAGCACCACAGGCCAGTCAGGGGAAGGGAGAAGTTCACTTGTCAGGGCCACTTGGTTTAGGGGCAGACAGCTCTGCACTAGCCGCTCTGTTGGGGTTCATCCTGATGACACTGGCAATGAGAAAAAGTCACCGATGGTCTGGACACCACGTTTGCCAAGGCAGGGATTGCTCATTTTATGGCTACCACGAATCTAGATGCAAAGACCACATAAAAAGAAAGGGGACAGAAGCAGTTCCTTCCTCTGGGTCCTTCCTCTTGACTACCTGCTGTGGCCTGAATTAGGCTCCAGCTAAACCAGATGGACTGGGTGAAGCCACAGGAGGGGCTGGGGCACTGAGAAGGCCACTCTTTTGCCACTGGGGTCACTGGGTTAGCTATCGGACACCCATCATCCACCTTTACTTCCTTCAGATGCTCCAAGACCTCCCACATCTGTACCGCCCGGTCCTGGGCTGCCTTGCACAGGTGGAGTTGCCACTAACCAGGACGCTGGCTTCCGGCTGCGGCCTCGGGCTTGCCCGCACTCCAGATGATGCTGGAGCTTCTCCGGGTTTTCCCCACCACTCCACGGCAGCCACAGACACCAGGTCTGCCCTTAAGCTCGGGCTGACACTTGCTGCTCTGGGCCCACACACGCACCCTAAAAGAAGCCTCTATGTTGCACCAATGCAGATGAGGTTTGGGAACAGATGTCTTCCATCTAACTTCCTACCTCTTGGTCAAGAGTGGCTCCTGCTAAGTCCCTGGCCGCTTCCTGCCGGGATTCACCAAGGGCAGACGCAGCGCCTGAGCCCACGGCGCTTGAAGACCAGCCAAGCCCAGTGTACACAGCAGTGACCCGAGTCACCCCGTCTGGAGGCCCTGCAGTCCGGGATCCTTCAGCCTTAGGAGTTCAAAAGAGGGCAAGGCCAGCGAGGGCTGGGGTGGCCAGGAAAGGAGAGGAGAAGGAGAAGAGCTTGAACAGGAGAGAAAACATTAAGGAGAGGGGGAATGGAAAGAGGTTACAGAAGAGTGCCATTGTGTATTTGTTTGGTCTGGGTATCTGCTGTGGGCGGGATACCGTGTGGGCATAGTAACTCCTGACTTGTTCTTGCTCCTGCAGGAGATTCAAGGAGGAAAGAGGGGTTGCATCTCCGCCCCTCCACGTCAGCTTCTCCCAGAGGAGAATTTACTGGCCTTTTCTCCCCTAGAGCCTGTGCTCCCAGAGGTGACGGTGCTGGATGGCTCTGGATAGAAGGGGTAGAAATGGGAAGGACGGGGCTGTGTCCCCAGAGACTGGGGACCTGGGAGGTGGCCTGGAGGCGGCTGAGCTGCTGATGGGCCTACGGCACGGAGGCCGGGGAGGAGGGGTGGATGCTGGAGCAGTGACTGTGACCGGGGTTGTGGGGGGACCTGGGTCAGGGAACCCTTCCACCCTGGCTGGGCCTGCAGCTTCAGAGCCGCCCGCCTCTGAGAGACCAGCGAGTCCTGCACACGTGGCCACGGGAGCGTGAAGACCAGAGGCCCTGCCTCCACTTCCCATGTTCGCCCACCCTGAAAACATCCTCATTGGATTTAGAGAGAAAACATATCGACGCTTATCCTCAAGCACTGTGGCACAGCCTGGCCTGCATCACTTACAGCAAAGGAATGTCGATGGAGAGGAAATCCCCACCAAATGTCGGCAGTGGTGGCCACGTTTGCTTTTGTCCTGTGTCATCCACAGTTTGCGCTTTGTCTATCACGAACAGGAATTATTTTTGTCATAATAGTTTTTTAGATGATGAAGCAGGTTTCCAAACAGCATTTTGGTAAAAAAAAAAAAAAAATTTATGTAAAGGTACGCATGTGTCCACTTAGACTGGGAGTTTGGAAGATATGAACGGTGCTTGTCTCTCCATGTCATGTTGTGGTTCATTCTTAACTTCTCAGTTTTCATTTTGAAATGAATATTTGAAATACATAGAGAATTTCATTCTCTATTAACTATGTATTTTTTTCTAAAATAAAATGAATTGCATAGTAAAGAAAAATAAATGAAAGATTGTTCCCTCTAGCCCCAGGAGAAGGACACAGGCGTGGGGATGATCTAAGTCCGGGTCCAGAGGTGATATGGAGCCCGGCCAGGGCTGAGGTGGACGGTCCCCACGGGAGCCTGTGTGGAGCAACGAGGTTGGGCCAGCCAGGGAGGGACCGGATTCCAGCGGCTGTGTATCCAGCAGCCCTCATCCTTCCCGGCATGAGTGTTTGCATCAGACCTGGGAGAAAGTGCCCTTCTCTGCCTCTGCAAAGTACACACCCCGAGGCCTAAGCAGACCCCCTGGCCTGAACGTCATATGTCACGGCCTGAGCTGGGATGCTGATCATTAGTCAACAGGCATTTCTCGGGTCCCTGTCGTGCTGGGCCCTGGGATGCAGAAATGAACGAGGTAGGTTTGGTGGAAGGAGCTGGGCTTAGAAGACCCACTCCACCTCTCCACGGTGTGTGTGCAGCCTTCCACAAGTTACTTCACCTCTCTGGGCTTCAGGGCATTTCTCTGTAAGAATGAGGAGAGTGCCACCGGCCAGCAGAGTCAAACGGGATCACAGCATATGCGAAGCCCCCAGCGTGGATATTGGCACAGAACGGACCGGTCAGCAGAGGTCAGGCTCCTCTGTCCTCCTGGGTTTCCTGCAACTTCAGAGCCCGAGGGAAGAGACGGACAGACAAAAGAATATTTGCATAACAACAGTAACAATGCCGGCAACCATGACAACGATGATACCATTTATCACCCATTTAGTTTGTGTCAGTTCCTGTGCTTGGGAGTATGAACAGCATTTCTGTTCTTGTAATGACCCTGAGAGGTCAAGGTTACCATTCCTATCTTCAGGAAATGATGCTGACGATCAAAGAGGTGGAGTCACCTGTCCAGGGCCGCTGGAAAGGCAGGGGTGGACTGGACTCCAGATCCGCCTTGCTCTTCGCCACGAAACTATGTTCTTCTCCAACCCGATCAATGCTAACACGGAGGTCTGTCCAGGGCGTTAAAGGAACACAGAACTGAGAACGTGGTGAAGGGGGCCGGTGGCATCAAGGGCGGCTTCTCAGAGGTGATGACGTTTACGCGGGGCCCTGAGCCGTCCGTTGGAGTGCACCAGGCTCCGTGTTCAGCAGATGCGACGGTTAATAAGATGGTGACTGTCCCGCTAAGGGGTGCCCAGGCTCTCGTGGAAGTCAAGATCCCGGCTACGGAGTACCTGAGCCACATCCCCCTTTCAGGGCAGCCCGCAGCACAGATTCTTAGGCTGTTCTAGGTGGGAGGAAACTGAGACTCACACAGGCTGAGAGGCTTTGCCCGAAGCCACAAAGCTTGCACGTGGCAGCGCTTGAAAGCCACTCTCTCAGACACCTAATGGCCCATATTTAACCCCTGGGTGAAACTGCAAACCTGGACGGGTGCTGCATGAAGGACCCTGTGGTCAATGCAAAGAAAGGGCCTCCCCTCTGACCACGCACCCTTGGGGCAGAGATCCCCGTCCTTAGAACAGAGGTGCAGCCTGAGGAGGGAGGGGGTCTGAGAGTCCCGGAGCCCCGAGTTCCAGTGCTGACTCAGGCCCCTAAATAACCGTGACTTTGGATGTCATCGCCCCCCTCAGCCTCAGTTTCCTCACCTACAAGAGAGATGACGATACCGCCCCCGTCCCAGGAATGCTGTGAAAATATGAAATAATGTATATTCGGCGCCCTGGCCTGTGGCTGCCACTCAGCGGATACCCAATAAACGCTTGTTGTGTTTGTATCTAAGGAGCCCAGCACTGTTTATCGGGGCCTCTGACTAGCAAACCCTTGACCCAAACCATTACACAACATCGGTCCTGATCATATGAGCCTTTGCACCAGAGCTCAGGTCCCCTGAGTTCCCGTGGCCTTATCCTAAGATGCTGAGCCCCACGTGTGTGGCAATAACTGTCTCACGTGGCTGCCGCCCCTCTTGCAACGGGGGTGGTGGAGACAGCCAAGAGCTCCATGGTGTCACCACCGCGTGCTCCGTCCCAGAGCGGCCGGCCCTACCCGGGGATTGCTAAACACGCCCCGTGTCCCTGGCACCATCCAGGGAGCTCAGCCAGGGCTGGAGGGGGCTGGAGACAAACACGGTCCCCAGAGCCCACCGTTGGTAGGGGCACAGACGTTCGACTCTACCGTCTTCCATTCGTCCACCTTCTACCCTGCATGGCCTTCAGGGTCAGAGAGACCAGGGTTCAAATCTAGGCCCCGCCACTTCTTAGTTCTGACCCTGGACAGCTCAGTTCTCTTCTGTAAAACGGGGTTTATCATTCCTACAGTTCAGGGTTGCTGTGAAGACTAAATGGCACGATGCGGGTGAAGGTTCCCGGTCAAGGCCTGGCTCAAAGTGGGTGCCGAGTTTATGTCAGTTTCCCAGGGACCTTAGATAACCCTCTTTTCTCTCTGGACTCACTTTCTTCACGCTGGATGTGAGACTAGACGGCCTCTCGGGGTCTGCCCAGCTCTCAGCCTCCAGGCTTGTCCCAAACTGGACCAACCACCTTGGGTGGTGTCAGTCATCGGGCAGGAAACAGAGGGCAGAATCGGCTCAATGTCACCCGGCCACTCGGCTAGAGGCCCAGGACCTCCTGCGCCCAACTCGCAAGCAGTAAGGAACTTCCCCTTCAGGTCAGAACAGGGGCTCAGCTGGTTCTCTGCCTGCCACCAAGGCGTCTGGACTACCTCCTGGGCCATGTTGAGCTCCTTGAGCCTATTCATTTATGGTTCTCTTGACCACTAGCTTGTACTGGCCTCTCCTTATTAAATCTCTATCTTAAATTTCCAAGAATAATGTGAGCCCTTGGGGGTAGGGGCTGCATCAAGCCTTGCACGATGCTGAGACAAAGTCAACGGTCGCCAAACACTAATTGGGTGGCTGTACATGCCAGGCTCTGGGCAAACACTGTGGTGGTAGCCAGCCTCCAGGGTGACCCCCAGTGATCCGAGCCTCCTGGTATTCATGCCTCGTGTAGTCCTCTCCCATGGTGAACAGGGCTGGCCTGTGTGACCAATAGGACCTTGTGGAAATGACAGAATGTGACTTCCAAGCCTGGGTGATAAAAGGCATTGTGGATTCTGCCTTGTTCTTTGGGATCCCTCACCCTGGGGGAAGCCAGCTGCCACGTTGTGAGGACACTCAAGCAGGGAGGTCTACATGGTGAAGGGCTGAGGCCTCCTGCCAATAGCCATGTGAGTGCACCATCTTGGAAGCAGATCCCACAGCCATAGCCAAGCCTTCCGAGGACGCAGGCCAGCTGACACCTGGATGCAACCTTTGAGACCATCCAAGTCAAAACCTCCCAGCTAAGCTGCCTCGAAATCTGACCCACAGATACTGTGTGAGACAACAAATGATCATCATTGTTTTTGGCCACCAGATTTTGGGGTCATTTGTTATTCAGCAGTAGATAACTGACACACTGAAGGCACAAAATGATATATCAGCGCAATCCACCACTCATGCCCTCTTCTGAGGGACTCTGACTCACTCGCAGCCCCCAGTACCTAAAACAAAGTGTTTGATCCTGCTCGGAAGTTTGCCCAGTTGTGGATTACTGACCGCCTCTTTCAGGAGCACCTGGGATGTGCACCTACAGCGCAGGTTTGGGGCTGCACACAGGACCCCTTTGGCAGACGCACATGCACCTGGTGCCCACGTCACATCCCAGGCCCACTTCTAATCAGCCACAGCTGTGGGGATGCTTTTGTGCAGGCTCAGACTCACCTTGAGCTGTCAGAATCCCATGTCTGGTACGTGCAGCACATCTTTCCACATTCTGCCCCAGGCTTTTCTCCCAGGCTGTGGGAGCCTTTGAGACCCACATGCAAACACAGTCAGGACACCCCCAGGGTCAGTCCTCAACCAGTGGGGGATGGGGACTGCGCTTTTGGTGAACAATCTTGGGAGTATTTATCTACTGAGAGGCTAGCAACGTTGCCACCACACACTTACACTGACTTTTTCTCCTTGCCTGTCTGGTTCTCCTCACGCCCTCACTGCTGCTTCCTGTAATCACCTCCCCCCGATACTACCTGCACCCAAGGCCCAGGTGAACCCATTTTCAGACTTACCGAATCAGAGTCTGGACGCGTCCCGGGAAACGGCACCTGTGCAAGTTCCCTGGGTAGTTTTCAAGCACCCTTAACAGTGAGAACGCTGCTTGCAGTGGAGTTCCCCAGCATGAGGACCAAGGGCGCTGCTTTCAAGAGTTGCTGAGCCATCAGTGTGCTGGGCACCTTCTATCTGCTTCCCTAGATCCACACCCCACCTTTCTCCAGGCTGGAGGCTGACCTGCGCGGTTTGCATGAATAGACATCCTCGCCCTGTGGTTTCTGGCCAGCTGTAGTCAACGGGACACACACCTGAGACAGAGAGAGAAAGAGAGCAGGATCAGGGCTTATTCCCCTGGTTCCTGCCCTGTCGGGGCCCCGTGAGCTGGCCACCTCCCTGGACCAAAGTCACTCTCTTGCCAGGCTGTCTTCTCCCCACAGCTTACTCTCCCTCCAGGTTCTGGTGACCGTTGTCTCTCTGTCACTAGGCCTTGCCCTGGGTCGGCACTGCCCCTTGTGGTCTCTCTACGCTCTGCCCACCCCTTTAGAAACAGACCCCTTTATTCAGCCCTCTTCAAACTGCTCAGCCTGAGCGTGCCTGCTGTTTTCTGGCGGGACCCTGACACAATTCTGTATGTGCTCCACGTCTTGTTGTGGATAGAATATATCACGTTTCCCTCACACCACTGAAGCCGTCACCAGCTATTTGCTCCTCCAGAATTCACTTCCTTTGCCTTTAGCAACAGCTCCTGGTTTTTGTTTAGAGATGTCCTCACCTTCCCAAGGTGCTGGACGGGGGGCTCCATCCCCTGCTTCAGGGGTGGGCATGAGACACAGGGATAAGCCCATTGGCTTTTTGTGTCCTCCTGGATGCAGGGATTGGGTAGCTGGTGTGTCATGTGACTTTGGTGGGCCAATCAGGTTGAGGTTCTAGAGGTTGGCAGGTGCTACCTGAAAACACTGGCTGTTCCTGGTCTGGGGGCTGCCTGACTTCACTGGATTTCTTGGGAGTGTCAGAGCTTCACCTGGGGCTGAGGTGCAGTGTGGGAAATTGGCTCACCCCTTTCTCTGTCAACTTAAAAACGTGCAAATTACTTAGCAATTCTGAGCTTCTCTTACGTCTTCTTAGAAAGGGACATAGGAATTTTACAAGAGCCCCGTTGGATTCTTGTAGGACTCAGCCAGAGAACCCATGAAAAGAACTGGGAACAGAGATTTATTAAAGAAGCTCTTTTAGGCTTAACCCAGAGGTCTCTTCTTTCCTAGGACCCAGATATAAGTCAGTGGAGCTGGGCCAGGGAGAGATTTCAGTGACCGTCCCCTGCTGGGCTCAGAAATGCACCTCCCCCACTGAAGACTCTGTTGCCCAGTCAGGCTCCTGATCCCAATTCACAGGCTTCTCTGTTGCTCACGGAACTGAGTTTCTGTGGCTCCAATCCACCCGCTCACCTGACAGGCTCAGGAATGTCTGAATCACCTCTCCCCCATACCCACATAAATTATCATCAAAATCTGATTTTCCCATATTTCCAATAGACAGGAATCTCTGAGAAGAGTGGGAGCCAGGCCTGAGCGGGAGGGGCTTTCAGGGCTAGCTTGCGCTGGCCAGAGAGGGGAGCCCGGCGCCGCCCCGCTTGCTGCCTTCTGTGCTCCAAAGCCTTGAGTCCCTCTGCAAAAGGCCATCTGGTCACAGCCAGGCCTGGACCAGCACTGAAGCAGGACAAGAAGCAGTGAGGACCTTGCTTTGCACAACGGCTCCTCTGGTGCCTGAAATACACCTCCATTACAGCTTCATTTCCTCGGCTTAAACATTGCCCTCTTCAGATTCTCTTTGAAAAACGCAAACGGAAAAATAAGAGGCCTTTTAGGATCTGGATTCGGCTTCATTTCCCAGTGCTGTTTCTTATGAGCCGTGTCCCATCCCCAGTGGACTACTTAGTGTTTCCAGAGCCAGGCCATGCTTGACTCTGCCTTCACCCATACCTTTCCTGACCCGGAACACCCTTGCACACTTTCTCCCACGGGACTTATAAGACCCAGCTTACTGGATGCCTCTCCCACCCTCAGGCTGAGTTAGGCGCTCCCCACTGTGTTGTCACAGCAGCCTGGACCACATTCCGTCACTGCCCGCATCACTCTGACCGCTAACCATTGGTTTCTGTGTCTGTCTCCCTCACTAGACAGGGCGTTTCTTGAAGGCAAGGCCCATGACTGGATCCGTCCAATGTCCCCCGCACCCAGAGCCTGGTATTCAGGAGGCGCTCAGGGCACTCCCACAGACCGTGTGGACGGATGGGTGAACGCCACCGTGCTCACTCTGGCTGCCGTTACTGTTAACGGGGTGCCTTAGTGTGGGCCCTCCACAAGCAGACCCTGAGCAGCGCTCTGCGCGGACACCAGTTACTGGGAGGTGAGGGGAACACTGCAGGCGGGCAGCTGGGGGAAGAGAAGTAGGCCCCAAAAAAGCTGCGCTTTCGAGCCGTTTACCATGGCGGGAGACGTCATCTTAATCCCACTAGGAAACCCTGGGAGTCCACACCAGAGGGTGAGGGAGCTGGGTGTTTGCCCCCGACGGCCATCAGCCCTTGACTGCGGGCTGCTCCCAGGGAGCAGGAAGACCCCAGAGACCCCAGCAAAGCCCATCAGGCCAAGTGGGCGGCCAGGTGCGGGCAAGGGGTGAGGGCAAGGGATGCGCTGGGACCCCTCCCTCTGCTTCCTGCAACGCCCCCCAGACGGTCTCCGGAGCCCCTTCTAATCCTGACGACGCGCTCCCTGAGGGCAGAGACGGGCTCATTCATCTCTGTCCGCAGCAACAGGGCCAGGCTCAGAGAGGATGCTCTGTGGGCCCTGAAGGAACACTTGAGTGGGTGAGTGAATGAGGGATGGACGGGCGTGATGACGGGGTTAGCAACTTTCTCCCTCCCTGGTGGGAGAAATGCGGTGTCTGGAGATCCCTGGAGCCCAGGGAGAACGTATGTGTGTGGGGGGGGGGGCGGGGCAGGAGCGGTGGAGGGGGACAGTCCTTGGGAAGGGGGAAGACTTCCCGGTGGCTTTGAGGCTGGCCGGCCAGGTGGCCGTGAAGACAGGCTCGGTTCATGTACTTTACAGGGTGGGGAGGCTCCCAGCCCGGCCTCGCTGCTTCCGCCCTGGGCCTGTGGGGTTGCGTGACTCCTGAATGCTGGGCCCAGGGCGTGGAAGTGAGCAAACGCCATGAGCCGTATCAGTGATCTCCTGGCGCAGATATGGAAGTTTGAGGAGGCCCAGCGGGCTCTGCCCGACTGTAAAGAGACGTGATTGAGGCGGGTCACGGGGAGGTGGTGGTGATTAAGGGGGGCTGAGTCCCGCAGACTTCCTGCTCAGCAGGTAGTAGGAGACCCAGGGAGTGAGATGGGCTATTAGTCACAGTGTAAACCCTCTCTGAGCTCATAAAACCTGGGCAGAGGCTTGGCTCCCATAGCTCCAGGGACAAAAGCTGATTCCCTGGGGTTGAACCTTAGCCCCTGGGCTTATCTTCCTCACCTCAGACCTCTTGCTTGAGTCTTGAGAGCTCCTGCCTTGGGGCTGGACTTAGGGAGGCAGGTGGGGACGCGGCTCTAAAAAGAGTGATAGTAGGTCAGCGGCCCCATGATTTCTAGTTTACAGTGTCTGCAAAGCACTTTCTCCTCCCAGTATCTCATTTGATCCTCCAAACAGCCTTTCTCCATCTGTAAACTGGCAATCATGTCCATTTTACTGATGAAAAAACTGAGGCCCCAAGGTTTCAGGCCTGGAAAAAATGGGGTGGAAAGAATACCCAGGGAATCAGATCAGGGGCTGAATTTCAACCACGGCAAGTCTAGTCTGGGGCTCCAGCTGAGGTCCAGGGACACAGGCTGGGGTGAGGCTGGACGGGAGGGGGGTTCTCCCAGGCTGGGAACTGGAGGAAGAGCAATCTAAGAGTGAAAGGACTCTGGCCCTGGGCCCCGCCGTCTGCCTGGGCCACGGCTTCCTGATAATAAAACTCTCTCTAAAAGGAGAGCTGGGAGCTCAGGGGAGGTTTCTGTTGAGTTATGGGAGAGTATTGAGCCCTACAAAGGAGCCAGAGCAAAGCATCTATTAAGTGGTGTTTCCGTGTGCAGACGCCCCATGGAACGCCCACGGGGACCCGTGCATGCAGCCTCTAACCCCATTCCTGCAGGTGCGAGTGAAATGGAAAGAATACTGTTCATCCCTGACGGTCACTCTTAGGGGAAATGGGATGGCGTGTGACTTTGCCCACGGGAGGCTCTGAAGAACTGGCCGTTGAATAGAATCCTATTTCTCCAACGGCCCGCAGCACGTAGGAGGCACTCAATAAATATTATGGAGCCAATGGATAAAAAGAAAACGGAGAAAGTCAAGTCTCCCATTGACCTCGGTGGGAAACCAGGGCTTAGGGAGTCAAATGGATTTTTGGAATATTAGTTGGTCTCCTTTCCTGTTGCTGTCCTGTGGCTGTCCTCACCCTCCTCCAGCGCGCCCACGAGGCCCCCCAAGCCCACCTCCCCGCTGAGCTGCAGACACCCATCTATGTGACAGCTAATGAGCCCTCCCCGCCCCGATGACTAACAAGTCCCCCCATCACCACCGCAGTATTTCTAGAACAGAGCTTGTGCTCCTTCCCGCAAACAAGCCCCCATCTCGATAAAAAGCATGTCTTTCTGTGTCACCCACGTCAAACCCTGAGAATCACCCTCTGTCACCCCTACCTGAAGCCGAGCCTGGACTGGTTCCCAGACCCCTCCTCTCCTTCTGTCCTCATGGCTAATGCGCCCCCCTCACTTGGACCACCATCTCTTCTTGTCTCATAACTGTCATAGCCTCTAGAGGTCTCCCCACCTTCCCATCAGGTCCCATCTCCTTGCTTGCTGACAGAGGGGTCGCTAGAGTGAGTACCTCAACTGCCACCTCCCTGCTTAAACTCTCCATGGCTCTGCGCTCTCCCTGGGATGAAGTCCAAACCCTTCCATCTGTTGGTAGAGGCCCCGCCCTAACTTGATTCCAGCCATTTCTCCTTCCCCGCTTCTGTTCCACCTACACCAAAACACTCACCCTTCCCAACATGCCACTCGCCTTGGCCTAGACAACCCTCCCCTGTCTCCCTGGACGACCCTCGTAAATCCTCTCAGTCCGTCTCAAAGGGCACCTCCTCTGTGAAGCCTTCCCTAGTCACCCCCGCCCTGGGCAGAGTTAAACCTCTCCCACAGCTCCACGGCAACAGAAACCACAGAGCTCAGATCATGCAGGAGATCTGAGAGGACCTCTTTTGACGCTGGACCAAGAAATGCAACTCCTGGTTGGGAGAGCGCGGCTGTCCCGTCCAGCCGTGGCCGCACAGCCCTCCAGCCCGGTTTCTATCATCGTAAAGAGATGACGACCGATTCACGAGTGCTGTCAGCGCGGGTGCTGCCACGCGGCGCCGCATGCTTCTTCCCACCAGCTTTATGAGGTGGGCAGAAGCTTGCCCAGTTGTACAAGAGGAATCAGAAACCTAGGAAGGCTGTACGACTTGCCCAAGGTCATACAGCCAAGAAGGGGCGAGGCTGGGGCTCTGAACCCACCTGCCTGCCTCCCAGCCCTTCTACTTCCTGCCACTTGCCTGGTGGGACTGGAACTGCCAGCTTCTATGCCTGTCTCCTCGGGTTGTGAGCTCCCTGAGGACACGAGCCTCACCAGGCTTCTCTGAGTGTCCCCAGAGCTGGGGACAGAGAACCCAGTGGACCTATGCTGACACCGAGCTCAAATCTCTTCCCCCTCCGCCCTCTCAGGCCGACCACTGGGGACCACCTCCCCTTTTGAGACTGTCTCCTGGGCTCCATTTGGCCCGATTTCCTTTCTCTCAACCATGCAGGGAGCAGGGTCATGAGATTCCAAGTATGATTATTAGCTGTGTGATGTTGGGCAAGGAACTTCTTTCCCTAAAGGACTTCTCTGTGCTTCTCACAGTGGGGTACACAGCCTTATTTTAGGGGCACCTGAAGCCAGAGAAAAAGTGTAGCACCCCTCCCTGGAGGGCCTCTTTCTCCTTGAACTTTTGGGGTAGGTAGCAATAAAGTAACATGGTTTTTTTTTTGCGGTACGCGGGCCTCTCACTGCCGCGGCCTCTCCCGTCGCAGAGCACAGTCTCCGGACGCGCAGGCTCAGCGGCCGTGGCTCACGGGCCCAGCCGCTCCACGGCATGTGGGATCTTCCCGGTTTGGGGCACGAACCCACGTCCCCTGCATCGGCAGGTGGACTCTCAACCACTGCGCCACCAGGGAAACCCATAGTAAAGTAACTTTTAAGTTACTTTTATTTTAAACAATTTAAAATAAAATAAATATATATATTTGTTGGAGTAAAGTATAAAGTTTACGTTAACTTTAGAGATAAAACATGCATGGGCTGCTTTAAGCTACACTCCTCAGGGTAGCTGAGGGAATATCATGGAAATGGGTTAGGAAGCATTCAGTGAGATGGGCTGGGTTCCCAGATACCAGGACACCCTGGCTAGGAGATGCTGAATGAATCAACCCTCCCGTCTTCTTGCCCTGGTCCCCTCGGTCTGCTCCCACAGCTGGTCTAATACAGTGGAAAGAACTGGGGCTTTGGAGCTGGACACACCAAGTTTGAATCCCAGGATGCGCAGTTACTGTTCTGTGACCTCAGATTTAAGAGTCTCTGCTTCCTTTTCAAGCATCGTGGGCTTAATGAAACCTCCCACCTGGGCTGGATTCTATCTGCCCTGCAGGTTCACCCCCGACCCACCCCCTTCTCTACCCTGCCTGTGCCCCAGGGGCTGAGTCGTAGGGATCCTGGGTCCTATCTGCGGGCTCTTTTGTTCTCTGGCTTCCGGTAGGATGTGGCCTATGGGAGACTGAGATAGGAGGATAGGAGGAGAGAGGGGACAGGGTCCTTATCCCCCAGCTGCTCTCTGCCCTCTGGGGGACTCAGTGATGGGGCCCCTCAGTTCCCTGGGCACAGGCTCCTGCAGGGAGCCCTCTCTTACAGCTGCATTTCTCGGGTTCTAGTAACCTTCCCCCTTCCCCTCGGCCCTGGCTAGCCTTGGGGTATCTCACCAGCTTTACTGGTTTCCCATAACACCACCCACCCCCCTCAACTTTGCAAATAGTCCTGCACTAAACTCTCCCCAATGGTCCCTTCTGAGTGAGCTGTTTATTTGCTGTGCGGCCCTGACTCATAAACCACCTCACTGGGTTTCTGGAAGGATTAAATGGCTGCAAAGCAGTTTATAAGTAAAGCTTGCATGGGTGAGAGGAATAATGACCATCATTAGGGGATCTAGCGGGGAGGCGGGGAGGGCAGAGGTGGCGCTGGCCAGGATCCTGCCTGAAGGAGGCCGCTCCTGCACCGACAGCTGGTCCCCCCGGAGCCCTGGGAGGCCTGGCTGGGAAGATGCTTTTTCGGGGCCCGGTTCCCGCTGCCGCTGCCGTGGCAGCAGCGGCAGCGTCATCGATCGCAGCGGGGCTCCCGGGGGCTCCTGGCCGGGGCTCAGCTGGCAGGCCCCGAGGCCAGGGAGCCCCAGCGCAGGGCGGCCAGCTGCTGACTCAGCACGACGCCCCCCCTCCCCTCAGCCCTGGGTGGGAACCGGCGCCTCCGCGGCCCCCCGGCCCTCGCCCCTCGCCGGCGCCCCCTCCGCTGGAGCAGCCCAGCCCCCGAGGAGCACTGGCTGCCGACCGGTCCAGGGGGCCGTGGAGGGGAGGGCGCGCCCGGGCTTCAGGGAACACAGACAGGCTCCGAGGGTCAGCCAAGCCCCCTCCCCTCCAGCTTCCCCTCCCTTCACCCCAAGGTCCTGGGGCAGCAGAGCCCCAAAGTGGACAGAATGGAGCCTCTGATTGTGTAGATGAGGAAACTGAGGCTCAGGGAAAGTGCCTTCCCGAGGGCCTGGGTAAATTGCTGTCAGAACCCGGGCCAACGCTGCACATGCCTCACAGGCTGGAATCAGGATTTCTCCTCTGGCTGAGAAGAAACCATCTGGTCACCAGTGTGCCCCGGTGGGGACCAGCACCCAGCAAGCTTGTGTGAGGTTGGAGGTGCTTGTATTTAGAAGATTCTAGTTGCTTAGGAATTCTAGGTGTGTCCCCCATACATGATCTCTATTCCTTACAAAAACCTATAGGAACCGAGATCTTCACAAGTTAGATGTTGAAGCTGAGGTCCAGAGGCAGGAAGCAACCTGCCTGAGACTGCACACCTAGTAAATGGCAGAGCCAACACTCAGTCTTTAAGTCTTTGATGCTTTAGGCTTATGCTCCAACAACCAGGCAGCACTGCCTTTGGTTCTCGCAGAGACAGCGGGCTGTTCTATAAAAGAAGCCTAGACGGGGTGGGCCTCAGGAAGCTGGAGGGCTAGCCTAGCTCTGACCCTCCCTTTCTTTTCTGTAACCTTGGGCTAGTTTCTTCACCTCACTGGGTCTCACTTTCTTATCTGTGAATAATGGTGATCAGGCCTGCCCTGCTTCCTTCCTGTGATATTCTGTAAGACATGCAGCCTAGGTACTATCATTCCCATTTTACAGATGGGACAACTGAGACCTGTTCCTTTATTCATGATGAATGAATTAGATGTAATTTGCTGCGGGGCTTCTATAGGCCAGGTACTATGTCCCCAGAGAGGAAAGTGACTTGCCCAAGGTTACACACCTAGAACCTGGCAGAGCTGAGCCTCAAACTGACAGTGGATACTCTAGACACACTTCCTGGCCTCCAGGATTGTGGACAAGTAGCCAGAGGATCACAGTTTTCTGACTCTAGCAGAAAGCCACTTGGATCCTCCTTAAGCCCAGCCCGTGGCACAAAATAGATCCCAGGAATGACCCTTTCCTGGGAACTTTTGGCCTGGAACATATTTACAAAACTCCAGAGGGGATGGAAATATCCCAGCCCACTCCCTACAGACCCAAATTAGCAATTTTCTTATTCTTTATAACCCCTCTGGAAATGCAAACTATGTAATATTAGTCTAAAATTAGGAGCATAAGTCACAAGAGAAAAGTCCCACTACTTTTGGAGAAAATGTTTTCCTAGCCTCATCCCAGCATTTGTTCTAAATCAGAACACAGCAGCTGTGTTTCAAATAATTATTTTCTCCTAGTACTTATGGATTGAGGGCAGAATGCTTTTGAGAGAACGTATTTTTAGTGTACTGCCAAATGTAGAAATCCAATCTCTTTACCTGGCTTTGAATCTATAGGATATTCAGGTAAGGCCCAGATACTTGAACAGGAAGAGACTGTCACGTGGGCTCAGGAAGCCTTCTTAAATGAAGGGCACTTTAATAACAAGGGCAATAATGTTGTCTGTAGCCAACACAGATTCACTGGTTAAGATGTGCCAAGAAACTATGTGAAGTGTTTTACAACCACTATTACATTTAATCATCATGATAACCCTATAAGATGGGGATTACTATCCCATTTTACATATGCGGGTAATTAAGACCTAAAGAGAGGTTAAGAGATTGGCCAAAAGCCATGTGGTTATAGAGCCAGTAAGCAGTGGAGTTAGAGTTTTAACCCAAATCAGCCTAACAGTAAAGTCCACATGAGGGGGAGTTCCCTGGTGGCCTAGTGGTTAGGATTCAGCGCTTTCACTACAGAGGCCTGGGTTCGATCCCTGGTCGGGGAACCATCCTGCATGCTGCGTGGCATGGCCAAAATACCAAAAAATTAAAAAAAAATAAGTCACACGAGGATACTGTCCCCCCAAGAGCTGTGTTTTCCAGATGCCACAGTCCTAAGTGACTTATACAATAGTTATACAATATTTATACAATAATCTCTTGATTGTCACAATAATCCCTCTCAGGACTTGATTCCATCCTTTTCCTTTGCTCTCCAGTGCAGATACTCATACTAGCTTCATGTTTGTCCCTTTGAGCTTGTCTTGTTAAACTGTGTAATTCAACACCTTTGAGCAAATTAATCCTAGACTCCTAGGACCTTGGGCATATTGCTTAACTTCTTTGACCCTCAGGGTTTCCTCTGTCCTTTGAGTTGGTTGTTTCCTTTAGCTCTAATTTTCTGGAATTCCAGGACAAATACAGAGCCTGTCTGGAAATGGGTGTAGGATGTGCACATGGGGTAGAAATGACCTTGCCATCAAGGTGCAGGAGCTTTGTGGTGAAGGGAATGAGAGGCCCTGGCTCCTGGGACCAGTGACAGGGAGGGTGGCAGGGTCCTTCAGCCAAAGGCTGTAACCTGACCCCAGGTAATGTGGTGAGTCAGAACCTCTAGGGCGCAGGAAGAAGCATGTGGTATGCATGACCCCAGGGGCAGAGCTGGGCCTACAAGATTGTGAGATGGAAATCACCAACGGGTCTGGAATGGAGAGAGCTTCCCGTGCCTTCCCGTGCAGCTGTTCAGCAGTCGGATGGCCATTGGAAGCAGTGTAGAGGGGATTTGACTTTTAGAGAGATTTTCCAAAATGCAAATTTGGTCACATCCCTCTTCTGCCTGACAACATCCACTGGATCCCTACGGCCTACAAATACAGTCAAGGGAGGTTCCTCAGCACGGAGCGCAAGGCTGTCCCAACCCAACGCTGGCTTGGCCACACGCACGTCTCACCCCCTCCGCTAGGGCAGCCGTCCCTGACTTCTTGCTGTTTTCTGAGCTTGTTCCATACTGTGACACTTCTGTGCCTCCCCACACCCCCCGTGAACCCTTTTTCCCATCTCTAGACAGTTCATCACCAGCACATCTGACCTCATCAGCATCATGTGGCCCCCTCGAGGGCAGGGCCTCGACACAGCCCCCTTCACATGGTGGCAGACCCCACCGGTGACCGAACGGCGCATACATTTAATGAATGAGGTGGGATTAGATGGCATCCGACCATCTTCTAAACTCCTAAGATGCCACTATTTTCCTTCATTCCAATAAGCATTTAAATGGAAGGCCCACCATGCACAGGCACAGTAATAGTGATAATTACGTAAATGGAGGCAACCAGGGGCCAGAGGCCAAGGACCGGGCTGGGGTGAGGGAAGAGGAAAATAGGGGGGTGGACACTTAGTGAAGACAGGCGTCTTGGTCCCTTTGTTTCGTAACCCCAAACCGTTCCAGCAAGTATGTAGGAGGAGAGGAGGAAAGAGAACGCAACAGCGTGGTCCACCTGGAGATGAGCTCTGGTTTCTTCTCTCAGGATTCAGAATGGAAATTAGCTTTCTTGAGGAGGGCTCATCCCCACCCCAGGGCCCAGGTCGGTTGATGTGATCGTGTCTGTGGTTCTAGAGGTCTGAGCTCAGAAGATGTCTCTCCTAAAGGCTCAGGGATTCTACATTTTTAGGGACTCACTTCTGTACCCTGACTCCTTCCAAGGGAATAGGTATCCAGGGGCCAATTTCCAACCTTGTCAGCCCTGTCCTGCTTTACCAGCACCACACAGCAGGAGACACAAAGCAAGTTAGGACCTGCCCACAAAAAAGATTCGCCTGGTAGCCTCGAGGGGCCAAGAAAAAGCCACTGGAATCCAGGAGCAACTAAGTAAACCTACACAGCAGTCTGGTCCCTCAGCCCTGCTGCCCTCAGAGGAGCTGATGTAGCCGACCCTCCGGTTTCTGCCCCCGAGCTGACGATGGAGCATTTGCAGGGTGGCACCAGCCTGGCTTCCCAGCCCAAGTTCTTACTGAAGAGCCCCAGTCCTCTTGCTCCTCACCTACAGTTTACAAAAGAAGCCCCTGGGTCACCCCCATTTCTGATCGTGTCTAGAGAAGCAGGGTGTGCGGATACGCTTTCTGCCCTGGGTGCCCCGCCGCTCCAGTGTTCCATGGGCAGCGGGGAGGTGGGGGAGGAGCCAGGCCGTATCCAAGGCGGGTGCTGGGGAAGGGCCCTTGTGGGAGCCTCGAAACCGTTTTTCTTTCTTCCTTTTTTTTTTTTTTTTTTTGGCTCTTGACCACGGTTACTTTTCTTCCTATTTTTGTCAACACAAATCCCTAAGTGTGTTTGTGTCCGGAGAAAGTGCTGTGAGTAACTGATGATACATTTGTTGATGAACTTGTGAATCATCCTGGGGGAGAGGGAGTCCAGAGAGTGGAGCGGGAGCTCTGGAGGCTGCATAGGACGTGTCGTAAAATATTTAGCAAATGACCGTCCAAACCACAGGGAAAAAGTCAGAGAGATGGGAATTTGAAAGCTGCCAGGATTTAAAAGCTATTTAATGCTAACCATCAGTGCCAAAGAGCTGAGAGCGGCTCCCTTCTTCCCTGCGTTGGCAACGACAGCCCCGAGAATGTGGAGAGGCTTTGGACTGGCCGTGGCTGCACTGAAAGGCTCTTTGTTCGAGCCCTCCTGTAAACAAGGGATCTCCTCTGAGGTGGAATCCTCACCTTGTCTACTGCCCGCACCCTCTCTCTTTCTCAGGATCCCCCAATGATAACTCTCCAGGAGGCACAGCAGGGAAGCCGCTAGCTGCTTGGCATCAAGGAAAGAAAAAACAGCCCCATGATGGACTGAATTTATCACTTTCCTTTCCAACGTTCCGAGGTCACTTATACAACGACCTCAGTCCTTTGGTTCTAAAGGTCTGAGCTCAGGAGCTGTCTCTCCTAAAGGGTTAGGGATCTTGCATTTTTAGGGCTGGGGTCAGGACTCACTGCTCTAACCTGACTCTTTGGAGATCTGTTTATTTTGGGGTAAAGGATGAAAAGGTCTTTCCTGATATTTTGGCTTGAAAGCCTCGAAAGTTATGTCCTCCTCAGTATCAACACCACGAGGAAAGATAAACTAAGGGAGAAGCGGCAGGGGGATAATTTAGGTCAGTGGAAACAATCATTCTAGAGAAGAGAGACCTCAGCATAGTTTGCTGAGAGGCGTTCTTCAAAGTCATCATATGTGTTCATGGCTAAGCAATGCTAATGAACTTGGTGGCCTCAATCAACAAATCTGTGCATTATGCCAAGAAGGTCCCTGCTTTTAGGGAACATATCATCTATTTTGCTGGGGAGGCATGCATTACCTAAACAGATAATTAGCCTTTGAGGTTACAAAATTCAGAGCTCCCTGGGCAAGGTGGTCCCAAGGAGGCCAGCAGAATACCTGTAGCAACACTGCTCTATGTACGTCGGGACCAGAATGCGGCCCTTCTCCCTCATTCATGTTTTATTTTGGTTTTGTTTCCTTTTGTTGTTGTTATTCCTGCGATTTTGCTTCCCTAGAATGTCTTCTCTTCCACTGTCTACCTATCCCAAGTCCAACACATCCTTTGAAGCCCACTTGAATGAATTTACAGTCACTCATGACTTTTCCAATCTTCATTACTTTGAACTCTTAGAGTACTTGGAGTCTGAACCATTCATTTGGCACATGGTTGTACTGTGTATTTTAATCTGTTTTTAAGAAGGATTCATATTTTCTCCTCAATTCAATGGTAAGTTCTTTTTGGCAGGTGCCACATCTTATAACACTTCTGTGTTACCCACAGCATCTAGCCGTTAATACCTGCCACTGGGTATTTGCACATGCCTTGGTATCCTGTTAGAGGCTGCTGTTGGTGAGTGAAAATCTTGGTTGGCATTGGGGAAGAAGATTGAATTCTTGGTAGGCCTAGGGATACGCCCCAAATGAGTACTTCTGGGTTAAGAAACACATGCTCTGAGCAGTTTTTGGTCCTGAAGTTCCATTCTTAGTTGTGATTTTTAAAGCAGATAGAAGGTTCAGAAAAGTTGTAAATTGAGTATAAAAAATTATTCGACTGAGAATGAAAACTGATCAGCAATTCCATTCATAGTGTTTCACATGTGTAAGAAAGGAAGGAAAAAGAAAAGGAAGAGGGAGGAGATAAAAGGAAAAAAAGCCTGGAGGGTGGAGTGGGGGACACAGCAGACTCAGTCTTCAAATACAACAGCAATTTCACGATGTAATAATTTTTAATATTAAAAGTAAATTGTAAATGTATCTTTATAAACAATATGCATAAAATAGATCTATTATTCTAAAACCTTTTCTTTTTCAAATGCTTTTTCACAGTAATTTTTTAGGTGTCAGATTTTTCCCTCAAAATAATAGTGCAATTGGAAGAAGGAAAATGTTGTCAGTGAACTCGGACTTCTCTGCTAATACAAGTCCTTGTATATTTCCTGTAGGAGCGGGTGAAGACTCATGTCCGTCTCTGTTTTCTTTATTACTTGCAACAGCTGCACATGTTCTGTCACAATCTGTCTGAGGTCTGTCATTTTCTGGAGCAACTTGGCAAAGAGCTGAGAGGACTCGGGGTGGTTCAGCTTGAGCTGCAGCTCCAAGGCTTGCAGCAAGTTGTCTTGTATGTCCTCAATGGGCTTCACATTCAGCAAACCGGGGCGGTCTGGGGGAGCAGAAATGGAAGACAGAACAGCAGGTTCAGTTACAAAATTCTCTGGCTCCACATCTGAGGCATATTCAGCCAAACAACTCACTTTTTGTTGGTTTTGCTTTGGTTCTAAAATAGGGTATGGAGGAAGGGAAAGCAGATAGTGGGCAAGAACTGCATACAAGGAGAATGGAATGAAAACCAAGACTATCAAAGCTCTTTCCAGGGCCATTCTCTTCCTGGCCAAGACGAAATCTGTGTGACCAGTTGACAGAAGAGGGTGGCAAGGCAATCGTCTCACCAGACGGGGGACTCTCCTGCTGGCATGTTTCTCCTCACTCAGAAATCTCATTTTCAACTTCTGTTCCTTCCTGATGAGTCTATGTTTTATAACCTCTACTTACTTTCTTACCACTACTTTAAACACACTTTTAACACAGACTTTGTCGTCTTTTTGCTTAATATAGCTCATGCATTTTCGAAGAGACAAGACATAGTTTTCAAATACTGTTACACTTGGGAAGGATAGACCAGATTTTAACATAGGCTTCTTCTGATTAGTGAGGTTGCAGGTAATTTTCACTTTCTTCTTTATACTTTTCCTTATTTGAACTTTTAAATGGCAAGCTTAAGTTACTTTTAAGTTTTTAATGTTTTTGCTTCATGTAGATCTTTTTAGATTCCACCTTAAATACTTTCTAGTATTCTTCTTTACTTTTACTTCTTTACTTTCTTGTATTCTATACTTCTTTTTCATTACATTTTCTAATGTATCCCTGCTGATGTTTAGAAAAAAATGATTGGCTTTGTTATATTGAATCTATTCCAATTTCACTCTTGTCAATTCAAATAGTTTTTATCATGGATTAAAAAAAATTTTTGGACAGACAATTTCATCTGCAAATAATCATAGTTTTATTTATTTCTTCTTTTCCAGTGTTTATAGTTCTCATTTCTTTTTCTTGCCATACTGCATTGGCTAATGTCTCTAGTATGGTATTAAATAATAGTAGTGTTGGGAGGCATTCTTGTTTTATTCCTAACCTTGAAGGAAATGCTTCTAATGGTTTACCACAAGTATGATGTTTACTGGATTATGGTGGATAGGTTTTTCTCCTGGCTCTCCAATAGTTTTAAAGTGTTTAATTTGTTTTAGTCAGGAATGTTGTTGCATTTCATCAAATGTTTTAAAGTTTTTCTACCTAGAGTGATGACCATATGGTTTTATCTTAATCTAGTGTAGTGAATTACTTTAATAGATTTTCTTATACTCTTGCATTTGTTTGCTAATATTTTATTTAGGGCTTTTAAATCTGTGAGATTGGTCCAGAGTCTTTTTTTGTGTGTGTGCTACCTTTTGCCTCTTTTGGTAATAAATGTTAACTAGTCTTATAGACTGAGTTGAGAAGTTTTCCTTCTGTTTCTATGTAGTCATGATCTATTCCTTGATGGTTTCTTGGAATTTATTTGCAGAACCATCTGAGCCTGGTGGTAAATCTTTGACTATCTTTAATTTTCCTCCTATAGTTTTTAATTTATTCAGGTTTTCTACTACTTATAAAGGAAAATTTTAGTAATTTATATTGGAATAAAGTTGCACATAATATTCTCTTAGAATCTGAATCTCTTTTATTATTTTTATATATACCTCCTTTAACTGAATGCTTTTTATTTGTGTATTGTCTCACTTAAAAATTTGACTTGCCAAAGGTTTATGTATTTTTTGCTTTTTAAAAAAGCACAACTCCTGGTTTTACTGATCAACTCTGTTTTTGAAAATTGCCTTTTGTTTTCAATTTAGCTAATTCATTCTTTTAACTTTCTTTAGGTTTTTTTTTTTCCTCTTTTTCTCATTTCTTGGGTTGAATGCTTAATTCATTTAGTTTCAGTATTTCTTATTTTCTGATAGATGAGTTTAAGGCTCTAAAATTTCCTCTGAGTGTCACTTCTGTTTCACCCCATAGCTTTGGTAAATCATACTCTCACAGTTCTTTTCTAAATAGTCTGTTTTACTATTTTGATTTCACTTTTAATCTAAGAGTTATATAGAGACATGTTTTTAGATTTCCAAGTGGAAAGTCTGAGTGTTTGTTTTTGTTTTTTCTAATTTCTAAGTTTGGTTAGAATATACGGTTTTCTCATTAAGGCTCAGCAGAGGGGCACAGAGATTATGTATGACATTCAGGTCACTCACTTGATACCTTGTACTGATTCCAAATTTTAGCTCTTGAAGGCCAATCACCCTCTTTTTCTCATTTTAACTCTTCTCCCCTTCACTGTAAACTAAAGCACTGTATAAAAGTTTTTACTTCCCTTTTTAATGTTCCTCATTGTCTTGCCTCCGTTTATCATTGTGCCTTTGCTTAAGCCCTTTCCACACCAAGTCCCTCAAACATCCTACATTCTGTCATAACTGTGCTTAGGCACGTTCTGTTCCTCCTGCTGGGAGCAGTCTCACCTTCCCTCCAACCATCCTACTGATTTCAGCCTACTCTTCAAAATCTAGCCCGTGTCCTTATGTCCTGGAGCCTTCCTGGAGATCATCCCTTCCTTGCCCCTGTTCTTCCAATCCCCTTTCTCTGGTCCTCATAGCATTCTACAAACACCTCAATTGCTACTATCCTAGTAGATTACATTTATTGAGTGGTTATCATTTCCCAAAACTCGTACTGAGGGCTTTATATACAATATATCATTTAAGCTCCACAATAACTCCATGAGGTCAGTGCTTTAAGGAGGGGAAAATGAAGATTTAGAGAAAGGAGTTAGATCCTGCCCAAGATCTGCCACTTGCTAGTAAACAGCACTGCTGAAAGTTGAATCTGATTCCGAATGCTACACTCTTAACTCTTATTTCCTTGTATTATAGGTACTGATTTTCTTGTTTTTCTCCCCTACTTGGCCACGAGAGATCAGAGGGCAGAGACTATGTCTTGATCATCTCTGAGGCTCCAGTGGAAACACAGGAAGCACTCAGCTGGCTGAGTTTATGAGTGAGAAGGCTGTTCTAGCCAAGAGTCCTGAATTGAAAAGTACAGTTCTTCTGGTTGGTGAACAAGCCTAAAGGCAGGATCAATGCACAAAGAAGAAGTCTCCAGAAATAGCGTTTTCCTGTATTTGGTAAACTCGAGCAACCTTTACCCGCTGAGATGAGACACAGGAGAGCAAGGTGAGAACGGTCTCAGGTGGGCTTTTCGGAACTCTAAACATGCTCTTAAATTTTTTTTTCTTTTTTCTTATTTTAAATTACAGACAGAAAGTTACCTGTAGTTTGATTTTCTCCCCTCAACTTCTCTAACATCTCCCATTGACTGGAGTAATTTTTTTTTTAAATTTCAGCACTTAATTTTGGAAACATTAGCAAGAATCTCAGCTTCTGAGAATGAAACAGATGATTTAGTCCTGGCCTAGAGAATCACACCCCTGGAGGAGTTGTCCTTTCTCACAGTTGCTATGCAATAATGAAACCCCCTGACACTTCAAGGAAAACCAGATCCTGGATTGGTGCCTTGGGTTTAATAGTTGCCGATCCTCCCCCTGAACAGACGTGCCAGATTTCAAAGGCCTGGACTGGACAGCAAATGCATGTGCGTTGGCAGTGGCAGCATTTTGTGTCGAGGCGTCGGTGTACACCCTTGTACAGACCCTCTGCTCACTGAGGCCCTGGCCCCTCAGAGCCTTTTCTCCTTCCTCCTTCCTCTAGAGCAGCATCCGTGGGGTCTGAACTTCTGCAGAAGAGATTATGTTAATCTACTAGGTTTCATTTATCGTGACAGTTCAAACAAGCAAACCCTCAAATGCAGCTGATCGGGCTTGCTGGAAACACTTGGCTGCCGTGCAGTACAATGGAACTGTTCCCTCTAGGAGTGGAGAAGGATCTGGTTTGGATTTTCAAACCTCTCTTTGGCAAGTTATTTTTTATGATGTGACAGATGAAGTTTGGCTGAAATTTTGTGGCCACTGATTTATATTTTCTCTAGTGACAAGTTAGATCATTTACAGATCTGTCCCACTGTCGCCCTTACTGAGCCTCAGTCAAGGCAAGAATGGAGAGCAGGAGAGCAGGAAAGTGGTCGCTCTACTTTTAGGTCTCTCACTAACCAGTTCTGTGACCTTGGGCAAACTGATCAAGTTCACAGCGCCTCAATTTTCTCCTCTGTAAACGAAGAGGATTGGATTAGAGAGGTGATCTCTAAGACCCTAGTTCAAAAGTTGTAAGCTCTATTCTTATTTGTAATTCCCTTTACAAAAGTCACACAATTAAACAGGGGAAATTAACTCAAAATCTAAATAGAAAAGTATATCAACAGGCTTACACATTAAACTTAAAACATTTGGCTTATTTAAAAAGCAAAAAAGCTTCCTTTGGTCTTAAGCACTCCCTAGGGTCAAGGGCAAAAGGGATTTGTCAGGGTTGTCCCCACCCTTTACCCTCCAGTCAGCTCCAAGGCTTTCCCTGCTTCCCCTGCCTGTCTTTCTCTTTCCACTTTCCTTCTACTCACACTTGAACACTTACTGAGCTAAGCTGGGCACCACAAACGTGCCACAGGAATCTGTCTAAAGACCTAGCCGTCCTGGGTCCCTTCTCTTCCTTCTCCCTTTCCCATTGGCCCAGGGCCTGCGAAGGTATTGTTCTTAGAAGGCTGGTCTGAGGTCCTCTCCCTACACCTTGCTGAGGGTTAGAGTTGGGGTCTGGAATAGGATCAGGGTCAAGGGACCTCCTTCATTGGCCCTAGGTTGCCTAGAAAGCCCTTTTGGGAAAGTGCGTGCTGACTCAGGCTCCAGGACCCAACACTCGAGGAAGCTGGAGTCAATTACCGGTTCCTTACTCCCCAGGCTGCAAAGAATTGGGAAAGAAACCTTTCCGGTCCCCATCGTGCAGCGCTGGAATTGATTAGAGAGCACTGTTGATTGTGGGCAAATCTACAAAGCTCCCATCTTATCCAGATCTGGTTCTGTTAAGTGAAGAGCTTATCTGAAGCAGATTCAAATTCTCTGGACCCTCCTGGGATCTTCCCACCTGGGCCAGGCATTTCCCTAGACCAGATTTTCTCAGGAGGGGTCTCAGTTAGGGAACCAGATGGCCACAGTGGCATCTCCTGAAGGAGATGCAGAAAAACCAAAGCGCATGGTATTGTTTCTTTTCTAGTTGCTGCTGTCATGCTGTTCCCAGCTTTTTCCTATTGGATTTCTTTCTGATGGAGACAAATCTGAAAAGGATTGTACCCAGGGCATTTAGGAAAAAGAAGTCTGATAGCTGGGCAGCTGTAAATTGATCCGAAGGCAATGAAAGAACTTAGCTCAGGTGTGGGCTAAAACTGAAGGGGGTGGAGCTCCTTCGGGAGCTCACACTTTGCATTTCACTTCCTTTTACTCTTGCTCCCCAATTTCCTTTATTCTATTGCTTCCTAAGTTCACAGATGTGTTAAAAAGAGGAGTGGATTTGGAAACTGAAGACTTGATCTCATCTCTTCTCCACTTAGCTTCCATGTGACTTTGGACAAGTCATCTTATCTTTCTGGGTTTTGGCTGAATTTTCAAGGCAACGGTGGTGTTTCTTTCCTAAGGTCATGGTTAGAAGGAGTCAGGTAAAGGAGCTTTGTAACATTTTACTATCCTCTGTGTTTGTTCAGACAGAGGCAGTTTCCACAGGAATGGGGTCCGAAGCGTAAACAGGGGTGGGGTGGCATGTGTGCAATTGGGAAATGGGAGGTTTCTGAGCTGTTATTTGTAGAGCATAAGTTCAGGAGCATGAGAAAATGATTCCTGATGCAGATACACATTTGGGGTTTGGGGCAAGTTCTCATTCTTGTAGTTGAACACATGTAAGCAGGACTGAGAACAATAATGAAACAGAGAAGCCCCCGAGCTGATATTCACTTCTTCCTTAGAGACGGTGTTAGGGATTCTGCGGTCCTTTCCTGGTCTAACCGTCAGGATCATGGGGATCATGAGGCGAAACTCTGAATTCACCCAAGTTTGTCTTTGGTAAACTGGTCTGGCCTGTAGCAATTCCCTCCCACCATCCTACCGCTAAGAGAAAATAACCTAAGAAAGTTTCCCATGTTCTTTTCATATTTAAATTTGAACCGGGGCTTGACCGAGTGCGGGCTTGATTCTCAACTCTGCCTCCACACTGAAACCATCTGGGGAAATTAAAAACACGCAAACTAATACCTGGGTCCCATCTTGAGAGACTCCGATTGACTTGGCCTCAGGTATGACCGCCAATGTTCCTAAAAGCTTTCAGGCGATTCTAATGGGAAGCTGAGAGCAAACACCACTGGTGTAGTGAGAAGCAGTTGGAATGTCAACCTGAAAACTTACTTGCTGGGTAATCTCGGGCGAGTTCCTTAACCTCTCTGTACCTTGGTTTCCTCATTTAAAAGATGGAGACATGACAGTAATCTAGCTCGCAGTGTTGTCGAGAGGATGAAATGAGTTACTAGATGGAAGGTGCTCAGAGCAGCGTCTGACACATGGGAAGTTAGCTATTTCTATTCACACTAGTGTAACAGTACAGTCCAACGTGCCTCTTTTCTTTCTTACCTTTCTCCTCCTCTCATTTCTGCGATGCTCTTGGGTCTTCTCTGTATCTTTCCTATTCTTTTGCCCTTAATTGCTCCCTTCTTCTCCACCCCGCCTTCTAGATGCTTTTCCCTTTCCACTCATGGGACTGCACCTTGCTGGGGATGTGGTGTCTAGAATCCTAGCAAGGCCAGCCTAAATTAATCAGAAGTGTGAACAATGGATGATTTGGGGAGAAATGTGGTTGATGGCTGCTATCAGGGAAAGGGAACAACAGAACAGAGATCTTGTACCGAACAGATGAAGATCATCGGTGACAAGCATGTCTGCTGTGAACGCACGTGTGGCTAGTGGAGTCCTTCCCTCTGAAGTGGTCCCCGTTCTAACATATCCCTGTTAAACAACAGTTAAATAAATGCTTTCTCTGTCTGTGTCCAAATGACAACCGCAAAATGACACAGCAACGACACGTACGATTTGGCTAGGATGGAGGGCGCGGGTGACCACCACCAAAATGAAACCAAGCCCAGGCAGTATTTTCTTTTATCTGCCCATTAAATAGCAATTGCACACCAAGTCCCCCCACCTCAAATGCTCAACTACCACCTCCAAAAGCCACCTCCCCAACTACAGCACAGAACACAAAAGTATCTGGTAACAAGGTGGGCAGCGCTTTCCTCTCTGCCGCGTTCAGAGCTCGTTTCATCTCTCAACGGCACCTGCCGTGAACGGAGTGTGGGGCCTGCTTTATTTTCAGCTCTTTGAGAATGGAAACAGGATCGGAGACTTCCGTCCTGCCCTTGGGAAGTCTCATCTTTCCCACCTCCTTTCACCAGGGGTTTGGGTCCCCTCGTTCTGATCATTTGTGGTCACTCAAGTGAAGCTCAGCCCCATGGTTTGCTCCCCTTCTCTGTGTCCGGACCAGGGGAGCAGTGGCCTCCCCTCAAGCCGAGGGATGCAGATAAATCTCTGACCCTTCTACGTCCCACACCAGCTTTGATCAAGACTGGGAGGTAGAGGAACCAGGCTCGAGTGGAAAGATGGAGAGTGATTTTTTTCTTCACCATCAAGCCTGACACACTCATGCTCCGAATCCAGTGACTCTCCCTTGCTTCCTCAACCTCTAGAAATGCCAACGGCAAACCAAAGGGAGTCAACAAAATAAAAAGTGGCCAAGGATTTGTTCTCTGCACCTCTCCCCTCTCCCCCACATCTTCCTTTCCAACGTCTTGGAGAAGAACCTGTGATCTCAAAACATAGGCGTGATCTCCAACCTCTAAATACGACCTCTTAACACATAATGTCCCCCAAACTTACAGAATTCCCCACTGCACTCCTGCTCATTGGTACCTCCTTCAAGGGCAGCAGGGCCCAGAGTTCTCCCCTCCCACCCCTCCCTCCCCTCCCTCCCCTCCCTCCAGTATCTCTGTCCTTTGGGGTTTTGTTCTCAATCCACAGCTAATCCCCTTAAAGTGATAGCTGATACAGGGATTAGCTGCTATCTCCTTAGGAGTATTTATATGGTACTAAGGGATTTTAAGAATGCTATTGGTGAAATTTCAAGCAATCCTCTGGCAGGATTGTGTGGAGCTACTTCAAATTATACAGTACAGGGAAGAGGGAAAATGAGCAGTTATTGTGTGCTTACCACGTCCCAGGCATTGTGCCAGAGGCTTCACAGAATGTTCTTTCATTTACTTAGGGAACTGAGAAGGAATTCAGGCTCAGGCAGGTAAATAACGGCCTGAAGTCACACATCTAGTAAGTGGTGGGGTGCGGGGTTTGGGGAGCCCAGAGGCCCCCACCGCCCCATCCTGCCTCTCCTGGTGCACCGGTGGGTGATGCGGCGGGACCCCGGGGGCGGGCGCTCTCCCCGGGAGTGCGGGGCTCCTCACCACCTGCGCCGGCCTCTGGTACCAGGGCCGCTTTCACTCTTCCTCACTTGCGGAGGATCTGTCTGAGTGCCGTGCCAGTCTGGAAGGCTGCCTGGGGTCACCCAGAGTTTAAACACACATTGTGAGAGCCCAAAATGATAAAGTGCTCCCCAAAGCGGCCCACTGACTGGCTTCCAAGATGCTGGTGTGGGGACAGGAATGACTCAGCAGTTTGGCTTTCAAGCCCATGTCTGTCTCTGAGGTCAAGTACAGCGAATGATCCCAGCCTACCAGGCCTGGGGTGAGGAGGGGATTTTATCTCTGAAGCAGTCACAGATAAAGATGCTTCAGTGTTCCACAAATGACAAAAGCCTCTGTGTGTGTGCGCGCATGCATGCGAGTGTGTGTAGTTCAAGTTTCTCAGATGATTCTAGTGTGTTTCTCTTCTCCCTACCCACCCCCACCCCCAATTCTCTGGTTTTGAGAATTTGGGTGCCAGCTGAGAACTTACAAATATACCTCCCTCTGTCTAAACCGAGTCTGTGAGGTTATGAGAAGAGTGAACTAATGGGACATTTACAGATAACCCACACTGAGTCATTACTCAAAGCCATCCCGGCCACCTGACAGGATTTGTCCACTGGTCACGGCAGCATAGTGGGGAGACCAGGACAGCAGGCAAAGAGAGCAGTGCCATACACCGTGCAGACACAGAGCAGGTGCCCATTCAATAGTTTTCAATTAATAAATGAAGGCAAGTACTCTCTGACACAATCATGGGCCAGATGGGAGATATGAACCATGTAATCAACACTCTTCAACTGCCCTGCTCAAGGCTCAGTCACACGAGAAATCAGATGTCTGTGTTTATTCTCAATATCACGAGAACGGTCAGAAAAACAACTTTTACCACTCAGACCCCAGCCTAAGTCTTGTCCAAAAACACTGTACGGATAAAGTAGCTGAATATTTAACTGCCACAGGAGAATGGAAGAAAGTTGGCCTCTTGTTCTTCATAGTATTACTAATGCCTCAGTTTTCAAATATTTTTGGTTTTGTCTCCCCCCAGTTAACTAGTAAGGATGATGCCAACAGACAAAGAAGACATGGGGGCCACTGGGCTGTGGAGAATCAGAGGTCCCCTGAGCTGGAGTCTTCTCAAGAACAGCACAGGCCCGCTCAGGCACGTGCCCTCTATCTTGTTCCAGAGAAGAGCTCGGCTGTCCCTTCTAACTGGTAGAAACAGTCCTGCAGTAAAATGGAAGGATGACACACGAGCTGTCACTATCCTCAAGATTCTGGAGGGCACTTAGGGATGGGGAGGGGAGACGGACACCCACAAGCCCAGAGCCCCTCCCGCTCTGTCCTGCGGATCTTTAGTGCTCTCTAAGCTGGAGGGAGAGGGGTCCCCTGTACACGAACGGGAGGAGTGACGTTGGGATGGTCTCCGAAGGGCAGGAAGAAATTAAGGTACTGGAAGGTATTGTAACAATTTTAAATTTGTCTCACAAATCTTCCTGCAGCCACTTCTCTCCATCGGAACCTGCTATAAGATGGTATCTGATTAAGCTCGGACATATTTGCTTAGGTACATAAAGCTTATGGTCAGCTTCTGCAGGGAGCCTGCGAATGGGGGCTGTGCTACCGGAACAAATGGAAGAACCAGCACCAGTCTCGGCATTAACACTGGGCTCTGTTCCGTCCCAGAACAGTTCTCAAACCTGGGGTGTAATTTTGTTAGGCAGTCAGGTACAAATGGTGTCTTGAGAAGGGCTTTGGAGAGCAGGAAGTAATATCTGGACTCTAACTGGAAATTCTTGATTAAAATACTTGGAGGCAATATGGAAATGGGTAGTTTCTGATAACTGCCAAAGAACCCCAAGTCCAAGGTAAGTAACTGGGATGCTTCCACATCTCAATACACAAAAGGCAGTGGCAGTTAAGGGCATCCGTTTTAAGGTCAGATTGGATAAGACCTTGGCCTCACCGATTAGTAGCTCTGTGACCTTGGGAAAATTGCTTAATCTCTCTAAACTTCTGTTTTCTCCATCTATAAAATGGGGATAATGAGAGACTTTCTAGAATTGCAGGGAAAATTAAACAAAGATTCAGAACACAGGTAAAGTGCTTAGCATCTACTCTGGTTCACAATGAAGTATTCAATAAATGGCAGCTATTATTATTATTAATATTTGATTACTATTCATTCAACAAGGATGTATTAGTACTTATTCTGGGCCAGGTGCTGTACTTTGATTCTATTCTAATTCCAACAGATTAAAAAGTATATATTGATACACATATAAGTCAGGACCAAGGGTAAGAAACAGAGCTCCATGGTATTGACCTGAGAGGTCTAGGAGTTTTCCAACTGTCACAGAATATTAACTCTTCCTTGATCTGTAGATGTACATCTGTGAACAATTCCCCCTTCCTGTACCCTATGCTCCCTGCCCACTCAACAGCAGAAACGCACAGGATCGCTCCAAGAACAGCTGTCCGAAATCGCTTCACAGAGCAAGAACACGGCCGGGACGGCTGGAAACGGGAGGAATTGCTATATAGGAGGTTTGTATAACCCAGCCAGACCCAAGAGGGTAAATGAGGAGGCTGGATGACTTGCCATCTGTGACTGCTGCACCAATATTTACAGCTTCTCTGTCATTAGGATGGCGATGACAATCGGCCTCGAGAAATGTATTGTAAAATCCAGTGAATTTCCTCCCCATATCTTGGAAGTTTGGGAAGAACTGTAATGGATTCCAAACTGTTTTGAATTAACAGAAAGAGCTTTTTCCTGTTTTTCCTGTTGCCGAGTTCCAGCTGGAACCCTCCTAAGCTTTTCTCCAGCAAACAGCCAACGCCCAAGGGGGCAAAGTGTCCAGTGGAGTGTCCTGGGGCTTGTCAGCTTTATTGAGCTTTCTACTTGGCCTTGGTTGCTGGTGGGTTTGAGGAGTTTGCTGGTGTGGCTGGCGTGAGGCTGTGGCGCCAGCTGCAAGCATGCCCTTGCTGGAGGCAGTGTGATTACGCTTGACGCCACCCGTCCAGCCGGCGAGACCAGAGGGGGCAAGGGAAGTTCTTCCCTTATCACCACTCCCAAGGAAGCTGTGCTTCTGGACTCTGGGCCAGACCTTCAGGAGAGCAGTGACGGGACCACAGGTTGGGGCCACCGACACCCTGAGGGAGTTGACCGCATCCGCCAGCCAGGTGGCAGAAGAGACACTGGGAGGTGACAGTGAGGACACCTGGGTTTCCCTCCTAGCACTGCTGCTCACTAGTTGTCAGCTCACCTAAGTCTATGACTCTCTCTTCTCTTTCTATGGAATAAGAATGAAAATACAGGAGAATTGTCAGGATCTAATGAGAGAATGAAAGGGACAAAGTGCTGTCCTTTGGTTCTGGAATATTGTTCTTTTTAGTCTCATTCTTCTTGCCTGAAGCTCGGAGGAGAAAGAGGGAGAGAGGAGAAAACCTTGAGAAGACCTAGGTCATCTTCCTCAGCAAGTGGTTTGCGACTTGAATACATAGTAGAAATGCTGAACACCAGGCCAATCTAAGGACCAAATCTAACAGCATCAGCGGTTTCTAGGACTGAAGCTGAGTGACAGTGATCTTTACGACTGCAACTCCAGTTTTCTCAGCAAACACTTAGTTGGGTCAAATCAGGTACTTTCATCCAAAAATCCCCTTTGGGTCCTCTGGGGATCCCCCGCCCTTAATCTCCCCAATCCCTCACACCCCACTCTTACATAATGCCCATCTCCCCATTTTCCCTTCAGTCTAGGTTCATAGCCTTGACCAGAATGAAACTCTTCTGTGATTCTAAGGCCAGCTTAGAAGAAGGTCACTGGGATCCCTGCCCAAAGTGCTTCTCTCTCAAGTCACTAAAGCTATCTGTAGGCTTCAGAATAAACTGCAGAGGAGAAAATAATCCCTCTTGCTAAGAATAAGCAGGATCAGAAATTTGTTTACGGCATCAAACCTTCTTGCTTGCACAAATGTTTTCCCTTTCAGGAAAACCCAGGACGGGAATTGAGAAATTACATGTTGTACAACAAATTATATGTTGTACTCCAATAAACCACAATCTGAGATGTTGGTTTCACCATCTATAGATGACTGGGACACTGATCCCCCTTGGAACACAGTCTCTGGATTGGAAATGACTGGAGTAGTTCTTTCTCTGGCCTCTACCCAACCAGCTTCTCTGGATAAAGAAGGGAATCAAATTCCTTGGTGTTGAACAAACACGGGGTCCAGTTTATTCATTCTTATCTAGTGCCCATAGGTTGGCTTCATCTACAAAAGCAAACTTTGATCAGGGAAGGATGTGCCTTTTGTGATATGGGAACTAGTCAATGGTAAGTTCTGTTTTTATTTTTAAAGGAAGTCTCAAATGATTCACAGGGTTTTCTTCTCATTATAACCACAGATATAAGATTTTAAGAATGTATGAATGGCAGCTACCTTCAGATTTCTTTCACTGTTGTGAGGATCTAATGAAATCTGGATATTGGCTACTGTGAAGACAGTCTGGGAAACGCTAAGAGAAACTTGTTTATACAGCATCAACATTTAAATGATACCGTTTTTAATTTTCATAATTGAAAGCCAAAGTCTGCAGTATCTATTAAATTGAATAAGTTATTCTCAGAGCTATTTTTGACCAATTTAGAAAAATTTTAAAAGTCTAACTGAATCACTGATTTTCAAATAATCTAGCTTGTGTGTTATGGGCAGTATATGGCATTTTTCTAGATGAAATCATACTGTTGTCTTATGTGCCCATAAAACAACATTGCTCAGGTTCAAAAAGCCCTGATTTAGCATGATTATTTCTTGTCTGACCTTTCCTGGATAGAAACTAAGTATCTTTGAACGGCTTATTTCAAATGCCTCCCTTATTATCTGTGGTAGGAATATAAACTGGTACAAACTACACGGAAAAACCATCTGGCAATAATGAAACAAAAGACTTAAAAGTGTTCATAGCCATCTACCCAGCAATTCTACTTCTGGTAATTTAGAATGAGAAAATAATCTGAAATGTTAACAGAAATTTACACATAAGAAGAATCACCCCAGTGGAATTTAGAACACATTTCCCATAATTTTTTATATTCTTCTCTATAGGTTCTTACAACAAATTATAAGCAACCCAAACATAAATAGGAAGATAATTTAGTGTGTGATGGTCTTTTACAAAATGAAATACGTTATAGTCATTAAAAATGGCAGCATATATTAGAGAAATGCAAATCAAAACTACAATGAGGTATCACCTCACACCAGTCAGAATGGCCATCATTAAAAAGTCCACAAATAACAAATGCTGGAGGGGGCGTGGAGAAAAGGGAACCCTCCTACACTGTTGGTGGGAATGTAAATTGGTGCAGCAGCTATGGAGAACAGTATGGAGGTTCCTCAAAAAATTAAAAATAGAGTTGCCATATGATCCAGCAATCCCACTACAGGGCGTATATCCAGACAAAACTATAATTCAAAAAGGTACATGTACCCTTATGTTCATAACAGCACTATTCACAATAGCCAAGACATGGGAACAATCTAAATGTCCATCAACAGATGAATGGATAAAGAAGATGAGGTGTGTGTGTGTGCGTGTGTGTATACACACGCACACACACATACACACACAACAGAATACTACTCAGCCATAAAAAAGAATGAAATAATGCCATTTGCAGCAACATGGATCCAACTAGAGATTACCATGCTAAGTGAGTTAAGTCAAAAAGACAAAGACAAATACCATATAATATCACTTATATGTGGAATCTAAAATATGACACATATGAACCTATCTATGAAATAGAAACAGACTCACGGACATAGAGAACAGACTTGTGGTTGCCAAGGGGGAGCAGAGGTGGGGGAGGGGTGGAGTGGGAGGTTGGGATTAGCAGATGTAAGCTATTATATATAGAATGGATAAACAGTAAGTTCCTACTGTATAGCACAGGGAATCATGTTCAATATCCTGTGATAAACCATGATGGAAAAGAACACAAAAAAGGAATGTATATCTGTATAACTGGATCACTTTGACAGCAGAAATTAACACAACACTGTAAATCAACTATGCTTCAATTAAAAAAATTTTTTAAATGGTAGCATATATATATATATTGTATATATGCTAGCACATACATAGAAACTTTTTGGTAAGGGGGAAATAGGATTCTCTTAATCCTATTTTATTCTGAGGATAGAGAGCTTTACTTTTCACTTACACCTTTCTGTACTCTGAATTATAAAATGACCATATATACTTTTATTTTTAAAATTAATAAAAATATTAATAAAGAGCATTAGTGGCATGAGAAAATGATTAAGTGAAAAAAGGAATATAAACATGGTATGTATAGTATGATTAGGAAAAATCTTAGAAATATATCACATGTTAATAATTATATTTCCAACTTTCAATAAAAATAAAATGTGCCTTAAAATATTAGCTAGTTAAACAATGCCAACTTGTTTTCTAATCTGGTTTTCCAAAATTGAATCTTTTTCTCCCAGTGGACCTCAAATAAACTGGAATCTCATTCTTCTTTGCTGAATTAATCACAGATCCCAGATGATCAAGGGTCAATTTGTTTAAGAAGTAGATACCGTCAAGATATCAAAACATGTTGGATAGTGTATTTTTGTTACATTGAACATAACACAATAAAGGGGTGCTGCTTCAGAGTTAACTTGCGCTGTGTTGTTATCTATATGCACCCTAGTCATGTAAAGGGCAGTATCAGTGTAGACTCTGGAGCCAGACTGCCTTGGTTCATCATCCTGGCTCCACCTTTGCTGCCTGAGTAATCCTGGGCAAGTGACTGAACCTTTCAGTGCTTTAGTTTCCTTGTTTGCAAAATGGTACTTACCTTACTGGGGTTGTGAGAATTAAATGAATGTGTGTGAAGTGGCTAGAACACTTCCTGCACACAGTAAGTACTTAATAAGTGTTTGCTACTATTATCATTACTAATACACCATGCACCTGATTTCAGAAGCATTCTGCGCTGGAGTAATTGGATAACAAAGGACTGCTCTTTGTAACATGCTGTCTAGTTACACACAGCTTACATCTATAGGACCACTGTCCCCTACACATCAGTTTTCACGCACAGAGGATATTCTGTAGAGTACACACAAAAAGCTCGCCTGAAGTCCATTTCAGTAATGAAAACCGGTCACTTGAAAACAATCTTTATATTAAAGAGATGACACTAAAACTTTCTTCTACTCAAGTTGGAAACGTGGAAGGCCAATGAAACTAGGATTTAGTATAAAACCTGGTTGTCGGAGTTGGTTAGTTAGATCATGTCCTTGCAAGGCCAAAAGTACAATGACTGGCTAAACAACTCAGTTTATTTCTCTGCTGGGTATTCTTTGGTTCAGACTGCATTCTTAATCACAGCCAACCACCTCACAAAGGTACTTCAAAGGGAGCCAACAGAGGACTTTACACAGGAGAGGAGACAGGGCTCAGTAAATGTGTGTTCCTTGATTGCTGACCCTGGGAAAGCAATTCAAAGTAACACCTCACTGATGCTGGGGCCAGACCATAATTTGATCACAAGCACAGTGGTGCTTTCTCTATGTCAAGTGAGCACTGTCTTACAAAGTTATATATGTCATTACTTAAATGGAGAATAGATTGGCCTTCTGGAAAGGAAAGGAAAAAGACAAGGAAAAAGAAAATAAAGAGGAAAAAAAGCAGACAAGGGCATTTGTCTTCCATGTTTGGATTTGACTAGAAAAAATATTTTGAAGAAGAAAAGAAAAGTACCTGAGTTACCCACAGCCTTCAAACAGGAAGTCAACAATATTCTTTCTCGGTATGTCACATAGGTAGTTACACTCCCATGGCATCATACCATTGGCATTTTCCATATGAAAAGTGTGGTAAGTGCAGAGAGAAAAGACACATAGCCTAACACTAAGGAAAGTCCAAATTATTTCAGCCAACCCACCACCACGCCACCCTCTTTCACGGAAGATCCAAAGAAGCAGCTTACCTCCACTAAGAATAATGACAGCTATAAATATTGCCAAGTCGCTGTCATCTAATTCCAGTGCATTGAACTTCACAGCAAACTCGAACTTGGGCTCCATAAAGTCACCAAAGGGCTTTCGCAGGCTCTTTAAAAACTCCCTCGTCATGAATCCTTGGCCCTCGGATATGAGAACCCCATCCTTATTCATCAAGGAGGCCAGCATCGTGTAAATGATCTCATGGACGCCGTATTTTAGGAGAGTTACTTGGTCATTCAAGTCAAGATTTACAAACCCAGGAATACTCTTGGCATACTCTGTGATCTCCTGCACAGCTTCCACGGAACGGAACTGACACCCCTGAAAGATGCGGATGGCCACTTCTTTGCTTGGCTCCTGCAAGGGGGTGATGTGCTTGAACTTGATTTTATCTTCTCCCATCATTAAGGAATTCATGTCATAGATAACAAACGGCTGCAAAGAAAAAAGGGAGAAAATGGCTGAGTTGGAGATTTCTAATTCAGTCAACACCACCCCAGGTTCTTTATGTACACTTGCTTTGCTGACTAAAATCTTTAAAGTCTAAAACACTTAATTAATAATGAGAAAATACTCATGTCTTGATTAATCCTCCAAATTGTCTTCTGGGACTAAACATATTTCACTAATATTGGCCGCCCTTTCCTTCCACTTATACTGCAACACCTTACCTGTGACTGGCTAATAGCTCAAATTTCTGTTCTTTGGAGGGTCTTTGTTGTTGATTATTCAAATGATATGAAATCTACTGTTTATTTTGGCTTTCAATGGTGTATGTTTTTAAACTTCAATAAAAAATTATTTCAGCAACTCAGGGTTGAACAGACCCACTTGGACATAAAGTAATCTTGCAATTATAGATTAAATCTACTCAGATCTTGAAAGAAACACAGTGTGCATGTAAACTACACTTAACTATAAGAAAAATCAGTCTGAAAGCAGATTAAAAATACTGAGCCAAGAAAATGTGTTTCCTTTTTTTTAATGCTCTGGAAGCAATCTGTTTCAGAAAGAGCAGCTGTGTAAGGCCTGTGGGTAAAAGCTGCAAAAGTGTCAAATTAAAAAACTTATTTTTCAAAGTATGTGTCCTTAAGGGTCAAGAATCAATAAAACACGTTTATCAGTTACTCAGGTTTGCAGTAGGCTGCTTTCAAAAGCACTGTTGTGTTAGTCATAGATGATCTTTCTCTTTCATTTCCTCATATAGCATTAGCCAAAGGTTTGTGGTCTGTGTGAAATTCTCAAGGCTACTCTGAATGAGAAGCGGCTACACTTTATATATATAGTGGATCTACTGAGCTCCATAAGGAGTTACCCCTAATAAGACTTGAGGGTATCTGGGTTCCAGCTTTGGTTCTGCGGTTAACTACGTGACTTTAGAAAAGTCATTTATCTTTCCTAGGCCTCAAATTTCTCAACTGAGGGGAGTGGATTGCATCGGAAGTTTCCATCTCTTCTCTTGAGGATGTGCTCGTTGCATTTCTCAGATGTAGTGTCTGTGATGTATGCGTGTATGTGTATCTGTGTGAGTGTGCATGCATACTACATGTCCACTGAACGTGAAGTCTTTGATGTACTAAAAATAAAGTTTCTTTTGAGCAGAGAGGCTGAGAATTCTCTCCTCGTTGGCAAGAGGAAGCAGATGAAGTGAGTGCCAGCAGTAGCCAGCTTCAAGACCCACTGGTTCAGAGAATCTGACTATTAATCTCTATAGGAGTCTATGATCGTCACCAAACTTTTTTTTTTTGGCTGCACCACATGGCTTGCGGGATCTTAGTTCCCTGACCAGGGATTGAACCCGGGCCCTGGCAGTGAAAGCGCAGAGTCCTGACCACTGGACCGCCAGGGAATTCCCTTCACCGAACTAATAGGTCTATTCTACACTGAAGGAAATAACAGTAATACTAAGGGGTTTTCGATGTTGAGTAGATTTCCAAACTTGCCTATTATTTCCACACCATTCACTGGAGTTATTCCAGAAATTGTTACTTTTTTAAACCCCCAAATTCACTTCAATTGTATTGTTTAGCAAATACAAAACCACAAAATAGGACAGATGTTAGTAACCCAAGAGTAAGCTCGCCTGGTGGCTCTAAGTCTTCAAGGAAACCAGGAGTGAAGAGTGCTTACTATGTTTTTGGGAATTTCGCTCCCCCCCCCTCCCACTTCAAATTGATATTATTAACGGGAGAGGAAAGAAAGGACGGAGTGGATAAACAGTCACATCAGTTAACACGTGCTAAGTTTCTCCAGAATGCCAGATTCTAATCATGAGAAAAACGTTAACAGAACCTAGGGAGAGGTCGTTTCTGTCCTCCAGGAGTTTTGTATGTATTATAATTTACGTTAACAAGAGCCTGGCTTTCTTTACTGCCATGACAATCTGACGGTACCTGAAGAGTCGCCCTGTACCTGTACGAGTACCAAAAACAACGGATATGACATCATCCCCTCTTCACATATGAAAAGACGCTACCTCGATCTGCCCACTTGAACTTTTGGATGAGCTCAACCACTCAGCTTCTTGGCACAGAATGGATGCATCAAATTCTTCTACCTCCATGTAAGCAATTTATCTGGAACTATGCCCTGATAAATCATCCTGTGACTCTTCCCCTTGACTTCCCCTGTCCCTCATATAAAGCCCCGGGTTCCTGTTTTCGAAATTCTGTGAGAGTTGCACATAGGGCACAATCCTGCTAATTTTCTCTCTCAATTTAACAACAATGTGACTTGGTAACCCCTTGGCAATCGGCATTGGTCAGGATTTCCTGGCAGTAAACACTCAAGGACACAGAAAGGAATCAGCAGCCCCCACCATCATGCCAAACCATTCCAGGTTTTCTTTTTTTTAAATAAAGATCCCTTCAGCGTTTTCAAAACGTGAATTGGCAGAGAATTATGGGTATTGACATGCAAATGAATCCCAGGTGGATTTCTTTGTTTTTCCTCGTCATAGCTGATTATGCTGTTTTCGGTGCATTTCTGAAGTCTGCATAGATTCTTTCAACCCCCCTGCGGATCTGTCAAACTGAAAGAGTGATCAGACACGATCTGCCCAGAGATCTGCCTTTCTTCGCCACCAATTCACCAATTCTTAGACTGCAAACAGTTCACCTCCACATTTCACACTGGGACCTCCTTATCCTGAAACAGCGAAAAGATAGTGGCCCACCTGCTTTGCAGAGGGCTGACCTCTTAAAACCACGTGTGGAGTTCAGCCAGTGGAGTTTACCTTGGATCATGAAGTTAACATTACACTTCTGGTGAAATATTCCCCATAAACTGTACTTCACTTCCATGTTTCTGTATTTTCTACAAAGCAAAGGGAAGCCTTACATTCTCTATTAGCTTGCACCATATCACTGGATGATCTGCCACTTTAAGAGGAACCATATCCTCTTCAAATGTGGTCTTAATGATTTTACACTTTTAGTTGGGGGCTAACAATGTATTTATCTTCAGACACTATATCAAATGGCTAGATAAGCATCTCTCCTTAACAGGAAAGAATGCTTAATTATGTCTAGGATGTTATCAGGGATAGATCCAGGCTTTGTGGGGCCTGAAATGTACACGATTGTTGAAGACATTTACAACCGTTGGGTTCAGTAATACAAATTATAAGAATAAAGAGCTTAGGCCCTTTCTTGAGCCGTTGGAAGGGGCTCAGCACAAGGGAGAGGCCCTGAAGCTTCATTAGCTTCATGGTGAGTCGGCCTTTGGCTGTTGTAAGTGCTTGTATTTCTCCTATTTTGGACACACCAGAACAAGGTCAGAATGGAATGAAGAAAATTGCACTTGAACACAATGTTTCTCCAGGGAAACAAAACGGTTTCTGTAAGAGGAAGTTAGTTTTCTTTGGAGAGATACATGAAGTGTAATTTATTTTGATATGTTTTGATTTTCAAAAACGGCTCCATGTATCAAAACTGGGATGGGATTAAGGGGACTGTTTTTATAGATAACTAAAATTAGTTCGAGATCTATAGCACACCTGCTACATATAACGCAAAGATCATGGGGGAAGCTGGCTTACTAATGAAAACAAAGTAGAGTAATAAAACTTTACTGTTCTGAATGGACAGATAGAACAATATTGTTTCTTAGTAGTCCAACAATGTCAGCATTTTAATATACAAGTTGTTTTAGTGATTATACATGAATGCTCTAAGTTTACAGCTCCCTTTGAATGATAAAATGGCAAGCTAGAGGAGATAAATGAGAAAATCAACTAAGAAAGCACAGATTATTCTGGTGATTTCTCCAATTTGGGAGATTGAAATTAGTGCAGGATTCAATCACCTGGTAACCAGGTCAGAGTTAAAACTGGCCTGGAGAAAGGTGTGCCCCATCCCATGGGGCTCTCCTGGTAATCTTAGTTTTCCTGACAGATTAGAGCAAAGGCTCAAGGAAGAAAATTGAATTCTTAGGGCCTATCTTCTTCATCTTCCTTTCTTCTTTCTTTTTATACTTCTGACTTTTCATCTTCTGAGACACACATGGTTCTCCTTGATTAGCTCCAGTGGGTGAATGTGAATCCAAAATGCATTGGTTGGGTTTCCTCAACTTTCTGGTTTCTCCCCTGTCGTTCCTATTTCCCTCTTGTTGAGAACCATGGGGTTTAGAGAACTAAAGGGTCTTCAGAAATAACCTACATCATCATTCTCTGACTATGTATGAATAAACTGAACTCGAGACTTTCCAAAGTCAAACAGCTATTTATAGCAAACCCTAAACCAGATCTCCTCACTCATGACTAATTCTTTTCTCTTTCTGTTGCTTTCTACATGACTTCCCCACTTTTGCTTTTTTAAATACAATGACTATTCTGGGAGGAAGTGGAGCTTTTAAACTCTTATATGCCGGGATCTTGGAGGCAGTGTCCTTTGAACTATTATTTCCTAGAGATGCCAATTAAGTGCTGTATGTGATCGAAGTTAAGTTTGAATGTCTCTCAAACGTAATCTTGTTTTCCTACATGGTTTAGAGATTTAAGACAAATAAAAACTTAATACGAAGAATTATTCACACTCTAATGAACCAGCACATAGCCACAGCTCTTAAAGAAAAGTCTATTGCTGGCCAAAATGTTACTCAGCTGGCAAACAAGGGTACTGGCCAACTGAGTCTAATCATTAAAAAATGAAAAAAAATTAAAATGCTTTTCTTCTTAACTATATAGAATATTATCTTTTTAATTTATCGTCTGAAAGAACACCATTGGTTCAGATCTGTTATATCTTTAGCTATATTCCCGACAGTATTGGAAATAAAGAAATTTATTTTTTTAATATGAACATATGGATTAATGATTCCAGGAGTCCAACTTCTTTAGTCACCATTGAAACAAATCAGCACTACCATCCTGCTCTTTATACTGTGGTTCCTAAGGCTCTTTTCTCTGAGGGTCTGTTTGGTATCTTTCTTCCCAGGGGAGCAAATTCCAGCTCACTCAGGCTTTTCCACAGTGAAAGGGGGAAAGAGACCACACTTTTAGTTGTTAAGTGTAGGATTTAAAAGGACAGATATCTTTCCAACAGTTTGAGTTACCAGATTCGAGGGCCCTTGTAAATTTTAGGATGCGAAAATTTAAATGGGTACAGAACTGTTTTCACAGAAGTTTACATTTCAATACTGGTTTTACTATTTGAAAGGTTCATATTTCACACACTATTTAGAAGAACCGTTTTTATGATGGCACCAGTTTGCTCCTGTAATTATAAAAACAGTGACTCCACATAGATCCATCATAAGCAATGGGATGCTTTGGGACCCAAAGTCCAATATAGTACAAATAACAAGCTTTATTCCTTATTTGCAGACAGAGTGCAGCCAGGAGGGCCTCACCATGTCTCAGATATGGAGTGAAAAGTTGGCAGACACACCAAGGGTTTTTCTATTTATTGTTTTATGACAAACCATGGCACTGAAGATGGTTTTTGAAAACCACTCTCTGTTTATTTTCATCAACAAACATGGGATCACGTGACAGCGACACACCCAGTGTGATCATCGCATCAGGGGAGTAGTCAAACACTGGGAACTTCCAAAGTCCATTCAGTTCTCAGGTTGCCTTCAGGAGATAAGCACCCTCGCTCTAGCATATCTGTAGTTTTTAGAGTTCAGTAGGTTCTCTCAAAGAAGGGGCTGGGCTGGAACAAGCCATTGAAAGGGAAGTAGACTGTGAGGACAGTCAGTGCTATTCCTATCTGAGGGTGGCTAAAAGGCCTAGTGCTCCTAAAATTTCTTCTCCGGTGATCCACATCCTGTGAGTCCATTTCCCATCTTTCCCTAAGCCTAAAGTTCCCAAGCATTATTCTTTGAGGCAAGACAATGGAAGTAGGGCCAATCATATCCCAAAGATACGATATCTAAGTTAAAAAGATAGGAGGGGAGAAGGGGCAGTTAATTCATCTGTTCATTTATCTGTTCTGTTCTGCAAGGTGGCACCAGTGAATAAGAGATAGAAGAGAGTTTAGTGGGGAAGGGAGAAGCCCTGGTTGGCCTGGAGGCAAATGCTGGAGCTGGCCCTAGGCAATGGTTAAAAGGAGCAGGAAGATAAATTTAAAGAATGGCCTCTTCAGTAAAGTCATTTCCTTTCCCAAAGGTTCTGGGTAACTGGTCATCCATCCACTATGCTGAGTAGCCTCCCCCAGGCTTGACTGAACCAACCCTAACAACATCAGTTCAAGCAAGGTGTATAGTGAGACGCAAACGGCTCTATCGCACCAGCCACGGCCCCTCTTCCACATGCCCCACCTTCTCAAGAGTCCACACTTCTGCAAAACTTCTCCTATCAAGGCAAATCTTAACTTTCAAAAGTCCTGGCCAAGTGATAACATAACAGCCCTGAGACAGATGCTATTGAATGAATAACATGACCACGGTAAGATAAAGAACAAATCTCTAGTCTCACTGGAAGTCACATTTTGATTTTTTTTCCCTTTCGCATATTCCTCTCTGAACTATTTCTTTCCACTAGTGCTTAATTTGATTTTGCAAGATAAGGAGAAAAGAGAGAGCCAAACAATTCTATTGCAGTTTTGTGTAATCAGGGGATGGACTATTCTAATTTGGCCCAGTCTCTTTTTCCTTCCCAGACCCTAACAAGAGGCAATTTTGCCTCTATCCAGATCTTTAACAGTGCCCGGGTTGGTGAGAAAATCTTGGGTTAGAGGCCCTCTGATGAAAGTCCAGAATTTCAAAGGGCATAGCAGAAGCTTTTTTTTTTTTTTTGCGGTACGCGGGCCTCTCACTGCCGTGGCCTCTCCCATTGTGGAGCACAGGCTCCGGACGCGCAGGCTCTGCGGCCATGGCTCGTGGGCCCAGCCGCTCCACGGCACGTAGGATCTTCCCGGACCGGGGCACGAACCCGTGTCCCCTGCATCGGCAGGTGGACTCCCAACCACTGCGCCACCAGGGAAACCCTAGGCAGCAGCTTTTAACTCAGTTAAGCAAATACATTCTGAGTAACTATTACGGGCAAAGCACAGTCCTAGTTACTACAGAGGGAAAAAGGAAAAACTTGAGAAGCCTATAATCAAGCATTTTGCAGCCCTTTCCCTTAAAAAAGCTTAATACCTATTTACCCCATAAAAAGCCTACAGTTACCTTAGTTTCAACTCAAAGATTTAGAGCCAAGGAGTCAACTGGAGCGAGCTTTTAAAGTGATTTACAGTGGATCGGGCTGTGGGCCCCTGAGTAACACGCAGAACAGTATGCTGGCCACTGGGAGTGTAAATTTAAAATCTTGACTACTGAGGAAATTTGGTTTTTAAATGCTTTCCTCTTATCTTTCAGGTACTATTACATTAATAGGATTTCCAGTGTGGACTGCAGGTCTGGATTGGGAGATTAAAAGAAGGTGAGAAAGCAGTTCCTGGAAACTAAATGGCCCAAGGCAAACTGTGGAGTAGACACTGTGCTCTGGGCTGTCCCCCTGTCATCAAACCTCTCCCAGCTCAGGGTCTCTGGTTAGGTACCCTGTCCCACATGGGCTCTCAGCGAGCTGTTGCAAGCTGCCTTCAATTGTTAACCCTATTTGGCTGTGTCGCCCTGATCTTCCTTTTGTTTCTCTACCTTTAAATGAACACGGTTTACTTTCTGTAGTCAAATAAACTATGGAGAGGTCATTTGCTTTTGTTTTGCTGTGCCCTGATTCTTTCATTTAAAGAGTACGTAGACTGAGCTTTACTATGACCGATACTCCGTCGCCCTGCCCTGTGGAAGACAGCAGCCCGCCTCACTAGAATTCAAGAACAAAACAGCACAAGGAAAATTTCCTGTGAATGTACTGGGACAGCAGAACAAGGTGGAAAATTCCTGCCAATCTAAATATCCATAAAAATAAACCATAACTCAGAATGCTTTCCCAAGGTGAAACTTTCACAGTATCTATGTCAACCTGGCCACTGCTGGCTGATGGGCAGGACTGGCTTCAGGGAGGAGAACGCATCCGAGTGGGAGGCACAGGGCCTGCGTTCTCGTGTCACTTCTTCCACATGCTAACTCTGTGACCTCAGGGCAAAGTGTTCAACCTCTCTGGACTTCAGTTTCCTCATCTTTAAAAAGAGGATAGTAATAGCAGCTGTAAGGTGGTCATGGGTCTTGAACATAATAAATATGCAAGAATTAAAAAAATTATAAACAACTGGATACAGGTGTAATACTGTCAGAAATTTAAAAAAATTATAAACAACTGGATACAGGTATAATACTGTCAGAAAACCTACTGCCCTTCTTTATATTTGGCTTTTTATGCAGTAATATACCACAAAAGTTTTCTTTTTCTATTAGCTGATTCTACTCTTACGGTTTAGCTAAAAGGGGGAAAAAAAACCCATCCTGAGATAGTCATCAAAATATATTAACGGGTGATAAAACTTTTCCCAAAATATAACTGAGTGGGGAAAGAGTTACACATTTCTGTCCAGTAATCGCACACCTTTCCTGCGGGGGTTCATTTGAAAATAAACGACAGCATAAGAAGGCTTTCAAGGGCTGGGACAGTGTCTTCTGAATGTTCTGTGGCTCTTACTACCCTAGGAACCTGCTGCAGATATTATACTCAGAGTCAGACCCTACCTGTGAAAACTACGGTACAGAGATGTGACCCAGGTCACAGTGCAAGCTGATGGCAGAATTGGGCCCAGAATTCAGGCACAGTTATATTTTGTTTTAATATAATTCCAAGTAGCTTTCTCAGTTTCCTATCAGGGAAGAATTTTGCTTCTTGGAAAACTTGACTCAATCACCATTATAACCCACTCTGGGTTTCCTAAACAGTGGTCATCCATGTGCCTGCAGATGTTTGAGAATGCACTGGGGTAGGCCCGGCTGCACAGAGCCTCCAAGAAGATAAAATTCATACAAACAATAAAAGGACAGAGCTTCCACTTCCCAGGAATAATCAGGACAGTGCTGCAAGGAAAGAAAAGTGGTGTAATATCTGAAATGTATTTTTATACCCCACGGAGAACTTCTAAGAGGTAATTTGAGTAGTTCTGAATGATACAATAATGGGATTAACTACCTTTTCCAGACCTAGGTCAGGCCCTTCCCAGGGAAAAGCAGAGCTATTTGAAGGCATATAGATGTGGCCAGTTATTTTGATGCCAAGAAAAGACAAGGATCCTGAAAGAGCGTGGTGGGATGAGGGAGGTCAGAGTTCATTTGTTCAAGTTAAGATGACCTGTACCTTTTTACACTATTCTCAAAAATTTTATTAGGAGAACTTGAAGGAGTTTTTCCCTTTTCAAAATGTTTACTTACCCTATCTGAAAACACTTCCTTTCCTCTGTTTCAGACTCAGCCTGTGGTACGTACCAGCCAACAGCTGAGTGGTACTCCGCATGTGTGTGTGTGTTTGTGTGTAACATGGTAAGTCATTTACTCAAAGGGAAAACAGCAACAACAAACCCAGCCACCCCAAATGAAGACAGTAGAAGAGAACTAACTGATTTGTCTGTTGTCTTTCCTGTCAAGATCGCCCTCGCCTTTGCCTTGGTCAGCGGGAAGGACTTTATGTACGAGTCATACAAATGTTTTGCCAGGGCCCGGAGATCAGCAGACTCTGGGTTCAGCTGGTCGATATCACTGGAGATCTCTGCCAACAGCTTCTCCTTCTCGGCCTGGGGCATCCGCCCAAACCTGATGGCTACACAGGAAGAGAAACGGCAGGATGAATGACTGCATTACTGTAGATATATACATCACAACTTCTTTTATCCTTTCATTCATCAATGGACACTTAGGTTGTTTCCATTTCTTGGTTATTGTAAATAATGCTGTAATGAACATGGGGGGGGGATGAATTGAGTCTTATTAAAAATGTTTTTGTCCTTTAACATCTAAGGGGTGAACTTGCAGTCATATCAGGCTTTTGACAATGAGTAAGGCTTCATCTCATGGTCAGTTTTCCACTTTTAACATGTTGATTTTGCAACAGCTGTAGCCTGTAAATGAGACTTATATAACACTATTGCTTTTCATATGACTGTTGCCAATAACTTACGTTTTTCCACCTCTCTTTCTTGAGGAAAAAAAAATGTGCGCATTTAGAGGTTTTGCAGGATTTGACAACCTAATAACTATCACTTTATTTTCCAGCTCCTTTAAAGTAAAACAAGGAGCAGCCTTATCACCATTATTAAGTAATTTTTAAGTTGGGGTAACATTTTTCAAACTACGTGTAAAGAATATTTAAACATTTGCCTAGGTTTCTTTCCAAGGTCGAGATGAGCAAGACACGACAGCCTCATCTCCTGACCCTGAAGTCTTACTTGACAACATTTAATTCATTCACTGAACACCTGTTTGATGGAAGACGCTGGCTTGACAGGCTGGACTGGGAGACACAAGGATGAAAGGGAAGCATCTAGTAGATCCCAGATATAAAAGAGCCTAAATATACATGGATTATTCTCTCTCTCATGTACCGCTCTTTATCAGCTCCTTCCTTTCCACCTAAGCTGAGTTTAAGCTTCTGACCCTGGCATGATCTCCCCGTCATGCTCTTTCCTCCACCGCTGGACTTATTGAAAGAGTCATCTTCCCTTTCTGTCTTAGTATTTACTTCCCAACCCACTGCAATCTAGTTTTCCTCATTTAAATTCACCAAACCTTCGCTCTTAAAAGGATCCAAAGCCTTCCTCACAGTCAGACCTAGGGACCTCTTCTAAGCACTCATTTTCTGCTTGAGCTCCCAGCTTCCTCCCTGCCGTGAACACTGTTGACCTTCTCCACCCTCTTATTTCACATTTTTCTCACACTGGTTTGTGCTTTTCTGGCTCTCCTATCTTTCTGCCTGCTATTTTCCAGACGTCTTTGAGGGTGCCTCTTCCTTCACTTGTATTCTGCTATTCCTAGTTTGATCTTCTCTCTAACTCAGAAAACGTGCTAATGACTCCTGCCCTCTCTTCCCTGAGATTTGGACCCTTATTTTGCGCTTCGTCCTGTGTTCCTTTGCACATGGATGCTGGATATTCCATAAATACCTCAAATGCAACATAAAATCAAACTTTTCATTTTCCCCTCCAAACTGTCTCCTCTTACTGTGTTCCTTTCTTGATTAATTCACTCTATCACCCAAACTAGACACCTCAAATAATCTCTGACAACCCCTCTCTCCTTGGACACTCGTATTCATTGGTCACTGCTGAGATATTTCTCTCAATGCCATTTCTTCTCACCGTTCCCAATGTTTTAGATCACAATATTGCATTGGTCTTCTGATGGTTCTCCCCGATTTTTCCCTCTCTAACTTCTCCTTTTTAGCTGTCAGTAGTTTGGTTTTTGGTAATACAGGTCTGATCACTCCCTCGATTTATAAGAATGTGGTGCTACAGGAAAGGTAAGAAACACAGAAGAGGAAGAATGGGGAATTAGAAGTCAGATGGAAAAGAAGGCTTTTGAACTGGGCCTTCAGCATCACACAGGATTTTGACAGGGGACGGAAGGACACAATATGCAGAGCCCCAGAGGTATTCTATCACAGGGCACTTTGCAGGAACAGCAAAGTACGCAGTTTGTCTGAAATGTAAGTGGAAAGGGCAGCAGAGGGAAAAGGAGGTGAAGGCTAGATTATGGGTGGTAATGAATACCCTGCAGGTATAAGTACCACAGCTCCTTTAGGACTTTTTACTTTGTTATATTTTCTGAAAGGTAACATTTGGGTGATTTTTCCTCACGCCACAAAGAAGATGAAAGAAACAAAAAGTAACATGCTGCAGTTTAAATTTATTTGCCATTCAGGCTTTTCTTTTTTTGCAACATACATAGTGCTTCTGTTTACAAGGAAGGAGAGGATTACCTTATAAATGCTGAATGCCACAAAAATCTGTGAAGCCATTTTGCTAGCATTTTATGAAGCTGCTAAAAAACTATTTTGAAAGTTGTCGCTTTTTTTTCAATAAAAGAAAAAAATCCATCATTTATATAATAGGATATCCTAATCAGTAAAGCTAAGGTTTCACTAACTTTTTATATTTATAAAAATTATTATTTTTGTCCAAACTGAATGGTATGGGGAAAGCTAGCTGAATGACTCATAAGTAATATAAGTCAACTCTTCTTTACTTCAGATTTTTTTAAAAAATGCACAGCCTAAACTTATTATTTTATTATTTAGTTCATATGAAAAGCAGCTCTTGAATATTAAATATTCTCTAGTCAAAATTCTTAATGACTAAATTATCCTATTAAAAATAAAGAGGACACATTTAAAAAATATGATTAATGTCAGGGATCTTGACAGCAGGACTTTAAAACAGAAATTGTACTTTGAAAAACTATAAAAATGTGTATGAGTATCCATTTGACTGAAGAAGCAACATTAATATACAAGAGTATTTTTATTAAGATTCTACAGATACCAGCATCACTATTTCAAAGTGTAAAACAAGTAGTAGCTGATACAATGATCACTTAGGAATTTGGTTCTTTATTTCTGCTTTACTTTCGCTTAGAGCTTTCCTCTATAGGTGGTGTCTAGACAGGGCACTGAGCTGATTGTGTTCGGGACAACTCAGGAAGACTTCAGAGCCGTCAGCAGGATTGAACCATGGTCTAGAAATGAGGGATTGTTAAATACCAAAATAAGTGGAACTTCGTTTATCTTGATCATTATAGAAAAACAAAAACTTTCTTCCCAAAACGTAACAATCCAACACCTGGGTGTTTCTTCTACCTAATGCTGGATATTTGAGAAACAACTATGTATCCAAATGGAAGAATTCTGAAATCATGTCCTTCTACGATGTTTAGACTACATGTCACAGTCAAAATGAAAGTTCCATCTGAAGATGGAACCATATACCATGAACCATTAATCAAATATACCATTTATACTTTCCCTACCCCAGACTGCCCTGGATTTGTACTCTGGGGTTACATCGTTATGAGATCATCAAACATACTGACTTAAATTGCTGAGGAATTGATCAGAACATATGGGAGACCTGATTCAGGCATATGAAAAACATATAGGTGGAAACTTTTAAATTCAGGCAAATGACAGATATCTAGATACTTGGAAGACTGTGGCACTGTGTGTAAGACGTGGACTAGCTGGTTGAAAAGTGAGGTAGGCTGTTTGATTTACATAGAATCATAGAATTTTCAAAGTTGAAAGGACTTAGCAATCACTGATTTTTTAAAAATTAAGTAATTAATTTATTATTTTTTATTTTTGGTTGCACTGGGTCTTTGCTGCTGTGCCCGGGCTTTCTCTAGTTGTGGCGAGTGGGGGCTACTCTTCGCTGTGGTGCGCAGGCTTATCATTTCGGTGGCTTCTCTTGTTGTGGAGCAAGGGCTCTAGGTGCGTGGGCTTCAGTAGTTATGGCACACAGGCTCACTAGTTGTGGCTCGTAGGCTCTAGAGCACAGGCTCAGTAGTTGAGGTGCATGGGATTCGCTGCTCTGCAGCATATGGGATCTTCCCGGACCAGGACTCAAACCCGTGTCCCCTGCATCATTGGCAGGCGGGTTCTTAACCACTGTGCCACCAGGGGAGCCCACAATCATTGATTTTAGTGATTTTTCAACAAATCTGGGAAAGTTCCCAGAGTCCCTAGGGATCCTTGAAGGTGACTTCAAAGTCTCCTTCAAAGGTGGGAGCGGATGGCTAACCGGGAAGCTAAATGCACTGAAGGGACTGAACAGAGACCAAAGAGCAGAAGGAAAAGTAACCCAGAATGGAGAGAATTCACTTTGGGGGATGTTTATTTCTTCTCGTGTGTACTGTGAATAGCAAGAGCTGATCTTGGGGGCTTCCCTCGTGGCACAGTGGTTAAGAAACCACCTGCCAATGCAGGGGACACAGGTTCGAGTCCTGGACTGGGAAGGTCCCACATGCCGCGGGGCAGCTAAGCCCGTGCACCACAACTACTGAAGCCCGCGCTCCTAGAGCCCGCGAGCCACAACTACTGAAGCCCGTGTGCCACAACTACTGAGCCTGCGCTCCTAGAGCCCACGAGCCACAACTACTGAAGCCTGCGCTCCTAGAGCCCATGCTCTGCAACAAGAGAAGCCACTGCAATGAGAAGTCTGTGCACTGCAATGAAGAGTAGCCCCTGCTCGCTGCAACTAGAGAAAGCCCGCGTACAGCAATGGAACACCCGATACAGCCAAAAATAAAATAAATATTTATATAAAATATTAATATAAAATAAAATAAAAATAAATTTAAAAAAAGAAAATACCCAAAAAAGTATTAAAAAAAAAAAAGGAGTTGGTCTGGGTATAACCCTAGAAACCTCTTTTGATAACTTGGTCAGTTATTACATTGAGGTCCATTCACACAAACCACTAAGAAAAAGACTTTCTATAAGAATGGAAACCTCATTACTGTTGGCCTCACACTGGCCAGAGCAAGGAATTTTAAGTAGTTACTACAATATCCTAGAAAACTTTGTATTTGGAAATGTTTCCTTCACCAGGATAATAGACAAAACTAATCAAAACCTACTTGTTGAGTTCCCCTTCATGTGTATAGACCAAATGGATGTTTTCTGTGCAACCTGTTCCCATCAAAACCCATGAAAAGGGATTTTCTTCATCATGTTTCCAATCCTGTAAATGCTGAACTGCATGTGTTTGATGCCGTGACATTTATTTTCTTTTTCTTTCTTTCTTTCTTTCTTTCTTTCTTTCTTTCTTTCTTTCTTTCTTTCTTTCCTTTCCCTCTCTCTCTCTCCCTCCCTCCCTCCCTCTCTCTCTCTCTTTCCTCCCTCCCTCCCTTCCTTCCTTCCTTTCCTTCTCTCTCTCTCTCTCTCTTTCGCTCTCGCGTTCTGTCTCTCTCTCTCTCTCTCCCCCACCCCACCTTTCTTTCTTTCTTTCTTCCTTTTGGCCTGTGCATGAACTAACCAAACACTCTACCAAGACTGCTCCTCTCTCTGAATAGAGTAAGCTAATTGTCATAACAAGTCAAAAGATGACCTTATTATCAAGTTCATGATAGCTTTCTTTGACTTTTCTGGAAAGATAAAATTATACCATCAATACTATATAGGTTGGACTTTAAATATTATTTGCTTATAAATAATAAGAAATAGGAGATATATTTTATGTGAATGTGCGCAAGCAATAGGAAATATATTTTTCTTCAATATGAAAAGTGACAATTTTTAAAGGACAAAAAAATAAATAGCATTAAAAGCAAAACTGGTCTCCTTTCCTAGGCAGTCTTAGTAATAATGACCTTAAAGTCAAGGATTTCTTCATAAAGATAAAATAAGTTTATTGCGGGCTTCCCTGGTGGCACAGTGCTTAAGAATCTGCCTGCCAAAGCAGGGGACATGGGTTTGAGCCCTGGTCTGGGAAGATCCCACATGCCGCGGAGCAACTAAGCCTGTGCACCACAACTACTGAGCCTGTGCTCTAGAGCCCATAAGCCACAACTACTGAGCCCGTGTGCCACAACTACTGAAACCCGCGTGCCTAGAGCCCATGCTCTGCAATGGGGAAGCCATCTCAATGAGAAGTCCGTGCACCACAACAAAGAGTAGCCCCTGCTCGCCACAATTAGAGAAAGCCTGCGTGCAGCAACGAAGACCCAACACAGCCAAAAAAAAAAAAAAAAAAAGTTTATTGCAACTTGATTGCATCACCTAAAGTATAACCCTTGAATTGAAAAGGTACACTTATGTTTTATGAAGTCTGAAATAAAAAGGAAACTGATGGAATTAAACCAGCAAATTATCTTGCAATTAATGACTGCAGTTGTATACACAGCAGATATAATCAACTGTTGAGGAAAGTTGGACCAAATTTCTATCCTGCCTAGTATAGCTGATGGATCTATTCAAAATACATTCTTGCCTTTAGAGAAAATGACCCCATATTATGATACAAATATAATTTTTTTTAATTTTTATTTATTTATTTATTCATTTATTTATGGCTGTGTTGGCTCTTCGTTTCTGTGCGAGGGCTTTCTCTAGTTGCGGCAAGTGGGGGCCACTCCTCATCGCGGTGCGCGGGCCTCTCACTATCGCAGCCTCTCGTTGCGGAGCACAGGCTCCAGACGCGCAGGCTCAGTATTTGTGGCTCACGGGGCCAGTTGCTCCGCGGCATGTGTGATCCTCCCAGACCAGGGCTCGAACCCGTGTCCCCTGCATTGGCAGGCAGATTCTCAACCACTGCGCCACCAGGGAAGCCAACAAATATAATTTTTTAAACTATTTTTAAAGGGTAGAAGATCAGTTCAATTAGTGATTCCCAAATATCTTGATTTCTGCTATAAAAACCAAACATCTGCATGATGGAACAAAAATTTAATTTTCACAGATGCTTTGGAGTCCTTACTGATAAAGACTGACTTCAAATATTATATCTTCTTAGCAGATTAATTTTGAGAGAGGAAAAGGTAAAAGAAAAAAAAACAGGGTATATGATGACATGAGACTTTGGATTTAATTTGATTACTTTGGCATTTTATATCTCTTGAACCCATAATTATTTTGGAAAGAACTGACTAATTCTTGACAAATATAATACTACCAAATTACATCAAAATTATTTTTTGTGAGCCAGTCAACTAATGAGAGCCAAATTAAGAACTATTTCTTCAAACAGTGCTGTCTTCCATGATGTTACTGAGTTCATGCTACAGTTCATGAAAACATGTGTCTTCTACAATCCTTCCCTCAAGTCAACATTCCAAATCATATGCCTGACTTTAACAGTTTTTTTGTTTGTTTTTTTTTCCCTGCGGTGTGCGGGCCTCTCACTGCTGTGGTCTCTCCCATCGCGGAGCACAGGCTCCGGACGCGCAGGCTCAGCGGCCATGGCTCACGGGCCCAGCCGCTCCGCAGCATGTGGGATCTTCCCGGACCGGGGCACGAACCCGTGTCCCCTGCATCGGCAGGCGGACTCTCAACCACTGTGCCACCAGGGAAGCCCCATATGCCTGACTTTAGATACAGGTTTAAAAAGTAGAAAGTTTTACTCTCTTATGTTACTATGGATACTGAAGTTTTGTGAAACTTTAAAATATTTACTTAATCCACAAATTGTATGCTGCATAAAGTCAAGGATAGTGTTCTACTCATTTTTGCATAGTAAAGAGAAAAAAAGACATATATCTAAATTCTGATATACCACTTAAGTTCCATATCCAGAAATCAGAATTTTCTTACATTAAAAGTAGAAACTACTATATATAAAATAGATAACTAATAAGAACCTGCTGTAGAGCACAGGGAACTCTACTCAATACTCTGTAATGGCCTATATGGGAAAAGAATGTTAAAAAAAAAAAAAGAGTGGATGTATGTACATGTATAACTGATTCACTTTGCTGTCTACCTGAAACTAACACAAATTTGTAAATCAACTATACCCCCCAAAATTTTAAAAAAATAAAGTAGAAACTACTGATATATATAAGTAAAGTATAATCTGTTTTTAATACTATTAAAGCAACACAAAAAATTAACCACAACTATCATTACATTTGTTTCAGAATACTACAGTTATTTCCATTACCTCCCAGATTTCCCAGTCTTTTCTCCCATCAAGGCAGATGCTCAACTATAAGAGAGAAGGATTCACATTTAAAGCTGAAAAATTCTGACCTGATTGAGAAACGTTTTATCAACGTGCAGTATTCTGAAATCTGGCAATCTGTGGAAAAACTGTACACGTTTTCAGCAGCGGCCCTCATGTCTACTGATCTGGCAGCCACAATGAGAATAATAAAGTAGGTGGGACTAAGGGTTCACTTACCATTATGAGACATCCCCACAGCAAGGCACTTCTGAAACCGACAGTACTGACATTTATTTCTACTTTTTTTGTGGATCCGACAGTTAAGATCACACCTATCATAAATAAGCTTCAATCTGATTGTCCTCCGGAAGAAACCCTGCAAAGGGATATGGAAAAAAAGGAAGCAAATTTTGAGTGCTTGTGACAATGGCTAAAGGTACGCTAGCCTGGGTATCAGAGGCTAAGGTAGGTTCTTGACACATTCTGTCACTGGTGACTTTAGATAAATCACTTAATCTCTCTCAGTTTTCTCTGCTATAATATAAAGAACCAGAGGATCTCCAGTATCCTTTTTTTAGCTCTTAGACAGTGACCACAACCCACTGATGTCATTGAATGCATCTTGGCTCTACATCTGGATTTCAGCAAGCTCTAAGAAGTGCTCTGGATTTAATGTAATGCAAATAAAACACCATGTAATCAGTTCAGTCTCTCTGTAAATCATTCCAACAGCATGCCCCAGCCTTATAATTGTGCTAAGCAGTTTGGCAAAGTTATAGTCATTTCATTCTAAAACATGAGCAGGGCCAATAAAAATCCACATGTGGATAATTTTTTGGAATTCTCTATGTTGCATAATTTCCTACAGAATTGGTTTCATTTATTTATGCATTTGAAAGAGTGCTCCATAATCGTTGTAGCCTACAAACAAGAAGAGATAACAGAAAATAACATGAGAAGTAATACATAAATCCTCAGAAAATTGACAGCTATCTCAAAATAGCAAATATGTCCATTTGAGGCTAACTGAATTCTGTTACATTTACATATTTTTGAAAGACCTGAAAAAAAATTCTAATGAGAAACATTTTCTTACTCCATTTTTTTTGGTTGTTGTTCAGAATATTCCTACTCATTTCTATTGTGCTCATCTTCATGAAACTCACTTCTTAATTCTTTCAAATTTATCTGGCCCTGTTTGATACAAAAAGCACTGAATTAGGACTGACTCTACCACTGACATGCATTTTGACTTTCTCCAGATTTCTACCTTGAACTCTAGACAAGTATGTTCAGCTGCTTACTTGACATCTTCACTTGGAAATCTAACACCATCTCTAACCCAGCAGGTCCAACTGTGAAGTCCTAACCATACCCTGCAAGCTTATTTCACTGCAGCTCTCTCCATCTCAGCTGATACAACTCCATCCTTGAAGTCATTCTCAACTTCTTTTTCTCATGAGGAAAGCTCTTGCTCTAAATACACAATTGCCTGTTTCCCTCACTGCCTTCAAGTTGTGCTAACACCTTGACTTCTCAATGAGGCTTATCTACCTTATTTCATACTGTGGCCTGTCCCTGTCCCCACCTCTCCTGGCAGTTCTTGTTCTCCTTTACTCTGTTCTTCTTTTTTCCCAATAGACTTTATAACTTCCTAACATACCATATAATTTACTTATTATATTTATGTTTATTTTCTGCTCTTCCCCTACTGTCCAACTAAAATTGTGAGCTCCCTGGGAGAAGGGATGGTCTCTTATGCCCCTAGATGTAACCCAAACTCCAACAACAGTGCTACATTAAAATCTGTTGAGTAAATATGTGTGTCATTTAACTTCCTTTCTAGGCCATCTCTGATATTTTGTGATTCTAAACTATGACTGAGATATTACAAGTCCACTGGCATACTCCTTTCCTTTCAGTTTTTGTTGCTATCTTATTAAAGGTAATAATTACAAACATGTAGGAAATACATGTAACTATAAAACATAATAAGACAATTATCACACATGAGCCCACTGTTCAACCCAAGATTTAAAATCATAACCAGCCACTTGCATGCACTTATGAGTTCTTCCCTTATCCAACTCCTGCCTCTGTGGCCTCTGGACAATATAATCATTATCCCCAATTTTGAGTTTATCATTTCCTTGACCTTTAAGAAAATATAGTTTTATCACACAATCTATAAAATTAAATAATACATTGCTTAGGTATGCTAGTTTGGGGGCTTTATTAACTAGTATCATACTATATACAGGTATTTCAAATATATTCCCCTCTCTATGACTTGCGATCCTTGAAGTTTACTATTTCACTCTTTTTTTTTTTTAACTTGTAAACCTTTTCATTTTGCTCTCATTCTTGAAAGATCACAGGGTACTCAGTTTTTCCTCTTAACACTCTGAATTCCATTGTCCCTGTGCTTTCATTGTTCCTGTTGAGATGTCTGTTGTCAATTGACTTTGGTTGCATTTATATATTCTCTTTGTTTTCCATATTCTGCAGTTTTACTGCAGTGTGTCTAGCCATGGATTTCTTTCATTTATCTTCTTGCACATGGTTTCTGCATCATGGTTTCACTTGTTCATCAGCTCTGGTACTCCAATTAGTTAAGTGTTAGAATTTCTTTTCAATCCTTCAATATTTCCCAACTTCTCTTTTATATTTTTCACCTTCTTACCATTAATTACTTATTAATGTTGATCATGAAGGTAAACATCAGAACAGCCAAATAAGATGACAAAAATATATAATTACAATGGCAAAAGTAAGTAAAAGCAAACTTTTCTCACCAGAGTTCATCAGTAAGAAGAGTTCTGTACATTACTCTACTATTCATCACTAAAGAAGACATATTTTTAATATTCAAAGATCCTATGAATACTTAAAGAACTAAAAGAGGCTTCAAATTCTAGCAGATTCTGGGTAGGACATATTCTTTAAGACACTGTTGGTCTCATTCTTAGTCATTTCTTTGCGTATATCTTTCAGTTCAGTAATCCTTTCTTCTCCTGTTTCTAGTACGCTATTTAACCCTTGCATTGAATTTTTATTTCAATGGTTGTATTTTTCACTTTTAGAAGCTTCACCTGTTTTCAAAACTGTTGGTCAGATAGTCTATTATTGCTCATTCATTGCTATGATTCTGCCCTCTATCTTTGAACAATTCATACACAGCTGTTGTACATTCTGTATCAGGCAATTCCAATATCTGCTTTCCTTGGGTAGGGGTGGAGAGGTCTAAGTCTGCTTTTTTATTTGTTTACTTCTGGTGAACGTCATCAAGTTGATTGCCTACTTATGTGTTTGCTGACATTTTATTTTGAACTCATTTCTTGACCTTAAACTGTGAGAATCCTACAGGGTCTAAATTGGGAATTCTTTCCTCCAAAGAGAATTTAAAGATCCTTCTGTTGAAAGCCAGGAGTGCCACTGGCTTATGACTATTTCAGACTCTCTTGAGAATTGTGGCTCAACTCAGAAGCCCCAGACTCAGCTTCTCCTCACTGACAGCTCAGAATACTGACATAGGCATCTACCTGTAGGGCAATGCTGCACCTCAGTATTTCTATGGGCGTCTATCATGAGGAAACTCTGCCCTGCCCCTCCAAGTATGCCTGCAGCTACATCTCAAGACCTAGGATTTTGTTTGTTTGTTTGTTTTGTTATTAATGTTTTGGAGAGTTTTCCCTACCTCTTGTGAGATCACTAATATCTCAAACGGTATGTCCTATGTAGGGTATGCTGGAAAGTTAAGCCTCTTTAATTCTCAAAGGGTTATAAGAAGCTTTGAATATTTAAAAGCCATTTTTCCCCCAATGATTCATACAAGGCTAAAGTACAGAACTGTTGTCACTGATAAATATTGGTGAGAAGTTTTGTTTTGATTTTTGCCATCGTGACCATATATATTTTATGATATCCTTGACTGCTTCTCTGATGTTCACTGTTAAAACCTAATATTAGTGGTTGAAAATGCTGCTTGGCTAGCTGACAGGTCCCAGAGTACTCACCTATTTGGCATGGTTGGAGAGGAAGGCTTTTTAATGTGAGAACTATGTTTTTTAAGCTTAACCCTTATAATGTAATTTTTTGTTTTGACTCCTATGATGTCTTTCAAAGTGTATCACATTCTTTTTGTAATGATTCCAGTGTTGAAGGGTAATCACTCTGTATGTCATTTACGTACTGACTATGCACCTAAAATCTTGAACTAAATATATACAGACTCCAGCACAACCTTGGAATTTACTTTTACTTTTCTTTTAAGACTAAGTTCATGATAACCAACTGTTTTCTTGCAATTTGACTCTTTCAAGAAACCTAGAGAGGAAGATACAAGCCTCTCAGTGTTTCTTCTGTAAAATTATTTCTTGACTTGAAGGATGAAGCAGGCTTCTCAAAAGTTTCTTCATATTGCCAATAAAGAAACACTCTCTAACAACACTCTTTTTTATTGTGTCAGTGTCCATAAAATGATGTGCAATTTCAACAGCTCACAGTTCTGATTATCATGAAGTCTGTGAACTGGTGTGATGGAGATGCATCAGTCACCATTTCAGAAAATGGTTTTGTGTATATTTTTATTATAAAGTCTTCATATTTGCTTGTGAGAATGTAATGCCCATTTTTTGTTTTTTCTGCTTTAAAAAATATTTCTCCAACTGCTCCTTCATTGCTTTACAAGTAACAAAACTTCAGGTGCAATGAGACCTAAGAGTGGTACTGTTAAGTTTACAATGAGATTAAACGCCCTGTGTTGGACCTGCATTCAGCTTTATCATGAAATGGTATGGCCCACAGAGGGTGAATCAACGAGCTGCCACTGGCACATGGGAATATACTAAAAACTCTTTCTGAGGTAGGATACAAAAAATACATAGAAATACAAAAACAGATTACACTATATTGTATGGTAGATTGTGCTTCCTTATGCCTTTAGCTAAGTCTATGGCTCTAAAATGATCTTTCACTAAAGGCACAAAAATATGATGAAAACCTACTAGAGAAAAAAATAAGTGTCCAATTTGTAAGCAATAAATGCCAGCTTTGCAAGCTGTAGAGTTTATTAGTCTTTCAGTAGCTACAGGTTATACATTACCTAAATCTGTAATGTTAATAACCAAATACTCCATCACTGTTTCCCTGTAATCCAAACCCAATCTTTTTATTCCTATCTGAATTTTGGCAAGGATCACCAACATAAACCTGTTCCACTGGCATTGTAAAGCTGTTTAAGAAGACTTACTGACAATTATCTTAAGGATTATAACTATTTTTTGCAATCCATAAATTAGGTTGCAGGTTTGTGGTCAACTGTATTTTAATTATGGGTATATCCCACATTCTACTGAAATAACAAATGTTAAATTGCCAAAGCACCTTTCAGAAAATACATACAGGTGAGTGTAACACATGTGTTAATTTCATTTTCACTGAGTATTGTTGATGAGCTAAGGTGATATCTTTGATTACTGACGGCCACTGGTCTAACTTAGCTGCATTCAGAGGGTGGCAGCAATTTTGTTTAACTCCATAGGACGCGCAGGCTCAGTGGCCATGGCTCATGGGCCCAGCCACTCCGCGGAATGTGGGATCTTCCCGGACCGGGGCACGAACCCGTGTCCCCTGCATCAGCAGGTGGACTCTCAACCACTGCACCATCAGGGAAGCCCATACCCCTTTACTCTTGTACAAATTGTTGAGGTTTCCAAAGAGCTTTTGTTTATGTGGGCTATACCTATTAGCATTGATCAGACTAGAAATAAAACCTGAGAAATTACTATGTACAAGAACACACAGGCCACATTCCATCAGGCATCAGAACTATGCTAACATTCCATGTCATGTAGTTTCTAGAACACTCCACTTACACTCCTGAGAGAATGAGAATGAAAAAGGTAAATAACAACTTATTATTATTATGAAAATAGCGTCAACCTCATGGGTGTCTTGAAAGGATCTTAGGGACCCCATTCCCAGACCACAATTTGAGAACTGATGACTTATACTTGGAGAAGCCAAATTACATTATTCCTCTAACATTTTTCTTGTTCTTATCTTTAAAATGACCAGGATATCCAACGATAGCATAACCTTCCTTGCATTTTAGTCTAGGAAGTCTGTAATCCATATTTTGGATGGTTTCCAAGTTACTGCAGGTTACTTTACAATACTGTTAATTTTTTTCTACTGCTTTTCTTTATTTGTTTATCTCTGGTAGGTGAAGGACTCCCCTAGATTCGTCAGGTTCTAAGTGTTTATTCTCCATTTTTGCCTTAGAACATTTCTGTTTGTAACTCGAGGGCACTTGGGTTTTCTCCTCCCTGTTTTCTTTTTGCTACTTTTCCTCTTTGCTTTCTTTTACCTTCTAAGTTTTTATGCCCTCAGAACTTAGCTTCTTACAATATTTGTCTTTCAGTTTTTAGCTATTCTCAGAAATGTTAAAACTCTCTACAGGCAGAAGCAAGAAGAACAACAATCCTGCAGCCTGTGGAACAAAAACCACATTCACAGAAAGATAGACAAGATGAAAAGGCAGAGGGCTATGTAACAGATGAAGGAACAAGATAAAACCCCAGAAAAACAACTAAATGAAGTGGAGATAGACAACCTTCCAGAAAAAGAATTCAGAATAATGATAGTGAAGATGATCCAGGACCTCGGAAAAAGAATGGAGGCAAAGATCGAGAAAATGCAAGAAATGTTTAACAAAGACCTAGAAGAATTAAAGAACAAACAAACACAGATGAACAATACAATAACTGAAATGAAAAATACACTAGAAGGAATCAATAGCAGAATAACTGAGGCAGAAGAACTGATAAGTGACCTGGAAGACAGAATGGTGGAATTCACTGCTGCAGAACAGAATAAAGAAAAAAGAATGAAAAGAAATGAAGGCAGCCTAAGAGACACCTCTGGGACAACATTAAACGCAACAACATTCACATTTTAGGGGTCCCAGAAGGAGAAGAGAGAGAGAAAGGACCTGAGAAAATATCTGAAGTGATTATACTCGAAAACTTCCCTAACATGGGAAAGGAAATAGCCACCCAAGTCCAGGAAGCACAGAGAGTCCCATACAGGATAAACCCAAGGAGAAACATGCAGAGACACATAGTAATAAAATTGGCAAAAGTCAAAGACAAAGAAAAATTATTGAAAGCAGCAAGGGAAAAACAACAAATAACATACAAGGGAACTCCCATAAGGTTAACAGCTGATTTCTCAGCAGAAATGCTACAAGCCAGAAGGGAGTGGCATGATATACTTAAAGTGATGAAAGGAAAGAACCTACAACCAAGATTACTCTACCCGGCAAGGATCTCATTCAGATTCGATGGAGAAATCAAAAGCTTTACAGACAAGCAAGAGCTAAGAGAATTCAGCACCACCGAACCAGCTCTACAACAAATGCTAAAGGAACTTCTCTAAGTGGGAAACAGAAGAGAAGAAAAGGACCTACAAAAACAAACCCAAAACAATTAAGAAAATGGTCATAGGAACATACATATCAATAATTACCTTAAACGTGAATGGATTAAATGCTCCAACCAAAAGACACAGGCTTGCTGAATGGATACAAAAACAAGACCTATATATATGCTGTCTACAAGAGACCCACTTCAGACCTAGGGACACATACAGACTGAATGTGAAGGAATGGAAAAACGTACTCCATGCAAATGGAAATCAAAAGAAAGCTGGAATAGAAATACTCCTATCAGATAAAATAGACTTTAAAATAAAGAATGTTACAAGAGACAGGAAGGACACTACATAATGACCAAGGGATCAATCCAAGAAGAAGATATAACTATTCTAAATATAGGAGCACCTCAATACATAAGGCAACTGCTAACAGCTATAAAAGAGGAAATCGACAGTAACACAACAATAGTGGGGGGTTTTAACACCTCACTTACACCAATGGTCAGAGATCATCCAAAATGAAAATAAATAAGGAAACAGAAGCTTTAAATGACACAATAGACCAGATAGATTTAATTGATATTTATAGGACATTCCATCCAAAAACAGCAGATTACACCTCTCAAGTGCACATGGAACATTCTCCAGGATAGATCACATCTTGGGTCACAAATCAATCCTCAGTAAATTTAAGAAAATTGAAATCATATCAATCATCTTTTCTGATCACAGTGCTATGAGATTAGAAATGAATTACAGGGGAAAAAAACGTAAAAAACACAAACACATGGAGGCTAAACAATACGTTACTAAATAACCAAGAGATCACTGAAGAAATCAAAAAATACCTAGAGACAAATGACAATGAAAACATGATGATCCAAAACCTATGGGATGCAGCAAAAGCAGTTCTAAGAGGGAATTTTATAGCTATACAAGCCTACCTCAAGAAACAAGAAAAATCTCAAATAAACAATCTAACCTTACACGTGAAGGAACTAGAGAAAGAAGAACAAACAAAACCCAAAGTTAGCAGAAGGAAAGAAATCATAAAGATCAGAGCAGAAATAAATGAAATACAAACAAAGAATACAATAGCAAAGATCAATAAAACTAAAAGCTGGTTCTTTAAGCAGATAAACAAAATTGATAAACCATTAGCCAGACTCATCAAGAAAAAGAGGGAGAGGACTCAGATCAATAAAATTGGAAATGAAAAAGGAAAAGTTACAACAGACACCGCAGAAATACAAAGCATCCTAAGAGACTACTACAAGCAACTCTATGCCAATAAAATAGACAACCTGGAAGAAATGGACAAATTCTTAGAAAGGTATAACCTTCCAAGACTGAACCAGGAAGAAATAGAAAATATGAACAGACAAATCACAAGTAATGAAATTGAAACTGTGATTTAAAATCTTCCAACAAACAAAAGTCCAGGACCAGATGGCTTCACAGGTGAATTCTACCAAACATTTAGAGAAGAGCTAATGCCCATCCTTCTCAAACTCTTCCAACAAATTGCAGAGGAAGGAACACTCCCAAACTCATTCTATGAGGCCACCATCACCCTGATACCAAAACCAGACAAAGATACTACAAAAAAAGAAAATTACAGACCAATATCACTGATGAACATAGATGCAAAAATCCTCAACAAAATACTAGCAAACAGAATCCAACAACACATTAAAAGGATCATACAAGATGATCAAGTGGGATTTATCCCAGGGATGCAAGGATTCTTCAATATACACAAATCAATCAATATGATACACCACATTAACAAATTAAGGAATAAAAACCATATGATCATCTCAATAGATGCAGAAAAAGCTTTTACAAAACTCAACACCCATTTATGATAAAAACTCTCCAGAAAGTGGGCAAAGAGGGAACCTACCTCAACATAATAAAGGCCATATATGACAAACCCACAGCAAACATCATTCTCAATGGTGAAAAATGAAAGCATTTCCTCTAAGATCAGGAACAAGACAAAGATGTCCACTCTCACCACTATTATTCAACATAGTTTTGGAAGTCCTAGCCATGGCAATCAGAGAAGAAAAAGAAATAAAAGGAATACAACTTGGAAAAGAAGAAGTAAAACTGCCACTGTTTGCAGATGACATGATACTATACATAGAGAATCCTAAAAATGCCACCAGAAAACTACTAGAGCTAATCAATGAATTTGGTAAAGTTACAGGATACAAAATTAATGCACAGAAATCTCTTGCATTCCTATACACTAATGATGAAAAATCTGAAAGAGAAATTAAGGAAACACTCCCTTATACCACTGTAACAAAAAGAATAAAATACCTAGGAATAAACCTACTTAGGGAGACAAAAGACCTGTATGCAGAAAACTATAAGACACTAATGAAAGAAATTAAAGATGATACCAACAGATGGAGAGATATACCATGTTCTTGGATTGGAAGGATCAATATTGTGAAAATGACTATACTATCCAAAGCAATCTACAGATTCAATGCAATCCCTATCAAATTACCAATGGCATTTTTCACAGAACTAGAACAAAAAATCTTAAAATTTGTATGGAGACACAAAAGACCCTGAATAGCCAAAGCAGTCTTGAGGGAAAAAATCAGAGCTGGAAGAATTAGACTCCCTGACTTCAGACTATACTACAACGCTACAGTAATGAAGACAATATGGTACTGGCACAAAAACAGAAACACAGATCAATGGAACAAGATAGAAAGCCCAGAGATAAACCCAGGCACCTATGGTCAACTAATCTATGACAAAGGAGGCAAGGATATACAATGGAGAAAAGACAGTCTCTTCAATAAGTGGTGCTGGGCAAACTGGACAGCTACATGTAAAAGAATGAAATCAGAACACTCCCTAACACCATACACAAAAAGAAACTCAAAATGGATTCGAGACCTAAATGTAAGACCGGACACTATAAAACTCTTAGAGGAAAACATAGGAAGAACACTCTTTGACATAAATCACAGCAAGATCTTTTTTTTTTTTTTTTTTTTTTTGCGGTACGCGGGCCTCTCACTATTGTGGCCTCTCCCGTTGCGGAGCACAGGCTCTGGACGCGCAGGCTCGGCGGCCATGGCTCACAGGCCCAGCCGCTCTGCGGCATGTGGGATCTTCCTGGACCAGGGCAGGAGCCCGTGTCCCTTGCATCGGCGGGCGGACTCTCAACCAGTGCGCGACCAGGGAATCCCACAGCAAGATCTTTTTTGATCCACCTCATAGAGTAATGGAGATAAAACCAAAAATAAACAAATGGGACTTAATGAAACTTAAAAGCTTTTGCACAGAAAAGGAAACCATAAACAAGACGAAAAGACAACCCTCAGAATGGGAGAAAATATTTGCAAACGAATCAACAGACAAAGGGTTAATCTCCAAAATATATAAACAGCTCATGCAGCTCAATATTAAAGAAACAAACAACCCAATCCAAAAATGGGCAGAAGACCTAAATAGACATTTTTCCAAAGAAGACATACAGATGGCTAAGAAGCACATGAAAAGCTGCTCAACATCACTAATTATTAGAGAAATGCAAATCAAAACTACAGTGAGGCATCACCTCACACCAGTTAGAATGGGCATCATCAGAAAATGTACAAACAACAAATGCTGGAGAGGGTGTGGAGAAAAGGGAACCCTCTTGCACTGTTGGTGGGAATGTAAATTGATACAGCCACTATGGAGAACAGTATGGAGGTTCTTTAAAAAACTAAAAATAGAATTGCCATATGATCCAGCAATCCCACTACTGGGCATATACCCAGAAAAAACCATAATTCAAAAAGACACATGCACCCCAATGTGCATTGCAGCACTATTTACAATAGCCAGGACATGGAAGCAACCTAAATGTCCATCGACAGACGAATGGATAAAGAAGATGTGGTACATATATACAATGGAATATTACTCAGCCATAAAAAGGAACGAAATTGGGTCATTTGTTGAGACGTGGATGGATGTAGAGACTGTCATACAGAGTGAAGTAAGTCAGAAAGAGAAAAACAAATATCGTATATTAACGCATGTAGGTGGAACCTAGAAAAATGGTACAGATGAACCGGTTTGCAGGGCAGAAGTTGAGACACAGATGTAGAGAACAAACGTATGGACACTAAGGTGGGAAAGCCACGGGGGGATGGTGGTGGTGGTGTGATGAATTGGGCGATTGGTAATGACATGTATACACTGATGTGTATAAAATTGATGACTAATAAGAACCTACTGTATAAAAAAATAAAATTAAAGTTAAAAAATTAAAAAAAAATTTCAGAAAGAAAAAAAAAACCTCTCTACAAATATCTGATGAATAGAATCACAGTGAAACTATTTGTTTAAGCCTTCTAGTTTTCTAAGTGTTTTACCAGCCCATAAAAATAATAATTTATTGTGGAAACTTAACCAACCAGACTTTTATTTATTTATCAGCATAAATTACCGAGATGACCAAAAGTGAATGATTTCTTTGGGTATTTCTCAGAATTTAGCCACAATTTACTCAAAATTATATAAATCTAACTCAACAAAATGACATGTTCTTACTACTCCTTGGGAACATAATGATTTCATATAAGATCACAGATATTTTAGTTTGGTTTCAATCACAGAATGAATGGGTTTTCGTGTTTTAAACGAAAGCCATCTCTTGCCAGTAGTATTTCAAGGAGTCATTTTGGAATTTTAGAACTTAGAGATGAATAAGAAGCCCTTGGGGAGCTAATCTAACCAAGTTGTTTTACACACGAGGTGTCTGAGGGCTGAAGTGCTCATGTGATTGGTTAGGGAACTTGGGCAAGTGGCCAGGTGACCACTAGCTTGTCTCTTTCACTTTATTAAGTTGCCTTCGGAGTAATAAACTATTGGACTGAAGAGGTTTTAGAGATCATCTAATTCAACACCATCATTTTATAGATGTGAAAACTTAGGCAGAATATGGTTTAAAAATGATAATATGCAAAAGCATCTTGCACAATATCTGGCGCATAGTAGAAATTCAGTAAATATTAACTTCCTTTTTTGGTCCATGGTCCAGTTAGGAACCCAGATATTCTAACACCTACCTAACTGCTGTCATATATCTTTATTCTGAACAAAAAGGCCCAACTGAGGATTGAATCTCATCTTACCTTTTATAAGCAGCATTATTTTATAAGGTAAGTATTTATGAATAATTTATTCTGAGCCCTGGAGTATATAATAAGTACTATTCGATTACTATTTTATTCATTGAGCCTATTAGAATTAATTCTTTTAAAAGACTAACTACATTTTAAAATATGAGTAGAGGGACTTCCCTGGTGGCGCAGTGGTTAAGAATCAGCCTGCCAATGCATAGGACACAGGTTCGAGCCCTGGCCCAGGAAGATCCCACATGCCGTGGAGCAGCTAAGCCCGTGTGCCACAACTACGGAGCCTGTGCTCTAGAGCCCGTGAGCCACAATTACTGAGTCTGCGTGCCTCAACTACTGAAGCCTGCGCGCCTAGAACCCTGTGCTCCGCAACAAGAGAAGCCACCACAGTGAGAAGCCCACGCAATACAATGAAGAGCAGCCCCCGCTCACCACAACTAAAGAAAGCCCGCGCACAGCAATGAAGACACAATGCAGCCAAGTAAATAAATTAATTAATTAAATAAATTTAAAAAATAAAAATAAAATAAAATATGAGTAGATTAACATTTTCTTAATAATTGGGCAGAATATTACTAAATTAACTTTCCAAAATACCCTTTTTCACAAAGAAAAGAGGTGAGGAGAAAGAGTACCTCCTCTCCAAAATAGTTACATCGCTTTGCCTGCTCATAACACATAGCTCAAACTGATGCTGGAATAAGAAAGCACAGAGCATTGGTTTAGGAGTCATAAGATATATGTTCTGGTCCTGGCTCTGCCACTTACTGATGGATGACGATGGGCAAGTCTCACTGATTCATGATTTCTACACCTGTAAAGTGGCCATAAATAAGCTTGACTTTATAGGACCGTGCTAAGGCTCAAATGAAGATTATCTATCTATCTGTCTATCTATTTATCGGGTCTTACATACACAGACTATTCCATGGTATAGTGAAAAACAATAATAGAATATTCAGGAAATCCGGGTACTGGTCTGGGTCAGCTCATCACTGTCTTTCCATGATACCTTGAACAAGTGACTTTTTTTTTTTTTTTTTAAATCTGCAAAATGCAAGGTTCAAATTAGATGGTGCTGCATAGGACCACTTTGGAAAAAGGGAAGTGAGGCAAAGCAGCCTTGCTTTGAACAATTTTCTTAGGTTTTCAAGTATTATATCATTTGAAGAATGGGTTTTACCAAAATATTTAAAACCTTGACAATGTTACCTCAGTTCTTTGCCATCTGTTTGCAACAGGAAATGACATAATAGGTACATTTTCAGCAAATTATTTCAAAAAAGAAAAAAATTTTTTTTACCTTGCATCCTTCACAAGCATGAACTCCATAGTGGAACCCTGAAGCTTTATCCCCACAGACACGGCATTCAATTGCCATGAGGGAGTTGGAAGGCTCTTCGTGAGGCTTATTGTACAGCTGAGTCTTTTCAGAATAGTAAGGTGGGGATGCAGGCTCCACTTTGATTGCACCTGTGTATAGAAAAACATGAGCAGGTAATTATCACATGAAAAACTGCTCAACAAGCAACAGGGCAAGTCACTATAGTACACCTTACTGCCATTATTTTATTATTTAAGTTAGATGAACTATGGAACATGAAAAATACACAGGAAAAAGTAGGCTTTGTAATCAAAGGCAAGTCGCAACACCTCTGAGCCCCACCTGTGAAAAAAATGGGGTTAACTTTGTGGTTAACTTTTAACTTTGTGGTTCTATGACTGTCTAATACCTCGTAATACTAAAGCTCTAACAGGCAACATATGGTATTTGAGATCATTAAGGTTATTTTGCTACGTAATGTGCTGTATTTGGCATTCGTGACAATATTAAATTATACATTTTAATTTAAATGTTGCATTTTAGAAGTGTTTTAAAACCACTCTTGCAAAGGAAACAGAAGGAACACTGCCATGAAAAGGTATGGTAAGCCCAGCTTGAAGGTACATGAAAAATAAGAGACCAGGTTCCCATCAATGTTGAGTCAGAAAAGATGGTTTGTAAAATGATCTCTGATAGAGAGAGGCACTATGGAAGGCAAGCACTATCTTTCCGTTGGTCAGGATCAGGCCTGTTAAATTTTCATATCAGGCTCCAACTGAAAGCCACACCTATAAATATAACCAAGTATATCATTTATCTTAAAAAAAACAACTAGAACTACAGGAAGTTCTTACTTATTGTCAAGTAATGGCTGCAGTTACATGGTGGTGGCTTTGGAAACACAGCATATCAGCAAAGAGATAAAAATCAAGGAAAGAGCATCACAGAAATTTAATCTTGAAAAGTGCAGTTTTAGTTTTTCTTGAGTCTGATGGCTTGATGTGAATTGCGTTAATGGCATGGAGATTTATCAACAGCCTACAATGTCAACATTTAAATTTGTGCTGAAAAATAGGTTTCACTGTAAGCTGTTCAAACTGCAGAATTAGTAAAGATGCAATAGTGATTTAGAGATAAGTTATAAAAAGTGACAAAATGTTCCTTATCTACTTACAAGTGGAAAAAAGAATTCAAAGTTTGGGGGGGATAGACTCTTAGCCTGAGATGCACCTGGCAAGGTAATCATGCTGGAAAATGTCCCTGAGAAGGAAAGAAGAAAAGAAAGAAAGGAGGCAGGAAGGAAGGAAGGGGCAGAGAAAGATGATCTGGGGTGTTCACACACTACCTTCGCTTTTGGTCAATTATAAATGCCCACTACTTCATGGATAAATGGGTGAATAAATGAATGGTAAACGGCTTCACTATAGGCTTTAGTCTCTGGAGCATTTACCCCAGTGTGAATGAGAGATTAGTCCAATTCTAGTCTCAGTAGTCTGAAAAGTGAAATAAACCTCATACTTTGGTACTCTTGGAGTTTCAGGTCATACTTATAATCCGCAACCATTGGGTCAGCTCTTGGGAACGGAATGTCTTCATAGTGTGGAGCAGAAATGCTGGAGAAATCAACGGTGGTGAAGGGCTTGATGTCAAAGGAGTGGGAGTGGTCGTCCATCACAGAAAGATCCACGGAGCTGATCCCAAAGTTGGTGGGCCAAAACGGCATCTCTGTGTCCACCATGGTAATTTCTGAAATGGAGAAAAGAATAGCTATGACGTTAGTCCTGGAGGACAGTGCCATCTTGTAAAGATCCACAGAAAGGGAACAAAGAGTCTTGGGTCAAGTGACGTCACCTAGGTGATCATGAGGAGAGAAGAGAACATAGCCACCTTCTTAGTGCCGGCCAGGCTGTTGAACTAATGGAGGGAAGTCACCCCTTACCTGGACATCACAGTTGAGGACCCTCTGATAGTGTCACGTGTACGGCACACCCATATCAATGTCCTACAAACAGCCCTGCTCTCATCAGAGCAGGATGACTTTCCTAAGGGTATCTGGGAATGGGCCTCTTGTTTTTTCCCAGCAAGCAGAGAGCTAAAGAATGTAGCTCTCAAAGGCTGACTCTTGCAAGAGGTTAAAGATTCCAGCTGTGGTCTTCATAAGAAAAACAAAGCGCCTTGAAAACACAAATAAGGAGACTAGTGCTGTGAATGTGCTTCAGTGGTTCCAAGAGGACTCATCAGGCACGGTTTGGGTTCACATGTCTGAATATCTACATGAATAAGTACCCAAACAACTTGAAGTTATCTGTGTTACAGTACAAACGCTACACTGGTGATATAGCTTAAAGGTCATACGGGGTCTCAATGACATCCAGAAAACAGTGTGTGCTCCTAATGACAGGGGCAGCCACTGAACAAATTTCATCTAAACCTACCTAACCCACGTCACTCCATTTACTTTGCCCATCTCCTCCGCATGCTTATTTTCTATTTCTCTATCCATTTTTCTTAGTATATATTACTTTCCTATCAAAATACACCTCTCTTGTCTCAACTGCAATATCCACAAAAGTGGGTTCATCAACTATTTCTCATCAGGCCTATTGCAAAGTTCTTCTGTAGACAAAGTAAAGGTTGACTGAGTTAAAGTTAGTGTGTATGCTTCTGTATGAATACTGGGAAATGAAAATAAGGATGCAAAAAACGTCTGGGTTGCAAGAAAAATTGTTTGCTCATCATTTTACTGGTTTATTTTTGTTTCACTTTTAACATATGACTTCAGTGACTGCCTGCCAACCAATGTCAGGCTTCTCAACACAGGAATCATATCCCTAGGGGTCATTTATTTTATTGAAAAGTTTCAGGGAAAATTTTAATGATAAAATAGTTATTTATGTGTAAACAAACAGAGCAAAAAATTCAGGTGATTTTAAAGATATACTATGAAACTCCTAAAAAAAAACTTTATACTTGTAGTACATTTCACGGCTAAAAGAACGCTATTAAAAAAAAAATAGACTATTTTAAAAGCAGCTTTAGGTTTACTTAAAAATTGAGCAGAAACTACAAAGTTCTCATATACCCTTTTCCCTTTCTCCCTCCCCCGCAAACCCTGAAACACAGAGTTTCCCCTATTATTAACATGCATTTCCCCTATTATTAACGCTTGCATTAGTGTGGTGTGCTTGCTGACAAAACTGATGAACCAAGAGTGATACAGTATGATGAACTAAAACCCACAGCTTACAGTAGAATCCATTCTCTGTGTTGTTCATTCCTTGGTTTTGACAAATGCGTAATGTCAAGTATCCACCATCACAGTAGCACACAGGATGGTTTCACTGCTCTAAACACCCGCCTTGCTCCACCTATTCATCCCTCCCCTCCTCCCCCGAGAACGCTGACTTTGTTGTCCTCTTCTACTAAGGGCAATTTTTGGTGGAAAAGCAGGGGAAGCACTGACCTACATCATAAATTGAAAAGTCTTTGCGTGGCATTCAAGGCCCTCCCTGACAGTCTGACTTACTTTTTCAGTGTCATTTTCCACTCGGGATCCCAGACCTCACCCCCATTCTCATCAGTCCTGTGCTTGGGCGCATCACACTGTGTGCCCAGGGCAGACACTCTGCACTGTCTAGTCCACTCATCTCTGTTCATGCTGCTTCCTGAAGCTGTTCATCCTCCCCCTGTCCCTCAGCACCACCCGTCACAATTCCCGTCTGTCTTTCCCACGGTAGTGGGGAATCCCACACTGGTCCAAATGCTACTTTCTCCATGAAACCTTCCACGAATTCTCCAACTTAAAAACACTCTCCATTCTCCGTGTTCCCACAGCACTGAGTACCTCTCTTTCCCTCTGGTATAATTATTTGGATAAATATCTCCGCTGTTAGATTTCCAGTTCTGGAGCAAAGGACAGGGTCTTATTATTCTGTTTTCCTTTTAGGCCTTATGCGTAGTTGTTGTTTACTAAATGCTTGCCAACTGAATGATCATATTTTATAGGGAAGGAAAGAACAAGTATTCATTTTTCTGTGAAAATGGAAAAAATAAAGATACTTTCTCAGTGGTTTAGTTTTGCTAAGACTTAAGCTCCCCAGAAAAGATGTAATCTTCAATATCATAAATAAAATACAGCTTAAGCTGTAACTCCTCCTCTCAACAACGTATACTCAGTTTTTCTCTTCTGATAATTGCAGGAGGAAGATTGGCGTACTGTAAACTTTTTTTCTACATAGAAAGGACAAAGTAAGAAAGAAGAACAGTTTGCCTCTTCATCTCTATGAAAACATATTATCCCAATACACACTTTCCTTCCCCTCTTTCCCTTCTCCCTGTCCTCTTACTCTGGGACATCTTGACCTAAACAATATTACTCCACAGGGGCCATGGTTACTGGGAGGCACAGTGGTTCCCTAGACATTTTATTTTGACTTAAAGATGGGGTCCAGGGAGCCTGCTTCTAATTTTGTCTCCAGAAAACATAAGCTACTGTTTCTGCCAAGCTGTAAGTTGAGTAGGTGTTTTTCGTTACTCCATGCAATTACTCATGAAAGAACAAATGAACAAAATGCTTGCATGGACAACAGACCTTCTCAGGGATAAGTAACAGTGTCTTAACTTTCCAGCTGGGTGACAGGAGTGCATTGCGTCAGGCACATCATTAATTTCACAGCCTTTGGTGTGTTTCAAGCAGGCAGGAGTCTTGAGGCAGACGCTGTGGGGAAGGACGTAGACGTGTGCCATTTATCTCAGACCTTCACCTTGGCTTTAAACTCTACAATACTCAACGAGCAGACTTCATGCCAAAGTACAATGTAGGTCAAACAAAAAGACGTATCATGCAAAAATACAGCAACTTCTGTCATCTGAGAGGCATCATTATTTGGGAGTATGGAAGTGGGTCAGAAAAGATGTTAAATGATAAAAATCAAGCACTAGAACTATACAGTTTACCTTTGGGGTTCTACGTTGTCCCTTATGAAAAGACAAGAAAAACTTCTGCTAGAAGGTCTGGGGAAGTGCTGCACCTCCTTAATAATGACATTAGCTAATACTAATAGAACCCTAAATCTCTGCTAAGTATTATACCAAACACAATGCTTGCACTGTCTCACTGAATGCTCACAATGGCCCTATGAGGCAGGTACACTTACAAATCCCCTTAAAGAAGAGGAAACTGAGGCACAGTTATGGAAATAACTTGCCTAAAACCACCCAGCTACTAAGGAGTACAGCTGGGTTATGAACCCAGATGGTCTAAAACTCCACAGCCCGCACACGTGACTTTCTAAACTTAATACTGATTAGAAAAACAAATCTCTTCCTGATGTTCTAGTTCTATATTAAATAACAATTAATTTCGAAGAACCTTCTCTGAACACCTATGATGTGCCAGGTACAGGGAGCTGGGGATGCACTATGAAGGGTAATTCTCAAATGGAGGCTTCATTGGAGAAACATGTTAAGCTGAACAAGAGTGGGTGCAGGAAAGAGCCTTTCCTACATGCCTAAAACTTACTAGCCTTGTTGGAAGTGACCTTAGAAAGACACTTAATCACCGATTTTTTTCAATCTCTTCTCATTTGTTTCAGTTCAAGGTCATGGTACTCATAAATATTATTCATCCAGCCCCTCCTTACTGATCTATTCAAATCACTTAGCAGTGTAAACTGACCTGTGAATTTCCTAATTCCTCTCCCATTACAAGAGCCGATATCCAGAGACAAAAATGACTCTGAAATGTCAGAGCAGAAAGGGCGTTTTGGAGATAATCTAAGCTCCTCATCTGGCAGTTGAAGAAAACCAGGCAAAGCGATGTGCTCAGGAGCTCAGGGCTAGAGGCCGAGTCCACGAGAGTCCAGGTTCTCTGTCTCCCGCCCCGGGCATCCTCCGCACTGCATTACGAAGTCGTTACCATGTGTAAATACGTTGAAAAGGGGACTTTTTAACCTATACCAATTTTCACAGATCCAGACTTCTTGGTCTTAACTAACACACAGGAATGACATCAAATTTATGAAGGAAAAACGTCTCATGCAAGGAGCCATTTACTGGTTGACAAATTAGAATAAAGAAATTGGTAGTAGAATTTGTTTCTAACAAAAGTAATAAACTCCGAATTCATCAAAAGGTTTAGGGAACAGTCTCATAAAGCGAGCATCGTATCTGTCCAAGTCTTTACATAATAAATACAGATGTATGTATTTTATTTGTTTGTTTGTTCGTTGCAGGTTGCTTTTCTGAACATTAACAACTGAAGATGGAGAGCTAGTAGCCAGTTAGAAGCCCGGGGTTTGAATCCCGACCTCTTTCTTGGCAATTTTGTGATTTCTTTATCCCTAATTATCCCCATCTGTAAATAATCATACTGCCGACCTCACAGAGTTGCTGTGAAGATTCAGTTAAATAATACATGTAAAGCATCCAGCATAGGGCCAGACAGTAAGTTCTCCATAAATGTAATTATTGGTAGTAGTGGTAACTTTTGTCACCAGAGTAACCAGAGTACTAGAATCATGTAAAAGGTAGGCTAAAAGCTCCCCAACGCTACCACTAGGGGACAGGAAAAGGAAGAAACAGCAGCAAAGTCCCATTGTTCAAACAGGATTACGCCTAAAACAGATGTCCTGTTTTAAAGGCCTCTGCAAAAGGAGAGTCCACAGCCTCTCTGGGTTACTCATTCCAATGCTAAATTGCTCTTCTGTAGCCAGGAAAGTCTATGTCTTATCTGGCATTTCCCCAACTGTGTTATACATATGTTAATGATGTTCCTTTTAAAATAATTAAAAAGAAAAAAATTTTGGTGGGCAAATAAACTTAGGAAATGCTAGGTGAAGCCAGTTTAAATGGGTCTACTGCAGGACTTCTTAGAATTATATGCTAATAATCCATGAGAATATACAAAAGAGAGGGGAGGATAGGGCATACAACGTTTGAGGAGTTTACCATCTGATGGAACAGAGTTTGTGAAATGATGGTCTAACCTATGTTGTTGGAGTTTGTACATTTTTCTTTCATTTTCTAAACATACAGTTATCATCCTCTGCATACTTGACCTTTACCACATGTACTTGAAAAGTTTTATTAAGTTATCCCTTAGGTTTTCTTTAACTTTAGAGTGACTAAGAGCAAGGATTTATGTTGGTTAAAACAACGAGAGAAAGGATTTCTAACTTAAACCACAGAGAAAGGAATCACTGTAAAGACTAATGCTCTTTTTACAGAGACTATCCTAAAAGCCTCCAGGCAGGAAAAAAAAAAAAAAAGTCCCCTAAAAAGGGTCAGGAATCAGAATGACACTGAACTGCTCAAGAGCAGCACCGGAAGCTAGAAAATCAACAGAGCAGTATTTTCAAAATTCAAAGAGGGCTTCCCTGGTGGCGCAGTGGTTGAGAGTCCACCTGCCGATGCAGGGGACACGGGTTCGTGCCCCGGTCCGGGAAGATCCCACATGCCGCGGAGCGGCTGGGCCCGTGAGCCATGGCCACTGAGCCTGCGCGTCCGGAGCCTGTGCTCCGCAGCGGGAGAGGCCACAGCAGTGAGAAGCCCGCGTACCAAAAAAAAAAATTCAAAGAAAAAAATTATTTCCAACTTAGAATTTTATATTCAGCCAAACCATCACTCAAGTGTAAGAGGAGAATAAAGACATTTTCAGAAATATAAGACCTCAAAAAAAAGTCACCTCCCATGTGTTTTTTCCTACACCAGAGTTCGACACCAGAACAAAAAGGAAACATGGGATCCAGGAAGCAAAGGATTGAGGCACAGGAGAGAGGTGGAAGGAAGACCCAGGACAAGAGATCCTGAGCAGAACCTGTTCCTTGAGAAAATGGATCGGAGGAGGGCGGTGGCCTCATGAGGTTCCCTGAGAAACCGCAATGCCTGAGACATGCAAATGCCCACTTTGAGGGAGAGTTTGAGAATGAACTAGTGACGGGTATGGAGAAAACGAACAACAAAAGTGAGTAATTACTAATTAAAAAAAAAAAGAATGATTAACTCCAGAAACACAAACAGCTATTCAGGGTCAGAAGTAAAACTGTAGGGCCTTCCCTGCTGGTCCAGTGGTAAAGAATCTGCCTTCCAATGCAGGGGACGTGAGTTTGATCCCCCAAACTAAGCCCGCGCCCCAACACGAGAGCCCGTGAGTCACAAGCTACAGAGCCCACGTACCCTGGAGCCTACACGCCACAACTAGAGAGAAGCCTGTGTGCTGCAATGAAGACCCAATGCACCCCAAAAAAAGTAAAACTGCAGTATACTGTCCAGCTCAATTGTAAGTGCACTTCCAAAATTACTGCGATGTAAACACAGACAACTAATTTCACCTAAAGTTACGAATAACCACACTGTGAGGGTGGGTTGCGGGAGAGAAGTGTACGTTTTGGGAAAGGGAGTGTGATGGCAAAGGGCTAAATTCTTATCTTCTGCAGCAGTAAGTCAGTGGGTAATGAACACAATTTTAAAAATAGCAGTATAAGCATGTTAAACATACAGCAGTAAAAACCAGGAGACATGTTTTAAAAAGTTAAAAATCATTGCCTCTGATAAGTGGGAACCAGGTGTAGGTTGAAGACTGCGGTTCTTCATTAAAAGCTGTGTACTATGATCTGACTTCTAAAACTGTGTACAAATATTACTTTGATAAAAGTAAAAATTAAGTTAAATATCTTTAAACTGCAGTATTTTCCCATGATTTCACCTAACAGAGGGAGTAAATATATTCCTTGCCTGTTTCCCAGTCCTCTTAAAAGGACTTATCATGCAATAACCTGGAAAAGTACAGAGAATTTTAATGTAGTTTCAAGTAAAATAAAGGAGTATCAGAAAATATTTTTGATACTTGATCAACAGATGACTGTCCTTGTGACTCAAGCATTTAAAAAATAAATTCTATCAAGTCATTTCTTTTCCTTCACTGGTATGATGAGTTTTAATCAGCAAAGGAAGAAAAAGACTCTGGACCCCATTAGCAGAAGTACAGTTTAATAGTAGCTAATTATTTTTAGGCAGTTATAGTATGACAGGCACTGTACGTCAGACCCATTACATATGTAATTTATAATTTGTTAATGTAAGTATAATTTAGAAATGTACATATAGTAATATAACTTACATATATAAGTAGTCCTATGGGTTGTAAACAATTATAATTACTACCCAATAGACTGAAAACATTAGACAGAAAGAGGTAAGTGATTTGCCCAATACAACTAATAGGTATTGGAACTGGGGTTTGAATTCTGTCACAGTTTCTCTGAACACAGAACCTCTTATTTTGGACACCAGGAATTAAGAAAAGGATTAAAATTCCTTAGTGTGGAATTTTAGTGGATTCCTTAGTGTGTCATTTGTTTCTTTAATATAAGAAAATATGTTTTCATTGTGTTGTCTACTTAGACTATATTACAAACCAAATCCAGTGCTTCTGTCCTGGTGATACTCCCATCGATAGCCTTGGCAGAGGTTGAAAGCATTCTAATACGTATCTTTATATGCACATTTCTTTATAAAAAGCCAGAAGGTCTCATAGCAAATTTCCAAATTCAGACCAACAAAGGGCATATGATCAGCTTTAGAGAAGTCCATGTTAGTTTATGCTTTCTAAAAATTCATTTTCTCTTGCATGGGCCACATCTTGTTTAGATAGCTTGCTTAATCCAGTCCTGAGGTATCAGGGGACAGGAAAGATGATAGGATCATGCCCTCATCCAGAATGATCGTTTCTTCCACTACCTTAGCTGGAGATTCAAGTCCTCTTTCTCATCATGGTCAAACTAGTTCAAGGTTGGTTCTTCTGCTAAAACCACCTTCGCATGTTTCTAAAAGGAGACTTACTAAAAACTAGTCAGGACTAAGGCTAAATCTGTTGAACAGTTACTCTGGTTTAGCTGAAACTCTAGCCTTGCCTAGCACACACCAGCAGCCAGAGAAGACTGGTACTTAGGTCAGAAAAAAGGAACTGGAATGTTTCCCCCTGGCCAGCTCCTTCTGCACAATTTGGTTTTGGTTTTGCAGTGACTGGGGAAGGAAAATGGGAGAGAGGAGACCGAATGGAAAGGAAAAAAATGCAAGGAATGCTCCACAAGTTTGTAGCTACTTAGAAAGGAGGGAGCCACCAAAGATCTGCCAAAGGACTGTTTCTCCTTGCTTTGTCCACCCGTCAACCACTGTAAGGGACCTCCTGCAACCAGGAAGAGATAGAGTGGGTAGGTGTTTTTAAAGAAAACTTTACTACTGAAGCATCTCTAATAGCTTGAAATTATGCTAGAGGGGAAAGCTGGCCTTACTCAGAGTTGTTTAGTCTGGCAAAGTGAGTGATACACTACGCTTCTGTTTACTCTTTTGTTTTCAATTTACTGTGCCAAGCACTCTTAATGAGAAGACAATGGTCTTAAGCTATACAAACTCTGAGAACAAAAGTGTCAAAACAGATGTAGCCAGATCACTTGTGGTTATGGGATGAAGTGCAGATTTTCACTAGCTATACTATATATTATCTTACAACATACTGCCATGTGATATTAAAATATTCTTAGTAAGCACTTTTCATTCTAAGTCCTCCTCCTGAGCCATTATAGCATTATCAAAAATATTATACATGAAAACATTTGATACAATACAACACTCATCCATGAGTTCAAAAAACCTCTTCATTAGGAAGGATGAGAAACTTCATTAATCTGATAAAGAACAGCTATTTAAAAAAGACAAAAACCCTAAAGTAGCCATCATACTTGACAGTGAAATATCTAAGCCTTCCTTCTGAGATCAGGAATGAGATAAGGATACTAGTTATCATCAACACTGGAGATCCTATCCAATCCAACAACAACAACAAAAAGACACAGAATTAGAAAAGTAGAAGTAAAACCAACATTACTCACAGATGAGATGATTGTATATATTTAAAAAAAACCCATTACAGTTAAAAGGAGAATTTAGCAAAGTTCCTGGATATAACGTTGATATTAAAAAATCAACTATATTTCTATAAGCCAGCAACAAACAGAAAATGACATTTTAAAATGATGTTTACAATAGCATCAAAACCATCAAACACCTAGGGAAAAAATCTAGCCAAATATGAGTACAATCTCTACGCTGAAAACTCAAAAGTATATTGAAAAAATATCTAAATAAATGAAGGGATATATCATGTTCATGGACTGGAAGGCTCAGTATTATAAAGCTGTCAATTCTCCACATTTATCTATAGATTCAGAATAATTCCAATCAAAATCCTAGCATTTTTGTCTGGAAACTGACATGCTGAGCCTAAAATTTATGTGGAAATTTAAAGGGCCAAGACTAGCCGAGACAATCTTGAAGAGAAGAAAAATGCTGGAGGACTTATATTACCAGATACCAGAACCAATGATAAAGCTACAGTCATTAAGACCAGATGTTGGTTGGTGCAAAGACAGAAAAATAGACCAATGCAACCAATGCAAGCCCAGAATCAATGCCACATGTAAATGGTCACCTAGTTTATGAAAAAATGTCACTGCAGTAGGGCAAGGATAATATTTTCAATAAGCAGAGTAGGTAAACTGGATATCCATATAGAGGAAAAAAAGGTTCAACCCCTACCTTATACCATACACAAAAATCAATTTCATGGGAACTGAAGATCTCAGTGTGAAATATTAAACAAGAGCGTTAAAAATAAAGACTAGGACAACGCCTTATCAACCTTGGAGGAGGCAAAGATTCATTCAACAGGATATAAAAAGCACTGACCATAAAAGAAAAATGTGATACACTGGACTATATTAGGATTAAAAACTGTTCATTAAGTGAATAAAAAAGCAACAGAGTGGGAGAAGGTATCTGCAATACACATATTTGACAAAGTTCATTTTAAAACTCATATCTAAAGTACCTGATATAAAAATAGGCAAAAGACTTGATCAGGTACTTTGCAAAAGAGGATAGCCAAATGGACAACAAATATTTTAAAAGGTGCTTAACTTTACAGTCATCAGAGAAAGGGAAATAAAAATTAGAAACAAAAATTACAAGATGATACCACCACTTACCCACCAGACCGATAAAATGAAAAAGATAGAAAATGCCAAGAACCAGGAAAGATGTGGAATGAATGAAACACTCAGACACTGCTGGTGGAGTTATACACTGGTACAGCCGCATTCAGAACCGTTTGGTAGTGACTCAAGGCTGAACACGCCCTACAGCCCAAGCATGTATCTAACAAAATGTGTATACTTGTTCACTGAAAGACCAATACAAGAGTGCTCACAGCTGTACTGTTTGCAATACTGAAAACCACCTGAATGTCCATCACCAGTAGGGTAGGAAGATATATTGTGATATATTCACACAGTGAAAGACCATTTAGTAATGAGAATGAAGGGCAATTACACTCAATAATGTGATTAATCTAACAAACAAGTACTGAGCAAAAGAATCCAGATACAAAAGAGTAAACCGGGCTTCCCTGGTGGCGCAGTGGTTGGGAGTCCGCCTGCCGATGCAGGGGACACGGATTCGTGCCCCGGTCCGGGAAGATCCCACATGCTGCAGAGCGGCTGGGCCCGTGAGCCGTGGCCACTGAGCCAGTGCGTCTGGAGCCTGCGCTCCACAACGGGAGAGGTCACAACAGTGAGAGGCCCGCGTACCACAAAAAAAAAAAAAAAAAAAGAGTAAACCATGTATGATTCTACTTACATAAAGTTCAAAAACAGGCAAAACTAATCTTTGGGTTAGAAATTAGAATAGTCAGAGAGCTTCTGGAATGCTGGTATTGTTCTGTTCTTTATCTGGGTGCAAATTACACAAGTATGTTCATTTGTGAAATGATTTACACATTTTCTCTAATAAAAAGGTTAAATACTAGAGATGTTTCATACGGGTCCGGGGAGTCGGGGTTGATAGAAGGAAACATCAAGACCAACTACATAGCCAGCAAAAACTCTTCTATTTGTATTACAAAGGATTGGTGTAGAATTTCCAGGGCACTCATTGGACAATTTTCCTAGTCAGAAGTTATAAAACAGTATTGAAGTGAGTCTTAATAACTACCTATTTTAAAAACTGGCTTCCTTGTACAATAAAGGCTAGATACATATTTAACCAAGGTTCTCGAATCAGTGTAAACAAGGCAGGTAAAAATTCACAGGGTGCACACTTCATCCTAAGGAATGAGTATTAGAAGTTATGTTTTTGCTTTAGATATGCTTGGCCTATTCTGTTTTACAAAAACCCTGTGTTTTTTTTTTTAAACAATGCAGGAAATCTTTTTCCAAAAACTAATGCCTACATTAGGAGTCCCGTGTTTGGGACGTTAATGTGCTTGGAACAATTGAGTTGTCTTTTGAGACATTCCATTTAAGTGAAATAAATCAACAGGTTAAATCCAAGCTACCAATTTTATACTAATTATTTAACTCTTCTCTGTATCAACAATCTATTTTATAAACCTTGTTTCTTACAAGAGTCATCATTATATTTTACTATGGTGTTTCTCTTCCCAAAACTTTTCCTTGTTTTACTTTTCTTGGGCATTTTTCTTTCTCAATATCTTAATCTCAGTACATGCTCAGTCAGTAATACAAAACCAAAACCACCTCAAATCAAGATAACCAATGACCTAAAGCTATGTGCAAGGTATTTTTCAGGCCCCACAAGAAATACCTTATAATGTAGTTCTTGAGCTTGAAAAGATGAAAGATGTTTGATAACAGAAGAAAGTACAGAGAAAATAAGTGCTCTAAAAACATCGAGGAGGGCCTCCCTGGTGGCGCAGTGGTTGAGAGTCCGCCTGCCGATGCAGGGGACATGGGTTCTTGCCCAGGTCGGGGAAGATCCCACATGCCGTGGAGTGGCTGGGCCCGTGAGCCATGGTCGCTGAGCCTGCACACCCGGAGCCTGTGCTCCACAATGGGAGAGGCCACAACAGTGAGAGGCCCGCGTACCGCAAAAAATGAATAAATTAATTAAAATAATAAAAAAAAATAAAAACATCGAGGAGACAGAGACTCACACATTCTGAAATAATCGGGGATATCGACTCAGTAGAGACGGGTTTTGAATTATGAGGGCCCAGTGGAGTGATTGGGATTTGGATTATTACTGATAAAGATATTCCAAGGAAAAGATACTTGTCTCCATCATCCAGCATGGCCCTTCTATGACCTGAGTTTATTTAAGCAATAATAACAAAATGAATATAACACCAAAAAGGATTAGATTTCATATAGGACAGACACTTGCAAATTGGATTGGTTTCTCCTGGTCAGTTGTTTGTACCTTGTAATTGGCTAGAGGTGTGTTGTATCAATGACAAAGAGATTTCTTCGTAAATGGGAAAAATTTCTGTGTGAACCTGGCCATAATTAGGTCAAACTCACACCTTTGGATCTTTTTAGCATCACACTTTAATCAACTAAGCAAACTTGCCCAGTCTACATAACAGGTTTTTAATGTTTTTTTTGGCAGTGCGGCATGTGGGATCTTAGTTCCCCGATCAGGGACTGAACCTGGGCCCTCAGCAGTGAGAACGCAGAGTCCTAACCACTGGGATGCCAGGCAATTACCAATAGGTCTTTAATTTTTAAAACTAAACTAAAGGCAGGGTTTTAGGTAACGTGTAAGACAATAGTAAAATAATATCCAATTATCTTACATTAAAAATATTTAATTGCTAATGCAAAGCAAAAAAATAAGAATAATGAATATTTTACATTCTCCAAAAGAAGTAAGGGGAGCCATTGTGTTCATATGTCTGGAACACGTGAAGGATATCAGAACTTCTGTTCTGTTACTAAGTTTTGCCACTAGCTCTTTGCCAAAACATGAAATTGAACCTTGATTTCTTTCTTCTAGAACTATGATTAATAATAAGTATCTTTCAGATAACACCTAAATATTCTGAAAAAAATTCTAAGGAGAAGATTGGAAGAGAGTAAGAAGTAACTCTGACCTAATTAACTATGGAAATAGAAAACTTTTGATAGTATGGATAATGAAAATCTGTATTATCCCAAAGTGTAACTTCCGTTTTAGAGGTGAGAAGACAAAACTAACATTTGTTGGACACTGATTACATACCAGACACTGCTCTAAGTGCTTTATATATTGGATATTAGTTACTTAACCAAGTAAGGTACTTTTCTGCTAGCAAATAAGCCTCTTGAAGTTCAAATGAATACTGAAGTATCAAAAGGTAGGCAGACTTGCAAAAGAAGCCAGGCATTTGGATAATTCACAAACTTATAACATTCAAATTAATATTCAACTAATGATATTCAAACCAATGGAGGGCCATGGTGCAAATAACTCTAAATAACAGGTAATTCCAAATATATTTGTACCTGGTTTTTAGCATATACTTAATATTGTTGCTTATGTTAACATCAGTTTTAGAATATTATTCAGTGTACACTAAACTTTTGTTTTTATACACTGAACAGATTCCAGTGCCTGAACTCAGGAGAAGTACAGCAAGGGATCAGCATGGTCTTAATTAGTCAGCAAGAACTTATTAGTTAGCTATTATGTGTTAGATACTGGTGGAATATAGGAGAGAATAAAACTTGGATCTTATCCTCAGTGACTATATAATTTAGCTTAGGTAATACATAAAACAGAAAACAATATCAGGCAGTCTCCAATTAAGGTCTAAATACTGTGATACAGACCAAAAATGCTATAGGATTTTATTCTTTCATTTAACAAGTATTATTGAGCCCCTCTAGTCACCGAGCATGTTCTAGGCAGTTGGGATGTAGCAGTGGGTGAGCAAACTAGACAAAGATTTCTGTCCTCATGGTGTTAATGTGCTAGTGAGATAAAATGGACAATAAACAATAAATATGGGCTTCCCTGGTGGTACAGTGGTTAAGAATCCGCCTGCCAGTGCAGGGGACACAGGTTTGAGCCCTGGTCCGGGAGGATCCCACGTGCCGTGGAGCAACTAAGCCCGTGCGCCACAACTACTGAGCCTGCGCTCTAGAGCCCGCGAGCCACAACTACTGAGCCCATGTGCCACAACTACTGAAGCCCCTGCGCCTACAGCCTGTGCTCCGCAACAAGAGAAGCCAGAGCAGTAAGTCTGTGCACCGCAACGGAAGAGTAGCCCCCGCTCGCCGCAACGAGAGAAAGCCCGTGTGCAGCAACGAAGACCCAACTCAGCCAAAAATAAATAAGTAAATAAATTAAAAATAAATAAATAAAATAAACAATAAAAACGATGAACAAATAAATTATATGGCAGGCTAGAAGTTGAGGACTGCTTAGAAATAAGCAAATGTAGAGCAGGGGGAGGGGAAGGGCAGTGGGGAGGACAGATAATTCAACAGGGGGTCAAGGCAGTTCTCACTCGAAGGTGAGAGCTGGGCAGTGATTAGAAGCAGCTGAGAGTCAGCCAAGCTGTCAGAGGAAGAGTGTTGGTTCCCAGAAGACGCAAGACCTCGAGTGAAAGAAAGCACTAAGGCAGGAGCACGTGTGAAACATGGGAGGAACGGCAAGGAGGCCAGTGTGTCTGGAGAGAGGGGAGGGGGGGACGCCGACGGCGTGGGGTGCAGGGCTTACGTGTCAGGAGAAGGGGAGTCACTGCAGGGTTGTGAGCAGAGGGGCAGACCTGACTTCCATTTTAACGCGATCCCTCTGGATGCTAGGTTGAGCCTAGGCTGTTGGGGGCAGAGGCAGGAAAACCTGTCAAGAGACTGGGATAGCCCTCCAGGCAAGAGACAGTGGGTAGCCTGTATTAGATGCTGGCAGTGGAGTGGGGAGAAGACACATATTCCTGCAGGGGAGAGGGCGAGCGATTAACGGTAACGTATTCAGAGAGCAGACATTACTTGAACCTGACCTTGAAGGACAGAGACAATTGGAACAGGAGGAAGAATTAGGAGAGGCGTTCCAGGACATGTTAGTTTTGGAGGCAAGAGTGAGTGTGGCTTGTTCTTGGGACAACGATGTGAGTCTAATAAGAGCAAGGCAGGCCAGTCTCTGGGGTGTGGAGGGAAATAAGGTACCTGAGGTGGAACCAGAATACAAAGAGCTCTGAAGGCCAGTGTTCACACTGGTGCCTTGTATATATTGCAGGTGCTCAACACGTATTAGAAAACGGGTAAGAAAGACAGGCTTTTAGGACCACTTATCTGGCAGATTGGATTGGCTGGCTGAGAGTTTCTCATTTAGCTCAGCTAGAAGGCCATACAGAAATCCTGGCATGAGGTAATGAGGGATAATTTACATGTAGGTAATTGACAGTTGGCTGTTTTAAATCTTTCTAATGCAAACCATTCGCCACTTGTGAGAACCTCAATCTTGTGTTGGCAATCCCTTACTCAAAAAAAAAATTACGTGGGTCTAAAAAACTGTGTTCTCAAGCAGCCACGTGATCTTAATTCCCAGGTTATAAAAGTTGAATAGCAGTTGCTATCAAATACATGTGCAATGTCTGTGTCTCTAAATTAGTTACAGGTGCAAAACTGTCTACCAAAAACGTGAATCTCGTAGAGGTTTACAGAAACTAACTCCCACTCAGACAAGTCTGATTCATTTTCTACCACATATTTTCACAAATACTCAACAGTAGTAGGTGGACACAAGGTATTTTCTGGACAACTTTCTAATGCCTAATTAACGGTATCCAAAGGAAGCTAAAATAACAGGCACTTTGTGTCTGTTCTGTTGATTGAATATAACTAAGAAAGCTACTTTGGTCAGATTTCCTCTGACACAAAGAATACATACCTTACTAAGAGCTATGATGATTTCAGAATTTCCTCCAGCTCATCTTATTCAAGGTATGAGTGAGAATGCTGACAAAGGTCATAATCTATGACAACCTCTATCAGAGGTATAAAAATTGTTCTTCACTTAACGACCCATGTTTTACACCACAATTAACAGTTTATGTGGATAATTGCTGTCGGGTAGCAGTTCATCATACAGAGAACAAGATCATCTAAGGCAATTTTCATTGTCAGAAGAAAACATAATCATCCCTCTCATTTAGGCACAAAGAACCACTTAACTTTTGGATATTCAATCTTTTCATAGATAAATGTTAGTAAAAGTGGGAGGTAATTCCCCCATTTCAAAACATCAGACATGATGCTTTCTCTAAGTCTGATCACTTCCTTATCAAAACAATCACGGGAGCTCACGCAGAGGCCTCGTCTCACTCAAAACTGCCACTTGCTTTGATTCCTAAGGAATCCTGCTGATTTCCCCACCATGTTCCTTAAAATGCTTCACATTTAGGATATTATATGTCTTCCATTCCATCCACAAGTGATTAATACTACAAGGCCAGGCCAATAAACTCTATACAGGCTGTCCGGTGTGCTTTCGCAACTACTGTGTCATTTAATCCTCACAATAGCCCTGTGTTTTCTGTTAATATATGTGCAAACGGAGGGCAGAGAGGATAAGTGACTTGCTTGAATTCACACAGAAAGTATGTGGCCAAGACAAGTTCAGGAGTTACATTCCCTGATACTACACGGGTCCCCTCAAACTTCTGGAAAGGTAAAGACTTGGGTCAATTATCTAAACGCTTCCAAGTACACAGCTGCCTGGAGTCACACAGCCACAGTTTGTCTCCCTCAATAGAAATGGCGGCCAATCAATCACTCACTCCTCTCTCAGGAGAGACTCTCATTTCAAAGAATCATCTATTGCAGCATTTGTCATGTCTCTAAGGCACACTTCCATTGCTCAATCAGCTCCAAAGGACAAGCGTGTCATCATCTTTCAATGCTCTGGTGCAACAATTTAAAATTAGAGAATTCACACAGGACTAAGTCTGGCACTAAAAGTGGGAGGCATATTCAGCTTAAGTTTATGGAGCTTCCCTTCCATCTTGCCAATTTCTCTAGTGGAAATGGTTTCAGAGCCAGCATGGGGTTACTTGGGGTTCCTTGAAAAGCTCATGATGAAAACAGAAAGGGAAATAAGATAAAGAGAGTCACAGTGATAATGAAGCCCAGGAAAACGTATAGAAGTCCCCTTTGGGCACACAGTGGCTACACACAGTGGAGTTTTTAGTTTCATGAATGGGACCAATATGGCTGGACATCTGGATCATTCACACTCAACGAGCCACTCTGTCTTCAGTAGCAGCACTCAGATCCTTGCAACATCCCTATTCCCCTTTGCCTGTGATACAGATGAATTCCTGTATTGAGGCCAAGTACCTAATCTCTGCAGTGTTTCACCTCTGCTGGCCTCAATTAGCTAACGATGACAGCATTCCCAATTTGTTTTCAAGTTTGTTTGTCTGTTTGTTTTGGCAACGGCGGAGTATTTAGTGGTCACCTACAAAATATGATAGAAGTTTACAGTCACAGGTCTTTGGCCTTAAGGAACTCATATTTTTAACAGAAAAACATTTTCGAATAAGGAATAATCAGAGACCACATAACACAATAGTTAAATGATTGGCACAATATATAATTTCTTAACTGCTAGTAATTCTATTCTGTACCATGTTAATTAAGAAGAAAAGTACTGGGTTATTCTTTTTTTTTTTTTTTTTTTTTTTTTTTTGCTGTACGTGGGCCTCTCACTGCTGTGGCCTCTCCCGTTGCGGAGCACAGGCTCCGGACACACAGGCTCCGCGGCCATGGCTCGCGGGCCCAGCCGCTCCGCGGCATGTGGGATCTTCCGGGATCGGGGCACGAACCCGTGTCCCCTGCATCGGCAGGCGGACTCTCAACCACTGCGCCACCAGGGAAGCCCTGGGTTATTCTTTTGAAGGGGATTTGAGAGTCAAACAAATTAAACCCAGGGAAAATTCAAGGAATAAAAATAAAGAGATTAGTACAAGATGAAAACTAACTTGAAACCCATAACCATCCCTTACCATAAACAGTACTTGCCCCAGTTAACCTAAAACATTTGTTGTACTGCATTCTGGAAATATTCTTTTCAAACAGACAAAACTATCAAATTTTGACTCAAGCATTATTTTACAGTATAGCTAGGACATTCTGCCCTGATGCAGCATAAACGAAAAACCGGAGAAAGATATGGCTTATAGAAAAACACAGTAACAGACTTTTATGTAATATAATGAAACTAAACTCCTGTTTAAGAGACTCAGATGATAGAAACATACATTGAGCCCAGTCATCATAATAAAATGAAATGGTATTTCATGAAATATTTTCTCTTAATTTTTAAAAAGCTTGATGTTTTAAAAATTTGTGATCAATATGCTCCAACTTTAGGCTTCCAGAAAAACTGGAAATCAAAATGTAAAGCCATCCATTTCAACAATTAAGCAACTTAATTTTAATGCTTTAGCACTGCTATTGTGAAATGTGAATCAGACTAGTTAACACAACCTATTTTTATGTGGCATCTGTGAGAAGAAAATGCCCAGAAATATAGAAATACATACAAAACAGAATCAGCTGTGCTAATATGCTCCAGTAGAAGGAGCTACAGAAATAAGAACTTACATTTTGCAATGGCCAAGACAGAAATGCTGAAAATGAAGTATCGGAATCTTTCATATCCGAACAAAAGTAATAATCATTTACTTAGCATACGATAGGCATTAGGGGCCTCATTTTCTTTACGGGTAAAATGCGACACTTAGACCTTCTCCGAGGTCCCCACACGATTCTACAAAGCCTTAGGCGCTATGCTTCACACCCTAAGAAATATAAAGAAGAATACAACTTGGTCCTACACTCAGGAACCTTACAATTCTTCGGGAGAGATAAAATGTACATGCAAGTATCTAGATTTCAAAGTAGAGCAAAAACGTTCAAAGAGTACTTTAAGATGAATAAATGCTGTGAGAGGGATAAACACTGCTATGAGAGACAGAGCAGGAAAGTGACTCTTCAGGTATTCTAAAAAGACCTTAGGTATTTGGGGGAAACATATATAAACCCAGGAAATAAAAATAAATAGGTGAATGGACCTAGAGACTGTCATACAGAGTGAAGTAAGTCAGAAAGAGAAAAACAAATATCGCATATTAACGCATATATGTGGAATCTAGAAAAATCGTACAGATGAACCTGTTTGCAAGGCAGAAATAGAAACACAGACACAGAGAACAAACGTATGGACACCAAGGTGAGAAAGGGGAGGGTGGGATGAATTGGGAGACTGGGATTGACATATATACACTAATACGTATAAAATAGATAACTAATGAGAACCTGTTGTATAGCATAGGGAACTCTACTCAGTGCTCTGTGGTGACCTAAATGGGAAGGACATCCAAAAAAGAGGGGATATATGTATACGTATAGCTGGTTCACTTCACTGTACAGCAGAAACTAACACAACATTGTAAAACAACTATACCCCAATTTAAAAAAATGAATAGGATTTTAAAAAATATAAATATACCTTTAATGCTTAAAATTCAGGACATAGGAGTCATGCACAGAGATAAAATAAGGATTAATTTAGGTTTTCTAAGAAGTTCTAAATATGCTTATAAGTGAACACAGTAGTAGCAAACAAAGCATCAAAATACTGAACGATACACATCATTGTATTAGAACAAACATAACTTGGAAAACAAAATACAAGAACAATTTCACCCTTCCATGATGCCCGAAGTATCCCAACAGCCGTATCTGGAATTCACTTTACCTTGTGAAGTGCTTGCAGACAGTGTGTCAGCGAAGGAATCACTCTCTGGGTCAATAAGAGAATCTCCCAGAGTTTCACCCATCACAGCATGGAATAGGAGTTTGCTGTGATTCACACTGATATTTGTCTATTTCTTGCAAAAGTCCAATCCGTTAAAAGAAAAAGATTTGTGGTAGTAGAACTTGTGAACGCACCAATGAGTCAAGACATCAGTTTCCAAATATTTGGGGGAGGTGGGAATAAACTCACAAAGGACCAGGCGTGAATTGGCTGGCACTCCCCTGTTGGAGACCAGCTGTGACAGAAGGTTGTGTCATAATCTTGTTCACTGCTTTGGCAAGACTTGGTACATTACAAGGAAAACATTGCCACACCGTCTCGCCAGTGACCCTCATGTTCCGTGTCTTGTGAGGGGCGCAAGCGAGCAGCAGTACATGCTTCTTAAATGGAAAGCTTTACATCTCTGGGTTATGAAATAAACTTACTTGGACAAAGCTTCTTTCTGTCTGCCAATCCCTGGTTGAATCTCTAATCACATTATCTGATATCTGAAGAAAACATCTGAATTCAAGTATGTGTTCATATTTTAAAATTTGCTATCAGCTACTAAAATGTTCTAAGGTATTTATTCTACTACTTTGTAAAGCATGTAAAAAATGATGCTGAAAGCTATCCAAATTCCATAAAATTAAAGAGTTAAGAGACTGGAGGCAGGTCCAGCTATGGCTTAGATTTTATACATCAGGGTCTGCTTTTTGAAAACTTAATTATTAAGTTTTCCATCAATAGCAAATACATCAGCTGATGTCTGAACATCGGCTAATGCTGAAACAATAAATTCCTTACCATAATGAAAAAAGTGGAGCTCTCCCTGAGAGGAATAATGCATTACCAGAAAAAAAAAAAAAAAAAAAAAAAGCGGACTTACACTGATAGGTTGGCGAGGAATTGTGGTCAGTTTTGTAATCAGGAAAAAGCTGGCTTCTTGCTCAAGGCCTTTGCCCTTTTTGGCAAAGAGAAACACTAGCTGTGCCAAACCTCAGTGTGGGAGCAGGCCTCCTCCTGTCACATAAGTGGCCTCGTAGAAATGCAGTGACTTATGGATTTAAAAAGATGCCCCACATAGGGCAGTATATCAGATGGCAACAAATCTCTGAACACACTGATCCCAATATTCCCCAAGCGGAAGAAATACATATCTGATTCATCTACATTGAGTAACTAGTCATCCTGCAAGGGACTTCCTTGTCAGTCATGGAGCAACAGCTCAGTGGGAAGAACACTTAACTGGGTCTCCACAGTGCAGAATAAAGTGTAGAGTTGGGAAATTACATAGTGTATAAACCTTTAAAAACCAAAAAACCTTTATTAAGGTAATTCAAGTTAAAGCAAGGTTCTTTTTGTTTTAACATCTTTATTGGAGTATAATTGCTTTACATTGTTGTGTTAGTTGCTGCTGTATAACAAAGTGAATCAGCTATACATATATGTATATCCCCATATCCCCTCCCTCTTGCGTCTCCCTCCCACCCTCCCTATCCCACCGTTCTAGGTGGTCGCAAAGCACGAGCTGATCTCCCTGTGCTATGCGGCTGCTTCCCACTAGTAAAGCAAGTTTCTTGACAGTCCAAATGACTGAGGGAATTATAGTTGCGTAGAACTAGTTTTTTCTAGATTCACTTTGAATTCTCAATAAAGGAGTTTCTCTTTTCCTCTCAATGGGAAATTTCGCACAATGACATATTTAAAGGTGTGTTAATCCAAGATTCTTGGTTGAATTTATGATAGATAAAAATAAATTATTAAAGTCAAGAACACTTTCCTACTTGTTAATAAAACAGAACAAAAATTTAAGCCTCATTCTGCCTACAGATACTCCTACTCAATGTCCCAAGATGTGTTTGAGTCTGAAAGGCAAATTTCAGCTTTATTCCTATTAAGTGGCAGTATCTCACCCAATTCCCTATCATCACCTCATCCTTGCCTTCCGATTCCAGTCTCTCCAACTTTAAAAAAATGAACAAGTTTATTAAAATGTTCTTAAGATTATGATGGATTATAAGAATGATAAAGTTTGCAGAATGATAGCCATTTTTGAGTGAGAGAAGCTCTTTGTGGTCTAAGGCTCTATTAATACGATGAGAAAATGCGGCCCCTAAATGACAAGTAAATTCTCCAGGTTGAACAGCTAGGGAGGGATGGAGCTGGAACTTGAATCTAACTCTCAGGCCAGTTTACTATTGGCCTTCACCAACTCCCACTCTTAGAAGTGTCTAAATCACCGCTTTTAATAAATCAGGTGCAACAGGGATAGAGTATAGGGTGACTTCAGGGGAAAACATGTTAACTCTTTCAAGGAACATCAATGAGTAACTGTGTTATTCACTTTTCAGTATCTATGGATATGGAGGGGGTGTGGGGAGTTTCTCAATGCCCTTCTTCCTCTCATTCCCACATTTCCTCAGTGACCATGTAGTTCATTCATGCCACATAATTCTACCTGAGGATCGTCTTAGTTTTGCTTCTGAGGCTGACAGTATCACCTAGTTCTCGAGTTCTGTAGTATTCATTCTTTCCAACGATCATCAAAGGGACTAATTTCTGGATTCTTCACCTACTATTACTTCTATTCTCTTTTTTTTTCTTCTCAGACACCATTCAACTTGGCCTATGCCCTGTGTCACTAGAACTTGTAAGCCTCTAATACTTCTGACAGTGTGCTTCAGCTATTCAAACATAAAATTATTTTTAACAGCTAATTATTCCATAGCACCTGAATCTAATACTGCTGACTCTTACAGCACCACAATCTGTCAACCCTTCTCCCCAGATGATATTACTTGAAAGCAACAACCTGACATATTCACTGTTTTCCATTCATTTATTTATTCAACAAATATTTGTTGGCAATATATCACACTATATTGGCAGGCATGGAGCTAGGTGCTGGCTTGATGAACAAGATGGATGTGTTCTTATATGGTGGAGTTTAAAAAGTCAGTAGACAAAAATTACAGTTTTAATAGAGCCTGGCACATAGCAGGCGCAATAAGTGTTGCTTAAACTCTTGACAACATATCAAGCAATACAGAAAGTATCCCAAGTTACTAACAAAATACTTATATAATATAGATTGTTTAATCATATTTGTTATGTTAGTGATAATGTTCCGTCCTATCACACTGCAGCACTGGGTCACTTGAGAAACAACTTGCTCACAAATTAAAATGGACAAAAATAAACTGAGCCAATCTCATTTGTATCTAATTACACAGCTCTTTTGTCCTTAGATATTGAAAAGGCATTACATTTTATTTTACAGCTATCCACTCATGCATCCCTCAGATGTTCATGAAATACCTACTAAGTGCCAGGTATTATTCTAGGAATAGGAGATAATACATTCATAAGCCAAGGTTCCTATCCTCAGTGAGTTCACATTTAACTATATTTATCAAAATTATCCAAATATACGTAAAAGAGTGATAGTTTAGCTTACTTAACTTTGAAGGTCAATTAGCATGTGCCGATATCAGAAATAATATATTTACTTAACCGTTACCATCAGACAACACAGTATTTGATCACCAGAAAATTTATGAGAGTTTCGACATGCATGTGAATTTCTTTATCTTCAAGGTCTTAAGATTCCCCAGTATCTTATTCTTTATAATATCAAAATTTGAAGGATATTATAATAAGATGCATAAAAGAGCATGCCGGTGAATGGGACTGTTATGTAAGGTCTTGGAGCTTTAGATCATGTCTAGGTGTTTTGTACACCAACTGGTTATCAGCATTTTGCATTGATACCTCTAGAGGTACTGAAGGGTACCTCTATATAGAAGTCTATTGCCTTCCATCCTATGGGGAACCCCCTTTGCAGGATAGTCCTTGGTAATTTTCCAGAGTCAGGAGGAGTGGGAGAAGGCCACCTTCCTTATGCAATTGCACAAAAGGTAACCCAGCTTCTTCTATTGACGAATGTTGGGTTTTGTGCTATGTAGAGGTGAGAAGAAGATCATCTCCCCTTGGACTTTGATGACATAGCGGTATGCATGTGATTGTGGGTACAGTACACACCATCAGCAGGAGGAAGAATGGGGATAATCAGGAATAATGATATAATAGGAGGATGAAAAGCTTAATGCTATCCTAGTTTATGATGTTAAAAAAAAAAGGACAGTTTGGTATTTGAGAAGGCTACTCTTCAGTATTTGGTCTTCAATATTATTTATGAAACTGTCTTTGACCAAAAGAATCTGAATATTACTCAGCCAAAATACTCCCAAAATTTTAGTACATTTAGAGAAGGCAACTAGAGTAATAACAGCTATAAATGATTCCATGACAAAAAGAGAATGTCGAAAAATGTATAATTAACAAAATCATGGCATTATATCTATATGAAGTTTTATAAAAAGTATTATTCAGTGTTTAGAATGATTTACATCAAATATTCCCATAAAATAGAATATTTTTCATGTCACATTACTCTTGAAAACTAATTAAAACCTTGCTCTTTTTTTATCAAGGTAACGTTAGTTGATAACATTCTATAAGTTTCACGTGTACAACACTACGTTTCCACTTCTGTATACATTACAGCATGCTCCCTGCCAAAAGTCTAGTTTTCTGTCTGTCACCATACAATTGACCCCCTTTACCCATTTTGCCCTCCCCTCAACCTCCTTTTCCCTCTGGTAACCACCAATCTGTTCTCTGAATCTATGTAAAACCTTGTTTGGGGGGGCTATAGGTTAAATTTAGATTTCATTCTGTAGATTGAATTTGAATTTTAAAAACTGCTTTAATTGCTTTCTTTTCCTTTTCTGTAAAACAAGCTACGTTAGTACAAGTTAGAACGGTGCATATAGTATGCTTTCCTTCTGCTATAGCCCCATTTAAAAACTTGCTTCATTTCATGCTACAAGCGCCATGACCACTCACCTTAGGTCCTAAAAGGTCAGGAGCTCCCTCCCTAATACCTGTGAGCATCCCTCAGGCCTTGCACAGTGCCCCTAGTTGGCATAAAGCGCGTGTTTATTGCTTTTGTTTTTGATGAGAACGATGAGAGGACAGCTGCCTGACACATCTGTCTCACATGGATCATTCAAGGAGTTCAGACACCTCAGGAACTGACAACACCTTCAATTTCCTTCTTGTTCTGACAAGACTGACATTTCCCCCATGGTCCTCCAAAGAAAGCCACATAACTGCCAACAACCAGAACGACTACTGAAAAGCTCACTTCCCCCTGCCCAGGACTGCTGCCTTTTCCTAGTGCAACTAAAGTTGGCTCAGAACCCCACCTTCTAGTGGGGGGTGCATAAATTCAGGGTTTCTCCATAGTCACAGGGAGCACAACGTGGGAGAAATGATGTTCCAGTGGGACACATGCCTTTTAGAAGAACAAACAATCCTGTATCCTAACATGTAAATTCTACCACAACCATCCCAGCAAGCCCAGGATTCCCACGGAAAGAGACAAAGGCAGGCCGCCATTGATCACACCTGGGTCATTTTTTTTTTTTGAAGGTATGATCCATTCTTCTTTAATCAAAAACTGTAAGTTGGTTCAGAATTGCAAAAAGTAACATATTTTCTCTACAGGATTAATATTTTAAGCTAATATACCATTTTGATTGAAAGAAAATTACTTGAAATGATGGTAGCTTGTAGCCAATAACTCCAGCAGATGTGTATTTGGTATTTTAAAAGGTCTTCTTCACCCTGAAGCAATGTAATCTATGGAAAAACACACTGAAACTGGAGCCAGAAAACCTAGGTTTTAGGTTTTTATATGGGTTCAGACTTGTGTCAACTCTTTGGGTTCACACTTCTCATCTCTAGAATGAGAAAGTCTTCCTGCAAAACTGAATAATCCTTTAAGTTCTTTGGGTTCTAATGTGGAAATACTTACCAGCATGCCTGTAATTCATTTATTTAAAGCGTAATGGAAATTCTGTATACTGTATTCTTATTCATATTCTAATCCCGAGTTACTTCTTCCTTTTCATAGCCGGTGGCTAATTAGGTATAGCATGAAAGGCACTTTTATCTGGAAACTTCCTTCCCCCCCCCACTTCAAAAGTTAACTTGCTTGTAATACCTGGAAAAAAAAAAAAAAAAAAAAAAAAAAACAACCCTAACCTGTCTAACCACTTTCTAGGGATCAACTGGACACTTTTCAAGTCATTATACCTTTGAACCAAAGACATACCACCTAAACTATGTTAACCTGTGTTTGCAATGTAATATTTGAAATTCTCCAGCAATTTGGTTTCTAAGCATAATAAAATACCATGGGTGATATTATCAAATGACCCATATTTAAGCTGTGGGAAATCCCAAACTTCTATAACATGTATCTTCTTCATTGTTCAGATTTTATCAATTAATTTTTCAAGATCAGTTATATGGAGATTCCCTAGGTAAGATATCCCATCATGGGTGAACCACACTAAAATCCCACAATCCTAAAGCAAGCTTAGAGCCACAGAGCTATAGGCAAGTTTAGTTTATGTAGAATAAGCAATTTACCAGTTTTGTGCCTGTCCTAAAGGAAATACAAGGACTTTTGAGATCACAGACTCATATAACTTAATACTAGGGAGATTAATATATTCAAACTCTTAATTTTTCACAAGGAAAATGGGTTCCAGAGAAATCAAATGATTTGCCCAAGGAATTACGCAGATAATTAGTAGCAGACTTTGAGCTAGAAATCAGGTTTCTTCATTCCCAGTCCAAAGCTCCAAACTGTGCTCTATCTCATTAAAATGATGCAATAAAATGTTCAAGTAAATTGTTCTAATCAATTTTTCTTAATGCCAACAATCATGTTAGAAGTCTATCAGCACGAAAGCATTTGTATTATGTGAGTCACTTAATTTGGAGGATTCATCCCTGGGAATGCCATAGTTGATCACAGAGTTTAGAGACAGCGCTTTTTACAAAGGAAGTGCTCAATAACAAACTGGTAATTAAAAATTGGTGATATCTATCAATCAATTCAGGAATCCATTCTGCTGACAAATGTCCTTTTGCCTCATGCTTAGCCTTCATGGGTCATCCTAGCAGGCTGGGGTTCTTCTGGTACAAATAGTCGTGCTTTCTATTGACATAGTTCCTCTAACGAAAATAATAAAATTACTGTGTGAAAATTTCTACTGTAAGGTATTCATACTATAATTTTTAAAAAGTACCTTAAAGCTGTACTGTGTTTTCATCTATATTGAAATTCGCAATGATGCTGGGAGGTCCTTTAAAGCAAAACAAGAAAATAACAGCAGCTCTTGAATAGAGCTTCCATGTGGAACCTGGTAATGGTTTTTGGCTACAGTTATTTAATCTTTATTTTTCTATCAATTCTCTAACGGCTATCATAAATAAAATGGTTCTATTATTGCTAAGTGAACTTTTAAAATTCCTACTTGGGCTTCCCTGGTGGCGCAGTGGTTGAGAGTCCGCCTGCTGATGCAGGGGACGCGGGTTCGTGCCCCGGTCTGGGAGGGTCCCGCGTGCCGCGGAGTGGCTGGGCCTGTGAGCCATGGCCGCTGAGCCTGCGTGTCCGGAGCCTGTGCTCCATGACGGGAGAGGCCACAGCGGTGAGAGGCCCGTGTACCGCAAAAAAATAAAAAAATAGGGCTTCCCTGGTGGCACAGTGGTTGAGAGTCCGCCTGCCAATGCAGGGGACACGGGTTCGTGCCCCGGTCCGGGAAGATCCCACATGCCGCGGAGCGGCTGGGCCCGTGAGCCATGGCCGCTGAGCCTGCGCGTCCGGAGCCTGTGCTCCGCAACGGGAGAGGCCACAACAGTGAGAGGCCCACGTACCGCAAAAAAAATAAAAATAAAAATAATAATAAAAATAAAAAAATAAAATTCCTACTTGTTTTTGAAGATTCCATACTCTACTTATATACTGTTTCTTTGTGAAACATATTTATGCTTATAAAACATATTTAAGAGCAACAGGGGTGTCGGCTGATGACTGTTATTATTTTGTTAAACAAGTTGTCATGTGTAAGATTTAAATTTTTTTTTTTTTTTTTCTTTTTGTGGTATGCGGGCCTCTCACTGTTGTGGCCTCTCCCGTTGCGGAGCACAGGCTCCGGATGCGCAGGCCCAGCGGCCATGGCTCACGGGCCCAGCCGCTCCGCGGCATATGGGATCCTCCCAGACCGGGGCATGAACCCGTATCCCCTGCATCGGCAGGCGGACTCTCAACCACTGCGCCACCAGGGAGGCCCTAAGATTTAAATTTTTTTTTTTTTTTTTTTTTTTTTTTTTGCGGTACGCGGGCCTCTCACTGTTGTGGCCTCTCCCGTTGCGGAGCGCAGGCTCCGGATGCGCAGGCTCAGCGGCCATGGCTCACGGGCCTAGCCGCTCCGCGGCATGTGGGATCTTCCCAGACCGGGGCACGAACCCGTATCCCCTGCATCGGCAGGCGGACTCTCAACCACTGCGCCACCAGGAAGCCCAGATTTAAATTTTTGATGATAAGAATTCATAATATTATAATTTTGAAAGCCCACTCTGCTCCAGGCACTGATTTATTTAAATCATTTTTAATTCTCACAACCACTCTTTTAGATGAGAAAACAGAGGCTTGGAGAGATAAAGTGACATGTCCAAAGCAAAAACGCTTGTAAAGTGACAGAGTTTGAATTCAAACGCTCTGTTTGACTCTTTACACCATGTTGACTAAAGACTAATAGACAAAACTCTACAGACAAAACCCACTGTCAGATGTTTTTGAAAGATACTAAATTGTTTTCTAGTCTTTTCACCTTTCTTCCTCAATGGAAACATTTTAATTTTCCTTAAAGGACAGAAAACACTGTTGCTTTTCTATATGAAAACTTTTTTTTTTAAGTACATTTTATTTTTACAGAACCAATCCACATTCATTGTTGAAAATTTAAAAATACAGACTGGTGAAAATAAAATCATTGTATTTCTACTACTCAGAGATTATCACTGTTGAACTCTCAGGGTTCATCTAACTGGATCTTTTTCTGGGCATATGTACGATCATAAGTAAATATGTGTGTACACATATGTATCTATACACATAGTATTTGTGCTTTTTAGTAAAAATGAGATATGGTACTTACTGGTGGTAACCTGCTTTTTAAAGTCTGTAATCTCCATCTTTCCATTTTAGTAAAGTTTCATTTCAAACAACACCCAGTCCATATTTAAATTTCCCCAGTTGACCCCAAATGTTCTTTATAACTGGTTTGTTCCAAACCTGAATCTCACCCAAGATGTTGGTATCCATTTGGTTGTATGTCCCTTAAGTCTTTTAAAATCTAGTATAGCCATCCTCCCCCACCCCTGGCTTGCCTTAAATTTTAAGGTCACTGACTAACTGAAAAGATCAGACCAGTTTATCGTGTAGAATGTCTCACCCTCTGGATTTGTCTGACTGTTTTCTTGTGGGATCATTTAGCTTGCTTCTCTATCCCCATGTTTCCCACAAGCTGGATGTTATATCTAAGGGTGTGTGGATTCAGGTGAAACATTTTCTATTTTAATGTAACATAGGTGAGGTTCTATGCTTCCTATTCCATCACATCAGAGACATGGTATATGACTGACCGTTAGTGATGCTAAGATCGATTATTAATTTAGAATGATGATAATATTTAGGGTTACTTTTTTCTTCTTGCAGCTAGAAAGTAAGCTGTGTGCAGTTACTATGTAATTATAAGGATATTCAGTTTCACCAATCATTTACCTAAAGGTTATAACACACTTAATAATCTTTGCCTGAATCAATGCTTTGAGTTTATGAAATGAAGTTTTTCTAATTCTATCACTCCTCCTACATTTATTAGCTGGCATTTTTCTATGAGGTAGAGCTTTTCATTGAGAACTAAAGCAGTGTGGATACCCTGAAATATAGTTCCTATTGCAAAGGAAGAATAAATGTTTAATTTGTTCTCTGTTACTAAAAAGGTAGATATCTTCAATACCAAAATTTCTTGGTTAGGCATACCTGTTTCTTCTGTTCACTGGATGCTCATATCATAAAATATTGACATATCTAAGTTTCTTTTCTTCAATTACTTTTAGAGAATTTTATTTTAGCTACACTTTTCTCTGTTATCTTTGGTCCTATGACAGTTACAACCAAGACATCCATCCCCTGGTCCTTCAGATCGCTAATCCTTTTTCTTTTTATTGCATATACAAAACCACTTATCAACCCCTAATAATATAATTAAGGCTTCAGTTTCATCTAACAATTTCCATTAATAGTGATTTTCAGTTTTTAGCAGGTGGTTATTCCTAATGTATAGGGAATAAGTAGAATACAAACTTAACTGGTTCCTCCATAGTTATGTTGTGTGTCAGCATAGCTTTAGGAAGGGAGTCTAAGATTCCTGACAGGTTTGTGGACTAATTAAACCACATTCCAACCACCTAGTTTGTTCTCTGCACTCCAAGGGTGGTTTTCTTCAGATACGCTAAGCTCTAGGAAGTAAGATGCTACGTTTTTATATTTACAAACATGAGCTCCATTTTAATAAACTTTTCATTTTTAAACATTCAGAAACATCTTATTGAACACAAAGAGAAGGAGAGAAAGACTAAAATATGAAGACAGACAAGAAACAACTTTTTCAATTCTAAAATAAGAATGCCCTCCCCCAATAAAAATAAAATTGAGTCTTAACTCAGTCTTCCTTCTAATTATGTCTTTATTTATCTATTGCACACACTCAGATGAAGAGCACAAAATGCCTAAAGTCCTTCTGGGCAAGTTGACAAATATCTTACACACTGAAATGAGAAGTGGGAAGAAGGCCAGATTGCTTAATTGTTACTTGGGAATCCAAGGAGGTGGACAAGCCAAAATCTTTATGGGGATCCAAAGAGTACAACTTCTTCCTTAGGCAGCAGAAGAAAACAATGGGCCAGATTCTCATTCTCTGTAATTTAATAGGATGATTCCATTGTTTCTTTCATGTACTGCCTGAAGGGGATGTGTACTGCTATCTATGGGAGAGCTTCCATAAGTGAGTTATTACAGAGGATGAGAACATAGCCCCTGGGAGATTAATGAATGATAACCACATTCAGTCTCCTACAGAGCTTTCAGATAAACATTTTGGGAATTGTGCACCCGAAAGACCTAGGCATTGAGGTCAGGAAGTTTTAGTGACCAAGAATTAATGAGACAAGCAATATGCCAAGCTGATTAAAGGAGCTTTGAAAAGATCATTTGGAAGGGGGGATAAATAGGGGATTGAGAAAGGGTATGGTATTCATAGATAATGGAATTGTGAACATGAGATTGTCATTTCTGCAGGAAGTCTTAAAGAACATTTAACCTGAACCCTTTTCATTTATGGTTGGAGAAACCAAGGTACAGACAGGTTAAGTGACTTGCCCAAGATAACACAGAGTTAGTGACAAAGTCAAAGCTAGAATCCCTGATATCTTAATTACTGAACCCTCTCTCTAATTCCACTAAACCAATATATTTTCAACTGGTCTCCTTACTCTGGGGAGGGATAGCCATAGATGTATAGTCTTAAGAAGTCCTAGAAGAAAAGCTTTATAAAAGCTTTTTAAAAACAACTTTATTGAGGTATATTTTATATATCATAAAGTTCATTTCAAGTGTACAATTGAATAAATTTTAGTAAATTTACTGAGTTTTGCAACAATTACCATAAATCAGTTTTAGAACATTTTCATCACCTAATAAGATCTCTCATTGCTGATTTACAGTCAATCCCAGTTCCCACCTCCCCCAGGCAGCCACTAATCTACTTTCTACCTTTATAGATTTGTTTTTATTGGGTATTTTGTATAAATGGAATCATACAATACATGATCTCTTCTGTCTGGATTTTACACTTAGCATAATGTTTTTGATCCATTTGTAGCATGTATCTGTAGTAAGTTCCTTCTTATTGCTGAATAATCGAGGCCAGGCTGTGTATGAGTATACCATATTTTGTCTATCCATTCAGTTAATGGACATTTAAATTGTTTCAATTTTTTGATTAGAAGTTTTTAATCCTACATTTTCAATTTTTCTTTCATTTTAATGACAGAAAATTTGTAAAAATTCATATTATAGATTATCTGGATGATTTTTTTTAACTGAATACTTACTATCAGTTCAGTGCCACAGTTTGTATTTACGATTTCATTGGTTCCCAGTACTACTACTTTAGTTCTCCAGGATTAAGGACGGAAGGACAAAGGTAGACTTTTAATATGTAAGTGATTCACTGGAGTTAAGTGAAGGCCAAATGAGACCTATTAATACTGTAGGAAGGACTGTTTCACATAAGAGTTCAACAAGAGAAAAGTAGAGGGAGAACTGAATCATATACACGGCTCTGAGAAGCACAGGGTGTAGAACCCCCAAAAGCATGTGTTACAGCAGTCATTTCCATTTTGGACTGTTAATTTGAATGTTAAGGGTTTTTAAACATGTTATTTAATTTGTTTTGGTTGCATATAAGAGCTATAGGCATAAACAATTTATAATTAGTATTGAGCAAATTTCAGTTACATTCTAATAAAAATTATGTGAACACTGAGAATCATAAGAAATTTTTCTCCTTAAAAGAAGTCTGTGCTTTACTCAAGTAGTAATAAGATACAGCTATATAAAATAACTGAACCAAACTTTAAAGAGTTTCTAAGCCTCTCATTTTATAAATAAAGAAAAAAGAGGTGACAGGACTTACACAAAATTATACAGCTAGTTAGTGATAGAGTTGGGTCTAAAATATAGGCTTTTCACTGCCATGGCTATAAAACATTTATTACAGGTTGTATATTATTAATCTCATTGAGCCTTTAGTCATTTTATAAATAAGACATCTACTGAGATTGAGACATGAAACAGATTGATTTTTTATATAATATTTTTCTACTGATGACTGAGTAATGATTACAATCCAAACCTTTAATTTAGAATCTAAGATATGGTATTCATACAGTTGGCATAAGGGAGAAGGAAAAGATGTTTAGCTAAATTCAAGAGTCAAGAGGCAGAATAGTGTAATTGGAAAAAAACAGAAGACCAGGGTTCAACCTTCAGTTCTGCCACTAACTCCATTTATGAACTTAGCAAGTCACAATGGCTCTGGTCTTAATTCCCCATTTATAAAGTTGAGACAAGGAAAGGAGAGTAGATTAGATGACTTCTAACATTTTATTTTAACTCTTCCATTCAATGTATTTTAAGGGTTAAGAGCTCATCTATTGTAAACTCTTGTCCCTAATCAGAATCATGCCTAACCGATTATTAACAAGTTAATGATATTATTGCTACCATCTGCCCATACACCCACCCACTCACTCACCTTATTTTTCACTATTTCCTAACACATATCATAAATTCTATTCAAAAGGATGTATCTACTCAGTCCTATGTACCTGTGGTATACAGTAGGTGCTCAATAAATGTTGAGTGGCTTTATTAAAGTGCAAATGAATGTGTATACTCCTATTTTCTGTCATCCACCAGGACTTGTTTCTGCCTTCCTGATCTTACGTATGATACAACACTTAATGATATGTTTTTCTTGATAGGTGCAAAGTAAATGCTGTTTGAATGCCAATTCATTAGTTCTTACCCCTAATAACTCATTATACACAGAGTCAAGACCACATAATTTACAGCTGAGTTGTTTCACGTTTGTTTTATTCCTCCATGTATACTGTTAAGTCCTTTGAAAACATGAGGGTATGCCTTTCATTTCATTTATTGTTCTTAATATAGCATTAGAGGTTCAAGACTTGATTAACTGTTAATTCCAAACAGATAGTACACTGTCTTTTCAAAGGCCTTCAGGAAAGTTCCCTACCCCAAACTCATATGTCCCCAAGAAGCTCAGCCCCCTTGTTTTACTTTCAGAAGAGGTTCTAAGAAAGATGGTTATCATTCTTTGAATACTGCCCCTCTACAAACCTAAAGGCCATTCTTCAAACACAACACTCTTCTTCCCTACTTTCTTTTCCCAGCTGAAGAATCAGTTTCTCATAATTAGTTCTTTAGACCTGATTCTGTTTTGGAGGACTTAAAAGTTCTAGTATAATTAATATCTCAAGTTGTACACAGAAAGAGTCTTGGACTACGAAGGAGCTCAGGGTTCTAATCAAGGCTCTACTACTTACCAATGTCTTTGGGCAAATCACTGAGCACTTCTGAGCTTCAATTTCCCCATATGTAAAAGAGGAAGAAATATCTGCCTTGCCTTACAGGGATATTATTAGGATTAAGTATGTTACTATATAAAAGAACTTTACACGTTTTAAAGCTCTATGTAAACGTAAGATACTATTTTCCTATTGTTACCAGAATACTAAAAGCATTTTCCGTAAGGTTATATAATTTAAGACCTTCATTGAATAAACATTTAAAAATATATATGTGTGGGCTTCCCTGGTGGTGCAGTGGTCGAGAGTCCGCCTGCCGATGCGGACACGGGTTCATGCCTCAGTCCGGGAAGATCCCACATGCTGCGGAGCGGCTGGGCCTGTGAGCCATGGCTGCTGAGCCTGTGCGTCCAGAGCCTGTGCTCTGCAACGGGAGAGGCCACAACAGTGAGAGGCCCATGTACCGCCAAAAAAAAAAAAAATATATATATATATATATATATATATGTGTGTGTGTGTGTGTGTAAGAAAGTTGAAAGGAACTATGCTATAGTGTTAACATTAGTTACTTCAGGGTGACAGGATTATGAGTACTTACTTTTTGCTTTATATTTTTCTGCATCTTTTTCAATAGTAGCTATTACTCTTAGAATTTAAAGTTATTTTAAGTCAAATAATGACACTGTGCAACAATTGAGTATTAAAAAAATAGCTGTCAAATCCTGAGGACTCTTTAAAAGAGAATATCAAAAGCAAGCCTTTTATAGTTGATACAATTAAATTTCTAAGTAGATTATTAAGGTAAATGGCAGAAATGTTTAGCTAAGTTTTTCAAAGAAGATGAAAGTTATCAAGAATAATGTGTTTCTATTTTTCTAAAGAACTATTATCTTCCATCTATTTTTTTCTTTGAAGTCTTTCTACTAGCTACCAGCATCACTACTCCTCAAAGAATCTCAAGAGATGAGAGACTTAACTTGGAAAACCTCAGACAGGAAGTCTAACGTTGGTGTTGCATAAAAGATACCACAAGCTCCTGACCTGGTTCTTGTCCTCCACCTTTCCATGCTCCCTAAGAGCAACCAGCATTAATCTGGTGGATCGTGTGATGTTCAGAATGTGTTCACAAATCAATTTCTAGCTCAGCTTTCACCTTCTTTACTGAGAATGCTGATCAGCAACCTTTTGGTTTCAGCACTGCCTCAACCTGAAGATCACTGTCCCTTTAATTCGTTCTCATCATTCCCACTCCTTAGCCTTCCTGATTAGTGTCTCAGGGATTCAATAAAAGGACCATATATTTAATTGCCCAAACTGGAGCACTTTGAAGAGTGAAACAGGGCAAAAGGCATAAACTGAGACTGTCACTACAACACTGTCACCAGGCTACTATGACATATAATCACTTTAAAATTAAGCAAAGTGAGGAGATTTAAAGGGAGGAGAGAGGTTTAATGATGGCTTTGGTCCTGACAACTAAAAACTAGGTCAATGCTGCCACAGTTTTTTTTTTCACATTGTCTTCCACTTCCAATGGTTGCTAGCTCTTAAATGTAGGAATTATATTCACATTTTTATTGGAAATTTATAATTAAATGTGAAGTAACTTTTCTTTGTTTCTTTTTTCTTCTTCTTTTTTCGTGTTAAAGGTTCATACAGGGCAGTTGTTTTGCAAAGGAGGGTGGGAATTGCAAAGGTTTTGCCCCAGGCTGTCTTGCATTAAGAATTGTTGCATCTGGCCACTTTTCAAGGAACCAGATGTGAAGTAAGCAATGCCCATTTGGATTACAAATCTCATTTTAATATCTTTCAACATAAATAACAATAACAGTAGTCAATATATTTATTTCAAGGTTTCCAAGAGATGGCATTACCCACGTAGGAACCACACTCTAGAAAAGCTAGAGGAAACAATGATCCTATTAAAAATAATTTTTAAATGCTCAAAAAAGCTTACTTCAATGAAGATAGTAAAATAAAGTGTGGTTTGATGGCTACAATTAACCAAAGCACCAAAAGTAGCAAAGACCAGAATAACTCAATTCAGTAAATTCTTAACACTTGGGAAATCTTTTTTTTTTTTTTCTTGCAGTATGCGGGCCTCTCACTGCTGTGGCCTCTCCCATTGCGGAGCACAGGCTCTGGACACGCAGGCCCAGCGGCCATGGCTCACGGGCCCAGCCGCTCCGCGGCATGTGGGATCTTCCCGGACCGGGGCACGAACCCGCGTCCCCTGCATCGGCAGGCGGACTCTCAACCACTGTGCCACCAGGGAAGCCCTTGGGAAATCTTAATCACAAGATTTAGCTATTGAAATTATTGTATTTGGGGGTTCTTACTAAGTTTGCCAAGGTTCCATAAACATGACCTAAGGCAACACAGGCTTGGATGGTACCAGCCCTAACATATACTTTGGAGAATATACAAAGTTCTAATATAGATCAAAAAAAATCTCAATATCAAGTTCCTAACAACAAATCCTTTGTATCAGTCTGAAACTGCAAGTGAATGGATTAAGCTACCTTGAAAGAAAATTAACAGTAATTTCTATTACTCCCAGTTTTTCAATGTGAGGGCCCATTAATCTGATGGACCTTGTGACCCATCAGATAAGGCAGTCTGAGGACAGTTCATTTACATCCACAGTTGTAAATAAGACTAAGATTTGGGAACACCCAAAATAAAGGAGAAAAAGCTTAGAACTACGCTTAGAGCAAATAAAGATGTTAAACTGTAAAGAGCAATATGGTAGGACAAGGGAGATAAAAGTAGATCAAGTGAACAGTTAAAGTAAATGTTGGGACATGAAGGACCTATTGGAGGAATTCAGGATAGGACGATTTTTCATCACAAAGTATAATAAATATATAAGGCTTGTATAGTCTTTTAAAGTGCCCAAAGCATTTTTTCCATATATTATTTATTTAATCTTGAGAGGTAGGAATTATTTCCATTTTATTGAAAACTGAGGCTCAAGGAAGCTATGTGACTTGGCCAAGATCAGTTGACCAGGAAGTAAAATCTGAACTTAAAAAATTTAATACAAATCAACATACATTTGTTGAGTGAACCCAGTCAAAAACTTTGCTATTGGACTTCCCTGGTGGCACAGTGGTTGAGAGTCCGCCTGCCGATGCAGGGGACACGGGTTCGTGCCTGGGTCTGGGAAGATCCCACATGCCGCGGAGCGGCTGGGCCCTTGAGCCACGGCCGCTGATCCTGCGCGTCCGGAGCCTGTGCTCCGCAACGGGAGAGGCCACAACAGTGAGAGGCCCGCGTACCTCAAAAACCCCCCAAAAAACAAAAAACAAAAAAACCCAAAAAACTTTGCTATTTACAAGACACTTTGGGAAATACAGAGAAGTCTCAGCCTGCCCTTAAGGAATTCATATCTTGTTGGAGAAACAAGCTGCAAACAGGTGAAAAGTTAAGTAATGATTCATGATGTGAATAAGAATTCCAGCCAATGATAGAGGAGGTGTCACAAGGTAGCACCTGGTGATCTGCCAAATACATGGAAAAATGACTCAATTTCACAGGGACTCAGAAGAGAGTATCAAGATGGGATGGTTCATGGAAGAAATGGAATTTCAGCTATGGCTTATACATGAGCAAGATGTAGATAAGACGAGAGCATGCCTCCTGAAAAATAGCAACCATGTATCTATAGCCTATAAAGCTATGGATATATCTATTCATAGCTATGTCAGAGAACCACAATTATTGTATGGATAAAGACTATTTTTGTCTGACCTACTGATGAATGGACTAATGATGCATGAATGAACACCTGGACAGGAAGTGAGGAGCATTCTAGACAAGGGGAAAGAGCAGAAGTCTGTCTGGGAGAGAGTGAATGCAAACATTATTGTGCTCTACAGGAGTATAGTTAAGTGGCTTATCCAAGGTTACATAGTTAGAGGATGTGGCAGGAGCTAGAATATAGGCCTCCTGACTTCCAGGGAGGAGTAGAGGTGTAAATGGAAAGAATACTTGCTTTAAAATGAGATAAACTTCAGTTAGAATCCCAGTATCACCACATACCGGGGTGTAACATTGGGCAAAGTACTTAACTTCTTTAAGTCTCAGTGGCCTCATTTGTAAAACAGAATTGTCGTGAGGATTGAAAGAAATAATGTATGCAAAGCACTTAGAACTGCTTGGCACAGGGTAACCACAGATATTAGTTTCCTTCTCCCCAGACCACATTTTAAAGGGTATTTTATTTTATTAAAAGATTCACTTTGGTATTATTACCATTGGAAAGATCCCCTGGGCAGCTGCCTCATGACTTAGTTTACGCAAACCTCATATAGATGTAACTTTTCACATTGCTCTTTACTGCCCACATATGCATATCTGTAATGTCAGCAGAATGACTCTGAAATAGCTACATTACATATGGGGCCAGTGATCAAAGAGTACACATGTTGATGAAATTAACAACACTGAGGAATGTACTGATATACCTGGTTCTACTAGGTTAGAATTATATAAACATCCACATAAAAATAAATGCAATATAATTTTCATCAACTATCAAAAGCTCTTGATGTACTGAAAGTTGTTCCTATACCTTTAGAAAAAAATGGACAAATGCTAAGAAAAAAAAAGGCAGTTAAAAAGTGATTTGGGGCTTCCCTGGTGGCGCAGTGGTTGAGAATCTGCCTGCCAATGCAGGGGACACGGGTTCGAACCCTGGTCTGGGAAGATCCCACATGCCGCAGAGCAGCTAGGCCCGTGAGCCACAACTACTGCGCCTGTGCGTCTGGAACTTGTGCTCTGCAACAGTAGAGGCCGCGACAGTGAGAGGCCCGCACACCGCGATGAAGAGTGGCCCCCGCTCGCCGCAACTAGAGAAAGCCCTCGCACAGAAATGAAGACCCAACACAGCCAACAATAAATAAATTAATTAAATTTAATTAAATTTAAAAAAAAAAAGTGATTTGTTTTTAAAAGCAGCTTCCAGAGCATTTCTGGAGATAATCTTCAATATTTTCTATATCTTCAGTAAAATGTTATTTGCTATTCAAAATGAAACTAAGACATTAAGAGTTCCTGAATCATCAATTCAGAGTTACCTAAATTCTATTTAAATTTTATTTCATCCCACAATAATTACCAAGACAGAAAAATGGCTTACTGTGTTTAAGAAGGATTTTACATAACCAGAAATGAAAAGGGCTTTCTGGTTGACTGAGTTGACTAGAAACTCAATTTACCGAGAACAATGTACATCCCAGTTCATCAACATTTCACATGCCTACCTTCTGGAAAAAGAATTGGAAAAATGTTTAACTTGACAATTAGTAGCATAAAACTATCTCAGCATGTAAGGTAGGTAGACATTTTGTGGAACTAATCATTTGACTTTTCCATCAGAGAGCAGACCCCTGCGTCCTGGCCCTTCTTCCACTGTTTCTCTTCTTTTTGGCTCCTGAGATACCAAAGGTCCTACCAAGAAAACTGGTTCTCCCTCAAGGCTTTTCATTCTTCCAATTCTCTACACTCTCCCCTCAGCAATCTCATTACAGAAGGCTTCAAAGATCAAGGATATACTGAGACCAAATCTCTATCTCTGTCCTTGTGGCCTCTTGTGTGCCTTAGGCCTATGTACAAATATCTATTTGATATGTCCATTGAAATATGTCACAGGCAACTCAAACTCAACAGGTCCAAGACTGCATCTATCACCTATCCCCAGAACTGGTCTTCTTCAGTGAGCCTTACCTTTGTAAATGGCCCCACCAGTCTCCCAGCTGATCATGCCAAATCACGAAAGAGAGTCACGACGGACTGTTCTTATACCCACATCCGGTCGGTCACCACGTCCTTCTGATTCTACCTGGTAAGTATATTCAGCCACCTCTCTCAGCCCTCTCTGCTATCAGTCCCCGTGCAAACTACTCTCACCTCTTTCACACATCACTTCCCACCTGGTCTCCCTAAATCAGCTCTTATCTCCTCTCCAATCAATTCTGCAACTTTAGCCAGAGTGACCTCTTAAAGTTCAAATCAGATTATGTCACTCCGTTGTTTAAAATCTATATTGACTCCTGATTGTCTGAAATCCAAGCTGCTTTGAATAATCCCTGTTTACCTCTGAAGCCTCTTCCCAGTCCTTTTCTCCAGTTAAACTATGCTTTTCTCCACTCAGAGCCTTCACACATAATTTCCTCTGTAACGTCGTTTTTTCTCTCAGCTGACTCCTTTCTTAAGCTGGTTCCTATTCTCTCTTCGATTATCAGCATAAAAATCACTTCCCCAGGGGCTTCCCCGGTGGCGCAGTGGTTGAGAGTCCGCCTGCCGATGCACAGGAAACGGGTTCGTGCCCCGGTCCGGGAGGATCCCACATGCCGCGGAGCTGCTGGGCCCGTGAGCCATGGCCGCTGAGCCTGTGCGTCCTGAGCCTGTGCTCCGCAATGGGAGAGGCCACGGCAGTAAGAGGCCCGTGTACCAAAAGAAAAAAAGAAAAAAAAAAATCACTTCCCCAAACCCTAAGATCAGGTGAAATCACCCTGGAATCATTCCAAACAACTCATTACCCTTTTCCTCCCTCGTAGCGCTCATCGTTTTAGTTATTACTTGCTCATTGTCTGCCTTCCCCCTACATTATAAACCCAATGAAGACATGATCCCTGCAGCATCCCCATATGAGCACAACGAACCGGACTAAAGACTCGAGTTTCGGTATTGGTTGGTCTTATTAACTGGCTGTGTTATTCTGGGAAGTCAGTTAACTTCTCTAGGCCTCCTTTGTAAAAGGAGAGGAGTTGAATTTGATCAGTTTCTTAAGCATCACTAATGTGTGGGTCCATTTTAAAGGCAGAAAAAAATTTTACAGACCTGCCAAGGTTGTGTCCTCAGACTCCCCAGAGGTCCTCTATCCCCCCAAGTTGAGAAAACTAATGTAAGAAACCAGGAAAATGTCCTTGAATTGTGAAATCTGGGCTTTATAAAGACCTTTTAGATTACTGTTGATATAACAATGCAATATTTTTTTTTACTTTCTTTTTAAAGCAATGGGATGCTTTGTGTGTCTATGTGTGTTTAATAAATTTATTTATTTATTTATTTTTGGCCGTGTTGGGTCTTCGTAGCTGTGCACAGCCTTTTTCTAGTTGCAGCGAGTGGGGATCACTCTTCGTTGCAATGCGCGGGCTTCTCATTGCAGTGGCTTCTCTTGCTGAGGAGCATGGGCTCTAGGTGCGTGAGCTTCAGTAGTTGTGGCACACGGGCTCAGTAGTTGTGGCTCTTGGGCTCTAGAGTGCAGGCTCAGTAGTTGTGGCGCACGGGCTTAGTTGCTCCGTGGCATGTGGGATCTTCCTGGACCAGGGCTCAAACCCGTGTCTCCTGCATTGGCAGGCAGATTCTTTTTTTTTTTTTTTTTTTTTTTTTTTGTGGTACGCGGGTCTCTCACTGTTGTGGCCTCTCCCGTTGTGGAGCATAGGCTCCGGATGCACAGGCTCAGAGGCCATGGCTCACAGGCCCAGCCGCTCCACGGCATATGGGATCTTCCCGGACTGGGGCACGAACCCGTGTCCCCTGCATCGGTAGGCGGACTCTCAACCACTGTGCCACCCGGGAAGCCCCCAATGCAATATTTTTAAATTCTGAAATTCTCTAAGACCAAGAATATATTTGTTGATCCCAAAAAATCTGTGGATCCCAGTTTGAGAAAGAGATGGTCTCTTCCAGGTCTAAAATTAAATCATTCTAGGAAAGTACATGTTTATTTTCCTGAGTACTTCTTAGTGAATCATTCCCTACATGTGGGCTCATTAAACTGCGATTTGGGAGAGAATACAAGGAATTCCATAGCATCAAATCATGTAGAAAAATTCTTTCATTTTAAGAGAGACAGATTCTCAGGTACTAATTCTGACAGCAGGATGAGAAGCGTTCAACCTTAATTCCACATATGTGGCAATGAAAGGCAGATATAAAGCATTTCTCTGAGCTCAAATGAAATGATCTTTTTGATTATATAAAGAAGTGTGTAAGAAAATAAAAAGTGAGAGAAGAACAATAAAAAGGCAAAAAGCTAACAGCTCCACTAAAAAATGGGCAAAGGACTTGAATAGACCTTTCTCCAAGGACATACCCATGTCCGGTAAGCACATGAAAAGATGCTCAACATCATTAGTCATCAGGGAAATGCAAGTCAAAACCACAATGAGATATCACTTCATACCTACTAGGACGGCTATAATAAAAAAAATATATGGAATGTAACAAGTGTTAGGGAGGATGTGGAAACTGGGACCCTTGTACATTGCTGGTGAGAATGTAAAAAAGTACAGTAGCTGTGGAAACAGTATGGCAGTTCCTCAAAAGGTTAAATACAAAATTACCATATATGCCAGCAATTCTACACCTAGCTATATATACCCCAAATAATTGAAAACAGAGATTCAAAAAGATACTTGAATACTTGAATGGTCACTGCAGCATTATTCACAATAGCCAAAAGGTGGAAACAACCCAAGTGTCCATTAACAGATTAATGGATAAACAAAATGTGTTATATATATGCAATGGAGTATTATTCAGCCATAAAAACGGAGTTCTTGATACATGTTCTAACATGGATGAACTTTGAAAACTCTGTGCTAAGTGAAAAAAGCCATATACCAAAGGACAAATATAGATTCCACATAACTTGAATAGGCAAATCCATAGGGCCAGAAAGTAGAATAGAGAACCATGGGCTGAGGGATGGGTGATGAGGTGTTAATTGTTTAATGGGCAAAGAGTTTCTGTTTGAGGTGATGAAAAAGTTTTGGATGTAGACAGGGCTGTTGGTCGCACAACACTGTGAATGTAATTAATGTCGCTGAATTGTATACTTAAAATTGGTTAAAATGTCAAAATTTTGTTACACATATATTTACCATGATAAATAAAAAGTGAAAGAAGATGGGCAGATTGTCATTTACTGAGTGGACATCTAAATTGCTAAACTGTTAATGTTCTAATAGAGATATGAAATATATAACATATTGTTTTAATAGGAAAACTTTTCTACAGTCAAGGACCTCAAGAACTATCAGTAAGAAGTGTATGATTAATCCCCTATTTTACCTGCTTCTTTTGGAATTGTGGAGGTCTCCGTAACTGGTTTATACCTATCAAGTAGTACAAACTTTAATTCTATGGCTCAAGTTAATTATTAATCATCCTTAGCGATGAATGTTAAAGCCTTCAAGGATAACTGAAAATAGCTGAACTATAAATCTAAATATTCTGATTTCCTATTACCCTTTTTATCCCCTTCTAGCAGAGGTGATAATAAATGATTAAGTGGCTATCAGAATCCAGGAGAGAAAGGTTAGAGCACAATTGTTCTCCCCTGTAGGTTCTAAGAGCAGAAAACAATACTATTTATTCCTATTTTTACCTTACAGTGTTTTTGCAAGAAACAACAGAGCTTTGCCAGTGCTATTTAGATGCTAAAGAATTATTTTTATTTGTTCAGTTTGTTTGCTTTGTTTTTTAACTTGATGAGTGATTCTGATGGAAGCAAGTGCCATTCTTGGCTGAAAGATCCTGGGATTTTAACACCTCTTTTATGGTATGAATATATGTTTCAAAGGACTTTCCCAAATGTAACTCAACTGTACTGTGAACAGTGACCTCTTACTACCTCTTCAGACTTTGGGTCTGAGACCTTTCTCAACAGAGCCAGAAAAGCATGCACGCCAGCTGCCATCTTAACGTGATCTGCTGTGGTCCTCCTTCTCTTTTGATTTGGGCTCCTCACTCTGTTAAAAAAACTTGCCAAGTAAGTAGAAAGAGAAGTATCTTTAGTTTTTCTCAGGCTGTTTGGAATTAAACCCCTGAGTGCAGAAAGGTGACACCTATTCATAATAAATATTCTGTTCTTCGTGGCTTCCCTTCCCTGACTTCTTACTGAATGCCCAGAGGCCAGGTTCTTGAATTGCCTAAATATAAACAAAATGCTTGTTTCCTGATGGAGACCTCATCTGCCAAGATTCCACTCAGTCTACTGATTTATAGGTGGTTCTAACTCTCTAAGTCCAGAAGATTGTAGCAGGAGTGGGGACACTGCCTATGTTCAGGCAAACAGAACAGCTAAAATAAAATCAACAGCAGTCCAAAGAGGAAGAAGCAAATTGGGTTAAAACATCCAGTTTCCTTCTCTTTTACCACTTGATTCTTTTCACTCTACCTCTCATATTTCAAATTACAAGATAACCTCTTTCAACACGACTTGTTCATATACCACAGTAAATTGGTCACTCAAAATAATATGGTGAGAGTGCATATTTTGAAAAAAATAAGCAAATACTTAAAACAGAACAAACTTTTAAGGAGAAATAAAAATCAATCTTCCTTCATGTTCATGTTTTCATAGGATGGCTGATTCTATAAGCTATGCTACTTACTATCTTGACTCAAAACCCAAGATAACTGTAAAGCTTCCACTGATCATTCAACTTTTGGATACTTGGTTATCTTGCCCACTATTTCAGTTTCTATCCAAGAATCAAACAGCCATTTATTAAAGTCAGCATTTTCATGTATCCCATGTAAACAAATAGTCTTAATCTCTACCTCAGGGAAAGGGAAGACCAATGACAATCTGCAGACTTGAAGCTTGGTAATGAAAGAGAGTCAGATATCTTCAGGTCACCAGATCGCTGAAGACAGAGTCTGCTAACAGTGAAATGTCAGCTCTGGTTTTAATTCCTACCAGAGAGATAAGAATCAGTAATTCCCAAAGTAGTACTAAGTAAAACTGACAATATTCTGGAAAGTAATATAAAGTCTATAAAAGTATGCATTTGGAAAAATATTCCTGCAGTCAATCTTCGCACTGAAGTACATTAGCCAGAGATAGTTCTGTTGATTTTGTTACAGCTGCAACTTTTCCAATGTACGAAGCATTAAAGTTACAAACTGGCTTGCTGGTTGAGTGGTCTGGAAAAAGTATATTCTGTCTCACTGGACTGCTGTAAATTTAAATCCATTTCTTCTATTTCTCAGCTCATTTTGGCAGGATACTTGTAGCTAAAAGTGTAATAAACTATATTGTCATACTTCAGGGTTTTTACAACTCCATCTACCATATTTGGAAGTGGGGGGTGGAGCAAGAACTCATAAGGAAGTAAAGGGTATTATGGTGACATTTTGTAACCTTTAGCTAGCTAGGGACAACTGAAATCATGTTTAAGATGGGAAGCGTTACTAATTTGGGATGATTTCTTGTGGCTTTTTTTTTTTTTACACCAGCATCACTAAATTTGTTCAGGAATAGATTTCTGTTTTTCTTTAAATCATTTTCCCTCCATAATACAAAACACGATTCCTTTTAATAAAGGCAATATTCTTGGTAAAATTTAAACTGACAAAAGATGGGAAACGAGATTACTAATTAATTTGGAAGTTTCTACAAAAGATAATTTTGAAAAACGCTAAGATTTCCATTAACTGTCAGTCAAATCACCAAGTATAGTTCCCTTTCTACAAAAAACCAACATAGTAACCAAATGAAAAAAACAATTAAAATGATACAGATACATTGAAAAGTGACTATCTTGACATAATTAACACACCCCTGAATTGTCATGGAGGAGAAGGGAGACCAAAGGGGAGAAAAAGCAGGGGAAGCCTATTTGGTGGCAACACTTTATTTTGTAATTCAACTTTCATTCATTTAATATGTATTTATTGAGTTGTTATTATGTATCAAGCATTATGCTCGATGCTGAGGACATATCAGAGAATAGGATAGAGGTCCTTGCCTTCAAGAGTTTACAGTTAGTAACACACTGACATTCTAATAACTTTTAATAAGGGGGAAAAGGAATACAGCCAGAAATTTTGAATTGAGGACTTAAAATTCTAAACATTTCCTTTGTATCTCTAATTTTAGTTATTCCTACAAGTTCCTTTGATATATAAAGCTATATGATTGCCCTCTCTGTGAACAGATCAAGGCTGTCGCATTCCACAATGCTTAGAAAATTAACTATTGGAAGGGTCCTTAGAGACCCATTTGTCTTCTCTATCCTAATCTGTCAACGTATGGGAAAACCAAGGCCAGAAGAGGGGAAGTGATTGATTGAGGTCACGTATCCACCATGTCTATTTTTATGTGCTTTTTTCCAAGTAAGTTATAACTTTGGAGGTATCATTACAACTAGTGCTTTTAAAAAATCTATGTTTTAGGGCTTCCCTGGTGGCGCAGTGGTTGAGAGTCTGCCTGCCAATGCAGGGGACACGGGTTCGTGCCCTGGTCCAGGAAGATCCCACATGCTGCAGAGCGGCTGGGCCCATAAGCCATGGCCGCTGAGCCTGTGTGTCCGGAGCCTGTGCTCCGCAACGGGAGAGGCCACAACAGTGAGAGGCCTGCGTACCGCAAAAAGAAAAAAAATCTATGTTTTAGAAAACAAACTTATGGTTACCAAAGGGTAAAGGCGGGGGTGGGGAGGGATAAATTAGGAATTTGGGATTAACATATACACACTACTATGTACAAAATAGATAACCAACAAGGACCCACTGTATAGCACAGGGAACTATACTCAGTATTTTGTAATAACCTATAAGGGAAAAGAATCTGAAGAGGAATATATATATATATATATATATATATGTATAACTGAATCACTTTGCTGTACACCTGAAACCAACACAACACTGTAAATCAACTACACTTCAATTAAAAATAAATAACTGGGTTTCCCTGGTGGCGCAGTAGTTAAGAATCTGCCTGCCAATGCAGGGGACACAGGTTCGAGCCCTGGTCCAGGAAGATCCCACATGCCAAGGAGCAACTAAGCCCGTGCGCCACAACTACAGAGCCTGTGCTCTAGAGCCCGCGAGCCACAACTACTGAGCCTGCGTGCCACAACTACTGAAGCCCACACGCTTAGAGCCCATGCTCCGCAACAAGAGAAGCCACTGCAATGAGAAGCCCGCATGCAGCAACGAAGACCCAACACAGCCAAAAATAAATAAATAAAATAAATTAAATTTTAAAAATATTCTTTAATAAATAAATAACTAAATAGGGGACTTCCCTGGTGGTCCAGGGGTTAAAACTCCACACTCCCAACGCAGGGGGCCTGGGTTCGATCCCTGATCCCTGATGGGAGAACTAAGATCCCACATGCCGTGTGGCACAGCCAAAAAGTTAAATAAATAAATAGGAAAAAAATAAGTAAATTAAAAAAAAAATCTTTATCTGACACGTTTTTCCTTTACCCTTCTTCTGGTCTCCACTGTGACACTAACCTCCATACTTGGTGGAAGCAGTCTTTTCTCACAGGGTCTGCCTCTTCTTAATGTCTTTCCTGAGGCCTCAGCCCTGTACTACCTCCTCCTTGATTTGCACTCTTCCCTCCCTTCCCTGATTCAGCTTTTCTAGGAGAGCTGTCCGATTGGCTGCCTCAGTCCTCAGTGGCCTAAAATCTCTCCCTCCATTCACACACCACCTATTACCTTCTAACCTCCCCAAATACCCATTCCTCCGACTGTACTTAAGCTATAATCTTAAACAATGATCCCCTCCTTGCAGCTGTTAATGGCATTACTCCTTTTTTCATTCTTCTTGACAGTTCACTGTCATTTTACAATATTTCAGTAAAAAAAAAATATGTGAGCTTGGGAGTCAGAAGGATCTCAGTTTAAATTATATTCCTCCTGGCACTGGCAGTGTGCCCTTAGACACGTTATTTCACCTGCTAAACTTCACTTCATTCATCTGTAAAATGGGGGTAATCATAATTCCTATGTGACAGGGTTGCTCTGAGGATGAAATAAGATTGTACACCTGAAGTTGCTCACCCAATGCCCGGTCCATAGGAGGCACTAAGGGTTGTGTTCTTTTCCTCTTCTTCAAGCTCTCCTAGTTTGGCAGTGATGACCCTATCTACTCTTGCCACTCTCTCATCTTCCCCTTTTAAACTTGACCTGTGTGCTGCTTCCTGAGAAGCCTTCTTCACTCTACGCTCATGACACCCAAAACAACGTGTCTCGTTCTGGCCTCTGAAACGAGGTTCAGTCCCAAATCTTCACCTCTCTCTAGGGCTTACTGAGATACTCCACCTTAACCAAATTCAGCAAGTCTGAAATCAACCTCATCTTTCTTCCCCCAAACAGAGTCCCTCTCCCATATTTCTTCCACCTCTCTATACATTAGCCCAGAGTTCATTTTTGACTCTTCTTTCTCTTTCATCCTCTTTATTTTTTATTCACTCACCAAATCTTAAATTATCAAAATATCTCTTTCACTTGTGCCAACCAAACGGAGCTTCTGTCACACCACTTCCCTCTCCCCAAATCTTCAAGTTCCCCAATGCCTCCTAGACGAAATCCAAGTTCCTCGCTCTAGCCTTTGTATCCTGCCAAGCTCAGCCCTTTTCCCCTCTTACGTGAACCTCCCACTGACTTTAGAGTACAGTGTGCCCCTGACATCCTGAGATTCCTGCCCCATGATGCTCCTCGTGTTTAAAATTTCCAGCTCTTCCTTCTCATGTTTCCGCATCCACACTTTCGGGGTTCAGCTCAGGTGCAAGCACTTCGTGAAACAACCACTGACTATTCCAGCTCTGCAGATGTGCTTTCTTCTATGAACTTGCACTATATGTTTTCCCTCAAACACACATCACCCAGCTCTGTGATTTAATTCTTTCATGTGGTCTGTGTTGGTATTGCCCTTGAAACGAGACTGTGAGGGAGGAATGGCCTAATTCCACTTTGTCTAGAACAGGGCTGGATACAGAAAAGCAGCTTGGAAATACTTGTTTAATAAACAACATATACAAATAGGAACAGCAACAACAATAAAACCTCCGTATGAATAACTGTTGTAGCCCTTTACCTGACTTAGCAGCCCTGCTTCAAATGCTATAGAAGATTGAAAGGCCATAACAAGTCTGTGAGCTGAATATTCCTCATCCCTGAATTACATAGGCAAAAAGTAGCTGATAAGGTATCTATGTGCTTTTATGGACTCATTTTCAACATCTGCAAAAAAATTAAAAATGAAAGGCAGAGGAGGAGTTGAAGAAGAAGGAGGAGGAGGGGGAGGGGGGAGATGGAGAGGAGAAGCAGCAGCGGCAGCCCCCACCTGTGCAGAAGTTAAATCTACAAAATTGCAAAATACATATTATATCACAGAATTTTCTTCAATTTTGCATCATGTTTTGCATCTCTCATTGGTAAATTTAAAAATAACATTTAGGCAAGAATGCTAATAGCATTATGCTTAATTAGCAGACATAAAAGTATATCTGAATCATTTAATTTTAATTACATTATAATTGTAACACTTGCATAATCCTTGCTAGGAACTGTTTTAAGTGCTAGGGACACCCAGAAGACAGTCTCTGTCTTCAAGAAGCTCACTCCAGGGACTTCCCTGGTTGCGCAGTGGTTAGGAATCCGCCTGCCAATGCAGGGGACACGGGTTTGAGCCCTGGTCTGGGAAGATCCCACACGCCACAGAGCAACTAAGCCCGTGCACCACAACTACTGAGCCTGCGTGCCACAACTAATGAAGTCCGCGTGCCTAGAGCCCGTGCTCCGCAACAAGAGAAGCCACCGCAATGAGAAGCCCATGCACCACAAAGAGTAGCCCCCACTCACCACAACTAGAGAAATGCTGCACGCAGCAACGAAGACCCAACACAGCCAAAAATAAATAAATAAAATAAATAAATTTATATAGAAAAACAAAATAAGACTGAATTAAGAGAAAGATTAAAAAAAAAAAGAAGCTCACTCCATAAAATTAACTACAAAGCCAACAATAATCCAATATGATAATTGGTACATTCCAGGCATGAACCCAGTGCTGTGAGAGGAACACTGATGAGCCATCTGGAGTGGCTGAGCCCTAATACCCATGATGCAAAGGGAGGCAGTGAGACCGAGGGGGTAGGTTGAGGTAGACCACGAAGTCTGTAATGCTCCCAGGAGGGGGGGTGAAATGCAAACACAGTGTTTGAGAAAGAACTCTGTCTACTTGGAGGATGAAATGGAAATGGTGCATTGAGTCGGAGAGACAATTTGCAATAACTCAGGTGAGGAATAAGGAAAATCTGAACTAAGACAACATCGATGGAAATTAAAAAGTTGGAAAAACAAATTTATAATAGCAACAATCAGTAGGTTCACACATAAAGATTTTTTCCCCACTACAGCAGGGAGCAGAAGTGTTCAAAGAATTTATTCTCCTTAGACTCTTACTTGCTGTTGCTATTACTATTATTCCAAAGTCTGATGGATGAAAGGATGAGAATAGTTACTCCACATGTTGAGAACACAAGTTGGCAACATCGTTAACTTTCACTCATGACTTAGGGTGAAAGTCAAGTCACCTCATCACATTCCAGCCACCACTCATCCCAGTTCTTAAAAGGATGTGAACTTAAAGGAAGTTAGTCTACTTTGTGGGACTGCTTCCAATAAGCACTTTTTCTGGTGAATGTGGGATAGGGTACAGATCTGTTGCATTTCACCCTTTTCATGTAGGTGCATAAAATAAAATTTTAAAAATGAATTAGCACAATGAAAGACCTTAATGCCTTTCCTGAACAAAGATATTACAGAGATATTGAATAGTTGCAGAGATTCTTTGAACATATGCCATATCACACAGATAAGCATTTTATTTCCTCATTTGGAAAAGATGAAAACTCAAGGCAATGATTAGAGTAATATCTTAAAGATATACAGTGCTGTAAAAATTTTCTAAGCACTGAATATATTTAATCTTACTTGATCCTCACAATCAATATCTTAACAGGTAAGGAAATTGAGGTCCAGAATATTTAAGCGATTGCCAATTAACAGAAAAGGACAGACTACAACCCAGGTGTCCTGATGTTCAGGTGTCAACTTTCAGGTGTCCTGGAAGCAGCAACTCTCTCTAGAATTATATACTTAGGGTTCTTCCAAAGTATAACGGGAGGTCAGGGCTGGTAAAATCACTTTCTCTGTTTGTATATAATTATTATAATACTTCCTAAATAATACTCCTTATATTTTCAGTGAAAGTAACAAAAAGCATTTTGTGGTTTATTATTCATGCTAGATTTCTCTGGATATTCAAAATGGATCACTAAAAAAAAATTAGGTCTTGTCAATTGTACTTATTCTTCAGTGGTTATTTCTGTACACAAAAGTACTCTCAATTTTATGATGCTATCTGGAAGAAGTTCAACAACACATTGTTAATACTCTACTGCTACAAAATAATTTTAAAGCTCCATGGGAATTTAGATTTGCACAAGTTATTAGGATGTGACCTTTCCCTTAGATTTCTTATTTTAGGATCAACTTAACATGGTATTTCCCCAGTGGGAACTGTTGTACTTCCTTCGCAGATAAGAAAAATAGCAATCACAAATTATAGTGAGTAAACTTAGGGAAACATATATTTCTGTGATGCAGATGAAACTGAAATCATAAAAGGGGGCCACACGACTTATTCCTTGGGTTTGAGAGGAAAGCCAAGTGGCTTGCTAACAAAAGAAAACAAGTCATGCCATTATGGTATTTCCCTGAAATTTATACCTAATTGTTTGTCCCAGCTACCAAGTCTTATGACTTTTAAAGATTATTAAAGATGTTTACGTCACTAAATTTCCTATGTCCTGTCTACTGGGAGTATAAAAGGTTAAAAATATCAAGCTTTTAATAATTTAAATGATTTCAGATCACAGGACCTGGACTGAAGAACAAGGAGTTCATAAGTGTGAAGAAAAAAAAAATCAAAACAACAACTAGAATAACACAGAGATCACAGTTGCTTCACATTATGGTCCATGGAATAACAGTGGCCTCCAATGTTTGAGCTCTTACTATATGATACTGTGGCAGAATTTATGCACATTATTGGTAACATATGAGTTACTGGGAGTATCCAAAGAATCAAGCATACTACAGCTAGGACTGCAGAGCTCATTATTGGCAATTTTTTTAAAAAAGGTAAACAAAATCATCGAAGGAGAGATTAGGAAGATGTACATTTTTCCTGCCAAAATCAATAATTTTACACACTGTTAGTTCATGAAAACACTAAAATTAAGAAATTACAAAAAGATTAAAAATTTTTTTCTCTTATGAGAATGAAAGTGCGGTTATAAATGAAAATCAAGTAATCGCCAAAAGTAATTTCTTGTATCCTCTTCTATCAGACATTTGTACAGTAGGTTTTAGTAAAATTAGTACTTGAGAACAAACACTGCTTTATTGAAATTATTACTCAAGAGTCTCAAATAATCAAACCCCTCCCCCACCATGCATTCTTCAGTTTAATGAACTGTTAATATCAGAGAAGTTCTTTTAAGCTTAATTTTTAGGAATTAACCCTCTACATTTTATAACAGTGACTCATGTTTTAAGTAAAGATAGTACTCATTGTGATCAACTTACATGTTTTTCCAGAAGATATTTATTATACAGTTTAGACACAGCTAGGTTTTAAAATATTGTTTTTGAATGAAAAGATAATTTAGAAATCATTTATCACAATCCCTTAGTTTTATAGACAGTGAGGGTCAGGGATAGCAGTGTATTTACTTTCTCAAATACCACATACACATATTTAAAAATCTATGTATATGTATTAAGAACTGGAAGGCAACTTGTAGAAATTAAAATAGTTTCAATAAGGATGTTAAGATTATAGATAATTTTTTTGTTTAAAATGTTTATTGTTGTTGTTATTACGTTGCTTATTTGATATTAAAAAATACAATACACTGCATTGTAGTTAAAACTGTAATCTCTATTTCTCTAGTTCATTAACTATAACACTTAACCCCCAAATGAAAGTTCAGAATAAAAAGGAAAAACAAACACCCATAATCTTTTTTCTATTCATTGTACATTTTAACCATATGATTTTGCATTTTAAAATTTTCTCTTATCATTGTATCTTTATTCTAAAATTACAATTCACCTCAAATATTTAAACCACAGATTAAAAATATTTGATTGAAATAAATCCTTTAACAAAATTGATTTGTATCCTTCTCTCTGGATGTGCTACTTTGTTAAACCTTCATTTTTGCAAGCAATCATTCCTTATAACAACTAGCAACATGTAGACTTAAAGGCCATAGGGACCTGCAGCACAGGTTTTAAATCTGATTTAAATTTGGTATAGCCTCAAGAAATAATCTGCAATTTCATTGCAACCAAGTTGGTTTTTTCCTAACCCAAAACATAAACAACACCCCCATCACAATCCAAAAAACCAAAAACTACCCAAAACCCCATATTATGCTAATATCTAAACAACTGGTGAAAACTCCTCACTCTCCACCCTCATTCCGCTGTCAAACACACAGAGCCAGAGCTAAATGATAATAGATTTAAATGAACAGAAATCATTTAAACATATGCTTTGGAAATATGTTTTTGTTCATTTTGCTACTAATATATCCTCAAAGCAATGTGAAATGTCATAAAAATGAATAATGTAGGAGTAATATAGTTGCTCAAACCCTTTAACATAGAAACTCCTCTTAAAGCAATTTATCTGAAGAAAATGATTTTTTCAAAAGTGAAATACGTGCATGAAGATATTCACTATACGTAACTGTGTAAGAATAAACAGTAATTGTATAATAATAAAAAATTAGAAGCCACCTGAAAACTGGCTTAGTAAATTCTGTGAGATCACTAATATGGACCACTGTGTTGCCATTATGAAATCTGAAAGGCAGGTAAAAAGGAAGAAAGACATGTAATCTAACAGTGAAAGAAGCAGAAACGCTACATATACTGTAACTGTTAGGAATTTTAAAATGTATACATGTCAACCAGAACTGAAAGAAACTATACAGAAGTTAGAATAGTAGTTTATGTGTGATTAAGTGTGGTCTTTTTATTTTAAAAGATATTTTCACAGCTTTTCAGTAACAACAACGTCTTAAAAGAATTTAATGTAAAATGAAACAAACCCAAGGGCCCAAATTCAAAAGCCAAAGTCATTTATCTGTCCTAGTTCCTAATCTTATTTCTGTTTGTACCACCTCCCCACCTTTAATATTTTAGAACCCTATCTATGTTCCAGTCCTGCAGCCCTGAATTCATACATAGCAGCATAGCTAAGCAGAGAGTTTATTTACAGAGGGCAGGCCTGAACTCTGCATGTGAGCACATACAAAAGACGATAAAGATCGTCGTGTCCTATTAGTAATTTACAGAATTGTGATTTGCTCCACCCAGTACACCTATTATTGAATTCCTCAGCCATAAAATCATTGGGACCAAACAAGTTCAGATATCTTTTATCTAAACCCTTTTTTTCTCCCTTACCATCAGTTAACATATTTCTTATGGGGCTTTTCTTCTTTTTATAGATTCATTTGTCTTAGTTATAAATTAACCCACAAGCAACTCTCCCAACCACCCAGCTCTACTGTTTCCTGTGTACCAGGTTCCTTTCTACTTGCACTATTTATGATATAGGGGCCATTTAAACTGCCGGTTGGTAAATAATGTCCAGGAAATCATCTCTAGATTTTTAAAAAAGATTCCTCCTAAGGAGAAATGCCCCCAAGCAGAGATTCTCCTCATAGCTGGGCACCCCGGAAAGAAGTGGAATGGAACTGCTGAAGACATCTATTTCTTTTTCACTTCTTAAAATTGTGGTAAAAGATACATTACATAAAAATTGACCATTTTAAGCATTTAAAAATGTACAGTGCTGTGGCATTAAGCACATTCAGACTGCTGTGCATCCATCACTACCATGCAGAACTTTTTCATCTTCCCAAACTGAAACTACGTTCCCTTGAAACACTAACTCCCCATCCCCCACTCCTCCCAGCTCCTGGTCACCACCACCCTACTTGCTGTCTCTATGAATTTGACTACTTTAGATGCCACTTCTGTTTTTTCTTGTTTCGCCTAAAGTGTGTGAACTAGTGTAGTTTCCAAAATTGGTTGAACACATAAGAGAGTTGCCGGCAAAAACTCTTCAGGGAAGAACTCTTATACTTAGCATTTTGTTTTTCATGCCCAAACGCTTGAATTCAGACCAAACACTCATTTCCAGACGCCAGAGTACATACTTGCCCCTTACTTGGTCTTTCAAGAGTCTGGTCTTTTGATTTATCTATTTTTTTTAAATTAAACTGATTTTCAAAGCAAACTTAATACAGCTATTGATTTTCTTTAAGAATCAAAGTTCCCTTAGTACTGCTTATATTCACAGAATTCCCAGACATTTTACCAAAAAACAGCATGATCTTCTCTCATCTCCACCATTCAAATACAAGGCTACTAATTCTAAGTGCTTGTTCAAATGTTGTCCTGGGTAAAGAAGACTGGTGGACCAAGAAATCATTAATGAAATCTAAAGACTTGGTTTGAACACTGAAATCACACCCTGACTGTCACCAACTAAAAATTTTGCTCAGAGGTGGTTTGTGAGGACTCAGAGCCTTGTGGGTTTTTTTCCCCACTCACAGGTTTTCTAGGGGCTGGAAGTAAGTGGCTGGAGAACTAAGTGGAGAGCAAACCTGTGGAGGTGAGGATGGCTCTGTGTATGGACAGGATTAAGAAACAGCTCAAGGAGTATCCTTGATGACAAGAATGTTCTAAGGTTGGCAAACAAACAGAAACTCACTCTAAAAATCAGTAGAAGTCTAACGAGAATGATTACTGAGTGACTCCAATGTAACTTTTAAAGAACTTTTCATCTTGAAATAATTTGAGGTTTACAGAAAAGTTGCAAAGATACTCCAGACAATTCCCACGTCACTTTCACCGGGCTTCCTACTGTTAACATTTTACAACCACAGCCCAATGAGGAAAACTAATAAATGAAAATTGGCACACTACTATAAACGGCTTTATCTGGATTTCGCCAGTTTTTCCACTCATGCCCTTCCTCAGTTCCAGGACCCAATCCACGGTCCCACATTGCATTTTGTTGCCATTGCTCCTTATTTCCTCCAGTTCCACAGTGTTTTCTTTTCCTTTTTTTTTTTTAAAGTGGCTTTATTGAGGTATAGTTGGCATATAGAAAAGTGCACATATTTAATGTATACTTCCCCAGATTTTTCTTGTCTTCCATGCCCTTGACGCTGTTGAAGAATGCTGGTGAGGTATTTTGTAGAATGCCTCTCTATTTAGATTTGCCTAACATTTTCTCATGATTCAACTGTCGTTATGAATTTTGGGGACGAATACTGAAGACCTGATGTGCCCTTTTTGGGGGTATATAAGCTCAAAATGTCTTAGTACTGTAGATAACCTATTAACCTGGATCACTTGGTTAAAGTGGTGTCTGCCAGGATTCTTCTGCTTAAAGTCACTACTTTTCTCTTTGTAATTTGTAAATATTTAAAGGGAGATACTTTGAGGTTCTGTCCATATTCTGCTCCACCTTTCACCTTCTAATTTGAGTATTCATCAGTGGGTTCTGCCTGTAGCAGTAACTGCTGCTGAGGTTCTCTGATGGCAATTTTCCATTTCCCTTATTCCTTTAACATTTACTAATTTAAATTCTTCTGTAAGGAAAAGTTCTCCTCCTTCAGTTTATTCATTCAGTCATTTATTTATATCAGTATGGAATCATGTATATATATATTTTATTTGGGGGGTTATAATCCAGTGCTATAGTTTAAAAATTTTTTATTTATATTTATCAAATATATTTGATATATATATATATTTATATTTATCAAATTATTTATATTTATCAAATTATTCCAGCTTTGGCCATTGGGAGCTGGAATAATTTGAACAATAAAATAAATAACTATAGTACTGGATTTTAATTCCCCAAATAAAATATATAGGCATGGGCATTGGATAAATTAAGCTACTTTCTCCTTTGTGACCTGGGATCATAGTTGCATGGCCTACGGAGAATCAGGAAAGATATTTTAATTTTTCTCTCAATTCAATTACAAGTAACACATGAACCTAATATAATGTACTTGTACTGAGACTTATTTCTAAGGATTTGTGTTATTTCTCAACCCCTAGGTTTGTTTTGTTTTGTCTATCTTCGTTTTGTCTTAGACAAATATGTTACTGTGCTTTCCTTCCACTGACTGGTAAATTATACAGTAGAAAGTATTCTGATAGTCAAAATAAAAGCTCTCTAAGAAATTTTACAATAAAATACTATGAAGCATTTGCATGTTGTTTAAAAAAGACCCTTCTAAATACAAATTTAGTACAATAAATTCTGAGTTTACCTACCGTTAAAGGGCAACTCTTGTTTAAGGAAATGGTCTTTTTGTATGTCTGTGGCTTAGAGTTGGCTTCTTTCAAATCTGAACAATTAAAAAGAAAAAAGATTTTTAATATACACACATATTCAAAATTCTTAGACAACCTAGGATACCAAAATGTACAAGCACAAATGAATGTATTTTCTCTGTTGGATTTCATCATGACTGTTTGCTTTCCCTGAGCTTAGAATGCTTTGTATTCTCTAGAAGCAACCAACAGACTGACTTGTAAATCATTCAGGGCTGGAGAATCTTCCTAAAGAGACATGGATTAGATTCATTTTGCCTACTCTCCTGTTCTGTCACTGATCATGAGTCAAGGTCCTTTGTCTCATCCATCTTTTATGTCAAATTAATAAAGACACCTACGTTGGGCAGACTTAAGAAAAACTAGATTTTAAAAGGGTTAGTAATGTCAAGGGATAGATGACTGATAAAATTTATACACAGCAAAGATTACATTTATGAAAATATAAGCTTATTCTAGAGGGCACATGGCTGTTAAGCCTAAGGTAAAATCGTCACAACCATTTAGGGACAGTAGATACAGCACATTTCACGTGGACCAGATTTTTAAAGGAAGATGCAGAGAGCAGATTATCTGAGTAACTGTGTCAAAGGTCTAAGGATGTGTATCCTTGGCTCTTACAAAGGGCTCAGGGATCCTAGAATAGCTGTACATTTCGTAAAGACAAAACAGTACCCAGTGCCAAAGCCTTATCATCAGGGCCTTCAAAGTCCCAACATCCAGACCCAACATTCTGCACAGTCTAACCTGCCCAAAATTCTAATTTTTTTTCTTTTTTAATGCTGCACCTTTCCACTTGCAATTTGCAAAACCTATTCTATTACCCAATGCATGGGTAACGTAGTGGATCATGAATATAAAATGTTTTCCCATTTTGTTATTTCTACTTTGAAAGAATATAAACTACAGCCAATGTATTTTGTTTGATTCTTTGTTTCACTCACATTATTTAGTACTGCTGTTTGGAAACTGAAAACCTCCTAATGAACTCGCTATCAACAATACGGTAACAATTTTGTTTTCATAATGGGGCATATTCTTCTACAGAAAGAGCTAGCTTGTCAGGGTTTTAGACCTGTCTGCTGTGCTTTTTTTTTTTTTTTTTTTTTTTTGGTACGCAGGCCTCTCACTGCTGTGGCCTCTCCCGTTGCGGAGCACAGGCTCCGGACGCGCAGGCTTAGCGGCCCTGGCTCACGGGCCCAGCCGCTCCGCGGCATGTGGGCTCTTCCCGGACTGTGGCACGAACCCGTGTCCCCTGCATCGGCAGGCGGACTCTTAACCACTGCGCCACCAGGGAAGCCCTGCTGTGCTTTTTGACTGCTCATCTGTATCAGGGCAGTTTACTCTCCATGTGAAACAAACACTCTTTCATTTGTTAGCCAAAAATGAAAGGAGTACCCACATCAAACCTGTCCATCACATATAACATGCATAGCGCAGGAGAAACAACTTTATAATGGATTACTATTTAGACTTTTTTCACCTTTTAAGTCCATAAAAAAGCGCTTAAATATGTGAAAACAAAAGGAAAGAGTATTAAAGAAAAATTTGAGCAAAATCTCTATCTGAAAAATTAAATAATGTTGACTACAGGGTAAGATTAAGTCATACTAGCTTTTCTTGACACTCATTCCAATTTCTCTTTGAAATACATATGAATTCATTAAGAAATAGACAGCAAGAAAGAGACAAGATAAAGATTTCTGGAAACTGCTATGTATTCCTAGCTTGTAGCCCTAAGAGTTGGATCAAACAGAAAACTGGACCAGTTTCTGTGATTTTCAAAGGCAGACAGAATCTATAACCTTTCCTAAAACCCCCTCCCCCAGTAAAATCAGTAAACTCCTTTCTGTATCCATTCAGAACTGCACTGTACCATAGAAGGTACAGTTTGCAGGCATAAAATATAATAAGTAGGGCAGAAACAAGATCCATTCTGGGGGCAGTATATATCAAGTATTACAGTTCTTTCATGTTCCCCATCTGGTCAGTTAAATACAGACTGGTTTATATTCATTAGTTTATAAATCCTTCTACTCATTAATATAAGCCAGAGAACCAGGCTGTGAAGAAAGCAGACAAGCCCCTCACATTTCAACAAAACCCACACTAGACAGGGTCTGTTCTACTCATCCAGCTTTTTAATATCTGAGATAGGCTTTTTACCAGAATCTAAGTAGATAATAATGCAAGCCAAAGGGAAACTTACTGTATTTGTCTGAAATGGTATAAATGGTAAAAGTTGACTTAAGAAATAGGAAAATAATTAAAAATGAAAACGACTGAAAACTTATCAAAGATTTGCTTCCCCAAGAAGCTCTGGGGCTAGATAATTTTATAGATACATTTTTTTCAAATGTTCAAGGAAGAAATAAGTTTCTTGCCACATAAACTGTTTCTGAGTAGGAAAAAAAACAGAATGACCAAATTAATTTTTCAAAACCTAACAAGACAAAATATTTAACAAGGTAACCTAACAAGAAAAATACCTAACAAGAAACAAAAAACCTCACAAGAAAACGACCAACCTCACTTATTAATACTGACTTACAAGTAAAAATAAAATGCTAATGAACAAATGCAATAGTATACTGAAAGAATAAACCACCATAATAAAGTTGGATTTATCTCAGAAAGACAAAGAAGATTTAATATTGGAATACATATTAAAATAATGTGTTCCAGCACTAGGTTGAATTTTAAAAGAAACCACATGACTATTTCAAAAAATACAAAAGAAAATACTCAATAAAATTCAACATTCATTCTTGAAAATATTTCCTTAAAGAACTAAGAAACTTTAATAACAAGAATATTAATCTCAAACTTACAACCAATATCATCTTAATTGTGAAATATTATAGCAGCATCTCCCAAAATATGTTCTATAGATAACTAGATTCTTTAAGATTTTCCAATGGAAAAGCTTCCACCACAAGATGAATTTGCACATGCTGTTCACATTTGGAGGTTAGTAAAGTACATTAGCATTGTATATGCTCAGTAGCCCCACAATTAGAAAAAAACAGTATCAACAATAACAATCTGCTTAGCTGTTTAACTCATTAGTTCTCAAACTTACTTGAGCATTTCTTTTCTCACTTTCCGTTATTTCACTCCTTAACCCACTTCACTGTGGTTTTTGCCACCCACCTTTCTACTGAAACTCAAGCAAAAGTGACAAGTGGTCTCCTTCTTGCTAAATCCATTAGACTTTTCTTGATTTTCATTCTATTTGCCCAATTGTGTGCTGGTAAGTGTTTAACAACTGGCTCTCCTTGCAGGAAAAATGCTCTGGTTTGTAGTGTTTGCTAATTTCTGTGGTGTAAATACTCCCACGGTGACTGACTTAGGGCCATCAACATGACAGCAGAGGAGGGCTGGGCTGGGGCAACAGCAGCATATTATATGGTATGCCCACCTCACAGATGCAATCCACACCAACACCTCATCGATGTAAAATAATCAGGAAGCAATGCAGTTGGTGTGGTTACTACCTCTGTTTTTATCATAACTTGTTTCACTGCTCGCATATACAATCTAAGTTTTAACAATGGCTGTGGATAACAGTCGGCTCACAAAAATCCTAAAAATTTAACAATTGACTTTCACAAGCCAGTGTGAGCTGGCTCCAGCACCGCAGCCTCTGCCTCTGCATCATTTGATATTCTGTATATCCTCTACTCTTGAAACTGTCTCCTCCCTTTGCTGCCTAGTGACCAGTTACTTTGAAGTCTTATCCTACCCCTATGACTACTATGTTAGTCCTTTTTCTTGGTACCTCTTCCTCCCGAGTTCTTCTATCCCATGTGTTCTGCAAGTTCCTTCTGGGCCTCACTCTTACCCATAAACATATCTACTTGCTTACAGCTCCCAAATCTTCATCTCTAACCACGTCTTCTCTCAAGACTTCTAAATCTGTATTTCCAATTTTTGGGGAACACCTCTCCCTGAGTTTCTTCAGGAACCCCAAACTCAACAATTCCTAAACTGGCTACCCATCTCCCCCCTCTGAAGAATTAAAGACACACAATCCAACACATATTGGACCACTCCTTGCTCCCTGCTAGATGAAAAGGTGTTCGATTCTCTACTCCAGCCTCGCAAAGTACATTCAAGGAGGCTCAGTTCATAACCACAGGCAACCCTTCTCACATCCCTTTCTCCCTTCCCTTCGACTTTTTCACACCCCACACTTTCCAAAGTGTCACCTTCAGCAAAAGCCCTCCCAACTCAACACTTTCTCCATTCTCAGCCCAGTAATGGCATAATCTCTCCTTCATCTCTTTCCCAGCACTTTATGACATAGGGCAACTTAACTCTCCTCCAGCTTTTCATGTCCAGACCCTTTCTTCTCATTCTCCAATACTTCAGCACAAAAATCTAGGAACTGACCTTGTAAAATCAACTTTTCTAAGGGTAGGGGAAAGGGGTTTTGTGCTGTCAAATGAAAATTCTCTTTGGTGCATTGGGGGAAGGTGAAAGTATATGAACACTCCCAAAGGACTAATTTTTATCCCATTGAACTAAATATATGGGTCTCCCACTGCCCCCACAAATTGCTGATTGATTCCCTTAGAAGCCAGAGTCAAGATGAGCCAATCACCTCCTTCCCTAGATTTTTACAACATTCATACAAAATTGGCTATTAAATTGATGTCTATATCCTGAGGTGGCAAAATAAAATGACTTTATTTGAATTAAGAGGAATTTAAGAGAAAGAGAAAAATGAAAATAAAGAATCTCCCAACGGTGGTCGGTTTTAAGTGACAGTGGAGTTACTGAATTGAATATAAGGTAAAGATTTGGTGATCTAACTTACCTTATCACAAGTAACAAGAATAAGTACTTTCAAGTTGCTTACCACTTACATGACACATAAACGGATTTGCAGTGAACCAGAACAACTAAAAGCTTGGATCTAATCCATGGTTACATCTGAATACGGTTACACTTGCGTAGATATAATTGTTAAGTGTGGAATGGTGCTGGTAGTATGGGGTATAGTTATCGCATTCTCTGGCAAGTTATATACTGGAAAATTAGACTCTTGCTAAAGTGTGCAAGACAGGGTGGCTGGGTTCAGGCTGCTTGAATTCAAATCTTAGTTTTATCACCTGGCAGGTTATTTTTACCTCTCTGTGTTTGTTTCTTCATCTGCAAAATAGAGATAATAGTGTATACCTTTTACAGTTTGTTGGAAGAATAAAACGAGATAATGTACATAATGTGCTTAAAATAGAGCCTGATATGGAATAAGTGCTCAGTAAATATTAACTATGACTATCAATTGCTAGGCTACTTTTTTGGTGCTTGAGATAATTAAGGAAGAGTCCTTTAGAAGGATGGGTAAATGACAGCTTAGCTGAGGATTTAAACTGTGGAGGAGACTGAAGTGTAAACTGAACTGGAATAAAGCATTCTCTAAGCATGAAATCCTATGGTTACATTTATAAATCAATCATAAACTAAGTTATCCTAATGAGTAATATTACTCCATAAAGTCATGATACCTATTTAGGATTAGGAAGTCGAATGAAACGGTAGATTTGAAATTAAAAAGAAACAATTATGGGGCTTCCCTGGTGGCGCAGTGGTTAAGAATCCGCCTGCCAATGCAGGGAACACAGGTTCAAGCCCTGGTCCAGAAAGATCCCACATGCTGCGGAGCAACTAAGCCTGTGCACCACAACTACTGAGCCTGCGCTCTAGAGCCCGCGAGCCACAACTACTGAGCCCGCGTGCCACAGCTACTAAAGCCTGCACGCCTAGAGCCCGTGCTCCGCAACGAGAAAAGCCACCACAGTAAGAAGCCCGCTCACTGCAACGAAGTAGCCCCTGCTCGTCGCAATTAGAGAAAGCCTGTGTGCAGCAATGAAGACTCAACGAAGCCAAGAATAAATAAATAAAATAAATAAATTTATTTTTTAAAAAGGGCAACAATTATTTGTTGAGCTTCTGATATTTGTTAGCAGTGTTCTAAGCACTGGGGATAAAGAATGAACAAAACAGACTAATATTCCAGCTCTTGTGTAACTGTGTAAATAAAGATGTAATAAAAAATATTAGATGGTGTTAAAGGATCCATATGCTATATCTGATATATCTACCATGTGGAAAGAAAAGAGGAACTGAGGTTGTTAAAGACAATTAGGAATTATTTCAACAAGCTACTGTGCTTTACTAAAATTTATGAATTAAGGTCTATTGATCCCCTTCTCCAAATTTTAGGATTAGTGATTCACTAATTTTTTAAAAAATCAGTTGAACTCCATTTATAAGTGATAATCAATTTTATTTTGTCTCTGAAATAGCAACATAAGCATTTTGCTCATGTTACATTCAGAGTAAAAAAATCGCTAATGTACAACATACTGACTATAGTTGATAATACTGTATTGTATAATCAAAATTTGCTAAGGGAGCAGAACTTAAATGTTCTCACCAAAAAAAAAGGGAGAGAGAGAGAGAGATTTGCAAGGTGATGGATGTTAATTAGCAAATGGACGGAAGACTTTCACATTGCATATGTATTTCAAGCCACCACAATGTATATTTTAAATACTTTACAGTTTTACGTCAATTATACCTCAATAAAGAAAAAAATCCCTACTTCCTTATTTGATTAGTAGATAAAAATACATTTCATTTCCATACTATAGTTAGAGACCAAACCAAAAAAAAAGATATATTAGGAATTGGGAAACCGGAAAAGGAAGAGGGCAATCGGAGGGAGAGAAACAGAGGCAGAAAAAGAAGGAAAACAAAGAGACAGAATATGGGAAACACCAAGAATGAAAAAGGAAAAAAAAAGGTGGGAACAAGAGGGAATAAAAACAGACCTAGAGCAAGAATTGAGGGGCAGAGGGAGGCAGGAGGGAGCAAGGAGGAAGAAGACCGGCGAGGAGAGGCTCAGAAACCAGAGTCACAGGAAATGACCTTTCCTGTTTTAGCTCAGCGGCTCACTTTGGATACAAGCATCAGAAAGTCATCACTGGTGTTTTAAATATTGTGCAGAAATTAAGAAGCCACCACAATTACTGAGCCAGAAAGTATTCACATCGGTAATTACATAAGGATGTTGCCTTCAGGAAACTGTTTTTCTCTAAACTCACATTTTCCCTACTTCTGTGCCTGTGCTAATAGTAGTTTCCCACGTGAAATGCTTTGTCCACCATCACCCCACGTTCAATGAACAATATTCAATAAATATTTACTGGGACTTAACCTGGTGGCGCAGTGGTTAAGAATCCACCTGCCAATGCAGAGGACATGGCTTCGAGCCCTGGTCCGGGAAGATCCCACATGCAGCGGAGCAACTAAGCCTGTGCACTGCAACCTCTGAGCCTGTGCTCTAGAGCCCGTGAGCCACAACTACTGACCCCACGTGCCACAACTACTGAAGCCTGCGCTCCTAGAGCCCGTGCTCCACAACAAGAGAAGCCACCGCAGTGAGAAGCCCACGCACCGCAACAAAGAGTAGCCCCCGCTCGCTGCAACTAGAGAAAGCCCGCACAGCAACGAAGACCCAATGCAGCCAAAAATTAAATTAATTAATTAATTTAAAAATATATATTTATTGAGTACCTACTACATGCCAGGCACTGTTCTAGGAACAGTTTGAAATGTTACATAGATTATAATGAAAAATATCAACTGTTTCAATAATACACAACGAGAATGGGCTATTTTAACAAAACTGTCTCCTAGGCTTAAAGTGAAATGAATTTTTTCTTCTGCAGCTAACGTTCTTCTCCACCAGATACCATCAGCACTAAACCAATCCTTATGAAAATCATGTCCCTTATGGAAGTTAAAAGCATTCCAGCATTTCCCCCCAAATATGGTAAGGCTATCACTCCTATAGGAGTCTAGTTCTCTGGATCTTCCCAAGTACAATTAATCTGTGATGATTTTAGCTGCTAAAATGTTCACAATTACAGTTTGAAGCCTATAATAACTAAGTGAAATAAGTTGAATAATAAAAGTTATTTGAACTTTCACCCACATCAAAATGGAATCCCAAAGACATTCCCCAAATGGGTAGCCATGCCTGGTCTTGTTCAACCTCGGCGTTACATTGAACAAATGATTTAGAATCACGTCAGCAGCCTGTGATTTACATAACTCACTTCTGCAGAAATTCATGTTGCTTGTGAAAAACATCACATGGAAGAGGAACTTACTCCAAATATGACAATTGGAAATAAATGAACGCTGAGAAGGCATTAGAGAACAGTACTTTCTTTAAAAAGAACTGTGGGGGCTTCCCGGGTGGCGCAGTGGTTGAGAGTCTGCCTGCTAATGCAGGGGACACGGGTTCGAGCCCTGGTCTGGGAGGATCCCACATGCCACGGAGCAACTAGGCCCGTGAGCCACAACTACTGAGCCTGCGCGTCTGGAGCCTGTGCTCCGCAACAAGAGAGGCCACGATGGTGAGAGGCCCGCGCACCGCGATGAAGAGTGGCCCCCGCTTGCCACAACTAGAGAAAGCCCTCGCACAGAAACGAAGACCCAACACAGCAAAAATAAATAAATAAAATTAAAAAAAAAAAAAAAAAAAAGAACTGTGGAACTAACTGCACAGATATGTTTAAAAATCAAATTTGCATTCAAATTTAGGGAAATGTAGTTACCTGTATGATGAAAATGGTAGTATACATTGGTGTTCCAATATGGTCAATTAAGAAAGAAATAGGAATGTAATCCTCAAAAATGCTGAATCACTACGCTGTACACCTGAAACACACAATATTGTAAATCAACTATACTTTCATTTAAAAAAAGAGAAAGAAATATGTTCTCTAAGTTAAAGTTGGAAGGGACTTTATAAGCTCCCTAATTCATTTCTTCTATCAAACAAGACCTCTTAACAGATGGCCATTCAGATTCTGCATGAATCTCTACTAACAAAAGCACGCACTTCCTCACAAGGCAGCCTTCCCCACCGTTGGACAACTGTAGCCATTAGAATTCTTTCCTTATCCATTCACCTGTCGATGGACACTTAGGCTGTTTCCATGTCCTGGCTATTGTAAATAGTGCTGGAATGAACACTGTGGTACATGTCTCTTTTTTTCTTTACACTGAGCTCATGTATGCCTCCCTTTAATTTCTAGCAATCCTTCAACAAGGGCTGTCTATGACCCAGGAGCTCCATAAGGGAGGGGACCAGTCTGCCTTGTCACTGCTCTTGTCCGGGGCCAGCACGACACGTGGCACAGAGTAAAGTACCATAAAAATGAGCCATAAAAATGAGTAAATGGCTGATGACTGCCCTTATAGGACCCAGTCAGTAAGTCCAGTCCATTTGTCCTTTAGGGCAGTGGAGCTCTACTGGGATGAAGGCTTTTTTTTTTTTTAATCTGTTGTGGATACTTTTATAAAATGTAAAACCATGTGCCTAAATGTCATGACAATATAAACTTTTTTTTTCCATTAATGATGTTTTTCATTTCTTTTTTTTTAAATTGAAGTATAGTAGATTTACAGTGCTGTGTTAGTTTCAGGTGTGTACACCTGAAAAGTGATTCAGTTATACATAAATATATTCTTTTTCAGATTCTTTTCCATTATAGGTTATTACAAGATACTGAATATAGTTCCCTGTGCCATACAGTAGGTCCTTGTTGGTTATCTATTTTATATACAGTAGTTTGTATCTAGTAATCCCAAAGTCCTAATTTATCCCCCACTTTCCCCTTTGGTAACCGTAAGTTTGTTTTCTAATATAAACATTTGTAAATGCTTATCCTCAAATCTGCACTTACCTCGTGCCAAGTCAGTAACTAGGAGTGTGTGGGGGGCAGCATCAGTGCCTAAACTGTCCTCAGAGGCCACTCACTGCTTCGCAACATCCCTCTCACTCTCTCTCTCTCTGTTCCGACAGGCCCTCTTCAGGTTATGTCCAGATTCTGCGATAGCCTCCTAGCTGCTTGCCCTGCACACTACTGCCAAATTAATCTTCTGATTAAATCATCTCACTCTTCTCCTCAAGACCTGGAATCTCAACACTCCTTACAAGATAAAACCCACACTCCTTTGCCTACATTCCAGACCCATTCTCATCTGACCTAAAATCTACATCTCCAATCACGTTTCTCACTCCTCACACAGACATACTATCCACTTCCAGTGGGATGATCTCTGCAAAATGACCCCCCAACACATGCTTATTCACTAGTCCAGGCTCCGTTTTCTTACACTGGAAATACTTTCCCCCTCCTCTTAGGCCATCGCAAGCCCTGAACTTTTTTTGCCTTTAGGTAAAATTCACATACTTAAAATTAACTATTTTAAAGTGTGTGATTCAAGGATATTTAGTACATTCTTAAAGCTTTGCAACCATCAACTCTATCAAGTTCAAAAACATTTCATCACCTCAAAAGGAAATCCTGCACCCATCAAGCAGTCACTCCCCCTGCCCCCTGTCCCCATGCCCTGGCAACCACCAATTTGCTTTCTATCTCTACGGATCTGCCTAGTCTGGGTATTTCATATTAACAGAATCGCACTTGGATTCCTTTCTGTTTCTTTCCCTGTATATTTTTAAAGCCATTTTTCTTAAGGTTACCCTGTCAATCCCTCAACTTTTGACGTCTAGTTCAACCCCCATATCCTCTACAGGCTTTTCCTGGATTTACCCTCCACTCCACACTGATCTCGCCATTTTCTGAATTTTCATAGTGCTTGTTTTCTGCCTTCTTTAGTTTAGTCTTGAATCACATCGTGCTTTGAATTTTTGGTTAACTGCTTCAACGTTACCCCTTTTTGATTCATGTAGATTATAAACTCCTAGTTCTAGGAGCTGTGCTGTGTCCCTTTGGGCCTAGCACCTACTGAACCTGTATGCAACTCATTGTGGCCGGCTGTTTACGAATGAGGAGCGAGTTAAGGAAAGTGAAGTCTTGATCATCAGTGAGAGAGAGCTTCAAACCCCTGTCAGTTCTTATCCTTCCTTCCTCCCTGCCATCGTGCTTCTCAGTGTTGTACGTATAGGTACGGGTCACCTCTTTGCTCTGGTAGGAGATGAACAGGTGTGGCTGCAGGAAGATGATGGCAGGGTGCCCAAGGGTGGAGAAGGTGAAAATTCCCTGCTTTGATCTCTTGCTAAGAGACTCCTACCTTCGTTCTACAAGCACAGATGAAGGTCTACTGAGAAAAGTGGGCATGCAGAGATGTCACAAGGCCACATAAAAAAAAGGTTCATCTATTTGCTTTGCTTTTATATGTAAATCAGTTCCTTTGTCTGGTATTTTTGACTTGAAGTGGCTCATAAGTGCGTATCTATCTTGTAAAAGTAGATTAACTGTTAAACAATTATGGTAATAATACTTCTGATTCATACATGAAATCGTTAAGCGTATAATTATTCTATATATTAAAAACAAATGAATAGGTTAAAACTATGTAGTGTTTTACCTAACAATTGCCAAAAAGTTTGAAAGGGAACCGGTTTTATTTTGTGCATGAGTAATAAGTCTAAGTAACATCTTGTATCACACATCCTTATGAACTTTTCTCCAGCTGTAGTACTAAACAGAACTTGTTACAGTTGCCACTGGAAGCCTCCAAGCAAGAAAATAAAACAGTGCTCTGGCCCTTAGGCCACTTAAAACCTGTTCTTCTCACCAGAACAAGTAAAAGATCCAACCTAGAATGCTGAAGGCTATAATTAACATTTTTTTCCCTTTCATATCCCATTTTGCCCGCTTTAGGAGGGCAAAATGGAAATTTCTTCTGGCATTAATTTCATATCATTATGTGTTACAAAAAATGTTAAATAAAATAGAAATAAACATTTTAGAGAGTAATTGAGGGAATTCCCTAAACATGTAGAAAATAGTAGCACTGAGAATCCCACATTGAAAAAGCACAAAGTTGTCCTCAATATCCAACCAAGTTTAAAGCACTTATAAAGTACTGATAATGCACCCAAGTCCCCTGTACTGTAGGCTGTGAATTAGGGAAGGTATGCAGGGCATATATATGTAAGTGGAATAAGAAGAATTACAACATTCATTCCTACTCTCTAGGAATTCACAATTTTGTTTGGTACACAGAACTTGCACATAATATTTATAAGACCTGACAGCAAACAATCAGCAAATACAACGTGTGATACAGAATCTGGAACGCATAAAATTACATTTCAGAGTAGATCTGCCTTCTAATTATGTTTTACTTCAGCTAAGATTAAAGTTAGTTTGCATTTTCTGAGTTCAATAGCTGGTGGCCAGGGTAAATATTTCACACACATGTTGTATGACAAAGGAAATCAACCTGACATTTAAAGCTTAACATGCATAATAAGAACAAAATAATTGTGTATATGCACTGTATTTTGTGAGGATTGGAGATCATTCTAGCAGGCATGGTCAAATACACATGAATTTGGACTTCCCTGGTGGTCCAGTGGTAAAGAATCTGCCTTCCAACGCAGGGGACGCGGGTTTGACCCCCGGTCAAGGAACTAAGATCCCACATGCCGCGGGGCAACTAAGCCCGTGTGCCACAAACTACAGAGCCCACGTGCCCTGGAGCCTGTGTGTCACAACTAGAGAGAGAACACCTGTACGCCACAACTAGAGAGAAGCCTGCGCACCACAGCAAAGAGCCTGCGCTGCAATGAAAGATCCCGCACGCCTTAGCGAAGAGCTCGCTTGCCGCAACTAAGACCCGACACAGCCAAAAAAAAAAAAAAAGAAAAAGAAAAAGAAAAAGAAAATAAATAAATATTTTTTAAAAGCCCTCACTATCTGTTGGGGATGGGCAGAATGGCTGCACTTTATTAAAAAACAAAAAACAAACAAAAAATCAAATACACATGAATCGTGATATGGCCTAAAGACACAATCATGCCAATATGCTGTGTTCCATCACTTAATTATTTTCTGAGCTTTCACTGTGTGGTTATTTGCCTGCCTAGTGCTAGCTGCTGGTTCTCCTACCCGGTCTGGAAAGCACCTGTCCCACCATCTATAAGGCCGTGTCACCAGGTGGGCAGATTTTGTTTCCTATATAAGGATATTTGGTGCTGAAAAGCAAGCAGTCATGTGATAAATGTTTATGGATTTTGAATAAACCATGGTCAAATCTGTAAAATTTGAAGGTTTTGGTTACATCTGCATTGAGATGCACTCTAATATTCCATGTCTATATATGAAAAAATTAATTCTTTTTAACTTCATATAAATTCCTTCAAAATCTATTTTCCTTATCATTTTTTCCCAAAAGTTTCATGTTGTTCAGGATTTATCTCTAAGTGGTCAGTAATATATTTTCTGCGAATTTAGAAACAACTGAAATGGTAGTCAGACAACTGGATTGTGAATATTGAAGTTGGAAATAGCTATAATACTTAAATTGACCAAAGGATAGTCATTTGAAATAAGATCTGGGTCTCCTTTTACTCAAATATTATATTCCAAATATGTAAAAGTTCTAAATATGCTTTTAAAGGTAAGTAGCTAACTTTATTTCCCAGGGAAAAAAAGTTGTGTGTTTTTTTTCATTTTAATGGGATAGTCCCAGTGAAATTTGTTTTACATTTTTGTTACATGTAAATAACTTTTTTTGTAAATAAAGATATGAACTATATTCACATGGATAGTTAACCACTTAAATATATCCATATTGAGAATATTATAAAATAAGTAACCCTTCTGCAACCGAGTAAGTACCCTATCATTTGGATTTTCAAGAATAGTTAATAGCTTATTAACAAAAGATGCATTCCTACATCTTTTGCTAATAAACTTTATTACTGAGAAATAAAGTAATATAGTAAATACATTATACATTATGTGTGATACATACTACATACATATAACCTAAAATATGTAATAATAAGAGATTTAGGAAAAATATTCAAGGACACAGGTTTTTCCCTACTTCACACGTAACTGAAAGACAGTCACCTGGCTCCAGGCTGGCCCGGCAACGCCGCTGGGTCACAAGGCAGGGATTAGGCTATTGTCTACTCTTACTCACCATCTTGCCCATTAACATCCTTGTTAAATCTAGATAACAATACTCATGAACGTCAGGAGGGATGTACTTGTCTGTCTTGTTCATTGCTTTATCCTCCTTCTCTAAAACAGCTCTCTGGCACAAAGTAGGAGCTCAATAGATTTTTGTTGAAGAAGTAAGTCTTCATTAAAAAGGAGGTTCTTCTCAGTAGATTTGCTCTGGGGGGGTATCATCGCCAAGTTTGTGTTACCCACAATTCTGAGAGCCATAAACTGACTTTTGTTAGCTGAGGTTTGCCTTGGGCTGTATTGAGAATTAAATCATCAGAAATGGTAGGGGCAGGGAGGGGTGGGGGGGAGGCGAAAGAAAAGAGAAATATTACTTAGTATCCCTGATATAAAGTTTCTAAAAAGCTTTTAAAACTTTGTTTTCATTTAGATAAAGACTATTGCAAAGACATCAGACTGATATAAATTTCTCAAAAGAAGTTCCAAAGAAAGTGACAAGAAAAATGTAACCTGTAATCTGGGTCAAAGGCAAAACTACTTAATATTCCTTTTGGGATTTCTAGAACAATGCAACAGAAAAAAGGAAAAATTAATTAATTCAAAGGATATTGCTCTGTGTATGTGTATTGTATATACACACACACACACACATATATATTGCTGCATATGTGTGTGTTTGTGTGTATATATATATCTTTTACAGTGTTCACTCAGAGGTCTGACAAGATTTTGGGAAACCTCCACTCATTTGCTATTTTAAAGCTCTTGTTATTTTAAAAATTATTATCACAAATTACATCAAGGTCTCATAATGACCATTTGTAGTAGAAGTTTACCTTCATGTGCTTCTCCATCAGCTATTTATGGTTATAAGTTCAGTATTCTGTCAAGAGTTAGAAGACAAATAACTCTATCCTGAGGTTATTTAATTTTAGGGGAAGAAAAACCCATAATAGATATATATATTTTTTAGAAAAAGACTTAAAAGGGGGAGCTTGAAAATAAAATAGCGCTGGAAACCACTGTTAAAAAAAAAGCTTGGTTGTTGGTGTATGCTAAAGATCAAAGAGTGCACAGGCCCAAAGAAATCAACAAAATCAAACCTTATGTACGGCTGAGAAAATTAAGAGGCTGTAACAAAGATCGGATATTTTTTCCGCCCAAATACAGGCTAGTCCAGCAGAGTACAGAGAAGCCCAATATATGAAGTAAAATTATGTATGAAATAAAACTGGGTATAACAGCAATGAATTCGTGTAGTGTCTCACATTACCGTCGATGGCTTTAAAGGAATAAAAAAGCTAGAGGGGTTCTCAATGTTTAATTTACTTTTTGCTTGATCTTTACTGATCAGCGTCATAAACATATTTAAAAAAAGCAATAAATGTAGGCTTTTAATTATAGACGTAATTTTATATTACTGGCTAAACTTTGGAAAGGAGAAAAATATAAAAACAAAAAGCCCTCCATACCTCACTATTTAAATACAACTGTCATAATTTTTGTATAGTCCCTTCCAGACTTCATATATACATGTTTATATAAGGTTGCAATCAATGGTGCACATACATTCTTTATGTTACTTTTTAAAAAATATTTTTCGGGTTTGCTCTAGTTTTCTAATTTGTCACTGATAATTACATAACATTCCACCTAGTGATTACACCATCATCTACTTAACCATTCCCCTGCTGTTGAATAGTTATTTCCAAATATTGGTTCCTATAACAATGTTCGCATGAAGATCTTTGTGTATGTGGCTTGTCCTATGTCCTACATTTCTTTGGAAAAAAATCTCAGAAGTGAGGGTATAGCAGCAGAGGGTGCAATATATTGCCCGATTGCTTTTTTAGCAGGCGGAACTAAGTGACAGTGACATCAGCCACACATAAGAGTACAAGTTTCTTCAATTCCTGAATTACAGAATTTTAGGATTTAAAAAAAACTGTCATCAACAATCACTAGGACTGGCACATTTTCTACTGTTATTAAACTGGAACTGAAGTTTACAAATCCATATCTTGTAAGTCTGTTTAATGTGGGTCCTCTAGGGCCATATCATCCTCAGAGATTTTATAAAATCCAGTCTTTGAACTTGGAGACTCAGGATTCCTGGCAACCATTCTAAGGTAAGAGGAACCAGTGATGCTTGGACTAAGACGGGAGACGGGGAGCCTCTACTGACACAAGCTTATTGAAAATAAGACTGAGCTTTTCTAAGTAATAAAATGCCAAACCAACAGAGGTAATTTTACAGGATGACCTCAAGAGATTCTACCAATAGGATAATATGGCAAGGGACTTAACTATAGGCAAAAGTAAGGCCTACTAAAAATAATCCAAATTAACTGCGCAGAGCATTGGGCTCTAGGCTCTCAGATGGGATGCAGGGATCATCTGGAGTGAAAGGTTTCCAAACACTACACAGAAGAATCCCCTGAAGGGCTTGTTAAAGGACAGATTACTGGGCCCCATCCCCAGAGTCTCTGATTCAGTAGGTCTGGGGTGGGGCCCGAGAATTTGCATTTCTACCAAGTTCCCAGATGATGCTGAGGCTGCTGGTCCAAGGACCACACTTTAGATTATTTCTTTATTCTTTTAAAATCATGTATTAAGTACCTAATAAGTACCATGCTATGTGCTGGAGATACAAAAATGAATAAAACCAGTTAGTACCTGCTTCAAGAAATTAATAGTCTATGTTTTTGTAGACATTGCACTGCTCTAGTCCTAAAAGTCAACAAATTTGGATCTTGTTGAAAATAAAGTTTAAAAATATATTATATTGCCTTTAAATAAAGCCAGGGTGGGCCTCCCTGGTGGCGCAGTGGTTGGGAGTCCGCCTGCCGATGCAGGGGATACGGGTTCGTGCCCCGGTCTAGGAGGATCCCATATGCCGCGGAGCGGCTGGGCCCGTGAGCCATGGCCTCTGGGCCTGCGCATCCGGAGCCTGTGCTCCGCAACGGGGGAGGCCACAACAGTGAGAGGCCCGCATACCACAAAAAAAAATAAAAAAATAAAAAAAAAAATAAAGCCAGGGTATTTCTAATTAGTTCCAAATGCTTTAGGAAAACATGTAGTAATCCTACAATGGCAAATGCCTGAGTGTTTTCTTCACTCTTCTGGATTTTACTAACATATGCAAATAATTTGTTACAGTATCTTCTTCATTTATATATATATACCATTCATGTGTTTGTTCTCTTTCATAACTCCATCCACCATACAAAAAAGAGAAAGATTTTCTATAAGTACTTGTCCATACACAATCAAAACATTGTTTACAAAACCCAGGTAATTATCAACTGACAGAAAAGAAGAACATTGAGTACAGTAACACTTGGGGATTCTCTGATTTAGATTCAGACTTCAGTAACACTGTGGAAAAGTGAATGACAAGTAAGCAATATGCTTAGTCATACCCATGAGGGTGGCCTATACTTGTTAAACACTGCCTATCAGCTGATTCACAGTATTAATGAACTTGCTTCTGAGGTGGCTGCTAAGCTTCTATTTCTATCAGATACACGTTGGCTTCCCATGACTATTTTTGGCAAAAAAATAAAAGGCAAAATAAAGTAGGTATAAAACTTTGTGATCTGTGGATCTGCCAAAGTATTAGGCATTATTTGTATGTCTTTGGCATATTGTTTATGACATGATTGAAAGACTCCTCTCATTTCAATCTATTAGAAAGCTACTTTAAAAGTCTGGAAGAACTCATGAAGAGATCACATAATTTGTTTAACGTCACAGAGAAAAGACATAGCGAGAGGTAATATTCAGATATCTAATTACATTAACCAACTACTAACTCCTGGCCTTAAATTTGTTAAGATTTCTTGGGTAAACTGACATTTAGGAATGACAATTTGTTTTTCTGAAGGAAAAAAAAAATGGTTCAAGGAAGAATTACAATGCATGTTGATTTTTTTTTTTTTTTTTCCCCGCACCACACAGCTTGTGGGATTTTAGTTCCCCAGCCAGGGATCGAACCTGGGCCCACTGGCAGTGAGAGCACAGAGTGCTAACCACTGGACCACCAGGGAATTCTCGTGTGTTGATTTTTAAGAGAAAAACAAATGCATGTGTGGGAGAACGTATCCCTTCCTATCACGGCTATTTCAAGTGGCTATTTTCATATTTGGTTTCATGAAGGTTGGTTTATGGAGAACTGGGGACATGAATCACTTTAATTTTATTTTTCCTTCTCCTGATCCCCTCTTTCAAATTCCAAGTGTGTTTACTATTCCTTAAAAGCCTTGTTTGCAGGTAGCAAGCAAACCAGGAACTAACCTTTCCAAATTTTTGCTGAGGATGTCTTAAAGAATTAACCCTGCTGAAAATACTGGCATTTTGCAAGTGGACTCCAAACTTTCAAAGGACACACACAGATGGTGTTGGCGGCAAAATGACGGCCAGTGGGGTGGGGTCAAGGTTAAGGAGTTCTTTCCAGCACCTCATCGTTGCCCCTGGCAGTCTGATAGGTATGTTTCCCCATTGCCTTCACTGTAAAGGAATAGTTGTTACTCCTTAAACACGCAGGATAAGAATATCCTCTTTGCACTCACTTTCCCAGATTCTCTCCTGGAGCAACTTATAGAGCCCAAGAGAGAAACAGTGCTAAGTGGCAACTTCAGAATTTAAAGCTGTCCTAAAAGTCTATGATGTCACCAAGGGGCAGGGTAAATTCTTTGAAACCAACCCTTTCATTCAGGTGTCTGTACAGTTACTGTGCATCCCGCAGCGTGTGGGAAGTGAGCACACGCAGATCTCTTACACTCCCACTCAGGGTATTTCCCTACTTTTCTCCCTCCTATCTACCTTCTCCTTAACTGTGGTAAACTGTGCAGACTTCTCACCCCAGCTCTGCGCTAATCTGAATTCTTCCCAGAAGGTCAGGAAATCTGTCTCAGAGAGGCTTATCCACATATTACAATTCTCCTGGATGAGTCCACAAATTAAAGTGCTCCTTAAAAAATCAGTTAAAACTAGCAATGAATTTATTTTCTAAAAACCAGTGAAGTGGAAGAAAAATGTTTCTTAAACAAGACACTGAAGCAAATTGAACTGAACTATTACAGGATTGAGTGTAAATCCTCCCTGTAAGGTTTTAAATCTCTATTGCAAATGATTCATGGTACATGAATTGATGACTTCATTTCTTTCCTTTATATCTGAGAAATCACAGTAGAGAAAACAATCTCATTGCACCCCGTCCCTCCAAAGATTTTCAAGTTGAGAATGGCCTGGTCACTGGAATAGCTGAAGGTATAGCAATGGCTCTGAGAAAGCCAAACTAGAACGTGAAGAGAGTGGAAATTAGGGCTGCTCCCCACTCCCCACCCGCATAGGGGAAGCCACTGAAAACATGGAACATTCATCTACAGGCACTGGCCTAAGCCTTTCTTTGACCTCTGCTCCCCCATCCTTTGAGTTAGGTCCCCACTTGGGGACCTAACTGCATACTCAGGGAACAGGGTGAGGGGTTCAGGCCTGGAACCAAGGCCCTTACTTGCTTGCAAAGGAGACAATAAAATGAATTATCTAACAATCCATAAGGAGAATTTAAAATTTATTATTTGGATGATGCACAGTTAATTATATGCTTTTCCAGTGAGACCCTACTAGTAAACTGTTGGGTTCCTAGGAGGCAGATTCACTTTTCAAGCCACTAAAAGTCTACTTTTTGGCTGCAGCTTCTTAGAAAGAGCCCCAAGTTTTATGACAAGCACAGTCACTATGTAGTCTTTAAGCTGTGATACTAAAACGTCTTTTGATCTGAAGGATCATAGGCCTCACTAAAAAACAAACACACACATTAAGTATTCACAGGGTGCACCATAAAAATATGTAAAGAATAGAACTTTATCAAATAAAAGCACAGCCTGCACCTTCTAAATGCATTAGACATAGAAAGTGACACGAAAGGATATACACTGTGTCTACACAGGACTCACAGAGATATTATCAGTAAAACAAAAATAATTCCTAGGCTGATTTTTGTCTGAAGTCACCAGAGAATAGGAAATACAGTTTTAAACTGAATAATGATGAAATTTCTCATTTCAGAAACATTTTATAAATTGATCACCACATGGCAAGCATTATCTTCAGTTCATTCTTAACAATAATCTCAAAATTAATACTAAGGTGAACTAAATAGTTGGAAAAGTATTAGCTCAATTAAATTCAGGGCCAAGGTCATATCATTTAAGATACACGGGTTTGCTGATAAAGTCTTAAAATCATACAAAAAAAAGAGCACAGAACAATAATTGCAATACTTTTCCCATTTCATTGATTAGGAAATGGAGATTTAGAATGGATGTGACTTGCCTCACTATAATAATTAAAATGGTTAAAAATGTAAACATTCACATTCTGAGTTAAATATTTGTTATTAAAACATAGGTTGCATTGACTGTTGAAGAAAAATATGAAGAATATATAAACCTGTTTTTTAAAATAAAAAAATAATTTAAGTATATACTATTATCGGGGATAGCTGGTGTCTTAACATCTCCAAAAGTTTTCCCCCAAATACGGTCTATTTTATTTGAGCTGATTTCCTTTCAAGAGCCTACTTAAGTATTGTAGGTAAATAAAAATTAAAATATGACATTTTTATTAAATAAGCTTCAAAAGATATGCCATATAACTCCCCCAAGCCTACCTCTGTATTGTGATACAATACAAATAGTAAACGACAAAGCCGAGGAAGGTTACAAATAATCTTCAATTTGAAAATTTTATCTAGAAAGCTATGAAGCTAACTGAATGTTGATACACTGGGGCTATCTATGCTAGCAAGGTGGTTATTTACAGATCTTACTGTACTTTTGTGGAGTCAAATTAGATCGGTTTCAAAGGACCTTTGTAATAAGCATTTTAAGTCGCTGCCCTTTTTGTTGCTTTTAGGCCTTAAGAGAGAAAGGGACAGGGCCTTAAGAGAGGTCAGCTACCCTCATGAGGAGATCTGTTAGGAAAAATAAGAAAAGCAAGTTAGAAGTTCAGTTTGACAATTTTGAAGGCGTCAGGGGGCATATGTTTACGCCTATAGGCTGGTGACTTATAACAAGTTTTCTTGATTAGTGATTAAAAAAAAATCCTCTACAGCTGATATTTATTTAGTGGAATCCTACGAGACCAAAAAATTCTTCCGGTATATATGCCACACCTTATGGCATTATTATATTTCCAAGTTCAAGTGACAGTGAATTCAGCAGAACACCCACAAATTAGAATGACCAACATTTTCTGTCTTACCCATCGGGCATATATAAATCCTATGAAAGAAGAGAAAGTAATAGACCAGGATATATAAAACATTTGTAAAGTATTATTTTAATATTGTTTTCATGAAAGTCTCCCGTTATTAAAAACCATTTCACAATTTGAAAACTAAATGAAATGTATTATTAATACTTGTGTATGTTTCCACAGCTGTGCCACTCACACAGCTTTCGAATACATAATGATCTTGATAATTAGGGTTAGTGGCAAACATCCTTATTTTCAGAGAATTACAGAAGAGAAAAAGAAGCATTTGTTTATAGTCATATAACTTACTAAGAGCAATTAGCTGTGATCAGTAATGTATTATTTCTAATGCATAATCCTAAAGTCATACTTTTATTCCCTGTATAAATTTTAATACACAGGAACAATACAACTTTAATGTCACAGGGATTTTGGAATTAATATTGTGATTTTTTAAAAAATTACAATTTAATGGTTTTCAAAATGTAGTTCTGAAAAATATACAAAGAAACGAACAGTAAGGAAACTAGTCCCTTCAAAGAAAATAGTGTATTTAATTATTAAAAATGCCAATTGCAAAACTATTTTCAAGGTATTCTATGTTTAATAAAGAATATGACGCTGGTGGATATTTTAGTTTTAATTTAAAAAAGAAATTATATTCTTTTAAATTTAAAAGAATGAAAAAAAGTGCCCAAAAAACTTGGCCTGGAATTCTCCAAAACTTTATACTTCACTGATGCCATGTTTTCATAGCAGTTATCATAAAAGCAAGAAACAAACTTTTAAACACGAAAAAGTTCTGATTTAAAAATTAAATCACCAGGTTTTTCCCCCCTTCCACTGATTTGCAAAAGATTGAGCAGTCGGTCACTAATTGATTCTAAAACCTTTAAATTTAAGATATAATCATCACCAAGTGAAGTGTCAAATATCATTATAATTTAAATAAAGGAGAATGATGAGAAGTACACATTAAGACAAAGATGGATGCTTTTGTAACAAACCTCCCTTTTTAGCTAACAGCATTCATTTTACAATTTTGTATATTAAAGAATACTATGGTGCCGTATTAACTTCAGAGTGAATCTGATTGAAAACAGACAACACAAAAATTGTTTTCAAACTTGAAAAAGATCTTTTGAAATATCACTGCAAAAGCTAACTGGTAGCATCTCTGAGTATTTTCTACAGAACTTTCATAGGAGTGGAAGGTATTTCTTTAGAAAGAAGCTGCAGTGAGTGCCTATGTCAGTCTCTATTCCAAAAGGGTTTTCTAAATCATCTAGACCATCAGGAGGTCCTGTTTTCAGTCAGCGATTGATCACTTAGCTATGAACAAGAAGACTGCCACCGAATACCTGGGATCTGTCCACGATCTGCCCAGCTCCTTCTAAAGGGTGTTAGTCATTGCTCTCTCAATAACTCCAGTTACAATTTGTTTCATGAGTGATAAAAACAGTTAACATGAAAATAATGTACTTTAAAATCGAGTTTTTCATACAGCTCAGTTAGTCATCTTGCCTGGTTTTGCTTTCAGACGATGATCTATACAAATTAATTTTACATTTTGACCCCAATTTTGAAAGGAAAAGAAGAAAACTTCAGCTTCTTCATGACAGACTAGTTTTTTTTTTTTTTTACTTTATGCTTCCTAAAATAATTGACACTATTTTCCCAACCATTATTCTCAGACCCAAGTGAATTAAATTCTCGCGGTAAAACAAGAGCACAACAAAATAATAACGATATAATATCATCACCACGATCACCATGATCATCATCTTGCAAATTCTGGACGCATCACCAACACATTTCAACAAAGTGCAGTTACAGTAAGCCGACTCACCTAAGCAATGGGAGTTAAGAAGAATTTAGAAACGCAGCCTTCTGATCACCAGCAGAGGTAAAGGCCCCTTCTTTACCTAACAAGTGACCTTATATAAAACCAGCAGATAGGTTACTCCCAGTTTCTGCCTCCTTACCTCAGGCTCCTCCCCAAATACCGAGACAGAAAGTACCACAAATACACACCCACTTTCCACCCCTTACACCGAGGGACCAGAGACTTCGGTTAAGCTGCCCTACCTCCACCTACCCCAGTCAGGCTCCGAAGAGCAGGAGTCGAGCCTGGCACGTGGAGGAACCAAGGCGCCGGCAGGCCATCTTCCCGACCACTGCGGGGGTGGGAGGGGGCCGCGCTCTCCATCCCCTGCCCCCCAGCAAGCCAGCCCCCATCCCCGGCCCTTCCACTCGGCTCACCGCCAGCAAAGTGCTTAAGGGCACCGAGGCTAGGTGACCCCCAAGTGCGCCCCTAGCTTAACTGTCATCACGACTCCGCAATGGTCACTGTCTGGGTGCTGGAGCCGGACTCCGTCGCCGCGGGACGCACCCGCACGGGATCCCGTGCCCGGCCCCGAAGTACCCCGGGAGCAGCTCTCGGACCCTGCGCACCTTCGCCGGGGCTTGGAGACCCGGGTTCTCTCAGACTCCCGGTCAGGCGCGCGCCGAGGGGCCCGTCCCGGCCGCGCGGGGCGCACGGGCTTCCGTCGCCGGTGCGTGGACCGCCGCTCTCCCCCGCGCGCCTCGCGCGCAGCCCGTGCCCTCCGCCGCCTGTGTATTAGCCCTGCGCCGGGAAGTCTCCTCAGGGCGCGACCCTCGGCCGGGACCTGTCAGCCCCGGTGCCCTCGGACCACGACCCGACCGCCCGGGGCCCCTCCGTCCGAGAGCCCGTCGGCCCCTGCCCCCCGGAGCGCGCCTCAGCGCGAGTCCCTCCGCGGCCCCGCGCCCCTCGGCGAGCCCCTCCGCCCACGGGCACTCGCCCGGCGCCGCTGCCCCGAGCGCCCCTGGCAGCCCGACTCTGACCTGCGGCGGTGGCCTGGCGGTCCGCTCCGGTGTCCGGGTGGCCGACCCAGCACCCCAGGCGGCGGCTCCGGCTCGGGCTCCGAGTGCGGTCGGCCCCGCCTGCAGCCGTTGAGCCAGGCCGGGCCGGGGGCGGGCGGGGGCGGGGGCGCGGGGCGGGCGGGCGTTCGCGGGGGAGGGGAGCGGCCGGGGCGCCGCCGCCCCGCGCACAGTAGGACTCCTGCTCGCCGCGCCCACCTTCCTTGAATCGCCTACTCTGCGCCCGGCCTCGCTTGTTCCTCACAGCCGCCGCTGGGAGGCGACCCAGAAATGGTCCCATTTTCCCTGAGGAGGGACCGGCCGGAGCCCAGGAAGATGCCCACGGTCACGTCGGGGAGAGCCGAGGTGTGGAGTTCCGGAGCTGCCCTGCCTCTCCAGGCCCGCGGGTCTCGCCTTCGCACAGTGGTCCGCGGGTGTTTTGTTTTTTTATTTTCCTCAAGTTCTTTTCGATGACATTCTTAAAAAAAAAAAAAAAAGAAAAAAGAAAAAGAAAGAAGAGCATATTTAGGATCACCTGGTTTTTATCCCATACCCAATGGTGCTGCACACTTTCTGCTCCCCCCCTTTCGCATTTGTACTTCCCACTGGTATTCATTATTCACTTAGAGCGACAAAGTTTTAATTGCAAAAATTTAAAGTATTCCTTAACCTCTGACAGAATTTTTAAACTTCTTCAGCAGTGTTTTTTACGCTGAGGGACCCGGTCATATGGTGCGAGGCTGGGGCGGGACGTGGGGCATGGGAATCTTAAGTTTGCAGTTTGAGGAGCAGTTTGGGGTCGAGCTTCCTCGTGCATGGACCAGGTGGACTCTGGGCAGCTTCGTTTCCTGCCGCTCCCTTTATCGTGACCCGTCCAAAGGGGGTTGATAGATGCCCAGCCAGAAAGCCCCCTAGTCTTCTGGATTTGAGGCCTGACTTTCCTTACCTTTTTCCAATCCCATTTACTGAACATCCTGTTCTGGGCCTGGCAGTCCTTGGGGAGCAAAGGTGCATAAAAACTGTGATTTTAAGAAGCTTATCAATTACTTGCCCAGGATTACTTGCTCCAGTCCTTTAGCGTCTTAATTGGTTGGGGATGGCTAGTTCTTTTTCCTCTACGCAGCAGCTGGTCCTTGTTTGCAGTTTAAAGTAAAACATTATGAGGATGGTTATCACCTCGGAGAAGGTTCAGAGCTTAATTCAATAGATTCATGCCCTCCACCTGTCCCATAAAATAGGAAGTTAAGAGCCACAGCTGAATAGGGACTTCAAAGAGGACCATTTTATTTATCACTGAAAAACACCATTTCCTTGCCTGCCATTTAGGTAGTCGGATTGACACGACTTATCATTCTACACTCCAGCATAGAAGTGCTGCATGCATCCCACTTCTTCTTCTTCTTTTTTTTAAAAAATAAATTTATATATATATATATATATATATATATATATATATATTTTTTTTTTTGGCCACGTTGGGTCTTCATTGCTGCATGTGGGCTTTCTCTAGTTGCGGTGAGCAGGGGCCACTCTTCCTTGCAATGCGTGGGATTCTCATTGCAGTGGCTTCTCTTGTTGCAGAGCTTGCGCTCTAGGTGCGTGGGCTCAGTAGCTGTGGCTCGCGGGCTCTAGAGCGCAGGCTCGGTAGTTGTGGCGCACGGCTTTAGCTGCTCCATGGCATGTGGTATTTTCCCAGACCAGGGCTCAAACCCGTGTGCCCTGCACTGGCAGCCAGGGAAGTCCCTAAATACAGTACATTTTAAATGTACAATCCAATGATTTTTAGTTTGACAGTTTTTCCCCCACTTTTATTGAGAAATAATTGACATATATCACTGTATAATTTTAAAGTGTACAGCATGATGGTTTGTGAAATGATTACCACAATACATTTAGTTAACATTCATCATCTCTTATAGATACAACAAAAAGAAGAGAAAAAAATTTTTTCTCCTTGTGATGAGAACTCTTAGGCTTTAATCCTTAACGCCTTTCCTATATATCATACAGCAGTGTTAACTATAGTTATCATGTTGTGTATTATATCTCTAGTACTAAATTATTTTTCTTCCAGTTTTATTGAGATATAATTGACATACAGCACTGTGTAAGGTGTACAGTATAATGATTTGACTTACATGCATCATGAAATGATTATCACAATCAGTTTAGTGAAAATCCATCATCTCTAGTACTAAGTTATTTTATAACTGGAAGTTTGTAACTTTTGACCACCCTCCTTTAATTCTCCTTCCTCCCACCTCTGGTGGCCCCAAATTTATAGGTCTAGCTCTTACATTTAGGTCTATGATCTATTTTGAGTTAAATTTTGTATATGGTGTGAGGTAGGGCCAATCTGCTTTTCATGGAGAAATAGTCATAATTCAACAATATTGACTAAATGGAATCCCACCACAGTGAGCTTATAACTGGTGCAACATTTTAGAGTTGATCTGAATACTTTCTAAACTTTCTTCCAGATTAAAAAAAAAAGCGATTTTCTACTATATATAAAATAGGTAAACAACAAGGACCTACTGTATAGCACAGGGAACTATACTCAATATCTTGTAATAACCTATAATGGAAAAGAATCTGAAAAAGAATATATAAATGTATAACCGAATACTTTGCTATACACTTGAAACTAACACAACAGTGTAAACTAACTATACAGCAATAAAAATTGTCATTTTAAAAAGTGATCTATAGTTAGTAAAGCCTAAAAATGTAAGAAGTTAAGCAATAGAAATAGAAATAGCATAAATCTATTTTTTAAACTACTGGTCTTGATTTATTAGTGGATTATGAAATCAGTTTACTGGGTCATAACCAAATTTTTTTTTATAAGTCAAATAATACAGAACACAAGAGAACAGAAACTATCAGAATTCTTCCCCTAAAGTGTTGCTTCATAACTTTTGTGTTATGTGTGTGCGTGTGTGTGTATTTGTATGTACCAGGAGTTGGTGTAAAATGTATTTCTTACTGTGGGGCCGCATTTTCAAAAGCTGGAGAAACACTGTATAAACTATAATGCAGAATTCTTTCATTCCACAAACATTTACTGAGTGCTTATTTTGTGCCAGGCCCTCTGCTAAGTCCTGGGGACAATATGATAAATAGCACATGGTCTCCACCCTGCAACAGTGCACACATGCAGTTCCATCCACATTTAGCTTCTAGAGATGAAAGATTGTGCCTTGGTTCACTTTTCCCCAACCACAAGGGCTTCTTCCAAATATTGAGGTTTGGTCCTGAGGCACTTATTTTTCTGCAGTTAATGCTCAGTTGTTAATCTCATTTGAGATTTGCAGACATATTTGCTTTTCTTCCAACTAGGGGAACTTTGTTCCCAGGTTCATAATTGCATACTGTGTTTATTATACTGGGAAGGAAGTACAGGTCTAGTAGTGGGAGTTGGCCTTAACTGAATTGATTCCCAGTTTACTCCAACTATACTTAAACTAGCCCTACTGACGGACCTCAGGTATTTTTAAACACTGGTATATTATTTTTAAAGGGAAACATTTTAAATCATGACAAAAATTTTATTTTCAAAGCATTCAGCAAAACAGCATTGGCATCAATAGTGAATGACATGTAACCATTTTGCAGATTGAGTTTAGGAAAATTAATGTGCTGTATTTCCAGTCATCCAGTGGGGGCGGGGGGAGGGTCACTTATTTACAGCAGCTGTGCGCAGTCATAGCTCTGACATTTTCTCCTCTGAGATACCATTTCTCAGTCTCTAGACACCATAACTTCTCAGGAGATTGAGATGCTCTTAATTTAAAATTTTAAAAAAAATGATAACCAGTTCAACATGTTGGACAGGTTAAGCGTGCGCACACACACACACACACGCACACACATCTACTTTGTGAATGACTCTGTTGTGTTCCCACATATGATTTTTAAGTCTAGTTATGAAATGTTACCTGCAATCTCCCAATTATACTTTGAATTTTATTAAGGTCCTTTTCTCCTACTCTTGCTATTCTGTCTTATCTTGCCACTCACCAAATGACTTGCTCATTTTTATAAGGTCTTAATTACCAAAGCCAGACTTGTAACCCATTTCTTCTGATTTCCAATTGCCTGATCCTTTCACTATACATCTCTGCTTAACTTACATTCTCTTTCTGTTTTGAGTGATTGCCTATAAAAAAAAAAAATTTGCTGGAATATTTTAATAAATACTTGATTATACACAAATCATTAGATTATAATGTAATATAGCTATGTATTGGTTCAAAATAAAAAACATGGAAGATATATGCCAATTCATATTTTATTTTCTCTTAATACCCCAACTTAGAGTTTTCTTTTAGATAATTTGAAAGAACGGAAAGAGACATAATTTTAAGGCCATTTCTTCAGTAATATGCTTTTCTTTAATATTGAATGAGACGACTCCTATTTTCGAAAATATTTTATTTCTCATAATCTGTAAGCACCTATGAAATTAATAATAATATTTAATTCCAAGGAAATTCCATTTGGTAATTTCAATAGTTTTGAATTAGACTATTTAAATTTTAAAGTTTTAATGGTTTGAAAATATCTTTTAAAGGTTCAAAAATACTTTTGATATTCAGGAAATTTAAAAAAGAGGTTTTTCCCTGCTTTATCAGTTTTTCTTCACTTTTTCCCTCAGAAATTGATGTATTTTGCATACCAGATTGGCTTGTAAGTATCAAGAGGTAGGAGGTAGCTATTAGGAAGAAGAGTATGCCTGGCAGAGTTTTCAGTTCAGGAAAATTGTCCTACCTTCTATCTGTCTTTTCTTTTCAAGAGTTTGGTTTTAATTAAGCAGCGATAGAATGGAAAGAGCCCTGATTTTTTATCTCTGCTTATTGTGACTTTGAGCAGGAGACTCACCCTCTCTGAGGCTTAGTTCTCTCATCTATAAAATGGAAATATATTCTCATAATCTCATCAGTGAGATAACATGAGAAAATGCCAAGTCAGGCTCCTAGTAGGAACTCAGTAAATGTTGTTTATCAACTATGTGAAAGCAATGAGAATATTTTTTCCTGAAAGTCACTCACTAATGTATTAAAACACAGTTTGGGGCCTCCCTGGTGGCGCAGTGGTTGAGAGTCCGCCTGCCGATGCAGGGGATACGGGTTCGTGCCCCGGTCTGGGAGGATCCCATATGCCGCGGAGCGGCTGGGCCCGTGAGCCATGGCCGCTGGGCCTGCGCATCCGGAGCCTGTGCTCCGCAACGGGAGAGGCCACAACAGTGAGAGGCCCGCATACCGCAAAAAGAAAAAAAAAAAAAAAAACACAGTTTGGATGCTAAATTGAGGGGTTTTTTTCATATATGTGTCATATTTAGTCATCAATCTACATGGATACGCTACTCTCTTTCTTATAAGAAAAAAATCACTAGTCAAATAAGTAGATTTTGAAATAGCTATGAACCCCAGATATCTGTATGAGAATGGTTTTCTCATGATATGCATGTGAACTTATGGGTCCTAGGCTTTGTCACATAAAACTAAAACAAAAACAAAACCTTTTCATGATGGAAAACATTAGACACATACAGAAGTAGATAGAATACTGTAATGAATACCCCTTGTGCCCATAACCCAGTTTCAGTCTATGTCTAATCCTGTTTCACCTATACATTCACCTGCCTCCCTCTTCTGTATAATTCTGTAAATCCCCCAAATGAATTTCATCATAAACAATTCAAACTGTTTTAAAATGTTGTCCTTAAGTCTTCTGTTTAAAAGTTGGTTCAAACAATTTGCCCTGGTAGATTTTGGATTGATCAGAAAAGTTTCTCTGCTGAAATTTTTTCAACTCTTAACGTCTATCATGGGCGAGTTGTAAAACGCGTTCACTGCTCAAAGGACCGCCATCTGCACACTCTGGAGTTGAGCGACCTGAGGACATAGATGCCGTGTCCAGGCTGAGTAATGGGCAAGGAGCTTGGACCTGGGGAAAGGCAGTTATGGTACTTCAGTTGCTAACAACAACAAAACCTCCAAAACAAAAAACAGAAAACCCCAACGCTTGTGTGCCCATGAAGTGTCTATCTTCCCTTACTAAGATGTAAGCACCTTGACAGCAGAAGCCAGGCCTTATTGATCTTTTTACACCCATGACCTGTTGCCCTACAAGGCCTGAAACCAAATAAGTGGACAATGTTTGTTGAATGATTGATTGCCAAGTGTTTAACTTGCAACCCAAGCCTACTATTAAGTAAATAATTCAAATGTCAGTTCATCAAGAGGTCCTCCATCACTATTGTTCTTTATTCTCTTAAGAGTTTTATTTTTCTTCCTACCACTTATCACTACCTGAAATTATATTTTAAAACTTTTATTTATTTACTGTTTCTCTCCCCACACTAGAATGTGAACTCCATGAAGGCAGCATTTTTTTTTCAAGTCTTTATAATTTTAGAGCAGCCTTAGGTTTACAGCAAAATTAACAGGAAGGTACAGAGATTTCCCATACGGCCCCTAAGGCAGGGATTTTTTTACTTGCTGTTGTAGCCCTGGCTGATGGTATGCCTAACATATGGCGTACATTTTTATTATTGAAAAAATAGTAATGCCATAAATTCAGTCACCTTTAGAGGTTGTATTTTCATCCTTCATGATGTCTACAAAGTTGATGAATATCATTTATGTAAATTCTCAGGCTCAGCTACTGACCTGAGCCTTACTTACGTAGCCACAAGCCTTTCTGTTTTTATGAACATAACTTTATTTTGAATATTTGGACCCATGCGCCAACTTTGCTCTTGATACAAGGAACTGCTACTATTGATACACAATTTCTCTTTTGAGCAGACTGAGGACAGGGAAGTTTGAGCAGAAGGCTGAGGAACTGGGCTTTCTATTAGAGTGATTTCAGCTATTTTGTTTCCACGGTGATATTCCAGTAATATAATTTCCCTTATTCCTTTTTACAGAAGAGGTTTTCAGGAACTCAGGTGCCTACGTCTGAAATGTCTTAAGGTATAAGGATGCGAACTAAGATAGCAACAGACTTCTTGCTGCCCTGGCCATCCCCACAGCTCTCTCGCCAGTCTCTAGCTGGCCAGCCCTGGCACTGACACCTAAAGGAGCATTTTTCATGCATCCAAGACAGGAAATTTGGAGCCACTTTCTGGGGATGACACTTTGGCCCGGCGTAGACTTCTTCCTTCTGTTTTGCATTTTTACTGCATTTTAAATAAGTAACTGGTAGGTTGATCCTGAATTGCATTTATATGTTTAGAAACTTTTGTACACTAGTGGGAGGAGGTATGGAGAGAGTTGGGAGATGTGTATGCTTTACCAAAGGGCTTTGTTTATTGACATTATGTCTGGCAGCCACTCTTCCTACCACTGTAACATAGACACATGGATATTTTTTCCTCCCCAAAGTATTTTTCTGATTTTAATCTCCTATAATTACCCATTTATTCTCACAGTAAAATTTCAGTAGATCAATTCTTTTAGGTCAATTTCTGCATACCTTCACCTAGGATGCAGAATTTTTAAAGAATTATTTTATTCCTGTGGTAGTAAGAAGTTGATTCTTCCATGTACAGGGCTTTAAAAAGATAAATTTAGTTGACGTCTTTAACTGTGCTCCTGCCAAATGGAATTGCAGTGACCTAGATTTGCATAATTTATTAATGACAGAAATCAAATTATTAGCATTTAGGGCAAAGTTTAGTCTGGTTCTACAGAACAAAAGTCTCACTATAATTTTTTAATTATTATATTTAATCCTAGAATATCACTAGACATTCCCCCCACCCCCAATTTTTAAATCTATGTATCATGTAGTGTGTTTAAAGAGGCAATGTTGTATAAAACAAATAAAACATTTACAAACCACAAAATTCATGACAATTATAATATAGGGGCAACAAAAGTCAGTACAACCAAATAATGGAAGGATACTTAAATCTAAGAGGAAAAACAAAAACAAAATAGAAAATAAAAAGAAATCACAGCCTTGGACTTTTATGTAAATTGTGACTTTTTTCTTTTTAATTATTTAAAATGTTATAGAAGTGATACAAGCTTCTTGTAAAAAGTCAAGCCACTTGTATACCAATGTTCATAGGAGTACTGTTCATAGTAGCCAAAAAGTGGAAACCATCCAAATGTCTATCCATTGATAAATGCATAAACACAATGTGGTCTATCTATACAATGGAATATTATTAAGCCATTAAAAGGAATGATGTGCTGATAATACTACAAGTATAAGCCTCAAAAGCATTATGCTAAGAGAAAAGTCAGTCACAGAAGACCTCATATTGTATGATTCCACTTATATGAAATGTCCAGAATAGGCAAATCCATAGTGACAGAAAGACAATTAGCAGTTGCCAGGGGATTGGGGTTGTGGGGAGAAAATCAGGAATGATTTATTAATGAGTACAGTTTTTTTGGGGGGTGATGAAATGTTCCCGTTAGACAGTGCTGACAGTTGCACAACTTTGTTAAATATACTAAAACCTACTGAATTGTACATTTAAAAGGGTGAATTTTACAGTATGTGGATTATATCTCAAGTAAAAAAATGGAGAAAAAGATGATTATTTATATCCTTCCCTTACCAAATAACAACCAGCAAGTTTTCTTCTTTTCTTCAGCCACCTACCTTGTTTTGTCATTCTCTTATTCCAGGGCTGCAGCAGACTGCTGTGCAGGTTATAATTCTGCCCAAAAGGGCTAGCCAAGTGGACAAAGAGGGTCTGAAGTCCTAGCCATGCACTCATTCTACCTGAAAGAAGAGGTGTCTTTCTTCTAATTCACACAAAGGTGACTTATAGACTAACAGTGGCCTTAACCATTTGCCGGGGCTTTTGGAGTAGGGACAGTTGGTAAATATATGTACTTAGTTTGCTATCTTGGATTAAAAGTCAAGCACTTCATAAGTCAGAAAGATAAAGACAAATACCATATGATATCACTTATATGTGGAATCTAAAATGTGGCACAAATGAACCTATCTATGAAACAGAAACAGACTCTCAGACATAGAGAACAGACCTGTGGTTGCCAAGGGGGAGGAGGTTGGGGGAGGGATGGAGTGGGAGGTTGGGATTAGCAGATGTAAGCTTTTATATATGAAATGGATAAACAACAATGTCCTACTGTATAGCACAGAAAACTATATTCAATATCCTATGATAAATCATAACGGAAAAGAGTATTTTTAAAAGAATGTATATATATATATATGTGTGTAACCAAATCGCTTTGCTGTACAGCAGAAATTAATACAACATTGTAAATCAACTATACTTCAATAAAAAAATTGATAAAATTAAAAAAAAAAAGTCAAGCACTTCATTTTACTCTAATACTATAGTGGATTATTTTCCAGACGAGAACACTCTTTGCACATTGGGTTGAAACATCTGATTAAGCTTAAGAAGTACATTTCTAGTTTAAATGTTGTCATACAGTTCCTTTAAACTTGCCTTTTTTGTTTAAAAAGGAATTGGTGTATTGTTCAACTTTACATTATGGTCCTCCAATGCAGTTTTTATGTTTGACACCACCACTACTAAGAGGATTTCCTGATACTTACTTGTTCTAACAATGCAACTTTTCTGACGGCATTCTTGTATAGATTTCAAAAGAGCTCAAATAATAGTATTTTCTACACTAAATTTAATCAGTGAGTCAACACACATTTATTGAATTATTATTATGTTCAAAATAACATTCTATTCCAAACAGGAAGAACCCCCAAATCCTGGTACTTTACATACAGAGTACTTATGTGCTTGGCATATAGTAGGTACTCAATAAATATCAGTAAATGAACCAATGAATAAGAGCAATTTTGTTTATTTGTGATACCTAAAGATTAGACACTTTGAGAAATAACCATAGAATTTAATAGGTCATTAATTCTACCATTAGAGAAAAAGGAGAAGCTGATGTAAAAAATGTGATATAATTAGTGACTACTTCTAAAATAAATCCCACAACTCTGGCAAACTAACAATTATTTTAGTGTTAAGTATTTGTAGCTGCTAATTCTCTTCAGCAATTTTTTGTCTACTTTGCCAGTTTGTTTGTTTATGAAAGAGTATTTACTGCTAACTTCCATGATTACTCAAAGTGTTTCCATATAGAAAATAGATAATCAGTGGTTCTCAAATCTGGCTGCACATCAAACACTTAATGTTTCTGTTTTGTGCTTCTTTGTTTCCAATCCTAAAAAGGTGGAATCCAAGATTTCACCTGGTTGAGCTCATGGATGATATTTTAAGTTTTATTTTTAACTACACAAATTGTACGTGAACAAAATTTTCTTTAAAAAAGTGTAAAGATTTCAGGACTTGCCTGGTGGTGCAGTGGTTAAGAATCTGCCTGCCAATGAAGGGGACATGGGTTTGAGCCCTGGTCCGGGAAGATCCCATATGCGGCGGAGCAACTAAGCACCACAACTACTGAGCCTGTGTGCCACAACTACTGAAGCCTGCGTGCCTAGAGCTCGTGCTCTGCAACAAGAGAAGCCACTGCAATAAGAAGCCTGCGCACCGCAACGAAGAGTAGCTCCTGCTCGCTGCAAGTGGAGAAAGCCCATGGGCAGCAATGAAGACCCAACACAGCCAAAAATAAATAAATTAATTAATTTTCTAAAAAAGTGGAAAGATTTCAAATAATGCCAAATTCTCATCATCATCCCCAGTCTTGGTCCTTTCTCTCCTTCCCTGACACAGGTGTACTTCTTATGCACATTAAAATTTGGGAACCATTGCTATAATGGTCAGTAGTAGTAAACTGAAAAATTGTGTTAGAACTCAAATGTGAGGCCAGATTTTTAGTGTTTTCTCCGTCATGTGAATTACAGAGTGCAAGTCCCCATCAGGATAGAATTACCTCTTCAAGTATTTGAGGGCCATCATTTAAGATGATTTCTTACCAAAAGAATCTCTTCCTTCTCACGAAAATAAAATAAAAAAATTTCAATTACCCTCAGTAAGAAATGTAAGCAATGGAAATAGTAAACATATTCAGTATATGGGGAAAATAGCTGGTATTCAGTAAACACCAAGTAATTTATTGACTTGGCAAGGCTCCCTTGAACTTTAGTATATAGTTAACTCTTACTTATCTAGGAACAGATTTACTATTTTGCAAGCTGTAATGTCACCGAGCTTCTCCCCATCATTTTGCTAAATTCTAGGCTGTTTTACAGTGTGCCTGAGATAGCAGAAGAATTAACCAAGCTGAACGGGGCAGTGGGAGGGGAGGCTGGTGTAGGTTCACTGTCAAATACACTGTGTTAGCTGAAAGACAAAAATTCTGCTTTTAGGGAGCTCACTGTCCTGTAGAGGAGGCAGACAAGCTAAAGAAAATTAGAACACAACGGGTAAGTGCAATGAAAGAGGTGTTATATAGTGCTGGGGGGTACATAGAGAGGGGAGGAATCTAACTCAGGTTGGAGAGGGGAGTAGTAAATGGGAAGGCTCCCCATAGATGTAATATCTGACCTTAATCTTGAAGGATGAATATGATGCAGCCGTACAAAAACATTTAGGAGGTAGAGTACAAGACCTTTTAAAAAAAAGATTTGCTCCAACCTGAGCAATTGATCGGCTGCATTTGGGACATGCTGAGTTTTCGGTGTTTGTTGGTGGGGGCGGGTATCCAAGTGAAGATGTCATGGACGATAGGCTCCCCACTCCTGTAACTTTGGAAGGGAATCTCAAATGGAAAAACAACGTGGAGTTGTCATTGTACACTAGCAAATGAGGCCTTTGATGTGAAAGGACTGCCAGGGAGAACAAGAAGAAGAGGAGGCTGAGGAGAAATCTCTGCAGAACATGAGCTTGTAAGGGACAGAGGGAATCTGAGAAGGAGCATCTGGAGAGGTGGAAAAAAGAAAAATGAGAACTGCCTGGTACAGTGAAGGTCAAAGGAAGAGAGCAGACAGTATTCTCAGAGTGTAGAGAGATGTCAGTCAAAATGAGCCTGGTGACTTGGGTGAAAGAGGAGAGGGAGGTAGAAGCCCGTGTCGCTCAGGAACATTTACTGAGCAACTACTATGTGCCTGGCATTGTAAGGTATCGTGCTGTTTAACCTTCACCACAGCTCTCTGAGGTATTAATGCATCATCCTCATATTACAGATGAGTAAATGGAGGCACTGAAAGGCCTTGACCAGAGTTATACAACTAGCCTGCCACAGATGAAAGATAACTCAGCTCTACCTGACTCTGGGGTCTAGCCTCTCAGCTACTGCTGGTTACCAATGGTAGTGAAAAAGTGGAGATAATGAATGTAGACAGCTCTTTTGAGATGTTTGTTTGTGGAGGGAAGAGGGTTGATTTTACAAAGGAGAAGCTGAGTCTAAACAAGGTGGTTTTTATTTCTGTTTTTTAAGATGACAGAGGTTTGCACATGACGATAAGCTGAGGAGAAAGAGCTAGTGAAAAGAAAGACACTGAAGTCTCCAGAATGAAGGGCTTGATGCATTTCTAGCCAGACTTCTATTTCTGTGGCAGATCAGAACAGATCTGGGGGGAAAAAAACCAACATATCTGGAAAGAGGCTCACAGCTTGAATAACTGAAGCTATTTGGTACTGTATCAGTATGTTTTATGAAAGAAATCACCTGCAGTAAGTGTCCATCCAGTTTTTTCTCACTTTGGAATCCATTAATATAATTCATGATGAAGTAGACTGAATTTCTTATTTCACTACAATTCACAACTGTAGTCACTATATCAAACTCGGCCCTATCTATCTAGGTTTAAGATCAATACTAACAGTCAGGGATAGGCCCCATTTACACCTTCCTTCCTATGTTCACACTATAAAATCTAGCATCTTATTTCCTTCCATCAGCTTCTGTGCTCCTGTGGAATGCCCAGAGTCCTTTCTTTCGTAACAGAAAAATTGGTGCCCATTTTAGAGCTCCTAGGTGATCCTGCTGTGGTACTAGAATTCACTGCTTTCATTTCTCCCAAATCTTATTTTCAAAAAAAATATGCCATGTGTGGTTAAACTTTATTTAAACTGAGCTTCTAGTAATTATACTAGAAAGGGCAATAAAATTCAATGTGTTTAGTTTACAAAGGACTTACTATGAATTGCCTACCGAGACCTACCAGAGCTCTTTGTAGATTCCTCTCCAAAAGATCATAGTTTTGCTGCACTGGTGGCTTCTAAATCATAGAGAACGAACTTATGGTTACCAGGCGGGAATGGTGGTGGGGGAAGGATAGATTGGGAGTTTGCCATTGACATGTACACACTGCTGTATTTTAAAAAGATAACCCACAAGGGCCTACTGCTTAGCACAGGGGACTCTGCTCAATACTCTGTAATAACCTAAATGGGAAAAGAATTTGAAAAGAACAGATACGTGTATATGTATAACTGAATCACTCTGCTGTACACCTGAAACTAACACAACATTGTTAATCAACTATACTCCAGTATAAAATAAAAATTAAAAAAATCATAGTCTAGGTCATTATTTTATACATTCAAGACAGACACACTAGGACTTCCTGTGCCAAGGCGCTAGTGCCAGGGCTGTGGGGAAAATGCAAAGTACCATGCATGTATCTCCTCTAGGAGCTTTCAACTTTCTTAGGAGAGATTAGCTGGTTACGGAAGTGACTAGAATTCAGAGCACTGAAGGGCCAGTATAAATGGTGAAAGGATGTTAGGTCACTCTAATTTCTTCCATTTAAAAATAATTACAGCAGTAATGCAGGATTTTTGTTGAAGGGAATACAGAAATATCTAGAATAAACTGTAAAAGTTCCCTCTTACTTCCTCCCCACTTCCACTTCCCTTCCCAGATTGAGGCGTTTTTTGCATTTTCATAAATATAGACGTACATATGGACTTTAGCACACACACTTTTATAGTTGTTTAGCAAAAATTATTTGAAATGCATTGTTCTGTGAATTTTTTACTCAATAAGGTCTTTCATGTTAGAACATACGGATCTATTCTGTTTAAAGTCAATGTAGAATACATTTTAAAATGTATCTTATGTAAGTGAAACAAAATGCCTAAGTTCTAAAACTTTTGATTGACAAACACTAGTGATTATATTCAATTACTTCCATGTTTAATTTCATGTTTGAGAAAACTAAACCTCATAGGAATTTCCTCTTAACTTTTCCATCTTTTAAGAACATAGATTTAATGCATTATTTTGATATATAAGACCATACATAAGTATTTTGTTCAAAACTAAGTATTCTTGAAAGGAATATTTAAGTAGAATATACTAGAATACTACATAACAAGCTACAATAAGCTATAATTGAAAGCTGTGGATCCCATGATGCAGAAACAGAATGAAATAAAAGAAAAAAAATTCTTAAATATCTAATAATAATGGTAATTCTAATGGTACCTAAGGACAATGGGGGTTCTTTTTAAATTTTTCAGTTCTTTTCTCATCATTGTTAAACTGATAACTAAAATCTTTAAAATAAAAACCCAAAATGCTACATACATCTTGTTTAAAAAAATATTTACATACACATGTATAGAAAAATGCCTAGAGAAAAATAAGTTTATGTTTTAACAGTGGTTATTGCTGGGTAGTAGGATGCGTTCAAGGTGATTGTTATTCTTTATCTTTTTCTGAACTTTCCAATTAAGAAAATAATGAATACGTATTCATTTTCTTAATTAGAAAAACTATTGAAGCAAAATAAAATGAATTAATAATAAATGAACTGAATGACTATGTCTCTAGATTTAAGAAAAAGAACTGTGCCCTCCTTATATTTCCCCACATTACTTTTACTCAAGTGGATGTTAAACTTTAAAAATTTATAAAGACAAAAAAATAGCATTGGACCATTAAGTATAGTGTATAAAATTATAACCTCATGTCAAATAAACTCAAAAGTAGATTTGTATAAATAAGCACAGCATCTAAAGTAGCTTATTCTAGTACTGTTAGGCCAGCTCACAAAATACATTTTTATTGACTAATATGTTAAATCTCTTTTGTTAAATAATTAATATTTTTAATTTATAATTTAGCAAAATTCAGTTTTTCAAAAAGCTTATTCTTGTCATTTCCAAAAAAAGACAAGGGGAAAGGAGAGAGGAAGCTGTGTTTACTGGGAAAGTTGCAACATTCAGTTCATAAGTACTTTTTGCTTTAGATATTTTTTTCAACTACTTCTCTTACATAAGAGTCCTGTAATATCTCCATAGGGAGAAATAACACTGGGCTACATTATGTCTTTTTAATTTTTCCTCCAGATAGTGTTTACAAATCAACATGTAGCAGTGACTCCATATTCAAAGTTAGCCAATTTGAGTGTCCATTTGCCATTAAGGACAATTGGTAATTTTAACAATCAATGAGAGTTTATTTTAGGAGAAAACTTACTGAAATTTGCAGGAAATAACCTTTTTGTTCCCAAACAGCTGTCATTGAACACCATTATATCTACAACAATTAAAATTATCTCTGGTGACTTTTAGCATTTGGCATTGCTCCATTATTGTTCAGTTAAATATTTTTCAAGTTTGCTAGGACTTTTGCCCACTGTGTGCTTACGGCCCTTTATTGTCAATATGTATCTTAGAATTCACCTTTGTGACATTATTTTTCTGCATTGTGGGAGAGAATGTAATTTCTGAAGCTAATTGCCTGAGAAATCAAGTAATATGTATTAGGAAATTGCAGTACAGATTTATAAGTTATTTATGAAAATATGATTACAATGTATCCCATCATATTTGGCAACAGATAGTCCCCTTGTCTGTGCTTCTGGATCTTTGCAAAACATTTTCAGTTTAAAGTATTAGCTAATGTTTAGTGAACAAAAAGAGCAAGGGTGACACATGCTGTCATCTTAATAACTTGAGTTTTGAAAATTGTGATGAAAAATTCTAAGACCAGACCATCAGTGCATGGAATTGATTGTCAAAAACCAAACCAAACAAACCCCCAAAACATTCTATTTTGCATGCCAATGGAAGTCATAAACATGTTAACTCAGCACCCACCCTAAATGTACTGTCTTAGAAAGAAATAACAAGCTTCAGGTCACCCAATTTAAATCTTAAACAAGACTTCATGTTTGTTCAGTTAATTTTGAAAGGAAGTAAATGTTTGTCTTCAGAAATGATTAGTTAAATATTGAAACATAATAAATAGCTTATGAACCCTAAACACATCATAGGATAAAATATCTTGGACTTTGATCACTATTACTTGGTTACTATATTTTTAGGGAAAGAATTTATTTGCCATGATTTATTCAAACTAAAAAGTTATTTGGAAAATATTTAACAATTATTACTCACTATTTAAACCTAGGATACTGATACCAAAGAACACTTCTTACAACCTAATACTTTCCTGAACACTTCCAAGCTCATAAGTAACTGTTCAGACAAAAACAAACAAAAAAACAAACCAAAAACTGGAAAGGATTAGAAGGGCTCACAGAGTGAAATTTATTTAAGCAACTTCAATCTGCAGGAATTCAAAGCACTGTAAGCTCTGTTTTTATGTATTTAGGGCTCATCAATTTGCATATGTTGTCTTTAGGCTAACTCCCTTTGGTGGTCTTCCCTCTGTTAGGTCACAACAGATATTTTTATTTCTGAACCCTCCTCCCCATTTCACATAATTAAATCCAGGACTTTTTTGAGGAGAAATAGTAACTAATAAAACTGTTTTCCCATCTTAGAAAGTTGTAAATAAAGGACATGCAATATTATTTAAAAAGCAGATGCAAAACTTTCATAAAATTTAAAATCAGCTAACAACCTGAAGACAAATACCCCAAATTGTTAAATGGTCTTATCTCTGGGGTATGGAATACTGGTGATTTTTCTTTTCCTGACATTTTCTGAACTTTTCAGAAATTCATGTATTACTTTTATATTTAGCTCAGTATGGAGAAACAGGTGGAAGAGTATCCCACTGATCATGAAAATGTGAATAAAATATGTAAAACACTGAGTTTTCTAAAGTAAATCACTTTTTACAAATTACAAAATTACTTTTGTAAAAATAATCCAGGCCTCCAAGCTCTTCCTCTCATTTGTGGAACAGAAAGTATATTTTGGATCAAGACATGGAACATTCCAGACAATGTGAAATCTAGAAAGGAACTGCACCTGTATCCCCATGCAGCGCCAAAAAAATGTAGCTACTGAATAAATAGTCTTCCTAAATTAGAGAAAAGAATTAAAGCCCACTTTTCCACTTACTACTATACACAAAAGTGAAAGTTTTATTCTTGGCATGAATATGATAGAATTTGTGGGATAGTAATTATTAGTAATAAGGTATTTGTTCAGAGTTTTATTATACTGAACAGTTTTTACATGGAAGAATAGATATTGCAGAATATAACTCAGTGCTTAACTGAAAACTTGATGATTTTGAATTAAACTATAGCTATTTACAAGTTTTAAAAATTACTTGATTAATTATTTGCCTCAAAACTGCTAATTGTACCAAACAGAAAACATTGTGTATTTGAGGATTTGTTTACCTAAACAGATGCTCTTGGTGGGGGTGAATTTAGCTTCAGCAGAATTTTTTGTAAGAAAAATAACATTTATAGAATGTCAATTCTAAAAAAAATGATCTTTTTCATAGGAAAATGTGAAGCAATGTATGTGGAAAGCTGCAAAGTCTGGAGTTACAGGCAGATTACGCAAGGGACATTTGGTAGTAAAATAAAAAGAATTAAATGATGGCTAAAGTTTTTTTTTGACAGAAGTAACTAATATATGGAACAAACTATTAATAAAACTTTGGGGGATGAACTATTAGTACAACTGTTTAAAAATAATCAGAAGTTGTAAAAGAATTCCAGTGCAGGAGAGGCATGAGATAAAGAGGGAAGTTGAGAAAGAAGAATAAATATGTGACTAGACATGTGACTTTGTCATATTTTTATTATCTTTGCAGAAAACCTCAGACTAATGAGGAAAGAGGATTGAGGAGAAGACAAGCTAAAATTGAGGTCTCTAGATGAGATCTTTTGCTTGGATTTTATATTCTTCCTTTTTCTAAAAACACGTTTTTTGGAGTATATTTCATGGTAGAAAAATCTCTCAAATAGTCTATAGTTTACAACAAAAATTGAAAAGCAAATGAAATATGTGGAATTCTTCTCAGATATAGATAGAGAGACCAAAAATAAATCTTCACCTTTGCATTTCAGAGTTCAACAGAAGTGTTGTAGTGGTTAGAGTCTGATGTTTCTGCTGCTCTTATTTTGCAGTCCTTTTTGCCATAATCTTGGCAAATGCTTAAGGAACCTAAATTGCTATAACCATTTCCAATCCAGTAAAATGATCTGTATTTCTTTCTTCATTGAACCTTTTTATTAATCTTCCATTTATCAGAATTTGAAGCTGCTGTTGAATTTGCACTCTTCCATTTGAAGGTTTGATCATGCAATCTATTGTTTTCTTATATATAAAATATATATACGTGTGTGTGTGTGTGTGTATATATATACACATATGCCAAGCATTGTGCTAGTCAGTTGAGACAAAATGCTGAACAACTCAGAAAAGTTTCCCATTCTCACTGTACACTAAGTTCTTTCCCCAAAAAAGCTTGTAAAGGTTCTAACCATCTCTACAATGGTATCAAAAATAATCTCTCTTTTCTAATTTGGAAAACCAGAACATTAGCTGTTATTTGTTTCTTAGTAGTTTTCCACATGCCAGTCATCCTATCTTGGAACTCCTCAATCTCAGACCAAACCCCTCTACTAGTGTATGTTTTCCCATGTGACCCTTTAAATAAATTCTAAGATTTTTCCCATAATTAATTAATCTCAGAAATCAAAATGAAACAAGTTACCAGGGTCTTATTTAAAGCCAAGAAATTTATTGGCTATTGTCCAGGCTTCTTTCTAAATTAAACAGCCCCAAAGACTACTCTCACCATCCTTGCTTCTTGATATTAGGCATTTTCTCTTTAGAGAACTAGGGCACATATAAGAAAGAGTTTTGATATGTCTATGCTTTAACCAGGACCGCATTTATTTCTTATTTCAGTGATACATAAGGAAAATTTCCTCTAAAATTTCCATATCTGTGTTTTCTTAAAAAGATTTATGCACCCCATCCTTAGTAATAAAATGCTATTATACCATTTTTCATTCTTTGAATGATCCAAACTATAGCAAGTCAAACTCTTTTCTCAAAGTCTGAGTCTTTAGGCCTGGTAACAACTTAATGAACAGCTAAATCTTTATGATTCAAACATGGATTACTTGAACTGTACTTTATCTTTGGTGACTCAGCTCTTTCTCACTTCTGCCACCTGAGCCAGGTTCAAGGATGCTGAAAGGAAGCTGAACTGAGTCAAGGTCAAACAAGCAGAATGAAATCGTGGGATGTGTGTGTGTGCGTGTGTGTGTGTGCGTGTGTGTGTGTCTGTCTGTGTGTATGAGACAGAGAGACACACAGAAAGACAGAGACAGATTTAATTCCCAAGTCAAACTCAAGATTGTCCATGTTTTAAAAAAAGGCCTCTCTTTTGCTGAGTTAGACAAAAAAATTACATAGAGCTAGACATACCATATGATATCACTTATATGTGGAATCTAAAATATGACACAAATGAACTTATCTATGAAACAGAAACAGACTCACAGACATAGAGAACAGACTTGTGGTTGCCAAGGGGGGGTGCGTGGGGGAGGGATGGATTGGAAGTTTGAGATTAGCAGAGGCAAACTATTATAAAGAGAATGGATAAACAACAAGGTCCTACTGTATAACACAAGGAACTATATTCAATAGCCTCTGATAAACCACAATAGAAAAGAATATGAAAAAGAATGCATATATATGTATAACTGAATCACTTTGCTGTATAGAAGAAATTAACACAACATTATAAATCAACTATACTTCAATTTTTAAAAAAGTTAAAAAAAAAAGAGCTAAGGAGAAAGTTGGGTACCTTTTCTTTCTCCTTCCTTCCATTCCTCCCTCCCCAGGAAGAATTCTTCCTTTTTTCTCCCTTTTCCTCCCCCTCCCTCCCTCTCTCCCTCCCTCCCTCTTTCCTTCTTTTGCAAAAGTGTTATCTCAGTTGAAAGCACAGGATTCTTTGGCAGCAGGGTAGGGGATACCTACTCATCCAACCTTCAGCTTAATTGCATCTGGTCCTTAGGGAGATGTTGACCCAGCTATTAGGACCACTGCACCCCAAACATGAAGACTGTGGCCTCTGAACAGTGCTGTGCCTCCACTAATGCACATCTCAGAGCTCATGTGCCTCGCTTCCTGTATTTCCTTCTCCCTCCCCCTTTTGTTCCCTCCTCTGTCTTCCACGTTTGTCTTTTTCTCTTTCCGTATCTGTCTGCATGCCTCCCTCTGTTTCTATTCTGCTGTTCTCCCTGTTTCTCTTTCATTTACTAAGATTTTCTCTGCTTTTCTCGTAAAAACCTCTACATTATTATTTAAAACATTTTCTTTCTTGAATTTAGATAAGAAAGCTGGTGCCTTGATAAATATATACTTCTGCAAAGATATAGCTGTTGCAACTTCTAATTTTTGTTTCTATGAGTCAGTGATCTTTGACAGAAAGAAAGCATTCTCACTACAGCTTACAGCATTACCACTTAGGAAATGTATGAGATATTCTAAGGGGCTCCTGTTAATTTCTTCTAAGTTTTTTAGGATAATTTTAGAAAGAAACTATCATAAACATTGAAAAGCATAATTATCCTTGGGTAGGGTTGCTGGATTTAGTAAATAAAAATACAGGACACTCAGTTAAATTTAAATTTCAGATAAACAGCAAATAATTATTTAGTATAAGTATGTCCCGTGCAATTTTTGAGACATATGTATATTAAAAAACTATTTGGTATTTATCTGAAACTTAAATTTAACTGGGTATGTTTAACTGGGTATGTTATGATTGACCTTTTATGTCTATATGCAATATTTGTAAGCTGGGTGTTTTTAATTTGGGGACTAATTGTATTTAGAGTTCCTTGCTGCTTCTATATTTAGAGTTCCGTGGTGCAGTTTCCCACTGAGATTTGACTACTCCTGTGGATGGCCACCGGATAAAGATGAGTGATAGTGAAAAAAACTATAATTAAAATTAATTAAATTTTCCTATTTACTTCTAGCATGAGGCTCTGTGAGAGCAAACAGTAAATTTCTCAGTTGTTTGTCCCCCACTAATTCTGAATTCAAAAGAATGTCGTGACTTTATGTTTTCCCCCTTGGATATATATTTTTTTTAATTTCACTTCCTTTCTATTCCATCTAAAACATGCATGGTTTAGGGAGAAAAATGTACCTACATATTCCATTCCAGATCACCTCCCGCTGAAACAGGCATGTATTTACTTAATAAACACTGTAAAAGGCAGCATTTCTGAACCTCTTATAGAAGTCAGCCTTATAAATCGCACTAGGTCCATTTTTTTTCTTAATCTCTCTGTCTCATTTTAAAATAAAATATCTGAAAGAAAGCGTGAGTGACTATAGTAATCATAATAGCTAACATTTATTGATCACTTACTATTTGACAGGCACTGTTCAAGCATTGTATATAAAATGGCTTAAATCATTTAAATCCCCCAAACCAATAGGTGGGTACTATGATTGTCCTCACTTTAGAGATCAGGAAACCGAGGCAAGGGGAAGTTAGGTAACGCTCAGTTTCCTCTGATATTAACATTTTACATTAGCACGGTACTTTGTCACAAAATATATATTATTATTAAAGTCCATGCTTTATTCGTATTCCCTTAGTTTTTCCTAATGTCCTTTTTCTGTTCCAGGATCCTATTACATTTAGTCGTCATGCCTCCTTTGGCTTCTCTTGGCTGTGACAGTTTCTCAGACTTTCCTGGTTTGCAATGACCTTGACAGTTTTGAGGAGTACTGGTCAGGTATTCTGTAGAATGTCCCTCAGCTGGGAATTGTGTTTGATGTTTTTCTCCTGTTTAGACTAGGATTATGGATTTTGGGGAGGAAGACCATAGAGGTTTACCTGTTGCCATTCTCATCATATCATGTCAACCTTGATCTCTGGCTGGGGTAGTGTTTGTCGGGTTTCTTCACTGTGAAGTGACTCCTTTTTCCCTCTTTCTACACTGCCCTCTTTGGAAGAAGTCACTATTCCCCACCCACACATAAGGGGCAGAGAGTTATAACTGAGCTATTATTCTAATAACAGTTTTATTGAGACATAATTCATATACCGTATGATTCATCTATTTAAAGTGTACAGTTCAGTAGTTCTCAGTATATTCACAGAGTTGTGAAAACATCACCACAACCAATTTTAAAATATTTTCATCACCCCAAAAAGAAATGCATACCCATCAACAGTCATTCCCCTTTTTCTCTTGTCCCCCTCCCCCAGTCCATGGCAACCTCATCTACTCTCTGTCTCTATGGATTTACCTATTCTGGGCATTTCATATATATGGAATCATGGTGTTTTGTGACTGTCTTCTTTCACTAAGCATAATGTTTTGGAGCACGCCTGTGTTGTAGTATGTATCAGTATACTGCATTGCTCTTGATTGCTGAGTGGTAGTTCTATTGTATAGACACACCACACTTTGTTGCCCATCCATCAGTTGATGGACATTTGGACTGCTTTCCTTTTTAGGCTACTGTGAATAATGTTGGTATGAACATCGTACACAAGTTTTTATGTAGACATGTTTTCATTTCTCTTGGCTAAACACCTGGGATTGCAGTTGCTGGGTATAACTGAGCTATTTTTACAATAAGAGAAACATGGCTGACTAGGCTGTGGGCTGTCCCTGCTTTCAGCCATCCAGAGGACTAGAAAACCTAGCCAAGTGCCCTATAAAGCCAAAACAAGGCCCCACCTCTAATCTGTTGGCAGGTACCCAAACTGCAAGCATGTTGACTAAGATGAACTAAAACAGCTTCATAAAAGCCTGCCTACACATCCTGTTCTATAAACCTATGACAAATAACATAGTTTATATGCACTGGAAAAAAAACAAATCCCATTTATCACTCATTGCTGCTAAAAAGTTATGATGAGAAAGCTCTGTCTGTCCTAGGTCTAGATGCTCTTCAAGGTGCATAGAGTAAGTTGTTTGCCAAAATCCTCTTTTTGAAACTCTTCTAAGGCTGCCACTATCACTATTAGGACTAAGTATTTTTTTAAATATTTATTTATTTATTTATTTGGCTACAGCGGCTCTTAGTTGCAGCACGTGGGATCTTTGTTGCCGCGGGAGGGATCTCTTTTAGTTTTGGCACGTGGGATCTTAGTTGTGGCATGGGGGATCTAGTTCCCTGACCAGGGATCAAATCTGGGCCCCCTGCATTGGGAGCACAGAGTCTTAACAGCTGGACCACCAGAGAAGTCCCAGGACTAAGTACTAATTGTAAAGAAAACAGGAACTAAGGAAGGGGCAGTAGCTAGTACTTTCCAGTGCAAGAGATGTACACATCATTTTAAGGAAGCATTTGGTAGAAGGCAAAAAGACATGATTACACAGATGTTACATAGAGACACTGCTACACAGAGACAGAAAAAAACAATGAATCTACAGTCCAGGATACCACTCCCTATAACCACTCATGGTAGGAACTAGTTTAGTTATTGACTGGCATGTTTAAAAAGTCAAGAGAGGGCTTCCCTGGTGGCGCAATGGTTGAGAGTCCGCCTGCCGATGCAGGGGACACGGGTTCGTGCTCCGGTCTGGGAGGATCCCACATGCCGCGGAGTGGCTAGGCCTGTGAGCCATGGCCACTGAGCCTGCGCGTCCAGAGCCTGTGCTCCACAAGGGGAGGGCCACAACAGTGAGAGGCCCGCATACCGCAAAAAAAAAAAAAAAGTCAAGAGATATTTGATCATTCTCCTCTTCTTGGTGGAAAGAAATTAAACCCAAGTAGTTTGTAGTGGATATCGTTTAAATTATTCCCTTAAAAAATAAGCTGTCTGTCAGTGCTTCTATGTAATGCCTTTGACCATATCCATTGTTCCTTTGAAATATGATCAGCAAAATTAAGCAGGACACTTTCAGGCCTAGTCCTTTAGCAGTGAAAGGACTTATAGCAGAGAATAAGAAAAATGGAAATAAGTCTGTTTTTTTGTTTTTTTTTTTTTGCGGTACGCGGGCCTCTCACTGTTGCGGCCTCTCCTGTTGCGGAGCACAGGCTCCGGACGCGCAGGCTCAGCGGCCATGGCTCACGGGCCCAGCCGCTCCGCGGCATGTGGGATCCTCCTGGACCGGGGCACGAACCCGTGTCCCCTGCATCGGCAGGAGGACTCTCAACCACTGCGCCACCAGGGAAGCCCCATAAGTCTGTTTTGAATGAATAATAAAACACCAGAAGATAGTGGTCTACACAAACCCATCATGTCTTCTCTTGTTTTTGTTCCTTGTTCTCTCCCCAAATCCCACACGCAACCCGAGAAAAATAACTGTTGGCTGATTGCTAACTGATTTACTTCAGTATCTACTTGTAGAGTTTTGCTGACCCCTGATAGAAAAGATACTTATTAAGCAATCTGTGAAAGTACAAGTCAGAGCCTGGTCACTGAGTAAGGTATGCGTTATGGAGGGTGGTTTACAGAAGAAGAAAGTGTGATAGGAAATGGCTTCTTTAAAGAATGCACTCACGAGTACACACCTAAAATAAAGTTCCTAAATGATAGTGGTAGCCTAGATCAGCATGGGGTTTGAAATAAGGGATCTCTGGCTGCTATTCAAACAGGGAAATCTGATAGCCAAAGGAAAAATTTACCTCTGAAAGAGGAGTAGAATGTCTTTTCCCGGGGACATTTCTAAACAAACTAGATGTACCTCTGGCTAAATGATGTAGATCAGAGCTGGTGTGCAGGGAATGTGTTTCGGGTGTGCAGAGATAGTGATCGTTTCAGCCCTAAGGGAAGCTGGGCAGGGCCTGTGGCCCACAGAGACCTAAGGTTGACCATCTTTGTCCACAAGCGTCCTCTTGGAGTTAGCCCTGTGTGCCATATAAATGCCATTTTCCATGTGCTCCACAATATGAAAAAGTTTGGGAAGCTTGAATTTAGACAAAGCTTGCCAGAGGTTGAAGTAGATGATTATTCGGTAAGGATTGAGGATATACTAAATTCTCCATCATGCCTTGTCATGAAGATAAATGATGAAAACAATAATTGCAAGTCATTTTTTTTTTTTTTTCCCGCACTGCACAGCTTTCAGGATCTTGGTTCCCTGACAAGGGATTGAACCCGGCCCTGGCAGTGAAAGCGCCAAATCCTAACCACTGGACCACCAGGGAATTCCCTAATTGCAAGTCATTTTTAAATTTAGCTTTAGAATTTGATTTTGTTTTTAGACAAAATATAGTCATCTCTTGTATCCTTAGGAGTGGGAATTGAAGGGTTTTAGCCCAGCAGCAGAGGACTCGGCATCAAGTGGCTCTAGTTTCTAATTTAATGTGTTTCTTGGTATCCTGATTCTCATAACTGGGGTTCCTCCCTGTTCCCCTCTGCCTGAGTTCCTGTCTTAGTGTTTTGCCTGATACCCCAGACCCTCTCCACCTTAGGCCCTGTCTTGTTCTTACAAGTCTTTTCTCCAAAGGAATGAATGTCTCTGCTTCTGAAATCAAGCCCAGGGCATTCCAGGAAAAACAACAAAAAAATCCAGCATCTGTAGATAAACATGGCACGTTCAGGGAGATTTAGCAAGAGGTTTCAGCATGACTGAAATGAAGGGAAAGATTTGCAAAGAGTAAACAATAAAATTAGTAAAGTAAGTAGAGAACATATCATGAAAGCCCTTATATTACATTTTTAAGGATGTATATGTCCCTATCCTGCCAGGGACACATTGTGGATATATATATATTATATATGGCATATATAAATATAATAAATATTTAAAAATCTACTTTATTGTAAAATAATGTGTGCTCATTAAAGAACATTTGGAAATATAATGAAATTTAAAGAAAAATAAATAAATATCGCCTATCATCCCATTACCCAGGTAGTTTCACTGAGGATATTCTTTTGTGTGTGTGTGTGTGCTTGAAATATTTATTTAAAAACTAAGTATCTAAAAAAACAAAAAACTAAGTATCTAAAATAATTTATATTTTGTTTGTTTTAAAAGCATGTTTCAATTATATTCTTCTTAGAACACTGAGGATATTCTGATGTATTTCTTTCCAGATTCATTTCTTGTGTATAATATATGATGATTTAACATAAGTAGAATAGTCTGCTTCTTTCGCTTAACAGTATACTTTGTACTTTTCCCATGTTGCTAAAATTCTTCCAGAACACAATTTTAATGATTAAATATTGTTATACCTAAAGTAGTAAAATTTACTCATGCACTTTCCTAGTACTTAACATTAGGTTGTGTTCAATTTTTTTCTTCTTATTAGTAACAGTGCAATAAATGTTCTTGTACATAAATACCTATATTCTCCTCAGGTCATTTCCTTGGGGTAGTTTCCTGGCAACAGAATGTCTAGATCTAAGTGCAAAATCCTCAAATATTTCTTTCTAAGAATTTTCAAATTACATTCCATCAAGATTGCATTCATTTTTATTTATATCAGAGTATCTCATTACACTCTTCTCAACAGTTAGAATAAAATCTTTATCTTTGTAAATTCGATGAGCAAATAATGGTATCTTCTTTTAATTTGAATGTATTTGATAAATACTGAGGTGAACATTTTTAATGGCTATATGTACTTTTTTCCCTTAAATGGCTGGTTAATGCCATTTTCTGATTTTCCTATTGAAATTTTAGTGTTAGACTATTAATATACATGCCCAACTGACCTTTTAATGTGTGGCATAAGTTGAGTATATCTAAGTAGAAGATATACTCGTAAAAAAATCTGACAGGGACTCCCCTGATGGCGCAGTGGTTAAGAATCCACCTGTCAGTGCAGCGGACACAGTTTCAAGCCCTGGTCCGGGAAGATCCCACATGCCGCGGAGCAACTAAGTCCGTGTGCCACAACTACTGAGCTTGTGCTCTAGAGCCTGAGAGCCACAACTACTGAGCCTGTGTGCCACAACTACTGAAGCCCGCGCACCTAGAGGCCATGCTCCGCAACAAAGACAAGCCACCACAATGAGAAGCCCGCGCACCACAACGAAGAGTAGCCCCTGCTCGCTGCAACTAGAGAAAGCCCGCGCACAGCAACAAAGACCGAACGCAGCCACAAATAAATAAATAAATAAATTTATTTAAAAAAATCTGACAAAAGTCATTCTTTGAAAACCTAATTTACGAATATCTTGGAAGTTATTACATTTCTTCATGCTCTATGTATTTATATTAAAGGTAAACTAATAGTGGATAAAGAATCTTTAAGATAATACTACTCACTAACCTAAATAGAACTGTCTGCTCTAAGTATGCTGTTACTGTAGTTACTCCTTTCCTCAAGACTTAAAAATAGTCAAATGTATTTTGCTTAAAAGATCCTTTCAGGCTTCCCAGATGGCTCAGTGGTTGAGAGTCTGCCTGCCGATGCAGGGGACACGGGTTCGTGCCCCGCTCTGGGAAGATTCCACATGCCGCGGAGCAGCTGGGCCTGTGAGCCATGGCCGCTGAGCCTGCGCGTCCGGAGCCTGTGCTCCGCAACGGGAGACGCCACAACAGTGAGAGACCCGCGTACCACACACACACACACACAAAAAGAGTTGAAATAAAATAAAAAGCTGCAGTGTCTGAGTCACAGAGAATGACTGTTTTCAACTTTATTAGCCATTGCCAAAATGCTCTTCAAAATGATCCTTTAGATTTATGCTGTATCTATCAAGCATACACAGTATCAACATTCCCACCTGCTTGCCAACACTTAGTATGGCAAGATTTTAAAATTGTTTCCAATCTGATGTGCACTGTTTTATTTTGCATTTTTCTGATGTGAAGCTCTACAATGCTTTGCAAAGGGTTGTACCAACTTTCACTCCCATTAGACGCATATTAGCATTTATCTTGACCCATATGTTGCCCATGCTTGAAATGTGGGGAACAATGATGGTCACCAGTTGGCTTGACGTAGCCTGAAAATTTGATATGAACTCTTTTAACCATGTAAATACTTCTAGACCCTCTCTATAAATATATGAATATTGCCCCCATTTTAAACAGAGTGGATATGATGGTACATATCATGACCTCCTTTTTTTATTCAACTAGGCATTGTGGAGGGTTCCACAATCCCCCTTCCCTCTACCCCTCACCAACAAAAAATTCTGGGAAGAAATTGTGCAGGAAAAATCTTCCTTTATTACATAATTCAACTAAAACTCAGTAAAGTTTTAACGGAGTATCAAGTTGAAAATCCTAAACAATATATGGATTTTCTTCCTGTTGATCTAGTGGACCATCCAATGGATCTTCTTTTTCCTGCACTACGTCACTGAGAAGATAAACTTTACCTGAAAACTGGCTGTGGTTTCTCACACACACACACACACACATGCACGAATATTTATAAATAAACTATTGATTCAGTCAAATTGATTAATTTCCAGTTAGTCATGGGATTATAAAATATAGTTTCCTTAAATACCTAGGTAATATTTTACTGAATGAATCCCTCTGTGATAAGTCAAACTGCACCCTAGGCAGATTATATTTTATAGTCACTCTCCAGTTTTGTTTTGGTTTTTTTTCCACTATATAGAGTCAACCACAGTTTCCCTATTTCATCATTGTAACCTGGGTTTGTCTGCATTTCTGCCAAAAACACATTTTCTCCTGATGAGGATATTAATGATAATGTAGCAAGAAAATCTAGGAAGTAAGCATCTAATATTGTGCCTGGCACATAATAGGTGTTGAACATTAGTTTTGAACATGCGAAAATTAAGTCTTGTTTTCTGATTTAATTTTATATTCAATCTATCCTTGTATTCCATATTATATCTGAATTGTCATTTTAAATGGTGAAGTGTAGGTCATTTGTATCATATCCGTATGATAATCTCCATTACTGGGTATTCTTAAAGTTGTTCCATTTTTCTAGATCCGTCCTGTGAAGGTATGTGGGCCAATGCATATGAAATACAATTTTACCTATTATGTAAAGAAATACAATGTAAATAGTTTTTCTTGATGCCCTTCCCTGAGTAGCTACATCACATTTCTCCCCTACACTAATCCTTTAGGATCATGTCTTTCCCCTTGATCACAGAACAAACTTATGTGCACAGAACTCATACTCAGAAGCCATTTCCACTTGAACTGGAAAGGATTAAGTGAAGGTAGCTAGAATGCTGATTGTAATCTTGGACTTTGCTTCTCTTATCCTGATTCAAAATTTTGTTTGCATTCCAGTTAACAAGGTGGATCAAATCCATATCTTTAGTCTGTTCCCCTTTGAAGCATCTTCAAAATGACAGAATAGGAACTTGAAATGGCATAAATTCTACAGCACAAGGGAATGGGAGAGGAGACAACAATGGATAGAGGATTCCACAAATTTCTAAAAGATGGAAAGTAGAAGGACCTGTGATAATTGACTTAGTAGAGTGGAGAAAGCTAAAACCTAAGTCTACAGATAGCAGAGGGCAATGAGAAGAAAGTTCATTCTATGGAACCCTAGAAAGTTCAGGAATTGGAGGCATCAGGTGAACTTGGGATGGGGACGATTGAGGACTGGTTGAAAGTCTGTATCAAGAACATCTAGTTCCCCACATCTCCTCCGTTACTCCACCCAGTTAAGTGACTACTCCTCTCTTACCCTGCACAAGAATGGAGATTTGTTCTTCAAAGAAATTGAAAGAGAGAGAAAGAGACACAGGGACTGTAGGCATAATGGAGGGTGTGGGTGAGCAGTGTGCAAAAGCTCCTTCTTTGTTCTCCAGCATCTAAGCTTATATTGTCCTCTTCCCTCCAATCACCTCGCCAATCATCCCTCCAACTCCCCATCCTCCCCCCTTCCCCCAACACACTTTCCCCCAAGGTAAAGAGTGGATGATATGTCCCCAGAGAAACTACCTCAAGAGAAAAAGAAATCTATAGACACTGAGATTTAGGGGCATCTCAAGAAACAAATGTGCCCGACCAAATCACATCACAGTGAAGCCCACCAGGCAGCCAACACTGCTCATGTCTCATTCTTAAACATACTCTGTCAAAGATCACTAAACATTTGAGGAGCACCTCCAGCATGAAAGGCACACCAGTAATTTAAAAACAAACAAACAAACAAAAAGCCCAAAACAAATAATCTGGAAAAAAAGGAGCTCAGTGAAAAGAAACAGAAACAACATAGGGAGTAGAAAACAGGTTCAATAATATTCCAAGAGGCAAAAGAGTATACATTGCGTCTATGAAATAAGAACAATCAGAAACAAGAAAAAGCTCTTGAAATGATAGCTAGAATTGAAAATATTACACATAAGAATTAGGAGATAATGTTAAGAAACTGTCCCAGAAGGTAGAATTAAAAGATCAAGAGGTGAAAAATAGGAGAAAAAAGATAAGAAAATTAGAAGATCATGGCAGAATTTGAAGAATAGGAATTCTAGAAAGAGAGTAGGGAGAGTAATGAACTACAAACCATGGAGGGGAGGGGAGAAATCCATGAGTCAATCCATACCAAGGATAAAGAGATGATAGGATAGATAACTGATAGATAGATAGATAGATAGATAGATGGTGGGTAGGTAGACAGAAGGATGGATGGATAGATGGGGAGAGAAGGGAGGGCTCTTGCTCTTGGTGGAATGCTGAGTGCTGACTGCTAAATGCAGGAGTTAAATCATCATTTGCAACCATCAAAGTAAAGATTGTTTCAGGCAAGAGTCATCAATGGATGTGAAATTTAGGGGGAAATTGCAATGATGAAGAGGATATTAGCATGGTCTTAAAGTGTCTTCCCACAGATTTCTTGTCACAAGCCAAAAAAAAAAAAACTATCCAATGGGGAAAAAACTGAATAGCACCTGGACCAGGTGACCAAAATTAACACTATCCATGAGAAGTGGACGGACATTGGGTGTCTCCAGATGTTACGACTTGGAAAGCACAGCATCGCTTTTGTTGTATTCTGACCAGGAATGCATAACTTGAATCTCACCACGAAGAAACACTGGGAAACCAAAATGTGGAGCATTCCACTTAAAATAAAAGGGAGGGGGACTTTACTCTTTAAAAAACAAACAAAGCATCACAAACGATAAAGATTGGCTGTGGAAATGTTCCAGATTAAAGGAGACTAAAGAGACATGACTACTAGATGCAATGCCTGATCCTAGGCTGGATCCTGTACTGGAGGGAAAAGAATAATACAAAAAACATCTTTGGATCAACTGACACAATTGATCTATTGCAATATGAATGATAGATTAAAGTATTGTATCAAGGTTAAATTCACCGAAGTTGATAATAAAACTATAAATATATAAGATAATATCTTTATTCTTATGAAATATATATTGAAGTATTTAGGGATAAAGGGCCATCATGTATAAAACTTAAGTTTTAAATGGTTCAGAAAAAATATTTTTATTATATGTATACACATCACATTTGTGTGTGTCTGTGTGTGTGCAAATGGGGCCAAATGTTACAAATAGGAGAATCTGGGGAAAATTAAAATATATTCACGTAATCTTGAAGTCATTTACAAATAAAAAGTTGTTAAAATTGCCTCGCACTCACCTTTTCTTAGGAAGTTAATAGATGAGGTAACTCCAACAAAGAAATGGAGTGAAACAATTACAAAGAAGACAAAAAATCCAGGAGACTGGGAGCCACCATGGGGGAAAGGAAGGGCAATTCTCGAGATAATGGTAAAGGCAAGGTTGGCAAATTCACCAGAGACCAAAAGAACCACTAATCCTACCTGGAGCAGGAGGATGGAGAGATTCCAGAAAGATATCCCCCCAATCCCCCAAAATGATATCAATAGATTACCTGACTGCGTTGAAAGGAGTTTACAGTTCTTTTAGAGAGTCTGGGAAGAATTAGTGGTAGTAAAAAAAAAAAAAAAAGGAAAAAAGTAACTCTAGGGGAAAATAACTTTGTACAAGAAAAGGAATGTAATGATATACTACTTGGCTCACTTGTGAACAATATTTACCTGGAAACAATACATGGGGACACAGAATGTTCATTTGTCCAAAAATTGTGATAAAACTGTACTGAGAAAAATGAAAAAAAGGGAGTGAGGGAAAGGGATGGACGTGGGCAGATGGGGGTGTAAGAGCACTAAATTCACAGGCTCCATAGTTGCAAGTGAGCTAATGCCCAGGTTGACTGATAAAGAAAAAGCAGCATAAGCAAATCGTTTAGAAATATGGGGGGAGGGCTTCCCTGGCGGCACAGTGGTTGAGAGTCCGCCTGCCGATGCAGGGGACACGGGTTCGTGCCCCGGCCCCGGGAAGATCCCACATGCCGCAGAGCGTCTGAGCCCGTGAGCCATGGCCGCTGAGCCTGCGCGTCCGGAGCCTGTGCTCCGCAACAGGAGAGGCCACAACAGTGAGAGGCACGCGTACCGCAAAAAAAAAAAAAAAAAAAAAAAAAAAAAGGAAAAGAAAAAAAGAGAAATATGGGGGGAAATATCAGAAGAAACAGAGGAATAGCAGAAGAAAGAGGTGAAAGACTGAGAAGTTCTGAGAAGCAGAACTCAGAGATGGTGGTGTGACAAGTGAACTGTAGTTTTTTGGGGTTTTTTGTTTGTTTGTAATAAACTTTGTAATACTATTTGATTTATATACATGTATTGTTTAGATAAAAAAAACATTTTAAAACTCCAGATTTCTGCTCAGTATGATGATGAACAATTTATTTTGCATTTCCTTTTTTGATAGTACTAGGATATAGGTAAAGCTTAGGATATAGGTAAAGCTAAGGGGAGCTGCCAACTAAAAAGGGTGACCGTTATACTCATGATAAAACTTTGTTTCTTATGTTAATTGTTTAAAGCTGTGAGTGTGGGGTGGTGCGTGTGTGCGTGTGTGTGTGTGTGTGTGTGTGTTGGTATTGCAAGGGAGAGAAAAAGAAAGGTTTGGGTTTTGAATAATTCAGGTATTCGCAAAACTCAAGAAGGAACTTCTAGTCATTTTCATGCTTTACAATATGCTCGTGCTCAAGAGAGTAATTAGGACCCAAGTGGAGTTTGATGCCTAAGCATAAGAAAAGGAAGCACAAAGAGAGGGGTTCTGATCAAATAGGAGGTTGTTGTCTTTAATTTTGGGTACAGAACAGGATGGAAAGGGGGAAACAGAAAAGATATTTGATTTTTACAGATTAGGCACTTGACCTCATAATGTGGTACAGCTGGGGAATTATTTCATCTGCAGGACAGGTGTAACAGAGCAGGGCGCAAGAGGAGTTTCTACGTTTTACATGGGTTTCAAGCTGATATTTCCCTAGGGAAGTGGGGACACCAAGGAGAAGAGTGTGGGAGGTACCAAGTCACTCATTCTGGTTGGTGGAAATTTCACGACTAGGCAGAAATACGTCGAATTTTCTTTGCCAAAAAGACATGTGTAAGAATACCAGTGATTTCTTAATCCAATTTTGCAAGTACAAACGGTGACTGTGTATTATAAAAAGAGCTATTCAGATTTAGATTTCTTCATAGTTCCAATAAGGCAAAGATCAAATTTTAAATGTAAAAAAGAAAAGACAGGGCCTCCCTGGTGGTGCAGTGGTTGAGAGTCCGCCTGCCGATGCAGGGGATACGGGTTCGTGCCCCGGTCTGGGAGGATCCCATATGCCGCGGAGCGGCTGGGCCCGTGAGCCACGGCCGCTGGGCCTGCGCATCCGGAGCCTGTGCTCCGCAACGGGAGAGGCCACAACAGTGAGAGGCCCGCATACCGCAAAAAGAAAAAAAAAAAAGAAAAGACAGGCAAGGAGACAAGGAGTGAGAATGCCTAAAAACTTGAGAGGCATTTTAATTGCTTTATAGTTTATGGCAAATGGAAGCCAACATGCAAAACTGAGTTAAAATGTTATGGTTTTGGAGTTTTTTACTCTCTCGTGTCAATCTGAAGTAAAACGAAGCATATGCTTTTTCAAAGGCTGATGATGTCAATGTTATTGATTGGAAATGCTTCTTGGTTATAACGCCAAATATCCCATCAAAACGAAAGGTTTCGAGTCCATGATCTGGATGTTTCCAAACATCTAGATATTCAGTGCCATGTAGACAAAACATACAAATGACATAACCCCAAACACACAGACATTTCACAGAAACTTGCAGGTTGTGTCCAAATATTTAGATGGTATGACTAGATATGCCTTGCTCTTATCTCAGGCCCGAGGAAGTGGGCTGTGCAAAGCGCATGACTTTATTTAAATCTGTCTTAAGTTAGCTTGGCTTTTTGCTGAAATGAGTTATGACTGCAACTCTTTAATAATCACATGCACAAGTTTGACTGTGTTGTTTAGCACATCAAGAAAAAAAAATTTGTACCCTGGGGTTTCTAAACCTGGCTCAGGAGTTTGTTACATTTATTTTAGTGATCAATTTGGTCTCAACTGGACAACCTGGTAGCTGAATTTTTAAACATTACAGAAATCAGGTGTGACCTGTTTTTTTTTTTTTTTTTTGGTTGAACTGAGGATAGTGCAAGAATGAGTACCCTCTCGGATGACAGTATTCCCCTAGGAGATTCAAGAATGAGGGGCACCCAGTCTACCAGAGGAACATTTTCCTAAACTCACCTACTACCCCAAATTTGCAATTTAAGAGAGGGGGGAGAATTTAACCAAATCAGTTTAAAAAAAAAAGAAACGCTTCCCTTACCAATAACTCCTAAAGTTTTTAATAGGTACATGTACATAATAGATATGGATCTAGAGACAACAACAAAAAATCTACCTCATATAGTTCTAACATCTAACTGAATAAAGTCCCAAATCAAATCCTCCTATGTGGTAAAGAAGTAACGGAGATGGAAGCAAACAAAAATACTTCCTGGTTTTCTGAGTTTCTGAGGTCCTTAGTGAAAGAGAGCATTTTTCTTGGCTCTGGACTATTACCTTTTCATGTGTGACCCTGTGGGAAGCTTACAATTCTTCCATAACAATATAGGATTCTCTTTCCAGAGCTACCTATGGTTTGGTCCACATTAAATAATGAAATTGCAACATATGAGAGCAGGAAAGAACACCTCAGGAAATTCAGCTCAACCCTTTTGCCCTCTCCACGAGGGAAGCAAGATGTTAAGTCTCTGATCCCGGGTCCCAGAGCTAATGGGAAGCAGAGCCCAGGTGTCCCATCGCCCGGTGCGTGCTCTCTGTTGTGTTCCACTTGTCACACTACTTCTCTTCCGTGAGAGGGATTGGCAACCCTCCCTCATTCCCCCTTGACTCTCGTAACTTTTTCCCAGACATGCTCTTGGCTTGCCTCTGATCTTTTTCTGATTCTCCTCATAAACTAATCCTGTAGCGTCTAACCTTAAAATGTTTGAATTTTTGGGCTTCCCTGGTGGTGCAGTGGTTGAGAGTCCGCCTGCCGATGCAGGGGACACGGGTTCGTGCCCTGGTCCGGGAGGATCCCGCATGCCGCGGAGCGGCTAGGCCTGTGAGCCATGGCCGCTGGGCCTGCGTGTCCGGAGCCTGTGCTCCGCAACGGGAGAGGCCACAACAGTGAGAGACTCGCGTACCGCAAAAAAAAAAAAAGAAAAAAATAACCCTACTTACTCCAGTCGTGGAGCAGTGGAAGATCCAAGGAAGCACCATCTAACAACCAACAGTAATTAATAAAGGACTCCTACCCTTAAAAAAAAAAAAAAAAAAAAAGTTTGAATTTTTGCTGAGATAGCATCTATAAACAACTTATTAATGCATTTTCAAAAACATTATGGCAAAATAGTGCAATGAAGAGAATATTAAGTTTGGATTCAGGAAACCTAGGTTGTAATCCTGAGTATGTCTTTAATTTTCTGTAGCTTTGGGTAAGTCGCTTTGCCTTTCTCCTACACAGTTTTCCGATCTATAAAATTAAATATTTTCTATTTCCATAGTTGTATGATTATTTTGCTTTTTAATTAATTTAACTATGGAAACAAAGAAAAAAACCTATTTTTCTTAATCTTCATAATTCCTTACCCACTGGAACAAATCTATATTCTTCATGTAGTGCCTTGGTCTCAGCTTCCCTTCCCACCCATCAAAATGGGAATTGTCTCTATGTAGTTCTCTTTATACACTGCATACCATAGCACCATACAGACTCATTAGCTTAATAAGTATTTTTCAATGTGATGATGACAACAATTATAAAATATAGTGCAAACGTTGACATTCTAACGCCTGACATTTAAAAATCTTTCTGTTTTGCTCCTCCTTTCAAAACATTGGTTTTGGCAAAAGAAAATTAATTAAATTGCTTTAGGGTCTATCCCTAGCCAAGCTGTTAAGTTAATTAGGTTTAGAGGGACCCTAGGAGAGGCATCTTTCTTTCCTGGCCCCTAATAGCCAGGCTTTGCTTAATCTTTTAAAAAAAAATTGGAATTCAGGTGGATAAAGAAATATTTGAAGGACTTCCCTGGCGGTCCAGTGGTTAAGACTTCACCTTCCAATGCAGGGGGTACGGGTTCCATCCCTGGTCGGGGAGCTAAGATCCCACATGACTTGTGGCCAGAAAAGCAAAACATAAAACAGAAGCAATGTTGTCACAAATTCAATAAAGACTTTAAAAAAAATGGTCTACATAAAAAAAAATCTTTAAAAAGAAAAGAAATATTTGAGATAGAGGCTAAATAAGATTTTGGCCCTTGGGAAGACTATGGTATTTCTTTCTTTTTAAAAGTGTGTTTAAAAGAAAAAGAAACACTTTTTTTAGGAGACGAAAGGAGGTAACTGATTTATAAATAAGACTTACTTAGGTTTATGGTCTCTAGGATTTGCCATAACATGTTCCCTGGAAAAGGAATTCCATGCTATTGGAAAGTGTGCAGTATGCCTCAAGTCTAAAATGAATTTGAGTAGTCAAAGGTAACTGCCCAATAGCAAATATGAGTCATCATTCCAAATGATAAGCAAAGGACAAAAATTAAATGAGAGCAGAAAAAAAGGAGAATTACTGGAAGCTTTATTGGATTATCCAGAATGTTAGTGCATCTCCTCTGCTTACAGAACTGGATTTGCCTTTTGAAGACATTCTAGCTATTAGGCATCATGCTAACTAGCATGGCAGTGTGGCTTCACTGGTTTATTGGCAATTACCACTTTTTTCTTGTCTGATGGTGCTAGGAACATGGGGGTGGCTTTAAATATGCTATGGGAGAGATTCTTGCTTTATTTGGCATGACACTTCAAGGAAAGAGCAATAAAAGGAAAAATGGCAGGAGGGAACTCTTAAGCCAAGTGCAATTAAAAAACAGTGAACATTATCTGATTTTTCACTCTCACAACTCACGGTGAGTGAGAACAGAAAGTCCATTCATTAGGATGAAGCCTGACGTGCAGATATCTGGGTCTCTTGCTAGAGAATAAAAGATGAGCTATCATTAAAAAGACATACAGGGAGCCACAAATCTTCATATTACTGCGTTCAGAATGACTAGAAAACCTCCTTGTCAACCATAGGCCAGCTATGAATTGACCACGGTGCCTGAACGTCTTCTGGTAATTTAGAAGGATATATGTGGCATTCATCGAAATGCTTTTCAGAGGAGAATTTCTTTTCAGGAGTTCACCTTCACAATCCATGTGTACCCCGTCAGAATAGAAACACATAGTTCAAAAAAATCCCTTCTGCCAAGTTGGACTTCAGTGAAATAAAGAGCTGATAATTCTGTAATGCTTGTAATCACTTCTCTTCTACCTTCCCTAGGAATTTTGTTTTCTTTTTTTGCCATATATCCCTACTCATTAGCTTCTCCAACAGAACAAAGAGGAAATTCTAAAAGATGGTGTTCAAACAAGAATTTGAATCCTATGCAAAAGCAGCAGGTTTGGGAAAAGGTTCTATGAGGAAGAGGCTAAAACTTTATTTACCAGGAATTTGAGAATTATGTTTTAACTCTTTCAAAGTCTCCCAGTGAGAATTTTTCAGAATTGACCACCGGAACAAACAGGAATTTTGAGACAGGCAAATCAGTAAATACCTTAAAATCACATTCCCAAAGGCCTATCTCTCATAGCTAAAGTTTCACCATTAAAGAGATGGCCATTTGAATTGTAACCTACCATAACGCAAATATTCCTTGAGACATGATCACATATTAATGCACTGTCATCTCTTCATACTGCCACAGGGTGACTTCTGTAGTCTGATTCTATTTCTGAAATAATCATTGCCTGAGAGTAAATTTGAAGAGCGTGTAGGAGTGATGGGGACCCTAGTGGGGAGTGGGGTGGGGTAGAGATGGAGGAAAGGAGATGGTACACGAAGCAAGTAGAGAAAGTGGTGCAAAGCAAGGGCACTGACCCAGGAATCTCTGCGTTGAGCCCAGTGAGCACGTCTTGTCTGCCTGGGAGCTGCATGGGCCGCTAAGCAGCCAAAGCAAGGAGAGGAAGGAGAGGAAGGGGACCCTGAAATAAATTTTATCTTCACAGTTTGGTTTAGTCCTGACTCTTGGCCACCTAGAGAGTAGACAGGATGACAAAGATTTTAGTTTTGGTGACAGGTCAACTCTGGGGAGGAGAAGACTGCAGAACGGACTAGGGTTTTGGCCTGCCATGGTGTGTGTATGCATGTGTGTGTGCGTGTGTGCATGTATGTGTGCATGTGTGTGTATGTATAGAAATCAGAATCAGGAGTTTGACTGCAGAGCAGGCACTTCTGGTTTGAACAGCAGAGTCATCTTGGTAAGCAAACAGAAACGCATAGGAAGTCGAACTAAGAATCAGAACAGAGGCTGGATTTGGGGGTTAGAGGATGGGTGGTGAGAGGCTCGGTGGCTGGGAAAAGCTGTGCTGATCTTTGCTCTTTTTGGCATTGTGCCTTCTTTGTCTTTTTCTCTCTTGTCATTTTGTGCTTGTCTCATCTTTCCTTTTTATTTGTTTGTTTCTTTTAAATGTGGTAAAAAAAAATGACACAAAATTTACCCTCTTAACCATTTCCAAGTGTCCAGTTCAGTAGCATTATGTATGTGCACACTGATGTGCAACCAACCTCCAGAACATCTTCATCTGGCAAAACTGAAACTACGCCCATTGAAAAAAACTCCCCATTTCCCCCTCCCCTCAGTCCCTGGCAACCACCATTCTATTTTCTGTTTCTATGAATCTGATGATTCTAGGGATTCTGTAAGTGGAGTCAACAGAATTTGTTGCTTTGCGACTGACTTATTTCACTTAACTTAATGTCCATGTTGCAGCATATGTCAGAATCTCCTTCCTTTTTCAGGATGAATAATGTTCCATTGTGTGTATGGATCACATTTGGTTTCTCCGTTCTCTTGTCGATGGACACTCGAGGTGCTTCCACCTTTTGGCTATTGGGCATGCTTTCCATTTCTAGCAGTTCCTTTCCCTTTTCCTTAATTGTATACATCAGGAAACTGAAGTATATATTTTACATTATTTATTTACTAACTAAATCATCAGGAGAAAGGCAGGAAGCATAACATATGGAAATCAGGTTAGTTTCCAGTTAACTGTATGACCTTAGACAAGTTATTTAATATCACTAAGTCTCTGTACATCTGTAACTTGAGGGATTTGGTCTAGATGAATGTCCTCCTAAGGTCCATGATTCTTTGTTCTCTCTTCTTATGTTTAAAGCAGGAGGGTTAAATTATTATCTCAAATCAAGTAGATAGTTCCTCACTTGTATGAGACTATTTTGGATTTTTTTCCCTTAGAGTAAACAATATCTTAAGAAAGAAGCCTCCACTTCTGAACTCTTTTTATGAGTCTGTTTATATTTTCCACTTGTACTGCCTTTGACTTGTAATGACTTCCCTAAGTTTCCTATAGATAAACTCTAAATTTGTCTGTTTTAAACCTAGTCTCAATCAAGATTTTTATTGCACAAATATTCATTGAGCACTTATATATGTCCAGAATTATGTTAGTCACCATGGAGGCTTTAAAAAAAAAGAGAGAGAGAAAGAGCAGTATAAGTATAAGAACAAGACAACAGTACTGCTCTTAAGAAGCTCAAAACCTAATGCACTGCATTACAGGTTTAGGGGATGATTAATTTTTTAAAATTTCCTTTCAAATTATCCTAAGTTATACCTGGATTTTATCTTCACTACTGTTTCTAAAATTGATTAATCCTGTGGTATTTCTCTGGTTTTCCTTCCCCATTCAGAACATTAGGTATTTTCTGATCTGGTGGACACTAACAGAAATGCAGTCCTTCATAAGCTAAAGTCCTTGCATGTATGGCATGGTATGGAGTGTTGTGTATTTCACCCATGAAGGCATGTCATGAAGAAGAATTGGAGGGACTTCCCTGGTGGTCTAGTGGTTAAGACTCCACGCTTCCAATGCAGGAGGGCTGGGTTCAATCCCTGATCTGGGAACTAGATTCTGCATGCCACAACTAAGAGCCTGAATGCTACAACTAAAGACCCCGCATACTGCAACTAAGACCCAGTGTGGCCAAATAAATATTAAAAAAAAAAAAGAAAGAAAATTGGAAACAAAAATTTTAAATTATTCAGAAGAATTGTTGAGTGTATGCAAGCAGTCTTAAAGGATTAAGTCTCCTACTCTGGAAAGATGAAGGGTTATGAGCACACCATCAAAGTTAATAAATATTGAAAGATGCTAATGAAGGACACTGGAACTAGGGAGATACAACAGAACTCAAAAATGGACTGTGGACCAATTAAATAAGCCAAATGACATTTAAGAAATGTGCTACTCTGAAGAAATAGTATGGGCTTATTGAACACATTAAGTCTTGAGGCGAGGCAGAGGCTGTAAGCACAGCTTTAAATAAGAGTTTGATAGATGAATACAACAGGCTTAAAGGAAAACATGAAGATAAAAGACCCGCCCTCCCACGTGGTTTGGCAGCTGCTGTTACATGTGGCTGCTTCAACTCCATGTGGTCCCTCTGGAGATGAGGGGCCTCTGTTGAAGCTGTTGTTTCTATGGGCTGAATTGTGTGTCATCCCCTAGTTCATATATTGAAGTCCTAACTCCCAGCACTTCAGACTGTGACCTTATTTGATGACAGCACCTCTACAGAGCTGATGAAGTTAAAATGAGGTCATTAGGATGGGCCTTAATCCAATATCACGGATGTCCTTATAAGAAGGGTAAATTTGGACACAGACAGGCACAGATGGAAGACAGTGTGAAGACATAGGGAGAAGATGGCCGTTTACAAGCCAGGGAGAGAGGCCAGGAACAGATCTTTCCATCGTGGCCCTCACAAGGAACCAGCCCTGAGGTCATCTTGATCTTGGACTTCCAGCCTCCAGAACTGTGAGACGATACATTTCTGTTAAGCCGCCCATTCTGTGGTATATTTATGGTGCCCTGAGCTGACTAACACAGTCGTCACACACATCTTTTTTCATCTATTTAACAAACACCTATCTAGAGCTTACTATGTGCCAGGCACACTTTAAGCACTTTACAAATATTAATTTAAACCTCATAATGGCTCTATGAGGTAGGGACTACTCTGGTCCCCATTTTGCAGATGGGGTAACCAAAGCACACAGAGATTAAGCAACTTGCCCAAAGTCTCCTACTTGGTAAGTAATGGAGCCAGGATGTGAACATGACCAGCCTGATTCAAGTCCACGTGCTGAAACCCCACTCCGTACTGTCGCTCTTCTTTGGTCTCCTGGGATTTAACCAGGGGTTCCAAGATACAGGTTAAAACCTGTCTCCCCAGAGAAAGAGAGAGAGAGAGAAAGTGTGTGTGTGTGTTTAAATCTAATATCATACCATCCCTCACTGCCAAGTAGATAGAAATCACATTTCATAATGTTTTTCTAGATTTTTAAGCCTCACATCAAGGAAAATAATGCAGGATTCCTGCAAAATATTTGCTGGTCCTTCCTGAGAGGCAGACCGTCGGACTCCCCGGGCTTTGAATGAATAATTCTTATTTCTTACCCAGCAACATTCCACGGAGGTATGAGAGGAGCGATGTTGTCTTCTCTGTTGGCCTGCAGATAACTCCTTCTAGCTATGAGGGACACGAAGAGCTGCAGGAAAGATCAGGCTCTGCGTGCAGGCAGAGGGCTTTTCTGACTGTGCAGGCAGAGGGCTTTTCTGACTGTGCTCTTGGCTGTCAACGGACCATCGTCCAACATGTGTGCAGGTGCTTGACTTCAACGTGTGACAAAAATCTTTCTACAAAATCAACCAGAGAAGCCAAATTTAATTACTAAACGTTTTAGAACATGAGAAACTAGGGGAAAACATCAGTGCAGGGAAACTCTTTACCCCTGGCCAGAAAACACAAGGAAAGCTTGGTGTTGTCCTGGTGGCATTTTCCACGAGGAGCATCAGAAGCTGGACTGCAGTGCAGCGGGGAGAGTTAATTCCTTTCTAATTATTAAATGGAAGGAAAGTACACATGTCCAACCTGCTGAACATGCACTGGGCTGCACGCTTTCCCACACCCTACCCTTGAGAGTTTCAGGTTGAAAGACTTTGTTTGCAGTCCTTCATTGCTCAGAGTCTTGAGTGGAGGAGCCAGAAACACACCTCTTTACTCCTTCCCATTTCAGCTGACTCACCTGTAGATTTTATGGAGGTGATCACGAGAAGCCAAGGTAGGGCAGTGGAGGTCAAGGTGGTGCCAGCAAAAGTTTGGACTAAAATGAATCAACATACTTAGTGATTGAGAAGATAGAGGGAAGGACTTCTTATTCTACATGCATTCAGTGCTTTTTCCCTTTCCTCAAGTTGATACCGGAACCCAAGTTATGCGGTGAGCACGTCGGCAGGAGAGCAACAAAGCTTTTTCCAATTATGACCAAGGAAACAAGCCAAAGTACGCTCAGCAAGAAGCGGGCTCTTCTACACCATTTCCTCTTATGTCCAGTCAAAAGCTTGGCTTCTTCAAAACAATCTGTGTGGTTTTCTGTCTTGTTCTAATAGGAAGCACTGACACTTTTTTTCCCTCAAGTTATCTCTGGTATTTCCAAACAGGCCCCAGTCCTAAAATTTCCACTGCAGAGAAACCCTAAGCAAGCTTGTTGGCAAGTCTCTCCTGTTGATCTGGGAGCCAGCTCTGCCCCAGGTGTTCTTATGTTGACATGCACTGCAGCCAGCCGACTTAGAACATCTGAGAACAAAAGGAGAGAAGCATTATGAAATGTGATTGCTACCTAGGATATGTCAGATAGGAAGGAAACAAGTCTTTTGTAAGGAAGCAGGTCTCAGCCTGAATCTCAGTGCCCCAGTAAAGAATGCCAGGAGATTGGTGGTTTGATGGTGGTGGTGATGGTGGTGGTGGTGACAGTGGTGGTGGTGCAGAAGGAGAGTCAAGAATTTCTAAATGAGAACACCTGGCTCTAGAAAAGCAGCTTGATGCACTGCCATTAGGTATCAGCACCTACCAAGCCTGTGGCAAGGACGTGGTTCATTCTGGTATGGTCCATTCACTTCACACAAATAGAAGAAGCAAGATCAGGGGCTTCCCTGGTGGCGCAGTGGTTAAGAATCCACCTGCCATTGCAGGGGACACGGGTTCAAGCCCTGGTCGGGGAAGATCCCACATGCCACGGAGCAACTAAGCCCGTGCGCCACAACTACTGAGCCCGTGCTCTAGAGCCCGTGAGCCACAACTACTGAGCCTGTGCTCTAGAGCCTGTGCACCACAACTACTGAAGCCCGTGTGTTGCAACTACTGAAACCCACGCGCCTAGAGCCTGTGCTCTGCAACAAGAGAAGCCACCGCAATGAGAGGCACGTGCACCTCAACAAAGAGTAGCCCCCACTCACCCCAACTAGAGAAAGCCCGCACGCAGTGACGAAGACCCAATGCACCCAAAAATAAATAAATAAATAATAAATTAATTTTTTTTAAAAATGAAGCAAGATCAGATCCACCCACACCAGGCTTGTGAGAAAACTTCACGAGAAGCCAGGGAACTGGGAAATATTTCTATAACTGAAACCTTTGTAGACCTGTGATATCTTTGGAGATGTTGCTAGAGGATGAAGTTATAGATAAGGTCAAGACTGGGTTCGGCTTCTTTACTGGGCAGGTTAACTCAAATTGAAGGCTCTAGAGAGTTCTAGTTCTTCGTGTCATGCTGAAGGCAAAAAAAAAAAAAAAAAAAAAATCAAAAACGTTGCAAACCACCTCCCACCCAAAACTGAAGTTCTTTATCACTCTTTTAAAGAGATACCATGACAGCATAGCAGGTAGCTTTACGCTCCTTCAGGTCCTTCTAACTCGAATAACAACATTGCTAGTTTATCATTTCCAGCTAAGTCAGGCAATACCTGCTATGCAGGATTTCTAAGCAAAATGATTTACTGCAAGAAACTATCAATTGCCTGTCTGTCTTGGTGACTCTAAAGAGATTGACAAAGACCAGAGATATGAAAGGAAAATATTTGTGAAATTAAATCAGAGTCCCTGCTCCCTCCACTTGGCACCACTCTTATCTTTCTAGAGTAATTCTAAGACTCTTATTCAAGTTGAAAGCTCACCCTGCCTTTCCACAATGAATATTCGTATAATTGGATGTTCGTTTCTTACTCATTTAGCTAACCAATTTATTTCAGGTGCAGCCTAAGTGTATGGGGTGTGAACCAATTTGCATGTACTTTTTGATCAGAATAAGAGTTTCATCCTACCACAAGTGAGGCTAAAATTCACACAAAGAAGCATAGTATGTAAGGCACTTTGTAAAAGGAACCTGATATTTTCTGATTATTTTAGTACACTGGGTTCAAGTAGAGCTTATAAAAAGGTCTTATAGGGTTATTCTTTAAAAAAATAAGTGGGTGGATCTAGAGACTGCCATACAGAGTGAAGTAAGTCAGAAAGAGAAAAACAAATATCGTATATTAATGCATATATGTGGAGCCTAGAAAAATGGTACAGATGAACCGGTTTGCAGGGCAGAAGTAGAGACACAGATGTAGAGAACAAACGTATGGACACCAAGGGGGGAAAGCGGCGGGGGGTGGTGGGGGTGGTGGTGCTGGTAGGATGAATTGGGAGATTGGGATTGACATGTATACACTAATATGTATAAAATAGATAACTAATAAGGACCTGCCGTATAAAAAAATAAATAAAATAAAATTCAAATATTCAAAAAAAAAAAAAACAACCCTGATATTGATGAGAGTGCCTAAGTATTTTCTTACCGAAGCTAATTTGTGTTGGTTAAGTTATGCTGATGGATTGCATAACCGAATTAGGAAGCAGGAATGCCAGAAACCGGCTTGAGGTTGAAAGGGCAATGAAGTTAAAATAACTGTGGTCTCCAAAGTATTGACTCAAGAAAATGCTCTGGGTTCATAGAGGGAGTTGGAGAGAAAGTCAAAGGAATTCAGTGGTTATGTGGTAGAGTAGTAAGATTTCTGAATCAATAGTCAAGGGATCTAACTTCAGATTTCTGTGTTTGTCGCCTCACCCTGGGGAATTCGTTTCTTCTCTCTGGGCTTTGTCCGTAGAACGAGGTGCTTGGATTAGATGATCTCTGAGGTCCCTTCTGTGTCTATTAGTCTGTAAATAAGTGACATCAGTTTAGAGGAGGCTGGTTTTGATCAGTTACACACTTTTTGTTTATACATGATTTAATTAAATGAAAATTTGTCCTATAGTAGCATGCTTAGGATTTTTTCAATGGTTTTTCCAATCCCTGCATTCAACTTGGTTAACCAGGCTATTTAAATACTTTAAAACTAGAAACTTCCAGGTAGATTTAATGAGGTAGGCCTGTCGATTATAGCTCATTTAAAAAAATTAATGGGGTGGGGAGATTATCAAACCAAACTGTCAAAATAGCAGGATAGGGCTTCCTTGGTGGTGCAGTGGTTAAGAATCCACCTGCCAATGCAGGGGACATGGGTTCAAGCCCTGGTCCGGGAAGATCCCACATGCCACGGAGCAACTAAGCCCATGCGCCACAACTACAGAGCCTGCGAGCCACAACTCCTGAAGCCCGGGCACCTAGAGCCCATGCTTTGCAACAAGAGAAGCCACCGCAGTGAGAAGTCCATGCACTGCAACAAAGAGTAACCGCCTCACCGCCGCCACCACCCGCTCACCACAACTCAAGAAAGCCCGCGCACAGCAACAAAGACCCAACGCAGCCAAAAAATAAATAAATAATAGCAGGATGCAGACCTTAAATCAAAGAAAAGAATGAAGGTATATAATACTTGTCTAAATTTTAGCAGCAGGAATGTGAGAGCTAGGGAATTTGAAGAAGGCCACAATAGGAAAATATGTGTTCATAAATATCCTTTTGGACAATAAACTTTGGTTTAAAAGAATAAAGAAAACACGAAGGTTGATCAAAATATTTCTAACATTGAAGAAATAAAATAACATTAAAAAATCCTTGGGCTTCCCTGGTGGCGCAGTGGTTGAGAGTCCGCCTGCTGATGCAGGGGACACGGGTTTGTGTCCCGGTCCGGGAGGATCCCACATGCTGCGGAGCGGCTGGGCCCGTGAGCCATGGCCACTGAGCCTGCGCGTCCGGAGCCTGTGCTCTGCAATGGGAGAGGCCACAGCAGTGAGAGGCCCGCGTGCCCCCACCCAAAAAAAAAAAAATCCTTGATACTTCATAGTCTGTAAGCAAAGGCATAAGGCCACTTCAATAAAGGTGGTTAACTGAATAAATGTTAGCCTATAATCTATCTTTGGAAGCCTAATTTTTATAACCTCAACTAGTCAACTTCAAAATCTCCACACAAAGAAGGAATTCTATAGAAAATATGGAAGTCAAGAAGTGGGAGCTGAAGGGAGGCAAGAGAGAGGTCCTATCCTGAGGCATACGTGCATGTCCCCTTACTGTGAAGGGCACTGGCCAGGCTGCGGTCAGCCCAGCTCACTACTGCCTGTCTTAGTGGGGGTTCCCTGGGACACAGACCCAGAGATGGAGATTTGCCTGCAGGAGGGTCAGTGGGAATTCTCTCAGGAGCGACACCTGGAAGGGAGTGAGGGAAGCAGGACTGGGCAGGAGGAGAAGTCGAGCTGTGATGCAGTAACCACAAAGGCCTCAGCCAATCCCGCGGGAAATTTCTGGAGCTGGGATGGCCTTTCCAAGTTGGCTCAAGTCAAAGCAGGAAGGCTGGGCCTTTGTACAATCACCTGAACTGGTCACTGGATATAAGCTGCACCTGGGAAGAGAGCATAACCTTGGGTGAAGCAGCTCCCTGGGGCTGAGGGCAATGCCCAAAGAGAAACTCAGCTGTGAGTTTTAAGCAGCGAATACTGTCAGCTGCTGGGGGAAACAGTCCTGACCTGGGGCGAAAGGGATTTGGGGTCCTAGATGTCAACAAGTCTATGCACCACAGATAATGAACTTTATCACAGGAGTCTCTGCACAAGAAACTTGGCAATACATGGTCTATGCCCATATCCAATGAGAAATAACACATTAAAAGAAGAATTTAAAATGTCTTAATAACGGGAAGTTGTGACCACTAACAATGTATCTGTGAGGGAGGAGCCAAAGAAAAATGACATGAGGGAGAGAAAAAAAAATCCAACTTAAAGGGCACAGGTGTCTGGAATCAGTGTCATAGTGAAAACATGTCCTAGCATCTCACTATGCCTGATGGCATCATCCTATTACAGCCCATCACTGTGACTGATATTTATAATGATTAGATCTTCAAGAAAATAGAATTCCTTACATTTTGTTTATAAAGGATAAACAGATTTCAGAGTAATTTCCTTCCAGAATAGCTAATGGTTTAACAATTTGACTGCTTATAGCTATTCAGACTCCACCCCCTTCTCTGAAGGATGAGCGTAGCCAAGTTTTTACTATATGCATGGATGTGGCGATTAAAGGTTAACAGGCATGGCTTCAACAAAGGCTTTATTACGTAGATGTTCCTAGTGCAGATCTGTGGCAGCAGCTCTATATCCTATTTCTTTTCTTCCTTAATCAGGTCCCCTAGGGAGTACACTTGATAAGCAAGAGACCAGGTACAGATTCGTTTAGGTGAATTCTTTCAGGTCAGTTGTTGAGTTTGGAGCATGCTCTTTGCCTCATCAGTCATCTTGCCCTTGCTAACCTGGCTCAGGAAAACTTTCTGCCAACAGGTAGAATTCTGCTCTAGCCTCAGCCATTCAGCCAGCCTCTTTTCTAACATATAAAGAAGACATGGTAAAAGCAGATACCTAACCAGCTTTCAGAAGCTATGCCTGCGGCTGGGAGAGGGAGTGAGCGGTTGTTGCCTTTCAACTGACTCAGCCAAGTGTGAGGAGAAAGTATTCCTGAAAATTAACCTAACTGGAAAGTCAATGGAAGTACATTTTTTTTAATGAAATGCTGAATCATTCTGATGCAAGGAGCCAGAAGTTTATGCAATTTCTCTTTTATCACCGGAAGATCTTTAGTAATTGTGGGCACTCCTCTTATTTCAATAGCTTCAGAGAGGGATTGTTGACACCTTAGATTAAGCCAGTGGATACATGCCATCTTTTTCCATTCATAAACTCAAAGAACCAGGCATGTGCTAAAAACCTGAAAGTAGTTAAAGAACTGGACTTCAATTTTTTTTAACCTTGAATTCTTTTTAACATTCCTGGGGACTTCCCTGGTCCAGTGGTTAAGACTTCACCTTCCAATGCAGGGGGTGCTTGTTTGATCCCTGGTTGGGGAGCTAAGGTCCCACATGCCTTGTGCCAAAAAACCCCAGAAAACATGAAACAGAAGCAATATTGTAACAAATTCAATAAAGACTTTAAAAATGGTCCACATCAAAAAAAAAATCTTAAAAAAAAATTCCTGTAAGACCTTTATACCATGAAAACAATTAGGAATCCTCTATTTAAAAAAAAAATGTCACCATAGTAAGAACACTTAACATGAGATCTACCCACTTAACAAATTTTTCAGCGTACAATATAGTATTGTTGACTCTAGGTACAAGGCTGTACAGATATGTAGAACTTATTCCTCTTGTTTAACCCATTGATTAGTAACTCCCCATTTCCTCCATCTCCCCACCCCTTGAAACCACCATTGTACTCTTTGATTCTATGAATTTGACTATTTTAGATACTTCATAGAAGTGGAATCATGCAGTATTTGTCTTTCTGTGACTGGCTTATTTCACTTAGCATGATGTCCTCAAGGTCCATCCATGTTGCCTCATACTGCAGACTTTCCTTCTTTTGGGGGGCTGAATAATATTTCATTATATGCATATGCCACATTTTCTTTATCTACTTATCAGTTGAAAGACATTTATGTTGTTTCTATATCTTGGCTATTGTGAAGGGTGCTGCAATGAACATGGATGGAAGTGCTGACATCTCTTAGAGATCCTACGAGTCTTCTAATCTTAAATGCATCAAAATCATATCCATTCTCTGCCTCTCTCTTCCCCTCATCATTCTTTGTCCTCAGACAAGCCTTCTGGCTTATATGGCATTTCGAGCACATGCATTGATTGCTGTGTTTTCACAGTGTGAAAAGCATAACACATTATACCCTGGCAACCTCTCTGCTAACTAAATCAAGGAAACTGGACATAATCTCAAAAGCAGGATCTTACATTTTTATATCTTACATCTTATAAAGAAAGACTTTATTTTCTCTATGAAATCATATGCAAATATTAGTATACTTGACCTTAAAAATATCATTGGATGACTTAATTCCAATAACCTTGGAGCAAACTGGAGCTTATTATTTGCACCTCAGTGATTTAAGACACATTTGGAATATACTCAAGTCTTCCTAATTTTGTGTTGAAGGGAATCACAGAAGACAGCTAATGTCACTGGAGGTAGAATTCTATTGTTGTTAAAGATAAACTAAAGGCCCATTGTGAAGGGATAATTTCTAGAATATGCATGGCCTGGGAGGAAGAATGGACCTTAAGTTAAACTGGCAATATAACTTAAAGTAGTCTTGTTTAAAGTGAGAAGTTAAAGTTTCTCCAGTCTATAGGAGATCTGATTACATGAATGGTGATTTATTTTACTATATTTCATTCATTCCTACTTAACCTTGGGCAGGAACACAGCTATAAGTTATCATTGTTCCATGATATTAAAAAACAGATTATAGTTCTGCTTCCAGCCATGATGGAATAACTAGTACCAGACTTGCCCTCCCACTAAACAACTAGAAAACTGAGCAAAATTTATGAAACTGTTTTTCAGACATTAGACAACAGAGAGCACAGGACTGTGATCCTTGGCAGAAGACAAACAAAAGAGGTAACTCCTACGCTCACCCCAGGTTTCCGCCAATGTACTTTCTGGACTACAGTGTAGGGAGGGGGAATGTAGGCAGAACATGTATCAATACGTCTTGTTAAGTGAGGAGACAGAGGTTGGAGTTCTGGGAGTCTGAGGAGGATGAAATTCATGGGGGTAGAGTAATAGTGAGGTGGAAGCTACACTGAGAAAAAGCTCCAGAAGTTGTATGAGCCTGAATACTAAACTGAGCATGCATAGAATGAGACCAAAAGGCGGGGCTAATAACAACTATAACAATTACTGGGGAAAACATAACCAGCAGGGAACACAGTTCATACAGGTCACACAATGCTAGGAGACATTCAAGGGTAGACCTCTTTAAGCACCTAGATCATTCAGTAGAGACCCCAGAAAGACCATGCCTTAGAAATAGGGCTAAACTAACTATAGATTAAGACTATTCTATACATACATAACAAAACTTAAAAACCAAGGCTTGAAAAGACGAAACTCATCTCCAAGTATTTTAACTCCCTGCCAGAAGCCCATAATACTCTTTGAAGGAAGATAACAAAATCCAAACAATCAACACAAAACATCCCAGTGTCCAGCACCCAATAAAAATTTGTTTGACTTGTAAATAAACAGGAGATGTGATCTGTGGCCATAGTAAAACTTAGTCAATAAAGACAGTCCAAAAAATGACAGAGATGGTGGACAGACAAGAACTTTGAAAGCTAATGTAAATATATGAGGGTTTGAATAAAAACATGAACACAGTGAGGAGTGAAATTAAAGATACCTAAAAGGACTGCATAAACATTCTAGAGCTGAAAAATACAATATCTGAAATGAAAAATTCACTGGATGAAATTAACAGTACTTTAAAAATGTGAAGGAAGAGCAGGGAACTTGAAGCTATAGCTATAGAAACTAGTAAACTAAATACAGAAGAAAAAAGATCAGGAAAAAAGATGAACAGAGCCTTTGTGACTTGTGTGACAATATTAAGTGGTCAAACATGAATGTAACTAAAGTCCAAGAAGGAGGGGAGGCAGAAAAAAAAACATGGAGAAATAAAGGCCAATTTTCCCTCAAATTAAAAACAAAACAAAACTAACCTATGAGTCCAAAAATCAAAGACATTCAATGAATCCCAAGTAAAATAAATACAAAGGAAACTACATCAAGGCACATCATAATCAAATTGCTGAAAACAAGTTATAAAGAGAAAATCTTAAAAGCAGACAGAGGAAAAAAGACACATTCTAATACAGAGGAAACAAAGATAATAATGAGTTCTGACTTCTCTTCAGAAACCATGTAAACTAGATGATTTTTAAATGCTGAAAGAAAAAAAACAAACAGAAAACACCCTTAAAAAGTATTCTTAAAAAATAAAGGTGAAATAATGACATTATCAGGCAAACAAACCCTGGGAGAATTCAGCAGCTGCAGACTAGCACTGCAAAAAATTCTTTTTTTTTTTTTCAGCCTATCATCACAGTTCAGTGGCTTTTTTTTTTTTCTTAAACATCTTTATTGGAGTATAATTGCTTTACAATGGTGTGTTAGTTTCTGCTTTATAACAAAGTGAATCAGTTATATATATACATATATCTCCATATTCCCTTCCTCTTGTGTCTCCCTCCCATCTTCCCTATCCCACCCCTCTAGGTGGTCACAAAGCACCGAGCTGATCTCCCTGCAGCACTGCAAAAAATTCTAAAGGAAGTTCTTCAGGATGAAGGGCAATGATATCAGAGGGAAATCTGGATCTAGATAAGGAATGATGAATCTCAGACATAATAAATGTGTGGGTAAATATAAAAGATTTTTTAAATTTATTTTAAAGATAATTTACTATTTGAAGGAAAACTAACAACAATGTATTGAGTGTTTATAATGTATAGAATTTTAAAAGTATACAAAAGCAGGAGGAGGAATGGAATAATATTTTTGAATTTTATTGTGCCTATATATATATACAATATATATATAGTGTGTATATATATATACATATATATAACAAATTTGTCTATTTCCAAAATATTTTCATCATCTAAAACAGAAACTCTATGCCCATGAAATAATAACTCCCTGGCATAACACTCCCAGACTTCACTCAATACTACACAGCTACAGTAATCAAAATAGCATGGTGCTGGTACAAAAACAGACATATAGATCAACAGAACAGAATAGAGAGTCCAGAAATAAACCCACATACCTATGGTCAATCTACAACAAAGGAGGCAAGAAAATACAATGGAGAAAATATGGTCTTTTTAGTAAGTGGTGTTGCGAAAGTTGGACAGCTACATGTAAACCAATGAAATTAGCCCAGTTCCTCACACCATATACAAAAATAAACTCAAAATGGTTTAAAGACCTAAATACTAAGACATGACACCATAAAACTCCTAGAAGAGAACATAGGGAAAACATTCTTGGACATAAATCAGAGCAATATTTTCTTAGATCAGTCTCCCAGGGCAAAAGAAATAAAAGCAAAAATAAACAAATGGGACCTAATCAAACTTAAAAGCTTTTGCACAGCAAAGGAAACCATCAACAAAACCAAAAGACAACCTACAGAATCGGAGAAAATACTTGCAAATGATGTGACTGACAAGGGCTTAATTTCCAAAATATACAAACAGCTCATACAACTCAATATCAAAAAAAACAAACACCCAATCAAAAAATGGGCAGAAGACCTAAATAGACAGCTCACCAAAGAAGACATACAGATGACCAACAGGCACATGATAAGATGTTCAACATCACTAATCATTAGAGAAATGCGAATCAAAACCACAATGAGGTATCACCTCACACCAGTCAGAATGGCTATCATCAAAAAGTCTACAAATAATAAATGTAGGAGAGGGTGTGGAGAAAAGGGAACCCTCTTACACCGTTGGTGGGAATGTAAGTTGGTGCAACCACTTTGGAAAACAGTATGGAGGGTCCTTAAAAAACTAAAAATAGAGCTACCATATGATCTAGCAATCCCACTCCTGGCCATATTAACCAGAAAAGACAAAAAGTCTAATTTGAAAAGATACATGCACCCCAAGGTTCAAAGCAGAACTATAAGACATGGAAACAACCCAAGTACCCATCAACAGATGACTGGCTTAAGGAGATGTGGTATATATTAATACAATGGATTATTACTCAGCCATAAAAAAGAATGAAATATTGCCAATTGAAGCAACATGAATGGACATAGAAAATATCATACTAAGTGAAGTAAGTCAGATAGAGAAATACAAATATTATATGGTATCACTTATATGTGGACTCTAAAATATAATACAAATGAATCTATGTACAAAACAGAAACAGACTCACAGACATAGAAAACAAACTTATGGTTACCAAAAGGGAAAGGGATGGGGGGAGGGATAAATTAGGAGTATGGAATTAACAAATACAAACTACTATACATAAAGTAGATAAGCAACAAGGATTTACTCTATAGTACAGAGAACTATATTCAATATCTTGTAATAACCTAAAATGGAAAATAATCTGAAAAAAAATGTATAACTGAATCACTTTGCTGTACACCTGAAACTAACAAAATATTGTAAATCAACTATACTTCAATACAAAAAAAACCCCTCCCCGTCACCCACCCCTCAGCCAATGGTTGCCTCTATTTTACTTTTGATCTCTATGAATTTGTTTATTCCAGTTATTTCATATAAGGGGGATCATACAATATCTGTCCTTTTGTATCTGGCTTTTTTCACAATGTTTTCAAGGTTCATTCATGTTGAAATGGATGAAATGGAGTATCAGAACTCCATTTCTTTCTGTGGCTGAATAATATTCCATTATATCTACAGGCAGACCTTGGAGATATTGTGGGTTTGGTTCCAGACCACCAAAAAGTGAATACTGCAATAAAACGGGTCACAAAAACATTTTGGTTTCCCAGTGCATATAAAAGTTATGTTTAGGGACTTCCCTGGTGGTCCAGTGGGTAAGACTCCACGCTGCCAATGCCATGGGCCCGGGTTCGATCCCTGGTGAGGGAACTAGATCCCGCATGCCGCAACTAAGAAGCCCACATGCCACAACTAAAAAAGATCTCACATGCTGCAACTAAAAGATCCCGTGTGCTGCAACTAAGGCCCGGTGCAGCCAAAATAAACAAATAAGTAAGTAAGTAAGTAAATAAATAAATAAATAAAATAACAATGGGTCTTAAAAAAATTAAAATTAAAAAATTAAAGTTATGTTTATACCATGCTATAGTCTATTAGGTGTATAATAGCATTATGTCTACAAAAAACAATGTACATATCTTATTTTAAAAATACTTCACTGCTAGAAAATGCTAACCATCATCTGAGCCTTCAGTGAGTTGTAATCTTTTTTTGCTGGTGGAGGGTTTTAAATATTTCAAGGATTACCACAATATGACACATACACGAAGTGAGCAAATACTATTGGAAAAATGGCTCCAATAGACTTGCTCGATGCAGGGCTGCCACACACCTTCCATTTGTAAAAACAAACAAACAAACAGTATCTGCAAAGCATAATAAAGCAAAGTGCAATAAAATATATATATGTATGTGTGTTCATAGATGTACATATATAATTTAACTAATTTTCAACAAAAAATTTCAAGGTAATTCAATGGGGATAAAAATGTATTTCAACCAATGGTGCTGGAACAACTGGATATCTCTGAGGAAAAAAATGAGCCTCAACCTTCATCTCACAAAGCTAGCTTGAAATGGATCATAGATCTATGTGTAAAATCAAAAATTGTAAAACTCTAGAAAAACATTCGGAGGAAAATCTTCATAACCTTAGGATAAGCAAAGATCGCTTATATAAGATGCAAAAAGAACTAGCCATAAGAGAAAAATAAACATAAATTTGACTTCATAAAATTGCAATCTGCTCTTAAAAGAATACCACCAAGAAAAGGAAAAAAGCCACAGAACAGAAGAAAATATTCATAATACATATAACTGACAAGACTTGTATCCAGAAAATATAAAGAAGTTATACATATTATGAAGACAAAGAAACTAATTATTTTTAAATGGATAAAAGATTTGAATAAAAACTTCACAAAAAAGGATATACAAATAACCAATCAGCACATGAAGAGATGCTTAATATCATGAGGCATTAGGGAAATGCAAGTTAAAACCACAATGAGATACCACTATACACTCTGGAATGGCTAAAATTAAAAAGACATATTATCAAGTTTTGGCAAGGATAGAACACCTTGGACTGCTATATATTACTGGCTGGAGTGTAATATAGTTCAACCACTTTGGGAAACCATTTGTCAGTCTTCTATAAAGTCAGTGTATCCTTACCATCTGACCCAGAAATTTCATTCCTAGATACTCCTCAAGAAAAGTAAAAACAAACCACACAGACTTGCAAATGGATGCTTATGGCACTTTCATTTACAATACCTACAAACTATAAACAGCTCAAATGTCCATCAACAGATAAATGGATAAACCAATTGTAGTATATAATGAACTACCACTCAGCAATAGAAAGGTATGAACTACTGGTATATGCAACACGGATGATTTCAAAACCATTATGCTAAGCAAAGGAAGCCAGACACAAAAGAGTATCTGCTACGTGATTCCATTTAATGAAATTCTAGAACAGGTTAAACGAATCTTTAGTATTAGAAATCAGATCAGTGATTGCCTATAGCCCGGGGGTGGGCGGGTGTTGAAGTACCAGGAATTGACTGCAAAGGGCATGAGGGAGCTTTTGGGGTGATAGAAATGTCCTCTATCCTGACTGAGGGCAGGGTTACATGAGTGTATACATTTGCCAAATCTCATCAAACTATGTATCTTTTAAAAATGAGTAGTTTTATACCTCAGTAAAGTTTATTTCTAAAAGTTTTTAAAAAGCCAATTATAATACTAATATTCAGTTAACAGTCATATTGACTTAAAGCAATACAACTTTTTATGATATGCCGAGGAAACACAAAGTTCAATTAGACGTGGCCTTGCCTTCATATACCTTTAAGACAGATAGGTATATAGATAATTATTGGACAAAACAAACTGTGGTCACTTCCTTTTATGATTTCAAAGTTCTATAAAGGGACAAAACTTAGTTCTAGCCTTCCAAAATCTTACAGAAATAATGTGGATTCAACTGGTGGGATCATGGATCAGGGCAGGACACTCACCATAAAACCTACATACAACCGTGTACGACAAAGCATTAAACATGTTAGCTCAGATCCTATTAATTATAAATTTGTAACAATATGTGAAGTATATTTATGAAATTCTTACTGAATGTATAACTTAGGAAGTTATATAACTGAGGACATTATAGGTATAATTAATAGATAATGAACCAATGGGTATTATATATTTTTTTCTTTATCACATTCTTTTATGCAGATATTGGCATGATGGAGCAAGTGTGGGCTTTGGAGTAAGATCTAATAATAATAATAATGATAGTAATAATGATGATAATAACTAGCATTTATGAGGGTTTACCAGGTGCCTGGCAATGTGCTAAGCTCTTTTCATGCTTTACTTTATTGAATCTTCATAATAAATTAATCTGTGAAGTAGGTATTGTTATTATTATTACCCATTTACAGATGAGGAAACTGAGGATTGTAAAGGTTAAGTAACTTTGCCCAAGTATGCACAGCTTATAATTGACAAAGCCAGGAATTGAACTCAAGTCTATTGATCCTGGAACCCAAACTCCCAACCACTTTACTGCCTTAAATTCCAATTTGGTACTTATTAGTTACATGTCCTTTGGCAAGTAATGTAAGGTCTTTGAGCCTCAATTTCTTGTTTACAGGGCAAGAATAATTTGTGAAGGGCTGTTGTAAAAAATTAAATGAGATTATTTAAGATAAATCACTTAGCACAGTATTTGGAAGGAATACAATAAATATTAGTTTTTCTTTCCTATTTACTTTACACTTAATTTATAACATGTATAACATAGGACTTTATGAGGATCAAATGACAGAATTACATAAAAGTCCTTTGCAAAATACATACAGAACACTATATAAATTCTGATTATTACTGTAAAGGAACTGGGACTTCCCTGGTGGTGCAGTGGTTAAGAATCTGCCTGCCAATGCAGGGGACACAGGTTCGAGCCCTGGTCCGGGAAGATCCCACATGCCGTGGAGCAACTAAGCCCGTGTGTCACAACTACTGAGCCTGTGCTCTAGAGCCCGCGAGCCACAAGTACTGAGCCCACGTGCCACAACTGCTGAAGCCCACACACTTAGAGCCTGCACTCTGCAACAAGAGAAGCCACAGCAATGAGCAGCATGCGCACTGCAATGAACAGTAGCCCCTGCTTGCCACAACTAGAGAGAGCCCACGTGCAAAAAACGAAGACCCAACATAGCCAAAAATAAATAATTTTAAAAATTAAAAAAATGAATAAAAAATTATTATAAAGGAACAGAGATATGAGTAGAAACTTAGTTGTGGGTTTTTAAAATTCAGTATGTAAAATTCAAACTCCTAAGACTTCCCTAAAAGAGTAGTTTCCAAAGCCGGCTACCAGTAGAATCTTTAGAGGAGTGGTTGTGAAAACCAGATTCCTTGATCACATTCTATCTATACAGACCTACTGAATTTTAAATCTCTGTATCCCTGGAATCTAGATGATTCTAATGTACTATTAAGTTTTAGGATGACTGCCCTATTTTTATATGGCATGTTTATCATCATTCAGCAAATATCTAATGTATTTCAATTATGTCAAAACACTGTTTAGGCCCTATGCTCAATGATTTGCAGTTAGTAATGCCTATTATACATAATTGGATGTCTCTAAAGTGTATGATAGTGTTCTCTTTAGTGTCTTAAATGTTCTAAGATCTTCTTTATATTTTAACTTTATCTAGAAGAACCATTTCTTTTTTAAAAAAATTTTATTGGAGTATAGTTGATTAACAATGTTGTATTAGCTTCAGGTGTACAGCAAAGTGAATCAGTTATACATATACATATATCCACTCTTTTTAAGATTCTTTTCCCATATAGGTCATTACAGAGTATTGAGTAGAGTTCCCTGTGCTATACAGTAGGTAGGTCCTTATTAATTATCTATTTTACATATAGTAGAAAACCATTTCTTGATAAAACCCCTTTTATTATTGACCTATGTAGATTGAATTAAGATAGTGAAATAAATGTGAAACAAATCCATAAATTCCTCCCATGCAAAATTCTATGTAATGACAGAAAGATATACATGTATAAAGAATAAATAGTAAGAAAAAAAAACCCACTCACAGACCAGATTAGTGGTTCCCTAGGGCTGAGCAGATAGTGGGGAGTGACTGCTAATGACACAGGGTTTCTTCTGGGGATGATGAAAATGTTTCAAACTTAGACTGCAGTGATAGTTACACAAACCTGTGAATATACTAAATAATGTTTAGTTGGACATTTCAAGTAGGTGAATTGCATGGTATGAAATTACATCTCTTATAATAAAGCTGTTAACAAATGTGTATTGTAATCTCTAAAGTAAAAATGAATGAAAAATTAAAAATTGAATAAATACAAACTAAGAGAAGGGATAAAATAAAATAATAAAAAATTTAATTAATCCAAAAGAAAACATGAAAGGAGGTTAAAAAGGATAAAGAACATATTCAACAAATAGGAAAAAAAATTAGATGGTAGATTTGAACCCAAATATACTGCACTTACATGAACGTAAATAGACTAACATCTCCCTTGAAAAGAGAGACTGTCTAAGTAAATTAAAAATAATCTACTTATGTACTGCCTATACAATATCCACCTTCATTATAAGGACACAGAAAAGTTGCAAGTAAGCAGGAAAAGACAGGCTATGCTGTTACAGACTGAATTGTGTCCCCTCAAATTCGTATGGTAGAGTCCTACCCCCCACTACCTCAGAATGTGACTATATTTGCAGACAGGGCTTTACAAGAGTTAAAATGAGACCATCAGGGTTAGCCCTAATCCAATCTGCTGGTGTCCTTAAAACAGGGGTCCCCAACCCCTGGGGACTGATACTGGTCCGGGGGCTGTTGGGAACCAGACAGCACAGCAGGAGGTGAGTGGCAGGCGAGGTGAGCGAAGCTTCATCTGCTGCTCTCCATCGCTCCCCATTGCTTGCATTACCGCCTGAACCTTCTCCCCGACCCCCCCACCCCACCCGTGGAAAAACTGTCTTCCATGAAACTTGTCCCTGGTGTCAAAAAGGTTGGGGGCCACTGCCTTAAAAGAAGAGGAGACTGGGATTACAAGAGATACCAGGGATGTGCATTCACAGAGAACAGGCCATGTGAGGGTACAGCAAGAAGGCAGTCATCTACAAGCCGAGGAGAGAGGCCTCAGGAGAAAACAAACCTGCCGACACCTTTATCTTGGACTTCCTGCCTCCAGAACTGTGAGAAAGTAAGTTTCTGTTGTTCAAGCCATGCAGTCTGTGGTATTCTGTTATGGTAGCCTTATCAAACTAATATACTAATGATAACAAAAAACAGTTGTTATAGCTCTAATAATATTAGACAAAGTAGAATTATCAATATTTGGAATGAAAAAAGGTACATAAATACATGGTACTGCAGATAAAAGAATCATGAAAAATTTTATGCCAATAAGTTTGAAATTTTAAGTAAAATGGACAAACTCCTAGAAAAACACATACTACCAGTACTGACACAAGAAGATATAGAAAATATGACTTGTCCTATATCTACTAAAGAAACTAAATTATAATTTGAAACTTTCTCATAAAGAATATTTCAGGCTCAGATGACTTCATCAGTGAATTTTCAAGTATTTAAGGAAGAAATAATATTACTCCAATGAAAAGCTTTTACAGAGAAAATAAAAAGAGAGATCATTTTCCAACTCATTTTATGAGGCCAGTATAATTGTGACAACAAAACTTGGCAAGGACATCATGAATAAAGAAAATTCCAGATCAATCTCTCTCATAAATACAGAAAAAAGATCTACGCAAAATATTAGGAAAGCAAATCCATTGATATAGAGAAAGGATAATCAATCCATTTTGACCAAGTCTGGTTTATTCCGGGAATACAAGGTTGATTTAAAATTTGACAGTCAAATGATGTAATTCACACATTAACAGAATAAAGAAGAAAACTCATATGATCATCTTACTAGATGGAGAAAAAGCATTTGATAAAATTCAACATCCACTCTTGATTAAAAAAAAAGAAACTCTTAATAAACTAGGAATATAAGAGAACCCTGTTAATCTGATAAAGAGTAAAAGTTAACCAACCAAACAAATAAGAAAAGACACAGCAAATATATTTAATATATAAATATAAAATATATTTAATGGAGAAATATTGAAAGCTTTCCTCTTTAAATCAGGAACAAGACAAAAATATCTGCTATCACATTGGCCAATATTATACTGGAAGCCCTAGCTGCATAATAAGGCCAGAAAGAAAAAAAATATACAAGGATTGGAATAAAAGAAACAAAACTATCATCATCCACAGATGACATGATTGCACATGCAGAATCCAAAAGAATCTACAGACAAACCATTAAATTGCTAGATATCAGATCAACATACAATACAAAAATATCCACTGTATTTTCATACACTAGAAATAAAAAATTAGAGAACACAAAATTTTAAATGATTATTTTAATATATATTTATAAATATAATATATATATATTTATTTATAATATGAAAAAAATCAAATATCCAGGAAAAATATGTGGAAGACTACACAGAAAAATACAAAACATTACTTAGAGGAATTAGAGAAGATCTAAATAAATAGAGGGATACATCATATTCATGAATCAGTAGGTTCAATGTTGTAAACATACCAATTCTTCCACAACTGATACAACTCTAATTAAAAAGAAGGCTTTTTGTGGAAATTGACAAGGTGAAGGATAGGAGAGATAATTCTGAAGAAGAATGTTGGAGGGCAAAGCTACTTGATAACAAGGTTCACTATAAAGCTACAATAATTCAGACAATGTGGTATTTACAAAAGGAGATGCCAATAAAACATAATAGAGAGTTCAGAAACAGACCTCCAGAGATTTATGATAAAATACCTAGGAAAAAAACCTAGGAATAAACCTAGCTAAGGAGGTAAAAGAGGGGATGCACCTATGTTCATAGCAGCACTACTTACAATAGCCAAGACATGGAAACAACCTAAATGCCCATCAACAGATGAATGGATGAAGAAGATGTGGTGTATATGCTTGTGTGTATATATATATATGTAAATACACACGCACACACACACACACACACATATACACTGGAATATTACTCAGCCATGAAAAAAGAATGAAATAATGCCTTTGGCAGCAACATGGATGGACCTAGAGATTATCATACTAAGTGAAGTAAGTCAGACCGAGAAAGACATATACCATATGATATCATTTATATGTGGAATCTAAAATACAATACAAATCAATGTAACTACGAAAAAACAGACTCACAGATATAGAGAACAGACTTGTGGTTGCCATGGGGGAGGTGGTAGGGGAGGGATGGACTGGGAGTTTGGGATTAGCCGAGGCAAACTATTATATATAGGATGGATAAACAACAAGGTCCTACTGTATAGCACAGGGATCTACATTCAATATCCTGTGACAAACCATCATGGAAAAAAATATGAAAAAGTATATATATATATAACTGAGTCACTTTGCTGTACAGAAGAAATTAACATGACATTGTAAAGCAACTATACTTTAATAAAATTAAAGAAAAATAGGTGATGCAGTTTAAAATAGGGTGGTCAGGGAAGGCCTTGCTTAGAGGGACAGTGTATGCTACACAATGGGAAGTCATATCAGAGATGTCAGTTCTCCCACAAATAAATATGCAAATTCAAGGCCTTCCCAACTACAATGTCAAAAGACATTTGATGGAACTTGACAATTTGGCCCTAAGTTTCATACTGAACAGGAAAAAATGCAAGAGAAAATAATTGAGATGACTTTGAAAAGGTAGAAAATGCTGGTATTTTCCTAACACCATCAAAACATATTGTAAAGTTATAGTAATTAAAATGGTGTGGCACTGGTCTACAAATTAAAAAATAGACTAATGGAATAAAACAAAGAGTAAACAGAAATGTGGCATGTTAAATAAGTGGGGGGGGAAGACCTAATTTCCTGCTTCTTAACTAAATTCTCTAAATATTTGTAGCTTTCCATCAAGTCTCTTGGTTTCTCCCCAAAGAGATAATTTTATGCTTCTTTGCCAATTGTTATGCCTTTGGTTGGTTTCTCTTATCTAACAGCATTGACTAACACCTCCAATACCAGGTTAAATAATAATGGTGATTGTATTCACCCTGACTTTAGTGGGTGTGCCTTTGGTGTTTGCCATTAAATAAGATGGTAGCCTGGGGACTGGGATATCTCTAGTCTATATCTCTGTCTCTATCTTTATCTGTTTGTACTTTGCAAGCCTCATGCACTGCTCCATGCCAAGATTAGGTGCCCTCTGAAATTCCTTCCAATTTTAAGATTCAATTATTCTATATGTACATGTGAATTAGATTTAATTTTTTTTTCTTTTTTTAGTGAATGTTTCTCTCTGAAAGATTTTACAGCCCTCAAACAGAAAGCAAATGTCCTCGTTCTGTGCCTCACATTTAGACTGACTGCCAGCAAGTAGAAATCTTCTTGAATGAGGTGAGTTTAGAAAAAAGTGGAAGTAGCAAAAGTGCAGGAAATGGAATACAATTCTGACTGTTGCCAACCGGAGCCCCCTGCTTTCAGGACCACCACCCAGTGTCACTTCATCCCACTCAAGACACTTCACGTTGTGTTCTCTTGGGGACAGAAATCCATGTATGGTTCACCTCCAGCAACGGGAATTATGCAGCAAGGACCCAACTGACTCCTATTCATACAATGACAACCTGAAACCACCCATGCCAGCGCCTTGCTTCTACCATTCAATAACCAACCATCTGTATTTGGAAGAATGCCGCCACTGATAGCACAATTCAGAAGAAGCAAAGAGATTTAAAAAATTTTTTTAATTTATTTATTTTTGGCTGTGTTGGGTTTTCGTTGTTGAGCACAGGCTTTCTCTAGTTGTGGCGAGCAGGGGCTGCTCTTTGTTGTGGTGCACGGTCTTCTCATTGTGGTCGCTTTCCTTGCTGCAGAGCACGGGGTCTAGGTGTGCGAGCTTCAGTAGTTGTGGCGCACGGGCTTAGTTGCTCTGCGGCATGTGGGATCCTCCCCGACCAGGGCTCGAACCCATGTCTGCTGCACTGGCAGGTGGATTCTTAACCACTGCGCCGTCAGGGAAATCCCGAAGCAAAGATATTAATGTTAGGTTTTGTGTTGTGTTTCAGGGTTCTGTTTGATCTCCTGAGTTCTATGTTCTGAGGGTTCACCAGGTGTTTTTCTCAGAAACACTGTTCTGTTTTGCACTCTGGTAATTACGCTATCCAGCTGGCACCTTGCTAGCATTTTACTCTAGGGCTGGTATGTGTCTACTAAAATCCAACTTTGGTTGCTTTGTTTCTTCCCAGTTTGGTTTCTAGCAGCCACACCCTTCCTCACAGTAGAGTGTGGACTCATATGCTCGATTTAATATTGTATTTAAATACGGTATATTTAAAATGAATCACTTCCTTTCATATAGAGTTATGCCTTTCTCTCCGCCCTTCTCTCTCACAAGCCTGGGCTTTGAGGGTTTGTCAGGTGTTTGCTAGACCATAACACCTAACTCAGGGGCAGAAGTGGGAACTCTGGCTTAGGAAGTCAAGCTTCCCATTTGTGCTCATCCATGATTACTTGTCACACAGTACTTTTCCTCAGTCCATTTGGATGTGGAACCTGGCATGAGGAATCCCTCTTGCCACACTGCCATCTCTAAATGCTTATTGGTTGTTAAGAAGCTCCCTTTTCCAGAAGGAAAAATACATGTATTTTGTGATCCTGGAAGATCCCATCTATTGAAGCCTTGAACTTCGTAACAGGAGGGACCTGAGAGGGCGTTAGTGACAAAATGACAATATGAAACACATTTTTAATCTTCTCTATGCTTAGTCTTTGCAACCTTTCATTAGATTGATCCAGTCACTTAGGGTGAATGTTTTAATTAAACGGATACTTCCAACAGCCAATGGCCCTGAGGCTTAAAACAATTGTAAGGAGTAAAATACTGCCAAAGAGCCCAACCCCATTTTCCAAGGTACCCGCTTGTGGAACTCCTCCTGCCTGCCTTCCCTGGGCTGGAGGCAGTTGGCTCTGACCCAGAGGTGGACATTGCAGCCACCCCTTGTCGCTCTGAGTGCTTTGGCCCACATACACCCTGACTGTTGGTTGACAGTTCCTGACCTGTACATCCCAGGGGGATCTTGATTTAAGCAGCTTCTACTTCTTCATTTTGATGATGGTTATAATATGACCTTAGCTCAGATTCAGCTAAACAGGAAGTCTAAAATCTTATATTTGAAGACAGGCTGGGTGAACAATCATCAGAGATGTTGTAGACTAGATAGCAGGGTTGGACTAGAGCAGCGATAAACTGGTTTTTTAGACACTGGGCGTTCCATTCAAGGAATTCAGAGATGACCCTGGGGTAAAGGGACACTAATAAATAATAATGGGGAACGATAATACAAAGTACTCACGGTCCTCCCTGTTGATGACAACCATTCACTCAGCAAGTTTTTAGAGCTATCTACAAATGGTCTACTTACAAATATAAGATAAATTTTAAAAAAGAAACAAGAAAGAAAAGACAAGAAAGCAAGTCCCTCCAGATATAATGATGTCCTTTGAAATGGCAGTTTTAGGGAAAAGGATCCTGTCGGGAATGTCCTCAGTTAATCTATGAACTTAGCTTAGGGCCAAACTGGCTTCAGAAGTCTAAATATGAGACATCAAGCCTTGAGAAATCTCTGACCTACTCCCTTGTCTTGAGACCAACCATGGACCCATTTCTTTACCTTAGAACAGTAAAATAGATCCCAACAGAACAAACATGAAGAGAAACTGAAATCCATAAACCATTCAATAGGAGAGGAACTTCTAGAAATTTCCTAAGGAAAAGTCATGTTTCACTCACACATAGTCTACTAGGAAGTTACAACTCTAGAAATAGGTACCAAGTCCAGCTCAGGAGGCCACTCTGAAATCCTTATATCTGTAATTCTTTGATCCCACCCTATATGGGCCTTCCTGAGAGTCTAGGATTCCTTTGCCTGGGTTCATATGCTTCCTGCAGTCTGACCTGAGCATCTCTGCTGTAGTTCCCGAGAGGCCAATGTTTCTACTTTGTAGCTTTACTGAGTGGGCTCAGGCTGACATCTCCATGGTCCTGAGAGTCTTTTCTTCCACGGAGGCTTCACTTTCAACTGCCTATAGCATCTGATCTCTTCTGGAGGAATTTGTGAGATGTCTCTTATTTTTAGAATAATTTTACACTATAGTCACTTATTCATATAGGAAAAAAAAAGAGTACAGCATTATTATACATGAAAACCTTTGGAAATCAGTAACAGTGAGGGTCTGAAGATCAGAAGAGTAAGTAATGACTCCTCTCAGAATCCTTTTTCTAACCCACCACCTAGTTGGATCCCCGTGTACTTCATTAGTTAACCATTTGTAACAACCTATTCAACACCTACCTTCCCCCATGAAGCTGCAAGCTCCATGATGGCAGAGCCTTTATCTGTTTCACTCATCACTATATTCCCTAGCAGAATACCAGGCACATTGTAGATGATCAGTGTATGTCTGTTGATCAATTGACCAATGTTAGACTAATTGCTTAGTATCTTAGGGCTTTTAGTTTTTTCATCTATAAAATCAGTGGATAAATTAAATCATCCTCAAAGTCCTTACCAGATGGAACTAATTTTTTTTTTTTTTTTTTTTTTTGCGGTATGCGGGCCTCTCACTGTTGTGGCCTCTCCCATTGCGGAGAGACGCACAGGCTCAGTGGCCATGGCTCATGGGCCCAGCTGCTCCGCGGCATGTGGGATCCTCCCGGACCAGGGCACGAACTCGTGTCCCCTGCATCGGCAGGCAGACTCTCAACCACTGCGCCACCAGGGAAGCCCGGAATTAATTTGTATCATGATTTGTGAAGTGCACTGATGTCTGCTACTTACTGTGAAATGCGTTAAAAACATAAGATTTTTTTGAATCTCATGCATTGTTGAATGCATAGAGGGATGGATAGATATGGGATAAAGCAAGCATAATACAGTGTTAATTGTAGAATATAGGTAGTGAGTATATGGATGTTCACTTCCAGTTACTTCAACTTTCTGTGTAGTTATAAAGTTTTTCATAATAAAATGTTCGGGAAAAAAATGGGGGGTTCAGAATAGCCCAAAACATTGACTTTGGTAGGAAAAAAAGCTGAAGAAAGTAATTCAATATAAAAGTCACCAACAAGAGTTCAGGATTTGAAAAAGAACAAAGAGACAAAATAGATGTACACATTTTAATAGAATTGTGCGAACTTGCAAAAAATTTATGTAAGTAGTAGAGGCAATGTGTGTTTGGTAAGAGTTTAGAGGAGAAAGAGCAATCATGGGGGACTACCAAGATGGGCAGAAAGTGCTTCAAAAACTAGGTGATATTTCAGCAGGGCCTTGAAGGTTATGCATAATTTGAATGAGTAATGAGTTTAAGGAGGAATTTTTAAGGGGCTGAGGACAGCTGAAAATGATAAAGTGAGCATATGTGTGGAGCAAGAAAACAAGCAAGGACAGTGAATTTCATACTGGCTTAGCTGCAACTAAATAGGGAAAGTTAAGGTTGGAAAGTAATGATGATAAATAAAATTTATTAGGATCTTCTGTATATATTTGAGGTACCCGCACACAGCACTTTCCATGCATTCTCTCCTTTATTTCTCGCAACAAACGTATGAAGTATTACAATTACAATAGTTGCTAGTAAGGAAACTAAGGTTTAGAGAAGTATATAGTCATTTGCCCAAGGTCACAGCTAACAAGCAGTAGAACCAGGTTTGTCTGACCCCAAAGCCCAAATACCTAACCATTAGACATACTGCCTCCCTGGTAAAGTGAGGCTAGACTCTAGGGGGCCTTAAATACCAAGGTAAAAAGTTTGGGATCTACTTCTGTAAGCCTGGAGATCCACTGAAAGATTTTTGATGATCAGAGATTTTTTAAAAGAAAATTGGCAGAAATAGGCAAGAGATTGAAGCTAGGAAGCCCAATTAGGGAGCTGTCACAATAAGGTGTGAATAAAAGCCCTAATCCGGAATAATTGCTGTGGGGACAGAATAAAGGAATAAGAAGTCTTTAAGAAGAAATAATCTACTGACCTCTTCCTACTAATATTATATTGAAATATATTGAGACATTCACTGTTTTGGTATCAAATATTCAAATTAAAAGTATCTTTAGATCCCAAATGTTGTACTGTATTAGCCCGGTGAGACTCCAAAGACCAATAAGCAGCCCAAATGTCATTCCAGTCCACTTGCCAAGCCACTCAGGCCTCTGGGATGGTCTGAGGGTCTTCAGAGTGTTGATAGGTCTGGCTTGTCTGAGCTGCCCACAGGGACCCTTTGGGCCTACTCTTGCAATTCTCTGTCACTACTGATGGGCTCCAGAATGGATCCAAGAGGTCCAAATCTGGTTGTCCCATCAGTAATCTGATAGGGCTAATCTCTCTTCCCCAAGAACTGGATCTAGAGCAACTAGGGTTGGTTAGGCTGCCACTTAACCTGATCCACTGGGATGGCTGTGGCTTTCTGCTGTGAGCTGCCTAGAGGAGTTAGCTGAACGGTGGGAATTCTCATCAAAAGAGATGTGTGTGCATATGCAGGAGGATGAAAATGCCCAGGGAGTTGGTGTTCCCTGGGGAGCATTTGTTTACATGTGGGTTGGGGTCCCTGAAACAGCTCTCTGATGTTCCCTCTTCCCGTCTCTCCTGTATTTCCCTGACAAAGTGACATGCTGGGGAGTACAGACCATGAAACAAGAGAAGAAAAGACTCCTGAAAATATAGACCAGTGGACAAGCACAAATATGCGTGTGTGTGTGTGTGTGACTATATCAATAGCCAAGATGGAAAGCAAGTTCTCAGACAGTGAGAGGGTGTTGAATAAGAGGAGGGTCTACCAGAGGAAATGAAGAATTGCATTATTTTCCCACCTGTTTATAACCAACAGGCTTTGAAGTCCAAGGAGATTTGTAGGAAGAAGAGTACTACTCAAGTATGAGCCCAAAGCTCAGACACTCAGAAGTCACTTATAATGAGGGTTAGTTAGGCTCAGGGGGCTATTGTCAGAATCTAACAAATGGAGAGATGAATCAGTGCTTTATAAACTGTAAAGTGCCTTTAAATTACGAGGTGCTATATAAACTGTAAAATACTACACAAATGTAAGGGAGAATGATGACAATTATTTGAAGAAGAGAACATTATTCTGAATGTAGTCTGTGACTTGAGAATTAGACAGTAAGAAAATTATTTTAAACAAACAACAGAATTTGCCTGTTGAAATGTATCTTCTCTCTTTCAGAATCAATAATCTTGATGGGGCTTGACATTTATTTCAAAGAGAAACTACTCAAAACATATGAGACTCCTTTTCTGGGATTAATTTCCTTCAGAACCAGCTTACAAGCCACACAATATTATCTCATTAATTTATAGTCACACTGTTTTGAACCTTACCTATTATCTAGCTTAATCATTAGAGCTGACTCCAAAAGAATTTTAAGTGTTTTTTAAAAATCAAAATTCACTCTCTAAAGCAATGATTCTTAATCTTTTGTGTGTGTGTATTGAGGACCTGCCAAAATGCACAATGCACAGAACAGTTTGCATGGGAATTTCTAGATCCCAAGGTAAAGAACACTTGATCTTCCAAGAATTATAGAAATTCAAATTTGAGGGCTACAGATCTGAGGGCAATTATTTTCTGAACATAAGCAGCAGGTTTGTTGGAATAAATGTTTAGCCTCCCAAAGGAATTGGTTGAAGGAAACCACACCACTGTAGGAATGATCATATGGTATGAGTGTTTAAAAATTAGTCCGTTAGAGTCATATGGGGTTTGTGTCGTCATTTCTGTAGCTGCAGTGGTTTTTGGCGTGTTTGTGTTCATTGCTAGTAGGATGTTTAGGCAGCAGCATTTGCCTCCCCAGGTGTCTACCCTCAACTCAATTTAACCAACTCAAGCTGAAAGAGCCATAGCCCTAGGAAAAGGAATCAGATGGGCTGAAATTGCCCTTGAGGCCCACCTGGTTACAGGAGAGGAAGAAAGGCATGATTGGCATTTGTGTAGCCACTCTCACTCTCGGAGGAGTCACGGCCAAGCGGGTTTGGAGCTTACACTGCTGTTGTCTTTTTGAGATGGAGGGGACATCTTGTGATCCTCTCACATGCCAACCACTGTTAGAAACAGACTTTAGGTGAATTAGTTAATTTAACTCTTAACCTCCTCAGAAAGATAGTATTGTTCTCATAGATGAGAAAACCGAGACACAGAAAAGCTAAAGAACTTATAATCGAAGTCAATTAGCTAACAATGAGCAAAGCAGGCATTTAAACTCAGAACTGCTGCTGCCCCACACCGACTCTCCCATTTGTTCCCAGTCTCCGGGAAATGTTCCCATGAGCTCCGCCCTCCCTGGGGGCCCCTGGAAATGCAAGCCATTCACTTATCTCACCAAGGACAGTGTCCGAAAGGCCTGCCCATCAGACACCTGGGACTAAGCCTCATTTGCTTCTATTACTAACTTCCTTCCTGACCTTGGCAAGCTCCTTGAGTTATCTGGGTTTTCTCATCTGTAAAACGAAGAGGATAGAACTAGATGAAACTTCCAGCTGAAAAATTCAGTGACTGAATTCTGTGCACTCACCCCATTCCCTGAAGCTGGCAGGCCTCCCGATCCTGTGGGCTGCTCACAGCTCCCCAGTGGATGCCACCTTCTCCGACTGCCCAGCTAGAAGGATGCTCCACTCCAACCACATGTACGGCTGTTGTCCATTTTTCACTTACTTGGCTTATCTTTTCCATTTTAACTTCCATATCTTATCTGAATTCCTCAAATACTTTTGCTTATTTCTTTAACTCTTATGTAGTACTCCAATGTATGAATAAACCAATTTATATTTTAATTCCTCCACGAGAGACAGTGGTTGTTTCCATTTTTCACTAACAATGCTGTGACTAACATTCTTTTAGTTGCCTCCTTGAGTACTTGTACAAGAGATTCTCCAGAATGAACGTCTAGAAATGGAATTGCTGAGTCATAGGGTTTGTGTATTAGGTACTGCCAAATTGTCCACTGAAATGCCAGTACCGACAAACGTTCCCACTTGCAATGCATAGAAGTTCTGTTTCTCACATCCTCACCAATCCTATCAAGCTTCACATCTTTCCAAACTAGCATTTTGACTGCATTTGCCTTATGACACTCAGCACTTTCTACTTTATATCTGTTTACATGCTACCTCCCTTACTGGCTGTAAACTTTGTGAGGTCAGAATCCTTGCTTAATTCATTTTTATATTCGTCCCACAGAATTTATTGAGCTTAGTAAGTGTACAATAAAGAGTTATGAACAGATAAATGATAAGCAAACTGAATTCATTTTGACCCAAGGAGATGGGGATTTGATGATGGCAGGGATAAGGTGTCTATCTCTATTCATCTGGGGTGAGGATGTGGGTAGGGAATCCCCATCAGCTGCAGTGATGGTTGCACAGTGGTCAGAAGTGGCTGACAGATCAAAGGTTTCAAGAGCTATAGAGGACTCTCTCCAACCTTTGCAGATCCCAGCTTTAGAAAATCTTTTATCATGGTATTCATCAGCTATTTATTGACTGTTGGGAGTAGCAAATTTCCCAGTCTCTGGGGCCATCTTTTTATATACCAAGAGTGCTGTTTCTGAATGGAACTCCCCCACCTCTGGCTCCACCCCATTACTAAGGGTTGGATAGAATCCATGTGTCCTTTGGACTAGGAAGCTGCATGACCTATGGTAAATGCCTCCCCCTTTTGACACCCCAGCAGTTCCAGGCTGACTCATTTTCTAAATAAGCCACTTGTGGCTTTTGGTCTGACATCACATGTGGAAGAATGAGTAATTTTTCAAGAACCAGAGTTATATTGGATCAGAATAAGATACACTGTGTATGTTACTCATAGTTCTAGGACAAGGGGTCAACACTGGTGACAAATACCCTAAAGTTCTCCCACCCCTCCTTTCCCTGGGGCCAAGGGATGGAGAAAAGGCGAAGGAAGGAGGTGGGTATGGACGTGAAGAATTTTTGTGTACATCTCTAATTTTGTTATCACATTATGCACAGTTTAATAAAATTGTCTTGTTGCCTCTGCTAGATTAAATAAAAGTAATATAGCAAAGTAGGCAAGGCCATGGGGCTCCACTGCTTGGGTTCAAATCCCAGCTCCACCACATACCAGTTGGGTGACCTTGGGCAAGTTATTGACTCTTGATTTGCTTCCATTTCCTCATTTGTAAAATAATAATAATAAAAAAATAATAGTGCCTATGATGTAGGGTTGTTGCGAGGAATAAATGAATTCATATATATGGATCACTTAGGATTGTGCCTGGAAATTAGTATGCACTATGGAAATATTAGTAAATATTTCCTTGAATCCATCACAATGTTTATGCTCATGTTAAATGCTCAATAAATGCTTTTTGATGAAATGAATTCATCTTATGAAAACATTTGGAACTGGGGGATAGAAGTGACTACAAGTGGTAGCCTCTTGGTTGGAAATGGAAGGAACCATAAAGATCAATTCCCTTGAGCACAGGTATTACCTGCCTGCCCCGCTTTTGTTTTGTTAGTTGTTTGTTCCCTAGTTATGTGCACTGTGGTGGGATAAGGGCTGCCCCTACTAGGTGTCACTCAATGGAGGTTCTACTTGCTGTTTTTTAAGTGTAGGAAGAAGGCACAAGTCTACATCCTCAAACCCTGGAAGCATGGGCTGAGTTGGAAAGGAGATCCTGGCACCAGAGAACTTCATTCTCTGACTTCTCAGCACCTACTGCTTGTGAGGAGTTAGCAAGACAGCGGCATTAGGATGGGTGTTATTTTGTTGAGTTGTCAGTAGGATGGGAACACGTGCAGGAAATTATTTAGATAAGATGTTAATATCAATGCAGATGTGGTATGCATTCTCACAGCATTTGTGGGTTTTTTGGGAACATATTCCTGAGTACCAAGAGTCACGAAGAAGCCACAGTGAAATCCCTTGAAACCCGCCCTCTCTCACAGACTTCAGGATGCCGGGGGATTGGCGGACCTCATTCATGAGAGCAGGCCCATCCTGCCTCATTGGCACCTCCGTGTGGGTTTTAGCTGAGGAGACTGATGGGCCAGACAAGCAGCTCCAACTGGGCCACGACGGAAGCCAGGATGCTATCCTTATTAGAAAGGCTCCACATTCAGTACAACTGGTAGAACCGCTGAGTTACCAGGGAGGTGTCAGGAAGCGCAGCCTGGGGGGCATCTAAAGGACAGCCGTATTCTCAACCATTGCCAAGACAGTCACACACACGCCGACACAAACAGCTTCACTTCCTGGGTTTTTCCCTTCCCTATACTCCCGCGCACACACACGCGCGTGCCTCAGGTACACTCTCTCAGTCAAAAGGGGGGCCTAGGGGAGACCTCATGGCTGAATCAAATGCTGGTTAATGCTGCTGCTTTTATTACACCAAAGGTCTTAACATTTATTTGGAGAGGAACACAAAACTTGGCATACTGGCATGCATTCTCTACAGCACAGTTTTGGAGGAGCTCAAGATCACTGCGCCCCACACAGGAGAACGGCGCCGGAGGTGGCAGGGGGACTGTAGGTCCTTGATCTCTCCAGTCAGCAGACTACAGGGGCTTCACTACCACAGCAATCGAGGAATCTTGTGTGCTGGGCAGGTGTGTTTTCAACAGCTAAACAGGTGTGACAAGGGATCCAGGTGTGGGTGAGTCCCTAACACTTAGAGCCGAGCGTTATGTTGGGGTAAGTATATTCTCCCCAAACAGGTAGCACTGACTACAGGGGGGCATGCTTAGCACTGCATCTGAGCTCGGTTAAGCAACCAGGTGTCCTCAGTGAAGGGAAGCTGGGTTTCAAGGAAGAATAAGACATGATGGTGCTGTCACAATAAGGCCACTAAAGTCACAGCGAACGAGGATCTCAAAGGAAGCTCTCACGACTACAGGAAAGCAGCTCTATCCTCTCTGACGTCAGGTGCCCCTTGCTGGGTAGGCACCTGCTCTGAGACCTTCACCTGGTCCTTTCTGAGCCGCACCACATCACTGAGCGCAACAGAGCAGAGGAGGGGGCCACACACGTTAAGGTCATGGGACGTCACCACCAAGTGTGGCTGACTGTTGTTGGCAAATGTCTTGGATGCCTTTCCCGGTTGGGCTGGGTGCCTCTGTGTGTCTGGAGAGCTAATCTGAAAAGAGGCTGGCAAAGGACTTCCTCAAGCTCCGGATGGTCTCTGCCTTGGCTTCATCCTCATTGGCTGAAGACCGGAAGAAGGAGGACTCAGAGAAGCTGAAGGCATTTGTCAGGGACTGCGACTTGCTTGAAGATAAAAACCAGAGAGAACGTGAGAGGGTGGTGTTCCCAGTGAGGCAGGGAAGGATGGTGACACGAGGATACACGACCGGAAGGCCCACTCCCACCCCAGGGAGACTGGGTGACAGAGGAGAAAGCCAGCATGGGGCATGCTAGCAGGCCCCTGGGAGGTCCCTGTGCTCTTTTCTTTACCTGCCGTGCTGCTCAAACAGGAAAGGATGGAGGCAGCGTGGGAGAGAGGGAGAAGGGGGAAAGAGAGAAGAGAAGGAAGGAGAAGGGAAAGAGGAGAAGAAGGGGTGGCTCAAGGCTCTTTCTTTCACTTAATGCTAAAGGGCCCACAGGCTAAATTTCAGAGCCCCAACTTGGCAAGAACTAATCCAGGAATCTCACACCCTTCCCCTTGGGTGAAACGTAGCAACCAGGGGCCGGTGGACTCTTGTGCTCTTTCTCATCAACTGTCCAGTAGTGGAGCCAGCATCAGAAGACCTGGGTCAAAGTCTTGGTCCCGCCTCTCACTCACTCTTGACCTTAGGAAGCCACGTGCCTCTCTGAGACTCGGTTTCTTGTTTGGTTTCTTAATTGTGTTATGTAGATGTCTGGTAAAATGATCTCTAGGCCTTTTTGGCTCTTTCTTTTTTGCTTTTTTCTCTGATTCCAAAAGAACCTTTTGACTTGGCACGAACTCTAACAACTCTATTTGGGCATAATCGCCCTTGCAGCCTTCCTCAGAGGAGCCTGATATGAGGTCTGTGAGTTTCAGGGTGTCCAGGGGCAACAGAGATATACATCAGGCCTACACAAGGTTACTGGGTACTTTTCTAATGAAAAAACCCAAACTGCACATATTTTAGGGACCAATTTTTCCCTTGAGACACTAGTGAGTCAGAGACAAAAACTGTGAAGGCAAGAAGGTGGAGGGGAGGCCAGGCCCAACACTGCAGGACAGGACACGTGGTCTGGCGTCTCCATGGCCGTCTTCTCTCCTTCTTGACTTCTGCTTGTCTCCTTCCTGCTGGTTCCTGGCTCCAGAACTCCTCTCCCGGTATCTCAGCGCTCCCAGCCCTCCCCTGAACTCGGACACAGCCCCAGAAACTCCCTTCTCAGGGGCATGAGCCTGTCTCTTCTCCCGCAGTGGCTGAACAGGTGCCCTGCCTTTCACTGGGCCTGGGAAGAGCCCCAACATGCTGGCCTCTGGGAGCGGCGACTCCTCGGCATGCACAGGCCGAGGGCACAGGTACAAGCCTCCCGCTTGTCATCAGAGGCTGGCTCGATTCAACAGCTTCAGCCCAAAGGCAGTGACAGCCCACAGGTCTGCCCTCAGACTGGGGCCAGAGTTGGCTCAAGAGAAGGTAGGCGAGATTAAAAAGTCAGCTGCAGAAAACGACTGGGTTGAGGGGAGGGTGTGAGGCAGGCGAGACATGAAATGTACCCTCGGCCAGAGCTGCGGAGCAAGGCCAGGGGACGGCCCTCCCATCACACAGGACTGGAAGATCCAGAGAAAGTGGTCATCTGGACCACCCGAGCCCTCATCCTGGCTCTGCCACTAACTAGCAGAAGGGCTTTGACAAAATCATATCTCTCTCAGCAGTGTTTTCTCATCTGTGCAGTGACTAGAGATGATCTGAGTGGCTCATCTGAGCCCCAAGCTCGACAGCTCCCTGTTCTCCGTCCCTGAGAGTTTCATCTCTTTACTGAGATGCACTCACGGAATGCTTCCGATCCCCCAGGCTGCGGCTGTCTGTGCTGACAGTCATGACAGAGGTCTGTGGTTGGGGACCTTGAAGAGAGCCGTCTCTGGTTCTGGGGGAGGGTGGAGCTGAGCACCCAGGTGCTGTCCCTGCCAAGGGCAGCTCTACTGTTCTCTAGGGGCCCTCAGTTCTGTCCTCTGAAGCAGGATAGTGTGACAGGGGTCTCTAGGGTTACTGTTGGGAATGAGCGAACCCAAGAGGATGGAGCTCCTCAGGGTCTCTTTACGGGCCTCTCCTCTGATGACCACACCAGAAAGCAACCTCCTTCTGACAAAGCTGAAGGTAAAAAGCCGAAATGGATTTAACTACTTCCCCCTTTTCCTTCTGGGGAGCCTTGCTGATTGGCACACCCTAAACTGTGAGTCAGAGGCAGAAAAGAGAATTAAATTTTTTTTTTTTTTTAGAAAGAGAAAGACACATATACACACAGAGAAAAGGAATGGAAAAAAGAGTGGGAGGGAGGATTAAAAAAAAAAAAAAGCAACCCAAACCCTAAGCTCGTACAAGAACGGGAGAGGGGGTAGTAACTGCTTTATTGCCACTCCCCAGGAAGAAAGGGGAGGGTTTGAGCTTCTAGCTAAACCTTAAGACTTTCACTTCCCTCTTTCTTGCCCTCCCCAATCAACCCAACCATGCCCCCACAAAAAAACCCACCAAAACCCAAACCCCCAAAAAACCCCACAAAAATATCTTTAGGAGGAGGTCTGATTGAAGGTGCTTCCTAGCAGCTCTGGAGCCCAAGGCCTGAGAGGAGGGGCAGGAAGAGGGGAGGGGAGGAGCTGCTGAGTCGTCTCTTACTTGAGCTGTGGGTGAGGCTGGGGCTTCTGTGGTGGAGCAGCCGGGGGTGGCTGGACCTCTGCCAGGGAGCTGCCGCTGGAGGGTGCATCTCCGTGGGTGGTGGGGCCGCCCGGCCGCTGAAGAGCCGAGGAGGAGGAAGAAGAGGAGGAGGAGGAAGAAGAGGAAGGTGGCAGTGACGGTCCAGGGGGGAGCCGGCGTGGACGCAGCACCTTGCCTGGGGGTGGCATTCCTTGGGGTTGCCCAGGGCCCCCTAGGTTCAGTACAAGAAAAACTTCATAATTTAACCATATCAGAGGGTTTCCTTATTAGAATCTATGTCCCAAAGGGTGTGGCTATTTAATCACCAAAGGATAAGCTCTATGACAAGAAGCCACCCGAAGCTCTGAAGGGCTCCAGAGCGGGCCCCTGGTTACCCTCAGACGTCGCCGCTACATGCTCCTCCTCAGACTCACAGCGACTCAGTCACAACAGAAGTCGGAGTACTGGGAAGAAGCCATGGGATGAGCGGCCCCCATCAGAGGTGAGCTCTCTTACAGAAGGGCCCCAGACCACAGGGACCACCCTTCTCCCCCAGAGGTTCCTCAGGTACAGGCCAACCTGGCCCAGGGTGTACTAGGAGGTCTCAAGTTCCACACGGCACACACCGTGCAGGGCAGTGGAAAGAGCCCTGGTCTGGGGGTCAGAAAACCCAAGACATAGTCTATCAGCAGCTCCCTGAGCAAGTCAGCAGACTTCTCTGGACCTCGGTGTTTACAACCATCAAACTGTTAAAAATTAAGACCTAGTCTTAGTTACCTTTCAAGAGAGTAGTGTTTCAAAGATGACAATGGACAAGAAAGTTCTTCAAAAAGTATTCTGTGCCTTATGATCATCGATGATCACTGACTTACATTGTGTTTTTGGAGTTGGCCTTAGTCTGTCCTGCTCCATGCCTGCAGGTCTGATTGCCATACCCCCAGCAGGGCTTCCTTTCAGCATTAACTCATGCCCATGACTAGGACCTTTCATGTCCAGTTGCCTCTTAGTACCATCCTCAGGGGCTTCAGTCCCTCCCAGGTGTATGTGGTGAAATTCTCCAGAAATCCAAGTCCCATTCTCTCCCTGGAGATGCTGTGAGTACCACTTGGCAAAGAAGAGCCCCCCCCCCCCCCGCAAAAGGACCAGGATCCCCTTCTCCCAGCATGAGACAGAAAACCTTCTGGTGACCTGGAGATCTCATTTCTCAGTCTCAGTCCCAGAGTCCACGTTCACGTGCCCACTGGAAGGAGGTGGCTTACAGAAACTCAACGACAGCTAAGAGTTGTACTGTAACTTAGTTTTCTAGAAACACCAGGACACCTGTACCCTCTGGAGAGGCAGAACTGTATGTCTACACCATAGTACATCCATGATTGTAAGCCAGTTTCCCCGCTACACGGCATGGACTCCACTTTATCATCAATGACCAATTAATACCAGGGTGAGTTACATATAAATAAGTAAATAAGTATATTAATGAAATTTTGCATGTTGAAGAAGTTCTAAGTTCAAATCAGAAAACTAGTGAAGATGATAGATTAGCAGAGCATTTCATATTAACCAGTTTTTGCCTTTTCCAAAGTTTGACATCATTTGTATCAGCATTTTCTTGTAAAGTACTGCAGGTTGATAGCTCAGCCTCTTGTACCAGAAACCTGAGTGCTTTCCCAACTGTACAGAGATGCTTGAATAGCCAGAAACTTTACAACTTAACACTGAAGACAGATATAACTTTTCCTTTATTGCACATTAAGCTGTACAAGAGTCACAAAAGAGAGGTACTTCAATCACACTTCCAGCATTGGCTGAGGTTCTCCCAGCTGGATGGTACAAAAAAAGGCGACAACATCAGAAAAGAAGTGGGTACAAAACACCTGAACGGCAATCCTATACTGTGACACGGATGCCCCAGGCCACAGAGTTGTCCTTAGCATGCTGCCCGAGGGCACAGGACAGTGAGGGTGTGCTGTCTGCTTGTGTTTGGCCCTGGGAGGGAGCCCTAGTCCCTTTCTCCCTCACCTGACAGACCGTGGCTGACACCACCCTGGAGCCTGACTAAATTCACACGGCAGCTTCGTATTTGTGGCTCACAAATGTCACATGAAAAGCACCTGAATGTTCACACCGATCACATGCAAAGAAGCAACACCACTGTCAGCTCACCGCTTGGACAAAAATAACTTTAAAAAATAAAGTGTATTCCTCCATTCTGGGAAATGTTTCTTTATTCCTTTCTATCATTTCATCAGATTGGGAGGTATTTAAGGACCTGATTCTTATGCAACCCACCTGGAAGTGCTTAACTGCATATATATGTATATATTTACAACAGATCGACTACCATCAGCATCTACACCGTCTAAGGGAGGAATCGCGGACAAGAACATTCACACTCAGTGCATTTCCCTGTAGCTCAGAATTTGCCAGCAATCAAGACAGAAACCAGGGCACGTGCCCCTTGACACAGAAATCATGTTACACACCACCACCACCAGTTATTCCTCAAACTTGGCAATCCAGAAAGGTGACATGTCAGTACAGAAGTGAGAGGGAATGCAAAAGTAGAGCTAGAAGCACTTCTTCTAAAAGGCAAACTGCTGGCGTGAACTCCCACAGCCCATGGTGCTAGAGGAGGCCACTTGGTGCCCAATCCTGGTCTGGCCAGGACATGGCAAGATGAGGCACTGACCCGAGGCCTGGTCTAGTAACTGCCTCCTCATCCCTTCCCAGGAGCTGCATGTCGGAGGAAAGAGGACAAACGGGTGAGGGCTCTTGGTAAGAGCCACCACTGTGGAACCACGGCCCCAAACACACAAGCTAAAATCTGAGACAGTCCCTCTCAGGAAAGATAAAGCTCTTCATTCTCTGGACTCCGGAGGGCTTTTGGAACAGATGACAACTAAAGCAGGTGCCCACCTCAGAGTTCTGGAGGCAGTGTACCCACTCGAGGGAAACGGGACAGTTTCGATTCGCTCCCATGTCGTGATGCCTCAGGAGAGGCCAAGAGAAGAATGGTTGAATCCTTCCCAGACTTTCAGTAGCTCCCTGCCTTCTATGTCCCAAATTGCTAAAGAATCATCTCTGTACACAGTAAGCTTTGGGGAAAATGAAGCAGCCTCAGTTCCACAGAAGCGCACAGACGGCCAATTCAGAAACGGCAAAGTAGAAACAACTTGGACTAAGATGAACACAGGGAAAATACTCACAAGTTCACTTTGATATTGCACATCAGCGGCCCCATTTTTTTTTTTTTTGTCTAATCTCATAGCTAATTAGTTAATAATAAAACGAAGGGTACACTGGGATGTCAAATACAGGACACATTCCTGGAAATAGCTTATTCTTTATATTTCATGTCATCACTAAAAACACAAGAGCTCTACAGGCACGGCCAGCTTATTCACATAAACTCAAATGCACCAAATTTTAGCAAATGGCGAAAAAGATGGATGCCTTCAGATTCAACGGATGAAGCTACGGAAATTAGACCTCGAAAATCTCTTAAACTTCTATCTATTTACCCTAGTCATGCAGAAAGGAAGCAAAAAGCACAGTTCATTGAAGACCCCAAGCACACTCATGGAGGTAAGCAGGGGGTGGGGGGCAGTTTATCTGAGTCTGGGGGGAGAAGGAGGGGAGCTGGGTTTTATTTTGGTGGTCTTTGTTGCTCCCCTGTCCACCACCCCAGTCCTATTTCACCCCACATTATGTAATTAAAATATACTATCAAACCACCCAGAAGCTAGTCACACTGAACTTGGGAGAGGCACAATTCTTTTGTACACTGTTGACAAACAGCCCTGGAATCACAAGGTATACAGAGAAACATAAGTGAGCATTACAAGCACGAACAGGAACAGGTAAACAACCAGACAGAGGCGCTGACACTGCATAGGAAAAACACAGTCCAGTCAGCCTTGAAAAAATGCAGAAATGGCACCAGTGGGAGGGTCTGTTGCTCCCCTCCCCGCTTTCCTTTCTTTCCTTGTTTGTTTTTGGCTTAAAACTTCTGCTTTGAAAACTTAACTACCAATCACTTTAAGAAGCTTGGACTTGTTTTGGCCCTACTGCAATGCCATTACAGTCGAGAATATACTGTAAACAACCTTGGGGGGCTGGCCGCTGAGGTGGGGTCTTGCTCGAGTCCGGATCCTTAAGTGTTCCACTCTGGAAGACAAAAATGCAAAAGAGATACAAACAAAACTCCAAGCAGATTCCAAAGAGAAACCCTGTGGCTCTGTGGCAAGGCTGCAGAGGGATCTGGTGGGATCCAGCGGGATCTGGCCCAGGGGCTTCTGCTGTTCCGGAAACGCCTCAAAGGGACTCTCAGCCTCTGGGTTATCGCCGGGGCCCAAGTGTACGCAGTCTGGGGCTTAGAACCACTCTGACAGGGGTGTCTGACACCTCCTTACCCTCTTTTCATTTCACTCCCTTGTAGACACTGTTTCAAGAAGCTCTGAGACTTCCAACAGCATCTGGTTTCTTCTCTGGGGGCTACCCAAGGCCCAGCTCCCCTGGCACTCACAGGCCCAGCTTCCTGAGGAAGGATCAACACCAAACTCCCTAGAGTGGCTGGAGTGCCAGCGGGGGCTGCACCAGGTGGCTAGCCTAGACTTGGCTCACTTCTGTGGAGTTAACTCTGGGGTGGGATCAGCTCTGAGGCTGACTCAGGGGTCAGAGCCACTCTTTGGGCTGGGCTGGAACTCCCACAGGGAGGGACTTGAAGGAGGGGGCAGTCTTTTGTGTCCCAGGACCCTCCTTAACCAGAGGGAAGGAGTAAGATGTTAATGTTTGTAAAAGTGCTCAAGGCCAAGCTGTTTTTCCCTCTCAAACAGCATAATTGCATTTTACCCAACAACGTGGCTCTCCTCCCAGGCTTCCTCTCCTCCCAGCTGTGATTCTGATTATGCCCCAAGGGGATCAAAGATGCACGTGACTTCAGTTTGTCTAACATTTGTACCAAAGGCAGTGAGCATTTGGAGCTTGAATTTGGCAAGGGGGAAACGCTCTATGAAGCCTGGGGGCTGCCGAGTGTGCACATGGTGATGTCAAAGAGGGAGATTTGGGGGCTTCCCTGGTGGCGCAGTGGTTGAGAGTCCGCCTGCCGATGCAGGGGACACGGGTTCATGTCCCGGTCTGGGAGGATCCCACATGCCGCGGAGCGGCTGGGCCCGTGAGCCATGGCCGCTGAGCCTGCGCGTCCGGAGCCTGTGCTCCGCAACGGGAGAGGCCACAACAGTGAGAGGCCCGTGTACCGCAAAAAAAAAAAAAAAAAAAAAAAAAAAAAAAGAGGGAGATTCGGAGGCAAGGCTGTGAGAGGCTCAGCGTGTCTTCAGCACACCCCAGTTCCTCTTTCACTGCTCCTCTCCCTTGTGACAGGCACCCCCCAGCCCTACTCCCACATTAAAACTGTTCCCCATTCCCATGGGCCTCCGATCTGGCCTACAGGCCCGTTTTCAGCTCCACTACTGGGAGAGCAGAAGCGCTACCCTCTCCAGTATTATGGTCTGTTAATGACAGCACTGCCTAAAATTGTTCTACCAAGAGGATTTCAGATAGGAGGAGTCAGGGGGCCTTTGAAATGTCCTTGGTGCCACTGCATCAGAGGGTGCCCATTCTATCTACAATCCCGACCACTCACAGATCACAGCAAGAACACCCACACTTCCTTTCCTTTCTTCCAAGGACTTTCATGGGATCCACGAGGTGGGTCTGAACCCCGGCAATGAAACACCCACACCCAATAAGCCAGCTAGAGCCCACACCATCCAGTCAGCAATCAAGACCCATCAGTTTTTCCTTCTTGGCATCTAAGATTCACCATCTCCTCTTGACCAACTCTGGTCAGGCCTGTATCGTTTCCTGTTTAGACTACTAGAATAGTCTCGCAAATCTTTAGTCTCTTCTCCAATCGATGTTCTGGATACCTATTATCCTCTTAAACCCCTTCTCTAATTGTATCAGTTTACTGCTCTAAATAATTTATAGCTAACACTATATAGTGCTGGGTAACATGATGGACAATTTTATGCAGTATTTCCCTTAAACCTCACAACAGCTCTACGAGGTATCAACACCCCTAATTTTTAGATAAGGAAACTGAGGGCCAACTAAGGCAGGTAATTTGCCCAGGGTCATACAGAGGCAACTGGCATGTGAGCCCAGGCAGTCTGACCTTCTCTTCCCATTGCCCGCAGGATGACGTCCACAGTCTTCAGGCTGACACCAGAAACCTGCTTCAGCACGGGTGGACTGGCCCTTCTAGCCTCTCTCCCTCATGTGCTAAGCCTACCTGACCCTTTACTGTTTATTCTCTAGTCTAGGCCACTCCAGTGTTTATGCTAAGTACCCTCCAGAAATACCTTTTCTCCTTTTCTACCAATCCAGCCCAACACATCCTGGAGGTCTAAGTCAAATTCTACCTCATCCATGAACTCTCTCCTCTGATTGTCCCTTTCAATTCTGATCTCCTCTCTGAAGTCCTATAATAGCCCTTAATAGACTGTCTTACTATCCTGAAGACTGGGATGGTGCTTCTAGGGAGGCTGCCAGATCCTTGAGGGCATGGGCTGTGAGTCTTCATCTTCTCATGAATTCCTAACAATTACAGTGCCCATTTATTTCCAAAGAAAAATTGGGATATATGGTCTGATATGGTAACTATTTAATAAAAAGGTAAAAATACTTAAACTTGGGAGTATTTTGGAAAATTTAAGACTATCGCCATTTTACCAATGTCATCGAGCACAGGACTGAGCACATAAGAGGTCCTTGATAAATGCTTCTTAGATAAATGACCAGGCGACAACAGTGAAGTCCCAAACGGAGTAGAGCGTAGGTCTTTTATGAGGAAAACGCTGTTAAACCATAGATGTGAAACCACCGTATTTGATGTCAACTCTGATGGGCAGCTCTGAAAATGCTCCGGTTAGTGAATTAAACATGAGGCCTGCTACATGTGCCTGCATATTAGGTGCAGAAGGGAAAGTCAAAACAAGTCTCAAAGCAGCAGAAATTGTTTCCTTTTCTTACATCAAGCCTGAGTAATCCAGTCATGGTAGGGATACTTCAGTCCCAAGAGCTCTTTCCCATTGTGAGCTCTTCTTTCTTTTGGCCTGGCTGCCAACTGGAAGAGAAGTCTGCAGGATGGTGTTTGGTAATTAATGGGCGCACAGGATACCAGGGCTGCCTTTTTACTCAAGCTGGGTGCCAACCCCACCCAACACACACACACACACACACACACACACACACACTGCTGTTGGGTCTCCAATAGTAAGTCTTTAAGATTGGGCAGCAGAGTGACTGAGGAATTTGGGCTTTGGGGTTAGGAAGACGGTGGGTTAAATCTCAATCTCCCACTTACTAGCTTTGTGACATCGGGCAAGTCATTTTCCCCCCTGCACCTGCCTTTCTTCAAATGGTTTCTATGATATAAAGTGAGGTTACCTATTTATCTACCTACTTACCTACCTACCTATCTATCTATTGACACATCTATCGAGATATCTATAAGTACCTGTTCCTGGCAGGTGCTACAAAAGATATGACAAATGATGGTAATGGTGATGCTGACGGGGCCTTTTCCTCTGAAGCTTTGTTGCTTCTTAGGTCTCACTCTCATAATGGAATACCCCCTCATACAGTTTGTGCAGCCACTAGGGGCATTTGCCAGTCCCCTCCGCCAGGGCCTCACTTTGTACCACTGACAGCTGCCAGTGATTCACCTCAGACACTGATCAAGAGTAGCTTAAGATGCTCTCCTCCCAGAGAATTGTTATTTTCAGAGATGGTTATGGAAGACCATAGGGCACAAGGGCAGAAGAAGGGCCAGTGGGCAAAAGCTCCAAAAGGTAGACTTTCACTTACAGGAAGAACTTCCTATAGTAAAAACAGTGGAAGAGGCTGTCTTGGGAGATGGGTATGTTCCTGCAGAGGCTAGAGAATTACCTGACAAAGATACAGTAGGGAATATTCCTTTATTGAATATGAAATAGATTAGATGAACACTACAGTTTATCTTCCAACTCTGAGAACCTATGAGTCCAGGAAAAACTTTTAAAATCCCACAGATTAAGCTCTGATGGGGAAACTCACAGCATGAGCTGATAGGGGTAATCATACCATGAAGCCTGGTCCTGGCTCTCCTCAGCCTCAGAAATATACAAACGAGACACCCAAGGATGAACTGAGCCCAAAAGTTCCCTTCCAAAAGCTTCAGGGGAAGAGCTCCCAGAAACTTCCTTTGCACTGGAGCCTGGGAATGTGCCTTGGCCACCCCTGTCTGGCGCCTAGGGAGCTTCTCCTGCCCCCGCCCCCTGGAGCCTGTGGACTGAAGACTTCCCAGGGGTTATGGGAGCCAGGAGAGTCCCCCAGGACTGTCCCTTGCCAGGCTGAGACTCTCTGGCCCTGCCTACAAGCCTTCTGTCTGCTGGGGCTGGGGGCCTATTCCCTATGGGGTTTGGCTACCATGGAATCTGTCTCCAGTCACCAAGAGCCGCCTGGGATGCCGCATTCCACAGAAGTCTGGCCACTCTGGCGTCACTGCCAAAGTCTGGCCTGTAGCCAGCCCACAGCAGGAACTCAGGGCCAGATTGAGCTGCAGCATTTCCCTCAGGAAGCTGAGTTGACTCAAACAGGTAAGAATGTGAGATCCGATGCTTGTGCCCAGCTGCACACAAAAAAGGAGAACAAATGGCCTTAGAGCTGCATAAGGAAAACCCCCAAACAACCCTGGGCTTAGAGAAAGACGACAGGCTCAGAGGGTGTCAGCTTGTCATGCTGCTGCCAAAAATGTGATGCAGCTGGAGGTGCATCAGTGTCCCAGCGAGGGGAGGTCACAGGTCCACTGCTCTTTTGGCTGATAAGCCTCACAAGAGAGCACTGGAATCATCAGTTCTGGGTACCTTTTTTAAAGTGGACACCAGTGGAATAAAATGGGTACATGGAGCAGACAGGATGGTGAGAAGTGTGAAATGACATCTCTCCTCATGGGACTTTGGGCAAGTTACTCAATCTCTGAGTCTCAGTTTCCCAAATGAGCCAAGTCTAAGGATTAAATGCCATAACTGGGGAAGCCTCCAGGACGGAATAGAAGATCAAAGTTAGTCAAATGTAAATCTGATCAAGGTCAAGGGCTGGTGTGGATAGTAGTGAGCCTCCTGGCGTTAGTGTTTAAGCAGAGCCTGGACAAACTGTCAGAGATGCTGTGGATGGGCTCTTGCAGTCGCAGGCAGGCAACTTCTGCAGGATCTTCTGGCTCTGGGCTTCCATGAAGCCCTTCATACACTTTTCGGTTCTTTAGGTGTCTGTGGTATGAGACAAGGCCTCCTTAGCTGTGGAGTCCTGAGCCCAGCGAGAACGCAGGGAGGTGTCCTGCAGGCACAGGCTTTGAGGGGAGTGTGCTGCTGCTCCCCACCCAAGCCGACTGGGCTCGGGTCCCGCTATGCTGAGGCCACTGGCCTTAGTGACCAGGGAAGCCAGGGAGAGGAGAGCAGGAGAGAGCTGGTGAAGCACGGGTGCCTCCAGGTTGGGAGGTCCAGCACGGGGCTGTATGAGGAGGAGGGCGAGGGTTCCCCCCACACAGCACAAGGGCCAGCTCTCTCCATTCTTACCATCTGTATGCTCTGGTGGAACATCAAAAGGGCACAGAGCAGGTTACTGCAGAGCGTCCTTGGAACTGGGGACCAGAAGATCCAGCTCTCCTGCTTATAAGCTGTGTGACCTTGGACAAATCATTGGCATTCTCTTTGCTGATATGTAAAACAGAGTCAGAAATACCAGCTCAAACCGTCTCACGTAAAGGTTATGAGGTTTAAAATAATGGCTGTGCTTTGTAAGTCATAAAGTGCCAGGTAAAGTAATGATATGAGCATCATTACTATTATGTGAATAATAGTTATCAATACAAAGGAATGACGCTTTAATGGTAGGATTTCATGCATCAGTGGAGAAGATATTGTTGGGTGGTTTCCTGTCACCTGGTGCACAGTAGTTTAGGGTGGGCGGGGTAGGGTGTGGACTCTGGGCTAAGCTGTGCCGTGCCCTCTGTGTATCACTGACTTGTCCCAGCGAGGTCCCTGAAGATGCAGAAAAGTCACTTCAAAAGCAGTAAATGTCAGCTCTTGAGCTGACTGGAAAGGAAAGCACGGGTCTGGGCGAGAAACCAAGTCCACGGTTGAGGGTTTGTGGGGTTTTGCCAAAGGCACCTTTAATTTGCCATCCTGTGGCTTTCAGCAGACAAGCTGGGAGAGAGGAGCTCCTATCTAAGGTCCCAGCAGGCTGGAAAGCTGAGGAAGGAAAGACATTGACTCAACTCTTGAGAGCTGCTGGCCTGAGTCCAGCTGCCCCACCATGGAGGAAAGCCTGTGCTTGCTCAGCATATCTGAGACAGGAAATTGAGAAAGGGTCTCAGGGTCTGGCCCCAGGAAAGAGGCCAGGCCAAGCGCCTCGCCGGACACGCCACAGGGCTATTCTGATCAGCTCCCCAGGCCCCACTCCCCCGGTCCAGGACCCCAGGGGGAATGAGGCAGCGGGAAGGAATGCGGTCGGGAGGCTGTAGGTTCAGCCAGAGCAAAGGGGACAGCGTGTTTTCAGGCACCTTGGGACCTTTCTGGGATCACTCCTGCAGTCCCCAGTGCCCAGCTGCCTTCTTCTGAAAGGGTATAAAAGGCACCCAAGAATGAGCTCCTCCTCCTTTTGTGAGGGGAATTGCTGCTCCAAGGGCAGCACTCATCGGATTGGAGCCCTCCCATAATCAGTGATTTCCTAACGACACAAGAAATGTCCTGTGGGGCGGTCCATGAGACCTATGGGGACCCAGAGGGCCAGGTCACCCGAGGTCAGAATGTCAGCTACAAGTGATTAAAGATGTCCCTTAAAAGTTAAGACAGCCCCAAAATAGTCAGTTTCCCTGAATAGTCTGTTAAGGGACCTGGTCACTAGTGACTTTATCTGAACCTGCCTCAAATCTCACATTTTCAGCTTATACTCACAGGGGAACAAATTCCCTAAAGCAGTCCAGCTGTGGGAAGCAGGAAGGCCTTTCTTTGAAATTTACTTCTTCTAAACTGAATGAAGCCCTCTTAGTCCCGTGTTTGGGATCTGAGTTGTGTTTCCTCCTTAACTGCATGGCCCTTTAGACTCCAATGAAACCCCTTCTCAATCTTGGTCTCCTGGTACTCAAGAGACTTCATCTTTATGAGCTCTTTGTAGCTTGAAAGACCTGGCTGGAAAGGTTTTTGAGTATGTCTTTAGACCAGAGAGCCAGTGAAAAAGGACTTGCATAATGCCCCGGCAGAGGCCAGAGGTTATCAGGCCTCAGTCCTTCAATTCGGAACACTCATCACTGCCTTTCCCAGGTCTGTGGCTAGCACACGGCCTGGATCACAGCATCTTAGATCTGGAAGGAGATTTTTAAAAGCTGCCTGTTCCAACAGCCCTAGCCCCCAGCCCAGCATTTCACAATGTGCTGACAAGTGGCTTGGACATCAGCAGTGACGCGGCAGCCACATACCGCTTTCCCGAGCAGCCATTTCCTCTCTTAGCATCAGAGACTTTACTCACGTCTTCCAGTAGGTTTGCGTTTGGCACCAGTTCTGCCCCATGACAGCTGCTGGAGAGCTGAAGATACTGAGTCATGGGCTCCTTGAGACTACTGCTGCTTCACGACAGCCCCTTTAACTTTTACTCATAGAACAGATCTGCCAAATGCCTCAACCTCTAGGTCTCTCTCCTCTGAGCACTGTCCAGTTAGAGTTCGTCCTTGTTATGCTGTGACCCTCAGACTGGAAGCAACATTGGAGGTGTGCTCTGATCAGCTCAGGATCGGGGAGGAGCCTCATCTTCCTCCTGGACACATTATGTGTATTAATGTTTCCAAAGGCTGAATCTTAGAATCACTCCTCATGGGTCTAACCCATAGCCAAATAGAAAGCCAATGGTGTCTGAAATCCCTTCATTAGCAATTCAGCCCTTTGGCTCTGGAAGATTTTACAGGAAAATAAAAAGGGAGCCATGTAATGGGAAATGAAAACAGACTAGCCGCATGAAGAGCCCTAGGACACCACCTCTGCCGGCATGACCTGAAAGCTCTGTCCACCTGCAGTTCTCTCCCTGGTTCCCCCGAGTCTCAGAAGTAGCACCTCTCCAGAGCCCCAGGATGTAAGGCCCAGCTCAGATTCCAGATGACAGACCCCAGATCAGTGAGTGTGACGGAGACGGGAGAGCAGGCCTACAGGGAGGAGGTTCTGTAGGTAAATAGCCTAGAGGCTTTGGCCACCACTGGCCACCAGGTGTCACTGCCACCTTGAGAACAGTATCCCTAAGGCACTCCAGAGTAGAGGGTCCTTTGCCATGGCCAACTCTCAGGGCAGCCCTAAAGCCGGCAGGCCAGCCAGGCTGAGGCCAAGCTGTCATCAGCCAGAGAAGGCTTTGCCACTCACCCCCTCCCTGCTCGTAGAGACTTAGCGCCTCTTACACCCTCAGAACTGGGCACAGCAGGTGGCCTGGGCCCAGCCCCATGACTTTGCTTTCTGTTTTCTATAATTAAGCCACTTTGGTCTAGGCGGTTGGCTGACAACAAGAGAAGGGAGGCCCTCTGCTCACCTCCCCTGTCCCTAACCTCCTTTAGGCTCTCTTTTAGAGTCAAAGAAATGAAAGCTTTAATGGGGGAGCTGTAGGCAAGGATAGAGAGGGAGAAAGAGAGAAAGGTAGACAAATGGCTAGTCGTAAGTCTGTCCTGGTCTTGACCTAGAATACTGGGCAAGAAGCAGTATCTAGGGCTTGTGACTCAGGCCAGAAGCTCTCGCAGCCTGAGCTGCCAGAGCCACAGAAGAAAGAGGCCAGCAAGAGGGGCCTGACCGTGAGGTGTGGAACGTGAGTTAGTGGCAGCACTGAGGGCTCAGCTCGCCATTCAAAGTCCTGGTGGGGACCTAGGTGGCAGGCTCTGGTTTACATCTCTTCCATTTGCACTCTACTAAAATTGTTCATAGAATCCCGACACCAACTCCAATATGCTGCTAGGGCTGTTAAAGACACTTATTCCAACCAGGAGCTCGTCCAACAAATATGTATTGCAATGGCAGATCAAGGGAGGGGTAGGTGGGAGTGGTTTATCACTGTTGTTTATACAGAATTGCTGTCACATGGTGATAATAAAAAGCAGCAGATTAGTTTTGTTATTGTTGTTCAACTTTCCTACCCACGATTGACTGTACCTGGGCAGACCATGCCCCCACCCCTCCTTAGTGTACCCAGGGTACACATCCAGTGGCTGCCAGGGGCTGGCTACTCTGCCAGACCTGAGGGACACAGCAGTGAACAAGCCCTACTCTTGAGGCACCGACATTCTAGTGGAAGAGACAAAGAAACACAGATGAGAATGATTGTAGCTGATAGCAAGTGATGTGCAGAAAATTAAAAAAGGGAGGGGTGGAAGCCAGTGACTAGGTGGCAACTTTGGATTGGAGGGTTTAGGAAATATGTTATACAACCATGAAAGAGGCAGCCATGCAAAAATACAGGAAGACCACCTCAGAGAGAAGACACAGCTAATGCAAAGGCCCTTACCAGCATGGCGAGGGCACAGTGAGCTAGGATGGTATGAGGGCACTGCATTTATCACTGTGGCCCTAAGTCTATTAACTAGTTTTAAGCACATACTTTGGGGTAGGCCTGTGCTAGTCAGTGAAAACACAGACAAATAAGGCTTGAAAGTATTTGAGAGACATTTGCTAAATTAATTTAATTATGTATGTAGTAAAGAATTTGGTCTTGCCCAAAGACAGATCTGGCCTTTACTCATACCCCCCTCCCTCCTTGGAAAGTAGCCTCTAAACTCTTGGAATTTCCTGAGTGACAGGAGTGTCTCTGTTATTCAAGGTGGCGGCCCCTCAGCCCACCTGATGGTGCATGATAATGAGGTGACTCATGTTGGGCCCCTCAGGCCCCTTGGTATTAGACTGACCTCCAGGGAGGGGAAAGTTGGAGACTGAGTTCAAGGAGGTGATCAATCAAGCAAGCCTACAAAATGAAACCCCAACAAAAACTCTGAACACTGAAATTCAGGTGAGCTTCCCTGGTTGGCAACACTCCATGTGCCTTATCACATATGGATGCCACAGGATAATGCATCCTAAGGACAAAAGCAGTTTTGTGTTTGGAACCCTCCCAGACTCTGCCTTATGCATCCTTCTTTCACTTATTTTTGACCTGTGTCCTTTCCCGTAATACACCTGTGAGTATAATAGCTGTCAGGAAGTTCTGTGAGTCCTTCCAGAGAATTACTGAACCCGAGGGTGGTTTGGGGAACTATCTGAACTTCCTGCTGCTGTGAGGAGTGAGGGTAGTCTTGTGGAGGACTTAAGGGCCTTTAGACTTTGCAGCTGGGCTGACTCCAGGTTTCATGTGACCTTAGAATTGAAAGGGATCTGAAGATCATCTAATCCAATTCCATTTTATAGGTGAGGAAACAGGTCTAGAGATGGGAACTGACTTACCCACAGTCACGTAACGTCACGGCAGAGTGGGACTAGCCCCTGAGTGTCTTGACTCCCAGCGTGGTGTGCTTTCCACAGTTTTACAGTTTCTGTTGTAACTTCAAATGTGAGGCTCAGCAGAGAAAAACTTACCCTGAAGCCAGACTGGCTTTGCTACAAGGAAGTTTTGCAGGTGTGCCTATATTTAGGGAAGCTCATTCCCTACCAGGTTTCCTGCCTTGACTCTGACATATTTCTCTTTAAAATATTTAAGCTGAAATATGTAATGTTTACAAAGTAAGGGACTTATATGAAAGAAGAATCAAAGCTTTCATTGGGTGAAAACACATTTTTTGGTAAATTCTTTCTTTTTTATTGAACTTCTATCATTTTCATATAATCTAAATTTTATAGTTAGAAGAGATCTTAGCGATTTTTTCTGGTTCAACCCTTCATTATACATGCAAAGATGCTGGGGCAGAGAAATAGAAAGAAATCTACCAAGCTGACCTGGTGAGTCAGTGGCAAGGACAGGCTGAAATCAGGTCTCCTGACTCTCAGCGTAGCCTTCATTCAAGTCAGGATGATTTCCCTTTAGCAGGCCAAGACAGTGTTGCACACATGTATAAAAGTACTTAAGCAACCCTCACAGAATCCCAAAGCAGCTTATTTTTGCTTATCTTGCCTGGGCAGCATCAGGCTCTCTTACTCTGTCATAAATTCTTTAAGCAGCTACCAGATATTCTCTGTATTTCTCAGTGGGTAAGGGGGGAAGGGGGCTCTTGTCACTTTTCCTCTAGAGCAGGAATGAACATCAATCTGCCAATCCCATCACTGAGACAGTGTGGACTAAAAGGCAAGACTAGGACTCAAACACCTTGATTCCATCAGATTTACAAAATCATAAAATCTACTGCAGGCCTCATATTATTTTAACCGGGAAAATCTTTTTATCACCTCTAGTTAAGTACAATATTCAAATAATGGCCTTGTTTCTCTAACAAGCAACTAAGGTGTGTTCTCCTAATTACCCTACCTAATTATCTAGTGACTACATTCCTGAAGCACAGGAACAGATTCTTGCACTTGGTCAGAGGCCCCCAGAGTGTGAGCCACCTATAGAAGGTGTGAAACAAACACAAGAGCTAATCTATGGTAACATCCCGCCACATGGGGCCACTCTCAACTTGGATACCCAAAGACAGCACAGATGTTTCTATGTTTCTATGCTATGATTCTGTGATGTTCAAATGATGAGAAGATAAATGTGGGCTAATTTGCTTCTATACTAAATAATCCAGACTATTTTATCTTGTTTGTTTTTTTTTTTTTTTTTTTGCCCTCTCCCCCTCCTTTTCTTCTTTCTTACTGAAAGATTTCAAGAATCCAATTACTTGGCTCCTGATGGCACTATAATCCCAGCACTGATCTTTAGAAAAGGGAGCGATGATCTCAAAGCCTAAGGCTGTAGGGAACCCACACCCAGAGGCTGCTTACGTAACAACACAGGTAGCCTTTCCTGAGCATTTACCATGTGCTATGCCATGTGTTAGGTTCTTCACTTCATCTGATCCTTGTAACAGCCCTAGAAAATAAGGCTGTTTTTAGATCTCTCCTGAGCCACAGATACGGTCCTCGTTCAAGGTCACAAAGCTAGTAAATGGAGGGTCCAGGATTCAAATTTGGATAGTTTCTGCTTCAAAACCCACATTCTGAATCACTATTCTATTCCACCTCCCTAACTGAAGTAGGATCTCGAAAGCAAGATTGCTGAGAGATTTTCATTATAAGGGATAAAACCTGAGCCCTGGAAAGGGTAGTAACTTCCCCCCAGAGTCACACAGCTGTTTAGGGGAAGAGCTAGTCTAGGACTCAGTTCTTGGATTCATTGTCCCAAGTTCTTACTACTCTATTATATGGTGGAGAGAAGAGTTTGGCGATATTTTTGAAAAATGAGCTACCTCCTACATGACTGTCTTTAGCCCACTCTAGTGCCACAGGGCCTGAGGTTTCACAAACACCTCATTGTGGATTTCCCACTAGACCTGCAGCTGGAATACTGTCACTGTGAATGTGACTGCCCGGAGTCACACACCACAGTCAACTGGAGAAAGCGGCCTCGTCTCCCTCAGGAAGGAAAGCAGAACTCGAATATGAGTTTTACCTTGTCACTCTCGCTCAGAAGGAGGGACCTGACTCTCCCCTCTCTCCAGACCAAGAGATCTGTCAGAATCACCCTTCTTTCTCTACAAATGCGGCAGACCTCTCAGGCAGTGAACAAGTAATGAGAGATCTGATCCAGCCCTTCCTCAGATACCTCCCAGTTTAAAAGTCCCAGGGGAAACAGGTTCTAGTTCCCTGGAGTCTTCAAGTTCAGAGGGAAGAGAGCCAGTACTCCATCTCTGGACAGTTCTATAGCTGATCCTGCAGCTTGCTAATGAGAAGGTTTCTATAAGGGGTGGTAGAAGATAATCAGGTGTCCAAAGGGGAGGGAAGGGAAAGAGAGGGAGAAGGAAAAGACTACACAGAGCCCATGCAGGCCTATGGGTGTGTGACCTCTGCTCCATCCTAGAGCCACCAGTCCAGAGCAGTGGGCTTGACAATGGTTCTTGGCTCTCCTCTGTCTCTTCCCTGCTTACCTGTGGCTGCTGAGTGGTTAAGGGTCTCTGAGGAGACAGGATAGGGGTCCTGGACAGCAGCTGGTTCATCTTGCTGATGACCAGTTCGGTGATGAGCTGTCTGTCCTCCACTTGGTGTTCCCCAATCAGCGGCATACTACAGTCCATGACCTGGTGGAGGAAGTGGCCCAGATTAGGAAAGGGCCTGGAAACATCCAAGGCCTGGTACAGTCGTTCAGAATGAGCAGGACTTAAGCCAGCAGAGAGAGGTTGGGGTGAAGTTGGTGCTTTTGTCTTCGGCTGGAAGCATGTTCCTTTGCATATATTGGCCTTTATCCCCTTCTCCTGCAAGCCTTTGCCTTGGGCCTCCCCCAGACTTCACCCATGCCAAGGCTCAGTGAGACTTCAGTCTGGTGGCTGAAGGTAGTGGGGAGAAAGAGAGAGCAAGGAGAGAGGATGCCTTCCCTTTTCACCACCAATCCAATTTTTCCTGTACCTCAAGGTCCAGGTCAATGTTCCTCCTTTAGGGAGTGTCTGCTTGCCCAGGATCATAGACTCTGTAGTCCAACTCTCTCATTCACGGATAAGAAAACTGAGACCCACCGAGAGGTGGAAGGTATGACCATCCAGAAGTTACATGCCTAGCAGACCATGGAGTAGATGACGAAGCCCACTTTGGGCTCCTGAAATGAATCCTCTGCAAATACCACCAATTCTTGGCAAGGAGCCTCTCCTGCTCCTGGGAAGACTGGACGGGAATGTGTGTGAAAGACCATATGGCCACTGACTCTCCCTTTAATACAGGAAAAGAGTCAGCAAAATTGTGCCAGGGGCTCAGGCTGAGTCAAGTGTCTCAAGGCTCAGAGAAGGGCTAAGAAGAATCTCCTGCACCCAGGAGACCTGAGTTCTAGTCCAGGCTGAGACACCGATTCACTATGTAGCCTTAGGCACATGTTCATGGCATTAGGCCTCAGATGTCTCACTGGCAAAATGAGCAGACTGGACCAAATGGTTCCCAAGACCAGCTTCCTGAGACCAAGAATGGCAAAACCACTAAAGTCTTCCCAGAGGAGTGGCAGGCTAGGACCTAGGAACCCAAGTCTGGCATCTCTTACCAATGGTGTGGGTCAGCCTAGCTGGTTAGAAATAATATCTCCCACTGGCAGGTGTGTTTTTGCTATGCATACCCCCTGTCATCTGGAAACCTTCCCAGGGCTCAGAAGACTCTAACATAAATGCAGTCTGTGCTGCCCATGTAAGTCTCAAGCCAAAAGCCTGGCCTCCAGCCTGGGGGATTGTCTCTTACTGAGATACTGTGTGGGCCAGACTCACCTCAAAAATGTAGTCTTTCCCATCTTTGCCATGTACAGCTTTGACAGCACAGATGTCCAGGCCACCAAACATCTCAGAGCAGGTGTCCACCCACAGCTTGTACCTGGAGGGGAAGGGAAAGGTGTCCCGAGGCTGGGGCATTAGTCCCATGCTCTCCTTGCTGTCTCTACCTCTCCCAGCCCCCACCCCATCCCTCCCGCCCTCCACCCCCATCAAATACACTGCCTTGTCTACAGGGCCCTCCTGCTTTGCTTTCCAGATCCTACCTGCCTTCCCAAGCTCAGGACAGGTCTCACCTACTCCAGGTGGCCTTGCTTGGCCATGCCAGCCCACAGTAACTCCTCCTTTCCTGGACCTTCTATGGCATGTCTGGTCTTTATCTCCACAATTCAGCACATAACCCATTCCTGCCTGATCTTGTTAACTGGGTGCTTGGGCCTTTGTGTTCCATCTGTCTGGCCTGATCAGAGGCTCCCTTTGGGCAGGGCTCATTTCTTACACCTCCTCATCTAGGGCCGCCTCCCCTTACTTACCTGTCTGACATGGCGATCTGCTCCAGCATTGCAGAGCCAGTGTTTGTCTTCCAGTTCCCTGAGATCGACGTCCTCCTACAACAAGGTCCCGCCAGGACAGGACAGACAGTGAGCCGGGCCAGCAAGAGGAGGGCTCACCACCACTTTTCCCACCTGCTTCTCCCGCAGAGAGCCGGGGGCCTGTCTGCTGAGCCTAGAGCCAGGCTGCCTCCACCAACCCCGGCCTGCAATGCCCTCCTCCTTTCTACAAGAGTCCCACCCAGACTGCTCTGGCTCCACGGAGCCTTCCCTGATCCTTTCAACCAGATGAGCACTTGCTCTCTTTAGAACACCTAGAGGACTTTGCCTGCACCTCACTTAAAATCCTGCGTCTACTTTTTACTTTAGTTATTTGAGCTAAGTCTTCTGTCCACAAGTCCATTAATCACTTGAGGGTATATATTTTGTCTTGTATTCCCAGCAGCCTACCCACTTGGTATCTCGGCTGAGTTGGTGTATACAAACTGAATTCTATTGATCCTGGAAATACCCTCAGGGTTCCTGTGAATAGCTCCCCATGGCTTCCTTACTAGCTCACTTATCCATTCAGTAGTTACTTTTGAGGGCCTACAGTATCAGCAACATGGCTCTGGACAAGTCAGTTAACCTCTTCAGGCTTGAGCTGCCTCATCCATCACGTGGAGCTGATGGAATCGAGTCCCCAACCCCTTCCCTTCCGTGCCCTCTGCACCCTCCCTCCAAGAGCATGTGTTAGAGGCAACTAGTCTTGGACGAAATAGGAGGCAGGTGACCTGGTTTCTGGTTCTGCATTTGCTCTTGACTGGCTGGATGACCTTGGGTGAATCACTTCACCTCTCTGCGCCTCCCTTATCCCTATGTAAACACAGGGTTGTCATGAGGACCAACGGATACAGTTTTAAATAAACTGTAAAATACCAAAAATATGGTTTTTAAATTATTAGTCTTCACTCAGACATAGTCAAGAGGAAGGGGATGGCCTAGGGGACAGAAAAGCCCTGCTCAACTACTGACAGAGTCCTTCACCTGCTGTCACTCACTATGACTGAAGACTGGATGATGTGCTTCTCTGCTCAGCAGTTCTCAGGAGTATTCTCGCAGAGATCTGATTTCAGACACTGAGAAACCGAGACACACGCCTGGTACTTCAGAGCCCTGAGCCAGCCCAGTGAGCCGACCGATATGGCAGTAACAGCTCCTCACATCTGTAAAGCACTGACTACCTTCCAAGGTTCTTCCTTCCCAAATCCCTTGCCAGAGCCTCACTGCAACTGCCCTGTTGTGAGTAGGCTGCGATTCCTGCCCCCACTTTACAGACAAGGAGATGAAGACGCAGAAAGGTTAGATGACTTGTCCAGCATTGTATATCTAGTCAAAGTAGACACAAGATAAAGACTCAGGACTCTTGGTTCCTTCATTGTGCTGCGCTTTTACCTACACCCCACTACCTAGTTCAGAAAAGACAAACAACTGACAGCTGAGTGGCTTGCAAAATATGAACAGAAACACAAAGACAGATCATAGTAAAAATAATGCTGTCTTCCTAACACTGGTGGTTCACAGGTGTGTTCCTGTGGTGAGGCTGGACTCCTCAAGGACAGGGGCAGAGAGTCCCTCACTTCCATGTCCCCAGCACAAGGCCACGGTACATAATAGGGTCTCAGAAACTTTAAGTAATAATAATGTCCCTTATACTTTACACTTTTCTCTAACAACAGGATGCAGGGCACAGATCCATGCAGGCTACCTGGGGCACATGGGAGCAGAAGGGAAACTGAGAAGCCATTTAGGGAGACGCGCAGGTCATCCGACCTCCACAGAGGGACCCACATTACTGCCTACTGACAGCAGAGCAGGAGCGGCGCATTCTTTCCACCGACTGTGGCTGCCTCTAGGTCTCTAGGGTGAGGGCTGGGGGAGGAGGGAAGAATCTCAAACCTTATCTTGACTATTGCCAAGTCAGTTCTTTCTTCTGAGAGCAACAGAATGGCCAAAAGTTTGGGGAAGAGGAGCTGAGAGGGCCTAAACATTCCCCCAAATAACTGAGGGTCCCTTGCAAATAAAAAAGTAAGTAAATGGTCATCATCAAAAAATCTACAAACAATAAATGCTGGAGAGGGTGTGGAGAAAAGGGAACCCTCTTGCATTGTGGGTGGGAATGTAAATTGATACAGCCACTATGGAGAATAGTATGGAGGTTCTTTAAAAAACTAAAAATAGAACTACCAGATGACCCAGCAACCACACTACTAGGCATATACCCTGAGAAAACCATAATTCAAAAAGAGACATGTACCACAATGTTCATTGCAGCTCTATTTACAATAGCCAGGACATGGAAGCAACCTAAATGTCCATGGACAGATGAATGGATAAAGAAGATGTGGCACATATAGACAATGGAACATGTACTCAGTCATAAAAAGAAACGAAATTGAGTTATTTGTAGTGAGGTGGATGGACCTAGAGTCTGTCATACAGAGTGAAGTAAGTCAGAAAGAGAAAAACAAATACTGTATGCTAACACATATATATGAAATCTAAAAAAAAAAAAGGTTCTGAAGAACCTAGGGGCAGGACAGGAATAAAGACGCAGACATAGAGAATGGACTTGAGGATATGGGGAGGGGGAAGGGTAAGCTGGGACGAAGTGAGAGAGTGGCATGGACATATATACACTACCAAATGTAAAACAGATAGCTAGTGGGAAGCAGCCGCATAGCACAGGGAGATCAGCTCTGTGCTTTGTGACCACCTAGAGGGGTGGGATAGGGAGGGTGGGAGGGAGACGCAAGAGGAGGAGGATATGGGGAAGTGTATGCATATGACTGATTCACTTTGCTGTGCAACAGAAACTAACACAGTATTGTGAAGCAATTATACTCCAATAAAGATTTACTAAAAAAAAAAATTATAAACTTAAAAATAGTAGGAATTGGGTGAATAAAGGTAAAAAAGATTCTGTGCTTCAGTTCTTCACAAGGGCTCTTCCCTGCATACTTATTGGGGGCCTACTACATGCCTGCTACTGTACAAGGAAGCAGGGCCACAGAGATGACTCCGGTTCTGCCTAGAGAGCTCAGAGGAGCGTGGTACAAATACCCAACGTGTGAAAAGCGCTCAGCTAGAGGTGTGCAAAGGGTTACAAGAAGGGAGTGCAGGGAAGGGACTCCTAACTAACTCCAGGGGTGGGGAGTATACGCACTAAAAGGAAAGATGAGGGAAGAAAAATGAAAATAGTTGGTGAGAGAGGGATGCTGCTCCACCCTGACATCTGCTCAAGTCCTGAGTGGCAAAGATCAAATTCATATATTGTAATGTTCTCTCTTTGTAAAGAAAAACACTACCTTAACATTTTTTACAGTGTGAAGTTAATATTTCCAAAATTGGACTTGTAAGCCATTTGCATTCTTATGTATTTTATGGAAGATCAGGTAGTCTTGAAATCTTTTCTTTTTCTAAATTGTACTGGAGGAAACGTTTACCTTTCCATTCTGGCAAATGGACAGTTACATGGAGAAGTCATCTATTCTCATAACCACTAGGCTTTTAATGTTCTTTAGTGTTTGCAGGGCTATATCGTTACGTCAGGAGTTTCTTAACTTTTTCTGTGCTCTGGCCGCCTAGTGAAGCCTATGGATTCCTTTCAATGTGTAAAATATGTAAGACGTGTGAATGTAAAATAAACCACACAGGACAACAAAGGAACTCAATTATTTAAAAGAATTTACCAAAAGAGTTATCAAAAAAAATAAACAAATCTCAGATCAGTAAAAAATGTTTCTTCGTAAATAACAAATGTATTTACAGGTGTGAATGCAGTGGCAAGTCTAACTACCATGATTCTTAAATAGTGATAAAAGTAACTGGTATTCAGAGATATCTGTCACAGGTATATGTGTACAAAAACCTCTGTGATGACCATTAGTGACAAATCACGTGTGCTGCTGCTGATACTCTAGTCTGCTCATAACTGAGGAGAATGTCAGATTCCACTTAGAGGCTAAATGAAAATAAATACTCATTTTATTTCTCTCTTAGTTCAGGAACCCTATCCTCTGCCTTGAAAGGAAGCCAGGCTAAGACTCCCTTGACTTGAATGGCGCCCGCTCTCTGTTCTCTGCCTTGTGGGCCAGAGGAGGCTAAACTGAGAGGTGGCTACTACCTGGTGGCCGAGAGTCTCCCCAGAGCTGAGGAGACAGCGAAGAGCATCTGTGGGGACCCCACCCCCACTCACATGTAAGCCTTGTAGTTGTTGCCTATCTTCTGGACCCGGATGTCATACTTGGCATCAATGAAAGGCTCTGCTGTGGCGTAGGTCTGGGTGAGGGCCACCACGCTGGCAATGTCCTGGAAATCGTAGTGGTTTTCCACTCTGACCTAATGTTGGAGGAAGGCAGAGAGGGAGAAAGGGACACACACACACACATTGAGAGTCACAAGAGCCCGGAGCCCCCAAACCCATCAAGATGTTTCCATCCAGATGCAGACCTGAGAGCCACATCTCCCTAGGAAGTCCCTACTCTTTTTTTTTGCAGTACACGGGCCTCTCACTGTTGTGGCCTCTCCCGTTGCGGAGCACAGGCTCCGGACGCGCAGGCTCAGCGGCCATGGCTCACGGGCCCAGCCACTCTGCGGCATGTGAGATCCTCCCAGACCGGGGCATGAACCCGTGTCCCCTGCATCGGCAGGCAGACTCTCAACCACTGCGCCACCAGGGAAGCCCCGGAAGTCCCTACTCTTGAGCTTCCCTTCCCAGGGCTCAGGAGTCACATTTGTTGCAAAGAACACAGGGACCAGTCAGGTGGCCTGCACTCTGCTTGCTGCAAGAGGACCGTTTGCGTAACACTCGTGGCTTCAGAGGGGCCAAATGGTCTTCTCCTTGAAAAGAAGTCATCAGCAACAGAGGCAGAAGAACAGTCCACGACCAGGCTCTCTGAAAAGTGCCCTTCTTGGCCTCAACCCCAGAGCATAGCAGCCCCAGCCTTACCTTGCCCATGCCCGAGTGAGCATGGCCGATCTTCACCACCACAGGGAACGTGGGCAGAGTCAGCTGAAAGCAGAGGAGAAAGGAATGAATTGGTCAGAGTGTACGTGTGGAATCTTACAAATATTTTTCTGGGAACACCCTTGGAAGGGCTCTTTAAAGAACTAGTGCAACCTACTTGCCTCACAAATTAAAAAACTGAGGCCCATAGGGTGACAGTGACTTGCTTAAGGTCACAGCATATTAGTAGCAGAACCATAAGGACCCTGCTCTCCGACTTGGTACTCTCTACATCTTTAAAACTTATCGCTTCATCCTTCATGTGTCCAGCTTTCCTGTACTGAACCTGGCTTTTCTCCCCTCTTTCACACTCTCTTCCTTGCTCACCAACACCCCAAACTCACCACCAAACACAGCTTACTTAGTATGCGGAGGCCCATTTCTGCCCAGCTTGGGGTTTGGAAGAGAGCTGACATAAGAATTCAACACGTTTTTCACTCAAAAGAGATCCTTAAGAGAGTAAACATTACCTTGAGCTAGCCGTATTTTAACAGAGGAACTATGAAAACTTAAAAGAAGAAGAACTACCCCCCAAAGGCAGGATTTCAAGCTGTTACAAAATGGCGATGGAAGAAATAACACGGTGGAGGGGGAAAAGTGCTGGACTAGACGTCAGGAGACTTGCATCCCAGTCTCTCTGCAAGTTCCTTTACCTCCCTGGGCCTCAGCCTCCACATGTGCCAAGTGAAGAGACTGGACTGGATGCTTTCGAGATCCCGTGCAATAACACATCAGACTCTATCTTGGTCGGGTGTTGCATGAAGAACCAACCTGGACACCAAATCTCATCCTTCTCAGTCAGGCCTCAGCTCTCTTTCAGTTTCCTTTTCAAACATCACCACCACAGCAAGATGAAAACATGTCTTTCAAAGGAAATAATGTTGACTCTGAGAAAAGTCAGATTTCCATGGGAATCCTGAATGGGACCAGATACTGGGAGTACCTGACCTGAGGATTTCAGTATTCCTGGCTGAGGCCAGTTGAGACTGGGGTAAAATCATGTAGTTCAATCCTAATTTACGGAGAAGGAAGTGAGGCTCAGAGAGGCAGAGGTTGCCAAGCTACCTAGTGACGGAATCAGTACCCAGCCTGCTACCTCCTGGTGGAACACTGTGTGGAAACACCCTATGACAGTAATCCCATGGGTTTCTTTCTGTTTGGAGGCTCGGAGCACTATGCCCTCTGTCAAACAGTGGACAGGCCTCCAGTCCGTGGCCCCAAGTGCCTTGCTTCTTTGTTTTCTAAGCTGCCCCACCCTCTATAACAAGATGTAGTCTCTCAGCTGAGTAGGGGCCTGAGATAGGAACCAGGGTGGCCTAGGGTCTGGAGAGAGCTTTGAGAACCCAGGTTTGCCCTAAGTGATGGGCTACCCTGTGCTTTGAGCCCCCAGCAAGAGCACTGTCCTCAGACATCTGCAGAGTCTGAGCTCTGGGCACGGGAAAGGGTTTCTAAAGCAGTGGCTGCTTTCTCGGACATCTCTCCCCACCCCCCAGCCGACAGAGCCAAGACACACACACACCCCAACTTTCTCTGTCCTATTCCATTACTGTTTGCTGTTGCTTTGGAGCCTCGTAAATAGGGCATTGAAAACACTTCCTGCAGCTGAAAGAAGCCCTGAGTAGCTTGTCTCATTCCCAGCGTGCAGCTCAGCAAGAGATCCGTCCTTCTCTGTCACTGTCTCTTTTGCCTGTTGTAATTCCGTCTGCCTTTCTCTGACTCCGCCTGTCTCTTTCTGTTTGTGCCTCTCTACACTCTTGTCCTTTCTGCCTGAATCACAGTCGCTTGGTCTCTGTGTCCCGGTGCATTTGTCTTTGTTGCCCTGTCTTTCGGTCCTTACACCATCCCCTTTCCCACCCCTCCCTCTACTTCCAGAAGGCTCAGGCAAGGAAATAGAGGCTAGAGACTCTCCTGGCTTCCCTCTTCATCTTGCTGAGCCTGCCACTGAGCCCGCCGGCCAGGAGGGCCGCTGGTCCCGCAGCCGCGGGTGGCCTACAGCCAAAGGAGGGAGGAGCCCATCGGGGCGGGACTGGCCCTAGGTCCACCTCATAAAGCCAGGGGCGAGGGGCGCGACGAGTTCTGGAGAAGCCCTGGAGGGGCTGCTTGGTCCGACAGTCCCCAGAGGCTGAGTCAGGGCGCTGCCGTGACATGCCGCGGAGCCCCCGGACCGCGCCGAGCTGGGCGCTGCTGCTGCGGTTGCTGGCGCTGCTTCGGCCGCCGGGGCTGGGCGAGGCGTGCAGCTGCGCCCCCGCGCACCCCCAGCAGCACGTCTGCCACTCGGCGCTAGGTGAGTCCGGGGGAGCCCTCGAGGCCCACGGCAGGGGGTGGCTGTGTGGGGTCGAGGCAGGGCCCAGCGGCAGACCTGGAGTCTGGAGGGAAGGGGAGGAGCTCCAATCCCGCACCAGTTGCCTCCTGCTGGGGCCCCGTGGGTCGGGCAGGCCGGCGCCACAGCCACCTTGCAAGCGGCGCGACCCGCAGACTTGCGAGGGAACAGACTGCATAAAGGGCCTCCGCAGCGACCCCCTCTCCCCTGCCTACTGCAGTTACGGGGGTGGGGCGGGGGGGTGTTGTCACTGAACAACAAGTCTCCGGAACTCTCCCGTGATTATTCTGATCTACTGGATGGGGGAAGGGAAAGCCGGGGGCCAGGGGGTTGCGCTTTCATTATAAACATCCTTGGGTGTCCAAGCCTGTAACTGAGGTTGTCACCACGCCCTCACTTCAACACACACCTTTTGCCCTTTCTCTCCCTCTGCCTGGAATGCCCTTCCTTGAAACCCTTAAATTCCTGGCAAAGTCCTGTTCATCCTTCAAGATCTTACTCAGGTGTCTCCTCTTCTCTGAAGGCTTCCTGACTCCTTGGTGCTACCACAGCACCTCTGTGCTCCTACCATGCTGTGCTGTTGGTCTCTCTAAGGGTGTTCTCCACCACACCAGAGTTCTGCAGGGTGCGGACCCTGTCTTAATCATGTTTGTGGGTCTAGTATCTAGCGTTAGGCCAGGCACAGAGGAGGAACTCATAAACAGGTTTTGATTAATACCCAAGTGGCAAGAGATGAACTACCTCTGTGCAGGGTCAGGACATTTATCAATTCATAAACATTTACCAAGCTCGGCCAGTCTCTCTCTGAGGCCTTGGGCTACAGCAGTGGATGGCCGCACACCAACTGCCCTCAGGGGGCTCCTGCTTCCTCCTCTACCTGCTGCACCTCCACCCTACTGCACCCTGGCTGTGGAGAACCAGACTCCCCAAACCAGCTGCTAAAGTGCAGGACCCAACAGGCCCGAGGGTTTTGGAACTTCCAGCAAGTGCAGAGGAGTTTCCCTCACATGCAGCATTCTCCCCATAACCCCACATGCAGCATTCTCCCCATAACCCACCAAGACCTAAACCCAGAATTCCCCTGCGCAATTCTCCAGGGGCGCCACGTCATCCAGATCCCGGATGGACTGCTCCCACGTGTTGCTGAAAGTTCCCTCTTTTCTCTTCCTATGCAGCAATCCGGGCCAAAATCTCCAGTGAGAAGGTAGTTCCTGCCAGTGCAAACCCTGCTGACACTCAAAAAATGATCCGGTATGAAATCAAACAGATAAAGGTACATGGGGACAGGCCAGGGCAACTACCCCCTTGGGCTGTTAGGAGGAGTGGGGTCTGTGATCTGGGAGCGGTGGGGCTGATAGGTGAGGCGGCCTGGCTCAGCGGTGTTGGGGTACAGATGCTCAAGTGCAGGGGATGACATGTAGGCAACAGGCCCACTGGAGCCAAGGCACAGTGCAGGACAGGCCCTCAGAGCTTGTGCATAGGGCTGCTAGAGGCACCTCCTTTCTCACTGGAATCAACCGAGGTTTAGATTGTTTTAGAGAGGAAAGACCCAGTTGGGCCATCCGTGTGCAACAAATCCTGAACTAGACTTTCGCTTAATTTTTTTAGATTAAGAAAAAGTTTTTCCTGTTAAGATATAAACTACATTCACTGACCCAGTACTGCTCTTTTGTAAATGCTTTCAGATGTTCAAAGGGTTTGAGAAAGTCAACAATATTCAGTATATCTATACACCTTTTGATTCTTCCCTCTGTGGGGTGAAACTAGAAGCTAACAGCCAGAAGCAGTATCTCCTGACTGGTAAGTTAAAGATCAGCAAGCGGCCCTAAGTGTCTCTGCCCTAAGGAAGGCAGTCAAGGAGGAGCCCGGGCTGACCCTGGGTAGTGAGCTGAGCCAGGTGGCATTTTCTTGGGCATAAAACAGAGCTGTGCTACAAAGAGGCAGCCTAGGTCGGGAGGAGCCTTGGTAACGTCCCTTTCAGAGCAGGAGTCCTCACTGCCACTGGCTTGCTAGTTCACAGGTTGCTCTCCCAGCCTAGGGTAACTGGATCCATTTCCAAACAGCTTTAATTGGCATAAGATTTTTGGTATCTTGAGCCAGCTTCTGCCATTCTGAAACTCTCCCTTATGGGTTCAGCTCTGCCCTCTATTCTACAGTGACCCTTCAGAGGGCTGAGGACGATAGGTACATGCCCTGTAGCTGCAGGTCTACTGGCTGTGGTTCCCAGACCCCTTCCTGCACTGGCCACCTTCAATGGGATATAGCCTGTCCTTGTCCCTCCCCAGCACAGGACCCTGAACTGGACACCACACTGCAGGGGAGGTCTTAGTTACACAGAGTAAAGGAGGATCGTGCATTTTGCAAACTCCCCCTGCAATACACATGTAACAGTCACTGTAGCCTACAACTGTATTCACTTTAGACAGCCGGGCCAGGTCACACTCTTGGCTCGTGGCTGACTCACATCCGAGGCCCTATTCTGAGGGTGCAGTAAAGCACACGCCCTAATAGGAGGCTTGACTCTAACGTGATTCTGTCTCCACAACCTTGGGCCCAGGCAGATCCCTCATACTGAACTGGCTGGGATAGAACAGTTAAAGAACCTCACAAGAGTATAATCCATAAGTGAATGAATGCAATACTGAATTATTTTGCAGTTCAGGGAAAGGTATTTGTGTGGTTGTAAACAGTTAGGGAAGCTTCATTGTGTAAGAGGGATCTGAATCGGCCCTAAAAGATGAAAAATATTTAGAAACAAGGCCAGGAAAAGAAAAACATAGCAGCTGGGGAGGACAGGAGGAGAAATTCCACTATCTGTCCATCCCCTTAGCAATGAATGACCACCCACTCACTGCCTGGCCTGGGGCAGGAGAGTGGAGACTCAGTAACAAGTCGCAGTCCTCAAAGAGCTCACAGTTCAAACTTCTGAGAAGTCATAGGCATTGGAGGCCACACTGGTAGGGGCCCCCAGCTCTGAGCATGTGCTGATCGGGGCGCCTCTGGATGGGAGAGGCAGAGGCAGGGCATGCTCCTGAGCCCTCCAGGTCCCAGGACTAGCCAACGAGGCCACCTCCTTCCTGAGCACCTGCCTAGCCCTCTCCTAGGTACGGTGGTGCATCAGGGGAAGCAGGAAACGTGCTGGCTGCCCTCACAGAGGTCAAGTCTAAACGAAGGTGGGGTTAGGTGACGAAGCACAGGCGTACTGAAAAGTCATCAGTGGCGCCTGCAGAAGGCACAAGCTCTTCTGCCTAATACTGAATGCACTCTGTGACCAGACCCTGCTGACCTCTCCAGCCTTGCCTCCTGCCACTTGTCAGTGACCGTTCCCAGCCCCTCGCTTCCCCTAGAGCTGAATGAAACTACTTGAGGTTGCAGTAGGTATACTGCTGGGCTACACCCCTCTGTCCCAACATCCAGAAGTTCTTCCCCACTTGTCTGGCAGGTGAACTCCTACGCATCCCTTCAAGGCCCAACGCAAGCATCATCTGCTCTTAGACACCTTCTTGCCCCCAGCCCTTCCACAGACAGAGATAATTTTTCTTTCCTTTGTTCTTATACTGCATCTTGTATATAATCACACAACAGTGTCATTTTTGCCTACTTATCTGTCTTCCTTACTAGTTTTTAAGCTCCTTGGGGGCAGAGATCCTGTCATATTTATTTCTGTATTCCTGGTACCAGGTCATAGTAGTTGCTCAGGCAGTAAATGACTGAGCAACTAAAGTTCTAAGAGAGGTGTGGGCGTGGGCTAGCATGGTCAGGGATGGCTTTGTGGACGAGATAGTACTAAAAAGGGTCTTTGGAGATAGGAAAGAGTTCGATAAGTAAAGAAAGGGAAGGGGAAAGACTTAACCAAGATAGGTATCACTGGGGCAGGAGACTGGCCTGTGTAGATATTGGGAAGGGTTGGAAAGGGTTGAAAAGGAAGAAAGACCTACTATCTGTTGAACATCTTCTGTGGGCCCACAACTGTGCTGGGAATTTCACAGACATTCTCTCATTTAATCCTGCCAATAACCTCATTATTCTCATCTTTCAGCTGAGAAGTTACGTGACTTTCTTAAGGTCACACACTAGTAAATGATAGAAAAGAAGGGGGTTCCACCAAGATTCTGACTTAAAGCCCACACCCCTCTGTCTACACCATGCTAGCGCAAAGGCCTTCACCCCACAATTCTCCCTCATACAAACATCATCTGGTAACAGCTTTGATATAAAGACAATAGAGGTATTTCTGGTTCCTTCATTGAGCCCCATGCCACCACTGCCACCAAAAGATATTGAAGAGGCTGTGATCTGGGGCTCCTTCAAGAATCCGGGCTCCTGGAGCTCCAGGAGCAGATTCCTCATGCTGGGCTCTCCTCCACCTCCCCTTGAAGGTCAGATCCTCAGTGATGGGAAAGTCTTCATCCATCTGTGCAACTACATCGAGCCCTGGGAGAACCTGTCCTTTTTGCAGAGAGAAAGTCTGAATCACCACTACCATCTGAACTGTGGCTGCCAAGTAAGGAATGTCCATTTCCAAGGTCTTTTGGGGGTGGGGGAAGGGTCTTGAGCCATGCAGCCTCACCTTTCATGTATTCCTTCCTTCATGCATGCATGATCTATTCACCTGCTGTACTATACTTGAGATCTGCGATGGACCAGGCATCGTATGAAGCTGGGGATGGGAAAGTGAGATGGCCCATAGTCCCTGATCTCAGAGCACTTACATTTTAGCTGGGAAGGCAGCCATCATATTAGGCAGACTGGGATAACACACTACCATTTAAAGAGAGTCTACTCTTTTTGCCAGGACCTGTAATGGTTAATTTATTTAAAATAGTTAATTTAGTCTTTAAAACAAATTTTTGAAGACTTAAGATTTCCATCTTAAGGCGAAGAAATTAATGCTGTGGGAAGTGAAGTGACTTGCTTAAGGTCAGTGGTAGAGTAAGGACCTTCAGGTCTTTCTGACTCCAGAGATGCCATTAGGGAGGCAATACTATATATGCAGAGCACAGGGGGAAGGAGAACTAAGGGAGAAATTTGGAGACTAGGAAAGGCTTCATAAGGGAGGGGGCGTTTGAGTTAGGCTGTAGGAGAACATGTAGGAGTCTGAAAGGCAATAATGGAAAAAGGACACCCTACTCACTTTGATGTTGTGTGGCTATGGCTCTAGATCACCACCTGCTATACGGTGCCCTGTACCATCTCGGCTCCCAACGAGTGCCTCTGGACAGACTGGCTATTGGAACAGAAGCTCTATGGGTACCAGGCCCGGCACTATGTCTGCATGAAGCATGTGGATGGCACCTGCAGCTGGTACCAGGGACGCCTGCCCCTCAGGAAGGAGTTTGTTGATATCATCCAGCCCTAGGAGGGACCACCACATACCTTCAAGAATCCTGAAAAACAAGTCATTTTCCTTCCCTCAGAGCTCTGGCTGTCACCACCTGCCTCATCGCTGCCAGACAATGGGAAGTAACAAGTGGATGGTCTGGCCAGCATTAGGGCAGGGATGGGGCATATTACAGCTTGTGTCCAAGACCCCAGTCCAGAACCTGTCAAGGGCTAGGGAAAGTAGCATGACTTTTCTCTCCTGTCCTCAGCCCTTCATCCCTGCCTCCCAAACCCTTTTAGCTGAGCTGGTATTTGTTATTGATTCTGGCTTAGTTTCTTTTCCAAAGCTAGGACTATTCCTTTTTCTCCCCAGATAAATGTGCTTTCTTTTTGTCTTAACTGATCTGACAGGGGAGAGACAGTGACTATTATACATATGAGATGGTGTGGCGGCCTTGTGATGTACAAGACCAGAAGGTGGGTGGACAGTATCATAAACAGGCTGATTTGGAGAAATGAAAAGAACAACATCCTTTGGCTGTGTATCCTCTAATCCTCCTGTCTCAACTCATTCTGATCCTCTGATACACTTTCATCTGTTTGGGGGAGTGACTTGGGGGACACGGAATCATCCAATGTGAAGCCTACAATGGCCTAACCTCCCTCCATGTGCTGTAATCCCCTCTATACCATTCCTGGCAGAGGGCCTGGCCCAATTAGCAAGATAAGAACAGACTTGGGTATTGTCTCTCTAGGTTAACTCTACTTAATGCCCTCAACTGATGTCCAAAAGGCTTCTCCTCTCTTTTAGAAAGTCCTTCTCTACTAGATTACTAATGTTTTCATTCCTACTTCAAAACTTTTTTTTAAGCTAAAAAAAGCCTTTCTCTTATATAGTTGAAATTCCCACTTAGCTTTTGACACCTCAGAGAGATCTTAGGGGTCCTCTCTTGAAGGCAAATATCAGGATAGAGGACGGGTGAAAAGTAACACAAGGGCCCTTGGGGCAAAAGGATGGTAGATGAGGAATACACTTTGCACGTGTTGCAGTTTTTTTCCAGTGGTCAGCCTGCTAGATGCTACAGCAGGAAAAAGCCAGCTTTGAGAGTCCCTTCAGTCTTCAGCTCAGTCCCCTCTTGGACTCCCTGAAATTGCCAAGCACAGACCCCTAGGGTTCCTCAGCCTCTACAGGGCTTCCTGACTTGTCCTAAAAGGGAAAGCCCTGATGAGGGTCTGAAGGATCTATTAAACACAAGGGCTTAAGGTTCCAGGGCCTCTCCTGGGGAAGCTCTGACAAAAATGAAGGAGGCAGTTCCTTTCGAGGCCCAGGGTTGTTATTCATCTTCCGTGCGTGGCTTGCTGATAAGCTGGGCCACGCACAAAATGCCAGGAGCAGGCTTCTCATTCACAGAAATGGTGCAAATGGAGATTCCTTCTGGAGGTCTCTGTCCCAGAGTACCAGACTTGGAAAGCTATGGCAGAGAGAGTCTCCATTGGTGGGTTAAGGACGACGACCAACTGACCAAGCAGGCCTGAGGCAGAGTACATGGGGCCAGAGAAGAAGAAGGGGGTCAAACCCCAGGTCACCACGAGGGAAAAACATTAGTAATAGCCTCTGTACCAACCATCCGTCCCATTTTTCTGCTCCTTCTGCCATCCTAGGATGGCCTCAGAGAAGGCACAGTGCAACCCTAGTCTTATCGAAATTTTGAGGAAGCCAAGGGAATGGAAGGGCCTGATGAATAACAACAGGAAGAACACCTTCCTTCTGAAGAGCACTTCACACTCTTCACAGACTATTACTTAAAGAATCTCACTTAAATTATCCAAGTACCATATTAAATGTCCTGGCCAGGAATAATTATGCTCACTTGCCTTTCGCACTAGGAAACTGACATGCAGTGAGGGAATGCAACCGTCCCTGACTTGTGGGGCTGGGCTTGGACCCGAAGCAGCTGGATCTTCTGATTGTTGCTTCATGGATTTGTTGCTCGATAAAATGCCCTTGTTTCTGCTCTTTCCTATGCTGTCTCCAGGTTTTGGAGACAAGGGGCTGTCAGCTAAAACCCAGCCACCCTGGCTTCACAAAGCAGGTCTGCAGTTCAAGCTCAACAGTCTCTGGGGTTGGGAGGCTGAGGCCCTCTTCAGAGCCCCATAATCACCACGTGGCTAAGCTCAGAGTGTGAACAGCAGAGAGACTGAAGCCCGCACTCAGTCACCTACCATTTCTTTGTGGTTGGGGTAGTATGTCTGCTCAATGAGTGGGAACTTTTCTCCTCCCAGTGTCTTGTAGACGGCCACCAGCTGGGCAAACTGCAGAAGAGAAGCAAAGGTTTCGGTTTACCTAAACAGCTCTGGAACAGACAAAGTGTCAATCCAACAAATATTTGTTTGTCAATCAAACAATGATTTATTGAGTATTTGCTCACTGAGGGCTTTGTGCAAAGCGCTCTGAGGACATAAAAGAGGTGTCCCATTCCTATTCTCCAGGAACGTATGCTTTAGTTGGGGAAGGGAGAGAGTGAGCTAACATTCATTCAATGCCTACTCAATTTTAATGATATTTCATTTAATCCTCATATCAAATTGATGAACTAGGTTCTTTATCATCTTCATTTTACATATGAAGCTCAGGGAGGGTAGGAAACTTGCCTAAAATCATGGAGCTGCAAAGAGCTTGTAAAGCTGGGGTTGAAATTTGGGTCTCTAACTCTAAACACCTTCGTCTCTAGAGATGGCAAGTGATGAAGCTGGATAGGTAACATGGGGCCCAGTCATGGAAGTTCAAATGCCAAGCAAAGGAATGGTAGCTTTTTCCTGTAGGGAGAATGGAGTCATGGAATGCAGGAAAGACAGACCCAGTCTTCTAGGACTTACTACTCATCTACGAACTGATATCACTGGACCTTCACCTATGAGAAGCCAGAACAGCTCCATGGGGAAGAGATGAAGTACACAGACTTAAGTGTCAGGGTTTGCCTTTGGCAAACATGTAGCACCCCTTGGTGCCCCCTGCCCCCCACACTTTATAAGTGAAGAAACTGAGGCCCAGAGAGGTCACTTGCCCAAGGTCACACAGCAGTTGAGCCAGATTCATAGCCAGGCTCCTTTATTCCTAACCCATAACTCTCCCTACTCATAGCAGCCTTTCAGGCTCTAAAGAGATCACGCTCTTCCCACAGGAAGCTTTCCAGTTCCGCCCACTCACACACAAGCTCCCCACATCCACCCCAGTGTGCTGGCAGCAGGGGTAATCCAGCTTCTTCTCTCTAGTGCTACTGGGTTCACGCTCTAAGCCACTGATATCTGGAACTGCTAGTAGGAAAAGTTGCCAGATCAAATCTACCTTCTATTTATTAGAGAAAGGAAAGCTAGAACATTTTTCAAAAGCTCAGGTCCCGTTTTTGATCAGGGATGTTAGCGCATGAGTCAGTTCGGGGAGACGATAAAAGCCAGAACTGGGTGGTTAGAAAACTACAGTCTTCTGATTCTTCTTGTTCTGCTTGAACTTGCTAGGTGTCCTTAGGCAAATGATTTCTCCTCTCCAGGCCTCCTTTTCTTCATATATAAAAAGAGAGAACTGAATTTGATCAGTTCCTCAAACTTTTTACCACAAAAGAACATCTTTTTATTACATTTCCTCCCAAACTCCATGATCAAACTGTTGTTTAAGTGATCATCTGCTGTGGTCCTTTTGTGAGTAGAGATAGAATCTGTTATTCTTGAAATGCTGAAAAACATTGGAATTTCTGGGTCACTTCCCTAGTGACACGCAGTTGGTGACTCTAGATCTCTAAGGCCTCCTCCAGGGCTGCAAGTACGATTGATGGACTCTCAAGGCCCAAAGATTTTATTATTGGAAGAGACTTGAGAGAGTCTCTAGGCCAGACATCTCATTTTACAAATGAGGAGACTGAGGCTACAGAAGCAAAGGAAAGCGCAGGCTCTCACATCATGCCTGGACTTGGGGCTGCACTGGGACAGTGCCCAGGTCTCCTCCTGCCCAGTGCATTCTCCATTGTACCCTGCTGTCCTTGCCATTCTCTGGTTCTTCAACCTTCTCTGACTGTCAAGACCACCCCTCAGACCTTTCCTGCCTTCTCTGATTCTCTCCACCACCTCATCTGACCTTTAAGTCCTGCCTGCCCAGCTCAGCCTGGCTGGACTCCTGCTCTGTGTCTGGATACCTGCCTGAGCTCCCAAGGCTCTCCAGCCTCCCCGGAGAGCCGACACCAGCCTTGCCTCACAACCTCTGTCCTGCTGCAGCCCTCGCCCTGGCGTGGCACCAAGGCATGTGGGGCCCTATCTTCCCAGCATGTGGGATTGTTAAACAGACACCACACCGATGCCAAGAAGGCCCACGGCAGGTTCTCAGAGTCCCGGCACAGCCAAGACTAAAATGGCAGCCAGGGCTTCCCTGGTGGTGCAGTGGTTGAGAGTCCGCCTGCCGATGCAGGGGACACGGGTTCGTGCCCCGGTCCGGGAAGATCCCACATGCCACGGAGTGGCTGGGCCTGTGAGCCATGGCTGCTGAGCCTGCGTGTCCAGAGCCTGTGCTCCGCAATGGGAGAGGCCACAGCAGTGAGAGGCCCGCGTACCGCAAAAAAAAAAAATAAATAAATAAAATGGCAGCCAGTTCCCAGGCACTAGCTGGGCCTCTTGGAGCTCATGCTACCCTCCTCCACCTCCTGCAGTCCCCTCTGCTCAAAGTACTGGGCTTGGCATCTAACCCCTGCCTCCTTGGAAACTTAGATTCAGTCACAAGCACACAGTCACCAATTAAGCAAAAGGAATATCTGATAAGGGTTATTTCCACCATGCCTAGACAAAAGAATGGATTTGGGAGCTGGGGGGTGGTATTGGCAATGAATAGCAAGATAACCGTTCAATATAACCACTTATCCCGTGTATCAGGAAAGACTTCTTGGATAAAATGGGATTTCAAGATCAGTCTGAATTTAATATGTTATCCTTATCCCTCCTGGAAATAAAATGCTTTAATTCAACTCATGTGCAATCTGTCTCTAAAAAACACCCAGAGTGGGCCTCCCTGGTGGTGCAGTGGTTGGGAGTCCGCCTGCCGATGCAGGGGATACGGGTTCGTGCCCCGGTCTGGGAGGATCCCATGTGCCGCGGAGCGGCTGGGCCCGTGAGCCGTGGCCGCTGGGCCTGCGCGTCCGGAGCCTGTGCTCCGCAGCGGGGGAGGCCACAGCGGTGAGAGGCCCGCATACCGCAAAAAAAAAAAAAAAAAAAAAAAAAACCAAAACACCCAGAGTGACAGGATTTTCAGATAAATCTGCAGCAATATGGGATGGTGGCATTCTTGCACTCTCTGGAATGCTACTTTCATTGGTAGGTCTACTTCTGCTTCCAAAATCCCAGTGTGCCTGCCCTGACCAATGTATGAGATAGTGGATATGCTCAGAGACACTGTGATAGAGACAAGGTAGAGCCTTTCCCAGTCCAGCTGAGGCCTCTCCTCACACCAAGAGCAGCCACAATAAAGAAATTTAGAAAATACGCACCAAAGTCACCATCTCAGAGGGACCCTCCCCTCACAGTCACCAAATCTGTTCATTCCCGTTAACAGACAGAGAACGATATATAAAATGCCATCAGTGTGGCAGCTGCTTAGTGAAAACGAAGGGAGAACTTGGTGTCTTGCCAGGGAGCCCCGCTGTTCTCATGCGATGCCAACGGCAATGTGCTGGATTGTGAACGGGTGAGAATGTGAACCCTCACCAGATCCCAAATCCCAGGAGGGGCAAAGCCCCAGGCACAGGCTTTCTGATCTGCCCCTCCCTGGCCTCTGGCACAGTTTTGGAACATAAAGCAGGGAATTAGTTTCTTTCAGATCCCCAGTACCAGGGGACCGTAACACCAGGCTGGCAAGCTGGTGGAAGGTACTATGATTATTCCTAGTTTACAGACAAAGAAACCAGAGCACAGAGAGGTTTAGTCAGAAGGCTGATTAGTGAGGGCACCCAGAAAAAAGCTGATAATAGCAGAATCGCCCTGTGTGGCTATGAGGGAGCCAAATTCTAACAGGTATTGCAGGGGTGAGGGCGGAAAGGGCTAGGACATGAGTGCAGTAGGAAAGGTCATGTGACTAAGGAGAAACCTGGTGAAGGCCTCATATGTGCTCTTCTGTGATTAGCAACTCATTCAAATCACACAATTCCTGTAGCCTGTTTCTGCACAACTTGAGGACTCCAGATCCTCAGGCCAGACAGAGGGAAAGGCTGAACAAGTGGCAACTACAGCAGCTCCCAGGTCTTTCTACTCCTTGCTCATTGGTCTTTCTCTCACACTGTCAGGTCTCCCTGGCTTCCAATGGAACAGGAAAACTGAGTTCAGGTGTGTAAGTAGAGGTGATGGATCCATTTAGTTAAAAAACACCCCTGCCAGCTCCTTGAGTCTGGGAGCTTGGGGTCTGGGAACTTCACAATCAGCCACCAGTGCCATGACCCTTGGCAAGCCAGTATGTGAGACCTGAAATGATTTTTGAAAAACAAGAAGAGGAGGATGTGATTACAGGCAGGTGTTTCCTTCCAAGAGGACCAGCCTGGAGCAGCAAAGTTATAGGAACTGGATCCCCCAGCTATCAGAGGGGAGGCCAGAGAAGCCCAGGACCATCACAGGCCACTTTCCCTCCTAGCGTCACTCTTCTCTCTGCTCAAACGTTTCTACTGCCTCCAAGACTTCCAGACTAGCCAAGGAGGAGAACGCCGGACCAGCTTCTTCCTCACATGATAACCCAATTTATGCGAGAGAGACTGTCATCTAGAGAAATCCTTGCCCTGAAACTTTGGTAAGTTACTTAATCCTTTCTGGGTCTCATTTCTCTGTAATAAGTGATAATAATGATAATAACTTCCTTGTAAGGTTATTGTGAGGATTAAATGAAGTTAATGTAGGAAAATCTCAGATGATGGCATCACATAGTAAGTGGTTTTATACTCTTTACCTTCCTTCTTTAATTTTCACATCTCTACGTGAAGGGGTGAGAGCTGATGATCTCTAAGGGCACTTCCAGCACATAGAAGTGTCTGACTGATATATGTGTGGATGAATCTCATTTTAAGGTTGTTGAAACACTTGGTAGGACTCTGACATGAACATCCCTCTGAGATGGACCATCCCCTTGGTCCCCACTGGCCTCAGGCCTTTCCAATGGTTAGATCTTTCACAGACAAGAAACTGGTATTTTTATTGTTGTATCCTATGGCTAAGGGCAGAGCCTACAGACCTGTAAGGGCATCTTCACAGAATCTTTGGTGTGACTTCGCTGTGAGGCCAAAGGTCCACGCTGCAGCAAAGGCGGCCCAGCCCGTGATGACAAAGTCCTACTGTGAGAGCCTACCCTACCCTGTGTCCCAGCTGAAGCTCCTCCCACATCTTCTCAGCTGGCACCTACTGCACCTGAATCACCAGTGGTCCTCCTAGGGACTGGGAGATAAGAGGACCAGGGTCCTACCCTTTTACCTGGCGGAAGGGTAACTCACTCACCACCCACGGCTTGTCACAGAAGTTGTAAATGGATTCCAGGGAGTTGATGCTGGGGAGGCCTGCATACTGCATGCCAATGATCAGGTGGCGGAAGTCCTCATTCTCTGCCATGCCAAACGCATGCTGCCGGATGAGCACGAAGTCTGGTCGGAAGGACCTGGTAAGAACGTAGAAGTCTGCCATCAACCAGAACCTCAGGTCATACATCCGCTTGTCTCCCATCTCCAAAGACCAAGACAGGGAAGGAGTCTTAGGGGTTACCCGAGCCAAGCCCTTCATTTTATCATTGCTATTCTTTTATGGACTAGGAAATGAGGTATTATGTTTGGCACTTCTCAAAGGAGATTTGAACAGATTTCTGAAATTCTCTTATTCCTCTGGGTTAAGCACTGTCTTTTTCTAAGGTGCAAAAGCCCTCAGGAGGGAAGAAACACTTTAGACCCTCACACCTTATGTCAACAAGAATTTTCCCTGTCCCTATGGGGCACGACAAGAGCTGAAGTTCCTGTGCTCCAGAGTTGGTACCCCAAGGAGGGGCAGACTCTGAAGACAACACACCTGGCTGACTTCACTGCCCTGCTGTCTAGATCTCTGATCTCAGCATCCTGCTCTGACGCTTTAAAGCTGCTCCTTAAAATAGGCAGTGCCCTCATCAGGTCCCCGGGTGAGCAAGGGTCCAGGCTGGCTGAGAACAGATACCAGACGTCCCCATGTTATTCTTCCAAAGCGGATGCTAGGGAGGGGTGCAAATATTTTTTGCAGAACTGAGGTTGAGCAACTGGCTACAGGAAGCACTGAGAGTACAGAGTGTTCCCGTGCATGGGAAGGCTCCTTGCATTTCACCTCTAGCCAGCAGAGCTCCCAGCCCCAGCTGCTCCACAGGACCAGGGCCCCCATCTTCATGCCCTGATTCCACAGGAACTCCACCTTCCTGGAGAGTCAGTTCTGTGGCAGCATCTGCCCTCAAGGCTCTAGGCCTTGGCCATTTCACACATGTGTAATGACCTACCTGGTTCTCTTCCCAGGCACCCAACCAATCCCCACCTACAGCTCCAGCCCCACCTGGGCTCAGAGATCAGTCTTTTAAAGTGGGGGTGGAAGGACCCCTCCTCAGTCGCTCAGGGGAGCCAGCATCAAGTCAGGCGGCATGTGCTCTGACCTCCGTGTGCCCTAGTTCTGGGAAACTGGCTCCGGCTGTCTGCCTGAGACCAAACCTTATATCCCAGTCACACACACTGAGCTCTAGGCTTGCGGTCAGCTCCTGAGTCCCCACACTGCAACTGGAAGGGCCTGCCTTATTTGTGCCAGATCCCTCCCAGCACCCTAACATGGGCCTTCCTGTCACCACCCGCTTGTGTCATGCATCCCTGTGATTCATTCCATTTACCATTGGAGGAGCCCACCATTCTCTCTAGAAGGAGCTTCCTGAGCTCACTCCCATGTGGACAGACGTCTCTTTTTCTGTCCTCCTCAGTCTCCAGGATGGATGAGCTCACATTTCCTGACTTGAGGCTCCAGACACCTGAGTTCTGCCTTCCCTGTCACAGACCCAGGTCCTGTTGGACGCTGGCAACCTCAGTGTCAGGGTAGCGTAGATTGAGGTAGGGAAAAGGGTGAAGTGAACACTCTTCCTGGAGCAATACCCTGATGTCTGAAAACCTGAAGCCACGCTGAGCCCCAGGGAAGAAGAACACTGTGGGAACCTTTCTCCCTCATCTGGAATCCTCATCACTTCCCGCGCAGAACTGTTGTGTTACAATTGATGATGTCTGTAAGTCACCCAGCACCCCACCTGGCATGTAAGTGCTTTGTAATTGCAAATTTTCTTCCACCCACAATGTCCCTTCCCACCCCAGGCTTTCCTATCAGACTTATGAGTTCCCAGGAATTTGGAACATAGAAAGAACACAGGGCTGGGAGTTAAGAGAATTCACATAGAACACAGGGCTCTGCTACCAACTTACTGAGGGAATCTAAGCAAATCAATGTAAAAAAGGAGGCTGAACCAGAGCAGAGGTTTCCAAACTTTTTAAAAAAAGCAATGGAAGCCTGTTTTCCAGGGGAAATATATTCAGAGATAAAAGCCCAGAGCTGCACTGGCTGAGGTAGGGCCGGAGTCTTGGAACACCTCTCACAGGAATCCAGTTACCGCTCAGAGAGCTCTGAGCCCATGGAGCTTTCTCTACCAGTGGACTACGACCTCCCTAAAGGCCGGAGCTGGCTTCCTCTGCCTTCCTCTACCACTGCCGCACAGCACACATCATCAACTTCTGCACACTATACGTAGCAATGCTGTCCCACTGCAAGCCAGAGATGGTAACTGTGGTGACAGTGACAGTGACCCAGAGGACAGAAAGGACCTTACCGGACAACCTTTGTGCCATTCCGGAGCACCTGCATATCCACAGCATAGGTCCCATCTGCATGGGCCACCAGGTTGAGCTCTGAAAATTCTGCCTGGAAAATAACAGGAGGAGATTAAGAGCGTAGATTTCATGCTATGTGTCTTTTACTATGATAAAAAATGAATAAATGAAAATAACAGTAGGGGAGGAAGCCCACAGTCCTGATTCTGCAAGGCCCTCCGCATAGCAGCAACAGCATCCCTTCCACCAAATGTTTATTTACCGTCTGCAAAGCCTTTTCCCAAATGATCTCATCTGACTCTCACAGCTACTCTACAAGGCAGCAGGGGCAGAGATAATTATCCTTATTTACCAAAGGAGCAGCTAAGTGACTTTTCTGGACAAACAAAACTTATTGTTGGCAGAGACAGGAGCAAAACTCAGGCCTTCTGACTCCCCACCCAGAATCCTCTGTGCTGCCTCTCTACAGAGCGGGAATGCAAACTGGGGCAAACATGCCCTTTATCAATTTCAACATAAATACATGAAGTTTTAGTTTAGGCAACTGCGTTTTTAGTTCTGCTCCGGGCCAACTAGCTGCATAAGATGTTCAGGCAAGTTACTTGTTCTCTCTGGGTGGACAGTTTCTCCCATCTATAAAACGGGAATAATTTTTTTACCAACCTTGCCTATCTAATAAGTTATTTTAAGAACTGAATGCAACAATGGATAGGAAAAGTACTCTGTAAATCACAGCACACCATGTAAGGAATGATGAGTAACTTCTATCATTACATAGAAAATACATGCATTGTTTAAACTGGACATCCCCCAATCCACTCGAATGGACCTAATCTCTATTTATCATGAAGCAAAGGGTACAGGAAGATAAAAAATGAGCCCTTCAGGACTTCACTGCATTAAGACCAGGAGGTGCTCTTTTCTAAGTTCTCTTTGAAGTGTAGCCTCAGGTGCGCAGAGGAGGCACCACTGGAGGCCGCACACCTGAATGGCAGACGTGTGCCTACCCAGCAAGACCATGCCACCAGCAATATGTAGGTATGGCCATGTCCGAGGAAGACATTCCTCTAAAGTGTTCCTCAGCCTGAGAACCCTGCACCCAGAGGGCCCCAAGAGGCATGCTGCTTGCCTCTCTACAGACACCAGAGCCATGAAGAGAAGTCAGTGAAGTTGAAAGATGCAGCCTTCAGGACCATGTCTCATAGAGAGAAAAGTCCTGGAAAGGGTTGGGGGAGGAGATGGAGAGCCTAGAAGCTAGTGATGGACACTGATCTCCACTTGGCAGAACTAAATGGTTCATTCTGGAATGTCAAGAGGGGCCAACAATGATGCAGATGCAACCCTGGGCTCCAGGCTGGTTACCTGTTCCACTTTGATATCATAATCTCCAAGGACTTTTTTGCCCCGAAAGCACTTGGCCCTGGAAAAAAGGGAAAAAAACCCACACAAATTAGTTCTGTACAGGTGTTTGTAGTCAGAAATTCACTCTCCCAAAGACGAGGACCACGGCAGACAGAATCCCAGAATGAGAGTCAAGAGACCTGGGTCAGTCTGCTTTTGGATCACCATGAGACAGCCTCAGGCAAACCACGGCCTCCCCTGTATAAAATAAACCAAGAGGCCTTTCACTCTCAGGCATTGTGAGTTTAGGATAACATCCTTAGTCTATCCGCTACAAAAGGAGTATAGAAGTAACAATTTCCCTAATGTTACTCCTGGTAAAGACTAGGTCAATTTTATACATCCCTATAGTCTCCTTATCTTCCCCCATCCTGCCTTTCACTCTGATTTTCTAGTTGGTTTCCACCCTTGGAATTTTAGTTTCTAAGGAAACTGTTACTATTTTACCTCTTCATACCCATACTTCCAAAAAGGATTTGAGACAATAATTTAAAAAGCAAATATATCCAACAAAACAAGGATTAAAGGACAATCAATGAATGAAGGAGAGTTAATTATACCAGAAAAAAAGCAGGGGGCAGGGGGAGAGGCTGAGGAAAGCTACTATAATTGAACACAAAACCTATCCTGTGTTTCTGAGCAGTCAAGAGAATGAGTCAAGCCTGGATACACTGTACTTACTATCTTCCCTGTTTTGTCACGGAGCTGGAGGAACCTCACATTACAGCTGCCGGTAAGAGGACTCTTTATGCTTATATTTATAGCCATTGCTACTTTGCTCTTCACCTCCCCTTCCTCTCATAAGAGTTTCTTACCTGCCTTTATAGGCTGGTTCTCCACCTGTAAAAAGGGCCTTTCCACATGCTGCCTAGGTTGGGCTTGCTTCCCCAGTGCTTGAAATTTCAAATTAGTATGTTTCACTGGCGGTTTTCTAAAAGTCCCTCTACAAAACAAAGGGATAAACTAACATTTATTGGGCATCATGTTCTAGGAATTATGTGCTAGTTGCTTTCAAGAACATCTCATTTAGTCCTCATAACAAGTTATGAGATAGGGAGAAAGCATTCATTTTTGAGATGAGGAAACCAAGACTCAGGGGATAAAAATGGCACATTCAAGGTCATATGACAAGTTAGTGACAGAACCAATATTCACACCCAAGTCTGAGTCCAGAGTCGTTGGCGCTGCACAGCACTGTCTCCCTCTGCTTATCCATTCTCGCCATCCTCATTCCCACCATTACAAAAACTGACTTGTCATGTATGCTGCATTGCATGTGTCTTTTCCCCTTTTCCTTCTTCTGTGCAAAAGGGACTTGATGTTGTGAACACTAGTTCTACTACAAATACTTCCTACACCGGTTCCTGTGCACTACCCAGGACGAGGCCAGGCTATTTCCTTTCCGATCTGGTTCTGGAACAGTCTGTTCTAGGAAGTTGTCATTTGTCCTATCCAAGTCCCTGGCTACCCTCAAATTGCTCCTCAGAGGCATTCAGCCATCCTGGAGCTGGAACACTTAAGTCCATCCCCCTACCTCTGCCCCAATTCCTTACTAAGCTTCATCAGCTTGCTTCCAGAACCCTGTTCAACGTTCACAGCTCAGCAAGCCCCTTGGGCAAGGGACCTGTAGCACATCCCATCCCTTTTAGGGTTCCATCTTATTTATGGGTTTAAATAATAGTCTATGCACGGTACTATCACTGCTCTGAAGATCTTGAGGACTCCGTAGGTCTTCGTCCACGACTATAAACAGAAGGAACTGGAGTAAATGATCCAAGAGGTTCCTTCCCTGTGTTGGTGAGGTGTGCCCACCTTGTTACCAGCAATGCTTTTCTGATGCTTCCTCCCATCTTCCTGTCTCAAAATAGCTCTCCTTCTGTGAGGTAAGTCTCAGAGGCACTAACAATAACCTCTCATTCTGTATGATGCCTTGCATTTTCAAAGCACATTCTTGCCTTATTTGTTCCTTACAACTCTGTGAAGCAGCCAGGACAGACAGTGCTGTCCATTTAACCAATGAGGAAAGAAACCCAGAGCAGCTAAATAATATGCTCAAATCATAGAGAAGTTCATAGGAGTTAAGCTTAGAACTAAGAGTTTATGTCTAAGTACTTAGATGCTGCCAAGGTTTTTAATTCACTCATTTATTTTGTGGGTTTTGAACACTGATATTGAAGTATAAATATAGATTCTGTCTGCATTTATCTGCCACTTTCTGCACCTGCCCATTGACCAAGTTGGCTAATGATACTGTTTTCAGGCCTTGTGCCCACCCCCAACTCTCCAATTATCTTAATACCTTTTCCTTAAGGTAATCTGTCCTCTTGGAAATCTTAGTTTGTGTTTTTCTGGCTCTGGGTGATGGACCTCTCTTGGCTGAGCCACAGTCTTATAGAAAAGGAGCCAAGATGGCAGGCTATGGAGCACAGAGTTTTCTTCTGGAGAATGAGCACATTCTCCCAGCTATTTTCATGAAAAATTTTGTAACTTACAAGCAAGTGACAGAATTACTTCCTGATCCTAAGAGAGCACTGTTAGGAAGCAGTGTGCTAGAATTCAGAGGGATTCTGGATCACAGGGCTCTGGAATCACAGTCTGCGTGGGAATCCTAGCTGTACACTTCTTTGGTTGTGTGACTGCAAGCAAGTGGCTTAAAAAAAAAAACGTATGTCACATGGTTAAACCAATAAATCTATCTATCTTCAAAAGAATAAGATGGATAAGATGAAAAATACATTTTTCCTTTTCCATTTCTCTTTCATCACACATACTCCCCATTATCAGTTGCAAGCATACCCTTCCAGTGTGGGGAAATTCTGTGCATATATCTGCATACATATATGTTTCAAACATACATATGGCATCATGCTATATAAACTCTTCTTTTTTGAACCTTAATTTTTCATTGCACTTAAAAATATACCAGTCCTTTGGGTAGTGTAGACATTTTAAAATATTAATTCTTCCCAATCCATGAACACGGGATATCTTTCCATTTACTACTTTTAAACTTTGTATAGAATATAACCTATGAAAATATTGAATTACTATGTTGTATGCATGAAACTAATATTGTAAGTCAGCTCTACTTCAATTAAAAAAATACATGTTAGTGATATGCTTTCAACACATACTGATAGACCTCTTTCTTTGTAATAGTTGCATGAAATTCCATTTGAAGGTCATACAGTAATTTAACCAATATTTACTGGTGATATGGAGGTTCCTTAAAAAACTAAAAATAGAACTACCATACAACCCAGGAATCCCACTACTGGGCATATACCCTGAGAAAACCATAATTCAAAAAGAGTCATGGGGTTTCCCTGGTGGCGCAGTGGTTGAGAGTCCGCCTGCCGATGCAGGGGACACGGGTTCGTGCCCCGGTCCGGGAGGATCCCGCATGCCGCGGAGCGACTGGGCCCGTAAGTCATGGCCGCTGGGCCTGCGGGTCCGGAGCCTGTGCTCCGCAACGGGAGAGGCCACAACAGTGAGAGGCCCGCGTATCGCAAAAAAAAAAAAAAAAGAGTCATGTACCACAATGTTCACTGTAGCTCTACTTATAATAGCCAGGACATGGAAGCAACCTAAGTGTCCATCAACAGATGAATGGATAGAGAAGATGTGGCATATATATACAATGGAATATTACTCAGCCATAAAAAGAAATGAAATTGAGTTATTTGTAGTGAGGTGGATGGACCTACAGTCTGTCATACAGAGTGAAGTAAGTCAGAAATAGAAAAACAAATACCATATGCTAACACATATATATGGAATCTAAAAAACAAACAAAAAAGGTCATGAAGAACCTAGAGGCAAGACGGGAATAAAGACGCAGACCTACTAGAGAATGGACTTGAGGATACGGGGAAGGGGAAGGGTAAGATGGGACAAAGTGAGAGAGTGGCATGGACATATATACACTACCAAATGTAAAATAGATAGCTAGTGGGAAGCAGCCGCATAGCACAGGGAGATCAGCTCGGTGCTTTGTGACCATCTAGAGGGGTGGGATAGGGAGGGTGGGAGGGAGGGAGACCCAAGAGGGAAGAGATATGGGGATATATGTATATGTATAACTGATTCACTTTTTTATAAAGCATAAACTAACACACCATTGTAAAGCAGTTATACTCCAATAAAGATGTTAAAAAAAAAAAAAAAAAAAAAAACAAGTATAGGGACTTCCCCGGTGGTCCAGTGGTAAAGAATCCACCTTCCAATGCAGGGGACACGGGTTCGACCCTTGGCCGGGGAACTAAGATCCCACATGCCACGGGGCAACTGAGCCTGGGTACCTCAACTAGAGAGCCTGCGTGCCGCAAACTACAGAGCCCACGCCCCCTGGAGCCTGCGCCCCATAACTAGAGAGAAGCCCGAGCACCACAATGAAGAGCCCACACACTGCAACAAAAGATCCTGCACGCCTCAACAAAGATCGCGCGTGCCGCAGCTAAGACCCAATGCAGCCATAAATAAATAAATAAATAAATAAATAAATAATAAATCTTTAAAAAAGAAAAATTACTGGTGAGGGATTAGATTTCCAGTGTTTGGATTGTTTTTGCTATTACAAACAGAGCTACAATGGCTTACATTTAAGAATATATTCATAAGATAAATTACTTTTTCCAGCTTTATTATGTTATAATTGACAAACAAAATTATAATATTTTAAGTGTACACCATGATTTCATACATGTATACTTTGTGAAATGGGATAAGCACAGATTAATTACCACACCCATCACCTCACATTACTACCTTTTGTGTGTGTGTGTTTGTTGTGTGCATGTGTGTGGCGAGAACACTTCAGATCTACTCTCTTATTAGCAAATTTCAAGTATACAATACAGTATCATCCACTACAGTCACCACATTGTACATTAGAAGGATAATTTATTGCAGAATTGCTGGTGTAAGGAATAGACAGAGAGTTTTTACTGATATCAGCACACTGCCCCCCACCCAAGAAAAAGATTATATCACTCTCCCCAGTGTTTGAAAGTTTGGGAAAGTTACTTCACCTCCCTTAGTTACCCCCCTCCCACAGTCCCTTGCTTAAGCTGGGCACAGAGAAGGTGCTCAGTAAGGACTTTCCAACGCCAGTCTTGTCAAATCAATACAAATTCACCCCCTGGTGCTCAGTCTAAACAGAAACCAAGATGTACATCCTTGAAGCACAGACTAAAAATATCTATGGTGCATGTGTTGTCAATTTCCCCCTATTGTAACATTTTCTTAACAAGCCTACCAGCTGAGGATCTTTGTGAGTTTAATGGCTTGCCCAGGCAATGAACCACCTCCCCTTGCTGCTAAAATGAGTAGAGGCTTCTAGGTTTAACTCTTCTTACTCAAGGCACAGAATACCCTCAGGAATTCCCATCCTCTTGCAAACTGGGGCTCATGAGGCTGAGGAGACGTCATCAGAGACTTCTCTGCTAAGGCTGCCTCAAAACTTGGCCCAACTTTGCTAAGCCCAGCTTAAATACTCCCTCTTTATGCATGGGGAAATAGAAAAAGGTCTAGAATTAGGAGCCAGGGGAGCTGAGTTCAGGCCTAGTTCTACCACTTCTCAGCTGTGTGACTTTGGGCAAGTAACAGCCTCTCTGAGCCTCAGTTTCGTCATGTATAAAATAGGGCTATTAATGATTTTAATACTAATAGCAAACATTCACTACGTACTAACCACTATCTTAAGTATTCTATGTATCTTACCTCATTTAATAATACCTGACTCACAGGTTGCTCTGAAGACTTAATGAAGCCAGGTAAGAATAAATGACATGAAAGTATTTTGGAAACTCTGAAATATTATGCAAATATAAAGTACTATTAGCAAAATGCAACAAACATTCATGTACCAGGTATTATTGCTGTTTTACTATGACCAGAGCCAACATGCCTTCTTCCTCTTCTGAACTTGCATCCCATTTATTGTCTACTCATGATATCTGGCTTATAGCATCATCATCTGATACCACCTTTCAAACTCAGTTGTCTAATAATCTGTGATACCCCTCCCCCACACCAGCCTCAGCTCACTGGATTATGCAACAATACTTCAGAGCAAGGACTATCCATATGAGCCCTGGATTCTCCATCATTTTGGATTTTAAATATTGATTATGTCCTGTTGTCATATTACATCCTCTGAGCTAAGGCTTGTACAAATATAATCAACATATCTATAAATTTCCAACTACTTCCCTAAGCTGTGTACTTATTCACAATCAGGGCTTGCTTATTGACTGGAGATGTTAGGAGTGATGGTGCTGGCTGGACAGATGTAGAAAACCAGAAGAGGCCACCCTCAGGACTGAGTGGACTGAGTGTGTCTCTGCAGCCCCAGCCGTCTTCTTTCTTCTTGCAGGTGCATGTCCCAGGGTATCATGTTCTTTCTTCTCTCTTCTTCCCCACACGAAAATCTCTTCTCAATCTCCATCCACACCGGAACTAAAGGACCTAAAAACAGCCTAGAGTGTAAATCCTCCCTGGGTGCCTGAGGCTCGCACAGGGATCAAAACCGCAAGCTAGAAGATGAAAGCACTAACAATGCACCTAGAGATAAATGTCCAGAAAAGGTGCTTAGTTTCTGGGTCCTATTGTCTATAACTCAGGCCCTATTCTTTTGGTCAAGCATCTCAAGGCATCAAGAAATTAGAAAATAAACTAGAAATAGTAGAGGAATCTATTCCCCATCCTACACTCAAAGGGTAAATCAGGCCTGCCGGTCTTGGAGAGAGTTTGTGGGCGCCTGCTGCCACCCCCTGGCAGGATGTGTACTGCAGACACGCCATAGTCCTAGCTCACTCACCCACTGAGCTGACTCCACTGGCTCAGTGATAGCCCTCCAGGTGCTTATTTGCTGCTCTGACAAACCATGCCTGAAAATTCACTATTTCTCCTAAAAAGTGTGTGTCCACATACCCCAAGCTAGATAGTTGGCTTTTTGCCATCTGTAGAAAGAAAGGATGATTTATCAATAAATTCAGCAACAATTTACTGAACACCCAGTGGTAGGTGCTGGAAATGTAAAAATGCATTAGTAGGTGCCAAGTAGAGAAAGCACAGTCTAGAAAGGGAGACCAATATACATGTCAGTAATTGCTAAGGACCCTTTCAACTCTTAAGATTTATAGCTAATATTCACATTCCCACCTTTCAATCTTTTCCTTAAAAAAAAGAATTTAATGCACACGGCTAAAACAACAGCAACAAAAGTTTCATCTAGCTCAGAAAGATGTACAGTGAAAAGTAAGTTTCCTCTACCTTCATGAAGCTCGCAGGTTAGTGGTAGGCAGAAGCATAAATAAAAGATCATAATACAGGGTATAAGCTGTAGCAGGGGTGGGGACAAGGCACTGTGGGAACCCAAAGGAGGGAGTTCTCTGCCTGGAGGAGTCTGGGAAGGCTCCAGGGACGCAGCTGAGTCTTAAAGAATGAGGAGGAATTTGCCACACAAGAAGCAGAGAGCAGAATTGAAAGGCACAGAGGCTGCCTGAGCACAGAGCGCTGCAGTGGCCCAGCTAACTGGGGGAAGGGCACGCAGGCTGAGCAGCAAGAGCTGAGGCTCCAGAGAAAGGGAAGGGATGGACTGTCAAAGAACTTCAAACGTCAGGCTGAGCAGTTGGGACGTAATGGCTAGCTTCCAAAAGATTTTTTTAAAACTTTTTATTATGAAAAATTCCATCCTCAGTAATCAACATTTTGCCAGTCTTTTTCATTTATCACCTTCACTGTTGTTAGGACTGTTGTTTGATTGTTTTAAAGCAAATCCCAGATATCATGTTATTTCTCGTGTAGAATTTTAAGTAATATCTCTAACTGGTAATGCCTTAAAATTTTTGTTTACTGTGGCAAAAAATATATAACAAAATTTGCCATTTTAACCATTTTCAAGTGTACAATTCAGTGGCATTTAGTGCATTCACAATGTTGTGCAACCAACATCACTACTTCCAAAACTTTTTCATCTTCCAGAACAGAAGCTCTGTGGCCATTAGGCAGTAACTGCCCATCCCCCCCACATCCACCCCCCAGTCCCTGACAACCTCTAATTTACTTTCTCTTTATGGATTTGCCTATCCCAGGGAAATGACTTTTTAATAATAATTATTATTTAATAATTAATAATAATTTAAAACATCTTTACTGAGTCTATATTCAAGTTTTCCCAACTGTCTCCCAAAACACTGTCAAAGATTTGAAGCAGAGAGGTGACATGATCAGATGTGCCTAAGTTCTGATAGGTCACGTTGTCTGGGACACAGAAGAGATGGCAGAGAGCCAACCAGGGCTTGAGATCATTTGGGAAGTTGGTGCAGCAATTAGTCTTCAGGACTTGCTGTTTTCCTGGTACATGGCAAACCAATAGCTACTGTACAACACTCATCAGGCAACTCAATTGATCATTTGACTGATTAGGGCTAGGAATTTAGAAGCTAGCTGGGAAACGACAGTGATAGAAAGTGGTATAGGACAGACGCCTCATATAGATGTTCTGGAACAAAGCCATAAATGAGACATAAAATAGGCAGGCCTTACATTGGTAAAGGGGTCCTTAACTCAAATTTGGATTTGTAATCTAATTCATAAACCATAAAACTTTCTTTTAGTACATGGAGAAATGCCTGTTATAGATAACTGGTTTAGGAATAAGATACAAAGAATAGGAAGAAGTGAACAGTTTTCTGGATAAAGGCAATATTCTGTGGCTGGTCCTTGATATTATTAATTCTGTGATTAAGTAGTTAAATCAAATTCTCTGCTACTTCTTAGATAGAAAGCAAGCTGCATGGCGTCTTAGTTAACATTCATATAAATTTTCTGGAAAAGAGTGCATGGGGAAATTGCCAAGTTTGCAGATGGCATTCAGCACTTCCAGGGATTAAAATGCCAAGTTGATTAGATATAAAGTGAAAGAAGATGTGGACGTGGGCAGAAAAGTGGCAGAGGAGTTTTAATGTGACTAAGTGTAAGAAAACATATTATATTCAATGGGAAATGATTTTACCAGGGGATCATGAGTGTTCAACTACAATCCCCAAAAGAACCTGAAATAACAGAAAGTTGCTTCCTTAAGACATTAGTCCTGTGAGATGTAACAGAAAAACACAAAAAGACTGAAAGAGCGAAAGGTGAAAAATAATGTTGATTATCATCAGAAAGTTTATAGGAAACTCAACATAAAGGGTTTCTTACACTCTGAACTCATCTTGTACAAGTCATAGTACTTTCATATTTGTGATACAACATATCACGTCCACTTGTCTAAACACAAATGACATGATGAAAGCAGAAATGGCCCAGAGAAAACCAGAACAAAATTAAAAGGCTCTGATTTTAGGAGAGGCTGATATAATGAGTCTTCTTCAGTCTGTAAAGGTAAAGATCCAAGGGGCACAGAAGGGTGTAAAGGAGGGAAAGAGAACTTGAGAGACTACATACTACACACATTATTCATCCCGGATAACCAAATTAACCTCACGATATTTCATGCCTTACAGGAACGTCATTTCAATGTTACTGGTTTTATAGGGAAAGGAAGCTCGGATAAATTAAGTGACTTGCTTAAAAGTAGCAGTGAGTAGGTGGCAGAGCTAGTAAAATTAAATTTCAGCACTTCTGATGATCAAGTTTAGAAATCGTATATTTTGGATGGGAACTGTGCTCTACTCATTTTTGTAGCCTCAATGCCTGTCTTACTCTTCAACACACAGTAGATGCTCAGAAAATGTTTATGGAGTTATTAAAATGAATACAGCTAGACATCTGGAGGTTAATATCAGAGAGAGTAACCATGCTCAATCTGATAGAGTCCTGGGCTTGTAGATCTCTGAGGATACCTACTTAGTCCTTCTCTGCAGTTCATAAAATTCCCTCAAGTGACCTGCAGGAGGGCTTCAGCAGACTTAGATGGCAGATGAGACCCCTTAAGAAAAACAGCAATCTCAAAGTTCTGAAAATGACTAATTTCTGAGTAAACACACCAGCTGTGACTTCAGTTGGGAACAGCAAATCACTTTTTCTGAGCAGATTTTCTGAAGATCTCTATTTTGGGGAATAATTAAATGATGCAGTATCACAAGATAACAAGATTATCAAACACAGGGAAAAAAAAAGAATCCTGTAACTTAGGAGAACACATGATGGGAAGATTAGATGCATTTGTCTGTAATTATAGTGGAGCTACAGAACAGAATGCTTTGGAGTCATGGAACAGATTCACTTTCCATGACTGGCTTATAAAATTAAATCAGGCTGATTTGATATTAGAGTAAAGTAGGTCAGTATTAAAGTTTGCTTTGGAGAAGTATCAAGCAAGTATAATTTTTGAAAGATATGGATTTCTTTTATACCAGAAAAACAGGGATCCTAGCATTGACAAATGTCCAGGTTTAATTCCAGTGTCAGGTCACAAATCATACCCACAATCACCACTACCATCAAAGCCATCCATCTCTAGATATACAGAAATGTCCTCTATGATCTGACCCCATCCTTCTATTCTAATCTCCCACTGTTTCCCTCCTGCAAGACTGCTACAGAGTCTGTGTAAATTTGAAAAAGGTATTCCTTCCTGCAGGTGGACACTCCTACACCAGGGTTCTTGGCTTGGCAAGCAGAGTGTGGGTCTGCATTTCACCCCGACTTGTCTCCTCAGTCAAATGCCCTTGTGTGGTGAACAACCTGAACAAGCATACACAGGCGCCCTGTCCTACTACCATTCAGACACTGAATGGTACTAGGTCAAACTGCCATTCAGACACTCTTTCCCAACTATCTCTTGTCAAACTACTGCTTCTGTGTATTGGTCCATTTAGAAATCACCCTTTTCTATGGAAACAACCTAAATGTCCATCGACGAACAAATGGATAAAGAAAATGTGATATATACATACGATGGAATATTGTTCAGCCATAAAAAAAGGGAAGTACTGCCATTTGTAGCAACACGGGTCAACCTGGAGGACATTATGCTAAGTGAAATAAGTCAGACACAGAATGATAAATACTGCATGACCTCATGTGTGGCGTCTAAAATAGTCAAACTCAGAAGCAAATAGAATGGTAGTTGTCAGGGGCTGGAGGAGGGGGAAATGAAGAGATGTTGATCAAAGAATCCAAAGTTTCAGTTATGCAAGATGAATGAGTTTTGGAGATCTGATGTATACAGCATGGTAGTTAACAATACTGTATGGTAAACTTGAAATTTGCTGAGTTCTCACAGAAGAAGGAGAAGGAGAAGAAGAAGAGGAAGGAGGGGAGGAGGAGGAAGAAGAGGAAGGGGAAGGAGAAGAAGAAGGAAAAGAAGAAGGAGAAGAAAAACATAATCTCAAAGGCGTTATTTTTCTTATTACATTTGCTTGTGTGGTAAATCACACTAATTGATATTCAAATGTCACATGAAACTTGAGTTCCTGGGATGAACTCCACTGGGCCATGATGCATGATCCTTTTTATATATCATGGGATCCAATTTTCTAAAATGCTGTTAAGAACTGTTGCAACTATGTTTATTGGGGATTTTGGTTTGTGGTTTTCTATTCTTATGGTGTCTTTGGTTTGGTGTCAAAAGTAATCATTTTGGCTTCACGGAAGGAGTTGGGAAGTAAGAAATTTTGTGGACCTTGTATTATCTCTACTATAAATGTTTGAGAGGGTTCATCTGTGAAGCGATCATAGGTTTTCTACTTCGGGTCCAGGAATTAATCTTACTTTATCATATAATGTGCTTTTTAATACTTAATTGGATTCTATTAGTTAATATGTGACAAAGAATGAATGCATCTAGATTTTTAAGTGCACTGGGACAGATATTGTTTTCTTATTGCTCTTATCCAAATTACTGTCAAGGTTATTCTAGCCTCAAAAAAATTGGATGGAGAGTCTTCCATTTTCTTTTCTGGTACAAATTTTATGAATTATTTTAGCATGTATCCTCAAGCTTATTAAAGTAACATTTAAAAAAGGAATCACCTCTCTCCTCATTTTTAAAAGTCCCAAACAAGTTCTGCCTCCCTTTTGAAATCTTCCCTGTTCTCCCCTCTGTGGTGGTTTCTCCTTCCTCTGAAAGCTTAGTCTGAAACCTATTCACTTGTCATTTTAAATAGACTCAGCTTAGTATCATCTGTTGATTTTCTTTATTTGTGCCTCTTCCTCCCTACTGTATCACCCTCTGAGGGTGCACACTGTCTTATACTTCCTTCTGAGTCCCCCACTAACCGTCACACTCACCACTGCCTTATACAGAGCACACCTGGGTTAGTTCATTTTATGTGTCAACCTGAAAGGGCCAGAGGTGTCCAGATATTTGCCTAAACATTATTCTGGGTGTGTCTGTGAAGGTGTTTCTGGATGAGATTAACATTTGAATCAGGACTGAGTAAAGCAGATTGCCCTCCCCAATGTGAGCGGGCCTCATCCAATCCACCAAAGGCCTGACTAGAACAAAAAGGTGGAGTCAGGGAGAATTTACTCTCTGTCTGACTGTCTTTGAACTGAGACATCAGTCTTCTGCCTTTAGTCTCAGACTGAAAGATATAGCATTCCTGGTCCTCAGGCCTTCAGAATTGTACTGGAACTATACCTTCGGCTCTCTGGGGTCTCCAGTTTGCCAACAGATCTTAGGACTTCTCAGCCTCTACAAATGCGTGAGCCAATTCCTCATGATAAATCTCTCTCTCTTTCTATATATATCTATAATCTTATCTCTCTCTCTTGCTCTCTCTCTATATATCTATATAAATAGATATATAAAGAATACATATAATCTATTATCTATATGTTATCTATATTATCTATGTGTTATCTATATATAGATAATAGATGGATGGATATAGATATAGAGCTCCTCGACTGCTATAACAAAATACCACAGACTGCATGCTTAAACAGCAGACATTTATTTCTCACAGTTCTAGAGGCTGACCAGTCCAGATCAAGGTGCTGGTCTGGTAAGACTCTTCCTGGCTTGCAGACTGCCACCTTCTTGCTGTGTTCTCGCATGGTCGAGAGAGAGAAAGAGCTCTGGTCTCTCTTCCTCTTCTTATAAGGACACTAATTCCATCACTGGGTCACTAACCTCATGACCTCATCTAAACCTAATTACCTCCCAAAGGTCCCACCTCCAAATACCATCATACTGGGAGTTAGAGTTTCAACATATGAATTGGTATGGGGGCGGGGGGTGGAGACACACATTCACCCCATAACAGCACCATTGATAACGACCTATTGCTTGATTCCTGGCAGAGGACACCCACTCAACCTGGGACTTGAGGGAATGAGGAACCACAATACATAAAAGAGTATCACAAGAATACACAATAGTATATGTTCCTCAAATGCCAAAAACAAATAGCCATTTACCTCCTTTCAGGTGGGATATACACTCCCTGAATCAAAAGGAAGAAAGAGAACCTTCCCCACCATGTCACATAGAAACGAGTCAGTTATTCAAGCCAACTCAGAAACTTTGCATTTTAATCAATTGCTGAGTGGCATGGCACAGTGGAAAGAGCATGGATTTTAGGGTCAGACTAACCTGGGTTTAAATCTCAGGTGACCAACTTACTACCTAAACTTGGGCTCTTTACCTCTCTGTATTTTCATCTGTAAGATAAGGATAATACCCATTTCTAAAGTTTGTTAGATTCAAAGACGCTGCCTTTACCATACTCCTCAAACACGCTAAACTCACCATCTCTTCTGGGCTTTTGCACTTGCTGTCAGATACTTCCTTCCCCGGGATCTTTGCATGTCCCACTCCTTCTCACTAATTGAGTCTCAGCTCAAACATTACTTCCTCAGTGATGTTTTTTTCTGACTACCTGAGCTAGGTAGTCCCCACCCCTCCCAATCATTCTCTTTATATAATCTTCATAGATATTATCTTTATTTCAAAATTACCTTGACTATTTATTATTCATTTCCCCAACCAAAATGTAAGTTCTCTGAGAGGAGAGACCTTGCTGTTGTGATAACTGCTGTGTCAATACCGTGTCCAGCTCTATTATAATGCCTGGTACATATTAGGTGCCCAATAATATTTGTTGAAAGAATTAATGAGTATATAAATGTGCAGCTGCTAATATAAGTGTGCATCTAGCACAGCACCCATTCACACATTTTAGATTCTTTTCGTCCCCCTTTTTATGTAAAAATCACTGGGTTAAACAATGTGCCTGTGTGAGTCCTTTGAAATGGAGAGCACTTCAACAAAATGAATTCACTGAATGCTGATCAGGCATTTATAAATGTAGACAGAAGTATGGTCATTTACTTCCATGTGCAACGAGACTATCCTCCGCCTTAGTGTTCTATTTTAGGTACAAATCAACATACCAGTTATTGAAGTGTTTATAGATTTTACTCTCATATGAGACATTAATAACATAATATTCTCTCAGCCTTCTGAGAGGGAAGATTTTGCTTAGAGGTCTTTTATTTATAAGGAAACAGAGGCCCAGAGAGAGGAGACACTTGATAGTTCAAGGTCAAACACCTAGTCAGAGGCAGGTGCATTCTACCATGCTGCCTCCTTAGAGTAAGAACTGCAAGTCTTCCAAAAATCGAAGAACAGTGGAATTCAAAGACAGAGATCCCTAAATGATATTATAGGATGTGGAAATTGAGGATTTGATTTCCATTTGGAGTGCTTGTGAGATCAAGTATGATAAAGATAAACAGCTAAGCATTACAGAAGAAATTTTTTATTTTTATCACTTTGCTGATGCATTGATTCTGTTTGTGATACTGCATCACCAGGGCATGGTTCATACAGCAAATTGCTGGAAGGAAATAAGAAAAGAGCTCTCCCCTCATTCTGCTCTCATTAGCAAAGGAGACTTGACCATCTTTTCCCTGTCCAAGTGCAAACTGCCATGACTGGTATTATCAGCCTACTCACCACCATGGCTGGGCAGAAACATCCTTGTACCTCAAGGCAACAACACTCTGGATTTCCAAATCCAAATTCAGGTGGCACATTCCACTCTACAATTTTCCAACTGGCACCAATTCAGGGGGAGATATTATTCACCAGAATGGGCACTAACAACTGAATTTTGGCAGGTTGGGAGACGAACACATGCCACAGGCTCCTAGATGCACCCAAGTTTAGCAACATGGTACCAAATGTGTTCTGAATGGAAAAATGGATCTTAGATGATATACTCTCATTTTTATAGGTGAAAAAACTGAGGCTTAAGGGGAAAAGTGGCCCAAGGTCATGAGGTGGTAACCCTCATCTCTTCTCAACGGTGCTCTTTTCGTTACACCAAGTTGAGCTCACAGTGGATCTGGATTGAAGCTCATGCCTTAGAATCGAAGCACAAAGATATATGGTACTGCCCTAGCTCTATTCTCCTCAGTGAATTTGTCTATCTTCTCGACCACCTCTAATGAGCCATTGAGGATACATGGTCCTCACATTCAACAAGCCCAAAGAATAATTTTATAAACCAACCCAAACTGATTTGCCTGAAAACCTGGTTAATTTTAACCTTAGTGTCTCCATACATTCCTTTGAAATAGAGTTTACTATCCAGTGTTTTTATAATGAAATATATTCTATCAACCTTTAAAAATATTCTCATCATTTATTCATTCAACAAAGATTCATTAGAGTAGGTACCTACTATTTTTCCAGCAGTATGCAAAGCACTGGGTGGAGGGTAGGAGAAGGAAAGACTATAGACCTCACCCAGCTCTGCCACAAAGAATAAAAATAGTGTTAACAGAAGTACAGGAGATTACTTATCCCAGAGTTCAGGTATCAAAATTATATCAACTACAATAAAATTGATAATAGCTAATATTTATTAAGTACTTAGTAAGGACTAGTTACTGTGCTGACTTTAAACACCTTACTCAATTAATCCTCACATCAGTCATACAAGCCAGTTAGCATTATCTCCTAATCTTACAGATAAGATAACTAAGGCACAGAGAGACTAATTAACTTGTTCAAGGTCATACAACTACTGAGTGGTGGATTCAAGATTTGAGACCATGCAAACTGACTCCAGAGCAGATCTTATTCATCACTTGACACTACTTCTGAAATATGGAATTATTCAAAAAATTTTAAAAGGGGATTCATATTTTAATACTCCCACGGGAGAGTAAAGACAACCAATACCTTTAGATACAGTTTGGTAGCTTTCTCACTTAATAATCAACCACTATAAATATGAATCCTCTTCTTTTTTCCCATGGTGGCTTTCAGAAGAAAAATCTTTTCTTCATCAGGCTCCTAAATAACTCTCCAACTTTTGAAATGAAAGTTTTCAGTTTCTTTTTAGTTAAGACATACAGACTTTTAAAATTTCTTTATTTCTTTTATCACACCTTACATGATAAAACATCTCTTTACAATTCCTTGTGCTCAGTGGGGATCTGTTGTTTGATGGACATAGAGGTTCAGTTTTGCAAGATGAAAAGAGTTCTGGAGATTGGCTGCACAACAATGTGAACGTACCTAACACTACTGAACATTAAAAATGGTTGAGATGGTAAATTTTACGTTATGTGTGTTTTTTTTTTTTTTTTTTTTTTTTTTTTTTTTTTTTTTTTTTTTTGCGGTATGCGGGCCTCTCACTGTTGTGGCCTCCCCCGTTGCGGAGCACAGGCTCCGGATGCGCAGGCCCAGCGGCCATGGCTCACGGGCCCAGCCGCTCCGCGGCATATGGGATCCTCCCAGACCGGGGCACGAACCCGTATCCCCTGCATCGGCAGGCGGACTCTCAACCACTGCGCCACCAGGGAGGCCCACGTTATGTGTGTTTTAACCACAATTAAAAATAAAAATTTCTTGTGCTCTTTTAGAGTTAGAATATGTAAACTTCAAAGATATTGTTACCTTAGAACAGATAAGGTCCCAGACATTCTACATATATGATTTTCTGTTTGTGTTACAGTACACAGAAAGGAGTGATAAATTTTGATTATAGGGTAAATAATAGAGAGAAATTTTGTGTAGCTTAGGAATTCATCTGAATTGCATTTTCTTCATATGCAATTGATAAAATTTAACCACATGGTTTCTTTCTTTTTTAAATTGAAGTATAGTTGATTTACAATGTTATATTAGTTTCAGGTGTACAACATAGTGATTCAGTATTTTTATAGGTTATACTCTATTTAAAGTTATAAGATATTGGTTATATTCCCTGTGCTGTATATTACACCTTTGTGTCTTATTTATTTTACACATAGTTTGTACCTTTTAATCCCCTTCCCCTACCTTGCCCCTCCCTTAACCACATGGTTTCTAAAGGCATTTTTAGGTTCTGACAGTCTGGGAGTTAAACAGTTAGTGGGATTTCAATATGTGATGTGGAAAGGACACTTCAAAAAGAAAAGTGGCTTAAACAGAAGTATTGCAGCATCAAAGTATAATTCACAAAGCCCTGCTAAGTGGTGGTGCAGTTATGGTGTAACATAGGATATGCATATGGCAGAGGGGGAGTGAGGATAAGGTTGAAGGGTAGGATGGAGCCAGTTCCTTGCTTCCTGGTTTGCCAATAACCAGGAGAGGGGCCTCTGAAGACCTGCGAAGCTAATAATTTGGAATCCTGGGAATGATGAAACAGAAACCTTAACAAGTACTCTCTCGAAGACAGATTTCTACTTGAATGTTGTTTATTTCCCAGGTTCTTGATTTTGTACTTTGGGGATTTTTTTCTAAGATAAAGCTGAACTCCTGAGGCCAAAAGTAGCTTCTCCCTTTGTGTCAACAATTCTGATATGTGGCGATGTTCATTTGAATGGCTTAGAGACTTAATAGTCTGTCTCTCTAACATTCACGTGTAGGAAACTTAAAACTAGGTCATCAACTCCCAACTCCCATCCCAATGCAAGAATCTATACTATAATGTTCATAACAAGGGGTCACTGGAAAAATTACTATTTTTCAGGTTTTTCTGTTTTTTTCACTTTCAGACAGCTGATGGGACAAAATTTGTTTGAGGGCTTTATTACACATTTTATTTCTATCCTTGGTGTGGTTACCATTAACTTTTTTTTTAAACATGCACACTTCACTTATCAAGTATAAATTTAATCAGTAGCTCCACTGTCCTCCCAAGTTTTAGTATGTTTTAAGAGTGATCACCCCTCTTTTCTCTTCACTCCCTCGCCATGTCACATATTACTGCCTAGTATCTTAATTTCACCTTGTTTTTATACTCCCTAAATTAATCATTATTTTTGTTGTTATTCTGTACAGTCAAGTTTTTTTCTGTTTTTGTTTGTTTTAGATTGACTCACATGTTTACCAATTTCTCTAGTCTCTATTGCTTTTTTCATGTCACTACTTCCTTTTGGATTCAATTTCCTGCTTCTGGAAGAATATCTGTTTTTAGCAGTCCTTTCAGAAATGATCTCTGAGATGTAAATTTGACGCCTCTATCTGTCTAAAATTGTCTCTATTTGACCCTCACTCTTTTTTTTTTTTTTTTCCGGTACGCGGGCCTCTCACTGCTGTGGCCTCTCCCGTTGCAGAGCACAGGCTCCGGACACGCAGGCTCAGCAGCCATGGCTCACGGGCCCAGCCGCTCTGCGGCATGTGGGATCTTCCCGGACCGGGGCACGAACCCGTGTCCCCTGCATCGGCAGGCGGACTCTCAACCACTGCGCCACCAGGGAAGCCCCTGACCAATATCTTTAGGAGAAAATATGGACCCCTAAACTTCCTCACACTCTAACAAAACACACTTTACATGGTGCCAACAGCATACGGGCTACTTAAAAGTCTTTCAGTGGACAAGGTCTATGAAGGAGGGAGAAAAATGAAAAAATTGTATTTTGTGCTTAAATAATGGAGGGCTGTTTCATAGCAAGCATGTGAGACTTTCAGCAAGGTTTTTCATGTCTACACCTGTCTCCTCTACTGTAAAATTAGATAAGATCACTTTCCACGTGTGTTTGTATTTTAATTTGTGTTTTCCAAAGTTTCTCGTTACAGTATCTCACTTGACCCTTACTACAACCTTGAGATTTAGACAGGGTAAAGATCATTCTCTCCACTTTATAGTTGAGTAAACTAAGGCACAAAAAGGTTCATTTGTTCACGCGCATAAAACTGAGCCTTTGAACTTGGGTCTTCTAACTGTAAGGTCACGGCTCCCTCTACTACGTTATGCTACCTCTCGCTGCACAAACTTCACTTGTCTGACACTTGCTGCTCTTGCTATCTACTTAGCTCTTCCTGTATATGTCCCATCTCCTTAACCAGATTAAGTTCTTTGAATGCAATATCCATGCCATATTCATCTCTGAAGCTACCATATCATCTAATACGCATCAGCAGTAGGAACTCAGAATTAAGACTAAGTAAAATGTGGCACAAAGGGCCAAGATAGGAAGATCTGGGACTCCCTATTTTCCAACTCACTCCAGGGAGGCTGACTCCTGCCTCTGAGGAAGATGCCACTGATTTCTGGACAGGAAGTTCTATCATTTTACAGAAGGGCAAAAGGCAGAAAACATAGATAAATAGGAGAGGACTTAAAGCTGGACAACTCTAACTAGAACCTCAAGGCAGAATTTTTAGCAAGTTATATTACAGCTTCTGGCACTATCTCCTCATACCATCCAGAGTGCTGTTGATTCCAGTTCCTGGTGTTATTTGGGAGGGTGGGCTGGGATACAGTCTCTGTCTTCCAGGGCCTTTATAAACAATGAATGATGAGATCTTATATGAGCCAGCACTGAATGGTACAAAATCCAGAGCAGTATATCTTTAGTAATTTCCAGCAATTCTTTGTAGATTTTGAGACCGGATTTAAACAAAATAGGATATTCCTTTTCCTAAAGCTTGTACCTTGGTAAGACATAATTTAGAGACTAAATCCATCTTTCTCAACACTGAATCCAAAGCACCTAGCAAAGTTGTCACTCAAAAAACATATGCTGAATGACTCAGTAGTCATTACTGAAAGAATCTGCTTTGTAGTTTTCTCTACAAATAAAAACTGGGTCCAGTGACGCTGTATTTGGAAGCTTGTGAGCAAGGAGAAATCATGGTGATGGTACATTTTAAGTGAGTCCTTTTACACATCCATGAAGGTGGGGAAGGGGCATGTGGTTGTAACTAACTGCACTGATTTCATGTAACTCCCATGTGATATATTTATTCTATAGAAAATTCTTGGGTGACACTGAAACTGCAACGACTTTTCCATCCCCTTGAGGTTAAACTCCAATCAAGAATGCCCTGGACTCTGGAGTTTACAGTAACATTTCTAATCAAGAGGGAGCCCTTTCTAAAATGTCAGGAACTCCTCTGAGAATCTTTACTGCGGAGGACAGCTGTTATTTAATGCCTCCTCCCCTCTTTCTCCACAAAAGCTGTAAAGCTCACTCTGGATCGTAAGGTCCCACAAGATCTAGAAAAGGGTTAGAAGGATGGTAAGTACTAAAGTCAAACCTAAGGTAGTGGATATCCTGGCCATGAAGAGAACATGGCTCTCTAGCAACAATCCCTTTGCCACCAGATCACCGAACTAATCACCAAACCAGGGTCAGGCCACAGCCACTGTTCTTTCAAGTCATCTTTCTCTCCCTCTGCATTCCCAGATACCTTTTCCCTTTTTCCTCTCCCAACTGCGTCCCCACTCTCTTCCCCTCTTCTCCCAACCTTTCTCTGACCACACTCCCCCTTTCCATGCTGGCAATCGGAAACACAACATCCTCACAAAAATCCCTAGTTTCAAGCCCAGAAATCTGATTAAGGAGGAGTTTTTCATTTACTTGTCCTAGTAGTTCAGGAAGATCCACAATATTTGCTGTCTGGGGGCTACGGGTTCATTATTGCTGGTCTTTGATTTACACAGGCCACCTCTCCAAAAAGTGCTGACATCATTTCTATCATTAACCCTCTGATTCCGACTCAAAAACTCATTTAGGGTCATTTAGACACTCCTGTCTCAGAAATTTGTAGCTAAAAGGACAGGCAGTCCTCTCAAAGTGAAGTAACAATCTCAATTCAATCAATTCTTTTAAAATATCTATTTTATGCTAGTAGATATTGTACTAGGAGATGGGCATATACAGATGAGCAAGTCCAGACCCTCCTCTGAGGAAGCCAACAATTAGTCAATTCATCAAAAGCTCACAGAATGCTTAGTATGTACTATTTACTATAATATGTGCCAGGGAAAAAAGAGTGGTATCCTGGGGAGCAAAATAATACTCCCCAAACATAATCTCTCATCTTAATGTAAAATTAGGGAGGCAAACATCAAAGACTCTCAAGCCAGAAGCCCTCAGGATTAAAGCTCCCATGTAAACTGGAACTTCAGGTACTTTTGCACATCTTTCCCCAGGAACTGGTTAAGAAGGATCATAGACCAGCTTATTAAAAATGCAGAATTAAAGAGGTCTTTAACACTGGGGATTCCTGAACCCTGGAAGGTTTCATCTGACATATGACACAAAAATTCATGTTTTTCACAGCTGATTTTCTTGGAGTGCTTTTTGTAGGTAAAGGAGAAAAAGTCTAAGGATATGAAGTTTGAGATTGTTCCTATGCTGCCACTGAGAATTCACTATCGGCTTTCTTCCCTCACAAGTTGGTTTTACTTCCAGGGCTAGGTTCTAAAGGAGGTAGCTGTCCATACAGCAGGATTTAAAGGGTGAGATATGCCCTTGCTTTCTGAAACTTCACCACACATTCCTTCAGGTCCCAAAGAGCAGCGGTACAATAAACTGTAATCAGGCACTCCTGGATGCAAATTCTGGCTCTGCCATATATCAGTTGTTCGACCTTGTACCAGTTATTTACCTGAGTCTAATCTAGAACACAAGTCTTCTGCCTACTAATCAACTGTTCTTTCTGCAAAAATGACTTGGTTCAGATGAAAATTAGAAATTTCCTTGGAATGGTAAAGTGAGATCTTTTCAGGGCAATTAGACTTTCCTCCAACAGAAATAAATTCAATAATTAGGGATAAAATTGGAGACTGAAGGGCAAGCTTCTTTTTTTTTGTTTGTTTGTTTCACAGCTTTATTGTATAGCTTAAATTTTTTTAATAACTATATATTTTTTTGAATTTTTGAATTTTATTTTATTTTTATACAGCAGGTTCTCATTAGTTATCCATTTTATACATATTAGTATATACATGTCAATCCCAATGTCCCAATTCATCCCACCCCTCCCCCACCCCCCACCACTTTCCCCCCTTGGTGCCCATACGTTTGTTCCCTACATCTGTGTCTCTATTTCTGCCCTGCAAACCAGTTTCTCCGTACCATTTTTCTGGTTCCACATATATGCGTTGATACGATATTTGTTTTTCTCTTTCTGACTTACTTCACCCTGTATGACAGTCTCTAGATCCATCCACATCTCAACAAATGACCCAATTTCGTTCCTTTTTATGGCTGAGTAATATTCCATTGTATATATGTACACATCTTCTTTGTCCATTCGTCTGTTGATGGGCATTTAGGTTGTTTCCATGACCTGGTTATGGTAAATAGTGCTGCAATGAACACTGGGGTGCATGTGTCTTTTTGAATTATGGTTTTCTCTGGGTATATGCCCAGTAGTGGGATTGCTGGGTCATATGGTAATTCTACTTTTAGTTTTTTAAGGAACCTCCATACTGTTCTCCATAGTGGCTGTATCAATTTACATTCCCACCAACAGTGCAAAAGGGTTCCCATTTCTCCACACCCTCTCCAGCATTTGTTGTTTGTAGATTTTCTGATGATGCCCATTCTAACTGGTGTGAGGTGATACCTCATTGTAGTTTTCATTTGCACTTCTCTAATGATTAGTGATGTTGAGCAGCCTTTCATGTGCTTCTTGGCCATCTGTATATCTTCTTTGGAGAAATGTCTATTTAGGTCTTCTGCCCATTGTTTGTTTTTTTAATACTGAGCTACATGAGCTGTTTATATATTTTGGAGATTAATCCTTTGTTCGTTAATTCATTTGCAAATATTTTCTCCCATTCTGAGGGTTGTCTTTCTGTCTTGTTTGTAGTTTCCTTTGCTTTGCAAAACCTTTTAAGTTTCACTAGCTCCCATTTGTTTATTTTTGTTTTTATTTCCATTACTCTAGGAGATGGATCAAAAAAGATCTTGCTGTTATGTCAAAGAGTGTTCTTCTTACGCTTTCTTCTAAGAGTTTTATAGTGTCCAGTCTTACATTTAGTTCTCGAATCCATTTTGAGTTTATTTTTGTGTATGGTGTTAGGGAGTGTTCTAATTTCATTCTTTTACATGTAGCTGTCCAGTTTTCCCAGCACCACTTACTGAAGAGGCTGTCTTTTCTCCATTGTATATCCCTGCCTCCTTTGTCATAGATTAGCTGACCATAGGTGCGTGGGTTTATCTCTGGGCTTTCTATCCTGCTCCATTGATCTATATTTCTATTTTTGTGCCAGTACCATATTGTCTTCATTACTGTAGCTTTGTACTATAGTCTGAAGTCAGGGAGTCTGATTCCTCCAGCTCCATGTTTTTCCCTGAAGACTGCTTTGGCTATTCGGGGTCTTTTGTGTCTCCATACAAATTTACAATTTTTTGTTCTAGTTCTGTAAAAAATGCCACAGGTAATTTGATTGGGATTGCATTGAATCTGTAGATTGCTTTGGGGAGTATAGTCATTTTCACAATTTGATTATTCCAATCCAAGAACATGGTATATCTCTCCATCTGTTTATGTCATCTTTGATTTCTTTCATCAACGTCTTATAGTTTTCTGAGTACAGGTCTTTTACTTCCTTAGATAGGTTTATTTCTAGGTATTTTGTTCTTTTTGTTGCAATGGTGAATGGGATTGTTTCCTTAGTTTCTCTTTCTGATCTTTCGTTGTTAGTGTATAGGCATGCAAGAGATTTCTGTGCATTAATTCTGTATGCTGCAACTTTACTAAATTCATTGATTAACTCTAGTAGTCTTCTGGTGGCATCTTTAGGATTCTCTATGTATAGTATCATGTCATCTGCCAACAGTGACAGTTTTACTTCTTTTCCAATTTGTATTCCTTTTATTTCTTTTTCTTCTCTGATTGCCATGGCTAGGACTTCCAAAACTATGTTGAATAATAGTGGTGAGAGTGGACATCCTTGTCTTATTCCTGACCTTGGAGGAAATGCTTTCAGTTTTTCACCACTGAGAATGATGTTTGCTGTGGGTTTGTCATATATGGCCTTTATTATGTTGAGGTAGATTCCCTCTATGCCCACCTTTTGGAGAGTTTTTATCATAAACGGGTGTTGAATTATGTCAAAACCATATGATCATCTATTGAGATGATCATATGGTTTTTATTCTTCAATTTGTTAATATGGTGTATCACATTGATTGATTTGCATATACTGAAGAATCCTTGCATCCCTGGGATAAGTCCCACTTGAATAATGGTATATGATCCTTTGAATGTGTTGTTGGATTCTGTTTGCTAGTATTTTGTTGAGGATTTTTGCATCAATATTCATCAGTGATACTGGTCTGTAATTTTCTTTTTTTGTAGTATCTTTGTCTGCTTTTGGTGTCAGGGTGATAGCGGCCTCGTAAAATGAGTTTGGGAGTGTTCCTTCCTCTGCAATTTGTTGGAAGAGTTTGAGAAGGATGGGTGTTAGCTCTTCCCTAAATGTTTGATAGAATTCACCTGTGAAGCCATCTGGTCCTGTACTTTTGTTTGTTGGAAGATTTATTTATTTATTTATTTATTTTTTGTGGTACATGGGCCTCTCACTGTTGTGGCCTCTCCCATTGTGGAGCACAGGCTCCAGATGCACAGGCTCAGTGGCCATGGCTCACGGGCCCAGCCGCTCCGCGGCATGTGGGATCTTCCCGGACTGGGGCACGAACCTGTGTTCCCTGCATGGGCAGGTGGACTCTCAACTACTGTGCCACCAGGGAAGCCCTGTTGGAAGATTTTTAATCACAGTTTCAATTTCATTACTTGTGATTGGTCTGTTCATATTTTCTATTTCTTCCTGGTTCAGTCTTGGAAGGTTGTACTTTTCTAAGAATTTGTCCATTTCTTCCAGGTTGTCCAGTTTATTGGCATAGAGTTGCTTGTAGTAGTCTCTTACGATGCTTTGAATTTCTATGGTGTCCATTGTAACTTCTCCTTTTTCACTTCTAATTTTATTGCTATGAGTCCTCTCCCTCTTTGTCTTGATGAGTCTGGCTAAAGGTTTATCAATTTTGTTTATCTTCTCAAAGAACCAGCTTTCAGTTTTATTGATCTTTGCTATTGTTTTCTTGGTTTCTATTTCATTTATTTCTGCTCTGATCTTTATGATTTCTTTCCTTCTGCTAACTTTGGGTTTTGTTTATTCTTCTTTCTCTAGTTTCTTTAGGTGTAAGGTTAGATGGTTTATTTGAGATTTTTCTTGTTTCTTAAGGTAGGCTTGTATTGCTATAAACTTCCCTCTTAGAACTTCTTTTGCTGCATCCCATAGGTTTTGGATTGTCGTGTTTTTCTTGTAATTTGTCTCTAGGTATTTTTTGATTTCCTCTTTGATTTCTTCAGTGATCTCTTGGTAATTTAATAGCATATTGTTTAGCTTCCATATGTTTGTGTTTTTTGCATTTTTTCCCTGTAATTGATTTCTAATCTCATAGAGTTGTAGTCGGAAAAGATGCTTGATATGATTTCAATTTTCTTAAATTTACTGAGGCTTGATTTGTGACCCAAGTTGTGATCTATCCTGGAGAATGTTCTGTATGCACTTGAGAAGAAAGAGTAATCTGCTGATTTTGGATGGAATGTCCTATAAATATCAATTAAAACTATCTGGTCTAGGGCTTCCCTGGTGGCACAGTGGTTGAGAGTCCACCTGCCGATGCAGGGGACACTGGTTCGTGCCCCGGTCCAGGAAGATCCCACATGCAACGGAGCGGCTAGGCCCGTGAGCCATGGCTGCTGAGCCTGCGCGTCCAGAGCCTGTGCTCTGCAATGGGAGAGACCACAACAGTGAGAGGCCCGCGTACAGAAAAAACAAACAAACAAACAAACAAAAACTATGTGGTCTATTGTGTCATTTAAAGCTTGTGTTTCCTTATTAATTTTCTGTCTGGATGATCTGTCCATTGGTGTAAGTGAGGTGCTAAAATCCCCCAGTATTACTGTGTTACTGTTGATTTCCTCTTTTATAGCTGTTAGTATTTGCCTTATGTATTGAGGTGCTCCTATGTTGGGTGCATATAATTTATAATTGTTATATCTTCTTCTTGGATTGATCCCTTGATCATTATGTAGTGCCCTTCCTTGTCTCTTGTAACATTCTTTATTTTCAAGTCTATTTTACCTGATATGAGTATTGCTACTCCGGCTTTCTTTTGATTTCCATTTGCATGGAATATCTTTTTCCATCCCCTCACTTTCAGTCTGTATGTGTCCCTAGGTCTGAAGCGGGTCTCTTGTAGACAGCATATATATGGGTCTTGTTTTTGTGTCCATTCAGCGAGCCTGTGTCTTTTGGTTGGACCATTTAATCCATTCACATTGAAGGTAATTATCAATATGTATGTTCCTATTACCATTTTCTTAATTGATATGGATTTGTTTTTGTAGGTTCTTTTCTTCTCTTGTGTTTCCCACTTAGAGAAGTTCCTTTAGCATTTGTTGTAGAACTGGTTGATGGTGCTGAATTCTCTTAGCTTTTGCTTGTCTGTAAAGCTTTTGATTTCTCCGTCAGATCTGAATGAGATCCTTGCCAGGTAGAGCAATCTTGGTTGTACGTTCTTCCCTTTCATCACTTTAAGTATATCATGCCACTCCCTTCTGGCTTGTAGAGTTTCTGCTGAGAAATCAGCTGTTAACCCTATGGGAGTTCCCTTGTATGTTATTTGTCGTTTTTCCTTTGCTGCTTTCAATAATTTTTCTTTGTCTTTCATTTTTGTCAATTTGATTGCTATGTGTTCGGCATGTTTCTCCTTGTGTTTATCCTGCCAGGGACTCTCTGCACTTCCTGGACTTGGGGGTCTATTTCCTTTCCCATGTTAGGGAAGTTTTCAACTATAATCTCTTCAAATATTTTCTCAGGTTCTTTCTCTCTCTCGTCTCCTTCTGGGACCCCTATAATGCAAATGTTGTTGTGTTTAATGTTGTCCCAGAGGTCTCTTAGGCTGTCTTCATTTCTTTTCATTCTTTTTTCTTTATTCTGTTCCACAGATCTGAATTCCACCATTCTGTCTTCCAGGTCACTTATCTGTTCTTCTGCCTCAGTTATTCTGCTATTGATTCCTTCTACTGTATTTTTCATTTCAGTTATTGTATTGTTCATCTCTGTTTGTTCTTTAATTGTTCTAGGTGCTTGTTCTTTAATTCTTCTAGGTCTTTATGAATCATTTCTTGCAACTTCTCGATCTTTGTCTCCATCTTTTTCTGAGGTCCTGGATCATCTTCACTATCATTATTCTGAATTCTTTTTCTGGAAGGTTGCCTATCTCCACTTCATTTAGTTGTTTTTCTGGGGTTTTATCTTGTTCCTTCATCTGGTACAAAGTCCTCTGCCTTTTCATTTTGTCTATCTTTTTGTGAATGTGGTTTTCCTTCCACAGGCTGCAGAATTGTAGTTCTTGCCTCTGTTGTCTGCCCTCTGGACGGGCAAGTTTCTTGGGCGCATATGTAGAGGAGAAACTCTGGGTGACAACATAGAAGGAGTCACAGGCTGACACAGGAGTTAGAGTTAATAGAAAGTTGTTTTGCTAGCTTGGAGCCTGGTGACTGAATTCCTGCTACATTCATCTTATCTTTCATTATCCTTTATCTCATTATGTCTGTCTTATGAAGTTGAAGAGAAGGTGGGTAGGAGAGGGGGCTCAAAGAGGAACTAACAGATTTCCAAATTTGGTTTCCTTCCCTCCCTAAACTTTTTATTATGAAGAATTTCAAACATACAGCAAAATTGAGAGTTGAAAGAATTTTACAGAGAACTTACCACCTAGACTCTACTATTAACATTATACCATACTTGCTTTATGACATATCTGCCTAGCTGTCTATATCTCTGCCTATCCATTAACCCGTTTTATTTTTTTGATCAGTGTCAAAGTAAATTCAAACATCTGTACACTTCCTCCTAAATACTTCAGCATGCATATCATTAACTAAATTTAATACTTGATTCTTTTCTTTCTTTTGGTATAAAATTTACACACAATGAAATGCCTAAGTATTAAGTGCATTTGCTGAGTTTTTATAAGAACACATGTTTCTGTAATCCAAACCCCTATAAACATATAGAATATTACTGTCACCTCAGAAAACCTCTTCAATTCCCATCCCAACACTCCTGGAGGCTATCAGTGATATGATTTTTTCCATAATAGATGAGTTTGTCTCTTCTAGAACTTCATATAAATGAAACAAGATAGTAAGCCTTCTTTTTAGTCAGCATAATCTTTTAAAGGTTATTCATGTTGCTCTATTCATCAATAATGTTTTCCTTTTTGTTGCTGAGTAATATTCCAGTATATGAATATAAGAGTTTGTTTGTTTAGTCTCCTTAAATGGGATGTTTCCAGTTTGGAGCTTTATGAATAAAGATGCTATGAACATTCTTGTATGAGTCTTTTTTGTGAACATACATTGGTTTCATTTTTTGTTTTACTGCATACTGACCCTAACCACAGAATTGTCAAGGTCATAAGAAAGGCCTCTCAAGTTCATAAGAAAACTACTGTGTCCCAAAAGTTTTAATGACTACAGGAAAAATATGAAGGAATTAGAGTTCAATCAAAAGAGTGTTGGATCTCTAGGGAGAAGACCTCAGCTCTAATTAAGTTTATGTGAGCCTTCAATAAACCATTAACCTCAGTGTCCTTATCTGTAAAATGAGATATTATTTTGAGCCACCTTGTTATTAAAAGAATAATGAACCACCTTGTTATTAAAAGAAAAATGAGCCACTTTGTTACTAAAAGAATAAAATTAGATGTAAAAGCACTTTGCAAATTTCTTTTGTAAAAACAAAAGAAATATGTTACATTGTTTCTCACACTGGGATAATGTATACTCCCAGTGAAGTGAAATCATATAATGCAATGGGTAATATTTTTTAAGAAGCAGGGAGGGAAGTAATTCACAGATGATATGATCTTATATTTAAGAAACTCTAAAGAATCCACCAAAAAATTAGACATAATAAATGAATTCAGCAAAGTCAAAGGATATAAGATAAACATGCAAGATCAGTTGTATTTCTATACACTAGCAATGAACAATCTGAAAAGGAAATTAAGGAAAGTCCATTTATAAAACCATCCAGAAAAATAAAATACTTAGGAATAAATTTAACCAAGGAGGTGCATGACTTGTACCTCTGAAAACTACAAAACATTGCTAAAAGAAATTAAAGATGACCTAAATAAATGGAAAGACATAATATTAAGATGGCGATACTCTCCTAAGTGTTCTACAGATTCAACACAATCCCTACTGAAAACCTAACGGCCTTTTGTCAGAAACGCAAAAGCTGATCCAAATAGTCATATGGAATTTCAAGGTACCACAAATAGCTAAAACAATACTGCAAAAGAAGAACAAAATTGGAGGACTCACACTCCAACCTACTACAAAGCCACAGTAATCAAGACAGTGTGGTACTGACATAAGGACAGACATACATATCAATGCAGTAAAATGGTTAGTCCAGAAGTAAACCCAAATATTTATGGCTAATTGATTTTAGACAATGGTGCCGAGACTAGGCAATGGGGGAAAGAATAGCCTTTTCAATAAATGGTGCTGAGACAGCTGGATATCCACATGTAAAAGAGTAAAGGTTGGACCCTTACCTCACACTGTACACAAAATTAACTCAAAATGGATTATAGCCTTAAGTGTAAGATACAAAACTATAAAACTGATAAAAGAAAACATAGGGATAAATATTCATGATGTTGGATTAGGCAATTTTTTTTAGATATGTACCAAAAGCATAAGTAACCAAAGAAAAAATAAATTTGACTGCATGAAGAACTTTTGTGCATCAAAGGACACCATCAAGGAAGTGAAAAGACAACCCACGGAATGAAAGAGAATATTTGCAAACATATACCTGCTAAGGGTCTAGTACCAGATTATACAAAGAACTTTTACAACAAAAAAACAGAAAGACAACCCATTCTTTTAAATGGGCAAAGGACTTGAATAGACATTTCTCCAAAGAACACGTATACATGGCCAACAAGCATATGAAAAGATGTTCGACATCATTAGTCATTAGAGGAATGCAAATCAAAACCACAATGAGCTATTTCTTCATATCCACTAGGATGGCTGTAATAAAAAAAGACAGACAATAACAAGTGTTGGCAAGCATGTGGAGAAATGGAAACTCTCATATATTGCTGATGGGAAGGTAAAATGGTGCTGCCATTTTGGAAAACAGTTTGGCAGTTTCTCGCAAAATTAAACACAGAGTTACCATACAACTCAGTAATTCCACTCCTTGGTATACACCCAAAAGAACTGAATACAGGTGTTCAAACAAATCTTTTACATGAATGTTCATAGCAACACTACTTCCCATAGAAAGAAGATGGAAACAGCTCCAAAGTTCATCAACCAATGAATGAATAAACAAAATGTGGTATACCCATACAATGGAATATTATTCAGCCATTAAAAGGAATGAAGTACTGATACATAGTACAACACAAATGAACCTTGAAAACATGCTAAGTGAAAGAAATCAGACACAAAAGACCACACTGGAGGATTTCATTTATATTAAATATACAGAATAAGCAAATCCATAGAAACAGAAAGCAGATTAATGGTTGTCAGGGTTAGGAAATGGGGAAATGGAGAGCAAATGCTCAGTGGGTACAGGGTTTCCTTTTGGGGTGGTGAAAATGTTCTGGAGTTAGATGGTGGTGAAGATTGCACAACATTGTGAATGTCAAGGATTCTCTGATTCTTCAACAGGGAACAGTAGTCAATATCCTCAGAGATGAATGGCTCAATGCAGTGAACTGATGGGTAAAGAGTTCCAGATTTCCCTTCCTTAAAAAAAAAAAAAAAGCCCACTAACTAGGACCATTTGGTAGGCTGGTAGAGTGGGCAATACATTGACACCAAAAGCAAATTCAAAGCTTTTGAGTCAGAATTCCCATTTAAGATAAAGAAGAGTAAGATCTCAAAAGGAAGACGGCCTAAAAGATGAAGACCACTTTCTCTGAGCTATTCTACAGGACTGCTTAGGAATTGCCAGTTCTTTAAAAGTTCATTTAGCGTTGTCTAAGGACCTGAAGGGGATCTGTATGGGACGATGATAATAACAACAATGGTAACTAACATTGACTGAGCATCATGATAATGTACCAGGTACTATGCTAAGTATATAAACACGACAACTTATTAGGTAAGTGTTATAAATATTGCCATTTTAAAAAGGAAAAAAACAGAAGTTTCATCAAATTAACTTGCCTTAGCTTACTCAGCTAGTAAATGATAGGAGCCAGGATACAAATTCATACCTGAATTTCTCCCAGGCTTAAGTCCTTAATCTATATACTCTGTGGCCTCTTACAGAAAGCCCAGATAGGCAGAGTTCCCTCCTCTCATCCTATATTTACCTCAAACCCTTGAGGGGAGTTATCTGTAGAGTTGGGTCTTATTCTCTTCCCTACAGAGAAAAGAGCTGGTATCAGGGAAAAAAATCAAGAAGTTTGGCAGTGGGGAAGGAAGGAAAGGAGAGATGAAAAGAGAACTAACTGAGCCCGTAGCAAATGTCAGGTACTTATGTATTTCCTTTTATCAATACATTAAAGCAAAAATATCTTTACTGGTTTTCTGATACCACATAATTATCATAAAAAGTTCAAATAAAAAAGAGAAAGTAAAACAATTTCTCAATCTCATTTCCCAAAGGCAAACTCAAATTGGTGTGATGAACATAATACAACATAACATAATAAAATAAACACTTGTACTTTGATTTATGTAATCTTCATAATCCTGAAGATAGGTAGCATTGTCTTCGTTTTAGAGATCAGATAACAAGCCTAGGGAGATTAAATACCTTATCCAAGATGACATAGCTCAAAACCAGGAAGTGTGGTGACTTCAAAGTCCAGGTTCTTTTCACTGCTGTGCCTCTGGCAGCTGTGCCTTCTGTGCCTGTTTCCTGCCTTACACCTCTCCAAGTCCCCAGACCTCCAATCGTGTTCCAATACTGCCTCCACTCTATTCCATTTCCTATAAAATACTCCCTTAATTTCTGATAATGGCACTTTCTGACAAGACAAAGCAAGGATGAAAAATCTTCAACATGTATAAGAAATAGGTATTTAGGGATGGAATTACAGGCTACAAGCAGGAGCAACCTGCAAACCTCATTGAGTCTTTATGGCTTTTTTCAATTCAACAGCCCAATATGAGGAGGAGTAGGTATTTGAGTTTTCTCCATATAATCTCTCTCCCCCCCACTTTCCATCTATTTCCTCCCTCTTTCTCTTTTAAGTAGATGGTCCGGAAAAGCTCTGGGAGAATTGGCTCTTAAATGGATTGTATCTTAAAAAACACCCAATCAAACAAACAAAAAACTAAAAAAAAACCAACCCACGAATGTATGAAGAATGCAAGTCCCCTCTTGTAACATGCATTCCTATAGTGCAGACGTTAGAAAAGAAGATGGCTGGAGCCTGATAACTTAGTAAGAGTTTTTACTCCTGAAGGGAGAAGGGAAGATAAGAAGCCTTTACTTAAAACAGGGACTCTGCACACAAAAAGAATGGAACTAGAGTTGAAAAGAAATATTTTGTGACATTCTTTAAAAAAAAAAATACTCCAGTATATTCTTTAAGTCAAAGCCCTCTTCTCACTCCTACCCCCAAACTGAAGCCCAGTCAGTGTTAAAGTTATGGTCATGTTTAGCAAAAAAAGTCTTATGTCTCACAGTTGCTAGGTGAGCTTATCAGTTTGCTAAGAACTGCATTATAGTAAGAAAAGCACAGAAGTGGGAGACAAGACATCTGAATAGTTTTCATCCAAGCTTTGCCACTAACTCACTATCCTAGGTAAGTCTCTTCAACCCTTCAGAGCCTCAGATTCTCCAGCTTTAATATGGTAGTTCAACCAAATGACATCTAAAGCTACTTGTAATAAAAGTACTCTATAATTCTCTTTAGGGTTGGTCTTAGTTTCTTAGATTATAAAAAATCAGCCTTCCCAAACTGTTTTCTATGAAATTTATTGGGTGTTCAGTGGCAGGACTTCTGTAGTGAAATGATTTTAGGAAATGTTGGGTTAACATCCATCCTGCACTGAAAAGTCAGAGATGATGAATAAGTCATATTGTTCCTCCTTACAGGGTATTCTTTGAAATACAGTATTGTATTCCAGAAGCCTCCACATGAGTCATCTCAAATAGGAATGACCCCTTTGGATGACCATTAGCAACTGAGCTAAGCAGAAAATTACATTACCCAGTCTGATTACAGTGACATCATTACACAGACAAGCTCTCTGATGGGATAAGTATACACTAATCTATTTTTTGAACAGATTATCAATAAGGGCTGAGCAAATGTCATTAAATTGCAACAATAATACCCATCACTCAAAACTACAGGTTAAAAAGCTACTCAAGCAGGAAGGAAAACATTAACATTAGATAGTCCCAGGGTAATAGACTTTCAATTCCAAAGATAAACTTGTCTTGGAACCTACTGTTGGCATCCATCTGGATGCCAGGAGGAAATGGTTAATCCCTCTGACACCTAACTTCAAGTATTTCTTTCTTTACTTGGAATATTTCTGCTGGGTATCTGGAATCAAAATGTATGAAGCACAGGGCTTCCCTGGTGGCTCAGTGGTTAAGGATCTGCCTGCCAGTGCAGGGGACACGGGTTCGAGCCCTGGTCCAGGAAGATCCCACATGCCGCGGAACAACTAAGATGGGGTGCCACAACTACTGAACCCTGCGTGCTTAGAGCCCGTGCTCCACAACAAGAGAAGCCACTGCAATGAGAAGCCTGAGCACTGCAATGAAGAGTAGCCCCCGCTCACCAAAACTAGAGAAAGCCTGCCTGCAGCAACAAAGACCCAAGGCAGCCAAAATAAATAAATTAATTTAAAAAAAAGGATAAGGCACAGAGTTATGTGAAGTAGTATGTTTGAAAAATATATAAGATATTTATGTGAAAAAGCAGTTTGCAAAATTTTGCTTTTAAAGTAGCAATTAAAAAATAACTAGGGGGGCTTCCCTGGTGGCGCAGTGGTTGAGAGTCCGCCTGCCGATGCAGGGGACACGGGTTCATGCCCCGGTCCGGGAAGATTCCACATGCTGCGGAGCGGCTGGGTCCATGAGCCATGGTCGCTGAGCCTGCGCATCCGGAGCCTGTGCTCCGCAAGCGGAGAGGCCACAACAGTGAGAGGCCCGCGTACCGCAAAAAAAAAAAAAAAAAAAAAACACTAGGAGACTCTATCTGTACTCTATCATTTTATTAAAACTACAAAAAAACTACAAACTGAACTACACGATTTTAGAAAAATATACCATGCTACATAATAATCAGAATAGTGTTCATAGCCCTGAATTATACAGTTATTCATTCTTTAATTCATCTAAATATTTGCTAAAACTATAGTATAAATCATATGCTATGTCAGACACTAGGGATTTTTTTTTTTTACATCTTTATTGGAGTATAGTTGCTTAACAATGGTGTGTTAATTTCTGCTTTATAACAAAGTGAATCAGTTATACACATACATATGTTCCCATATCCCCTCCCTCTTATGTCTCCCTCCCACCCTCCCTATCCCACCCCTCCAGGTGGTCACAAAGCACCGAGCTGATCTCCCTGTGTTATGCGGCTACTTCCCACTAGCTATCTATTTTACGTTTGGTAGTGTATATATGTCCATGCCTCTCTTTCGCTTTGTCACAGCTTATCCTTCCCCCTCCTCATATCCTCAAGTCCATTCTCTAGTAGGTCTGAGACACTAGGGATTTAAACATGAATAAGATTATAAATCTCATATATAACCTCTAACATTAATTTTTAGTCACTGATGATGTAAATATCAGTATTTGCTAAGTGTTGTTATGTGCAAGGACTCCTAAGAGTCCTCAAGACTCTTAGGACCTAGTAAATGAGATAAAACATACATACAAATGTGGTAGGCATAATTCTAAGATGGCCCCATTCCCGCCCTAATCCCCAGGATTGTTGAACATGATGGATTTTATTCCCATGAACAGCTGACTTTAACAGAGGGAGTTTATTCAGGTGGGCCTAACCTAATCACACGAGCCCTTTAAAAAGCACAGTTTTCTCCAGCTGGTGGGAGTAGAAGAAGTCAGAGGTTTGAAACACAATTAAGATTTGAAGTGCCACTGCTGGGTTGAAGACTGAGAAGGCCACATGTTAAGGAATGCAAGTGGACACTAGGGCCTGAGAGTGGCCCCTGGCTGACAGCTAGCAAGGAAACAGGGATCTCTCAGTCCTATAACTGCAAGGAAATGAATTCTGCCAACAAGAGTGAGACTGGAAGCAGATTTCTCTAGACGAGAACTCAGCCCAGCCGACACCTTGATTTTGACTTTATAATACTCTATGCAGAGAATCTAGCTACCCTGTCAGACTACTGACCTACAGAACTGTGAGCTAATAAATGGATGTTGTTATGCAGCAACAGAAAACTAACACAACAAACTATTACCATAGGAATTGTATGAGTTCAGCGTGTCTGCTAAGGTGGCAAGGTAGGTCTGGAATAATACATAGCTTCCCTTCAAGCCAGGCTAGAAAAGTTTCCCTGTACTATAACAGAGTCCATGTGTTCTCCAAAAATCTTGAGAGAAAAATTTCAAGTGTCGCTATATGAATTCTACAGCTAAAGGACTTTGAGAATATCATGGATTGTTTCATTAGGAAGCTTCTGATGCTTTCCTTCTTCATGGAGCACCAGATTTGCCTTAGAGCAAGGCTGTTTTCTGATAAGTCAGGTTTTCTTTCCTCTCCTGGGCTACCTAGGACCAAACCCCCTGGAAAGCGTGGATCTTCTTTCTCCCTCTTTCCCTTCTACTTTCTCATTCAAACACTTGTTAGATGACCACTTCATGCCAAACACTGTGCATAGATAAAAGACTGCAGTGACTCAGAGGAGGTGGAGGTTACTTCTGGCTATAATGGGGTGGGGTATATTGGAAAGGCCAAAAATTACTTTACCAGGCTTTTGCATACGCAAAGAAGTCGAAAATTTAGGAGTCAAGAATGCTGAAAGAAGGGCTCTGCCCCAGAATTCCAAAATCTCTATTCCTCTCATTCTAGTGACTGGATGCAAAGCCCTTGCCTAACACTGCAGCTGCTGCATGAGTTGGCAGTCTCCTAATTTAAACCTGATGAACAGATGAAATCAGATTGCTCATACAATTCAATTTTGTTGTCAAAGACACAAGCAGTTCCCTCTCAATTTATGGCAGGGCTTGAAATTTTAAAATATAGATGAGTTTCACAGTGATGATCAAGGCTTCAGAAACAGTGATTACATGTATTGTGCTCACTTAGTGCTAGCAATGCTCAAAATAAATCAAAGATTTAGAAGGAAAATTTTTTGAAGCCAATCTTATCTATAATACACTTATCTGTACCACCAATCTCTTCCTTCTTAGTTATTTTAAGTTTTGTTTTGTTTTGAAAAGTGTTTCATACGTGCTTAAGAAGGATGTATAGTTGACCCTGGAACCATGTGGGGGGTTACGGGCACCAATCCCTCCGCTGCCCAGCTCAATGCAAACTGCGAATAACACGGTCAGCCCTCCTAACCGAATCCGAGGTTCCACATCTGAGGATTCAACCAACCACGGTAGTACTTGTGTAGTACTGTATTAAGTATTTATCGAAAAAAATCTGTAAGTGGACCTGCACAGTTCAAATTCGTGTTGTTCAAGGGTCAACTAAATATTCTCTAATTGTTGGGTGCAGGATCTTTATATGTGCCTATTACATCATGCAAATATGTTGTTCAAGTGTTCTATATCTTTACTGCTTTTTTGATGCTTGACCTTCAAATAATTAAGAAAGATGTATTAAAACCTCCTAACAAATATACTGCATTATACATTTCTCCCTGTGATCCTATCAATTTTGCTTTATATATTTTGAGGTCATTTTAGTATTATTAAATCTTCTTAGTTGAAACTTTTTGCCTTAAAATATGTTTTTTCTGATATTAATATGGATACACTAACATTCTTTTTTTACTTTCTAAACAGTTTTATTGAGGTAATGCTCCCCTAGCATTCTTTTGTTTTTGTTTTGATAGTAGCCCTCTAATGGATGTGAGGTGATACCTCATTGCAGTTTAAAAAAAAATATTTTTTGTCATTTAAAAAAATTTTTTAAAATTTTTTATTTCCCCTAGCATTCTTTAGTGTTTGACTGGTATATGTTTTTGATATTTTTATTTTCATGACCTTATGTTTTGGGTGTTTCTTGTAAAAAGGATAGAGTTGAATTATTTTTAAATCCTACTTGATAAACTCTCTCTTTTAACTGGTTAATTTTGGCCACTGACATTTATTGGAATTACTGTTACGTTTCAACTCAACTGTGTTTTTTATTTGCCTTGTACATCTTTTTTTCTCTTTTCCTGCCTCCTTCTTTCTTAATTTGTTAATTTTCTAAGTCAAGTGTTCTGAGTCCTGTGCTGATTTGGAAGTTATATACATGCTAATTATTTTTTTAGTGATTATTCTTGAAATTATATTGTTGACTTTAAGTACATTTGAAGTTAGTTGATATCATAATCTCCATCCCAACAATTCATGGATGTTGGAAGAGTGCTTCTCAATCTTTAGTGTACATGTGAATCATTTGGGGAGTGTTAAAATGCAGATTCCAATTAAGTGTGAGGTAAGCCTTGCATTCTGCATTTCTAAGCTCCCAAGTGATGCAATACCATGGAGAAACACAACCTAGAATACTTCAATTATCCCCCTTTAGTCTGACATGCTATTGTTGTCTGGGATTTTGTCTTTTTTTTTTAATATTTATTTATTTATTTGTTTGCGCTGGGTCTCGGTTGTGGCAAGTGGGCTCCTTAGTTGCGGCTTGCTGGCTCCTTAGTTGTGGCATGTGAACTCTTAGTTGTGGCATGCATGTGGGATCTAGTTCCCTGACCAAGGATCGAACCCAGGCCCCCTGCATTGGGAGCATGGAGTCTTAACCACTGTGCCACCAGGGGAGTCCCTTTAATTGTCTTTTTTAAATTCCATAATTATACATTATTTTTTTTACAATGTTCATTTAGACTTACAGAGAAAAGTTTATTCATTTCTTTGCTCACCTCTCTTTCTTACATCTCAGACTTTCCTTCTGGGATTTTTGCTTTCTTTATTCCTGAAGTTCCTTAAACAAAGCTCTGCTAGATGGTTCACTCTCATTCTTGAAAGACAGACTACCTGAGTTTGGATCCCTGTTCTGTTAGTTACTAATTGTAGACTTAAGGAAATTCACCTCACTTCTCTGTTCTCAGTTTCCTCATCTGTAAAATGAGGATAATAATAGCATTTACTTCAGAGAGTTGTCGTGAGGATTCAATGAATTAATATAAAGCTCTTATAACTGTATTTCACACATTGTAAATTCTAAATAAGTATTAGTCATTATTCATACATAATTCTAAATTGTCAGTTATATTCTCTCAGCACTTTGGAAATACCATTTCAGTTCTTCTGGCTCTTATTACCACTTTTGAGAAGTCTATTATCTGTATCAAGTAGGATAGGCTAGGTTTTGCTTCAGTAATAAACAATCCCCCAAGCTCTGTGGCTTAACACAACGAAAGTTTATTTTGTGCTCACACTACGTTTTCTACACAAGTTACAGAAGGTCCTGTCCCTCACAGTCACCCAGGGACTCAGACTTTTAAAGGTTCTGTCTTGGCACATGCTTCCATAATAGCTTAGACAGGAAAAATGGAAGTGCTGACTCACATACAGGTCCTTCAGGGAGTGACATCATTTTTATTCACATCTCATTCATCAAAGAAAGTCACATGCTACACTTAACTTCAAGGAATAGAGAACTGCAATCCCACTATATGGCCCAAAGAAACAAATGAAGTATTTGTAAAGACGTTGCTGCCTACAAGTCTAACTGTAGTTCTTTTATCACTTAAATTCTGGTTGTTTCAAAGATATTCTCTTTTTCTTTAGTATTCTAGTTCCACTACAATGTGTATAGGTGTAAGATTTTGGGTTGGTTTTTTTTTTTTCTTTTTTTTTTAGTATTTAAAAAAATCCTGTTTTGTGATTCCTCTGCAGATTTTTTTATCAGCTCAAATTCTTACTATTATCTTTTCAGATAATGCCTCTCTTTTATCTCTTCATCTCTGGGACATCAATTTAGATGTATTTTAGATCTTTAATTCTATTCTCCATATCACATAGCTTCTCTTTCATATTTTCCATCTCCTTGTCTGTGTCCTTTATTTTAGGCAATTTCTTTAGATCAACATTCTAAATCATTAATTTTCTTCACAGCTGTATTTAATCTGCTGTTCAATCCAATTCATTTTTTTTTCACTGACTGTTTGCCTTTTCTGTTTAATTCTTGTACTGCATTATTTAACTTTTCAAATCACTATTGCATGTCTCAGTTGAGTTCAGCATGTGTTTACTAAGAGTCTACTATGGGCCAGACTGACATCTGCTCTCTCCCTACCACTCTTGTGAAGTATCTCAAACACAAACACAGAACCTTGAAGCCTTATTATTTTTCTTTTTACAAAAATTTTATATTGGAGTATATTTGATTTACAATGTCATGTTAGTTTCAGGTGTACAGCAAATTGATTTAGTTATACATATACATATATCTATTCTTTTTGAGATTCTTTTCCAATATAGAGTATTACAGAGTATTGAGTAGAGTTCCCTGTGCTAAACAGTAGGTCCTTGTTGATTATCTATTTTATATATAGAATATCTATTTTATATATATAGTGTGTATATGTTAATCGCAACCTCCTCCCCCCCCTTTGGTAACCCTAAGTTTGTTTTCTGTGAGTCTGTTTCTGTTTTGTAAATAAGTTCACTTGTATCATTTTTTTAGATTCCACATAGGAGTGATATCATATGATATTTGTCTTTGTCTGACTTACTTCACTTAGTATGATAATCTCTAGATCCACCCATGTTGCTGCAAATGGCATTATTTCATTCTTTTTATGGCTGAGTAATATTCCATTCTATGTATGTACCACACCTTCTTTATCCATTCATCTGTCAATGGATCAATCCAATATATTGAGTATTTTTTCAATGATAAGAATTTTTATTTCTAAAAGTTCTATTTGGATTTTTTTCCAAATCTTTCTGGTAATTTCTTATTATATTTCCTTAAACATGTCCTTCATAAAGATTTTACTTTCTTTACTTGCAAGTTCTAATATCTGAAATCCTTGGGAGTCTGAATTGGATGTTTGTTATTTATGATTGTCTCACTCATGGTGCCTTGCTTCCTCGTATGTTTAGTAATCTTTGATTGTGAGCTCATATTTGGTTGAACTTCATCTGTGGAAATCCTGAAAACCTAAATTAAGGATGTTTTCCTCCCAAAGAGGCTTTGCATTTGGGAAGTTGGGAAGGAGGAGGGGAGTGTGTGACCAATCTTACCATTTTAGTGTCCTTTGAGATATTATCTTAATGTGAGTCAGCAGTAAAGTTTCAGGGTCAGCATCCACCTTTCAGAGGACAGAAGGTTTAGTCTGTGCATCCCAGTGTTGATATTAACATTCTTCCCAAGGCTAATCCAACTTTCAGGTTCATTTATTGCTTGCACTCAAATTTAGCTTGCATTCACTTTAAATTTTTTTCTTTCAATTTTTAAAAATTATTTTGTAATTGGCATAACACTGATTTATAACATTATATGTTTCATGTGTATAGCATTATATTTCTATTTCTGTATACCTACAACGTGCTCACCATCAAAAATTTATTTTCCATCTTGTCACCATACAGTTGCTCCTCTTTACCCATTATGCCTTTCCCCCCACCCTTCCACTGTGGTAACCACTACTCTGTTCTCTGTATCTATGTGTTTTTGTCGGTTTGTTCATTTGTTTTCTTTTGTTTGTTTTCTTAATTTTTTATATTCTATATGTGAGTGAAATCATGCAGTTTTTGTCTCTCTCCATTCGACTTTTTTCACTTAGCATAATACTTTAAGGTCCATCCATGTTGTCACAAATGGCATGATTTCATCATTCTTATGGCTGAATAGTATTCAGCTGTGTGTGTGTGTGTTTGTGTGTGTGTGTGTGACATCTTCTTTGTCATCTGTCAATGGGCACTTAGATTGTTTTCATATCTTGTATATCATGAATGCCACTGATGAACATGGGGGGTGCAGATATCTTTTTGGATTAGTGTTTTCATAGTCTTTGGATGAATACCCAGAAGTGGGATAGCTGGATCATATGGTAGTCAGATTCTTAATTTTTTGAGGAATCTCCACATTGTCTTCCATTGTAGCCGCACTGATTTACATTCCCACCAACACCATATGAGGGTTCCTTTTTCTCCACATCCTTACCAACACTTGTTACTTATTGCCGTTTTTGATAATAGCCATTCTGACAGGTGGGAGGTGATATCTCATTGTTGTTTTGATTTGCACTTTCCTAATAATTAGTGATATTTTATATCTTTTCATGTGCCTGTTGGTGATCTGTATACCTTCTTTGGAAAAATGTCTATTCAGCTCTTCTGCCCATTTTAAAATTGGGTTGTTTTTGTTGTTGAGTTGTAAGAATTCTTTATATTTTTGAAGTATTAGTCTCTTATCAGATATATCATCTGCAAATATCTTCTCCAGTTTCATAGGCTGACTTTTTTTTTTTTTTTTTTTTTTTTGTGGTACATGGGCCTCTCAGTGCTGTGGCCTCTCCTATTGCGGAGCACAGGCTCCGGACGCGCAGGCTCAGCGGCCATGGCTCACAGGCCCAGCCGCTCCGCGGCATGTGGGATCTTCCTGGCCCGGGGCACGAACCCGTGTCCCCTGCATCGGCAGGCGGACTCTCAACCACTGCGCCACCAGGGAAGCCCCATAGGCTGTCTTTTATTGATGGTTTTCTTTACTGTGCAGAAGCTTTTCAGTTTGATGCAATCCCATTTGTTTACTTTTGCTTTTGTTTCCCTTGCCTGAGGAGACATATCTAGAAAGATATTGCTAAGACTAATGTCAAAGAGCATACTGCCTATGTTTTCTTTTAGGAGTTTTATGGTTTCAGGTCTTATATTCAAGTCTTTGATCCATTTTGAGTTAACTGTTGTGTATGGTGTGAGATAGTGGTCTTGTTTTTTTTTGTTGTTTCTTTTTTATTTTTTGCATGTGACTATCCAGCTTTCCCAATGCCATTTATGGAAGAGCCTATACTTTCTTGATTGTCTGTTCTTTGCTCCTTTGTAGTAAATTATTTGCCCATAGATGCATGAGTTTATTTCTGGGCTCTCAATTCTGTTCCATTGATATGTATCTGTTTCTGCTGGTACCATGCTGTTTTGATTGCTATGGCTTTGTAGTATAGTTTGAAATCAGGAAGTATAATACCTCCAGCTTTGTTATTTTTTTTTCTCAGGACTGCTTTGGATATTCAGGGTCTTTGTGGTTCCATATAAATTTTAGAATTTTTTGTTCTATTTCTGTGAAAATGTCTTTGGGATTCTGATAGGGATTGCACTGAATCTGTAGATTGCTTTAGGTAATAAGGACATTTTGACAACATTAACTCTTCCAATCCATGAGCATGGAATATCTTTACATTTATTTGTGTCTTCTTCAATATTTTTGAACAATGTCTTATAGTTTTCAGCGTAATGGTCTTTCACTTCCTTAATAAATTTATCCCTAGGTATTTTATTCTTTTCATTGCAGTTGTAAGTAGGATTGATTTCTTAATTTTTCTTTCTGCTAGCTCACTGTTAACATATAGGAATGCAACAGATTTCTGTATATTGATTTTGTATCCATCAACATTATTCATTTAGTATTTCTAATAGTTTTTTTGGTAGAATCTTGAGGGTTTTTTATATATAAAATCATGTCATCCGCAAACAGTGACAATTTTACCTCTTCCTTTCCAACTTGGATTCCTTTCATTTCTTTTTGTTGCACAATTACTCTGTCTAGGGCTTCCTATGTTGAACAAGAATAGTGAGAGTGAACATCCTTGTCTTGCTCCTGACCTTAGAGGGATAGCTTTCAATATTTCACCATTGAGTATGATGTTTACTGTGGGTTTGTCATACATGGCTTTTATTATGTTGAGGTACATCCCTTCTATACTCACTTTATGAGAGTTTTTATAATAAATGGGTGTTGAATCTTGTCAGATTCTTTTTCTGTATCTACTGACATGATCAACAACAAGATGAAAGTTTTTATCCTTCATCTTGTTAACATGGGGTATCATGTTGATTGATTTGCAGACGTTGAATCATTCTTGCATCCCTGGAATAAATCCCACTTACCCATGGTGTATGATCTTTTGGATGTTTTGTTGAATTCAGTTTGCTAATATTTTGTTAAGCATTTTTATATCTATGTTCATCAGAGATACTGACCTGTAATTTTCTTTTTTGTGTTGACTTTTTCTGGTTTTGGTATCAGGGTGATGTTTGCCTCATGAAATGAGTTAGGAATTGTTCCATTCTCTTTAATTTTTTGGAATAGTTTGAGAAGGCTAGGTATTAAATATTCTTTGAATGTTTGGTAGAATTCACCTGGGAAGCAGTCTGGTCCTGGGCTTTTGTTTTTTGGGGAGCTTTTTTTTTTTTTTAATTTAATTTTGGCTGTGTTGTGTCTTTGTTTCTGCGCACAGACTTTCTCTAGTTGCGACAAGCGGGGGCTACTCTTCGCTGCAGTGCGCAGGCTTCTCATTGCGGTGGCAATTCTCATTGTAGAACACGGGCTCTAGGCACACGGGCTTCAGTAGTTGCAGCACACAGGCTCAGTCATTGTAGCTCATGGGCTTAGTTGCTCTGTGGCATGTGGAATCTTCCTGAACCAGGGATCGAACCTGTGTCCTCTGCATTGGCAGGCGGATTCTTAACCACTGCACCACCAGGGAAGTCCTTTTGGGAGCTTTTTGATTACTGTTTCAATCTCTGTGCTAGTGATTAGTCTTTTCAGATTTTCTGTTCCTTCCTGATTGGGTCTTGGAAGGTTGTATGATTCTAAAAATTTGTTCATTTCTTGTAGGTTGTCCAATTTGTTGGTGTATAGCTGTTCATAATATTCCCCTATAATCCTTTCTATTTCTGTGGTATATGTTGTTATTTCTTCTCTTTCATTTCTGATTTTTTTTTTCTTAGTGAATAGCCATTGGTCTTATATTCAGATCTTTTTCTGAATCTTTTTTTTTTTTTTTTGGCTGCGTTGGGTCTTCGTTGTTGGGCATGGGCTTTCTCTAGTTGTGGTGAGCAGGAGCTACTCTTCGTTGCAGTGCATGGGTTTCTCATTGTGGTGGCTTCTCTTGTTGTGGAGCATGGGCTCTAGGCGTGCGGGCTTCAGTAGTTGTGGCGTGTGGGCTCATTAGTTGTGGCTCGTGGGCTCTAGAGTGCAGGTTCTGTAGTTGTGGCACACAAGCTTAGTTGCTCCACGGCATGTGGGATCTTCCCGGACTAGGGACTGAACCTGTGTCCTCTGCATTGGCAGGCAGATTCCTAACCAATGCACCACCAGGGAAGTCCCTTATATTCAGGTCTTATATTCAAGTCTTTTATCCATTTTGAGTTAATTATTGTGTATGGTGTGAGACAGTGGTCTTGTTTGTTTGATCATTTCTTTTTTCTTAGTGAATCTTGCCAGTGGTTTGTCAGTTTTGTTGATCTTTTTAAAGAACCAGATTTTAGTTTCATTGATCTTTTCTACTGTCTTCTTAATCTCTATTTCATTTATTTCTGCTCTGATCTTTATTATTTCCTTCCTTCTACAACTTGGTCTTTGTTCTTTCATTTCTAGTCCCTTTAGGTGTAAGATTAGATTGTTTATTTGAGATTTTTCTTGTTCCTTGACGTGGATTTCTTGAGGTGGTATTGCTATAAACTGCCCTCTTAGTACCGTTTCTTCCGTATCCCATAGATTTTGCTAAGTCATATTTTCATTTGTCTTCAGGTAATTTTTAAACTTCTCCTTTGATTTCTTTGTTGACCCAGGAGTTATTCATTGGCATGTTTTCCAGTCTCCACAGATTTGTGATTTTTCCAGTTTTCTTCCTGTGGTTAATTTCTAATTTCATTCCACAGCTCTTTTTCTTTTTCCCAATTCAGTTTGCACCCACTTGATTTTTCCTTTAAAAAAAAAATTCATGGAGGGATATGAAGAAGGGGAGTTTAGAGACTTCCATTATGTTTTTGAGGGCCTAGCAATGAATAAAAATGATATTTTAACTGTAGGTTATCAAGGGCCTAGTTATATAATGGGAGGAATCTTTAAAATCTCCTGTAACATGCTGACAGTTATTACAGTAAAAAAAGTCTTCCACATCCCCCACCACTGTCCCATCTATATGGGTCCCATCCCAAAGGCAACAAATGTTTTCAGCTTCTTTGCCTCTTTCCAGAGATGTTCTATGCTTATGTAATTAATTGAATTTATAATTTTTCCTCTTTTTATGCAAATGGTAACAGACTGTATATACTCTTTGTACTTCATCTCTTTTTAAATTTAAAAAGATATCTTAGAAATTGTTCCATATCAGTACATAAAGAGCTTCTTCATCTTCTTTATGGCTTCATTTTATCCCATTTTATGGGCCATCTAAAATCTCACCTGCTCCCTCAATGCTCTTTACTCCATCAGGACAACGTCCTCATAAGACTTTTCATCTACTTGTTGGTCATGTGTTTATGTTCTTTAGAGAAACGTTTATTCAAATCCTTTGAACATTTTTTTCATTGCGTTGACTTTTCATTTTCGAATTTTAAGAGTTCTTTTCATATTCTATTTATTAGATGTTTATCAGATAAATCATTTGTCAATATTTTCTCCTATTCGGTGGGTTGTCTTTTCACTTTATTGATAGTGTCCTGTGAAGCACAAACATATTTTAATCTTGATGAAAGTTATCAATTTTTTTCTTTTATTACTTGTGCTTTTGGCATTGTATCTAAAAGAAAAAAAAGACTGTCTAATCCAAGGTCACAAAGACTAACACGTATAGTTTCTTCTAAGATTCTTATAGTTTTTAGCTTTTATACTTGAGTCCCTGACCATTTTGAGTTAGTTTTTCATATAGTGTGAGGCAAAGGTCCAATCTAGTTCTTTTGCATGTGGATATTTAGTTGTGCTAGCATCAATTATTGACCATACTCTTCCTTCCCCCATTGAATTGTCTTTGCATCCTTGTTGAAAATCAACTGACCATAGATGTATGGGTTTAGTTTCTGGACAATGAATTCTATTTCATTGATCCATATGTCTGTCTAATGTCAGTTCCACACTGTTTTGATCTCAGTAGCTTTGTAATCAAGCTTTGAAGCAACTTTTGAAATCAGGACTTGTGATTCCTCCAACTGTCCTTTTAAAAATTGTTTTGGCTATTCTGGGTCCCTCGAATTTCCATATGATATTAAAATCAGCTTCTTAATACCTTTAAAAAAGCCAGAAGGAATTTGGATATGGATTGCATTGAACCCAAAGAATGATATGAAGAGTAATGCCATCTTAACAATGTCTTCCAATCCATGAGCATGTAATGAATTTTCATTTATTTAGATCTTTAATTTCTTTCAACAGTGTTTTGCAGTTTTCAAGTCTTGCACTTTTGTTAAATTTATTCCAGAGTATTTTATCACTTTTGATGCTGTTATAAATGAAATTGTTCTCTAAATTTCATTTTCAGATTATTCATTGCTAGCATATAAAAACACAACTGAATTTTTCCTTTCCAACCTGGATGTCTTTTCTTTCTTCTTCTTGCCTAATTGCCCCAGCTAGAAATTCCAGTAAAAAGTTGAGTAGAAAATGGTAAGAGTGGACATCCTTATTGTGTTCCTGATCTTAGGAGGAAAGCTTTCATTCTTTCACCATTAGTATGAGGTTAGCTGTGTTTTTTTTGTTTTTGTTTTTATAGATTCCTTTTATCAGATTGTAGAAATTCCCTTTGATTCCTACGTTGTTGAGTGTTTTTATCTTGAAAAGGTGTTGGATTTTGTCAAAGGCTTTTTCTGTGTCTACTGAGATAATCATGTGGGGTTTTTTCTTTTATTCTGTTAATATGATATATTACATTGACTGATTTTTTGCAATGTTGAACTAACCTTACATTCCTGGGATATATCCCGTTTGGTCATGATGTATAATCCTTTTTATATAGTGCTGAATTCAATTTGCTATTATTTTGCTGAGGATGTTTGTGTGCATATATACATATTGGTCTGTAGTTTTCTTGTAATGTGTTATCTGGGTTTGGTATCAGGGTAATATTGGCCTCATGAATTGAGTTAGAAAATGTTCCCTTCTCATATTTTTTGAAAGAGTTTGTGAAGAATCAGTGTTAATTCTTTTTTAAATGTCTGCTAGAAATCACCAGTGAAGCTATCTGATCCTGGCTTTACTTTGTCGGATTTGAAATTATTATTATTATTATTATTTTTGAGGTATGCAGGCCTCTCCCTGTTGTGGCCTCTCCTGTTGCAGAGCACAAGCTCCGGACATGCAGGCTCAGCGGCCATGGCTCACGGCCCCAGCCGCTCCGCAGCATGTGGGATCCTCCCGGACCGGGGCACGAACCCGTGTCCTCTGCATCGGCAGGCAGACTCTCAACCACTGTGCCACCCAGAGAAGCCCTGAAATTATTATTATTAATTAAATCTCTGATTTATGGGTCTCTTTAGATATTTTATTTCTTCTTGAGTCAGTTTCAGCACTCTGTCTTTCCTGGAATTTGTCCATTTTTAACTAGGTTATCTATTATAGTGGCATATAAAAGTTCATAGTATTCCCCCATAACCCTTTTTATTTCTCTTAGATCAACAGTAATGTCCCCTTTTTCATTCTTGATTTTAGTCAGCTGAGTCTTCTATCTTTTGTTTTCCTTGGTCAGTCTAGCTAAAGCTTTGTCGATTTTATTGATCTTTCTGAAGAACCAACTTGTGGTTTCAATAATTTTTCTCTATTGTTTTTCTATTCTCTATTTCATTTCTTTCCACTCTAATCTTCATTTTCTTCCTTCTGCTTGCTTTGAATTTAGTTTGCTCTTCTTTTCTAGTTTTTTAAAGTTAAGGGTTAGGTTACTGATTTAAAATCATCCTTTTTAAATATAGGTGTGCATAGCCATAAATTTCCCTCTAAGCACTGTTTTAACTACATCCCATAAATTCTGGTACACTGTGTTTTTGTTTTCATTAAACTTAAAAGTAATTTCTAATTTTTGTTGTGATGTCTGCTTTAACTCATTGGTTATTTTAAAACGTGTTGTTTAATTTCCACATATTTGTGAATTTCTTAGATTTCCTTCTGTTATTGATTTCTAATTTCACTTCACTAAAGTTGAAGAACATGTTGAAAATCACACATGTATGATTTAAATCTTTAAAATTTACTGAGACTTGCTTTATGAACTAACTTATGGTCTATCTTCATTAATGGTTAACGTGCATTTGAGAAAAATGGACATTCAGCTATCCTTGGGCAAAGTGTTCTACAGGTTTCTGTTAGGTCTAGCTGGTTTCTAGAATCATTCAAGTCCTGTGTTTCCTTATTGATCTGTTCAGATGATATATTCATTTTTTTAACATCTTTATTAGAGTATAACTGCTTTACAATGGTGTGTTAGTTTTTGCTTTATAACGATATATTCATTTTTGAAACTGAAGTACTTAAGTCCTCAAGTATTACTGTTGACTTGTCAATTTCTCCCTTCAATTCTGTCTGTTTCATTTTTTTTTCAGGTCCTGTATACGTAGGTGCATATATGTTTCTAATTACATTTTATTGACAGAATAACCTTTAATCAATATATAATGTCCTTCTTTGTCTTACTAGAGATCTAGTAACAATTTTTGTCTAAAGTCTATTTCATCTATTAGTATAGCCACTCCAGCTCTCATTTGGTTACTATTTACATGGTATGTATTTTTCATGGTTTTAACTTTTAACCTATATGTGACTTTGAATCTAAAGTGTATCTCTTGTAGACAGCATATAGTTGAATCATGTTTTTTTAAAAAAATTCATTCTGAAATTATCTGCCTCTTGATTGGAGTGTTTAATTTATTAATGCTTAATGCAATTACTGTTAAAATAGGATTTGCATCTGCCATTTTCTTACTTGTTTTCTCTATATCTTATGTATTTTTTTGTCCCTTTATTCCTTCATTATTATCTTCTTTTATGCAAAATATGTACTGTCTACTGTACCATTTTAATACCATTGTCATTTCTTTTACTTTAAAAAAAATATTTTCTTAGTCATTGCCCAGGGGTTTACAATTAACATCTTAATTTGTAAATCTTGTTTGGATTAATATCAACTTAATTGCAATAGTATATAGAAACTTTGCTCCTATATAGCTCCATTCTCTTCCCCCAATCCTTTGTGCTGTTATTATCATACAAAGTATATCTTTATATATTATATGCTCACCAACACAAATTTATAAGTATTGCTAGCAATAAATTCTGTCATTTTTGTTTATCTGGGAATACCTTATTTTCTCCATTTTTGAAGAATAATGTTGGATATTGAGTTCTTGATTCACATTCTTTCTTTTAATATTTTTAATGTGTCATCCCACTGTCTTCTGACCTTCATCATTTCTGATGAAAAATAAGCTGTTAATCTTTTTAATGATCCCTTATAAACTGATGAGTCACTTCTCTTTTGCCACTTTCAAGATTGTCTTTGGGTTTGGCTTTCAACAATTGGATTATGATGTGTCAAGGTGTAGATCTCTTTTAAGAGTTTACCCTACTTGGAATTTTTTGAGCTTCCTGAATGTATAAATTCATGTATTTCTTTAAATTTGAGAAGTTTTCTGGCTTTATATCTTCAAACATTCTTTCTGTTCCTTTTTCTCTTAACTTTAAGAATGCCCATTATGTTTACGTTGGTAAACTTGTTGATGCTCCACAAGACTCTGAGGCTCTGTTCATTTTTCTTCTTTCTTTTTTATTTCTGTTCCCCAGACTGTATAACTTCAACTGACCAATCTTCAAGTTCAGTTCCCTAGACTGTATAATTTCATTTGACCAATCTTCAAGTTCACTGATTTATGCTTGCTTAAATCTGCCATTGAACCTCTCTAGTGAATTCTTCATTTCAGTTACTGTGTTTTTAAGCTGCAGAATTTCTTTATATGTGTATACACACACACATGGCTTGCACATGCATTTTCTATCTTTTTATTATTCCCTATTTGGGGAGACATCATCCTCATATTTTCCTTTAATTCTTTAAACATAATTAGCTTTAGTTATTTAACCATATTTAGGGCTTCCCTGATGGCGCAGTGGTTAAGAATCTGCCTGCCAATGCAGGGGACATGGGTTCAAGCCCTGGTCCAGGAAGATCACACATGCCGCGTGCACCACAACTACTGAGGCTGCGTGCCACAACTACTGAAGCCCGTGCACCTACAGCCCATGCTCCGCAACAAGAGAAGCCACTGCAGTGAGAAGCCCGCGCACTGCAATGAAGAGTAGCCCCCACTAGCTGCAACCAGAGAAAAGCCTGCGTAGCAACGAAGACCCAACACAGCCAAAAATTAATAAATAAATAAAACAAAAATTAATTAAAAAAATATTTAAAATAGCTGACTAAAGTGTTTGTCTATTAGATGTCCCACAACTGGGGTTCTTCAGGGATAGTTTCTACTGAGTGCTTTTTTTCTCCCCTTGTGAATGGCCCATACTTTTCTGCTTATTCGCATGTCTTGCAAGTTTTTTTTGAAAAGCAGACATTTTAAATAATATAATGTGGCAACTCTAGAAATCAGAATCTCTTATGTCTCCAGGGTTAGTTGTTGTTGCTGCTGCTGTTTTCTACTGTTTGTTTGTTTAGTGACTTTGATGAACAACATCTGTACTCTTTGTTTTGTGTGGCCAGTGAAGTCACTGATTGGTTAGCTTAGTGGTCTCCTAATGATTGGAGATTTCCTTAAATGCCTAGAACCAATATGTCTCCTAGTCTTTGCTGAGGATCTGTGTGTTTTGGGGAAGGACTTCAAAACTCAGCCAGGCTGTTTACAACTCTGATCTAGCCTATACATCCTGTTTGTACTAAGCCTCATGTCAGCTAGAGGTAAGAGATTAGGGCCTTCTCAGGTATTTCTGGTATATGCAAGCAGCCCTGCATATGTGCATGGCCTTCTAGATTCCCAGAAATGTGTCAGAGCTTTTCAAAGTCCTTTATGGACATCTCATTCCCGAACTTTCCCTTTTAAGTTTCTTTCACCTCAAGCAGCCATGATGTTAAACTGCCACTGATTGCTTTTTTTTTTTTTTTTTGCGGTATGCGGGCCTCTCACTGTTTTGGCCTCTCCCGTCGTGGAGCACAGGCTCCGGATGCGCAGGCTCAGCAGCCATGGCTCATGGGCCTAGCTGCTCCGCGGCATGCGGGATCCTCCCAGACCGGGGCACGAACCCGCGTCCCCTGCATCGGCAGGTGGACTCCCAACCACTGCGCCACCAGGGAAGCCCCCGCACTGATTGCTTTTACCAAATGCCCCCAGGGAGAAGGCTTTTCTCACTGGGCAATTTTCCAATCAGGCAAGCCTTGCAAGTGAAGTCTTACAGGGAACCATAAGACAAGTCAAATAATGATAATTCTCTGGGAATGGGGCTTTGAAGGAACTCCATCCTCATTCTGCCCATCCAGTGGCTGACAGTCTGCTGGTTTTAATGGTGATTGTAGGCTATTGGTTTTTAAGGCTACAGTGGAGCTGGGAAGTGAGGATTGGAATAGGGCAAGTTACAACACCACAAGACTTTCTCTTCTTATTGAGATTTAGCCATTTCTTGAATGCTCTATGGATTGCTGCAGGCCTTTAGTTAATTTCCATAGTTTTGACAAAGTTGATTCTGACCATTTTTGCCACTACTCTCATTGGTTTTATGGAGAGGACTGTCAGAGGTCTTCACTCCATCATTCTCACTGAAGCAACTCTTAACTTCCTTCCTCACTTGGGCAATTCTTCTTAACTTGACACACTCTTCTCCTTTCTTTATTCCTGTTTCATCAGAGTCTCCATCTTCTGGTGCACAATTTCTTTCCTCTTGGATCTAGAGTCACTGTGCACTTTTTTTTTTTTTTTTTTTGCTTTATAACAAATTTAATCAGTTATACATATACATATGTTTCCATATCCCCTCCCTTTTGCGTCTCCCTCCCACCCTCCCTATCCCACCCCTCCAGGCGGTCACAAAGCACCGAGCTGATCTCCCTGTGCTATGCGGCTGCTTCCCACTAGCTATCTGTTTTACGTTTGGTACTGTATATATGTCCATGCCGCTCTTTCACTTTGTCACAGCTTACCCTTCCCCCTCCCCATATCCTCAAGTCCATTCTCAAGTAGGTCTGTGTCTTTATTCCCATTTTACCCCTAGGTTCTTCATGACATTTTTTTTTCTTAAATTCCATATATATGTGTTAGCATACAGTATTTGTCTTTCTCTTTCTGACTTACTTCACTCTGTATGACAGACTCTAGGTCTATCCACCTCATTACAAATAGCTCAATTTCATTTCTTTTTATGGCTGAGTAATATTCCATTGTATATATGTGCCACATCTTCTTTATCCATTCATCCGATGATGGACACTTAGGTTGTTTCCATCTCCGGGCTATTGTAAATAGGGCTGCTATGAACATTTTGGTACATGTCTCTTTTTGAATTACGGTTTTCTCAGGGTATATGCCCAGTAGTGGGATTGCTGGGTCATATGGTAGTTCTACTTGTAGTTTTTTAAGGAACCTCCATACCGTTCTCCATAGTGGCTGTACCAATTCACATTCCCACCAGCAGTGCAAGAGTGTTCCCTTTTCTCCACACCCTCTCCAGCATTTATTGTTTCTAGATTTTTTGATGATGGCCATTCTGACTGGTGTGAGATGATATCTCATTGTAGTTTTGATTTGCATTTCTCTAATGAGTAAAGATGTTGAGTATCCTTTCATGTGTTTGTTGGCAGTCTGTATATCTTCTGTGGAGAAATGTCTATTTAGGTCTTCTGCCCATTTGTGGATTGGGTTGTTTGTTTTTTTGCTATTGAGCTGCATGAGCTGCTTATAAATTTTGGAGATTAATCCTTTGTCAGTTGCTTCATTTGCAAATATTTTCTCCCCTTCTGAGGGTTGTCTTTTGGTCTTGTTTATGGTTTCCTTTGCTGTGCAAAAGCTTTTAAGTTTCATTAGGTCCCATGTGTTTATTTTTGTCTTTATTTCCATTTCTCTAGGAGGTGGGTCAAAAAGGATCTTGCTGTGATTTATGTCATAGAGTGTTCTGCCTATGTTTTCCTCTAAGAGTTTGATAGTGTCTGGCCTTACATTTAGGTCTTTAATCCATTTTGAGCTTATTTTTGTGTATGGTGTTAGGGAGTGATCTAATCTCATACTTTTACATGTCCCTATCCAGTTTTCCCAGCACCATTTATTGAAGAGACTGTCCTTTCTCCACTGTACATTCCTGCCTCCTTTATCAAAGATAAGGTGACCATATGTCCGTGGGTTTATCTCTGGGCTTTCTATCCTGTTCCATTGATCTATCTTTCTGTTTCTGTGCCAGTACCATACTGTCTTGATTACTGTAGCTTTGTAGTATAGTCTGAAGTCAGGGAGCCTGATTCCTCCAGCTCCATTTTTCGTTCTCAAGATTGCTTTGGCTATTCGGGGTCTTTTGTGTTTCCATACAAATTGTGAAATTTTTTGTTCTAGTTCTGTGAAAAATGCCAGTGGTAGTTTGATAGGGATTGCATTGAATCTGTAGATTGCTTTGGGTAGTAGAGTCATTTTCACAATGTTGATTCTTCCAATCCAAGAACATGGTACATCTCTCCATCTGTTTGTATCATCTTTAATTTCTTTCATCAGTGTCTTATAATTTTCTGCATACAGGTCTTTTGTCTCCTTAGGTAGGTTTATTCCTAGATATTTTATTCTTTTTGTTGCAGTGGTAAATGGGAGTGTTTCCTTGATTTCACTTTCCGATTTTTCATCATTAGTATATAGGAATGCCAGAGATTTCTGTGCATTAATTTTGTATCCTGCAACTTTACCAAATTCATTGATTAGCTCTAGTAGTTTTCTGGTAGCATCTTTAGGATTCTCTATGTATAGTATCATGTCATCTGCAAACAGTGACAGCTTTACTTCTTCTTTTCCAATTTGGATTCCTTTTATTTCCTTTTCTTCTCTGATTGCTGTGGCTAAAACTTCCAAAACTAGGTTGAATAAGAGTGGTGAGAGTGGGCAACCTTGTCTTGTTCCTGATCTTAGTGGAAATGGTTTCAGTTTTTCACCATTGAGGACGATGCTGGCTGTGGGTTTGTCATATATGGCCTTTATTATGTTGAGGAAAGTTCCCTCTATGCCTACTTTCTGCAGGGCTTTTATCATAAATGGGTGTTGAATTTTGTCGAAAGCTTTCTCTGCATCTATTGAGATGATCATATGGTTTTTCTCCTTCAATTTGTTAATATGGTGTATCACGTTGATTGATTTGCGTATATTGAAGAATCCTTGCATTCCTGGAATAAACCCCACTTGATCATTGTGTATGATCCTTTTAATGTGCTGTTGGATTCTGTTTGCTAGTATTTTGTTGAGGATTTTTGCATCTATGTTCATCAGTGATATTGGCCTGTAGTTTTCTTTCTTTGTGACACCCTTGTCTGGTTTTGGTATCAAGGTGATGGTGGCCTCGTAGAATGAGTTTGGGAGTGTTCCTCCCTCTGCTATATTTTGGAAGAGTTTCAGAAGGATAGGTGTTAGCTCTTCTCTAAATGCTTGATAGAATTCGCCTGTGAAGCCATCTGGTCCTGGGCTTTTGTTTGTTGGAAGATTTTTTATCACAGTTTCAATTTCAGTGCTTGTGATTGGTGTGTTCATATTTTCTATTTCTTCCTGGTTCAGTCTCGGCAGGTTGTGCATTTCTAAGAATTTGTCCATTTCTTCCAGGTTGTCCATTTTATTGGCATAGAGTTGCTTATAGTAATCTCTCATGATCTTTTGTATTTCTGCAGTGTCAGTTGTTACTTCTCCTTTTTCATTTCTAATTCTATTGATTTGAGTCTTCTCCCTTTTTTTCTTGATGAGTCTGGCTAATGGTTTATCAATTTTGTTTATCTTCTCAAAGAACCAGCTTTTAGTTTTATTGATCTTTGCTATCGTTTCCTTCATTTCTTTTTCATTTATTTCTGATCTGATTTTTATGATTTCTTTCCTTCTGCTAACTTTGGGATGTTTTTGTTCTTCTTTCTCTAATTGCTTTAGGTGCAAGGTTAGGTTGTTTATTCGAGATGTTTCCTGTTTCTTAAGGTGGGATTGTATTGCTATAAACTTCCCTCTTAGAACTGCTTTTGCTGCATCCCATAGGTTTTGGGTCGTCGTGTCTCCATTGTCATTTGTTTCTAGGTATTTTTTAATTTCCTCTTTGAGTTCTTCAGTGATCACTTCATTATTCAGTAGTGTATTGTTTAGCCTCCATGTGTTTGTATTTTTTACAGCTCTTTTCCTGTAATTGATATCTAGTCTCATAGCACTGTGGTCGGAAAAGATACTTGATACAATTTCAATTTTCTTAAATTTACCAAGGCTTGATTTGTGACCCAAGATATGATCTATCCTGGAGAATGTCCCATGAGCACTTGAGAAAAATGTGTATTCTGTTGTTTTTGGATGGAATGTCCTATAAATATCAACTAAGTCCATCTTGTTTAATGTATCATTTAAAGCTTGTGTTTCCTTATTTATTTTCATTTTGGATGATCTGTCCATTGGTGAAAGTGGGGTGTTAAAGTCCCCTACTATGATTGTGTTACTGTCGATTTCTCCTTTTATGGCTGTTAGTATTTGCCTTATGTATTGAGGTGCTCCTATGTTGGGTGCATAAATATTTACAATTGTTATATCTTCTTCTTGGATCGATCCCTTGATCATTAGGTAGTGTCCTTCTTTGTCTCTTCTAGTAGTCTTTATTTTAAAGTCTATTTTGTCTGATATGAGAATTGCTACTCCAGCTTTCTTTTGATTTCCATTTGCATGGAATATCTTTTTCCATCCCCTTACTTTCAGTCTGTATGTGTCTCTAGGTCTGAAGTGGGTCTCTTGTAGACAGCATATATATGGGTCTTGTTTTTGTATCCATTCAGCCAATCTGTGTCTTTTGGTGGGAGCATTTAGTCCATTTACATTTAAGGTAATTATCGATATGTATGTTCCTATTCCCATTTTCTTAATTGTTTTGGGTTTGTTATTGTAGGTCTTTTACTTCTGTTGTGTTTCTTGCCTAGAGAAGTTCCTTTAGCATTTGTTGTAAAGCTGGTTTGGTGGTGCTGAACTCTCTCAGCTTCTGCTTGTCTGTAAACGTTTTAATTTCTCCATCAAATCTGAATGAGATCCTTGCTGGGTAGAGTAATCTTGGTTGAAGGTTTTTCTCCTTCATCACTTTAATTATGTCCTGCCACTCCCTTCTGGCTTGTAGAGTTTCTGCTGAGAGATCAGCTGTTAACCTGATGGGGATTCCCTTGTGTGTTATTTGTTGTTTTTGCCTTGCTGCTTTTAATATGATTTCTTTGTGTTTCATTTTTGACAGTTTGATTAATATGTGTCTTGGCGTATTTCTCCTTGGATTTATTCTGTATGGGACTCTCTGTGCCTCCTGGACTTGATTAACTATTTCCTTTCCCATATTAGGGAAGTTTTCAACTATAATCTCTTCAAATATTTTCTCAGTCCCTTTCTTTTTCTCTTCTTCTTCTGGAACCCCTATAATTCGAATGTTGGTGCGTTTAATGTTGTCCCAGAGGTCTCTGAGACTGTCCTCTGTTCTTTTCATTCTTTTTTCTTTATTTTGCTCTGCAGCAGTTATTTCCACTATTTTATCTTCCACCTCACTTATCCGTTCTTCTGCCTCAGTTATTCTGCTATTGATCCCATCTAGAGTATTTTTCATTTCATTTATTGTGTTTTTAATCGATGCTTGATTCATCTTTAGTTCTTCTAGGTCCTTGTTAAGTGTTTCTTGCATTTTGTCTATTCTATTTCCAAGATTTTGGATCTGGGAAATAGAATCTTGGATCATCTTTACCATCATTATTCTGAATTCTTTTTCAGGTAGACTGCCTATTACCTCTTCATTTGTTAGATCTGGTGGGTTTTTATCTTGCTCCTTCTCCTGCTGTGTGTTTTTCTGTCTTCTCATTTTGCTTATGTTACTGTGTTTGGGGTCTCCTTTTTGCAGGCTGCCGGTTCGTAGTTCCCGTTGTTTTTGGTGTCTGTCCCCAGTGGCTAAGGTTGGTTTAGTGGGTTGTGTAGGCTTCCTGGTGGAGGGGACTAGTGCCTGTGTTCTGGTGGATGAGGCTGGATCTTGTCTTTCTGGTGGGCAGGTCCACGTCTGGTGGTGTGTTTTGGGGTGTCTGCGGACTTTTTATGATTTTAGGCCACCTCTCTGCTAATGGGTGGCGTTGTGTTCCTGTCTTGCTAGTTGTTTGGCATAGGGTGTCCAGCACTGTAGCTTGCTGGTCGTTGAGTGAAGCTGGGTGCTGGTGTTGAGATGGAGATCTCTGGAAGATTTTTGCCGTTTGATATCATGTGGAGCTGGGAGGTCTCTTGTGGACCAGTGTCCTGAAGTTGGCTCTCCCACCTCAGAGGCACAGCACTGACTCCGGGCTCCTCAATTTGGGATGATGTGTTGTCTATTCATGTATTCCACAGATGCAGGGTTACATCAAGTTGATTGTGGAGCTTTAATCCGCTGCTTCTGAGGCTGCTGGGAGAGGTTTCCCTTTCTCTTCTTTGTTCTCACAGCTCCTGGGTCTCAGCTTTGGATTTGGCCCCGCCTCTGCGTGTAGGTCGCCAGAGGGCGTCTGTTCTTCGCTCAGACAGGACAGGGTTAAAGGAGCAGCCGCTTCGGGGACTCTTGCTCACTCAGGCCGGGCGGGAGGGAGGGGCATGGAGTGCGGGGCGAGCCTGCAGCGGCAGAGGTTGGCGTGACGTTGCACCAGCCCAAGGCACGCCGTGCGTTCTCCCAGGGAAGCCGCCCCTGGATCCCGGGACCCCGGCAGTGGCGGGCTGCACAGGCTCCCGGAAGGGTGGTGTGGGCAGTGACCTGCGCTCGCACACAGGCTTCTTGGCGGCAGCAGCAGCAGCCCCAGCGTCCCACGCCCGTCACTGGACTCCGCGCTTTCAGTCGCGACTCGCGCCCGTCTGTGGAGCCCCTTTAAGCAGCGCTCTTAATCCCCTCTCCTCGCGCACCAGGAAACCAAGAGGGAAGAAAAAGTCTCTTGCCTCTTCGGCAGCTCCAGAGTTTTCCCGGACTCCCTGCCGCCTAGCTGTGGCACATTAGCCCCCTTCACGCTGAGTTCTCGCCGCCAGCCCCAGTCCTCTCTCTGCGCTCTGACCGAAGCCCGAGCCTCAGCTTCCAGCGCTGCGCGCCCCGGCGGGCGAGCAGACAAGCCTCTCGGGCTGGTGAGTGCCGCTCGGCACCGATCCTCTGTGTGGGGATCTCTCCGCTTTGCCCTACCCAGGTATGTGGGGAGTTTCTTGCCTTTTGGGAGGTCTGGGGTCTTATGCCAGCGTTCAGTAGGTGTTCTGTAGGAGTTGTTCCACGTGTAGCTGTATTTCTGGTGTATCCGTGGGGAGGAAGGTGATCTCCGCGTCTTACTCTTCCGCCATCTTACCCGGAAGTCTCTAGAGTCACTGTGCACTTTTATGAGACATTTCCAAGTCATCCTCTGATGTATTCTTACACCTATGGGCATTTTCTCTTCCTAAATACCCTCTTCCTGTTACGGCAAACTCAGATTCATTCTTTATGATCTAGTTCAAATATCAACTCCTCTGTTAGGTCCTCCTCACTCCATTTAGCCATGAACCGAATCATTCATTCCTGTCCCTTCTCCTATAGCCCTCTTTACATGCATCTATTATAGCTAATGTTTAATATATCCTATCTCCTTTACTAGACTGCAAATCTTTTAGAACAGATACTATACCTTATTCATTTTTGTACACTTAAAATCTAATACAGAGAAGGTATTGAGAAAATATTTTTTGAACTGATTCTCAGTAAAGAAGTTATCACTCCACTGGTAGTAAGAACCAACTTCATTAAAGGCACTGAGCCCTCAGACCTAAGCAGAAGCTGATGATCACAACTGAATTTTATAATACAAATCTAATAGCAGAAGTCTTATAATTAACAGAATAAACAGAAAAGCCATGTACTTTCTTTTTATTTAACTTTGAGAAAATGTCACTTGGAATCAGATTAGTGAGAATGTCCTTCTGGTGCTCTGGACTGGTTCTCTGGACACCTGGGTTCTCTTCCAAGCCACCCCCGACCTGCTGTAGGATTCTGAAGGAGCCAAAAAGAATCTGCCCTTTAATGTGAAAGTGACTAATTTCATCTTTAACTCATACATGCTCAATCATATTTATATTTTTAAGGGTTCCCTTTCCCTGCTGTATGGAGAAAGCATCACAAGAAGACAAGTAGGAAGTAGGAAGAGTAGATAGGAGGCTACTTCAAAAGTCTAGTTGAAAACTGATAGTGACCTGGACCAAAGTGAAATGAGGTGATGTGAGAAATTCTGGAGACAGAACATATTTGATCTGCTGTTAGATTAGATGTCAAGAATGAGGGAGAAAGAGTCAAAGCTCATCCCAAAGTTTTAGCTTGAATGATTAGATGGTGGTATTATTTATTAAGATGGGAAAAGAAGTGTTGAGGAAGAGACAGGTTTCAAGGCGAAAATATTTAAGGGCTCTGTTTTGGACATGAATATAAGACATGTAAGTGGAGATGTCATGCAGATAATTGAAACTCAAAGGACAGGTCTTACCAGAAATAAAAATTTGGAAGTTATAAGATCAAGATAGTATAAAATCTACAGCATTGGTTGAGATAACCCTAGAAAATAATTTACAGAGCCTGAGGCATGCCAACATTTAGGGATCAGGTAGAGTGGGAATAACTAGGAAAGGTACTCCAAAAGAACAGCCACTGGGGTAGGGGAAAGAAAGAGGAAACGGCCAGCTGTGCTGAATGCTGCTGACGGGGCAAGTTCAATGAGGAGAGCGAAATGCCCACTAAATTTGTCCAGTTAGGAGTGCTGGTCCTTGTAAAAGAGTCATTTTAGTACAGTTGAAGGGGATGGTGCAGAAGCCAGAGTGTACTGAGTTAAGAGTAAATGGAAGGTGAGAAAGAGAAGACGTCATGTACAGCCAAATTGCTTGAAATGTTTTTTTCCCTTGGCTTCAGTGACACTGTCCTTTCCTGATTCTCCAACCTGCCTGGCTGCCTTTTTTTCAGTCATCTTTGCTGGGCTACCCTCTACTTACCTTTCACTGTTGAAGTTGTTGAGGATTGAGGTCACCTAATTCTGTTCTCTCTCTTCCACCTAAGGGCCGCAGTTATCACAGGTATGCTAGCAACTCCCAGATTCTATACTGTATCTTTGTCTCAGATCTCTCCTCTGAGCTCTAGAATTGCCTAGTCAATTGCCTATTCAAGATCTCAACAGTAAACTCCATACTCCCCTTCCACAACTGTTTTTCTTCCAGTGTGCCAGATTCTCTGTAAATTATATCATTATCTTCTCAGTAGTTCAAGATAGATACCTGGGAGTCATGGTTCATTTTTTTCTCTCCCTGTGTACCACAACTAATCCAGTAGGAAGTCCTGTTCATTCTACATTCAAATATGTCTCCTTTATAGACGGTCTACAGGCCATATATCCAAAGGCTCTTTATCTACATTATCTTTCTCCTTAAGGTTCACAAATACCCAGTAGGGTAGGTATCATCCCCATCTTGAAACTGAAGCTCAGAAAGGTTAAGTAACTTACTGTGATAACGCAAAAAGTGAATGGCAGAGAAGAGTGATTTAATACTAAATACTGTGACTCCACACTACCTCTGACTCCTACTACTCAACCTCTCTGAGGCCAAGTCTCTTCAGGAGTAAAATGGACCTAATATTTCCAATCTTTAGGCTAATATAAAAAATTTAAAATAAACTATAAGGTACATATACCTAGTACTGGGCATCAATTCAATAAATGTTAAGTTCCTTTACAGTCTTTTACTCCTTCCTCTATACTTTTTTTTCCCCTGGGGCCAATTCAGCAATGTTAGGATGACAGAGATGAATAAAGATTGCTCCTGATTTCAAGAAGCAAATAATTTAAGGGGACAAAATGAACACGAATAAAACAATGAGATAATAATATAAGACAGTAGATAACTAATCATTACATTGCATTGCAGAGGCTTCCTATAAAATTTCAGAGAAAGGAGAAAGGGCAGTTGGGGGAAGGGAACGGGAGTGGGCGTTTGGAAAAGTTTATTAGAACAGTTAGGATATATAGTAAGGATATCAGCAAAGAGGGGCAGGACACTCAGAAACAAAAGATACTGATGTGGAAATGAGAACAATACGCTCAGGGTCAATGATGACAGCAAATGGATTTCAGCTAAAGGTACTTATTTTTCCCCACATCGAAGTATTTTTACTACCAAGTTTCCTTGAAATGATTTAAGTTCCCAATGGAACAAAGGAAAATTTGAGCCTATTATTAAGACCAAATGTCCTGGCAGGCAGAGCCATCATTAAACTGTCTACCCGCCTCCCCAGGGAATAGGAACAAGCCCTAGACTCTAACCCACATGAGATAAAAATAACTCACATGCTGGGGTATGCTTTGAGAATAAAATCACACTGTCAAAATGTGTCTAATGAAGTCAATCACCTTTTCCTAGCTTTCATCTCTCAACTGACACCAACAAACATCACCATTCCTATGTCCAAAGTATCCTTGGATAAAAACCCACAAAGACCACCAATACTAATATACCCACTACATCTGGGGCTTGGATTAAAAAGTTTTAATTCTCCAGAGCCTGTTTAATAAACCAATTTGGTTTCTATGACAATGAAATGTGATACATAACTTGTTCCACCATTCAGCAGAGCTTCTGGACAATGGCATCACAGAGTATTAGAGCTGGAAAGAAACTTAAAGATTACTTTAGTCTTACTTTACTAATGAAGACACAGAGGCCCAAAGGGGATAAGTGGTAAGTTCAAGGTCAAAGGGACCCTGCAGGAGAGAAGGTCATCAGGATGGCCAACAGACCTTGGAGAAGGAGAGTCACATAGGACCCCCGGTGAGAATACTATTGAAAATGGGGGAAAAGTAAAAATATTATAGAGCTATTCACAGAGCTCCAGTGGTTGTTTGGTACTGATGAAGAAACGTAAAAGATTATTCTGAAGTCACCTCAGATTCTGGCCCAACAATCTCTTTCCCTAACTCCCCATAAGCTGCTGCCTTACATTTGATGGTCAAGCCCTCTATTCCAGTAATCAGCAAGCAGAGGTGAGTCATGGGCAAAATATACAGGCTAGACCACTGTTAAGTTCCCACTAAATCTTGATGTTTCATTATTTTGACAGAAGTAAATACATAGCATAATTAATACCCATAATCCAATTTAAGTTTTTAAAAAATCCCCCCAAATTAAGTACAAAATAAGAGCCCTGTGACAAATCAAAAGGCATGGCTTCAAGTCCTAGTTCTTCTGCTTACATAGGAAGTGATCTCAGATAAGTCACCTTCCCTGTGTAGGGTCTCACTTATAAAATAAGGATGAGATCACTTGAGCTGTGAGGATCACAAAACAGACCTTGAATATGAAAGCTCTTTGAAAGGAATAAAGTGTTTCCTCAATAAGAAGAAAGAAGCAAGGAAAAAACCATTTAAGTATTTAAATGCCAAGTGCTAAGTGCTAAGTGCTATGCTGGGTACTTATACATATCTTACTTAATTTTCACAACAACCCTAAAGGCGGGTAGGGATCATCTCTGAATAAAGCCATGGAAGTTCACAGAAGTTAGATATCTTGCCAAGACCTCATAACACATAAATAGAACTCAAGTTTTTTTTGCTTTTGGTTTTTGCATATAGATTTTTTAAAAAAATCCAAAACCCAGTCCTTGTCCTGTTACATCATGCTGCCTCTCAAAAATACTGTAACAATCATACTTCCTCACCATACCCACCCAGTGGAAATAATCAAACTTGACCATACATATCACAGTAAACAGTTTGGGAAACATTAAAAGTTATCACTCAGGGGCTTCCCTGGTGGCGCAGTGGTTGAGAGTCCGCCTGCCGATGCAGGGGACACGGGTTCGTGCCCCGGTCTGGGAGGATCCCACATGCTGCGGAGCGGCTGGGCCCGTGAGCCATGGCTGCTGAGCCTGCGCGTGTGGAGCCTGTGCTCCGCAATGGGAGAGGCCACAACAGTGAGAGGCCCGCTTACCGCAAAAAAAAAAAACAAAAAAAACAAAAAAAACAAAAGTTATCACTCAGCCTAAACTGTCAAAATATTTCTGAAGGAAGATTAGGGCAAAGTTGTCATCTCCTTCCCCTAGTCCCACGCTCCTTAAATTAGAATAATGTGTCCAAAGTACTTATCTCCACAGAATGTGCACAGAGATTCTTCCTGCAGTACCAATTTTATGCAATGATTTTTGGGCAGAAAGGTGGTTATTTTTTAAAATCCTACTTTTTTTGAGTATATACTGGTAATAAATTCAATATAAAAATATAAAATGAAAGTCCTCGTCAATGTCTCCTCTGAAGATAAACTACTAAAGACAGTTTAATGTTTATCGTTATTCCAAACTTAACCTATCTACCAAGATTATGAGGGGAAGAGACAGAGGAAATAAGTTTTTAATTTTCTTTTCCCTAAAAATAATTTAAAACACAATGTTGATATTAAAAAAAAAAGAAATATATTATGGAATAGATTTTTTAAAATTTACTTGACCTTGTCTTAATATAACATTTAAAATATATATCTATCACTCAACTTGAAGTAAACTGTTTAGTGCTATACTGTTCCCCTCTCCCACAAAACCTTGAGGTTCATCTTCCTCTGTCATTTGGGATATCCGTGAAGGAAAAGTTAGAAAAGCACTACCTGGCCAGTCGGTCAGGGGTGCAATCAGATACAGCACCTTGACTTCAACTAGGCCAAAGTACAATTGTAAGTAAAGCTCCATTTTCAGGCTCTTGCCCAGGAACATCCTGCTATCCCTGCTCTCATCCCACATGACCTTCTGTCCAGGGGCTTCCAGCTCTAGTCCCTTATTTCTGAGTTGCTAAGTTGCAGTTAATAAAACTTGAAAGATAGTCCAACTATCTTATTTTAAAGCTGAAGATCCGGAGGCACAGAGAACTAAACTCAGTAGTTCAAGGGCTTATTGATAAGTATGTGGCAGAGCCAGGACTTAAACTTAAGTCCTCAGACTCTCAATTCAATATTCGTTCTGCCCCATTGTGTCATCTTTCTTTTTGAGTCCTCTAACTCACATGAACTCACTGTTTGTATTTAACGCTTCCATGGGACCTTGGGTATGTCATGTTTCAGTTACATGGTCATAAAGTCTACCCCAAACCTGGCAAGTGCTGCCTAGCTATTCAGAGACAAGCTAGAGTTTCCTCATGGTCCTTTATAAATAACAACACATTTGCAGTAAAATGGCTTAAGTTTTCTGAAGGCCACAGCCAGAGACTTCCTTTCTTCATCAGTTCTGGGTAAAGATCTCTTAAGGAGTTGTTTTTTTATAACCCATAAGGACCAAGGGGCCCGTCAAAAGGACAAAAGAAAGTTTGGGATTACATTCGCTAGTGTCAAAGATATGTGTCCCCTGGAGGCCAAGTCTAGGCAGAAGTTTTCTTTAAATGCAGTTAGTCTATTTCCTGGTAATCACAGCCTATAGTGCTTTCAGGCTACCTAGTGCTTATTAAATTCTCTAATTTAACTAACTCACACTATAGATAAGAAAACTAAGCACCAGAAGTGACTGCCCAGAATTACAGAACTTGTCAGGAACCAAGGCAAGATCCAGGACTCTTGAATCCAGCCCAGGATTTCCTCCTGTCCCCCACTCATCTTCAGGTAACAAGCAACTGCTAGGACACCTTGTCTACCTTTCTACACCCTCTGCCACTCTCCAACTATTTCCCCCTAATTCCCCTGGACACCTCATGCCCTTAGGCTTCCTATAGGCTGCAGTTGTGTTTAACACAATTCACCCAGGATTGCTCTAAAATCTATGATCCCTTCTAGATTCTCATCTGATTCACTGTGCAGGAGGAAAGAATCTGATTAATTTGCATATGGATTTAATGGATTACAATTTCCAGAGGCATCTGCAGAGTACAAGAGAACAGCAATTAACAAAAAGAGAATAAAACTCTTTAAAATTTTGAAAGGCCCTTCACAAAATAATGGAGTAGTCTGAGTGACATCAAGAGACATAATTAAGAAAATTAGAAATGAGAAGATATTATAGGGAAGCAGCATTCACCTTAACATTATAAATAATATTCAAAGTGACCCAATGGGGAATTCAGTGGCGGTCCAGTGGTTAGGACTCTGCGCTTTCACTACCAAGGCCCCGGGTTCAGTCCCTGGTGGGGGAACTAAGATCCCACAAGCCTCCCAGCACGATCAAAAAAACAAAACAAAAACAAATAAACAAAACCCCCAAACAAACACGAAAAACCAAGGTGACCCAACGGATTACCTCAAGGGGCAGAAATAAACTCCTGATCAAGGAATAGTTTTAATTAAAACCTGATGATTATCTAATAGGGATGCCATAAATAGGATTTCTGAATTACATCAGCGAGAAGAGACATCTCTGGACAAAGGACGATCCCAGTGTTCTCCTCTGCCCCACTCCAACCCATGAAAAACATTACACAGCCTCTACGGATTTCTTGCTCCCTAGCTTTGGTCATTTTCTACTTGGTTGAGTATTGGCAACACATGGGGGTACAATTCAGATGTTGTGGTAATTCTGCTAAGTAGGTGGAGGGGTTAGGTTTTCCTCACCCCCAATGGGCTCCTGTTTCCAGACAGATTAAAACTAGCAGGTGGCTGGGCTCTGCACCATCCTAACCAGAGACCCCTGGTGGAACAGATGATGAAGGGTCATCTTCACTGGGAGCAGCAGCCCACCAATAAGCTCTTTATGCTCAGGGAGCGTCGTGACAGTTCACAGAAACAGAAGTTTTAGGGACATAAGGAGTTCCAGAAAAATACAGCACTTCTAGTATTTTCTGAGTGTTTTCCTAAACCTGAAGACTTTCCAAATCTAAGGGGGAATTGTTGGGGGAAAAAATAAACATTTCTATTGTCCTTAGCTCTCCCCTTGAATTTTCCCATTCCTCAATGACCCAGTTCCACCAGCCTGGGGTAAGATGCTAAACTCAAACTTCAGTCTGCAAGCTCTGTTAGCACCAATGGCACAGGTGGTGAGACTCTTAGTCACAAGGATTCGAGGTGAAAATGGAGATGTGTCCAAATGACATAATTAAGAACAGGAATGGTTAGACATTATATGTAAGTAGATATTTACCTCAGTATCATCAAGAGCTTTGTAACCATCAAAGTAATCCAACAGACTCCCTCAAGGTGGCAGAGATATGAGAGCTAGGCAGAACCTTCGAGATCAAAAACTTCAAGTCCTTTCTAGACAGGTAAGAAAAATTAGGGAGACAAGTCAAGTGTAAGCCCTAAGTCAGTCAAAATTCAGGTCTTCTGATTTCTCATCCAGTGCCATTCTCCCGTGTAATAAGGAACTAACACGTGGAACAAAGGACCTACAAAATAACATATATTATGGGACTATAAAAGTCCCAGAATTGCAGAGCAGCAATGCATATATCTCCTACAAAATGTCTCATGCAGGTTTCTATCCAATTTATTTGTAAATGCCTTCATTACCAAGTTAATACTTATCTTCTACGTTAGCCTATTTCACCTTCTGACAGCACTTTTTAGAAGTCTTCCTAATACCATACAGAAAAGAGTTAACATAGCAGGTCAGGTCTGAGACTGCAATACTGAGAAATGCCTGCTTGCAAGGTTGGCCCTTGGCTGGCAACTAGGAACCTGGATTTCAGGAGGATATCAACATTCTCAGAATTCATAAGAATGGATCACTGTGCCTAAACTGTTAGTACAAACAATGTGGTTTATGATGAACACCTACTTTCCTTCAAGGGGCCTAGGATTATGTATGTGCTAAGCAGAGGGTGCCCATGTGACCAGGCCCAGTAAAACCTTTGGGCACTGAGTCTCTAACGAGCTCTCTTGGAAGACAACATTTCACACTTGGTACAACGTGTGCTGTAGGAATTAAGTATATCCTGGGTGACTCCACCAAGGAGGACTCTGGGAAGCTTGTACATACTTTCCTCCAGTCTTCATCTGTGCACCTTCTCCCTTAGCTGATAACTGCTTTGTATCCTTTTGCTATAATAAATCTTCGCTGTGAGTATGACTATATGCTGAGGCCTGGGAATCCTCCCTCCTAGCAAATCACCAAACCTGGGGGTGGTCTTGGGGACCCCTGACACATAGATGGAGCGTAATTCTCCCTTCCTTAGTTTCTGCCCATTGGTTCTTCAGTTCTACACCTTAGAACAAATGCTAAAGTTAATGACAAACCAGGAAGCATATAAAGAAAGAAGAGCATGAGCTATAGGACAGCTCGCTAGAGGAAACAGTACTTGTGTTGGGCCTTGAAGAAAGAGTGGCATACAGATAGGTGGAAAATAAATTACAAATCAATCCATTTAGACAGTCGGGCAAGCACTCTGACACAGTATAAGGCTGGGGATTGGTGGGGGAGGGGCATATTTGGTGGCAGAAGGATGGGTGAGATGGCTACTGAAAAAAATACATCTCAGATTCTCACCCTCTAATTCTTGAGCACTGTTAGAAATCATCAATTCAATTGCAGAACATTTCCTAACCCAGAAATGTACAGAACATATTCTTTGGGTCTATTACAAAGGACGGATCACTGCTAAATTTTCTTCTCGAGTATTCTTTCAGTACATTTGCGATTTGGTTCGGTAACAAAAAAAGGTAAATTAAGGGAAGAAGCTAAAAGCTCAAACGTCTAAAATGAACAATTTGATAATGTGCACTAAAATAAGGAATGCTAAAAAAGCAAATAATCTTTTTTTTTTTTTTTTTTTTTTGTGGTACGTGGGCCTCTCACTGTTGTGGCCTCTCCCGTTGCGGAGCACAGGCTCGGGACGCGCAGGCTCAGCGGCCATGGCTCACGGACCCAGCCGCTCCGCGGCATGTGGGATCTTCCCGGACCGGGGCACGAACCCGCATTCTCTGCATCGGCAGGCGGACTCTCAACCACTGCGCCACCAGGGAAGCCCCAAATAATCTTTCAGCTACATTTTTATTGTAGAAATGCAAAATATCTGGAACAATAGCTCATTCCTTCAGAAACCAACAGAAGGTTATATTACATATTAAATTTTCCTTTCAAGTAGTTCTATTTGTGATTTGATATTATGGACGTACTTACAGCATTGCATTAGAAAAGACAATTGTGTGTGCTTAAATAAAAGGCAGCTTTTCACTTGTTTATTCAATGAGCATTCATCAAGCATTTACATGCAATTACTACCAGGCTAACAGTACAGATTAACCTTTGACTAAACTTCATTGTTTGTTGTCTAAAAATGCTCTAAAATCCAGATATGATAAATCCTCTCATCAGTGAAAATACACTAACAGGTGATGCTATTTACTTTCTTCATACTATTTACAATTTAATTCTTTCCTCTAAACTATCGGTCTTCAAATTCTTATGGTTGAACAATTTTCTTCCACCACAATTAGGACAGCAAAAACCCTAAAACACCTTATTCCAATTTTGTTTGAAATCTGTAGCCAGGTTTGGAGGTTATTCTTACATGACTTCATCTCTCCCTGGGCTATAAGGATGATGCCAGTCTGTTTCCAGAGCAGTGTAAAGGGAGGTTCGAGGACTTTGTAATGACACAGATATAGGTTCAAAATACTACTAAGGAACCATGTGATACTAGACAAGTTACTAAACCTTTCTTAGCCTTGGCAGGAAATACTACTTACCCAATAGGACTGTTGTGAGGATTAATCAATACAGGTAAAACACTTGGCACAGTGTCTGGCACCTAGTAATCACTATTAGCAATATTCCCTTGAAATTATTTTTTTCTTCAGTCTCACTCCTCATGGTGATCATGTTATCATACTAAAAAATTGGTACACGTGGTCTGATTTTTAAAAAAATTACTTCTAGGTTCAAAAAGCAACCTGAGAAATGTATTTTACATGCCCAAACACTGGATTTTGCCTAACATTTTCATGGCTTATGGGATAAGGAGACTATTTGAAATCAGTACTGAGAAAATTAAAGAGCTATGGTAACACAGGCACTTATCACCTCAGATTGGGATTACTTCATTTGCCTCCTTACGAGCCTGCTTTTTCTCACCCTGGAAGGCAGCATAGCATAATGAGAAAAGCATGAACTTCAGAATGTCAGACACGTATTCTAGTCCTGGCTCTACCTAGTTATGTGACTTGAGCTTGTTACTACTTTAGTGGCTTTCCACAGCTGAGAAGGTGAGGGGTGACGGGATGGCTGCTAATGGGTACAGAGTTTCTTTTAGTAGTAATGAAAATATTCTAAAATTGATTATGGTGATGGCTGCACAACTCTGTGGACATACTAGAAACCACTGAAATGTACAGTTTAAATAGGGAGGTTTTTTAAAGAGAAAAAAAAATAGTATCACTGAAAAAAAAATAGGAAGGTTAGAAGAAAAGTTGAGGAAATCTTCCTAAAAATACTTTAAAAAAAACCCTCAGAGATGGAAATGAGAAGAGAAAAAAATTAAGAAATTAGCTGATTGGTTCAGAAGGTTCAACATCCAAATAACAGTAGTTCCAGAAAGAGAGACCAGAAAAATATGGGTTGGAAATGAACAATGAAGTAATTCATGAAAATGTCACAGAATCAAAGGACTTGTTTTCCACATTGAAAGGGCTCCACAGAGCCCAGCACAACGAATGAAGATAGATTCTCACATGAAGGTTCATCATTATAAATTTCAGAAGAGCAAGCTGAAGAGAAAATTCTTAAAACTTTCCGGGAAGAAGGTGGGAACAGATCACACACAAAAGATCAGGAATCAAAGTGACTTTGAACTTTCCAGGAACAATACTGGAATCCAGAAAATAACTGAGCAATGCCTTCAACATTCTAAGGGAAAATGACTTCCAATCTAAAATTCTACAGCCAGCTAACTATCAATTAAGTACAAGGGTAGTATAAAGATATTTTCAGACATGAAAAGTGGAAATTTAAATGTTTCTATAAAGAGAGAGAGAGATCAAGTACATGCCAAAAAAGCTTATTACACTTGAGTTCATTCAAACTTTAATTTAAAAAATTTAGGGGAGACCTTCAAGATGGCAGAGGAGTAAGATGTGGGGATCACCTTCCTCCCCATAAATACATCAAAAATACATCTACACGTGGAACACCTCCTACAGAACACCTACTGAATGCTGGCAGAAGACCCCAGACTTCCCAAAAGGCAAGAAAATCCCCACTGACCTGGGTAGGGCAAAAGAAAAAACAGATACAAAAGAATAGGGACAGGGCCTGCACCTCTGGGAGGGAGCTGTGAAGGAGGAAAAGTTTCCACACACTAGGGAGACCCTTCACTGGCAGAGACGGGAGGTGGGTTGGGGGAAGCCTCGGAGCCACGGAGGAGAGTGCATCAACAGGGGTGCAGAGGGCAAAGCAGAGAGATTTCCGCACAGAGGAGCAGTGCAGACCAGCATTCACCAACCTGAGAGGCTTGTCTGCTCACCTGCCAGGGCGGGTGGAGGCTGGGAGCTGAGGCTCGGGCTTTGGAGGTCAGACCCCAGGGAGAGGACTGGGGTTGGCTGTGTGAAGACATCCTGAAGGGGGCTAGTGCGCCACAGCTAGCCGGGAGGGAGTCCAGGAAAAAGTCTGGACCTGCCAGAGAGGCAAAAGACCTTTGTTTTGGGAAGCACGAGGAGAAGGGATTCCTTCCCAGTGTGCCCAGAGAAGGCAGAGCACTGCCTAAACGAGCTTCAGAGACGGGTGCAAGCCGCAGCTATCGGCTCAGACCCCAGAGACGGGCATGAACTGCTCACTCTGCGGCCATGGCCACCAAGAATCTTGCGTGTGAGCACAGGTCACTATCCACACCCCCCTGGGGAGCCTGTGCAGCCTGCCACTGCCAGGGTCCTGTGATCCAGGGACAACTTCCCTGGGAGAACACACGGCGTGCCTCAGGCTGTTGCAACCTCATGCCAGCCTCTGCCACCACAGGCTCCCCCCACATTCCAATTATGACTACCATACCCCTTCCTCCCCCCAGCCTGAGTGAGCAACAGAGCCCTAATCAGCTGCTGCTTTAAACCCCTCCTGTCTGGGAGGGTAACAGACTCCTGAGGGTGGCCTACACGCAGAGATGGGGCCAAAACCAAAGCTGAACCCCAGGAGCTGTGCGAACACAGAAGAGAAAGGGAAATTTCTCTGTGCAGCCTCAGGAGCAGCAGATTAAATCCCCACAATCAACTTGATAAACTCTGCATCCAAAGAATACCTGAATAGACAACGAATATTCCCAAAACCGAGGAGGTGGACTTTGGGAGCAGCTGTGGACTTGGGGTTTGCTCTCTGTGTCTAATTTGTTTCTGGTTTTATGTTTATCTTAGTTTAGTATTTAGTGTTTATTATCACTGGTGGATTTGTTTATTGGTTTGGTTGCTCTCTTCCTTTTTTTAATATATATATATTTTTTCTCTTTTTGTGAGTGTGTATGCTTCTTTGTGTGATTTTGTTGGTATAGGTTTGCTTTTACCATTTGTCCTAGGTTTCTGTCTGTTCATTTTTTTGTTTTTGTTTTTTCTTTCTTCCTTTTCTTCTGAGCTGTGTGGCTGGCAGGGTCTTGGTGCTCCGGCTGGGTGTCGGGTCTGAGCCTCCAAGGTGGGAGGGCTGAGTCCAGGACATTGGACCACCAGAAAACTCCTGGCCCCATGTAATATCAATCAGTGAGAGCTCTCCCAGAGATCTTCGTCTCAACACTAAGACCCAGCTCTACCCAATGGCCAGCAAGCTCCAGTGCTGGATGCCCCATGCCAAACAACTAGCAAGACAGGAACACAACCCCACCAATTAGCAGAGAGGCTGCCTAAAGTCATACTAACTTCACAGACACTCCAAAACACACCACCGGACATGGCCCTGCCCACCAGAAGGACAAGATACAGCCCCACCCAGCAGAACACAGGCACCAGTCCCCTCCACCAGGAAGCCTACACAAGCTACTGAACCAACCTCACCTACTGGGGGAAGACACCAAAAATAACGGGAACTACGAACTTGCAGCCTGAGAAAAGGAGACCTCAAACACAGTTAAGTTAAATAAAATGAGAAAACAGGGAAATATGCAGCAGATGAAAGAGCAAGGTAAAAACCCACCAGACCAAACAAATGAAGAGGAAACAGGCAGTCTACCTGAAAAAGAATTCAGAGTAATGATAGTAAAGACGACCCAAAATGTTGGAAATAGAATGGAGAAAATACAAGAAACATTTAACAAGGACCTAGGAGAACTAAAGAGCAAACAGACAATGATGAACAATATAATAAATGATATTAAAAATATGCTAGAAGGAATCAATAGAATAACTGAGGCAGAAGAATGGATAAGTGACCTGGAAGATAAAACAGTGGAAATAACTGCCACAGAGTAGAATAAAGAAAAAAGAATGAAAAGAATTGAGGACAGTCTCAGAGACCTCTGGGACAACATTAAACGTACCAACATTCAAACTACAGGGGTCCCAGAAGAAGAAGAGAAAAACAAAGGGTCTGAGAAAATATTTGAAGAGATTATAGTTGAAAACTTCCCTAACGTGGGAAAGTAGAGTCACGCAAGTCCAGGAAGCCCAGAGAGTCCCATACAGGATAAATCCAAGAAGAAACACACCAAGACAGATATTCAAGTTCAAAGAAAAAATATTAAAAACAGCAAGGGAAGAGCAACAAAGAATATACAAGGGAAACCCCATGAAGTTAACAGCAGAACTTTCAGCAGAAACTCTGCAAGGCAGAGGGAGTGGCATGATATATTTAAAGTGATGAAAGGGAGAAACCTAAAGCCAAGAGTACTTTACGCTACAAGGATCTCATTCAGATTTGACGGAGGAATTAAAACCTTTACAGACAAGCAAAATTAAGAGATTTCAGCACCACCAAAACCAGCTTTATAACAAATGCTAAAGGGACTTCTCTAGGCAGGAAACACAAGAGAAGGAAAAGATCTACAAAAAGAAATCCAGGGGGCTTCCCTGGTGGTGCAGTGGTTGAGAGTCCGCCTGCCAATGCAGGGGACACAGGTTCTTGCCCCGGTCTGGGAAGATCCCACATACCACGGAGTGGCTGGGCCTGTGAGCCATGGCCGCTGACCTGCGCATCCAGAGCCTGTGCTCTGCAACGGGAGAGGCCACAACAGTGAGAGGCCTGCGTACTGCAAAAAAAAAAAAAAAAAAAAAAAAAAAAAAGAAATCCAAAACAATTCAGAAAATGGTAATAGGAACATATATATCAATAATTACCTTAAATTGAAATGGATTAAATGCTCCAACCAAAAGACACAGGCTGAATGGATACAAAAACAAGACCCATATATATGCTGTCTACAAGAGACCCACTTCAGACCTAGGGACACATACAGACCGAAAGTGAGGAGATGGAAAAAGATACTTCATGCAAGTGGAAATCAAAAGAAAGCTGGAGTACCAAATCTCATATCAGATAAAATAGACTTTAAAATAAAGACTATTACAGGAGACAAAGAAGGACACTACATAATGATAAAGGGATCAATCCAAGAAGAAGACATAACAACTGTAAATATTTATGCACACAACATAGGAGCACCTCAATACATAAGGCAAATGCTAACAGCCATAAAAGGGGAAATTGACAGTAACACAATAATAGTAGGGGACTTTAATACCCCACTTTCACCAATAGACAGATCATCCAAAATGAAAATAAATAAGGAAACACAAGCTTTAAGAGACACATTAGATCAGATAGACTTAACTGACATTTATAGGACATTCCAACCAAAAACAACAGAATACACTTTCTTCTCAAGTGCTCATGGAACATTCTGCAGGACAGATCATATCTTGGTTCACAAGTCAAGACTCAGTAAATTCAAGAAAGTTGAAATTGTATCAAGTATCTTTTCCGATCACAACGCTATGAGACTAGATATCAATTATGGGAAAATAACTGTAAAAAATACAGACACATGGAGACTAAACAATACACTACTTAATAACCAAGAGATCAGTGAGGAACTCAAAAAAATATCTAGAAACAAATGACAATGAAAACACGATGACCCAAAACGTATGGGATGCAGCAAAAGAAGTTCTAAGAGGGAAGTTTATAGCAATACAATCCTACCTCGAGAAACAAGAAACATCTCAACTAAACAACCTAACTTTGCACCTAAAGCAATTAGAGAAAGAACAAGGAAATCCCAAAATTAGCAGAAGGAAAGAAATCATAAAGATCAGATCAGAAATAAATGAAAAAGAAGAAACAATAGCAAAGATCAATAAAACTAAAAGCTGGTTGTTTGAGAAGATAAACAAAATTGATAAACCGTTAGCCAGACTCATCACACAAAAAAGGGAGAATCAACAGAATTAGAAATGAAAAAGGAGAAGTAACAACTGACACTGCAGAAATACAAAGGATCATGAGAGATTACTACAAGCAGCTCTATGCCAATAATATGGACAACCTGGAAGAAATGGACAAATTCTTAGAAAAGTACAACCTTCCAAGACTGAACCAGGAAGAAACAGAAAATATGAACAGACCAATCACAAGCACTGAAATTGAAACTGTGATTAAAAATCTTCCAACAAAAGCCCAGGACCAGATGGCTTCACAGGTGAATTCTATCAAATATTTAGAGAAGAGCTAACACCAATCCTTATCAAACTCTTCCAAAATATAGCAGAGGAAGGAACACTCTCAAACTCATTCTATGAGGCCACCCTCACCCTGACACCAAAACCAGACAAGGATGTAACAAAAAAACAAAACTACAGACCAGTATCACTGATGAACACTGATGCAAAAATCCTCAACAAAACACTAGCAAACAGAATCCAACAACATATTAAAAGGATCATACACCATGATCGAGTCGGGTTTATCCCAGTAATGCAAGGATTCTTCAATATACGCGAATCAATCAATGTGATACACCATATTAACAAATTGAAGGATAAAAACCGTATGACAATCTCAATAGATTCAGAAAAAGCTTTCGACAAAATTCAACACCCATTTGATAAAAACTCTCCAGAAAGTGGGCATAGAGGGAACCTACGTCAACACGATAAGGGCCATGTATGACAAACCCACAGCCAATATCGTTCTCAACGGTGAAAAACCGAAACCATTTCCACTAAGATCAGGAACAAGACAAGGTTGTCCACTCTCACCACTATTATTCAACATAGTCCTGGAAGTTTTAGTCACAGCAATCAGACGAAAAAGAAATAAAAGGAATCCAAATCGTAAAAGAAGAAGTAAAGCTGTCACTGTTTGCAGATGACATGATACTATACATAGAGAATCCTAAAGATGCTACCAGAAAACTACTGGAGCTAATCAATGAATTTGGTAAAGTAGCAGGATACAAAAATTAATGCATAGAAATCACTTGCATTGCTATACACTAATGATGAAAAATCTGAAAGAGAAATTAAGGAAACACTCCCATTCACCACTGCAACAAAAAGAATAAAATACCGAGGAATAAACCTACCTAAGGAGACAAAAGACTTGTATGCAGAAAACTATAAGACACTGATGAAAGAAATTAAAGATGATACAAACAGATGGAGAGATATACTATGTTCTTGGATTGGTAGAATCAACATTGTGAAAATGACTATACTACCCAAAGCAGTCTACAGATTCAATGCAATCCCTACCATCAAACTACCAATGGCATTTTTCACAGAATTAGAACAAAAAATTTCAAAATTTGTATAGAAACACAAAAGACCCCAAATAGCCAAAGCAATCTTGAGAAAGAAAAACAGAGCTGGAGGAATCAGGCTCCCTGACTTTAGACTATACTACAAAGCTACAGTAATCAAGACAGTATGGTACTGGCACAAAAACAGAAATATAGATCAATGGAACATGATAGAAAGCCCAGAGATAAACCCATGCACATATGGTCACCTTATCTTTGATAAAGTAGGCAAGAATATACAGTGGGAAAAGACAGCCTCTTCAATAAGTGGTGCTGGGAAAGCTGGACAGCTACATGTAAAAGAATGAAATTAGAACACTCCCTAACACCATACACAAAAATAAACTCAAAATGGATTAAAGACCTAAACATAAGGCCAGACACTATAAAACTCTTAGAGGAAAACACAGACAGAACACTCTAAGAATAAATCACAGCAAGATCCTTTTTGACCCACCTCCTAGAGATATGGAAATAAAACCAAAAATAAACAAATGGGACCTAATGAAACTTAAAAGCTTTGGCATAGCAAAGGAAACCATAAACAAGATGAAAAGACACCCCTCAGAATGGGAGAAAATATTTGCAAATGAAGCAACTGACAAAGGATTAATCTCCAAAATACATAAACAGCTCATGCAGCTCAATATCAAAAAAAAAACAACCGAATCCAAAAATGGGCTGAAGGCCTAAACAGACATTTCTCCAAAGAAGATATACAGATTGCCAACAAACACATGAAAGGATGCTCAACATCAAGAATCATTAGAGAAATGCAAATCAAAACCACAATGAGGTATCACCTCACACCAGTCAGAATGGCCATCATCAAAAATCTACAAACAATAACTGCTGGAGAGGGTGTGGAGAAAAGGGAACCCTTTTGCACTGTTGGTGGGAATGTAAATTGATACAGCCACAATGGAGAACAGTATGGAGGCTCCTTAATAAACTAAAAATAGAGCTACCATATGACCCAGCAATCCCACTAATGGGCATATACCCAGAGAAAACCATAATTCAAAATGACACATGTACCACAGTGTTCACTGCAGCACTATTTATGATAGCCAGGACATGGAAGCAACCTAAGTGTCCATCGACAGATGAATGGATAAAGAAGATGTGGCACATATGTACAATGGAATATTACTCAGCCATAAAAGAAACGAAATTGAGTTATTTGTAGTGAGGTGGATGGACCTAGAGTCTGTCATACAGGGTGAAGTAAGTCAGAAAGAGAAAAACAAATACCATATGCTAACAAATATATATGGAATCTAAAAAAAAAAAAAGTTCTTATGAACCTAGGGGCAGGACATGAATAAAGATGCAGACATAGAGAATGGACTTGAGGACACGGGGAGGGGGAAGGGTAAGCTGGGACGAAGTGAGAGAGTTGCACGGACATATATACACTACCAAATGTAAAATAGATAGCTAGTGGGAAGCATCTGCATAGCACAGGGAGATCAGCTCAGTGCTTTGTGACCATCTAGAGGGGTGGGATAGGGAGGGTGGGAGGGAGGCGCAAGAGGGAGGGGATACGGGGCTGTATGTACACATATAGCTGATTCACTGTTATACAGCAGAAACTAACACAACATTATAAAGCAATTATACTCCAATAAAGATGTTTAAAAAAATTTTTTAATAAAATAAAATCATGATATTGTTAAATTCTAAAAAAAATATTTATAGAATGCTTGAAAGGTGAAGACTTGAAGACAGAATTAGTTCAAGGATTTTCTTCTAGGAAAGGAACAAAGAAATTGGGTGGTAGCTATATGGAGTATGGGCGTCAAGGAAGTTTTTGTTTGTTTGTTTTAAGATGAGTCTAGATCTTTTATATACTGATGGAAATGATTCAGTAGAGAGGAAGAAACTGATGCTACTTGGAATGCCCCTTCCATCAGCTCTGTGAGGTCTCTTTTATAGCAGCATAAAGCTTCCGAAGGCGCTAAACAGATACCCTCTAAATCTTTGACAATCCTCTGAATATATCAGCACCAACTGCAATCAGATCCTTAGGCTGGACCTGTGTGACCTGATATAAACCTTCCTGTGTGCTGCAAAGACCCTGAAGTGAATCTGTCTGGGAGGTAATACTGCTCATAGTGCCTAAGGCACTAGAGGCAATAATTACAAATTATCTGGGAGAAAATCTTGATTCTCTCAGTGCTCTGGGCTCAAGCTATGAATGTGACTGTGATTCTTGAAGCTTTTACCACCCATCAGGAGCTCCAAGCAAAGCCTATCATCTTCAACCAAATACTTAAGCCATACAAGCCCTGGAATGTTAGCTCTGGAAAGGACTGCAAGAATCATCTTGTCCAACTCCTCAGTGTGAAGATGAAGAATCTAAAGACCTGAGAGGTATAGTGATTTTCCTAAGGTTAAAAGACAGTAAAAAAAAAAAACTTCTGTGTAAAATGATTTGAGACCAATAATGTTGGGATTAGATTTAAAAAACAACTTTATTGTTTCAAAAATAAAAATCAGAGGCAGAGCCAGAACCAGAACTTGGAAATCTTAAGTTCGATTCTCTTACATGTCCTCCTATCTGCCTTTCATCAATGATAACACCTTCGTATACTTGCTATCTCCTCCCTGAATGCCTGACAATCCCATATTACTACATCAATGTACACTACAGAGGTTACAGTAACTCAGTTGATAAATGGGCCAAACAGAACATCAATGATATTGGCACAAGTGCAGCCACTTACTTGCCAAGGCCCTACAGAAGGCCCCAGGATATGTGTAAACAGTTTACGATGTCTGCAGCATAGAAAAGTCTGCACTCTTTAGTGTTATGTGAAATAAATGTACCTTCTCATCTTTTACTAAGAATGAGTGTGATATCAACTTGAAAATATAAATAACAATGACTCCACACACAGAAACAGTGCCTGGAAAAATGTTTAATTAAAAAAAATTAATTTTAATGTTTAATTAAAAAAATATCCTAACAGGTGTTCAGCCCTGTGTAAAATCCTCTGCAAGATATAAGAGACGAAAGACAATTTCTGCCATCAGAGACTTTCACATAGTGGGATAAGACTGACATACATGCTTATTTTATATCAGGAAATGACCTTAGAAATCGCATAAGACAGTTCTTTCATATTGCAAGTGGGGAAATGGAAGCTAGGAAATGCAAATGACTAGTTAATGTCCCAGATCACATGAGAATCCAAGTCTACTGACTTTCTAATTACTCTTCTTATCATACCAGCTATAACTACACACCCACAAGTAATTTTAATGTTTAAATCCTTTTACAAAGGATTTAAGAGTGCTTCCTAACATACATACAATAGAGAAGAATAAAAAATAAATTATTGATGGTGTTAAGCAAGGAAAGTTGCAGCAGCAGAAAATAATGAAGCCAGGAGGAAGAACAGTTCAGATGCATGCCCTAAGATCCTACATACAGTTGCTAGTGATGGACAGTAAACTTGGCACTCTGTTTCTGTCAAATAAAGCAACGAGCGAAAACCAATGACTTGTAGCATCATTAAATGAAAACAAATCTGTTAGTTGGGAGTAGCCTAACTACACCTCACAATAAGAACTAAAAGGAACTTCTCCCACAGATTCTCAGAAAAAGGAAACATGTCATATATATATGTGATATCCCAAATAATCAATAATTATAATATATATTCTGACAGACTCTTATTTAAGGACCAAAGTAGTGATGTCAATTATGGTTAGAGCAACTCAACAAAGAGACATAATACAGACTAGAGAGAAACAGAGGTTTCACAGAATACATGGCCTTGGAGGATGGAAAGAATTTCACAAGGAAAGGTAAGATCAGACAGAGTCAAAACAATAAAGGAACAACATTCCCTTTTTTTATCACTGAATGCGACTTGAGTTAAATCTTGACATAGGTTTGTTCTGTTTCTCTTCCCTTGCTAAAATTTGCATCCATCCTTTCTCCCCTGGGGAGACATGAAACAGAATTTCACAAAACTGGTGAAGAGCTTCTGGAACAGAATGTAGTGCTTCTGAACGTAACTACCATGTTACTCTGTGATGTCAGGGCTCCAGCTTATGTATTTCCGCATCCTACATGCTATAAACATTCTGATATAAGTATACAAATGTTGTTAGGGAGGAGAGAGGGAAATATTTGGGCTGGAAAACTCAGTAGTTACGCAAATAAGATACCCAGTTTGCATAAGAATCAGCCAGATTTTCTACCAATGCCTCCAAGAGTTTTGGTGAACACATTCAATCCATCCTTTGCAGTGTGATTAGATTTTTCTCTCTTTCTGAATTTTTTTTTTTTTTTTTTGTAAAACAACTGACTCCAACTATTCCTGTTTTCATAAGTGAGAATTTGTTTTCACTTCTGATGTTGAAACAGCTGCTTTCCTTTTTTAAAACTAACTTTATTTTTTAGGACAATTTTAGATTGAGAGTTCTCACAACCCCCAATCCCAGTTTCCCCTATTAACATCTTACATTAGTATGATACACTTGTTATAATTAATAAATCACTTTTATTCATTATTATTAACTAAAGTACAAACTTTACTCAGATTTCTCTAGTTTTTTCCTGAGTTTATTGAGATATAATTCACATACCGTAAAATTCACCCTTTTAAAATGTACAATTCAGAGAGCTCCAGTGTACTCAAAGGTTGTGCAAACATCACCAACTATCTTAAGTCTAGACAGTTGGCTGTAATCCAGTTATTACATCAGAGCCCTGTTAATGTGGTGGTAAGATGTGGGGAGAAGGAAGCATTCTATAGTCTTATGACTGTATCTCAGTCTTTTAGTGGGCTTGTGTCTCTGGGCTGTGACCTTCACAAGTATTTCTCAGCTTCTTTCCCCTCTCCTCACTTAGGTGACACAGTAAGACTCCAGGGGCTGGAGTCAGAGAAATGTCCTTTCCCAAGTGGAATAAGGCTCTGGTAAAGTCTTTTCCCCCGGAGAGCAGACCTTTGTTATGGAGAACGTTCTAGGTATATTTCATAATGGTTACTCTTCTCCTCTTCCTGATAGAATCAAGATGGGGTCTTTCTTGGTGCTTCATACTCTAATGTATGCTTTTAAAGCGTCTTTCTTGGCACTTGGGTTCTCACTGGCGCACAGTGAGAACCTGGTGAGGTTCCTGGGTGTAAAACCCATGAAAATGTGGGACATGTCTAAGACTGTGGCCCCCGAAGTTTCTCAGTGCCAAGGTAGCCCACACTCAAGCCTCCAGCAATTACCATCGAAGTGTTCCTACCAGTTCATGACTCCAGCAGCTCCTGCTCCGAGTAATGGATCTCAGCTGTGACTTTCTGGATCCACCTGTCTCTCCATATTTTGGGGCAGCGATTTCAGTTCTCTGATAAGAAAACTTACTTATTACTGACTTCTTACTGTCCAAGAAAAGTTACCAATTTTTATTTTGCTCAGCTGTTTCTTGTGTAAGGATGGGAATGTTGACTTCTAAGCGCTTTGTATGCGTGAACCAACACCTGCTGCTTGCATTTTCATCCACACGGTTTAATCAATTGCTCTCTTGAGGAATCACCTGGGCAACATAATACTTGAGATGCATGTAACCAGATAGGTAGATTTATATAATATATGCCTTAGTGGTGAGACCCAGCTCTTGGCCAAATACTAAGGCTCCCTCATCCAAATTGATGGCGATGTGGGGCTCAAGTGCTACCATTAGAGGATTGTTTTATAAGATGAGAAAGTACTTGGAACCAGCGTGGAACTGAAACGAGAAGGGCCTCTCGGGACACGGAGGGGTGGGGTGGGCGATGATAAAGGTGAGTGCTCTTTTCAGAAGCCATTCTCAGCACCTTATGACACTCCAACAGAACCTTTTAAATAGGTCAGGGAAAGTAAAATTATCAGATAGATTTCCAGCACCCATGCTCCTTTATGGGTTTTTCTCTGCCCATGCCTCTCTTCCTGTTTCAGCACTGTCCTTGTATTTCCTTCCCCAATACTTTTATCTTCATTTATTCACTGGGTCCACTTTTACAGGCTAGAGCTTAATTGTTATCAGAAGGGCTGATACTAGAATAAGTGGAAATAATAGAGGCAAATTGTCCATCATTGCAAGGAACAGTTTGCTTCAGGAGAGAGTTTCCTGCCACTGGCATATTTAAACAGAAAGGGAACAACTGCTTGTCAGGAAAAGAAGTAAATTACATTATCTTAAGCCACACAAACATACAAAGGTTAATAATGACTGGAATAACTGACACTCGTTCTGGAAAAAGAAATTCTGAGTCTTGATTCCTTTTTTAGTCTATATATACACACAGCATAACAATATTTTAATTTAATGTCTTTGATAATGCAGCTAGGAATCATTCAGAACTCATATACTATCATTAAAGAGATCATTAATTTGTTGGAAAGAAAATGTATTTATGCTGTCAAGATCTCCAACTTACGTCACAAATCTATTGTTTCAAAAACATGCAAACGGTCTACCAAATCAACCTCCAGATGGTCTATTGATATCTATGTCATTAAAGACATTATGGATAAGAAATAAATGCAGAAACTGAAAAAAGGATGAGGATCAAATTCTAGACATGTGCGCTCGTTTAAAAATGCAGAGATTCTGATTCAGAAGGGCTGGAGTGGGACCTATGGAGTATGCTTTCAAAGTAATAAGCATCCTAGATTTTTTTTTTTTTTTTTTTTTTTGGCTGCATTGGGTCTTTGTTGCTGTGCACGGGCTTTCTCTAGTTGCGGTGAGCAGGGGCTACTCTCTGTTGTGGTGCGCGGGCTTCTCATTGCGATAGCTTCTCTTGTTTTGGAGCATGGGCTCTAGGCACATGGGCTTCAGTAGCTGTGGCACGTGGGCTCAGTAGTTGTGGCACACAGGCTCTAGAGCACAGTTTCAGTCGTTGTGGCGCACAGGCTTAGCAGCTCTGCAGCATGTGGGCTCTTCCTGGACCAGGGCTTGAACCCGTGTCCCCTGCATTGGCAGGCGGATTCTTAACCACTGTGCCACCAGGGAAGCCCACCCTAGGTGTTTTTGATGTAGGTAGACTACCACACTTTGAGAAACCATGCTCTAAAATGATCAAAACTAACAATATATTTATATAATTATTTTTAGCTTTTTAGTTTTAACACACTTTTAAAATTAAAAAACCAACTCAATTTACATGGTTATTTTAAGTATTTTCATAAAATCTTACCTGATTGTCTTATAGTAACAATAAAGGCATGTCAAGGGAATGGAAAAGCAGAACAACAGAGAGGGTAGAAGAGATCAGTTCCCTGTAAACTAAGAGTACAAATAAAGTTATCAACAGATAAAATGCTAAGAGAAATAAATCTAAGTCAAAATTAAATATAAAACAAATTTTCTAAAATCAAGCTTCAGCCAGAAAAGTAACAGTTTGAATCCTGGTCAATCTACAGGCAAGTCTAATCCAAGTTTATACAGTGTGCAGGGCTAAAATCAACACAAAATATTAAAAATAAAATCTCTCCTGATACATATATTTCTATATGTTTAAGACTGCTCTGGTACTGTTCAGCTACTGGACTAAATTTGAAACTCATTCCAAATTTCATATATCTTTTTTTCATGTTTCACTAGAAAATTCCCCTAAAAACAGGAGATTTAAAGGTATCACTGTATGATACTTATGTTATCTTCTTAGAACTATCTTTTTTTTTTTCCTGTTAGAATGAATAACTGGTCTTTCTATATAATAGATCAGTTGGAGAAAGAGAATTTAACATACATGTTTCCATAAAATTTTTCATATACATCAAACACACAACTTTTCAGAAGGGTGACTAATTTAAGGATAGATACTGTAGACACTGAATTTAGAGAGAAATCAGTGTACCACCCACACTTCTGCTTGCCAACATCAGTCAATGAGAAAAGTAGAAGTAATATGTACTTTGGAACCAGGTCAAGTTTGGGCTTTAATTTCTACTCTGCTACTCACTACCATGAGTAAGTTATTTAACCTCTATAACACTCAGTAAAACAGGGACAGTCGGTTTTGAATATTTAGATATTATCTGTGAAACGCCCTAGTACACAGCTCAGCACAGAGTAGTAAAAAAAAAAAAAATTTTTTTTATAAAGCTCCCTTCTTTCCTCCTCTGTGCCCACTAATCCTCTTGTTCATTAGTTCAGACCACAGAAAACATTCTTTTCTTTAAACTTTATATTGTAAAATAAAACAAAGGCACAGAAAGTCCCACCAAAAAATGTATTGCTTAATGAGTTTAATGAGTTGTTATAAGGTAAACACTCACGTATTCACCATCCAGGTTAAGAAACAGAATTTTGCCTGCTATCCCAGCAGCTCCCACAGTCCCCTGTCCCAAAATTAGACTCCTCCCTTCCCCTAAAAGTAATCTCTATCCTGACTTTTATAATGATCACTCCATTATGTTTGCACCCAAGTATACATTCTTAAACACTATAGTTTACAGTTGCCCATTTAAAAAAACAAAAACAAAAATATTATGTGTCTTCTAAATCCCTTTTAATCCACAGGTTTCCTCCTTCATCTGTTTTTTTTTCCCCTTATGGCTGCTATGTTGAAGAGCTTGGAGCACTGGACATACAGGCAGAATTTTCCGAGAGGAAGATAAACATGTTCCTTGGGCTTCTGTGTTCCCTGCAAATTGGCAGCTGGATCCAGAGGCTTCATCAGACTCATGTTAGATCCCTTTATGTTCTTTTATCAGGAGCTCATAATGTCTGCAGTCTCTCTTTTTGTGATGTTAATAGCTGTTGGTGGTCAATGCCTAGATACATTAATTCACTAGGAGTTGCAAAATGGAAATATTCTAATTGTCTTTTTTTTTTTTTGCAAAAACTTACTTGTTTCTAGGTGCCAGCAACCAATAAATAAAAAATGAAATTCAAAGAATAATGCCATTTACAATAGCATCAAAAGAACCACCAAACACCCAGGGATAAAGGCAATGAAATATGTGAAAGGCTTCCACACTGAAAAACCACATAATGAAATTTAGAGAAGTTAGAGAAGCAACAAATAAATGGTGGGATACATCATGTTTATGAACTAGAAGATTCATAACTGCAAAGACGTCATTTCTCCAAAATTGGTCCACAGAGCCAACACAATCACAAAATCCCAGAAGGTCTTTTCTGTGTGTATGGGAATCCATGCTTTTTTCTGTATTTTTTTTCCTTTCAGTTTATTCTTTTCATTTCCTAACTTCATAAAATGGACACTTAGCGCATTCACTTTAAAGTTTTCTTACCTAATTTACGTATTTAAGGTTTAAATTTTCTTCAAAATTCTACCTTTGCTTTATCCCTCAAATATTGCTATGTAATGTTTTCATTGAAATTCAGTTCTAGGTATTTTAAATTTGTGTTACTTATTTAGCAGTATGCTTTTTAAAATTTTTTTATTTTATATTGGAGTATAGTTGATTAACAATGTGTTAGTTTCAGGTATACAGCAAAGTGATTCAGCTATAGATATACATGTATCTATTCTTTTTCTTTTTTTAATTTTTAAATTATTTTTAAATTTTTTATTTTATATTGGAGTATAGTTGATTAACAATGTTGTGTTAGTTCCAGGTGTACAGCAAAGTGATTTGGTTATACATATACATGTATCTATTCTTTTTCAAATTCTTTTCCCATTTAGGTTATTACAGAATACTGAGCAGAGTACCCTGTGCTCTACAGTAGGCTAACAGTATGCTTTTAAATTTTCAAAATACACGGGGAATTTTAAATTTTTATCTTTTTGTATTAATTTCTAATTTCATTGTGTTGTAGTCAAAGATCATTCTTTATAATTTCTATTTTTGAAATCTGTTAATGTGTTCTCTAGGACTTGTTCATATTAATTTTTATAAATGTCCCATGTAAATATATCCTTAAATTGTTTGATATAAAAATCTATATAACCTAAAGTTCAAGCATCAAGCTTTTTATTCTTTAATTCTGCCTTCTTAACCTATCAATATTAAACTTCTCAAAGTAATATGAGATGGCAGAAGACAGAGCAATAATTTTCTAAATTTGGGGGAAAAATTACTATTTTCAATCTAGAATTCTGTATTCTAGTAAACTGTAAACCAAATGTATGAGTAGAATAACAACATTTTTGAACATGCAATTCTCAGAAGATTCATCTCTTAGGCACTCTTTCTTAAAAACCTCCTAGAAGATGTGCTCCGGTAGAATGAGGGAATAAAAGTAAAGCAAAAAAGAAAAAAGTGGGATCCATGAAACAGTAGCTACTCCCCAGGAGAGCAGTAAAAAAAAAAAAAAAAAAAAAAAATCCCAAGATGCAATAGGCCTAGGTAGCAAATAGTACAGATTGAAACAGAATAGAGGTTCTGGGAAGGAGATCTCCAGACAGGGGATGGGAGAGGAGAGTATCAGTAGATTTTTCAGATATTGTTAGCAACTGATTGTATTAGACACATATCTGAGGCCAACTAGCTATATTCCCTGAGTCTCTGACTCCTCCCACAACTTCCAGATTCAGACAAGGTGTCACACTACAGTAGGTAGGATCTTGCTTCCCTCCAAATTGCCAAAGACACATCTGATGATGCAACCAGGAAAGGGGAGGTTATTCTTCATGTGGAAAATTATACACAATGGGAAACAAAACAGAGGGAAGCCAATAGACAAAATCTCTTTCCCTCTTTCTAACGGACTATTCTAACAATTTTCAGTACAGCCCATATGGAGATGTCCTGAGTGGGTGAGTAGGTGAACCTGCCAAATGACCAGCTGTTATCTCTTCACGGCTTATTGTTAAGCAGTAGCCAGTGCAGTAATGCAAATGCAAGTAATGCACCTTGCATTTGCTTCCCATTCTTGCTGCCTCATTTCCCCTTACCCTCACTCTTGCTGCCCTGGGATTGCACTTCTCAGTCAGCATTTAATGCTCGCCTCAAGCTCTGTTTACTAGGGAACATGGACTAAGTTACAGGTGTATGATGAATTCTGATGAAACAGTATGAAAATTTAAAACTTAATTTATAAAATTTATTCAAGGAAAAAACATCAGAATACTGTTAACTCTAGAAAAAAGGGTATGTGGTAAGCATTACAATCAGAGTACAATACATCATCTAGCTCTGCAGAAAACAATATTTATGTAATTATAATAATATAAACACTGATCACTGATATAAGTACAAACTGTGGAATAATTAAATTTGATGAATGGAGAGTAGACGGGGAGTGTGAGAGCTAAGTTTACCTCTACCGGGTAATGAGAAAAAACTATCACTCATCAGAATCCTATTCCCAGCTCTAAGGTACTTTAATGTGTGATCTTGTACAAATTGTTTAATTTACGTTGGTCTCGGTCTCTTCATTTATCAAATGGGAATAACATCTGCCAGGCCTTTTGCAGCACAACTATTGTAAAAGTAAAATGAAACAATGTGTATGGAAGATGCTGAGAAACAGAAAGGTCATCTTTCAGAAGAGGCATGGGAACAAGCAGCAAGTTCAAAGCAGCATTTTGGGGTCAAAGGAAGAGAAGAGGGATATGTGTCCAAATTCCCTAACCTACCACTTCTTTGAAGGCTAAACTGCAGGGGCAAAGCTAAGAATTTCAAGAATGCTATGATCGAGACGGCGAGGGAGGCGAGCGAGCGCGGCGCCGCGAGCAGGTTGCGGGCAGCGGGGGACGGCAAACTTTGCTGTTCGCCGCGCTTCCCCGGCCCGGCCCCTTCTCCCATCGCCAACGTCGCCACCCCACTTTCCTCCAACCCCGCACACCTCTCCCCACCCACCCCCACCTCCCGTCGCTCCTCCTCGCTGCCTCGACTCTGCTCCGGGGAAAACTTCAAAGCGCCGGATCGCAGGCTCCCTGCTTACTCCCCGGCTGGGGATTTCAGTTTCCTGAGTTTCTGGGAAGGCCTGGTTTCCCCAAAGGAACGATTTCTGGTAGAAGTCTGAAGGTCTGACCCAAGAAAAATAATCCAGTATAGCCAATGAATTGAGGACAAGAAGGTTTCCAATCAGCCGGGTGGATGAAAGGCTCTTGGTGCTGCAGCCAGGAGTCAGTGCTGTGCCTCTGAAGTGGGAGAGCCAACTTCAGGACACGGGTCCACAAGAGACCTCCCAGCTCCACATAATATCAAGCAGCGAAAATCTCCCAGAGATCTCCATCTCAACACCAGCACCCAGCATCAGTCAACAACCAGCAAGCTACAGTGCTGGTCACCCTATGCCAAGCAACTAGCAAAGCAGGAACACAACCCCACCCATTAGCAGAGAGGCTACCTAAAAACATAATAAGGCCATAGGCACCCCAAAACACACCACCAGACGTGGACCTGTCCACCAGAAAGAAAAGATCGAGCCTCAACCACCAGAACACAGGCATTAGTCCCCCCCACCAGGAAGCCTACACAACCTACTGAAACAACCTTAGCCACTGGGGACAGACACCAAAAACAACGGGAACTACGAATCTGCAGCCCAAACACAGTAACATAAGCAAAATGAGAAGACAGAAAAACACACAGCAGGTGAAGGAGCAAGATAAAAACCTACCAGACCTAACAAATGAAGAGGTAATAGGCACTCTACCTGAAAAAGAATTCAGAATAATGATAGTAAAGCTGATCCAAGATTCTATTTCCAAGATCCATAATCTTGGAAATAGAATAGACAAAATGCAAGAAACAGTTAACAAGGACCTAGAAGAACTAAAGATGAATCAAGCATCGATTAAAAACACAATAAATGAAATGAAAAATACTCTAGATGGGATCAATAGCAGAATAACTGAGGCAGAAGAACGGATAAGTGAGGTGGAAGATAAAATAGTGGAAATAACTGATGCAGAGCAAAATAAAGAAAAAAGAATGAAAAGAACAGAGGACAGTCTCAGAGACCTCTGGGACAACATTAAACGCACCAACATTCGAATTATAGGGGTTCCAGAAGAAGAAGAGAAAAAGAAAGGGACTGAGAAAATATTTGAAGAGATTATAGTTGAAAACTTCCCTAATATGGAAAAGGAAATAGTTAATCAAGTCCAGGAGGCACAGAGAGTCCCATACAGAATAAATTCACGGAGAAATATGCCAAGACACGTATTAATCAAACTGTCAAAAATTAAACACAAAGAAATCATATTAAAAGCAGCAAGGGAAAAACAACAAATAACACACAAGGGAATCCCCATCAGGTTAACAGCTGATCTCTCAGCAGAAACTCTACAAGCCAGAAGGGAGTGGCAGGACATACTTAAAGTGATGAAGGACAGAAACCTGCAACCAAGATTACTCTACCCAGCAAGGATCTCATTCAGATTTGATGGAGAAATTAAAACCTTTACAGACAAGCAAAAGCTGAGAGAGTTCAGCACCACCAAACCAGCTCTACAACAAATGCTAAAGGAACTTCTCTAGGCAAGAAACACAACAGAAGGAATATACCTACAATAACGAACCCAAAGCAATTAAGGAAATGGGAATAGGAACATACATATCAATAATTACCTTAAATGTAAATGGACTAAATGCTCCCACCAAAAGACACAGAGTGGCTGAATGGATACAAAAACAAGACCCATATATATGCTGTCTACAAGAGACCCACTTCAGACCTAGAGACACATACAGATTGAAAGTAAGGGGATGGAAAAAGATATTCCATGCAAATGGAAATCAAAAGAAAGCTGGAGTAGCAATTCTTATATCAGACAAAATAGACTTTAAAATAAAGACTATTAGAAGAGACAAAGAAGGACACTACATAACGATAAAGGGATCGATCCAAGAAGAAGATATAACAATTGTAAATATTTATGCACCCAACATAGGAGCACCTCAATACATAAGGCAAATACTAACAGCCATAAAGGGGGAAATCGACAGTAACACAATCATAGTAGGGGACTTTAACACCCCACTTTCACCAATGGACAGATCATCCAAAATGAAAATAAATAAGGAAACACAAGCTTTAAATGATACATTAAACAAGATGGACTTAGTTGATATTTATAGGACATTCCATCCAAAAACAACAGAATACACATTTTTCTCAAGTGCTCATGGGACATTCTCCAGGATAGATCATATCTTGGGTCACAAATCAAGCCTTGGTAAATTTAAGAAAATTGAAATTGTATCAAGTATCTTTTCCGACCACAATGCTATGAGACTAGACATCAATTACAGGAAAAGATCTGTAAAAAATACAAACACATGGAGGCTAAACAATACACTACTCAATAACGAAGTGATCACTGAAGAAATCAAAGAGGAAATTAAAAAATACCTAGAAACAAATGACAATGGAGACACGACGACCCAAAACCTATGGGACGCAGCAAAAGCAGTTCTAAGGGGGATGTTTATAGCAATACAATCCCACCTTAAGAAACAGGAAACATCTCGAGTAAACAACCTGACCCTGCACCTAAAGCAATTAGAGAAAGAAGAACAAAAAACCCCCAAAGTTAGCAGAAGGAAAGAAATCATAAAGATCAGATCAGAAATAAATGAAAAAGAAATGAAGGAAACGATAGCAAAGATCAACCAAACTAAAAGCTGGTTCTTTGAGAAGATAAACAAAATTGATAAACCATTAGCCAGACTCATCAAGAAAAGAAGGGAGAAGACTCAAATCAATAGAATTAGAAATGAAAAAGGAGAAGTAACAACTGACACTGCAGAAATACAAAAGATCATGAGAGATTACTATAAGCAACTCTATGCCAATAAAATGGACAACCTGGAAGAAATGGACAAATTCTTAGAAATGCACAACCTGCCAAGACTGACTCAGGAAGAAATAGAAAATATGAATAGACCAATCACAAGCACTGAAATTGAAACTGTGATTAAAAATCTTCCATCAAACAAAAGCCCAGGACCAGATGGCTTCACAGGCGAATTCTATCAAACATTTAGAGAAGAGCTAACACCCATCCTTCTCAAACTCTTCCAAACAATTTCAGAGGAAGGAACACTCCCAAACTCATTCTATGAGGCCACCATCACCTTGATACCAAAACCAGGCAAGGATGTCACAAAGAAAGAAAACTACAGGCCAATATCACTGATGAACATAGATGCAAAAATCCTCAACAAAATACTAGCAAACAGAATCCAACAGCACATTAAAAGGATCATACACCATGATCAAGTGGGGTTTATTCCAGGAATGCAAGGATTCTTCAATATACGCAAGTCAATCAATGTGATACACCATATTAACAAGTTGAAGGAGAAAAACCATATGATCATCTCAATAGATGCAGAGAAAGCTTTCGACAAAATCCAACACCCATTTATGATAAAAACCCTGCAGAAAGTAGGCATAGAGGGAACTTTCCTCAACATAATAAAGGCCATATATGACAAACCCACAGCCAACATTGTCCTCAATGGTGAAAAACTGAAACCATTTCCACTAAGATCAGGAACAAGACAAGGCTGCCCACTCTCACCACTCTTATTCAACATAGTTTTGGAAGTTTTAGCCACAGCAATCAGAGAAGAAAAGGAAATAAAAGGAATCCAAATTGGAAAAGAAGAAGTAAAGCTGTCACTGTTTGCAGATGACATGATACTATACATAGAGAATCCTAAAGATGCTACCGAAAAACTACTAGAGCTAATCAATGAATTTGGTAAAGTAGCAGGATACAAAATTAATGTACAGAAATCTCTGGCATTCCTGTACACTAATGATGAAAAATCTGAAAATGAAATCAAGAAAACACTCCCATTTACCATTGCAACAAAAAGAATAAAATATCTAGGAATAAACCTACCTAAGGAGACAAAAGACCTGTATGCAGAAAATTATAAGACACTGATGAAAGAAATTAAAGATGATACAAATAGATGGAGAGATATACCATGCTCCTGGATTGGAAGAATCAATATTGTGAAAATGACTCTACTACCCAAAGCAATCGACAGATTCAATGCAATCCCTATCAAACTACCACTGGCATTTTTCACAGAACTAGAACAAAAAATTTCAAAATTTGTTTGGAAAAACAAAAGACCCCGAATAGCCAAAGCAATCTTGAGAAAGAAAAACGGAGCTGGAGGAATCAGGCTCCCTGACTTCAGACTATACTACAAAGCTACAGTAATTAAGACAGTGTGGTACTGGCATAAAAACAGAAAGATAGATCAGTGGATCAGGATAGAAAGCCCAGAGATAAGCCCACGCACATATGGCCAACTTATCTTTGATAAAGGAGGCAGGAATGTACAGTGGAGAAAGGACAGCCTCTTCAATAAGTGGTGCTGGGAAAACTGGACAGGGACATGTAAAAGTTTGAGATTAGATCATTCCCTAACACCATACACAAAAATAAGCTCAAAATGGATTAAAGACCTAAATGTAAGGCCAGAAACTATCAAACTCTTAGAGGAAAACATAGGTAGAACACTCTATGACATAAATCACAGCAAGATCCTTTTGGACCCACCTCCTAGAGAAATGGAAATAAAAACAAAGATAAACAAATGGGACCTAATGAAACTTCAAAGCTTTTGCACAGCAAAGGAAACCATAAACAAGACCAAAAGACAACCCTCAGAATGGGAGAAAATATTTGCAAATGAAGCAACTGACAAAGGATTAATCTCCAAAATTTATAAACAGCTCATGCAGCTCAATAGCAAAAAAACAAACAACCCAATCCAAAAATGGGCAGAAGACTTAAATAGGCATTTCTCCAAAGAAGATATACAGACTGCCAACAAACACATGAAAGAATGCTCAACATCATTAATCATTAGAGAAATGCAAATCAAAACTACAATGAGAGGGGCCTCCCTGGTGGCGCAGTGGTTGAGAGTCCGCCTGCCGATGCAGGGGATACGGGTTCGTGCCCCGGTCTGGGAGGATCCCATATGCCGCGGAGCGGCTGGGCCCGTGAGCCATGGCCGCTGGGCCTGCGCATCCGGAGCCTGTGCTCCGCAACGGGAGAGGCCACAGCAGTGAGAGGCCCGCATACCGCAAAAAGAAAAAAAAAAAAAAAAAAAAAACTACAATGAGATATCATCTCACACCAGTCAGAATGGCCATCATCAAGAAATCTAGAAATAATAAATGCTGGAGAGGGTATGGAGAAAAGGGAACACTCTTGCACTGCTGGTGGGAATGTGAATTGGTACAGCCACTATGGAGAACAGTATGGAGGTTCCTTAAAAAACTAAAAATAGAACTACCATATGACCCAGCAATCCCACTACTAGGCATATACCCTGAGAAAACCATAATTCAAAAAGAGACATGTACCAAAATGTTCATTGCAGCTCTATTCACAATAGCCCGGAGCTGGAAACAACCTAAGTGTCCATCATCGGATGAATGGATAAAGAAGATGTGGCACATATATACAATGGAATATTACTCAGCCATAAAAAGAAACGAAACTGAGCTATTTGTAATGAGGTGGATAGACCTAGAGTCTGTCATACAGAGTGAAGTAAGTCAGAAAGAGAAAGACAAATACCGTATGCTAACACATATATATGGAATTAAAAAAAAAATGTCATGAAGAACCTAGGGGTAAAATGGGAATAAAGACACAGACCTACTTGAGAATGGACTTGAGGATATGGGGAGGGGGAAGGGTAAGCTGTGACAAAGCGAAAGAGAGGCATGGACATATATACACGACCAAACGTAAGGTAGATAGATAGTGGGAAGCAGCCGCAGAGCACAGGGAGATCAGCTCGGTGCTTTGTGACCGCCTGGAGGGGTGGGATGGGGAGGGTGGGAGGGAGGGAGATGCATGAGGGAAGGGATGTGGGAACAGATGTATATGTATGACTGATTCACTTTGTTATAAACCAGAAACTAATAAAATAAAAAATAAAAAAATAAAAAATAAAAAAAAGAATGCTATGATCCTTTGCATTAAAAAAAATTCTCTTTTCCCTTAGAAATAGAAAGACATGACCAGGCCTGGCTCCTATGGGTAATCTAGATTAAAACAATCTCCTAGCTTGTTTTCTGGCCTCCAATCTCTCTTCCCACTAATCTCTCTAGCTAGCTTCACATTCCTAACCTAACTCTTTATCATCTTATCCACGGATCAGGGACCTATAATGGCTCCAGATCCCTCAATTTAGGTTCTATCTTCTCTTCATAAAATTGTATTCGTTTCTTTGGTCCACTCTGATTTTTCTTGCCCTCTTCTAACAGTTCAACTTAATCTTTTTTCTTGGATGTATAACCAACAATTAACTCTTAACACTTAAGTTCTACACTGTCTTTACAAATCTTGACTCCCTCAGACACTCCCACATGAGTTCTGGAGAACAGCAAACATGTCTTTTACTTCTCCTAAGTGCTAAGGACAGTTCTAATCGGTGGTAGGTATAAGAAAACAAAAATGAATGGAATAGAAGTTACTTAATCTCTTTAAGATTCTATTTCTCTTCTCTAAAATGTGGATAACACTTTACAGAGATGTTTAAAATGATATATGTGAAAGCCTAGCACAATGTCTAGCATGTATCTAGCATTCACAAATGTTTGCTGAATCTAAATACTAAAATGTATATAATATCTATCTTATATGATTGGTGGGAGGATTAAATAAGGATGTGTCAACAATTTTAAAACCGAAACACCTGTGAAAGGCAAAGAATTATTGTCATTAAAAAGAACAACATAAAGAAACAGAATGGAAGAGGAAACTAGCAGAAAGCCAGCCCAGCAGCAGTAACCCACATGGGATATATATAGTGGATTTAATAAGATTTCTGGCCTCCAAAAACCTTCTTTCTTGGAGAAGCTGAATGAATACCTGAGAAAGTTTTTGCCTGAAGAAGTGAGACCCTAACACATAAGGCCAGATGCTGTTCCAGAGTGTGCTGCAAAGGATGTTCTCTGCAATTGACCCATTTAAGGTAGATTCCCTCTGGTCCAGAAAAAATCTCTGGCAAAGCATTTCCAAGTGGGCTAATGCAAGAACAAGACTCAATGTACAGTTTCAGAGCTCTGAGACATACTTAACGTTGAAGAATAGCTCAGAACTAAAATTAATCCGTAAAATAAAGGAGGCAGACCAAAGGTAAGACCCTTCAGCTCTGCCATTTGGGTATTTATTTGTACTAAGAAAACTTACTGGGGCTGCAGCAGTGTGAAGAACAGACCACCACCACCCAAAACTAGAAGCCCAGCAGCCGCTCTGGAGAAGAAATTATCAGAGCTTGTGCCTCTTGCAGAGATGTAGAACAATGTAGCAACTCATCTCTCAGCACAATACCCTCCTTATGTTCCAATTAAAAAAAAATTATCCACTGAAAGCCACCAAGAGAATCTAAAGAAACTGACACTATATATCCCTTTGCCTCAGTCCTATGAGGCCATCTTAAATCCCTGTTCATCCAGAAAACAATAATTTTTTGCTAAAAATATTGTGTAGGATTTATTACTTCTTTTATTCTTATAATCTGAACTGCTTTTATTAAGAAGACACTTAAAGACAGGTAGATCCATCATCACACACGAAGCACTGGCCTGTCACTCAAAAGACTTGGATTCTTGTCCAGTCTTTTCTAACGACTTGCTGTGCTCTCTTTGACAAGGCACTTGTCCTTTTGTATTCTCATTCTGGGTCTCTGTTTTCTATTTAAAATGAAGAAGTTAGATGAGGTGACCCCAAAGATCTTTCCAAGTCTACAAACCTACAAAATCAGTCCAAACTGGAGCCATCATTGTCAAGGAATCTACACTAAATGAAGGGAATAACTTCAGGATCTGCTAACATTCTAAGATTCCTGCAGAATTATAATCATTGACAGCCTAAGGATTGGTTTGTTGCTTGGATCTCCGGCCCGCTTGGAGCTCTCCAGGGTACTGATTCCATCTCTGGCTGGCATCTGCTCTCCCAATCCTCTGGACACAAGCATGTTTCCAAATCCATCAACCACCCAGGCAGAGGTGTGGCACAAACATATGCGCTGCCCAGTGGATATATAAATAAACAAAAGAGAAGAATTTTGTAACAGAATACATCACAGGACGCAAAACAAAATTAGTTCCAAACCATGGTTTTCATTCAACATGTTCTAGCCACTTTACAGGAAGTACTGTACCATTTCCTATACATCACCCAAGCTGTCTATAGCACTCTGGTTCTAGACTTGAACCCAGATCTCTCAAGTTTCAATCTAATGTTCTCATAATTCCTCTCTGCTTCTCTTTTGAGCCCCAATGTTAAATTTCCCAAAGTTATGCTAAACCAGTAAGAATTCAGACTGTCTTACATACCATACACCTAGCACAATGTCCTGACATACCTTAAGTCTTCAATAAGTTTTTGTAAAATGAATGATAAAGATGGGGCCATGAACATTTCTAAACTTCAAGTGCCTCCAGTCTCATCTGTATATTCATAAACCCTGACAATCCCTTCTTATATAGAACTCAAAAAGATGGACACACAAGCTCCCAGAGCTTACGTCTGCATGTAATTGCAAAATTAGTAAACCAGCTGACTTAATGACCAAAAGTAGACACTACTGTGTTGATTGCTGCAATTCTAGTATAGTGATTATGAACAGGGGTATGGAATTGGACAACCTTGGATTTGAACCCCAGCTATCACTTAGAAGCTGCATGACTTGGGCATATCACTTACCTAAGCCTTACTTATTTGTAAAATAGGGGAAATCTAGTTTATACCCTCATAAGACTGCTGAAAGGATTCAATGAAATACTGTATTAAAACACTAAGTAGGCACTTCCTTAGACTGTCCTATATATTGTGTAACTGGCACAATGCGTGGCACACATTAATGCTCAATAAATGTTAGCTATCATCATCTTTATAATAAATCACCAGATTCTATAACTAAAATGAAGACTTTTCATTATATGTGAAAAACAGTCTCAAAAGAATGCAAAAAAACTGTAGTTAAAAAATAATGAAAAAAATATGAAATCTCATACTATCCTCATGGGAAAGTAAAAACAATGCAAATATTGATTGCTTCATTTTAAAAAGGCACAGAGAGGCTAAATCTTTCACTTGGGATCACAGAAAATGCTCAATCCACTAGAGATAAATAATGGGCATTCTGCCTGTAAGTCAGAAGCAAAAGTCTGGAATACACAAAGTGTGTAAACTGTATGTAATCAGGTACCTAGGAAACTAAAGTATTCTTATACCAAGAGTTACTTGCTAATTTATTGAACCTCCTTAAATCTGAATGCCTTACCGCAAAAAGCATGTTAATAGCTCTCTTCTAATTAGAGAACATTCACATGCTGCCTCCTTAATATCCTACAACAATCACATGAGAAAGGCATCAGAACTTACCCTCCTATTTTTCAAATGAAAGCAATCTATGTCTTAACAAATTCTCCAAATGATTCTGATGCACACTAAAGTTTGAGAACCACTACCTCAGTCCATTGCCCCTTTCCTATCTTCTTCTGCCTCTCGATTCCATGACCTAGTATTTCAATAACCTATATTTCCTTTGCCTTTCACCCTTTCTACCTGGTAAAACCTCAAAAACCCCTGATAAGCTCAATTACACACCTTCTCCAAATATGTCCCCAAGTTGCTGAGGAATGCCAAAACACACAACACTGCAGAAAGGCACCTCAACAAGGCCTTTGACTGTCGATAATCATGTGTTTGTCTGGTCAAAAGATAACGGTGATTTCAAAACTTATTCATTCCCTTCAAATAGCACCCTTTCCTTCTTCCTTCTCAGTAGATGACCTAGCCTCCTACTTAACAAAGAAAATAGAATCCACCAGATGGATACATCCTCAACTTCCCACCATTCAATCTACACAACTTTCTGTATCTTCCATCCCTCTGTACATTCTCCTCTGTCCCTTCTGTTAAAATAATAAGTCAGGTGGCCCTCCTCTAATCTAAGACCAAAACCACCTGTTAGCTGGACCTCATTTCCCCTTTCTCTTAAAGGAAACTCACATTTATAAATTACTCTTCTCTCCCATCCAAGTACTAACCAGGTCCAACCCTGCTGAGCTTCCAAGATCAGACAAGATTGGGCAGGGTGCCTTCATGGTGAACTATATTCAATATCTGGTTATGACCTATATTGGAAAATAATCTGAAAAAGAATATATATACATATAACAATCACTTTGCTGTACACCTAAAACTAACACAACATTGTATATCAACTATACTTCAATTTAAAAAAAAAAAGGTCTGGGCAAAAAAAAAAAATTACTCTTCTCTCTCCATATTATTTACCTTTTCCTTAGGTTAATTATGCCACATAATTGGTACTTTAGTATTTACACATGCAGTTATGAAAAAAAGAATAAGGTAGTTCTTTCTGTCCTCATAGTCACCGAATACAATATGCTTTCCTGAAGTTCAAACGCATATACCTAACTGCCCATAGTCATCCTCTACTTGGATGTCTCATAGGCACTTGAAACACATGTCAAAAACATGTCTAAAATAACACTCATCCTCTCACTCTAAAATCTGTTTCTTCAGGCTCCTCCAGTGTTCCTCATCTCAGTAAATGGTCCCCGGATCTACTCAGGTGCCCAATCAGAAACCTATCAGACATACTTTGCTACCTCCCTCTCCTTCATCTCACATCCAATTAATCATTAAGACCTGATAATCTTATCTAGCAAGTATTTCTTATCTTATTCCACCTCCTTCCATCTCCACTGCCACTATCTTTGTCCAAGCCACCATCATCTCTCACCTGGGCTTCTCAAAGCATTTTAATGGTTTCCCAGCATCCACATTTCTCCTCCTCCAATCCAGTCCCCACTAGATAGCAGCTAGGACAGTCACTTCAAAAGAAACATCTATCATGGCTCTCCTCTATGAAAACTCTTATAGCATCCCATTTCTATTAGAATCAAGTGCAAAAGCCTTAACAAAGCCTATAAGCCTCTGCATGATCTAGCCTCTGTTTACTCCAGTTTCATTTCACACCACCCTCCCCCTCCCTGCATTCCAGTCACACAGGGATGTGTTTCTTCAAACTAACTAAACTCTTTCCCTTTCCCAGATGTTTCTTCCCCTCAGAACGTTTTCCTCATTATTTCCCTAGCCAACTCCCACTCACCCTTCAAGTCTCAATTTATATGTAACATCCTCAGTGAAAAATTTTCCAACTCCTCAGATTGTCAAGCCAATTTTAATCCCCCTTGTCCCAATTTACCAGATTTATTCATTCAATAAATATTTATTAAGCACCTAAACTGTATCAGTTGCTGTGCTAGGTGCAGAGACTATAATTGTGAGGAATACTGATAGTTTCTCTCCTGATTAAATTTGTATACTAGTGGAAAATATAGTCAATAAACAAATAATCATTTAATTACAACTGCAATAAATACTACTGAGGACGGGCTTCCCTGGTGGCACAGTGGTTGAGAGTCTGCCTGCCGATGCAGGGGACACGGGCTCATGCCCCGGTCCGGGAAGATCCCACATGCCGCAGAGCGGCTGGGCCCATGAGCCATGGCCACTGAGCCTGCGCTCCGCAATGGGAGAGGCCACAACAGTGAGCGGCCCGCGTACCGCAAAAAAAAAAAAAAAAAAAAAAGAATACTACTGAGGAGAAGTACAAGGGTGCTTTGAGAATGAATGTCTGGTAAATAGGGGAAGGAATTCAAATCCAAATCTTTTGAGTCCAAATTCTATGCTTTTTTTCCTGCTACGCTATGCTATACATAGAAGCTTCACTTTTATTTCTAAGCAAACTGATTTTAACTTTTTTCTTAACTCCAACAGATTCAAAGTTTATATCATTCTGGGAGGCAGCTCTGAGCTCCCCTCCACTCAACATGGCAGTACTAACTCCACAGGGCCCACAAATCAGTTCCCTAGGAACACTGTTCTGGAGACTATAGTTGGGTGGGGAGTAAATAACACACAAAAAAATGTTACAATACAGTGCAAGGCTCTGTGCAGAGGACTATGGGAACACAAAAGATGGAAAGACTAATGTTGTTTGGGCAATAACATAAGTGAAAGTACTCTGTAAAATGTAAAACATTACTCAAATGATTGTTATTAGTGGTGGTGGTCTCCCTAAGTAATGTAATCCTCCAAGGACAAAAAAAAAAAAAAAAAAAAAAAAACCCACCCACTCAAATAGAAAAATAGCATAGCCACTTAACCCAGGAAAAAAACGTGAAATATATTTCTCCTCATTCATTCTTAGCATCTCATTTAAAATCACTTTAAATACAAAACTCTTATTTGCAGTAAAGGGAAAATTAATTTATGCATTTTGCTTTTTATTTACTCTTTTATTGCATCAGAAAAATCTTAAAATGCTGAAAGTCCGGGCCTCCCTGGTGGCGCAGTGGTTGAGAGTCCGCCTGCCGATGCAGGGGATGCGGGTTCGTGCCCCGGTCTGGGAGGATCCCATATGCCGCGGAGCGGCTGGGCCCGTGAGCCATGGCTGCTGAGCCTGCGCGTCCGGAGCCTGTGCTCCGCAACGGGAGAGGCCACAACAGTGAGAGGCCCGCATACCACAAAAAAAAAAAAAAAAAAAAAAAAAAAAAATGCTGAAAGTCCTAATTTATTATAACCATATCTCAGTCATTAAGCAGTCACTGAAGTTAAAATTAAAAAAAAAAAAAAAAACAACACTAAAATACTAAATGTAGTAAACTCCCTCTGGATTTCATTTTTAGCACAGATTTTGTTACACCACAAGTACTGCCCCCTGGTAGTGGTACGGCGGAATGACACTGGGTGGAAAGGGGACTGTGACTCTAGATTACGAGGTGCCCAGGCTGGGAACCCCCAGACCACATAACCTTTAAGGCACACAATTACAGATTTTTAATTATTCTGGCTCTGCCACTTCTTAGCTGCATGACCTGGGGGTACATTTCTTAACCTGTTAATCTTCAGTCTCCTCACTCATAAAATAGGAATGATATATACACCTGAAACATTGTAAATCAACTATACTTCAATTTTAAAAAATAGGAATGATAACTGTACCTATTTTATAGGGTAACTGTGAGAATTAGTCACAGATGGTCCCCAAATTATGATGGTTTGACAATTTTTTGATTTTACGATGGTGCAAGAACAATACACGTTCAGTAGAAACCATACATTGAATTCTGAATTTTTTTTTTTTTTTTTTTTTTTTTTTTTTGCGGTACGGGGCCTCTCACCGTTGTGGCCTCTCCCGTTGCGGAGCACAGGCTCTGGATGTGCAGGCTCAGCGGCCATGGCTCACGGGCCTAGCCGCTCCGTGGTATGTGGGATCTTCCTGGACCGGGGCACGAACCCGTGTCCCCCGCATTGGCAGGTGGACTCTCAACCACTGTGCCACCAGGGAAGCCCCGAATTCTGAATTTTGATCTTTTCCCAGGCTAGCAGCAGGTAGGATGCTCTCCCATGATGCTGGGCAGCAGTAATGAGCCACAGCTCCCAAAACCAGTCAGTGAACACGAGAGTAAACAAATGAGGCACTTACAACCATTCTGTACCTAGAGACCATTCTGTTTTTCACTTTCAGTATAGTATACAATTACATGAGATATTCAAGATATTTATTATAAAATAGGCTTTGTGTGAGATGATTTTGCCCAACTGTAGGCTAATGTAAGTGTTCTAAGGACATTTACGGCAGGCTAGGCTGTGATGTTTAGTAGGTTAGGTGTATTAAATGCATTTTCAGCTTACAATATTTTCAACTTACCATAAGTTTATCGAGATGTAACCCCATCATAAGTCGAGGAAGATCTTTAATATATGTAAAGAAATTAGCACAGTGGATAGCACACAACTAGTACTCAATAAACATTTGCTCTATTATTCTTACTATCTCTTTCAGCTCTAAAGTCCCATGAATTCCATATGCCTAATGCCATAAAGTACAATAAAATATAGAAAACTTGTTTATAGGTATTGTTCTTATTCCCCAATAGCAGAAATATCTGTAGTTCATGACAAGAACCACAACCAGGTAGACTTATAGTTAAAAGGGATGCCAAATGCTCATCTAGAAACCTCAGCGCCTCCACATATTTCCATAAAACTAGATGATCATGACTCAAGATAAAGAGAGTCCTCCTATTTTGAGGGGCTCTAATGTTTAACCAAATGTCTTCATTAGACTCCAAATATCTCATACCAATTCGCCTAGTTCTCTCCTCTGAAAGAATGGAAAACCATTACTCAGAATTTTTTTGACAGAACAAGATAATTATAGACAGTTACTAAGTTTTCAGTCATATTTCTGGAACCCTTTACTTTCCCACAAAGATCTTATTTCAAATCTTTCAGTACCCTAATTATTCATGCAGTGAGAAAGACAGAATGAAATACAATATTCCACCAGGAATGTGAACAAGATTGACTTACAAAAGAATTCTCATTTTTTTTTGCCTTTGCTCACGTCATTCATGTTCATGCCTTACCTCTCTTCTCATCTGAATCCTACCTATCCTCTATAGCCAAAATTATACTTCTCTTCTGACCCTCTGATTTCATTCCACCATTTGACTCTGTGAGTTGAACAAGACAGCTATCAGTATCAGTACCCTAAAAGAGGAAACTAAAACTCAGAGGCTAAAATATGTGGTCACGTTTACAGACATGATAAGTGACAATGCTATCATTTTATAAATCCATTGAAATATCAGTAGTCAGATTTAACAACAGGGAAACACAACTTAGTAGCACCAAGAACATCCAGACCACCAACCTGGGTTATTCCAATGGAAAAAAATCTAGTTTATTTCAAACAGATATCAACATAGAAGTAAATCTACCTCTTAATGAGCCCAGTGTACTCATTTTAAAGATACTAAAATAAAAGCTCAGAAAAGCTTGTTTGTTTTTAAATAAATTTATTTATTTATTTATTTTTGGCTGTGTTGGGTCTTTGTTGTTGCGTGTGGGCTTTCCCTAGTTGCAGCGAGCGGCAGCTACTCTTCGTTGTGGTGCACGGGCTTCTCACTGCAGCGGCTTCTCCTATTGTGGAGCACAGGCTCTAGATGCGTGGGCTTCAGTAGTTGTGTCACACAGGCTTCAGTACTTGTGGCTCGTGGGCTCTAGAGCACAGGCTCAGTAGTAGTTGTGATGCACGGGCGTAGCTGCTCTGTGGCATATGGGATCTTCCCGGACCAGGGCTCGAACCCGTGTCCCCTGCATTGGCAGGCGGATTCTTAACCACTGCGCCACCAGGGAAGTCCTGAAAAGCTTGTTTAAAGTCACCTTTTCAGGTGACTTGCAGAAGTAAACTAGGCAAAAACAAAATTACTAATTCACATATATGAAAAGTCCAGGTTTTGAGTTCAACAGATTTTAGGAGTTCAGAGGATCTGGTTGCTTCTCATCTCTGTTTTGGCTTCATTCCCAGGCAGAACTTCTCCTGAGGACCCCAGTCTTACATCTTCCCAGGTTCATATCCAATATAAAAAGAATACATACCTTCTCTAAAAAAAATTGATCAAAAATAGATCCAAACTGAGATTGCTGCCCATTCCTAAATCAATCTCCATGATCAGAAAAATATAATACTCTAATTAGCAAGGCATGAATCTCATGTCCATCCTTGAAGCCAGGGGTGAAGTGAGCTCTGCCCAAAGCACAAGACCTGAGTTCTAGGGAGAAGATGGCTCTCCAGAGGAAAATCTAGACAATGGTATTAAAAGAAGGGGAAATGGACACTGGAAGGCAAAAACAACAGAAGTCCACTATAATCATATAAATAATTACACTCATGTTTGGGACCAGAACTTGCACTGTGACCCCCACGTCAGTGTTCTTTCTCTCATGCTACACTACTCCCCTAGAGGAAGAAACTATAAAAGAGGATCTAAACCACCTCTAAGCCTTGAATTATCTGAAGCTTAAAATGTTGTGCTTTGCTTCTTAAAAGCTATTTTCATGAAAAGACAGCTTCACAAAACTCTCCAGGAAATAGTCTGCTCCATATGGAGAGTTTCAGCATCACTTTTCAAGATGATCTTGGCCTTATGATCTACTTCGCATCTATACCTGGCAGGACCAGCCATCTAAAATAGAGGGTAACCTATAAGGTTGAATATTAGGGGAATCAAAAGGCTCCCACCCCAGACGTCTACCTCAATACTTGTTAATATTTTAAAAAATTCTACCACCAAATTCAATTGGATTTGGAAGGCCTACCAGGCTACCAGTTTCCCTAGAAAAATACAGACATCCTAGGAAGTAAAACACCATTAATTTACTCACTCAACCAACATTTAATGAATGTGAAGCAAAAAACTAGGCATTTTGGGTATTAGAATGGGCAAGAAAAACCCTTCTTTTGAGAAATTTGTAGTTTGGGAGGCAGGCATCTAACATGATTATAACATTGTGAAAATGCTATGATAGACCTCTTAAAAACGTGTTTAGAATACAGCATAGCAACACTTCAGAATAAAATTAAATGAGTCAGCGGACAACAAGACCCAGAGAGGGTATGAGGTACACAAGGATAATAACGTCACTGAAAAGGAAGATAGGAAGAAACCAAAGATGAACTTTGCCTTCCAAAAGTTGGCACTGGAACCTGAAAACTGGAGAAGAGGGAGATGAGGAAAACAGAAATCCAACTAACAGTTAATTAGCAGATGTTATGAGTAAGGATTCCCAGTACGTAATATGGAAGATATAAAAATGAACAAGACAAGATCCTCATCCTCAAGAAGTTGACAATGTACCTGGGAGAGTAAGACATAGACAAAAATCACATAATAAAATATAGCCCGTGATAAGAGTAATAAAATTCAGTAGGTAAACTGTTATGGAGTTTCAGATGAAAGAGAGAGAGAAAGAGAGAGAGAGAAAATTATTAGGTAAAGAGGAATCTCGGAAAGTTTCATGAAGGCTGAGTGAATATGTAGGTAAAGATGTTGGGGGAGAGAGGCTAAAAGTCAGACCCAGAAGAAAGGTCATATGAGACTTCCGGCCCTCTTTTGACTAATCCACCATTCACATCTTTAACCAATCTAGTAGGGATAGAACATCACAATTCAGTGCCCAGTCACTGTGAGGACCACAAAGTAAGTTCCTCAGGCAACCAACAGAAGAAGAAAGTATTGATATATAGCTGAAAACAGAATGATATAATATTTTTGAAACATGAGTTTTCTATTTTATCTTTCTGAATCTTACTTTTCTGATAATAAAATATGGATAAATAATCCCTACCTACATAAAGCTGTTGAGAGATAAAGTAAAATAACATATTATAGTACCTAGAATAAGGTTGGTATATAAGAGACTTTTGGTAATCATTTTTTCTTCCCTTCTGTATTAGTTTCCTAAGACTGCTGTAACAAATCAGCACAAACATCATTGCTTAAAACAGTCAAAATTTATTCTCTCACAGTTTTGGAGGCTAGAAATCTGAAATCAAGGTGTTGGCAGGGCTATGTTCCCTCTGAAAGCTGCAGGGGACCATCGGTTCCTTGCTTCTTCCAGCTTCTAGTGGCTATCAGCAATCCTTGCTGTTCCCTGGCGTGTAGCTACCTAGCTCCAATCTCTGCTTCTAATTTCACATGGACTTTTTGTCCCTGCTCCTCTCTGTGTCCTCTCTTCTCCTTATAAGGACACCAGTCATTGAATTTAGAGCCCACCCTAAATCTAGGAAGATTTCATCTCAAAATCCTTAACGAATCACTTCTGCAAAGACCTTATTTCCAAAAATGGTCACATTCTAAGGTGATGGGTAGATATGAGGGACACTATTCAATCCACTACACCTTCCTTCTTCAGATCCATTTGAGTCTGAAACATTCATAACATCTTTTACAACTGTCTAGTTCACAGGAAGACAGTACTTTTTCATTGCACTCCCAGCATATTTCCATGGCATTGAATAACAATGTCTACAAATCCCTTAAAGAAAACTGGGATTTTAAGAAAACCTGAGGTAAGTTGGCATTTTCAACAGAATTAAAAACTTGGACTCCAGTTCTGTCTACCAGTTAGCAACTGTGAGACCTTGGACAAATTATATCAACTCTTTTTTTATTTTTTAGCAGTAAGTTATTTTTATTCCTTTTAGTTCACCTTTTTACCCTCTAAAAGTAATACATAAAGAATTTATGAAAATAAAAAAGCTGAAAATAAATCACCTGTAATCCCTAAACAAAGCTTATTTTAACATTCTTTTAATGTATTTTTCGTATTCTTTTCCTAAGTATGATTGTATTTTTACCAATGCAATAATACTAAATGTGTGATTTTATTTGTTTTTTGTTTTTTTGGAGTATAATTGCTTTACAGTGCTGTGTTACTTTCTGCTGTACAATGAAGTGAATCAGCTATATGTATACATATCTCCCCTCCCTCCTGGACCTCCCTCCCCGCCCCCATCCCACCCATCTAGGTTGTCACAGAGCACTGAGCTGAGCTTCATCTCTTTGAGAGTCAATTTCTTCATCTTTTTTTTTTTTTTTTTTTTTTTTGCGGTACGCGGGCCTCTCACTGTTGTGGCCTCTCCCGTTGCAGAGCACAGGCTCCGGATGCGCAGGCTCAGCAGCCATGGCTCATGGGCCCAGCCGCTCCGCGGCATGTGGGATCTTCCCCGGCCGGGGCACGATCCCGTGTCCCCCGCGTCGGCAGGCAGACTCAACCACTGTGCCACCAGGGAAGCCCCAATTTCTTCATCTTTAAATGGGAATATCACAAAATTTCTGGAAGAATTAAGTGAGATAATAAATGTAAAAGCATTTGTAAACTCTAAAATAATATACAAATACTAGTTATTACTTACAAAACTTTCAGTGTTTAATAATTTAACAAAATGTACTGACATGTGCCCAGTACCACCTTAAATACCATGGGGAAGAGGAGGAAACATGGTCCATAACTTCAAAGGGCTCATAGTCCAACACTAACATACAAATAACCATTATGAAACAATTTACCACTATATTATTTAGAAATTATTATATATGGTTGATAGAGCTCAGAAGACGGTGATCGATGCTAGCTTGAAGGAGGAAGATATTGAGCTAAGACTTATAGGACAGTTAGGTAGGTTTTAGCTGGAGAAGAAGGCCAGATATAACACATTTCAAAGCTAGACAGCATGCCTAGACTTGATGCAGAGTGGCAGCTACTGGAGCTACCTGAATGGAGAGTGCCATGATGAAAGTAGGCTTTCAGGGAAAAAAGCCTGGCAGCATTTGTAGTCTAAATTGGCAGGGGAGAGACTAACGGCAAGGACACCAACTAAAAGGCTGTGGCCCTAATCCAGCACATGTTCATCTTCACTGGTTGCTAAAATCGTGACTGGCAGCAAGATCTGTCATTTTCGGAAAGCTGTTTACATCTTAGGCAATAACTCTAAGTCTTTCCCAGGGTTTTTTCCTATGCTGACCTCACTAAACCAATCATGGACTATATAGAAGCTTCCAATTCACATTTCTCATAATCTCCAGGCAGAAAAGAAGCTTGGAGAACACACAGGCAATCCAATTCAATGTAAAAATCCTCCCTAAAGCAACATGGATTGGGGGAGTCATCCACCGGGAGTTAACAGCCTCTGTTTAAACACTTCAATCTAAGAAACGTCCATTCCACCAAAGCCACTGTCTCTGCAAACGACAGAAGTCAAATATCAATACTCAGCTCCTTGCCCAAACACTTGGTCTGCCTGAGTCCTGGGCAGCTCTTCGTCCAGGAAGGTTAGAGTTTGCCACTGCTAGAGTCGAAGGAGAAATAACATGATCCTGCAGCTTTTGACAGAGATTCAAGCCATCCACAATAGTGGCTTCCTGCAGGGAGGCAGGTCTGAGTCAGTCTGTCAGGCTGTGAAATCCTCACTCCATCTGCTCTGAGGGAGCTGTCTGCCAAGTTTGGTGCCTGGACACATGAGCTCCCACTCCCACACCTACCACTTTCTCCCCTGAGAAACAGAAACAAAATCTGTTTCAAAGCTTCATTTTCTTCTCCTCTTCCCAAAGCTTAGCTCTAGGAAATTACCTTTTAGTTATAAGTCATGGAAGCAAAGAGAGAAACATATATTCCCCTAATAACTCTAAATGGGCAAGATCACTATAACATGGCGTATATTAAGCAAAGGCTGCCTGGCATTAGTTCCTTGCTGGGACTTGATTCTCTTCCTTTATTCTTCCACCTGTTTTTCTTTCATCTCCCCCTTTTGTGAAGAAGTATTGGATATATTTTAAAATGTGATGTACAGAGAAGTTATAAAGCCTACTAATAAAAAGAACACTCATGGATCTACCACTCATTTTAAGAAATAGAACCTACCAATACCATTAAAGCTCTCTACCATACCCTCTTGCCTCACCTTGGCTTCCATCGGAAGTAATCACTACGCAGAATTTTGTGTTAACCATTTTTCTCTCATATTCATCAGAACTAGATTAATTTGCTAATCCGAAGACCTCCTACCTCCAACTTTTCCACTCTAAAGTCTACTTTCACTGCCTTTTCTGTTTGCAACTACACACTTGCCAGGCAATCTCTCATCAAATTCCAATCATCTTTGGAAGCTGAATCCCCATGGTAATCCAGCTGTTGAACACCCAGGGAATCTCTGCTCCCCAAACATGGGCACAAATCTCCCAAATCACCAACTGGTATCCCAAATCGGCATACTTTATAGTTAATCATTCCATACTTTATTATTATTAACTAAGTATACAATTAGGATTCCAGGCTCCCCCAACACCAATGCCCACCTGGTTAATGTGGGCATTGCTAGAGGCCCAGAACATCACTGTACAGCTTATATGTCATCCACACTACAACACTAACTACTTACGGGCAGGAAAAGTGTCTTCTTTAACCCTGAGGCTTAAAGACGGTTTTCATTTAAGGGTTAAGGCCTGATCCTATCTGATATCAAAAAAGGGTGGCCATACAACCAAGAAAAACTTGTATTTCTTTCTATGCCCAGCCCTTCACGTTATATAAGATCTCTAGCCTATGATTATACCCACGACGGGTCCAGTTCTGTTATTACATACATAAAACTAGCTTTATAGCTTATAACACACCTTCAAAAAACCTGCTGCTTTATCTGGCTATTTGGCTCTGCCTTACTTCTTTTCCTTGCAGTATCAATCCCTATTTAAGAGAAGACAAGTGCTAAACCAAAACAAAAATTTTTTTTGGCCTCTTTGTTTTCTCATCTGCAAGACAGGGACACCACTACCTAGAAGTTTAAATAAGAGAGCATACATAAGGCCTTTAGCATGGTAGCAGCACACAGCAGTTGGTAAAATGTGAGGCACCTTCTATTTCTCTCTGTATAATGTCAGATCTACTAAAAACACTTTGCAAAAAGCTCCAGCTACAAACAGTATGCTAACAAACCAAATCTAGCAATATATAAAAATTATATATAGCCAATATTTTATAATAATTATAAATGGAATACAGCTTTAAAAATTGTGAATCACTTTGTTGTATATCTGAAACTTACATAATCTTGTACATCAACTAGACCTCAATTAAAAAAAAAAAAAACACCTCAGGGGGGAAAAAGGATTATATATGATGACTAAGTGAGATTTATCCCAGCAATGCAAGGTTGGTTCAACACACAAATATCAATATAATACACAATATTAATAAAGGACAAAAACCACATGATCATAGACACAGACAAAGCATTTAACAAAACCCAATACATTTTCATCATAAAAAACTCTCATCAACCTAGGAATCAAAAGGAAATTCCTCAACTTGATAAAAGGCATCTATGAAAAAAAACACAGGTAACATTATACTAATGGTGAAAGACTGAAAGTTTTCCCCCAAAGACCAGGAATAAGACAAAGATGTCTGCTCTCTTCACTTTTACTTAGCATTGTACTAGAGATTCTAGCCAGGACAATTAGGCAAGAAAAAGAAATAAGAGGCTTCCAGATTGGAAAGGAAGAGGTAAAACTACTGCTATCTGTAGATGACATGGTCTTGTATATAAAAAATTCTAAGGAACACACAAATACACACACATTCTATTAGAGCTAATAAACAAGTTCAGCAAGGTCGCACGATATACAGTCAATATAAAAAATCAGTTGTAGGGCTTCCCTGGTGGCGCAGTGGTTGAGAATCCACCTGCCGATGCAGGGGACGCGGGTTCGTGCCCCGGTCTGGGAAGATCCCACATGCCGCGGAGCGGCTGGGCCCGTGAGCCATGGCCGCTGAGCCTGTGCGTCCGGAGCCTGCGCTCCGCAACGGGAGGGGCCACAACAGTGAGAGGCCCACGTACCACAAAAAAAAAAAAAAAAAAAAAAAAATCAGTTGTATTTCTATATATTAGTAATGACTAATTAAAAAATTAAGAAAACTCCATTTATAACAGCATCAAAAAGAATAAAATTATTGGCAACAAATGTTTAAAAGGAAGACTACTGAAAACTACAAAACATTATTGAAAGAAACTAAAGAAGATCAAAACAAATGGAAAGACAGCAGTGTTCATGGCTGGAAGACTTAATAGATGCTGATATTCTTCAAATTAATCTGCAGATTCAATGCAATCCTTATCAAAATCCCCATTGCCTTTTTAAAAGAAATTAACAGGGAATTCCCTGGCGGTGCAGTGGTTAGGACTCAGCGCTTTCACTGCCAGGGCCCAGGTTCAATCCCTGGTCAGGGAACTAAGATCCCACAAGCCACATGGCACAGCCAAAAAAAATAGAAATAAAAATAAACAAAAGAAATTGACAAACTGACCCTAAACTCCATAAGAAAATTCAATGAACCAAGAATAGCCAAAAATCTTAGAAAAGAACAAAAAGAACAAAGTTGGAGAACTCACACTTTCCAATTTCGAAGCTTACTACAAAGCTACAGTAATGAAGACTGTGGTAGTGGTATAAGGATAGACGGTAGATCACTGGAATCCATCTCATCAACAGAATAGAACTGAAAATCCAAAAATGAATCCATAATCCTATAATGAGTTGATTTTTCAACAAGTGTGCTAAAACAATTCAATGGGGAGAGAAGAGTCTTTTCAATGAATGTGCCGGGAAATATAGATACCCACATGTGTAAGAATGAAGTGGGACTCCTACCTTATACCATAAAATTTATACTTATAAAAATTAATGCAGAATGGATCAAAGACCTAACTGTAAGAGATAAAACTATAAAACTCTTAGAAGAAAACAGGTGACTTTGAATTAGGCAATGATTTCCTAGACATATACCAAAAGCACAAGCAACAACAGAAAAAATAGATAAACTGGACTTTATCAAAATTTTAAAATGTTGCTTGTGCTTCAAAAAAACACTATCAAAAGTAAAACGATAACCCACTAAGTGGGAGAAAATATTTGCAAATCATATTCTGGTAAGGTACTTATAACTAGAACATATAAAGAAAACTCTTACAATTTACCAACAAAAAGACTCAAACCAACCCAATTAACCCAATTAAAAATAAGAAAGAATTTCAACAGGCATTTCTCCATATAAGATATACAAATAGTCAATAATCACATGAAAAGATGCTCAGCATCATTAATCATTAGGGAAATGCAAATAAATAACATAATGAGATACCACTTTATACACAGTAAGATGGCTAGAATAATAAGTTTTTAAAGTACAATAACAATGTTGTCGAGGATGTGGAAAAAAAATGGAACCATCACGGGACGTCCCTGGTGGCGCAGTGGTTAAGAATCTGCCTGCCAATGCAGGGGACACGGGTTCGAGCCATGGTCCAGGAAGATCCCACATGCCGCGGAGGAACTAACCCGTGCGCCGCAGCTACTGAGCCTGCGCTCTAGAGCCCGCGAGCCACAACTACTGAGACGGTGTGCCACAACTACTGAAGCCCACGCGCCTAGAGCCCATGCTGCAACAAGGGAAGCCGTGGCAATGAGACGCCAGCGCACTGCAATGAGACGCCTGCGCACCGCAATGAAGAGTAGCCCCCTCTCTCACCGCAACTAGAGAAAGCCTGCGTGCAGCAACAAAGACCCAACGCAGCCATAAATAAATAAATAAATTTATTTTTTAAAAAATGGAACCATCATACATTACTGGTGGGAATGTAAAATGGCACAGCAAAAAATAAATAAATAAATAAAAATAAAAAATAAAATGGCACAGCAGCTTTGGAAAACAATTTGGCAGTTCCTCAAAAAGTTAAACATAGAGTTACTCCTATTCCACTCCTGGGTATATACATAAGAAAACTGAAAACATGTTCATATAACAACTTGTACACAAATGTTCATAGCAGCATTATTCATAATGGCACAGAAGTGGAAAAAACCCAGATATCCATCAACTGATGAATGGATAAATAAAATATGGTACATCCATACAATGGAATATTACAAAAAGGAATAGAGGAATAAAATTCCATAAAAAAGAACTAAGTACTACTAAGTGCTATTTACGTAGTTCTTTCTTATGTCCATGCTACAATGTGGATAAACCTTGAAAACATTATGTTAAGAGAAAGAAGCTGGACGCAGAAGAAGAAAAAGTCACATGTTATATAATTCCATTTATATCCAATGTCTAGAATAGGCAAATCCATAGAGACAAAAAGTAGATAAGCAGTTGCCTGGGCTTGCGGGAAGGGGCTTTGGGGAATGACTGCTAATGGGTATAGGGTTTCTTTTTGGAGTGATGAAGACATGGAATTAGACAGTGGTGATGGTTACGCAATCTCATAAGTTTACTAAAACCAATGAATTTTACACTTCAGAAAGGTGAATTTTATGGCATGCAAATTATATTTCAGTGTTTAAAAAGGGCCCCAGGTACATATCACATCACTCTCTTGCTTCCTACTCTGCCTCACACCTGGATATTATCTAAACTTACCACTGGCCACAGCATGTGTTTCATTCCCAAAGTGAGGAAAGTACTAGAATTGCTTTAACTCTTTACACTCTATACTTTATAAAGCTACTCTTCTGATTAGCCTTTAGTGTTGATTCTCCAAAGCCTCTTTTCTGGCTCTAATGCCTAAAGGCCCCCCACCTATAATTTTTCCATCGAGCTACAAAATTGCTATGACTGTATTAGCACAATTATTCTGCTTTCAGAGTCATGAAATGGACACAAAATGAGTTTTGAATTCAGACAAAGATTCAAATCCGCACTTACCACTTTCCAGCTATATGCAACTCTGGGGAAGTTACTTAACTACCTTTTCATATGTAAAATGGTGATAACAGCTCTTTTAAGGTGCAAGGAGTCAATGAGGTAATGTATGTGAAGTGCCTGCTCACAGTAACTTTTCAGTCAATGTCAGCTCACTTCTTCTCACTATTTTGTAAAATGGATGAAGCTGACATTGGCCCCAACTGGGCAGATACTGTGCCCCAATCTGAAACCTGTCCTCAATCAGGATAGGACTCATGAGATATAGGGACATCTCAAGGGCACAAACGAAAAGAGAGGGCAAATGGGTGAGACACCCTTCATACATGTTTAACGGGGAACCTGATTCCTAACCTAATGCAATTCATAGGCTCATTATTATCAGGCTCTGAGGCTCTCTAGGCAGGGAGATGAGTGTTTGACAGGGGAATGAAAAGCCACGCTACTCCAATTACCACGAATGTAATACATTACAAATAAACATACGCTTCCAGGGACAGAATGAGGAGATCCATTATGGAGAAGAGCTGGGAAGTCGGAGCCACGAGTCTGACTAATTTTTCACACAGGAGGTAAAATTACAATCTTCCACTTCCACCCCTGATGATGAGTTTAAGTGGAAAGGACACCACTGAGTTTATCACAGCGTGGAAAGTCACTGCCCAGCAGCAAAGCCTCCCCCACCCCTCTACCCTCTCGTTTTACACAAGTATCACACATATATATCCAGCACTCTGAGCCAATTAAGAAGAAAAAATTAATGTAGACCCAGGCCACCAAGGTTCCCTCTATTCAGAGTCACTTCTGAGTATGTGAGCATCACCACTGCCATAGCTCCTATGCAAAAACACTGCAGTGTGGATCAGGGATCCTGAGTCTAAAGGAGCCCCAAATGAATGAAACAGGGCTAATTCAAATGATACTTAACTTCTTCATTAGCCCTCAAATGCTCAAGTCCCTTTACAAAGAGCCCTCCTCGCCTAGCTTTCCTCCTCCTTCCCCTTTCCATCATATACAATATCTATACCAAGAACACAATATTTCCAAAATAGAAATGTTTTTTCATGCCTTCCTGCCTTATTTCTCTACCTGAAATGCCTTATCTCCCCAATCTCCTAATTCACCTAGTGAAACTCTACTCTTCCTTTAAGTCCGGCTCAGATGCCGCCTCTTTGGTGAATCCTTCCCCAACCTCCTACCCTAGGCAAAATTCATTACACCCCCTCCATTCCCTCTCAGTGGTCAGAGGAAAGCATGACCACAGAGGAAAGAGGAAGCCTTGTATACATATTTTTTTTAAATGTAAAGGGTGAAAATTTTGCTCATTTCAGTTTTGTCACTCATAATCTTTCATAAGGTTTTCACAAAGTGATACATTGACTTAGTAGATATCACCTAGTCTAGTGTATTTCAAGCATGTACTTGTCATATAATCTTTCACTTTAAAATCTCAGGAGGAAGCTCAATACATACACAACAAATAAAACCAGAGCTGCTCTGTTTATAATGATATACAGAGGATTCAAAGTATCTTCTGCTTGAGTCTTCCCACAGTAAACCTTAAGGATGGCCCATGTAACTACTAACCCCAGTCCAATGAATGCCCTCTTTCTACAAATTAGAAAACCCATGGCTTCCCTGGTGGCACAGTGGTTAAGAATCCACCTGCCAATGCAGGGGACAGGGGTTCGAGCCCTGGTCCAGGAAGATCCCATATGCTGAGAAGCAAGTAAGCCCGTGCGCCACAACTGCTGAGCCCGTGCTCTAGAGCCCATGAGCCACAACTACTGAAGCCCGCGCGCCTAGAGCCCGTGCTCCGCAACAAGAGAAGCCACTGCAGTGAGAAGCCCCCACTCGTTGCAACCAGAGAAAGCCCACACAGCAACGTAGACCCAACGCAGCCAAACAAATAAAATAAATTTTAAAAATAAATAAATAATAGAGAAAAAAACTTTATAAATTGACAAATTAAAAAAAGCAAAAAAAAAAAAAAAACCCCGGGTCAAGAGCAGGTAGATGTGATATTCAAAAGCGTACAATTTAGTATTAGGGTCAGGACCTAGGTCTCCTGCCTTCTAACTCTTTCTGTGATATGTCATTCCTGTCTTCCTAGTCTTGAGGGGGAAAAAAGCTACAGGAAGAAAGCTGGTGAGAGAGAAATAAGAGGCTTGGCTAGGGTTAAAAATTCCATGGGAGCTTCCTCCGTCATCCTGCCAGCTGGAGCAGAGGATGTGCCAGTATAATATCTACCTTGAGATCTTAATGACCGGCTGCTAAGTGATGCAGCGGGGAAGCAGAGAGGGCACAAGGTGGGGGAGGTGCCTGGTGGGGAGGCTGCTGTTTACAGTACTAAGTCTCAGAACGGGGCTACCTATATGATGGGACTTCATGGTCCCCAAGAAGAGCCTCCTCTATCCACCAAAAAACCGAAAACACCTCACTGACAAACTGCAGTTTTATGTGATGTCATTGTTTGGATTCAAGCAGACCTAGATTGGATTCTAGACAGCAAATATGAGCTGCCGAACCTGTGAGTCTCAGTTTTCTGGCCTGTAAAATCAATGTGATAACACTGATCACACAGTTTACATGAGTATTATCTTGATTAAATGAGACAATGTAAGTAAAAGCACCTAGGCAGTATCTGGTATGTGGCAGGCCTTCAATAACCAGTACAGTCAGCCCTCTGTATCTGAGATTCTGCATCTGCAGATTCAACCAACTGGGGATCACAAATAGTTGGGACAAAAATTCCAGAAATTTCCAAAAAGCAAAACTTGAATTTGCCATGCAGCAGCTATTTACATAGCATTTATATTGTGCTAGGTATTATACGTAATCTAGAGATGATTTAAGGTATACAGAAGGATGTGCATAGGTTATATGTAAATACTTCACCATTTTATACAAGGGAGTTGAGCATCCATGGATTTTGCTGGGGGGGGCGGGCTGGAACCAATCCCCTGTGGATACAGAGGGAAGAATGTAGTTCCTTTCTTCCTTTATGCTAGATATAGCCCTCTCTGTTCAAGTTTCTTGTAACATAAAAGCCTTTGAAATTTAAAATACTATAATACTGAGTTATTATGGACTGAATCTTTTTGTCCCTTGCCAAAATCCATATGTTGAAGCCCTAATCCTTAATGTGATGGTATTTGGAGGTAGGGAGTTTGGGAGGTAATCAGACTTAGATAAGCTTGTAAGGATGGAGCCCCTATGATGGAATTGGTGCCCTCATAAGGAGTTGAAGAGACCAGAGCTCTCTCTCTCTCTGCCATGTGAGGATAAAGAAAGACGGCATCTACAAGCCAGGGAGAGGACTTTCAACAGAACTTGATCATGCTGGCACCCTGATCTGGGAGTTTTAGCCTCCAGAACTGTTAGAAATAAGTAACTGTTCATTAAGCCACCCTGCCTATGGTATTTATTATAGCAGCCCAACCTAACTAAGACACAAGTATTGGTGAGGAACTCTTAAACTCTCCTAACAGCAGTGTAAACTGGTAAACTCTGTAAAACTCTATAAAGTACTTGGTAGTATCTACTAAAGCTGAACTTGCATATGCCCTATAACCCAGCAGATTCTACTCCAGGGTAGGAAACAAGAGCTTATATTCACCGGAAGACATGTAAAGGACCTGTTCATAGTAGTATTATTCATAGTTGTTCCCAAACTGGGAACAACTTAAGCATCCATCAACAGCAGAATGCATAAATAAATTGTGATATATTCATACAATGAACTACAAATCAGCACTGAAAAAGAATGAACTAATGCTCCATACCAGAAAACAGAAAAATCTCATAAACATGATGTCAAACAAAAGAAGCCAGACATAAAAGAGTTTGTACTGATTCTATTTATAGAAAGCTCAAAACCAGGCAAAATTAACATATATTGAAGGAAGCCAAAATAGCGGTTACCTGCTGGGGAAGGAGAAGTAATGACTGAAGGGGGGTTATAAGCTTAGCAGGTGCTGGATATGTTGTATATCTCAACTTGGGTCATACTTTATACTTTGTAAAAACTCATTCAACTATTAGTATTTGTGCACTTTTATACTTCAACTTTTAAAAAGTTTACAGGGAAAACAAACCTCTGGGAGATATAACAGACTGAAGGTCATAAGGTCCCAGAGATCCTTCAGCCTGGGACTATACTCTCTGACATCCTTGTATCCACTCCTTCTTTTCCACGGCCATGGTCCTATTAGAAGTCTCTCATAGATGGAAAACCAAAACATGCCTCTAAATTGGTCTCCAGCCCTGCACAAGTTCTTCCTCCTCCCCCATTTTCTACAGTGTCCCCAGATAAACCTTACTAAGCACGGCATTGATCAAATCACTCCCCTGTTCCAAGACCTTCACTATTGCCCACTGACTACCTCTGAGTTTTGCATTCAAGGTTGTCCTTATTGGATCCTAATCTACTATTCCAGGATCAGCTCATGATTCCTCCATATCTTAACCCACTGCCTCAATCAAATCACTTACTGCCTCCAAACACGGCCCATGCTTTTGCCATGTTCATGTTGTTTTTACTCTTCTTTTTGCTGTGCTTCATTCTCTAGGAAAAGGACTTGGGCAGAAAGAAACTAACCATTTGGTAAAGTGATAAAAAGCTTAACAAAGTCTATCCAGTCCCTAAAGCTACCCAACCACCTCCTCCATCCTTCCTCACTATTTCCTTGGGGGGAAAATAATACTTTAGAAACTTCTATTTCATCTTCAAATGATAAAGATTGACTGAAAAATATGAAGACTAAATCTAGCTCCTGGCAAAAAATAAAAGTAACTTTATCCCTCTGCTCCTTTGTTACCTACATGATGGTGATGATAACAATGATTTTTTTATTCACATGGCACTTTAAAGTTTACAAAGCACTTTTATAACCTACTTTATTTAAGTAAAGTCTCACAACAACCCTGGAAAGTATGCATTCTCATCCACACTTACACATAAGGACACCAAAGCTCAGGTGACCGCTAAGATTACATTCCTGTTCTCATATTCCTGGGATTCTCTGCAATAGATGAGGTTTATTCTTGACAACTTCCTACTACACTTCTGAGCATCTCTCTCACCCCCTCTCCACTCTTCCATCACCAGGTATCTATTTTTTATTCCACCCCTATAGAGTATTGCTCTCGTACTGTGGTTATAATCTCTGATAGGTTGCCTGAGACCACCACGGCATTGATGGTATTTATAAATCCTAGAAGTATTTATAAATTCCAGGAGGTATCCTTTACAGGTATTTATAAATTCCTAGAGGCCTCCAAGATTAGAAAGTCATTGAGAAGCAAAGAATGAATTTTAAATGGTGAAGATGTGAGAATGATATTTAGAGAAGGAGACTGTCCCAAGAAAGTCATATTCCTTCAACAATTTTTTGAGGCCTATCATTGGCCAGGCTGCTAAATGCTGAGTCAAAGAGTAAAACATGGCCCTTGCCCTGAAGGAACTCACAGCCCAGTGCAGACCCCACAGGTGTCAGTCCTACACAGAGAACTGACTCTAGCTCAAAGAATCTGACCCTTAATGCCACAATCACAGAAGTTTTTTGTCAAATTAGAGCAAATCCCCAAGAAGACATTCTACGCAGTTATCCATTCCTCTTCATTGACAATGAATATCCCATTCAAAATCAAACTGTCAAGTTAGCAAATCAACCAGTAAAATGCCAAAAAAACAGAGCAATCATTTCACATAATATATTTATTAACAAACATTAGGGAAAACATTCAACTCATCTGTACTCGTAGAAATACATGGTAAAATAGCCAAATACTGCTTTTATACCTATTATATCAACACTTAAAAAGATAATACTGCATGCTGAAAAGTGAAGTGCATATAGTTGATGGACTGCAAACTGGAAAAACCTTTTATAGGAAGCAATATAGCAGTATCTATCAAAAGCTACATATATCATCATAATTTTTTTTTAAGCAACCCTCAGAAAGGCATAGCCCCAGTGTCCCAAAGGCATTCGAAGTGTCAGTGATCAATGTGTCCTGCAATTCTCATTAATTCTGGCAACTAATTGCATTCTTCATTGAGGTTTGAGCCAAGAGATCCAACGCTAAGAGTCCTATTATCATAATCTTTGATCAAATAGTTCATTTCCTGAAAACTGAGAATGCCTATGGTATTATTACATAAAAATGTTGAAAAATTGGAAGTCAACAGTTCTCTAATAGAAACATAATTGAATAAATCATGGTACAACAGTTATTAAAACATATAATAATTATTAAGACTATATGGCAATATGTAAACATTATTTACAAGTAGAAAAAACAAAATATGAAATTATAGCTAGACAACAATCACAACTATGTAAAAATACGCCTGCATTTGGACAAATATTGGAAGAGAACATAAAAATGTGACAACAGCTGCTCTATTGCTATGGTGAAATTATGAGACAAACATGTTCTATTTAAAACTTCGTTTAATCATGTTGATATAATAATAAATCATACTGCATTACACTGCTTGCTTAATTGGCTATCTTCCCAAATAAACCATAAGCTTTGTGAAGACAGGACAACGTCTCTTGTGTTCAGCATTATAGCACTAGTTTCCATGGAATACTTCATGAAGGAATTAATGAGATAAATGGGAAACCTCAAAATAATCCCCAAGAAGGAGAAAGGAAGTAGACCAGTAAAAACAAACAAAAGGTGGGAATCCCCTGGCAGTCCAGGGGTTAGGACTTTGCGCTTTCACTGCCGAGGGCCCGGGGTTCCATCCCTGGCCGGGGAACTAAGATCCCACATGCGCGAGGCCAAAAAAACCAAACCAAAACAAAAGGCTGATCTCTATGCCTGTTTTTAAGCTCTAACTATGGGAAAAACCAAATCAACTCATTGAAGAATCTCTGGGAAGTCTTTCTTCCCTCAAGGCCACCACCCAGACCTTTGCTCTTGAAGGGTCTGGAGAAAGGCACAGGTTCTGCTACGTGGACACAGCAGCAGGGTGCTTCCACGATATTCAGGGAACATGTGGAGTCAGAAGGGACTGGAGCTTCAGATTCTTTCTCTACCCCAAACTCACTGCCCTTTGACTCCCAGAATCTTGCAAATAACTATAGCTGGAATTAAGGGGAAGAGGGAGGGGGCTGTAGCGAGAGGGACCGGCTATGTGGAAAAAAAAAAAAAAGGCAGAAAAAAATTGATCAGCGGGGAATAGTCTTTTTAGTAGGAATTTAAGTCTGATGCCACCCTGAGCTCTGGCTAAGAAATAAATTTCCAGGTACAAAAGGAAAATAAGAAGCTTTAAAGGAATTGAGCTCTGGAGTGAAAATCCCCTCTCCTGACAACTTAAAGTCAGTCTGAAATACACCAGAGGCACCAGAAGGACTCTAAGTCATCAGAGTATTATAAGCATTAACAAAAAACACATAGGGAAAGGAGACAATCTTTAAGTTATTTTTCAACCAACCTACGCAGCACCTGTCACAGACCATACAGGCCCTTTCCAGCTTAAGCAATTTCTTATCTGTTCTTGGTGCTTAGAGGCAAAAGGATCATAATTGATTAACGCAGAGCTCAGAAAGTTTAGCTGCACAGAGAAAAGGGGCACTGAGTAAGGAGAAAAGGGTACAGAGAAAGAAGAATCTAGATTTTACATACAGCTCTACCTATTTCATGTTGTAACTCTAAGCAAACCACACTCTCTCTGAGCCTTGGTTTCCTAATCAAAACAGGCAACTATACCAACTTACCTCACAAGGTTAAGGTGACAATTAAATTAGATGATACATGCAAGTCGAAGTATATAATAAATTATAAAGTTTTACTTAAACAAGTGACCTAATTACAGAATCACATATGCTACAGTTTTCTTCCAGGATGAAAGTTCAGTTCAGTGCATTTTTCAACCTGATCTGAGTGTATAAGTCATCTGGTGGCTACAGGAAAACCAATCTCATCCCTCTTTGCCAAGTTTTTTCTTTTAAAGAGTAGACTTTTCATGTGGGTGCGGGGCAATAAAGAATGATCCTCTTTTTCCCCCAATCTTAATGCTAAAACTGCACTATTCATTACTTAGGGTCAGAGAAGATTTTCTATTTTCCAGCTTCTATGAAATGAAAAACCTGTGAAAAGGGATTGCCAACAGCCATTAACAACTCACACTGAGCAAAGATTAACTCAGCCTGCTGAAAATAAAAAGCTAGGAAATAAGGATGCCAACAACAATCTGGCCAATTCCCAGGAACCTCTGGATTTCAAGAAGGTTCCAACCACCAACCACTAAAATTTCCCCCCAATTCCCATATTGCAGCATCTAAAAATCTCTCAGACTATTTCTTACACTGAAAAACAAGACCTCATGTCCCAATTTTGTTTTAGAAAATATGTTCACCTCTGGAATGGGTCCCAGGTCACAGGAGTCCATGGACACAGAGTGAAAGGCATCAGTGGGGGGGAGAAGACACAGAAAACTGAAAAAACAAAATTCACCATTTCCACAGTTCTGACTAGGATCAGCAGCCCTGATACTAGGGAAAAACCTATTTTCTCCCCCAAATTTTCACTCCTAATTAACTAGAAAAACTGTCCATGACAATACTTAAGAGGAAATTAAGTGGGGAATTCTTCCTCATATCTACTCTCAGTCCCACCTGTTGCTACAGTTTCAGTCCACATATATTTAAATCTGTTGCGTATGTTACAGTTTGCAATCTGACCTCACAACAATCCTATGAAGAAAGTAGGGCAGCTTTTATTACTCCAATTTTAAGGATGAGGAAACTGAGATTCAGAGAAGAATAGAAGCTTGCTATGGCTGAATTAAACCCAGACTTTCTGACTCCAAATCTCCTGTGCTGTCCAAAACACCACGATGTTTCTTGAGGTCTTTTGGCTCCAGTCTTGCCAGAGCAGATAAATACCAGTCCCATCCTTCCTGTGACCACCTTCTATGGCTCTGTTCACTGGCTTTTTGTGTCAAATCTAGCAGTTTCTGCAAGAGAATCCCAAGGTAGCACTAAGGGGAAATCATTAAACTAAACACCCATGGAAAACAAAGTTTAATAAATGGCTGGAAGAACTAATGTTATTGTTCACTTAACACAAGCTTCCAACTAAATTAGCTCACCATCTAGCTCTATGGCACCTGCAACTCAGTCTAGGAAGCCCACAGCAAAATACAAAAGATCCAAAGGCAGAGAGCTGGGTGGGAGTCCTAACTCTGTCCCTTCCTGACTATGTGACCTTGGGTAACCTCCCCATCTTAATTCCTTCATATGTAAATGAAAATAACATTAATTACTGCCCCACAAATACTGTCGTATGGAGGATTAAATGAGACAATGGATGTGACAGTGCTCAAAGTATAAAGTTTCTACAAATAAGCCATCTCAAAAACATCTTCCCCCAAGACTGTTTCAAAACATTAGTAATCATTGTTTTCTAAACTATGTGCAACAAACTCCTCCAACCAAAATGAAGGAATATTCATTTAGGCTTGCCCTATTTTTCAAAATTACTTTTAGTGTCACAGAAACCTGTCTACAAATGACTTTACTTGACTTGAAGGCTCCTATAAAGACTCATATGGTAAGCTGTTGCCTCAAAGTTGCTATGAAAATCTGCTTGTCATGGTGGAACTTTTATTGAACATTTCCCAGGTCCCAGTCACATTAGGCATTTTGAGAGTTTATGTCAATTGATTCTCATAAGAATGAGAAATACTTTATCTCCTCTTTATAGATGAAGAAACTGAAGTTCACAAAGAACAAGAAATTGCTCGAGGTAAAACAGGTGTCCGTGTCACTGAGGAAAAGAAACACCAAGGTGTTTAGTGGCAAGGAGAAATTTGGAACACTGTTACCTAGTGATTATACAGCATGGTGGATAAGAGCGTGGTCTCGGAGCCGCCCTACCTGGATTCAAATCCTGAATTCACTATGCGTTTACTCATTTGCAAAATTAGGTTAATAACAGTAATCTATTTCATAACTTAGTAAATCAGTTAATACATCTACTTAGAACACCTACCTAGCACATTGTATACTCGACACATTAGATATTATTGCCATCATTTCTCCCACCCTGCTTATCCAAACCTCTCTCCCTCTTTTCCCTGCCCTGAAACCTCTGTGCTGACTAGCCTAAAGCTTCCTTACACACATTTTACTCACTGTTGTTTATGATTTTGCTCTTTCTCTTCCTTTTAACTGAAATGCCTCTCTCCTTCCTCACCCACCTAAATCTCACTCAGCCTTGAAAGCCTAGCTCAGACCTAGCCCCTTCTGTGAAATATTTTCTGACTTCACCAGCCCACAGTGATTTCTTCCTTCTCTGAACAACTCTTTATACTGTCAAACGATCTAACCTTTAGAAATCACTTGACTTCTAAAGTGATTTCTAAAGGACTCTGAAGATAAATGATTTAGCTCAAATCCCTAATTTTTGAAATAGAAAAAGCGGCTTAAAGCGTTAAACTGCCTATGGTGACACAAAAAGTTACATGGCAGAGTAGAGGCTTGACCCAGATATTTTAAATGTTTGCGATGCTCTTTCCACTAGACAATGCTAATTTTGTCTTCCTTGAGATTCCCTACAAGTTCTCAAAAGTGGAAGCATGTATTATGTAATTGTCTGATTCCAAGTATTTCACTTACTTTGTAGCCTTCATGGAAACTAACACACTGGAGTTAGTAGCTCTTTGCTAACTGATTAGCAGATCAGTCTTTCACTGCTACCCTTTTGCCCCGCAGTTAAAATGTTAGTAAACATAGGACTCTATAGAACTTAAATTCTCATCATCGGCTATTCCTCAGGGGGTGATAGGGACTGCAGAGGGAATTATACCCATACGTGTCCCTGAGTCACATCACAGGGTCCAACAAGAACAACAAAAAACTCATTCTATATCACTGAAACCTGGAAGTGTAAAAGAAAACAGTCTTCAGCCGTGCTTTTATTAATATTAGGGCCCTCTAAGGATTCAAGTCCACAAGAGAGAAAGGGGACTTCAATTTCCCCCCCACAAAGCCCAAGCCTCTTTTTGTAGGATTAAATCGGGCTAAAGTTACTGCATAAAGTTGTTAGACCCCTTGAGCGGAGAAACAGATGAGAGGTATATATCCTGGAAAGGGATTAAAGCTGTGCTTGGGAGGAATGGAATGGAAGAATGGTCCTGGACAGAAAGAAAAAAGAAAGAACAGACTCTAAAATCTGAGAAAGGCTCCAGTAAACAAAGACATCTTAGTGCCTAGGCTGAGAGAGGGGAAGAAGCAGAGAGCACAATAGCTGTTCTCCAGAAAGGAAGAGCAAGCGTGGGGTGTTCATGCACATCAGAAAAGGGCAAGCTGGAGAGCTTAATAGCTATTTAACATTTGGAAAGCGACTACTTTTATGAGTTTGTTTGTTCATCATTATGAAGATAAAATGAGACATTGGGTATGAATATGTTGTGCAAACTGTACAACACAGTGCACATGGCAGGGATCAGGAAATAAATGCTGTTAGCCAACACTTCAACATATGTATACAAAAGTTCTTAGAGCTATCAGGGAGACAGGAATTCAACCACAAGTCCACAATTCCCATTACTGAGTAGGAAACATACACAGTGAGCATTACAGGATTAGCCCCTTTATTTCAGGATACCACATGGTAGCAACACTGTAAGAAAGGGGTACTGAATGGAGAGTACTCGAAGATGAGCTTTTCATCTAAGGACATGTTGAGCCATGTACTGACCTATGCCTCCCCTTCCAAAGATTTACAAGCATTACCACATAGAATAAATCATAGAGCTAAAGCTTTTGAAAGAAAATGGCACAAAAACTGTAACATGGAAATAATGTAGTGCTGTAAAGGATCTTAGAGAATGTTTCAATCCTCTCACTTGACAGAGTTTAGAAAATCAAACTCCAAAGAGGCAAAGTGGTTTATCAAAGAATACACAGTGGCACATTTTTAATGGTACAAACATTTCTAACCACCACGTCTTCATTCCTCTCTGCTCCCACAGCATCCTATGCATACTAATTACCATACTGTACTAAAATCCTATTTAAATGTCTGTCCTCTCCCCTACTGGACTGGAAGATCCCAGGGGACAAGGCCTATGCCCAACTTGACCTTATATCCCCAGCACCTGGCTTGTGTTTAGATGCTCCACTGCACTGAACACATCCCAGTTAAAACTGTTTTGTAAATTTGAGGGGAAGGTAGGCAATTCTGGAAAACTTGCTAATTAGGCCTCCATTACATTTTGCTTAGCAAGATATTGAAAAGGCTAATGTTACCATAGACCTCATCTTGGGTACAGAAAGACAGTAAGCAATCTTAGGCAGACAGGGACACTAAGGTAAAAATGGGTCCCTGAAAGGAAGGTCATCGTAGTAGCGCAGTCCTACTAACTTTATTATATCGTTGGAGTTTGATGACTCGGTCTCTAATTAAGAGTCTCCTGCAACCATTTTACAATGACCTTTGCTGAAACCACAATAACACAAATAAGACAGTGAAACTGCTAGTGGGGATATAGTGCAATACGCTCATGTGGTTCTGTTTTAAGCACTTACAACTCCACAGTGACTCTTTAAAAGCAGCAGACACAAACAGAATTTTCAAGGAGGAAAAAGTGTAAATTTAAAGAATCTACTCATAGAGTAACTTAAGAGTCAGAAGATGCAAATTCTGGTTTCCATTCTCTCACTAACTTCTTATTTGACCTTGGGCAAATCGTTCCATTTCTCTGGGCTTAGAAGAAAGACTGAAGTTCTAGATCCTAGTTCTGAGTAAATGTGAACAAGCCACTTTGCTTCTTCAGAACAAGATTTCCCCCATTTATGGGACTTCCCTGCTGGCACAGTTGTTAAGAATCCACCTGCCAATGTAGGGGACACAGGTTCGAGCCCTGGTCCTGCAAGATCCCACATGCCGCGGAGCAACTAAGCCCCTGCACCACAACTACTGACCCTGTGTGCCACAACTACTGAAGCCCACACACCTAGAGCCCGTGCTCCACAACAAGAGAAGCCACCACAATGAGAAGTCCGCACACCGAAATGAAGAGTAGCCCCCACTCGCCGCAACTAGAGAAAGCCCGCGTGCAGCAACGAAGACCCAATGCAGCCAAAAAAATAAATAAATTTATTTTTTAAATTTCCCCCATTTATAAAGTAACCCGGATTATCTTCCAGCACTAATAACCTAGAATTCTAAGCTATAAGCTACTGTTGCTATGAACAATGAAATTCAATGTAATCAGTATGTTTGTGTTAGAAACAGGACAGGTAGATAAAATATTTGGCAGAGAGAAGCCTCAAACCTCACTGGAGCTTTCCCCCCAATTCAAATATTTTTCTAGAACTACACACAAGCACTGGTCCAGACTTCTGTACTTCCCCTATTCTTAATGAAATGCCCAAAGACTGACCAGAAAAGAATGGGAACCGGCGCTTCCCAGATAATGCATCAATCGAGTCTCTTCATTGTCTCCCTCTTTTCTACCAGTGCACTTTCCTTATACCATCGACTGTCTGGACTGTCTGAGGCAACCTATCTCTTTTGATTTAAATTCTTCAAGGCTCAGGTCAAATCTCACTATTTCCATGAAGCATTCCCTTCCCATTCTAGCCCACATCCATCTCTCCCTCTTTTAAACATCTACAGTACAATACATTGTTGTGGTAGGGATTAAATGCTATTTGTAAAGAGCTCGGTACCACATGTGACATATAGCAGTTGCTCAAAAAGTGATAGTACTTGGTGTTGTTGCCACATCTTTAGCACTAATCACATACCCTTTAGTTCAGTGCATCTTAAATTTAATGTGCATGTGAATCACCTGGAGATCTTATTCAAATGCAAAGTGTGATTCAGTAGGCGTCAGGTGGGACCCGATAATCTGCAGTTCAAAAAGCTCCTGGTTGATGCCTATTCTGCTGATCCAAGGACCATAGTTCAAATACAAGGGGAAGTTTTTAGTAAACTTTTTTTTTAATGTATATATCTTGTCTATCCAGCCAGATGGAAAGATCTTAGAAGAGAGATACTACGTCTCATTTTTCTTAGCATATATACTCTATACAGAGGTGTTCAAAAAACATCTGTGGACTTATCAAATCTGCAATCTCTAGATACTCTAGATAATCTCTAGAATGCCTGTCATACTGATTTTCAAATTCAAACACTGAGACATTCGAGGTTGAAAAAGCTCACTTGGTCACTGGAATTGGAATCACTGGAACAGAGGCAGGGGAGAATCTGAGAGAAAACTTACCTCATAACCAGTGAGAAGGTAAAACACAGAAGAAACAATATATACAAATGGACGCTTGTTCCTTGTTTAAGCACAAAGATTGTTAAAATGCAATCTTAACTGCACTTCTAATTTAGGTACGAACTTTGAAAGAAGACATGCATTTTCAGGCATACATATATATATATATTTGTTAAACTAGCAATAATTAACTAAAAAGGTATATAATGAGCTTGATATCACATTTTAGTGGAACAGAAATATTTTTCAGTGATCCGTTAATGTGCAATTAACCTAAAGATCTCAGGCAACCAATGAAAACACATTTCAAGCAAAAGAAAGAGAGAAACACCCTCCGATTTTCTCATCAACCTGGTCAGTGATAAGATCCCCAGATTCCATTGCCCACAATTACACTACAGAAATTCAAAAGAATCTGCTGTGTATCAAGGCTGCTCTGAGAGGCTGCCTATTTTAAGCCCTCCTTTAAATCTCCAATTATTTAAATACTTGTTAAAACCCTCCGTATTTTAGCATTCCATAATTCAAATGGGACCAATATTCTTAAATTTTACTGGGAGGCTATACTCTGACTTCCTATTCAAGCACCAGGAAAATAATATCGGGCATGTATGACACCTGCTCACAGAATACTATCTAGGTAGCTTAAACTGTGAGACAAATCTATTAAAATCAGTCTTTAGAGCAAAAAGCACCTTTTTAAGTCACTGAGCTTGTCATAAACAGGCATCTGTGCCTTAACTCATAGAGACCTTTCAATAAAGCCACTCACCAATATTTAACTGAGATGTTTTTTAACAAATACAGACACCTTAAAAGAAGACACTCTGCAAAATTCTGAGAACTGCCATTAAGCACAGAAACACAGAAGCACAGAACTGCTGTCAAGCACTAGACTCAAACTGGGTTTATGAGTTTTAATAAATCAATGTTATTACTTTAGAGAAAATCAGAAAGCAGTTGGGAATCAGCCTACAGGAAAGTGGCTTCTATTTCTTTCATCAGAAGTCTAGTCTCCTGGGCAAGGCAAATTCTGTGGTTCATGCCAGGCAGTCTTCCTAGAGAATAATACTATCCGAGGAGAGTTTCAAATCCCAAGCCACTGAAGCAGTTATAAACGCATACCCATACAAATGAGTGTCTTCCTACCTGCGGGTACCTAACGAGTAATTACACCCAAAACAAATGTCTTCAACAGGAAAGGAGATCAGGATCAGGTATAGGAGGGTCAGATTCGTGCATAAAAAATGAAGCACCAATTTCATTCTCATTTCTCCCCTCCTTTCCTGGTCTTTCTTCAAGACTCATCCTTTGTGAAGCTTTCTCCAATTACTCTGACCCTTACTCTCAATAACTCTAATCACTCCATTTATTGAAAGCCTGAAACACCAGTCTCAACTAATTATTCTAGATTCCTTTTTGTTGACTGTTTCATGTTTTCATTTTGTCTCCCAAATTTGAGCGAGTTCTCTGTAAGGCCCGTACACTGCCTAGCCCCTAGAGGGGGCCAATTATTAATATTGCTAATAATATAATAATAATAATGAGGCAATATAACATAATGGAGTGGCAAAAGTGGAGTCAAATAGGCCTAAGTTCAAATTCTGGTTCTACCATTTGACTGTGAACACATTACTTACTTTCTCTAGGCCTCAGTTTGGTGGTGAAAATTCAACAAATATTAGTGCACCTAGTACAGGGTTTGGCATATAACAGATGCTCAATAAAGCTTAGCTACCTTCCCTTCCCACTTAATAAGCGCTTGTTGATTTGAACTGGGTTAGAGTAATTCTCCTAGGGGACTGCCAACGGCCCCATCATATACTCTCTTACTTTCCCCATTACACTCGTGTGTGTGCCTGTGACATTTCCTTACAAAGGTCCCTTCAGGTGTTCTACTCTGCTGTCCTAAGAAAAAGCCAACTACACAAGTCAGCAGGAGTAGCATCTCCACATCTACATCTCACTTTTATCACAGCCACGCCAGCACTCTCTCCGTCCGGGTCTCCCAGTGAGAAAATGATAGAGAGAGAAAACCAGGGAAGCAGCCAGAAGAGGAAATGGAGATAAACAGCTCTGTGGTCCCTCTGTGTCTCCCTCTTGGGAGGAAAGACTTAAGTCTAGACTCCAACCCCAACTCTTGTGAGGAAAGGAAAAAAAAAAAAAAACCCTTGCCATGTTCCAGAAGAAAAAGCAACCCCTTTTCCTCACCTCTTCACTCCTTCAAGCCCTTCACCAGTCAATTCCACTATCACCTCCCACCCTAACCATCCCCTGGGTCAACTTCCTCCTCCATAAAACAGAGCCTCTTTTAACTAATTTGTCTTAAATAGGCTTCATTCATGCTTTTATCGACTAGAGGTCACATATTCCCTCAGCCTTCACCATTCCAAGTTAGAATATCCCTTAAAAAAATAAAAATGTTTTAAGTTTCCCATCTTCTGCATTAAGGCACATCTCTTTTTATTTGTGTCCCTTTAATGATCCAGAATATTTAATGATGCAAAATACCTCGGTCATCATCCTTCCAGCTGGAAGAAGCCACCATCACTTCTACCCCAAAACACATACCTCCCCCCCAAATTTTTTTAATCCACAAACTGGGGATTTGGGAAAATACAAGAATATTTGGGGCTGCAGAAAATACAAGAATTGTATTATTCTTAAACGAGTTCACCATGCTGCACGGGAACAAGTCCATGTACACCTGGGCTCCCACATTTGTGATCTAATCAACTTTGATGTCAGTACTGACACCAGCCTTAATCGGACCAAGTGAAAAAGCACCCCCTCGCCCTCTCCCTTCCCCGCCCCCAAATACCCGTTTCCATTCCTGATTCGCCCCGGGGCCCATAAAGCAGAACCTTTCTTGTTGGCCTTAATGTCCCTCAGGGGAGCTGGGACCCTTTTCACGTCAGCTTTGATGTATCGAGGCAGAAAAGTCTGTTCCCTCCACCCCTCCCTCAAAAAAAAGACTATTTCTTAAGACTCTTCCCTGTTGGATAAAGTAGCTCCAGCATTTATGTGTTGGGGGGATTTGAGTCAACTGAGGGACTATTTTACCACAGGCTTCACCTTTCCAGGTTGACCAGTGCCTCCCCCCGCCCTCGACACACACACGCTCGCTGGACCCCCTCTCCTCGCGGCGGGACCCCAGACCCTCCTTTTCGTTGCTCTGACACCTCCCTGGGAGCCGGAGCATCCTCGGAGCGGCCCCGAGCCCCGGGCGGCGGCGGCCGGTCACCTACCAGTCGGTGTGCGGCTCGTCGACGACCAGCAGCACCTTGGCCTTCCTGGCGGCGGCGGGCGCGGGCGCGGGCGCGTCCACCAGCCCGGCCGAGGCTGCCGTTTGCTTCACCGCCTGGGAGAGCGAGCTGAAGAAGCTGCTGCCCACCGACGGCGCCGGGGCCGGCTGCGGCGCGGGCTGCTGCGCGGGCGCCGGGGCGGGCGGCGGCCTCCGCTCGGGGCCCGGCGAGGCGACCGGGGGCGCAGACGAGGCCGAGGCCGCGCCCGGGCCGGGGGGCGGCGGCGGCTGCTGGGGCTCCGGCCGCTGCAGGTCAGTCATGTAGCCATTGGGCAGGTTGGCGATGAAGCTGCTGTCGGACAGCCGGCGCCGCAGGAAGTTCATCATCTGGCTTGAGGGGCTGAGGGCGCGCGAGGCGGCGGAGCCGGGAGGCGCGGAGGGCGAGACGGAAGCGGCGGCGGGGACTGAGGCGACTGAGGCGACTGAGGCGGCTGAGGCGGCAGAGGCTCGGCCCGCGGCGCGCGAGCCAAGCAGAGAGCCGCGGCCAACTGGGCCGGGAGGGCGGGGAGGTGCGAGGCTCAGCGCCAGGGAGAGGGCGGAGCCGTGGGCGGGACCACGGGTTGCCCCGCCCCGCGCCGCAGAGCCGGCACCGCCCCAGACTCGCAGCCGGTGCAGCCGGCTGTGAGCAGCGGTCCTACGGGGGTTGGGGAACTCGCGGTCTGGGGAGGACCAGGCCTCCTGCGACCTAAGCGTGGCTCTCTGGGGAGGGCGTGGAAGCTAGTCCTGCTCCCCAAGAATAGGGACAAGGGAGCCCAGAGCCCCTACCACCTTTTTGACTGGGGGAGAAAAGAACCATGTCCCACCCGAGATGGAGGAGAGGGAAACTGTCCCCACTCCCTTTGGAGGAAAGAAAGGTGTCAACCTCCCCACCCTGAGGTGTGAACGAAGCCATTCCCCTCGCGCGCGCGCGGACATGCACACACACACACACACACACACACACACACACACGCTGTAGTGAGAAATAATTTTCCCAAAGCTGAATGAAAGGTGCCATCCTCCCAACCCCCAGGTGAGGGAGGAAGGGATAATCCGCCCGCACTAACACACACACACACACACACACACACACACACACACACACACACACCCTATGGTGAGATGAAAAAGAACTATCCCTTCCTCAATGCTGGGAGAGAAAGACATCCCCCTACCCTAAGGTGACAAGACAAGACCTAGTGGGGAAGCGAAGGGTCATCTCCTCTACTTTGGGGAGAAAGGGGGTGGGACACAGACCCTCTCCACCTGCCTTGGAAGGATGTGTGGGATGCACTTTCAGCACCCGAACCTTAGGGATGGCTCACCTCAGAGCACCTCTCCCCCATCTCTTGCACAAGAGAGAGGAAACATGTGTAAGTCTGGAGATCCCCCCATGCAGGACCCCTGAGTGGGATATCTAAGGCTCCACCACCCCTTCTGCATCCTTGCTTACAGGCATTGGTGCATCCTATGTAGTATCAAGAAGGTCACCTCTTCAAGATCTTTCTGTTTGTTTTTTCCAGTTCATTCATTGGCCAGATCTGCCTCAACCTCCATGAAGGCTTTCTGATTACCACCTTCCCATGGGCACTCCCTGAATCTTGTATGCCCCCTGAACCTTTGTTTTCACCTCTCAGGAGATATACTTTTAATCCCTATGTTGAATTGGAGCAGGACTCAGCAGATATACTTTACATTCAGACCACTCTGTGTGATACGTGACCTTGGGCAAATCAGCCCTCTGAGCCTCTTTTCCTGAGCTAGTAAAAGGAGATAACACTTTTCAAAGTTGTTACACAGAGTAAGTGAGATCATGTATGTAAAGCACCTGGCACACAGTAGGCATTCTAGTAGTGGTGGCAAGATTCTTATTCTTATTGGAACTAGTTCTCAGTAAGTATTTATTGGGCTGAATGGAATCAATAAGCAGCTTGTCACTAATGTTGGCAGGCAGTTCTTGCTTCCTACATCCCAGCTGGCACTCAGCTTGGGAGCTGGAGATGCACAATCCAGCCCTTAGCCAGAGACTCAGTGATGTCCGAGAGGTCTTAGGTCAGCTATAGTAATACAGTGGCCCTCCCATCTCCCATGTGCCAGGCATGGTTAGAGCTGGATAGACTGACATGAATGGAAAGTGTCCCCTGTTTGCGAGTTCACTGTCTATGTGGGCTAGAGGGGGAGAGTAGGGAGGACAGACAAAGAAGCATTCACCAAAATAAGATGGGCGAGGTGTTTTAGGAGCACCAGAGAGTGAGGGATTCGTTCTGCCTGTGAGGCTTAGGGTTACCTTCTCAGAAGACGTGATATTTGAGATGGGTCTTGAGGCACCTGAAAGGGTTTACAAGCAGAGAAGAGGGAAAGCATTCAGACACAGAAGGCCTGCAGGAATGTTCCTTGATGACTCCTCCAGGAAGCCTCTCCTCAATCCTCCAGGGTGGGCTGTTTCAATGCCTGTGCTTGGTTTCGTCATAGCCCCTGAAGAAATGATAATAAAATATTCTGGTGACTAGAATATAAGCTTTTCAATGATGGGATTGTGTCTCAGTCATCTTTGGACCCCAACACCAAGCACAGTGCCTGATACATAGCAAGGACTCTGCTGTTTAAGAATCCAGCTCTACTCTTACCCAACGCAGTTCTTGTGTCTATTGGAGAATAAAACTGATGTCACTAATAACTTAAGTAAATAAACTCAGTTTAATGTATTAAACTGAGTATTTTTTAGAAAATGAGAGGAATCTTTTCCAAAGGCATGAATCTCTACTGATGGGATTTCAGACACTGTATCACTTGAAGTTTTTTGAATGAGTGGGTTGTCTTTTTTTATATATATTTCACTAATTCCCCCTAACCATTAAGCTTGTAGTGCATGTATAATATTTAAAAATCAACCAATTAACAAACATGTTTTGAGTACCTAATACACACAAGGCATCATGCTAGGCACTGGAGGGTAAAGGAGATTCAAGGATGAAGAAAATCCAAGTTCTGCCCATAAGAAGACAACTCAGAAACACGTGAACACATAATTAGCAATAGCAGAGCGTCTGTGTGTGACCAGAAAGTGGAGCAGGCAGTGAGCATTCAAGGAGGCAGAGGAAGAAGAGATCTCTGGGGTAGGAGGAGATTTCACAGGAGCGGTAGAGCCCAGGCCGTGTAAAATGGGTGGAATTCAGATAACCAGGACACCATAGGGGAGACAGTCAAGACGGAGGAGATGGCAGGAGCAAAGTCAGGGAAGTGGGATTGGATAAGTCATCAGAACGTATAGATCTATTCCTTGAAGGCAAAGACCTTCCCTGTATTATCACTATACTCCTTAAGCCTTAGAATAGCACCTGGCATGTAGAATGCACTCAAATATTTGTAAGAGGGGTTCTGAGAGGCTGTACTTGTGTGTGTGTTTATTTTGTTGGTGTCTGTCCAGCTATATTTTTAGACGGCAAGCACCTCACAGTGAGGAATTCTGTCTGCTGCTTCTCTCACAATGATCTGCAAAGCCTGATGTAACATTCAACACACAGGAAGTATCCCAGTCTTGGGTGATAGATCAGAACGTTCCCAGAGAACTGCTTACCTATAGATTCCTTCACTGATACAATGGAGGCCCACAAGACCATTAAAAATATTGATCAAATATTCCACTAATTTATAAGTATTTTCTGGTAGGTTTTAATAAGAATATTACTCTTATGGAAGAACAGACTATTTTCTTATGATTGGGCATGGGTGGTTATTAATCAGCTGAATATAATCAGAAGATTTTCATTAGTTGGCACAAATGTAAATCACGGCCGATTAAAATAATATCCTCCATGTTCCACTGAGTCCTTGCCAGGAAGTGTCTTTAGAGTGCAAAGACACTGTATTATAAATGGGCTTGGGTTTTTAATGAGCTGTAATGAAAATCTTTCCTGTATCCTTACCTGTGGATCTAGGTTTCAGATGCAGGGAGAATATAGCCCTCTTCATCTATCTTATATCCTGCCTTTTCTCTGGAATTGAAGAGGGAGCAGGACTGGAAAATGCTATAAAATATAAAATTCTGGTGCAGTTAGGGCCTTTTCTACCTATCTCCCTCTGAGACCAACCAGCCATTCCCCATCTCCAGGTAGAAGGCATTTCTCCCAGAACAATCAGTGAAGAAGGGGGGACGGGGGATCTCTCCCATCTTTCTTTTTTTTTTTTTTTAACATCTTTATTGGAGTATAATTGCTTTACAATGGTGTCTTAGTTTCTGCTGTATAACAAAATGAATCAGCTGTACATATACATATATCCCCATATCCCCTCCCTCTCACATCTCCCTCCCACCCTCCCTATCCCACCCGTCTAGGTGGTCGCAAAGCACCGAGCTGATCTCCCTGTGCTAATCATTCAGTGACTGACTAAGCCCCGACTGACAATTCTGATTCTGACTATCAGAATCTCGGAAGTCTCTTCCAGTTCTGGAAGCCTGGGACGCTTTGAGGTCCTTCCTGTGTAATCTTTATCTTCTCACTGAATCGTAAACACAAGTAAACATCTGGCGACTGCAGATGAAAGAATCCTGCTAACTCAGGAACCAATTTAAATGCTTTACCGCCCCTCTGATTTCTCTCTTCCCCTTGAGCAACAGTGCAGCAGAGAAGGCTCCCAGGGAGCCAGGCTGGGTACAGGTCGGAGGAGCAATTGAAGTGCTTTCTGCAGGCAGAGCTCAAAAACAGAGCTTAAAGGGAAACCTCGGCACACTGTCTTGGTTCCTCCCAAGCAAGGAAGTTTGCTGGAACATGCCACCCTTGGCCCTTGCTCATGCCTCAGGATCAGGGACCCCCTCCAGACCCAGCTGCCCTAAAAAGAAGTAGAAAGAGTTTGGAATTGAGGAACTGTGGGTTCTCGTCCTGGCTCCATCACTCATTGGCTTTGCAGATTTTCAACAAGTTGCTCGGCTCCCTGGGCCTCTTATGTAAACCGGGAGGATTAGGTCTTCCTCGGGCCTTTCATGAGATAATATGAGAACACTTTGAAGGTGACAAAGCTTTCCTGGAAGAGGCATCATTATTGCTCCCATACTATCTTGTTACCTGCCGTTTGGAGAACCCGGTTGAACTGAGGGTTTGCCATCTCTATTCAGGTGGGCCTTGGTGACCATCAGCCCTGGGGATGCCCTCCTCCTCCACCTCTGCACAGAGAACGGCTATGTCCCGAACTTTGAATTCTCCAAATGTGGCACATATCGGCTGGGCCACTTTGCTATCCTTACGAATCACACAAATATAAGTTCAACTCCTAAATCTGCCTAGTGGTAACTGTGTCACTCTGAACAAGTCATGTTCAGCCTCAGTTTCCTGATCTGTAAAAGAATGGCAATAATTATCATAACGACCTGGAAGGACTATTTCAAGGGGTAAATAAAATCAAGTATATGAGTGTATTTTATCAGCCATAAAGCACTGTGCAAATGTTAGCTATTAACATTTCTGATGCCAGGGGAATCACAGAACTTGCCAGTAGCACAACTAAATAAAAAAAGGACTCTCCTCATACATACGTATCTCCACGTTACACAACCAAGAGAATTCATAGAAGGCACGAGGTCGAGCTCTGCTGCTACTCCCAGGCTTAGTCATACCTGCCCAAAATAAATGCAACAACCAGTTCAACTGTTGGCTTCTACCTTTCTGGATGACCTTGAAAAGACACTTCACTTCTTTCTCCAGGCTTCCATTTCCTGGCCTGGAAGAAGAGGGAGAGGGAGCTAAGCTGGGCGATCCTCAAGGTCTGGTGTTGTGGGATTCTCTGGGTGGGGCCCCGCAGAGAGAAATAAGCACCTGATGTCACCAGGCTGAGCCAGGGAACACAGGGGCAAACACTGAATGCTGGCAGATGGCTTTAGGAAGAGAGAGAAGCTGGGGAGCCCAGAAGAAACACAGGTGGCATGAATTCTAATTCCAATACCCCTGACTTAAGGGAGTCAGAGATGGTCCCCTTGCCAAGTCCCCATTTCTCTGACAGTATTGGGGACATCATAATAACTACAACTGATTAGATGCTGACCAGATGCCAGAAACTGTCCATGTGTCATCTCATTTAATCTCCCACAAGGGAGGTGTTAAATATCCCCCCTTTTACCAATGAAGCAATTAAACTTCAGAGAGGGTACACCAACTAACATGAGATCTTTGAATTAAAAAGTTACAGAGCTAGAAGTCAGGTCTCGTTGTCTGCAAAGCCCATGAAATTCTGCATTAGGGTATACTGACAGCCCCCTTAGAAAGGTGCCATCCATCAGCAGCTTGCCTAATAAACACATTTATTGGAAGCCATGGAAAATATAATATGCCCCCTGGGCCCTCCTCAGCTTTCCTGCCATCTCCCTTTGCCCAGATTCCTTCAGACACAGGAGGCTTGGAATCCTGTATAAACATTCCTGCCCCAGCAACAAGCTAGCCTCAAGCAAGAAGAATCTAGCTGATGAGACACCCCTCCCCCCAAGCACCCCACTCCTACTCCCACCAAGCTTGGACCACAGCTCCCCACAGAGCAGCTCTGGCCTCTTGTGGGATGCTGGTGTATTGGCTGTTGCCATGGTGATAGAGGAACATTTCTGTCACGCACGCAGGAGCAGCACAGAGTGGGTTTCCCTGCCTGGGAAGCTCAGAGGATTCATCAGAGGTTGCTTTTTCTCAGCATCTGCACACCACTTCACAGATAAGTAAAAGAGCATCCCTTCCACTTAGCATTTAATCCCACCGCAGGGAAGGAGCTGAGCTCTCTGTACAAGTTGGTGCAGAAGGCAACCCCTTCCTTCTAGCTCTGGTACAGTTCCTCTTCAGGGAGGTGCCCTCCAGGTGGCAGGAAGAGATATTTACAAGATGCCAGTAAATGAGCTGTTTACAGAAACAGTGAGCAGCCCTTGACTCCCCATCCTGCTCCACCACTCCCAGACTGTGGATCAATTAGATCATTAGTGTCAGACCCATGCAGGTTTATCCTCTGCTTCAGCCACCTATTAGCAAGGCAGCCTCATGCAATTTCTTTAATGAGACTCAGTTTATTTATCTGTAAAGTGGGGTTAATCATTCTTTGCAGAGTTATTGAAGAATATTGAGATCATGTAAAAATACTGCCCAGTACAGTGTCTGGCACATGGTAATGGCATATTCATGATAGCAATTATTTTTTAAAAAGAAATGTAATGAAACTTATGTTCTGATTTGGAGACAGACTAATATTTGAATCCCTGGCTCACCACTTAATAGCTCAAGAGCTATGTAATATTCTGCAGTCAATTTTTTTTGAGTCTCCCATTTCCTGAAGAGGTCAGGATGAGATTCATAGACTCAGACTCTATGTGAAGATTTTATTTAGAAGGTATGGTTATAATATCTCTGCTGAGAACCTGAGGGTATGGGCTAAAAAGAAAAAGACATCTTCTCTTTTGGTGAAATGGCATGAGGCATTGATGGCATTACTCCTTAACGTAAATATCTGTACATTGAGAAGAACCTTTCCCACCTCCAACACGTTGTATGAGTTCTTGCATGGCTGTTCCCCAGGGAAAGGTTCCTCGGTGCCAGGGCCAGCTCTGAGCAGATGGCCCCATTTCTTCTTCTCTTGAAAACAGCCAGCTCCAGGGATTGGAGAAAAACAGAGTCATAGTCCAAGGTCAAACACTTGACTGTCGTTTTAATGAGTGTGATTCAGCCTGAAAGTCCATCAGTACTCTCTCTCCATCCCCTCCCCTTCACCCTGCACATCTGCAGGACTCTGCCAGCACTAGAGGCCCTCTCGAGAGCTGAAGACACCTGGCTGGCTTGCCTGTCTCCTGTTTCTGATCAGGAGTGGGTCAGTATTAACATTTCTTGGTTTTTATCTTCTCCCTACACTGCCACTGTCAAGAGAATGTCTTTTCTCTTCTCCAAAATAGCATCTGGTCCATTTGAAGCAGACTAGCAGTAGGCTCTCTGCCAGCACCCTCATTTCTTGGAAGATGGAAAGCATCCCCCATCCAATTATCTAAAAGTCCCCTTGCCTGGTGATTCAGCCAACCCCTCCAACAAGAGCCAGCCCTGGGTGTCCTAAAGGCACCTTGAACAAATTGATTGTAATTCAATGCTTCACACGTTGCCTTGAATTCTTACAACAACTCTACAAGGTAGGAATCACATGCTCATTTAAACAAATGAGGAAACAGAGGCTCAGAGAGGGGAAGGGACTTCCCCAAGGTCATACAGCCTGTCACAGAAGAGCTGAGATGCAAACTCTAATTTCCAGCTCTAGGAGGAAGTGTTGAACACTCACTCGCCACTTGCTTTTCTTACAAGCCATAGTGAGTGCTTTGGAAAGTGCTGGAGTTTAGAGAGCGTGGCAGCCGAGGGTTCCAGAAAATCAGCCTCGTGTCATCCCTAGTGTGCCCCCAAGCCTTTGCTCAAACTGTTCTCTCTGCTTGGGATACCCTTCCCCATGCCTTGTAGCGTGGCATGGTGGAACAACCACAGGCTTTGCAATAGTCGGAGCTCTTTTGGAATCCTGTCTGTACCACTTGCAGCTTTATGATCTCAGACAATTTATCCAATCTCTCTGAGGTTTTCTTCCTCTGTAAAGGAGGGCTGTCTACGTCATAGTATTGTCATGAGGATTCTCGCAGAAAGGGCCTGCCTAGCATGGTGCTGGTGAGTATAACCAGCCCTTCCCAATGAGCTCAGGCACCACCATCTCTGTGAAGCCCTCCCTGACTGCAACTCCTGTCTCCATGCCCTAACATTCATTCATTTTTTTTCTTTCTTCATTCAACAAATATTTGAAATACACAAATAACTCAATCATAGTACTCAGCACACCATATTGTAATTATTGGGTCATCATGCTCTGTTTCCCTCTTTAGACTGGGATCTTTCTGAGGGCAAGAATTTCAACTGAGTCATTTCTGAATCCTGAATGCCTAGTCCAGGGCCTGGCAAGAGAAAGGAGGGGAAAAAGAAAGAAAAAGGAAAGAATAAAAGGAAAGACAGAAGGAAAAGAAAACAAGGCACAGAACTGCTTATGACAACCTGCTCCCCCTAAACGCCTCGTCTCTGTATCCGGGCAGACAGGAAAGGCACCTGGTCCCCGCCAGCCTCCTCTGAGAACGCATCCCGATTCCTCCATTGACAGGAGCCAACAACTGGATGAGAATATCAAGGACCGCCGGAGTAGGAGGCCTCGGCTGAGCCCCGCATTGAGAGTGGAGCTGGTGGGAAGGCGCAGCTGCGGAAAGGAAAATTCCGTCTGTGCCGCCGCTGGGGACAGACTGCCATCCCAGGCCTGGTGATGGCGCGTGCGGGCTGCGGGCCGCGCCTCGCGCCCCGCCCACCTCTGGCCCCGGCAGCTGCAGCCCTGGCGACCGCTCAGCCCGGCGGGCGGGGGAGGAATCTACAGTCTCAGCCGGAAGGCTGGAGGCTCGCCCGTGTTGGCTGGCGCGAGTGGAGTGTGCTGAACCCCAGAGCGGGAGCTGGGAGCCCCAAACCTCGGGCAAAAGCATCAGGGAGGGGAGAGGAGAGGAGAGGAGAGGAGAGGAGGGTCTTCTTCCTCCCTGCTCCCCAGACAGTTTCCCTGCCCACCACCAGATGGGCAGGGGGGACTTCTAAAAAACTCCATTCTAATCCCACCCCCCTTTCTCCACAAAGGGTGAAGCCACTTGATATCCGTGATTCTCCACACCACCTGACTAGCTCATCTCCTGGTCTTCCTTGAATGGCTCTGCAGCCATATTCAACTTCTTTCTGGTCAAACAAGGCATGCTCTGTCATACCTCTGGGCCTTTCTGATGCTGTTTCCTCTTCCAGGAATGCACTCTGCCCATGCTTCGCTGTGTGGGGTCAGTTTCCCAGAGGCAGACCCTGAGACTAGGATTTGAGCACAAATAGTTTGCTTAAGAGGTGACCTAGGAAGCACAAGTGGGCACATAGACAAGCGGGACCAGGAAGGGAAGGAAGCCAGGAAAATGTGCATTAGGGAGCAAGTTATCCCTTTGAGCAGCTGGGGCCCAATTCCACTGAGCAACACTGGTAGATATTGTAGAACACATCTCAGAGCTGTGCCACTCAATGGGTGAGAAACTAGGGCATTTATCCACGAAATTCCATTCCAGATGGGTTGAGTACTGCTCCTGGGCGCATTAACTACCACCCCCACCCCTCCCCAATGCCCTGGCATCCTGCCCTGTGCAAGAGCCAGGCCCATCCCACCAACAGTGCTAGCTCTCAAGTGGAGCCTTACAGGGCACTAGTACCATCTGCTACTCTTGCCAAACTAGCTAACTACTCCTTATCTTTTAAGGCGTAGCTCAAAAGCCAATACCTCTAATCCCAAATAAATTCCACAGCCTCCTCCTCTGCATTCCCATGGCATGTTGAACACAAGTCTGTTGAATATTTGTCCTTATTCATTATAGTGATTTTCTGCCTATCTTCCCCACTGGATGGCAGGCTCCTCTAGGGCAGGATTTGTGACTTTATTCATTTCTGTGTACTCAACGCCCAGCACAAGATGGCACGTAGATAATAGGAGCTCACTAAATATTAGTGATGGTCAAGAATGCTAACGAATATTGACGAGTTCCAATACCAGCCCAAGATTCAGTTTCTCTGGGAGGACGCCTGACACCCTATCGCCTCTTGTGATTTGAGAAAAAAATAGAGTCTCATCTTAAAAAGCATAATACTAGGACTTCCCTGGTGGCTCAGTGGTTGAGAAACTGCCTGCCGATGCAGGGGACACGGGTTCGTGCCCCGGTCCGGGAGGATCCCACATGCCGCGGAGCGGCTGGGCCCGTGAGCTATGGCTGCTGAGCCTGCGTGTCCGGAGCCTGTGCTCCGCAACGGGAGAGGCCACAACAGTGAGAGGCCCGCGTACCACAAACAAGAAAAAAAGAAAAGAAAAGTATAATACTGAATGCTGTCTCAGTTTCCTCAAGTTGATCAACTGTCAGGACACTAAAGATAAGTCTATCCAAAGAGTCTCAGACTGAAGCAACATAAGCTTTACTTTGCCATCTTCTGCCCTGGTGTAGACGGACACCTCACAGAGGATAAAAAGGCATTGGATTCATACAGATTTGTAGTTGTTTATGACATGCATAACATCATCAACCTATTTTAGTATACATGGCACCCATCCTAGAGGCGCTTAGCTGTATGGATAGGGCATTCCTCCTGCTAGAACCCTCAGACTCCATCTTTATCCCAAAGGGTCTGGGTCTTGCCTGCAGGCTGATGGCAGGAACTGGAACCCAAGTCAAGTCCGATGTGAAGTTTCCCAAGACGACTTGAGGCAATACTGCCAGAGTGGAATATTGTTGTCAGTTATTCCAACAGTGTTGGAATATTGTTGGAAGTATTGTTGTTACAATTGTTGCCAAAACAATATCCAGTTAGGAAATATGAGGGAAGGGAAAAAATATTTATAATAGCAATAAAAAAGATACATTATCCATCAGTAAACCTAACAAGATGTATGCAAATTCTATTTGAAAAAAAATTAACATTACTGAGGGACATCAAAGAACACTTTAAAAAAGAAAGGCATATCTTTTTCTTGGGTAGGAAGACTCAGCTCCTAAAGACGTCATTTCTCCTTAAATTAATCTGTAAATTTAATGCAATTCCAACAGAAAAAATACCAACAGATTTTGGGGTGGCAGGGGTGGGGAGGGAACTAGACAAATGGATTCTGAAATTCACATGGAAAAATAAACAATCAGGAATAGCTAGGTGAATTCTGAAAAGGAAGAGCAGAAAGAGAGGAACTGACTCTCCCAGATATTAAAACATGGTATTAAGCTGCAGTAATTTAAACAGTGTGGAACTTGGGCATGGAGAGACAAATAGATCAATAACATAAAGCTCAGAAATAAACCTAAATATGTTGAGAGATCTAGTATAGAATAAATGTGGCATTTCAAATCAGTGAGGAACAAGATTATTCAATAAATATTGTTGGAATGACTGGTTTGCTATTATGGGAAAAACTTAAATTGGATCCATATCTCACTCATTACAGCAAAAAATTTACAGCAAAAACCCATAACAATAATAGAAGGAAAAGTAGGGAACTTTGTTTTATAAACTTGGGGTAATTAATAGCTGTCTAAGAATGACATATCCCACTCATAAAATATAAAAATTGACAAATTCGACCACCATAATGTTTCTCCATGGAAAAAACCTTTGCATTTTCAAAAGGCAAAAGACAAACTGGGAAAAATATTGGCAATTCATAACACAGGCATAGGACTAATTCCCTTAATATATCAAAAGCTTCTATGTATCAATAAGGGAAAAAAATCCAATAATTCTATAGCAAAATAGGTAATAGACATGAAAGAAAGAAAATACAAGTGACTTCTAAACTTCATCATAATAAGAGACTGGGTAACAGGGAAATACCTGGATGCTCTTTCATATCTCTAAATTTTGTACCATTTGGCTATATTACCTAGTTTTGTTTTTTTTAAAGCACCCAAGCTCAAAAAAAAAAAAAGTAAAGAGCAAACAAAAATTATTTTAAAATAATAATAAGATTCTGGGTACTAGCTGAAAGGACCACTGTGGACATCAAAGGCATATGTGGGAAAACAAGTAATAAAGTTGATAACTGAGGACTTTAAAATTAGAAGCAAGGGTGGGGGAGTATAGTGGGGTGATCAATCACCCAAGCTTTAGTGTTCAAGTTCCAGATCTGTTTTGTCCTAGCTGTGTGACTTTGGCAATTAACTTCATTCTATGACCATCAATTTTCTCATCTGTGAAATGGGAACAATCGTAGATTTTCTGAGGTTCAAAGAGGATATGCACAAAAAATGCTTAGGGCAATGTCTGATATACAGTAAATGCATGAAGGGCACCTTGCGTGTGCTAGAAGAGAGTGGGTGTGACAGCTTAGTGGCTGAGTTTAGGTTTGTTTATGTATTCTGTAACTTTACTGTTTTTTAGGGTCCTATTTTTTCTACTATTGAAAGAGGAGTGTTGAGATCTCCAACTGGAATTGTAATTGACTTCAGTTCTGTGAGTTTTTGTTTCACATACTTTGAAGCTCTATTTTAAGTGCATACATATTTAGGATTGTTGGCTTCTTGATGATTTGACCCTTTTATTATTATGCCCTTTTTATCCCTTATATAAGTATTTCTTGTTCTAAAGTCTACTTTATCTGAAATTTCTTGTTCTAGAACCAGTTTTTTTTAATAAGTTTTTTTTATTTATTATTATTGGCTGCGTTGGGTCTTTGTTGCTGTGTGCGGGCTTCCTCTAGTTGAGGCGAGCGGGGGCTACTCTTTGTTGTGGTGCACGGGCTTCTCATTGCGGTGGCTTCTCTTGTTGCCGAGCACGGGCTCTAGGCGCGAGGGCTTCAGGAGTTGTGGCGCACGGGCTTAGTTGCTCCGCGGCACGTGGGATCTTCCCGGACCAGGGCTCGAACCCGTGTCCCCTGCATTGGCAGGCGGATTCTTAACCACTGCACCACCAGGGAAGCCCACATTTCTCCATTCTTGAATCTTTATCTCAGGGTCTGCTTGTGGTCAAATCCAAACTAAGACAGCTCCCCTCCGCAAATCTGTGAAATAGACAACTAACGCTTTCTCAAACATACATAAAATGTTATGCCAGTTGAATTTCCAATCCCTTGTGATAACCAGGTTTGCTGCTCATAAAGCACCCCCCTCCCAATATAGGAATTCTGGAACTGCCACCACTTTGCGGGACAGATCTTGATAACCCCTGCCCTGCAATACACACAATCCCTTACCTGGAGCTCAGCCCATCTTCAGCCTTTAAATTCCTCCTTGGGGACCAGGGAAGGCCTGCTCCAAAGCAGGAAACTCTCTTTTCATTGTTGGCCTGGGCTCCATCCAATGGCACAGAAGCAGATCAGCATTTTTTATTCCTATTTATTTTCAATGTCAGGTCCTCTTGGCAGGCCAGATCATGCCCCTGCCTATCAGTCGTGAGGGCTGTCTGAACCTTTTGAGAAAAATGGATCACAACCTAACTGCAGTGTAAATGCAGAGCAGAGGAAAGCAGAATTACAAATGCAGGAAGCTAGAGCAAAGAGACCCCAGGGAACAATGGGATCTGATGGGAGCCACAAGGAGAGGACCCTCCCCCAAGCCCACACCCAAGGTCTGTTCCCTCAAACCTACCTGACCTGTGTGTGAGATCCCACTGTTAGAAAGCTGTGCCCGATGGTATTTTCCAAAGACAGCTACACCAGTACCTGTCCATCCCACGTGTTCTTCTTATAATGTGACATTGACGTTCCTGCATTGAGAAGTGGGTAAACCTTTGGTACTACCTCAGCCAGTGGGATGAGGCAGAAAGGACACGGCACGAACTCCAAGACTAGATCGTAAAAGGCAATGAGTTCTGTCTGACTCTCTTTTGGGTTACATGCCCCGGGAACTCAGTTACCATGTTGAGAAGAAGTTCAGACCGCATGGAGAGGCCGTGAGGGGGTGTTCCAGCTGACAGCCGGCCCCAGCCACCAGACGTGTGAGTGAATGAGTCTTCCTTCTGCCCCCAGCCTTTGAGTCCTGCAGCAGAGGACCAAGACATCGTGGAACAGTCAAGACTTCACCGTTCTGCCCTGGCTGGGTTCCTGACTCACAGAGCTTATGAGAGATGATAAATGATTGTTGTTGCATTAGACCACCAGGCCTTAGGGTAATTTTTTATATAGCAATAGATTACAAATATAGGAATGAACCCTCAGTTGCAGTAGAGAGCAATCTCTCTAAATGCAGATACACCCAGACGGAGAAACATCTGACCCTAGGTATAGTCATTCACACTTCAGTATGAATCACCCATACTCGGCACCACCATCCCAACAGAAAAGAGACAGAATTAAAAATCTTAGGAAATGAGAGAGAGGACCTGGGAAACTGAAGAGGCACAAATAGATATGGGGTATTTTGTAGAAAGAGATCTGGACTTAAAGCCAGACAGGACTGTGTTCTAGTCCTAATCAAGCCCCTTTCTGACAGAATTTCCTCTGAGGGACGGAACGGGCTCTGCTACTTATTAGCTATGTGACTTGGGCACAGCCTCAGCTTTCTCATTTGTGAATCATTCACAACAATACCTACCTGTCTCTCAAGATTGCTGGGAAAAGCAAGTAAGACAGTTGTTATGAAGACAAATTGCTTATGTAATTAAGAATGTTGCAGGATGTGATGGACCAAGCAGGACTCAGCAGATCTGGGTTCTAGTCCAGGCTTTGCCAGTAACTCACTCTGCAAGCCTTGGCAAACTCACTCCCCTCTGCACTGTAGTCCCCACAAAGCTCATGCCAATGTAATACTCACCTGTAGACCCAAGCACCCCTGGTGCAAGAAGGCCTACAGCCATCACTGCCAGCAGAAGGTTGCAGAGTCTCAGTCACCAGTCCAGGTAACAAGGAAAGGTTAAATCAAGGTCAAAACAGGGTCAATCTTGCAGAGTGAGAAGCCAGTTACAAACAGGGTTAAAGGGGTCCAAGGTGAGTCCCATTGTCTAAATATACCTTTCCAGCTCTGAGAATGAGATGCAACCAGGGATGCAGCTGATAACTAGTCATAGGACAATCCATTGCCAGTATAAAATATTATTTAGGAACTTAAACTCTGGAGCCAGAACACCTGAGTTCCAAATTCCAGCCTTTTGTCAATTAACTATAGCGATCGTGGACACGTTATTAACCATTCTATGCCTCAGTTTCATCCACTGTAAAATGGCGGTGATAATTACTTATAGCACCCTGTTGATGGTGTTATTGAGAAGATTACATGGACAGGTGCAGTGAGAGTTCTTTCACACCTGGGAAGCTGGCCGTCAGTGAGGCAATTCTGGCTCGTGTTTCCTAAACTGAAGAAAATGGTTATAGGGCAATTTTAGGAGGTAAATTCACAGGTCCTTCAACATAAGATCACACGTCCCCCTCCACTCCCACTAAAATCACTTTTCAGTGCTCTCTTGATCCTTCTGACTATACCAAAGAGAAAGTGTCAGCTTGGTGCCAGTAAATCTTAAACCTCTCTGGCTCCTACTAATTTGCTAATCCCCCTCCAACAAAGCAAAGTGCAGGGCCTGTAGCGCAGAGGCTTCCCAGGCAACAGCATCTAGCTACAATTTAATAATATCTTGCTTCTGTCATATTTATTTTTACAGTTACTTTCTTTTTACTTGAGTGATTTCTGGCTTTACATTTATAGTCATGATTTAAAGTTCTCTTTTAAAGTAAACTTCTTTTTTTTTTTTTTTTTTTTGCAGCACTCGGGGCTCTCACTGCTGTGGCCTCTCCCATTGCGGAGCACAGGTTCCGGACGCGCAGGCTCAGCGGCCATGTCTCACGGGCCTAGCCGCTCCACGGCATGTGGGATCTTCCCGGACCAGGGCATGAACCCGCGTCCCCTGCATCGGCAGGCGGACTCTCAACCACTGCGCCACCAGGGAAGCCCAAAGTAAGTCTTTTTTGATATTAAACATTATGATGTATATGGTTCTTCGATATGGAAAATAATCATGAAGGTGGGAAACATGGTATCAGGCTGCACGGGCAGACATGGCATCTCCAGGGAGCTACATAGATCTACTGACAGCTAAAGTACATGTCCTAGTCCTAAGTTGCGTCCCCAGAGTCCTCTGTTTTGTTTCCAGGACCCCAGAGACTCACGCTGCTCTTCAGTCCTTCCAAATGCTGCCAGAATGTAAATTGGTACAAACTCTGGATAATTTGGCAAGTATATCCTCTATACATCGGCAAATCCATTTCTAGGAATTTAATAAAATAACCAGAGATATGCCCAAAGATACAAGGTTGTGAATATTTGTGGCCACATTATCTATGACAGGGAAAAATTGGAAATCATCTAAAAGGCCAACAATAGGGGACCGGCTTTGCAAATTACAGTATTTTCACAAAAATGGACTGATCTAAAAATAGAAACATGACAAACACTCTGCACAAGGTAGATATTATTATTAATTCCACTTTACAGATGGAAAAACTGAAGCACAGAGAGGTTAATTATCTTGCCCAAGGTAACAGAGCTAGTAAGTGGTAGAGCTGACATTTGAACACAGGCCACCTAGATCCAGAGTCCATGTTCTTAACCACTAGGTTGTAGTCCTGTCATTGAAGCTGACATTGTAGATGAACATTTATTGCCATGGGAAATTGTTCCCTCAATGTATCGGTAAGTGAAAAACAGGTGGGAAAAAAACAATCTGGAACATACACTATATGTCAAAAGAGGTTATTTCTGCTTGGTGGAATTATTTTATTTTTGTTGTTTGGTTTGTTTGTTTTTTTAATTAATTTGTTTTATTTATTTATGTTTGGCTGTGTTGGGTCTTTGTTGCTGCATGTGGGCTTTCTCTAGTTGCAAAGAGTGGAGGCTATTCTTAGTTTCAGCGCATGGGCTTATTGCAGTGGCTACTCTTCTTGCAGAGCGCGGGCTCTAGGCATGCAGGCTCCAGTAGTTCTGGCTCGCAGGCTCTAGAGCACAGGCTCAGTAGTTGTGGCGCACAGGCTTAGTTGCTCAGCAGCATGTGGGATCTTCCAGGACCAGGGATTGAACCCGTGTCCCCTGCATTGGCAGGTGGATTCTTAACCACTGCACCACCAGGGAAGTCCGTTTGGTTTGTTTTTATATGTGTTTTCCAGGTTTTCTGTTCCAAATGCCTATTACCTTCATAATAGAAATGAAACATGAAAATATGACTTTTCTCCTCAGTTCTCCCATTCCTTTCTGCTTCTAAAGACAAGACAATTGGTTCTTCATGATGACAATAAAAATGACAATGATGATAATAATAGCCAACATTTAATTTTCTTTTAGTATACTAAAGGAATGACAAGCACAGTTTCATTTAACTCATCACTGCCACTTCCTGTGTACGGCCTCCCAGTCTGTGCACTGCACAACTCCAGGGAGTATCACTCATATATCATCTACATTATGGACTGAGCTGTGAATGGTGCTTCTGGGAGCCATGCGACAAGGCCACCCTGTCAACAACCCTCAGGGGTAGATGCTCTGATAATCTCCATCTGATACAAGAAGAAATTGAGGCACAAAAAAACGCTAATTAACTTGCCTCATATCACCCAGCTAGTGAGTGGAACCGGTATTGAAACTCAGGCAGTCTGGCTTCAGGATCTGGTCTCCTTTTTTTTTTTTTTTTTTGCTGTACGCGGGCCTCTCACTGTTGTGGCCTCTCCCGTTGCGGAGCACAGGCTCCGGACGCGCAGGCTCAGCGGCCATGGCTCACGGTCCCAGCCGCTCTGCGGCATGTGGGATCTTCCTGGACCAGGGCGCGAACACGTGTCCCCTGCATCGGCAGGCGGACTCTCAACCCCTGCACCACCAGGGAAGCCCAGGATCTGGTCTCTTTTTCTTTTTGGCTGTGAGGCTTGTGGGATCTTAGTGCCCCGACCAGGGATCGAACCTGGGCCCTAGACTATGAAAGCACAGAGTCCCAGCCACCAGACCACCAGGGAATTCCCTGGTCTCTTATTTTTAATGGCAGAGGGGAGATAGGGCATGACAAAGAAGATACAGTAAAATCTGGACATCTAGACAAAGATTACAGATCCAACAGGACATTGTGGCAACATGAAGAGAGCACTGGTGTGGGACGGAGGACATTGACATTCTGTCCCTTGCTCTGTCCCCACCTAGCTAGTGACCTTAGCAACTTAGCAAAGTTCCTTTTTTTTTTTTTATTTTCTTGCTCTGGGCTCAGCTTCCCCATGTGTAAACTGAAGGAATTAGATCTTTAAGATCTCTCGCAGCTCTGAGTGTCTACAATTACAGATGGCATCCCAATATGGGCCCAGAGCTCTGGCCTCCCACTCAGCACAGCCATTCTCCCACCTGCTCAGGGAAGCATCTCTCAAGCTGACCTACTTTGTGTATGGGGGAGAAAAGGGCAGAGAGGAGGCCTAAGGCAGGGGCGAAAAACCACAGGTTTGCCCTCCTGAGCAGCCGGGCTCCTCTCCAGCTGCTAAAGATTCAGTCAGTGCCCCCTCAGAGGCTTCTGGGGCCTCTCTCCCTGCTCCGCAGAAGGCAGCAGGCTTAAAATATCTGACAGGGTGGCAAAGCTGTTTTAATGCATTGCTTTTAGTTTTTAATCATGCTGATGATTCACCAGGGTATTTCTCTGACATTCCAAACATGCTTTGTTAAAGTCATTCCTGCAGGATCTTTAGAATGTTTTATTAAACAAAAAACCAAGGTGCAGAACAGTGTGTATAAGGTGAGAAAAATTATTTAGATATACAGTTGTATCTGTTTGTGAAGGGAGAAAGAATGAATAACTCTGGGAGAAAACATGAGAGATTGGTAACCATTCACCTCCCAGGAGGGAAACCAGGTGGGTTGGGGGAAGGGTGGAGGTAGGAGGGAGACTTTATGCCTTTTGCACGTGCATGTATTATTACCGAGACAATTTCCCATCTCAAGAGTGTTTAGTTCTGACTTCTCTTCTTCAAAGATATTCCTGGCTGTATTAGTTTGCTAGGCTGCCATAACAAAGTACAATAGACTGGGTGCCTTAAACAATGGAAATGTATTTTCTGATAATTCTAGAGGCTAGAAGTGCAAGATCAAGGTGTCTGAAGGGTTGGTTTCTCCTGAAGCCTCTCCGCTTGGCTTGTAGATGGCTGTCTTCTCCCTTTGTCCTCACCTGGTCTTCCCTCTGTGCATGTCTGGATCCTAATCTCGTCTTATAAGGACACCAGTCATGTTGGATTAGGGCCCACACATACGACCTGATTTTAATTTAATTACCTCTTCAAAGATCGTATCTCCAAATACAGTCAGTTTCTGAGGGCTGGGAGTCAAGACTTCAACACATGAATTTTGGAGGATGCAACTCAGCCCATAACCGTGCCCTACACCAATGAACTCACCCCATCAGACCAGTGGCCTCTGAGGAACAAGTACAGGTTCTTATATTCATTCAACTTTAATTGAGCATCTCTTGTGAGGAAAGCAATGTTTTAGGGCTGGAGGTGATATCCAATTGAGTTAGATTTGATTCTGGCCAGAAATAAATAGGAGAATGAGAAAGAGTGCAAGACTAAAAATCAGAAGACCTGATCATCCAATCCCAGCTCCCCTCTTACTAGCTGAGTTAGTCTGGACATGGCTTTTAGCCACCATTTTTATCCTCAAGGGCAGGTTGTAATACATACCTCAAAGGGTTGGGGAGAGGATTAAAGGAGAAAAGACAGGTAAAATACCTTGTCTATAGTACTTGTTCCCTGTACAGTGCTTGTTCACTTCAACTCCTCCCTGGGTTGGGGCTCGGGTCCACACCCTTTCATCCTATGGCTCTGGAGTGTAGCAGTGAACAGTGGGGCACTGGCTGGGCAGCTTTGCTGGAGCAGTAGCCCAGATGGATTTGTGAGGTCACGTGAATATACCCCAGAGGGACTTTCAGAAATATCATAGAGGCTGCCTTTAAAAGCAGTTTTACAAAATGAAAAAATTTGAGTATTAATGTTAATACGACCTCCTTGGGAATCACAGGCTGATGAAGCCCAGGAAGATCTGAGCTATATTTGGAACTTCTGTCTTTCATGCCACACAGATCTCCCCAGGAGAATGGGAAGCACATAAGATTTGTAGTGGACGTTTGCTATTTTGATCTGCCAAGCACAGATCCTGCTTCTTCTGGTAACAGAATTCCACGGTGCTTTTGGGAAACCACACCCTCCAACATTCCCAGCCCATGTGGTTTAGACCAGCAGACCACATCTCCAGCTCCAGGAATGAGCACGTGACTCAGGCCTGCCACTGAGAGGTCTACCTTCTCTGGTTAACTGTGGCTGACTCGGCAACTAGCACATGACCCCAGCTGGGCAAATCAGCAATTCCTGGGAGTTTGAGAGGCTCTGTCAGGAAAGAAGTGCTCTTTTCACCAGGGTTGCTAAACTATAACTTCTAATGACCATTTTGCCACCACCTGCGGAAAGTCTGCCTGAAATCCTGGTGACATTGTTTGAGTACCTGGATTTAGCCTTGCCGGAAGCCAGCACAACCCTGAACCTCATGTTGATGTGAGCCAATAAACTTTCCTCCTTTCTTAAATCAGTTTGACTTGGGGTTCTGTCACTTATCAATCAAATAAATGGCACGTACAGGATTCGTTCTCAGCAACTTCTTTCCATGTGTAACTCTGATCCTTTCTTTGCGGGCTTAGAACTATTCACTACTCGAAATCAATTCATCAAACAATTTGCATGTAAACTCCCTCTGGAGTTTACAGACACCTTTCACAAATCCAGGGGTATGTGTGAAAAGAGATATTGGAGATGGGGAGGAGATAAAATGAGAGCTGACTGGTAACTACACCTGCCAGGTGGATCCAGATGCTGACTCTGGCCCAACCAGCACATTTGGCTACAACGTGCCTGATTCTGTGCTCTGGGTCAGCTGCGTGCTGAAGCTGGCTTGTACCAGCTAACAAGAGGATTTGTTAGATAACTGGGAATTTTGCAGCTGGTTTTAAACCACTGATTGTTTGAAATTGGCCATGGTGAGAGTATTTATACCATGGATATCACCAAACACTAAAAATCAAGTTAATTTTTTCCCCTTGGAGAGTTTGTTTATCAGCAAACCACAGGCTTTGGCCTTGATTCAACAGGTCTGAAAATGGCCCATAAGAATGAGGGCTAAACAGCAAAGATAACCAAAATTTATATTCCACTTCACAGCACTTCCTCACCCAAAACCTCATCTTGCCCCTCAATGCTGTAGAGTAGAAATTATTACTCACATCCTACAAGTAAGGAATCCTAAGGCCTGGAGAAAAGTCTTCCTTGTGGTCAGATGGCAGAGCTAAGAAATAAACTCAGGTCTTTTGACCCCATGCCTAATGTTGTTTCCCTGACATCCCAGTAGGAGGTGACTGAAGCATCAAAACAGGGTCTAAACAAGTAATTTTTTCACTGGGTATGGAAAGGCTGTTTAGAAAAAAAAAAAAGAGCTTTTTAACAATGTATTTCTGAACAGAGGTGGCCAATTAGCAAGGCAGCTGCCCGGAGATTAGCAATAATACTACATATTCAATCCTCTAAGAAAACACAGCATCATTTCTAATAAATTATATAGCTCACATTTGTACAGAATATTTGGTTGGTTTATAAAACCCTTTCAAGTATGTTGCCTCTGTAGATCAACTCCTTTAAAATATTCAGAAACTCTGGCCCTGCGTGGCATGCTGATTAACCTAAAACTAACCATCAACACTCTTTTCCCTTAACTGCCTCCACTAAAACATCTGGAAAAATGGAATATTTACTTTTTCAGCTTCCCTTAGAGACCTATAGACATGTGATCTAGTTCTGGCTATCGAGACTTAAGCAAAAGTCGGCTTTCCTGATAAAAAGTATTGCCTTTGCCCCTCTTCATCCTGTCTTAAACAAGGACATGATAATGGTACTGCAGCAGCCATTTTATAACCATGAGGTGACAAGACAAAAAGCTAAGCCGAACAGAGCAGAAATAGAGCAAAAGTATGGGTCCTTGATGGCATTATTGAGTCTGCACCAGGCTGCTTCTTCTGAGTCTTTTATAATGGGAGAAAAACAAACCATTGTCATTTGACTATTCTGTTACCTACAGTGGAAACATTCCTAATATAACTAGAAATTCTACTTCTAGGAATTTATCATAAAGTTCATCTATAATAGAGGAAAATGGGAGTCTCAATGTGCAACAGTAGGAAGTTGATGAAACATAATGCAGGGTGACTATATAATGTATACTATTCAGTTATTGAAAATTATATTGCAGGCAAGAGATTCTTAAACTTGTGTTCTTAAACAAGTACCCCTAAATACACACAGACATTAAATACATACAGACATTTTGTGTGGCTGCATATATGCATTTTTCTAGGTACATAATTATTTTCAGATTCTCAAAGCTTTCAGAAAAAAAGTTAAGTATCACTATTTCAAATTAATATCTGTAGACATGGAAAAATGTTCACAATATATTGGGGGAACAGAAATTGACAAAACAGCATGTTCAATATTCTTCCATATTGGAAAAAATTACATACATATTATAAATGTATGTATGCATGGTGGTGAGCTGAAATTTACCGAATACATACTTGGGAGCCACTCCCCCCCAAAAAAACCCCACAAACTTTATTTCTGTAAACTTAGCTTAGCCTACTATCCCACATTCTTGCTGATTACAGAAAACTTAATCTTGCAATTCAAAGTAACTCAGACACTTCCTGATTTAAGACGGTCAGTTCAAGATCCTTCCCATTTCTCCCTCCTCTCCTGCTCCTCTAGTTCTTCCATGGATAGATGCATTGTCCTGGAATCCAGAGGAGTGGCATCTGGTCCTATGCTACCCTCTGTTCTTCCCTTGGCCTCTGCAGTTCATCTTTTCCGGTCCCCATCATGAAGCTCTGGCATCTGCTACTAATGTCTGTGGTCTTGTCCTGACTGTTAGTTGAGAAATCTATGCACTCCTGGTCTACCTGGTCCCAATTTATTCTCAGCCCATTTAGTACCCTTCACAGGGGTCCGTGGGGACCGTTCTTAGATTCTTTCCCACATCTGAAATGATGCCCTCAGCCTCACCACCCCCACCCAAGCAATGGCTGCTTTACCCCTCAAGGTACCAGGTTTGACATGGACTTTAATGGACTTACATCCTGGGAAGAGAGGATCAAGTGCCTCCTGGTTTCCTGTTCTCTCTAAACTTATTTAGGATTCCTAAGGTCCACTCCCAGTCTCAGGTGTGGGGCGGAACTCTGAGCCCCTTCTCAGCACCAAGGTAATGTGTCAGCTCTGATCTCATCCTTCCAATGTTCGCTTTTCTCTCCAGATATTCCAACTCTTTTTTTTTTTTTTTTTTTTTTTTGCGGTACGTGGGCCTCTCACCGTTGCGGCCTCTCCCGTTGCGGAGCACAGGCTCCGGACACGCAGGCTCAGCGACCATGGCTCACGGGCCCAGCCGCTCCGCGGCATGTGGGATCTTCCCGGACCAGGGCACGAACCCGTGTCCCCTGCATCGGCAGGCGGACTCAACCACTGAGCCACCAGGGAAGCCCCCAACTCTTATCTCTTTCTTCAGACCTGCATTCTTCTTCATTCTGGGGCTTATCTTCCAAACACAGTGCTCTGAGGCTCCCAGGTTTGTTCTTTTATATACAAAGTCCGGCTATTGCAAATCTGAAGATAAACTTTTTGTTTTCCCTCAAAATGCTGGCTCTTGTGACTCAAAAATACTCTGGCTTCCAAACTTTTGTCCCTGCTGTAAGTTTTCAAGTCCCCCTAGGGGTCGCCAAGAATTTGGCTTTTTGTTTTTGTCAACTCTTTATTGTCCCTCATGGGTAGTGCCTGAAAAGTGCCCAAATGGTGGGTGTAGAACACAACGTACAAGGTAGCATGTGTTGGAGGAAACATCTTAATGTCTCAAATTATTTTCCTGCTGCATATGCATCGGGAAAGATCTGAAAAGATGCAAACTGAGATGTCATCATTTATGATCCCTGGATGATGAGAGTACATTAATGTAGTAGTTATGATGGAAGTTACAGAAAACCCAACTAACAGTGGCTTAAAATAACAAGGGTTTATTCTTCTCACAAGATAAGAATTCTGGAGGTGGGCAGCTGCTGGCATTGGCTCAGCAGCCCCACACTGTCAGGGTCAGCATCTGTCCTGTTCCCTCAGCCTTCCTCCATGGTCTCAAGATGGTTGCAACACCACACGTTACATCCCACATTCAAAAGGGAGAAGGGATGGCACGAGCTCCATCTATTCCTCTGAGCCAGAAAAGCCAAAGCCTTACACTTTCATCTCATTGGCCAGAAATGGGTCACATGGCCACCCCAGCTGCAAGGGAAGCTGGGAATACCCCAGGGACTGGATGGCATAGGTTTAGCCAGCCGATGGTGCCTACCACAAGGGATAGCTACAGTCTTTTTTCTTCTTGCTTCTCTGTGTCTCCTAATTTTTCCACTATTGACAAATATTACATTTATAATAAGTGCAATATTTATTTATTTATTATTTTTTTTTAAAAGAATGAGAATTTTTTTAATTTTAATTTTATTTTTGGCTGTGCTGGGTCTTCGTTGCTGCACGTGAGCTTTCTCTAGTTGCGGCGAACTGGGGCTCCTCTTCGTTGCAGTGCACAGGCTTCTCATTGCGGTGGCTTCTTGTCGCAGAGCACGGGCTCTAGGCGAGCAGGCTCAGGAGTTGTGGCGCATGGGCTTAGTTGCTCCACGGCATGTGGGATCTTCCCGGACCAGGTATCGAACCGAACCCATGTCTCCTGCATTGGCAGGCGGATTCTTAACCACTGCGCCACCAGGGAAGTCCCAATAAGTGCAATATTTAATTAAACAAATAGCGCTTAGAAACTAAATACATTGCCTCATTTGATCCTCCCAACACCTTGCCCTGGATAATCTTACCCTTGTTTCAGGAAAAAGTGAAGATCAGAAGTAAAATGACTTCCAAGGACACACAGCAGATGATTGATAACACTGAAGAAAGAAAGCAGGTATCCAGACTCCAAATCCTCTGGTTTTTCTCTACACCAACTTGCTGCTAAAGATCAGGAAGCTTATAAATGAAACTTCACAGTTACAGTTATGCTGAGAGAGAGGCGAGTGGAGATTAGCGAAGCACAGCACAAAAGGCCTATTCCCCACGTCTCAAGCAACGTCCCGTCAGGCCCCTCCTGACCGTCCGAGCCTCTTCACCTCCTCCTGCCTCCTCTGTCCTCAGCCCTCCTTCCTCACACTCCCCGCCCAGCCTTTCCCACCTGCCACCCCCAGCAGAGTGTCACCCCGTGGAAGTGTGCCAGCTGTGCCTTCAGCTACTCCTGAGTCTGAGTCCCCGTTCCACCAATTAACTACCCAACTTGAGCAAGTTGCTTAACTCTCTGGGTCCCCAATTCTTCATCTGCTAAATGAAATAGTATTCCTTGTCTCATAGGACTAATTTGTTAATTCTACATAACAGCATAAGTGAAAGCTTCTTGGGTGGTATCAGACGCTTAGTACATGCTCAATTAATGCCAATATTAGTCATTGTCATAATATGGAAGCTCAACAACGTTTGAAATCTCAGCCTATAATCCTGCATTATTATGAACTAGAGCAAGCATACGCCAGAGCAGAAGGTCATCAACTCTGCTGTCAACAGAGCAGTCACCTGTACGTGTCACTTAGGATTAAAGCAAGTGGATTTAGGAGCCGACTTTGAGGACCCACTCAGTTTGCTGAGTGGAGGAGTTCTTAGTAGCACATCGTCTTGAGCAGAGATGGTTGAAATCGTGGCTCTCACACTTATCAGCTGTGACCTGGGTCAAGTGACCTATAGTCTCTGTGCCACAGTTTGCTCATTTAGAAAGTGGGGATAATAATAGTATTTACCTTTCAGGGTTGCTGTGAGGGTTCAAGGAGTTAAAATATGTAAAGCTTCTAGAAGAGTGCCTGACATATCAGATCAAATGTGTTACATAACTCTACTATTAATGCTATTATTATATCATATTGAACACCTGCTATGAGCCCAAGGTCATGAGCTAGTAATAAGTGAAGACAGGATTTAGCCTCAGCACTGTCTGAGCCTGAATCAGCACTTCTAACCCCTAACCAGCCCTCATCCATCATCTCTAATTTCCTCCCCTCCCCCATTGCTTCCTCTTCCCTTCACAATCCAACCCTTCCCTTGCGTTCCTAGGATACAGGTCCTTGTCTTCTCTTTATCCATTCTTGCCACCTTTTACCTCTACTTCTCCTTCTCCACCTCTTTCCCCCTGTGACAAGCCTGGAGCTGAGGACAGACTATAACACCAGCTATATTAGAGACCCAACTCCACTGGCTTAAACACATTTTTATTTTCTCTTCTCTTTCTCTTACATAAAAGAAGTCTGGAAATGGGTAGTTCAGGGCAGTTGTGATAGCTCAGTCATCAAGCCGTGTTGCTTATCTAATGGCTTCCATCATCAAAATCACCTCATGGTGACAAGAGTGATGCTGCATTTCTAGCCATCACATCTATAGTCCAAGTAGTAGGAAGGGATAAGATTATAAGAGGTACCCTTGTTGCCTCAGCACAGTCAACATCCTGGGAAGAGCTTTCCTTGAAGTCCCACTTAAGTACTGTCATCTGGCCATTCTTATCTTCGGGGGAGACTGAGAAATAGTTTTTCATGTGGACACACTGTTACTCCCAACAGAGTCCTGTTATTAAGGAAAAGAAGGAAAATTGTAACTGGGTAAGTAGCTAGCTCTCACTGATATCCTATCTTCAGAAAGAAGAAAAGGAGACTGGATGTTGGGTAGGCAGTTAACCATCTCTACTGCTCCATCCTTAGAATTCCTTCCAAGGAGAGTACTGCACGTGGTTGGGAAGGATTCTCTGATGAACCACTTAGACACATGATAAGACACCTAAGAAGCATGGTCTAATAATTATGGGTCCCTAACTCATCTTTTAGGAAGGAGGTTCAGATTAATTCTGGCCTTTGTTCTGCTGAATGGAGATGTGAGTTTGAATCGAGAGCTGTTTTGCTTGGACAACAGAGAGACTAAATACTGCCAAGAGGACTCATTTGTTTTCATTCTTAACACGCAACAACATTCAGCCTCTTCTTTAAATACCCTTTTAGCAAATGTTTGAAGAATAATGGTTTGAAGGGATACCAAATTATTAGCCTGCCTGGGATAGACATTACTTGTGCTCACCAGGTTCTGGTTTTCCTTTTACTCTTTCTGAGTGCACAGGGAGACTACACTCTTGCAACTATACAGGGCCATGTGGCTAGTTCTGGCTGGCAGGCTTCAGCAGAGGTGACATATGTCACTTCCAGGGCTAAGCACCCAAGAGCTGATGTGAGTTCTCTTTGCTTCTCTCCGCCCACACCCTGGTCAGTGCAGAGGTCTTGGGTTGAGATGGTGGAGCCACAGAACTGAAGCAGCCTAGGTCACGTGGAGGACGCTGCCCTAGGGGTGGGAGGGGGGTGCCAGTGAACTTTGACCAATCAAGAAACAAATTTTTCATAATAGCTGAAAAGTGTAACTGTTTCTTTCTCTGTAAAATGTAGACACTCATTCAGAGTGTGCACAGAACAGCTAGTATTGTGTCACATAATAACTACCCTTGATGTATGACAATAATAAAAAGAGCTTTATTTTCTCACTTAATCTTGACGATAATCCCTTGAGGATTAGAACTCAGTGTTTCCCTTGGGACTTCCCTGGTGGTCCAGTGGTTAACAGTCTGCCTTCCAATGCAGGGGACACAGTTCGATCCCTGGTTGGGGAACTAAGATCCCACATGCTGCGGAGCAACTAAGCCCGCATGCCTCAACTAGAGTGATGCTCGCATGCCATGATGAAGAGCCTGTGCGCCACAATTAAGACCCGACGCAGCCAAAAAAAAACAAAACCAAAAACAAACAAAAAAAACCCTCAGTGTTTCCCAAACATGCCTGGTTATAAGAATCACCAGGAGGGAACATGGTATAATTATAGATTCGCAAACCCTTGCCCTGGACATTCCGATCCAGTGGGACTGAGGTAAGGCCTAATGATTCTGCATTTTCATCAGGTGTTCCGAGGACTCTTGTGAGCAGGTAAGTTCGAGAAACACAGTGGGTGTTACTATTACTTTACTGATAAGAAAAGCGAGTTTTGGATCAGTGCATCTCCTGAGCATTTTAATGAGCAGGAGAATCACCCGGGGATTCTGATTCAGTAGTCCTGGGTTGGGGCCTGGGGTCCAGGAGTGCTAGCAATTTCCCAGGGGATGTCCGCACCGCAGCCTGAGGACCACACTGAGCGGAAGGGCGAGCCTGGAGGGTGAGGTCACTGGTCCTCAGGCAGCTGCTCTTTGGTGGCAACTAAAAATGCTGATGCCCGAATCCTGCCCCCATAGATTCTGATGTAATTAGTAGGGGTGTGGCCTGGACACTGGAATTTTTAAAACCTCCCCAGATGATTCTACTCTACAGCAAAGTTGGAGAACCACCAGTTTAGGTAAGTCACATAGTTTGAGTTCACAGAGCTAATAAATGGCCAAGCCATTTTTTTTCTTTTTTTGAAATTGAAGTATTGTTGATTTACAATGTTGTGTTAATTTCTGCTATACAGCAAAGTGATTCAGTTATACATATATGCATTCTTTTTAATATTCTTTTCCATTATGGTTTATCACAGGATATTGAATATAGTTCCCTGTGCTCTACAGCAGGACCTTGTTGTTTATCCATCCTATATATACTAGTTTGTATCTGCTAATCCCATCCTATATATGCTAGTTTGTAACCCAGTCCTTCCGTCCCCCACCCCCCTCCCCCTTGGCAACCACAGATCTGTTCTCTACGTCTATGAGTCTGTTTCTGTTTCATAGATAAGTTCATTTGTGTCCTATTTTAGATTCCACATATAAGTGATGTCATATGATATCCATCCATGTTGCTGCAAATGCAAGCTAAGTATCTTGTGAGAAGAATATACAAAATGGTAACTGATATTATTACTAATATTATTATGATGGGGGGGACCCTAGAAATATGGCACAAAAAGGTAGCAGAAGGCTGGGGTCAGAATCTGTAATTGGTCAGCACCAAGTGGGCCAGGCCAGCGGTGCGAGCAGCCTACAGTCTAGGCACAAGCTCCCTGCCTTGACTCTCCCAGCTGCGGGTAGACAAACGTGGGCGTGGGCCACCCCCTCTCTTGCTGGCAACCCTCCACATGGCATGAGCAGCTGCTGAGGCCTGAGCTCACCTCACACCCACACTGACAGCTTTTTGAAGATGGAGACAAAAGCCAGGCTGCCCTGGCCCCGAAATGAGAGTCACGATCTGTCAGCCTTGAGAAAAGGGCAGCAGCCCCTAACTCAATTTCTTACCAATTACCCCAGCAAAACGTCTCCAGGGGACAGATGTCCATGGCCTGATTAACTAGAACGCCAGCCCACTGGAGACAGACAAATCTTCCAACCACAAAATTTATTTGGAAGACTCAAATAGAGAAGGGATGTCAAAAGAGACTGACTGTAATTTCAGAAGCCATGAGTGGTACCACTTGACATGAATAATAACAAACAAAAGCTATCATTTATCAAGGGCCCTCCGTGCACCAGACTCTAGGCTAGGTACTCTCCACGCATTATCTCATTTAATCCTCACCACCGCGCTATCAAATAGGCACTCTTGGACCCTCTGAATAGGGAAGGAGATTCAAGTTCACAAGCCCCAAGTTCACACAGCTAGTAAGTGACAGAGCTGTGGTCTGAAGGTTTAAACCACACCCTAGCTCTTACCCACTTTATATTTTCCTTCTGTGTAGCTGGACCTCATAGATCACTGTCTACTTTGGCCTTTAAACAAAGAAAGAAATATTCTTTCTCTGACTCTGCATGGTAATAATTATTCACCTCCACTAAGCCGTGGAGGCATGGCGCCCAGCTGTTCCGCGTACCCATATCCATCTCTCCAAGTGCCTGCTCTCCAGCGAGGAAAGGGACTGGCTCTGCGATCCTGCAGGGCCCCAAAGGAGGGATGAATATACTCGTCTTTGCAGGGCGTCAGTAACAGAGCGAGTGAGGTTGTTCTGAGTCCTTGTCTTTAGTTTTTCATCAGAGCTTTCTGCTGTTTTAATTTGCCCCAGGGATCTGGAAAGACAAGCCCTCTGTTCTAAAGGCTTCATGCAGAAACAACTACAGGTGTGGTCATTTAATTTGCTGTCTTTAAAAAAAAAAACAAAGGATCCGGTGACATTTTGAACCAGCTGGCAGATTTTTGTTCTAAAGAGCAGGATCGTTGCTTGTTCTTATTTTATGCTCCCCACCGCAGGGCATACCATGGTTCTCTGTCCTCTACCAAGGTGATTCCGGGATACAGCATTATCTAACCCCCATCTGATCTCTGAAGCCTGAAAACCCTTTCACGGGGGACAAAAGCTTTCCTTCCATTAGAGACCAGGCTTACAGGCAGATGGCCAGGAGAAAGGCAAGGTGAGGGCTTTCCAGCCTATCTGCAAGCAAAGACCCAGAATCACCAGGAATCAGGCCCTTTGGCAACTCACAACCAGGAATGCCTTGGGAGGGCAACTGTAAGCAAAAAGCTGGGAGCAGTCTTCAATCATAGGCTTTTAGCTAGCTGACAAATTAGTGAACAAAGAATCTGAATTCTTTTTTTCTTTTTCTTCTTTTTTTTTAACTTGCAGGCTAATGAGGAAACGTCTTCCTTCAAAATTCAGAGCTAGCTAACAAGCTAGGGAATAAATGGACTCCATGGTGGATTTCAAGCTCTTTTGTTGGCTCGGATTCAACTTGGTTTGGAAACTATTTAGCTAGCAAGCATGCAAGCAAATAATTTGAGGGACCATCTTGATTTTTTATCATTTTGGCTACAAAACTCAAACACAGATCCTTCACCAGTTCTTTCCCTAGCTATCAGCAGGCTTGGGTTCCACTATCATTATTATTGGAATAAGGTACCCAGTATTGATAGTGTACTTACCATTTGCCAGAGACGGTTTTGAAGGTCTTATATAGGTCTTTTTTTTTTTTTTTTTTTTTTTTGGAGAGAGGGTGGAGTAGTATTTTACTTATATAGGTCTTATAGGTCTTTATAGGTCTTAACTGATTTGCCTCTTTTCATTCCAATTTACATGTGAAGAAACTGAGACACAGACATTAGTATCTTCTCCAAGGACACAGACAATAAGAGGCCAACCAGTCTGATTTCTGAGCCCACACTCTTTAATATTTTAAATTGTGAACATTTTATAGAAGGATAACAGAGATCAACAAACAGAATATGATCATACCCAAGTGACTTCCTGATCAGTTCCAATCCCTTCCTGCCACCCCAAGGTAACTACTATCTGATTTAATGCCATGAATCACTTTGCCTGTTTTGAACTTTATATAAATCTAAGTATACAATATGTAACTTTTCGTGTTTATCTTCTTTCATTCTTCATAGTTGTGAAATTCACAATTGCCTCTCTATCCCATTCTGTCACTCTGTCTGTCCTTGGGCCAATACCACACTGTCCTAATTACTATAGTTTTTTGTTGCATCTTCACATCTGATAGTAACAAAAAGCTATAATAATTAAGACAGCTTTATTCTTCAAAATTGTTTTGGCTATTCTTAGCTCTTTGCCAGGCTTGTCAATCTCCACCAAAATACTTGTTGGTGTTTTGTTTGTTTGTCGTTGGGATTGCATTAAAATTATGAATAAATGTGGTGACAATTGTCATCTTCACAATAGTCTTTTGAATGAAATATCCCTTCATTTTTTTAAGATGTTCTTTTTCTCAATAATGTTTTGTAGGGTTTAAGGTATTACACATCTTTCATTCAATTTATTCCTAGGTATTTGATGTCTTTTATGCCATTATATATAGATTTAAAATTTTTTCCTTTTTGATTTGTTTGTTGCTAGCATTTAGAAATAAAATGATTTTTGTACATTGACCTTGTATCCAGTGACCTTGCTAAATTCACTTGTTAATTTAATCATTTTGTGTAGATTCTTTAGAATTTTTCACATACACAATTATATCTACAAATGATCACATTTTTGCTGCTTCCTTTCCAATAACTATGGCTCTTATTAATCTTTCTTCCATCAGAGCTCATTACCTAAGTACTATGCTAGAACCCAAATCGCCATGCAGAACAACAGAGCTCTCTGTCGAACCTGCTTTCCTCTCAAGTTAAACATTCCTGGGAACCCACAGCAGGTATTCTTTTCTTGTGTTCACTTATCAAGTTAGGAATGCTTTCTGCCCCAAGGACAGAAAACCTGACCTTTGTGGCATAAGCAAATAGGAGAGTGTTTTGTTTTCCTTTGTTTTGCCTCAACCATTTATGGAGATTCTAAATAAATGGCTGCTGCAGCTCCAGCCATCCAATCACATTCCTGGCAGGAAGTAAAAGGAAAGGGTCCAGGGCACCTCGTGTTTATGTCCTGAATACTTTCTCAGAAGTATCCAGAGCAGATTGCCCCTTAGGGTGCATTGACCAGAACTAGGGCACATGGTCATTGCTTAACTTCAAGGGAACCTGGGAAAGTGGGGTATGGCCTTATTAGAAATCCATCATCTAGGCCAGATTCATTGCCTCTTTGAACAAGATGTTAATTCAGCTGGCAAAGAGGAAATGGTTTTGGATAGACAACTAGCCGCGTCCACTAAAACTTGAATAGACTCATCTCCACCTTAACAGGCTTCCACCTGCCCTCTCTCCCTATCTCCCCTCTTCTGCACGACACCATCTCCTCCCACATCTGAAGCCTCCAGGTGGTCAAGCTGCCCTGTGTGTAGCAGCCAAGTGGAGTGAATGCTTCTCACCTCCTTTCCTGCTACCCTCTGTTTGAATTGTCACAGAGCAGTGCTGATCACGCTCAAAACGTTATAGAATTGTTAGTAAAACAGATTACTTACAATCCTCTCCTTTGCAAGGACCTCGACACAGGTGTCTGGGGCTGAGCCAAAGCCAAGTGGGAACCACCATGCGTGCACATGGCCCCATCTGAAGGTCGGAATTTGCTGGCCAGCCAAGCTCCTTATGCTAGGCGCCCTCTCCCCTTAGGATGAGCTCTTTCCCAGGAGGCACTGGCCTTCAAATGAGCCAGGATTCTGATCTGAATCCCCACTCAGGCTTGAGCTGGAACCCGGGCTACTCACATAAGTAAGCTAAAAACTAGGAAACCCTTTTGGCTTTGGAGCACTTTTTTTTTTTTTTTTTTTCCCGTACGCGGGCCTCTCACTGTTGTGGCCTCTCCCGTTGCGGAGCACAGGCTCCGGATGCGCAGGCCCAGCGGCCATGGCTCACGGGCCCAGCCGCTCCGCGGCATATGGGATCCTCCCAGACCGGGGCACGAACCCGTATCCCCTGCATCGGCAGGCGGACTCTCAACCACTGCGCCACCAGGGAGGCCCTGGAGCACTTTTGAACATGGATGACAAAGCAGTTTTGAATTTTTTTTAGAAAGCTGGCAAGTCAAAAAACCTGGGTCTGGACCCAATCCTGGTAGTAATTGGCAAATTAGTCTCAGGCAATTCCAAGCCCCTCTCTGGGCCTCAGTACCCCCCTGAAAACATAAGAGAGCTAGCTGGACCAAGTGGCCTCTCACATTCGACCCAGCTTAGCTCTTCAGAGCCCACCTGATGAGAATGTGCTAGGGCAGCAGTCCCCAACTGGTCCCTGGTGCCGGTCCCTGGCACCAGGGACCAGTTTCGTGGAAGACAATTTTTCCACGGGGTAGGGGGGAAGGTTCGGGTGGTAATACGAGAAATGGGGAGGGATGGGGAGTGGCAGATGAAGCTTTGCTCACTGGCCCGCCACTTACTTCCTGCTGAGCGGCCAGGTTCCTAAGAAGCCGTGGACTGTTACCAGTCCGCAGCCTGAGGGTTAGGGACCCCTGTGCTAGGGGAATGCCCCGTGAGCCCTCAGTATTTGTCCCTCAGTGTTTGTCAGCTTAGACCATGAGTACCCTAAGAGGATTTCAATACCATCCCACGTTAAAGATGTGGAAACTGTGCGGCTCAAAGGTGAGGAAAACTGTCAAGATGGCACAGTTAGTAAGCAGTGATCAGGGTTTGAACCCAGATCTATCTGACTCCCTTCCAGGCTCTGGATCACAACAGGTGGCCTCTACAATACTGGTCCCACACCCCCTGAGAATGGAACCTCTGGAGCCACTGTGCAAAGCCTTGGCTGCAGGGAAGATTCTCTTGCTTCTGGGTGAGTTGAAAGAGCTCCCAGGTGAGGGGCAGGGCTGTCATCTGCCCAGCAATCCTTCCTGTGCATCAGCTGCCTACATGATTACAATTCTCTGCTAAGCCTTCGGCTTTTCTCTGCTTTCCCCTACCATAGGCTTCTTATTTCATGCTTTCCATATAAATGATTTCCTGGGAACTGTCATTCCCTACAGTGCTCAGCTGCTACAGAAATCAGATTGCCCAAATCTACAGTTAGGTTGAACAGAGGAGGTAAACGTACCCTTAGCTCTAAGGATGCAGGACTGAGCCCGTAGGCAGCCTCCGCACGTGCACCATGTCATTCGCCCTCCATACATGCATCCCTGGACCAGCCACGCAGGCGGGCTGCAAAGACCCTCGTGTGTGTGCATGCTCTTCCCAGCGTCTCCACGGGAGCCCGTATGCACTCCAACAATTCCACCTTGAAAACTTTTTGTGAGAACTTATGTCGTATTTGTTGAGCTGCCTCAGTTTTCCCAAAAGCAATCAACCTTTGGGAGGACAAAAGGCAAAAAAGCAAATGGGAGTATTTGGTTTCTGGATCATTCTCTGAGGCAAAGGCAGCCAAGACCGCAAACTTCTGAACTCTCCACCAGCTGCTTACCGCTACAGGTTCCTGAGGGACGGCTGTGGAAATCACAGCAGTACCCACTCCTCATTACCTTCTTGCCTCCTCTTCTAATAAGCGTGGAACAGAAAGGACCCCTCTTCCCCCTTTTTTCCTGAAGCTCTCAGCAAGTGCTTCTCAAAGTCTCCTTGGTGAAGGACCACTTCTTCCTCCAATCTGTCATGGACAGATAATTTTATAAAATACAACAAAAGTGAACTACTAGAAAAAAAAGTAAGGAAAAAACATGCAAATAAAAGTCTAAATGTTTTATTATTAGATTCAATAAATTCAATAGATTTGATAAAATTACCCTGCCAAATTTTTTTTGAACACTTACTCTCAATTTCAGTTCTTACCTTGTTGCAGACCAGTTTCAGACAGCCCACAGATCAGCCCTGGTCCGTGGTCTGTGATTGAATAGCACTTGTCAGACCACTGAGGGGCAAATAGCTGGCATAAGTGCCCTCAGTCTCCTATCCCACAACTACAGCAGACACTGCTAACTGACCACAACATTCGTTCTTGAATGCAATCCCAGACTCCTTCTCTTTCACCTACTCCCCAAATCAGACTGAATGTGCAAAAGGAAAACTATTTGCTAACCCTGGTTCTCTTTTTCCCGCCCCACGCTCTGATCCTGGATCTTCTGACTCTGGGCAGAGCTGCTGTCCTGAGTCATCCACTCCACCCCTCTTTGCCACTCTCTCCAACATGGACAGGTATTCCAAGGGGCCAGAGCTTGCCTGCAGAGGAGACAGCCCAGCCCTGGACTCACTGGAAAGAAGAGAGAGAAGTGCAATCCTGAAATTTCAAGGAAAGAAAAATCTAAGGATGTTTTCCCCACAACCAGTGCTTTTAATGATCTCTTTACACCCCGCTAGCAGTATGTACTAATCACAGGCTTTGAATCTAGAGATGCCATCTGTGGAGCACCTGCAATGGATCAGACCTTATTTTAGGTGGTTATTTTTGCTGTCTCAATTCGAAACACCCGTATGAAATAGCCATTATTTTATCCCCATGTTAACAGAGGATGAAACTCAGAGAGAGAGAGTGACTGCGCAAAGTCACGGAGCTGTGAGTGATAGAGCTTGGAGACAAAGGAGGTCTGTCTCACTCCAAGGTCTGTTTTAATTCACTTTATCTTCTCATCTCCATCCAGACCCAGTTTCGGAGTCGGGGAAGACGAGCTTGTGCTCCCTCTAGAGGTGACACTATGCAATCCACCGTCTTCTCCAGAAGCTACCACCAGGCAGGAGAGGCAGCACTTCCCCTCCCCACCCCTAGGCGGCAGTGGAGGGCAGACCAAGGCGCAGCCCCAAACCCAGCGTTTTATCTTAAAGACCATATATGAACGTGTATTGAGGAACTGCAGTGTCCACTCTCACAGTCCATGGGTGTTGCTAAGGCAGTTAATTGGACATTGTTCATTTGCTTCTCTGTGTCCTGGAATCTTGACATTTTAAGGTGGAAGGCTACAGAATGTCCACCCAAAAAAAAACTGATGGAGTGAGTCAGTATGTAAAATAGGTAGCCAGTGGGAGATCATCTCGGTGCTTTGTGACCACCTAGAGGGGTGGGATAGGGAGGGTGGGAGGGAGACGCAAGAGGGAGGAGATATGGGGATATATGTATCCGTATAGCTGATTCACTTTATTATACAGCAGAAATTAACACACCATTGTAAAGCAATTATACTCCAATAAAGATGTTTAAAAAAAAAAAAAAAAAAAAGCGGGCTTTCCTGGTGGCGCAGTGGTTGAGAGTCCGCCTGCCAATGCAGGGGACACGGGTTCGTTCCCCGGTCCAGGAGATCCCACATGCCGTGGAGCGGCTGGGCCCGTGGTCCATGGCTGCTGGGCCTGCGCGTCTGGAGCCTGTGCTCTGCAGCGGGAGAGGCCACGGCAGTGAGAGGCCCGCGTACCGCAAAAAAAAAAAAAAAAAAAGCATCGGCTGGAGAATTCACCCATCTGGCCTCCTAGACAACTGCAGGAATAAATAAAACCAAATAAGAAAATGGGGATAACAACTGCTATTATTTATTGAGCTCCATATGCTGAGCTCCGTGATAAGCATATATTTATTCCAAAATACATATATTCCAAAACTTCAAACAACATTCCTTTGCCATTTCTTCATGAAGGGAAAATTTTCATACTTTGGGAGAGTGATTTTTTCACCAGACCCTAAAGTCATTTGATATAGATGCAGTTGAATTAGGTGGGTGATGGAACCAAATAACGGCTTTTTTTGGATCCAAAATGAAATGATGACTATATAGTAATATAATCAATTTCCTGTGGGTCTCAGGACCTAGCTCTTAAGACTGCTAGAGACGGGGCTCTGGGAGATTTTGAGTAGTGGCAACCTTCCAAAAAAATATTTGTAGTCAGGTGACTTCTTTTTCCCTTTTCAAAAAAAGTAATGTTTATTTGTTTCCTGAATTGCAAAGGCCATTTATCTTTACTGTAGAAAGTAGAAAATAGAAAAGATTAAAAACAAAAATTATTTGTAATGTCCTGTTATTGTTTAGTTGTTTCCAATTTTGTTGCTATTAAAATTATGATGCAATAAATTCTCCTATTCATCTACTTTTTGCACATCTCTATTTCCTTCATACAGATTTTTAGACGTAGAACCTCTGGATCAAAGAGTATGTATATTTTTAAAACTTTCAAAATTCATTGCCAAGTTGGTAAGTGAAAATATTATCTTATTTTAAGATGAATGTTTTAATTATTAGTAAGATGGAATTTTTAATAGGTTTATTTGTATTTGTTCTTTTATGTGTTGCTCATTTATAACTTTAGCTTATTTTCATATTGAAGTATTTAGCTTGTCCTTTTTTCTTTTTTGTAAGGAATGCTTATCCAGTCAGGAGGCAACCCTTTGTGTCTCTTGTTGCTTTCCCTAATTTGTCACTTGCTTTTCAATCTTTAATGATTTTTCAGCATCATGGTTTTTACTTTCATGTAGTCAAATACATATTGATAGATCTTTTTCTATGTGTTATCTGTCTTTGCTAGTATACTTTAAAAGTCTTTTCCTAAATGGAGGTAAATATTCATTAAGGAGATTGCTTTGCAGGGAACAATATGGTTTTGGATGTATAAACACCAGTATATTGTTTTTAAAGTCTTGGTGCTTTATAGTCAATTCTTAAAGTATTCATTCAATCATGTTTCTCAACCAACATCAGATGAATACCTCTATTTTCCAGGCTCTATGCCTATAGTTGGGTCATATATTTTCACAGATCATGAAAATATATTCATGGATCACCTGACCTCACTCTACTTTGGCTGAAGCCAAACTTGGCAACCCATGAGGCACAGGAAGGAAAAAAGCAGGGTCGCTCTCCTCAGTCTCCTGTCCTTGACCTCGTATGTCCCTTAGATTCAGCGCTTCTTGGAGTTCTAGTTTAGGTCTTCTTTTCCTCTCACTCCTTACAAGGTCCCTGGATGATCACCTCCAATGACTGTGGGGTGACCCTCCTGAACATCAGGATATGTTACCTTCATCAACACCCGTGTGTCCCACAGGCACCTCAAACTCAACTCATCATCTTACCCACGATGCTCACTCGCCTGTTCAGCTCAGTAATGGCCCCACTGTCTACTCAAAGTTCAAGCCAGCAACCTGGGCTCACCCTTCATTCCTAGCCTCTCTATTGCCTCTGTTTTCTAACCAATCACCAAATCCTGACAATTCTACCTCCTGTCATATTTCATCTCCACCCCCTTCTTTCCAAACCCATTACCATGACCTTATGCTGGGCCCTCTCATCTTGCACCTGCATGATGTCTCAGCCTCCTAACTAAACTCCATGCTTCTCGTCTGGTCCCCTTCCAACCTACCTTCCACATGGCAACCAGAATGATTATTCTAAAGGGCAGCTCCAACCACATGACGTCCCTCCTTCAATTGGTTCTCCCTGGCCTCAGGATAAAGTCCATGCTCCTTAGCTGGCCCTACAAAATCCCCTGTGATGTGGCCCCTGCCTGACCTCTCTAAACTCATCTACCATATTCCTTGCCCTCCGCCCTTCCTCATTCAGACTACATAAACTACTCACAGATCTCTGAATGTACCAAACTTTCTGTTGCCTCTAGCGCTCTTCACATGCTGTTCCCTCTGCTTGGACCTTTTCCTCCCGCATCTTCACCTGGCTAACTCCCATTTTTCCACAAGGCTCAGTTTAGTTATCACTTTCTCCAAGAAGCCTTATGTGAAATCCACCTCCATGTCCAATGACTTACATACACCTCCTCTCTGCTCCCACTGTCTCCCTCCCTACTTACCTTAAATACAGTACCACAATGGCCTGTTTACTGGTTTGCCTTCCTCTCTAGACTGTGGCGTAGCTGCATGGGTTCTACACTGCACAACTCACAAGAGACGATGATGTAGACAGCGGCCCCTGAAGTTATGCAGCATCTGGCAGTCCTACCTGTGACCCCTTGAGGAGGACTCTTTCTATTCACTCTCGTATAACACATGTGCTCGGAAAATAATTGTTGAATCGATGGATGGAAAGATGGATGATGAATGGGTTGATGGACGGATAGGTAGATACAGAGCTTCCTCCTTGGTCTCCATGTCTCCTGGCCAGTGGAAGTCCACATCTTTATCCTTGTCGTCTCCCATCTGTTCTGCTCACCTCTAGCTTCCAAGCAAAACCTTACTTATGGGGTTTAGTCCTTATATTGCTTAAAATCAAGACTCATTGCTCATTAGTTGCCACCCCAACTCCTAAGAGTCTCCTGAAGGTTTAGTCAGGAGTGACTAATGACCTAGGGTTATGTGGGGTTTTGTCTTTGACATTATGAAAAGTTAACTAGCCTGTCTGCTGTGTTTCCTAAGGCATAGAAGATTTAAAGAGAAAACAACTCAAATCCTCCTTCCTCCTCCACCCCTTTTCCCACTGTTTAAAGAGAAATTTCCTTTGGGAAATTACAGAGTTGTTTTTTTCCTGCATCCTAAGGAAGGAAAAAAAAACCTTTATGAGAATTATAACCAAGGGTTGTGCCTAGGAAACATTTGAAGATATACTGTGCAGATATGCCAACTGAAGTAAGCCAGACTCAAAGGGCCAAATATTATATAGTTCCATTTATATGACATTCTTGCAATGGCAAAACTGTAAGTTCAGAAAACAGATTAGTAGTTGCCAGGAGTTGAGGGGCTGGGGAATTTGGGGGTGGGGGGTATAGAACTGTTCCACATCTTGATTGTGTTGGTGATTATACAATTGTATACATTTGTCAAAACTTGCAGAACTGTACACCAGACAGGATGAATTTTACTGTAAGTAAATTATACTTTAAGTTTTAAAAATGAAAAAGGTTGTAACATCCAGAGACCATTAACAACCATGTAAATGTGAAGAATGCAGAAGGCAATGTATGGTAAATTCAGTTCTGTTCATTTCTATCCAGTTTCTACCTCTGGAAATCCACTGAGAGCATCATTTTTTCTCACCCTTTACTCCCCCCCTTTTCTCAAACAAAAGCAGACTTAGGTTTGAAACTCACTTTGCTACTTCCCAGTAGATGAATCCTGGACAAATCACTCAACCTCACTGAGTCTCGTTTGGGGGTTTCCTTATCTTTAGACGAGGAAAAATCGTATCCATCTTTGAGAGGGTTTCTGTGAGTGCAAAAAAAAGATGATGTAAATTCAGGCAGGTACAGTGTCCTGGGATAACCTGTAGGATAGGTAAAGTGCCATTGCATCCATCCATCCATCCATTCATTCATCCATCCAACCATCCTCTACTGATCACTTAGGGATTAAGGAGAAAAAGGACCAGTGAATTCACTTTGTTAAGGGTCTACTGGTACTGTAGACCAAACACTTTCATTTAAAATTTCTCATTTAATCCTCCCAATCTCATGATGAAACTCAGATTCAGAATATCAGGCTGCATCCTCAGGAAAAGGAGTCAAAAGGATGCAAATTTTTCTGAGTCCACCCACTCCTTCCCCAGCTGTCAGAAATTCTGTTTTTCAAATGCCATCTCCTTTGGCCCTCACAACAACCCTACAAGGCACACAATCTCATCCCATCTTATAGCTGTGGAAACTGAGGAGCTGCCCCTTGCCCAAGAACACATGAGGCTAGTGAGTGACTTTCTTCTACAGCTCCAGTCCAGCTCTTGTCACTGCTAACTGGTCCTGGTCATGTTGTCAAGCATGGCAGCCACCCTCTTTTGCCAGGAGAACACCTGGGCTGTGTGTGATGCAGTGCACGGTCAGGGCACATAGGAGGAGAGGCTATCACTGCCCTGAGGGGTGGGAGACACTTGGGAGTTAAAACCACCCTGACAGGTAAACAGTATTCATAGTATGTGAGCTTTTCCATTATTCAGGGTGTGACCCTGTACCTATTACTTCCACCTTTGGAATCCCCATGGCCTCCTCTGTTAAATGAGATTATATCATGCATACCTGTCAGAGTGTGATGGGAATTTAATGAGATACGTATGTGAAATCACCTGGCACGGAGATGGTCCATAGTAGATGCTCAGTAAAATGTAGCATTTCTCTCCCTTCCTTTTCACAGTCCCTGCCCTCCCAAAGCTCAATCCACCTGTAAGCAAGTAGTGATGATATTTATGGCTCGTTTATGTGCAATGGTGGAGGGGAACTCAAATCAGCAGCACCTGTTAATATGATTTGAATGGAATGGAATCATCTTAGCTCCTGCCCCCATTCAGGTCACAGGCTTGGAAGAAGAAATCTAAGGAGACAAGTTTATGGGGTTACAAGTGGATGTTGGGCATTCAGATCAAGGCCTCTACCCTCCATGTGAGAAGGATCAGGAGTATCTTTTCTTTTATATCTTTTCTGAACGTACAGTTTTGTCATTGCAAGAATGTCATATAAATGGAACTATAATATTTGGCCTTTTGAGTCTGGCTTATTTCATTTGGCGTATCTGCACAGTATATCTTCAAATGTTTCCTAGGCACAACCCTTGATTATAATTCTCATAAAGTTTTTTTTTCCTTCCTTAGGATGCAGGAAAAAAAACAACTCTAATTTTCCAAAGGAAATTTCTCTTTAAACAGTGGGAAAAGGGGAAGGAGGATTTGAGTTGTTTTCTCTTTAAATCTTCTATGCCTTAGGAAACACAGCAGACAGGCTAGTTAACTTTTCATAATGTCAAAGACAAAAACCCACATAACCCTAGATCATTAGTCACTCCTGACTAAACCTTCAGGAGACTCTTAGGAGTTGGGGTGGCAACTAATGAGCAATAAGTCTTGATTTTAAGCAATACAAGGACTAAACCCCATAAATAAGGTTTTTGCTTGGAAGCTAGACGTGAGCAGAGCAGATGGGAGACGACAAGGATAAAGATGTGGACTTTCACCTGGGAAGCCCCAGGGCTCCTGCTGGCAGGTGAGGGCCAGCATTCACACAGGTAGAAGCTGGATGGTGGGCAGACCCTAGCTCAGCGCCTCTCCATGGGGTCCTTTCAGGCCCACACCCACAGACTCCCCACCTCCTCATGCCCTGTCTGTCTCTCTCCTCCTCTCTAGCACAGAGAGTCATTCTGTAGTTCTGAGGACAAGAGGCCTTGGTCAAGAGGCCTTAAATTTTTCTCTCAAATGTGTTGAATATGCCCTGAGTTCTTTTCATCCTCTTGAAAGTCTAGGCTTTGGGGACTCAAAACCCAGGAGCTCAAAACATCTTTCCTCTGGCAGCGTATCCCCTCCCTGGGATAATCTGTCCCAGAATAACGTAACCCACCCCTCAAAGTGATTAGCAGTAAATGCATCTTCAGGAAATTTGTTGCAGGTACAAGTTCTGGGGCCTCACCCCTGACGTACAAGTGGGAATCTCGCGGGGGGAGGGTACTGCTCAGTAATCTGCTGGAACATCCCTCTAGGCTTTGCTGACACAAGATACAGTTTGAAAAGTACTGCTTAGCTGATGGCTCAGTGCCGAGGTGAAGTGGGTTGGGAAGGGGTCGAGGAGGAAATAAAAATACTAAGAAGAACCAAATCAGTTATTACTTTAAATATGTTCTCCTCTTATAATAATGGCTAATAATTGTATTTGTAACGACTAACGCACTTGACTGCTTACAGTGTACCTAGCTCTAAAGCTTGTTATTGGTCCAGGGGTGGGCATGTGACCCAGTCAGGCTGAAAGGAATAAGGAGGGTGGAGATAGTTTTGATCTGTCCCACCAGAGGTGGAGTGAGGAACCATGCTGGTTCAGTTGATACCAGCAACCATCTTGAAACCAAGAAGCCAAGCTAGAGGAGGCTAGAACCTAGAGGAGAAGAGAAAAATGGAACGAGAGCCCTGTTCTATACCTGAAGCCTACTTAACCCCTGAATTTATTTTAAGCTACTTTGTATCCAGACCTGTTATGTGTAGAGAAAGAAACCAAATGGATACACCTCTCAAAGCATAAGTGTGGGAGCAGAAATTGTTTGTTTGCTAATCTTGTGGCCATCCTCTTACCCCAAGGGTTCTACAGATAAAGAAATGGAGTTGCACTTAATAAATGCAGTTTGTGGGCCTCCCTGGTGGCGCAGTGGTTGAGAGTCCGCCTGCCGATGCAGGGGATACGGGTTCGTGCCCCGGTCTGGGAGGATCCCATATGCCGCGGAGCGGCTGGGCCCGTGAGCCATGGCCGCTGGGCCTGCGCATCCGGAGCCTGTGCTCCGCAACGGGGGAGGCCACAACAGTGAGAGGCCCGCATACCGCAAAAAAAAAAAAAAAAAAAAAAAATGCAGTTTGTGATAGAAGTTATTTCAAGTTTCCACAGGGTGTGGCTGTAGTACATTATAAATTTTAATTTTTACATTTTGTATTTTATAGTACATTTTAATTCTAATTTTTTTCGCTGTTATAAGACCCAGGGTCCAGCCAGTGCTTGGCACACACACACACTCATAAAATATGTGTTGAATGAATACATCACAAGAAACTCATAAAAATGGGTCCTTAGTGGTGAGAGGGTTGGGAAGTTATTTAACCATTGTAAACACAGAAACATAGTATGCTTTAGGTTAAATAAGACAGTGTACCTAAAATGCCTAGCACAGGATCTGGCACCTAGTAAATAAATGAAAACTGACATTAAGATTATTGGAATCAACTAAGCCAGTCCATCTTGAAGGTTCCTTTTTTTTTTTTTTTTCTTCTTTTTGCGGTATGCGGGCCTCTCACTGCTGTGGCCTCCCCCGCTGCGGAGCACAGGCTCCGGACGCGCAGGCCCAGCGGCCATGGCCCACGGGCCCAGCCGCTCCGCGGCATATGGGATCCTCCCAGACCGGGGCACGAACCCGTATCCCCTGCATCGGCAGGCGGACTCTCAACCACTGCGCCACCAGGGAGGCCCTTGAAGGTTCCTTTTAAATTTAATTATGTTGTTGTTCTAGGACATATAGTATAGTGACTAAGAATGTAGCCTTCATTCATAATTTTCTAAAACCAGAAACTAATCCAAATTCCATCAGCAGGGGAATGGATAAACAAATTGTGGTATAGCCATATAACAGGATACTACTCAGCAAGAAAAAGGAACAAAATATTCATAAATACACAACATGGATGAATCTCAAAAGTATTAATGTTAAATGAAAGAAGCAAGAGACAAAAAAGTACATTCCATGTGATTCTGTTTTTTAGCATTATGTAACATTCTCAAAAAGACAAAACTACAGAGACAGAAACCATGTCAGTCATTGCCAAGATCTGGGAATATGAGTAGGAAATTAACTAGAAAGAAGCATGGTGGAGCTTTTTGGAGTGATGGAAACATTCTATATATTATTTGCAGTGGTGGTTAAACAATCATATATTTATCAAAACAGTTCATATATTTATTGAACAGTACACCCCAAAAAAGTGACTTTTACTATAATTGCATCATACCTCAATAAACCTGGCTTTAAAAAAAAAAGTAACATGCAGACTGTTTGTATAGACTGAATTCACACAGACTTGGTTTCAAATCCTGTCTTCATCACTTTCTGTGTAACTTTAAAGATGTTTCCTTAATCTCTTGGGGCCTAAGTTCACCACCTAAATAATATCAGAGGAGATTTTGCTCTGGGTAAGATGGATTAGACACATTCTACCCTCTCTCACCCACTGAATACAGCTGTAAAACTTAGGCATGATGCTTGGCACAGATATTTGAGGTCTCTGAAAAGTAAATACTAGCAGTCAAATTAAGAAAGAAGACTAGAATTCGAAGTACCACTAAACTGAAATATAACTTTTTTTTTTTAACTCCAGTATCCCCCAGGCTGGTCTCAGTATAGCCTCAGCCTACAAGTGGACATCCACGTGGACAGAGAGAAGTCCTCTAGTTATGGTTCTGGGAGCAGGATAAGGGTGTCCTGGTGTTCAGAGAAAGTGACGGAAATCTCCTGGGGGTTTTACCTTCTTGTTTTTTTTTTCTTTTCTCAGCTCCAGTGTACTCATCCCCAAGCAATTGCACGGCAGTCGCAGTGATGTCATTGGCAAAAGGGACTCACAGGTGCCTAAAACTCTGAGAGGGGAAAATTCCTCTCTGATTATAGAAGTGGTCCCAAAGAGGTGGGGCAAACTTGTTTATTTTTCTCTTTCTTGATCCCAGATATGGGCAGTAGAACAGGATAAATAAATCCCCAGCTTTCTGTCTAAGGGCCAGAAAATATTTAAAGTGTTGAAAGAAAGAAACTACAAAAGAAAACTGAATAAACAGAGAGACTGACATACCATGTTAATGGATCAGAAGATCCAACATAATAAAGAAGTCAATTCTTCCCATATTGATCTATAGATTTAACATAATCCCAGTAAAAATCCCAGTGGGATTTTTGAAGAAAAAAAAAAAAGAGACAAGCTGATCCTAAAGTATAGGGAAAGGCAAAGGAACTAGACTACAAACCAATTTTGAAAAAGAAGAATAAAATTGAAGAAAACACACTATCCAACTTTATTTTTTTATTATTTTATTTATTTTATTTTATTTTTTTGGCCGTGCTGCACGGCATTCAGGATCTTAGTTCCCCGACCAGGGATCAAACCCATGCCCCCTGCAGTGAAAGCACCTCCAGTGAAGTTCCCAGTTTTAAAATATTGTAAATCTCCATTAATCAAGACAACTTTTTAGTGGTACTAGAGAAGGAACAGACATATAGATCAATGGAACAAAAAAGAGTGTCCAGAAATACACATAAAATATAACCAATTGATTTTTCACAAAAGTGCAAAGGCAACTCAGTGGAGAAATGACAGTCTTTTCAACAATCGGTTCTGGGTAAATTATATATCCATCTTTTTCAGATTCTTTTCCATTATAGGTTATTAAAAGATATTGAATATAGTTCCCTGCACTATACAGTAGGTTCTCGTTGTTTTTCTATCTTATATATAGCAGTGTGTATCTTTTAATCCCAAATTCCTAATTTATCCCTCCCCCTTTCCCCTTTGGTAACCATTAAGTTTGTTTTCTATGTCAGTGAGTCTATTTCTGTTTTGTAAATAAGTTCATTTGTATCATTTTTTTAAGATTCCACATATAAGCGATATCATATAGTATTTGTGTTTCTCTTTCTGACTTATTTCACTCAGTATGATAATCTCTAGGTCCATCCATGTTGCTGCACATGGCATTATTTCATTCTTTTTTATGGCTGAGTAGTATTCCATTGTATATATATACCATATCTTCTTTATCCATTCATCTATCAATGGACATTTAGGTTGCTGCCATGTCTTGACTACACAGTGAATATTAATAATTAATGCTCTGAGAAATCCCACAGCAAAGAAATCTATTTACCTCTACTTAATCGGATTTCCAAACTTAGGTGACTATGGAGTTTTTTTTCAAATAACTCCAAATAATAATTCAATGAAACCCACTTTGACACATGCTGCTCTACATCAAATCCAGATTGCAGACTTTGGTGGCTAGAGATAGACTAGGTATATAGTAATGAATTCTTTCTTCTCTAACTGGGTTCTTTGCCCATTCAATTTCTCCCAAAATTCAGGGCCAGTTTTACAAAGAGATAAAGTAGACAGTTGCTGACTTGCTTGAAATTCAGGGACAGTATATGATGATGATGATGATGATGATGATGATATGATAATAATAATGGCAAATGCATACACAGTAGTCACTACATGTCAAGTATTTTTCTAAGCACTTTATGTATGTTAACGAGTTTAGTCATTGTGACAACCCGGTGAAGTAAGCACTACTATTATCCCCATTTTATACATGTGAAAACTGAGGCACAGAGCTACTTGCCCAAGGTCACACAGATAATATGTGGCTGAACTAGGATTCAAACCAGGCAGTCTGGATCTAGGGTCCATACTCTTGACCACTGTATTATATTACCTCTCAGATGAGACACCTGTTCTTTTCCCTGAAATTCTACTATTATTCATTCATTTCTTTAGTACTGTAAGAGTGTGATCTTCCAGAACTTCATTGGAAAACACAGTGACAAGGAGCTTTCCCAGAAACCTTGAAGAGCTGTCTTACCACAGGTATGGTACAGACCATCTCTGTATTTTACTGTAATTGGTGTGTATACATGTCTATGACGTCCTCAATTGCAGAAATTTTGTTTCAGGCACTGTGCTAGGTACTAAAGGATAGAAATATGAATAAGATATGGCCCCTGACCTCGGAGAGTCCCCAAGCCTTTTATAACTGTTCTTGATGGACACATTTTGCATTTAAGACCAGGGCTGGAGAGCTATAAGCAGAGGGTTACATGTGGGCATGGAGGACAGAACAGTTACTTCTGACTAGAAGGGGGTGATATTTGAACTGAGGGTAAAGGAAGAGGAAGATTTCAATGGGAGAATGAATGAATGAATCCCTTGGGAATATAAATGGTTTGTGTTATTTTTATGGTACACGAGGAAAAGAATTAGATTTGGCACTGTATTGGGACTTCAAGCAAATGACTTCAATTTTTTACACTTCAATTTATCCATCTGTAAAATTGGACTAGTAACCACTAATTTCCCAGGATTTGTTTTAAGAATTAAATAAAACCATGTCTGGAAAAGTTCTTTGTGTGAAATGCTAAGTGCCATAAAGATATTAGGTACACTTATGCTTCTTAATTCCTCTTGTACATTGTCTCCTCAGAATCCAACACGACGGAGAACATTTTCTGAGAGCTTGCTCTGTGGCAGGCACTTTCTGGATTCTATTTCATTGGCTGTCCCAACGATGCTAAAAGGTAGGTATTATTTGCATGACCATTGTACAAATGAGGAAAAGAAGGCACAGAGATCTTCAGCTGTCTTGCTCAAGGTCACACAGCTATTAACTCCTGGGGCCCTGATTCAAACTCAGGTGGTCTCTCAGTGCCCCGATCAGAGACTAAAAATGTATTAAAGATGCTCTTAATCTGGTCCAGTTTTGACACATCCGTCAGCTGAGAATGGACAGATGTGGCAGGTGACCCACTTCTGATGAGACAGATCAAGACCTTTCTCCTTTACGTCCATTAGCAGGTCAACTGAAAATTTGGTTAATTGTAAGGATCACAGTACCTGAAGTTTCTTTTCCCAAACACTTTATGCCTTTTACTTAAACACTGATTAGAAGAAGAACTAAGGCATAAAAGTTTTAGAGATTTCACAGGGTTTTTTAGAAAATGGAATAGGTGAACATTCTCCTGGTGAAACCTAGCCTGACAAGGTCATTGTTAGGAGCACAAAGCCAACAGCAGGATAAATCAGAAAAATGAGATCCAACATGCAGTCAAGTGGCATTTATCTATATTTTAAAATGCCTCTCTAATGCTTTTATTTCATTGGTATGAGAGTTCCAATAGAACCCTAAAGTGATTTTATAGAACACTAGAGCTTTTAAATAGCTTCTAACTTAGCAAGCCACAGTAATTTAAAAGGAAGTGGATGAGCTGCTAGGAGCAGGGAGAATTCTGATGAAGAATACAAATGCTTTCTTGCTACATTGCTTCTGCCTCTTTCTGGGGAGAGGTGAAATGCACACAGGAACGTGATGGAACTTTCCAGTTGGTGCTTTTGCATTATCAGGAGGGAAAGTGTTTATGAAAACGAAAATTACTGATAATTACGTGTGAAAGCCTGCAAGGGAAAAGAACAGAGAAATGTTGCAGAATCTTTATTTATATCCAGGGCTGAACTCCACTGGTGGGAGTGGAAATTGGTACAATTTTTTCAAGGGGACTTGAGCGATGTCCTGACACTTTGACCCAGCAAGTCCCCTTCTAGGAATCTCCTTTTTAGCAATACTTGCATATATTCCAAAGCTCTATGTAAAAGGATGTTCACTGTAGCATTATTTGCATGTACAAAAAATGACAATAATCTATATCCATCAACATGAAAATGTTTAAACAAATGATGGCATATCCATATTTTAGAAAATTTTGCTAATAAATAGAATGAGATAGATCTATATATTCTGATATGGAAAGGTGTCCCTGATATTTTAAGTGAAAAAAAGCAAATTGCAAGAGTATCTATCATATGCTTCCATTTAAAAATGTTTTTAATGTTAATATATTCATAGAAAATTATGGTGAGGAATATGTACCAAAGATTACCAGTGGCGATCTCTGGGGGATGGTATCCATATTTTTGTAATGTTTACATTTTTATGAGTATGGATTACTTTTGCAAAGAGAGGGGGAAAAAAAGCTGAATTATTTCCTCAAGGGAAGAAAGAAAAAAAAGAAAAGAAATATGCCGGCAGAGATTTATTCACTATCTTTAGGTGAAAGGTTTCAGTGTAATTCCACAGTGAGTGCATCTCAGATTCTGGCCATCTGGGGAAGGGTAGTGTTTAGTCAGAATGAACGAAAATGCCTGTGTTCCCAGAAGGAGACTGAGCCGCACCATGTCTCCCTTCTACCGTTCTCTTCCTGGCCTTGTGGTGGCCATGGCAGCTGCTCCTCAACCTTGGTTGATGGAGTAAAACCAGCTGGTTTCCCATTCCCTTCCCTTGCCTCACAAGCTGCTCACTTTAGGAGGCTCTGAAACAAGGTGGTAAAGAGCTCGGCCTTTGGAGCTCAGGAGCCGTGGGTTCAAATCCTGACTTCGCCACACTCCTAACTGTGGGATTGGGGAAATCTGCTTCTCCTCTTAGGTGGTCTGTATCCTCTTGTGAAAAATGATAGTCTAAGAGAACGTGCCTCAGAGGTCTTTGGAATGAAGAGAATGGATAAGTATAGAGAATGCTTGGAATAGAAAATAAACAATTGTCACCTATTATTATTGTCCTATCGATCGATCCTTCCTTGGTAGAATCTCCCGTCTGTCTTCTGCTTGATAATCTCCTACCCATCCTTTAAGGCCTGGCTCAAATGCCATCACTGCAAAATCTCCTCTGGTCTCTCCCTGCACATCTAGAACTGATTGACGCTCCCTCATCATAGGTACTGCAGGGCACTGGGTACCCAGCTTCACCACCGCATGTTATATTCTGGGTTTGCTTGTCTGTCTCCTCCATAGACCCTGAGTGCCTGCAAAGCATCATTCCTAGTCATCTTGACTTACCTCAGAGTTTGAATTCCAATAATCATTTTTCAAATTGAATTAATCCCATCCCTGCCTCTATCACCCCAGGCCAGGCAACTTAATTCACAATGAAACTATGGTAACAGCTTCCTAACTGGTCTCCCTGCCTCTCTTTCCCCACTCTGATCCAGGCTAACATTTGAGCCTGACAGGTCCCTGCTCAAAACCCTTCAAGGACCGAGTGGAATTGTAGGACATGGAGCCAGATTCTTCATTCCAGTTTTGCCACAGGCTGATGTGATCCCAAGCGCATTGCTTTCTCTAACGCTTAGCTGCTTCATCTGTAAAATGAAGGCAATCACATCCTCCCACAAGGCAGTAGAGGGAACTCAATGAAAAATGCCTGTGAGTGCATCACTGTTACACAAACTTAGCTCTTACTATTTGTGTTATTGTTGAGAGGACGTGATCATCAGGGAAGAAGGGAAGAGTATCTGAAAAGTCTCTGTCTGGGCACTCAAACTACATCCTGAATGGCCCTGTGACCTGGAGCAAGTTTCTCTAGTTATACACAAAGAGGTGAGCTCTTCACCTGGGGTCCCGTTTCCACCAGAAACTGCATTTAATGTGCCTTTTTATGAGCCCAGTCCACAAAGCGAAGGGGCAAATACTCCTCCCCATGCTTAAAATTAAATACAAATGTCAGAGAACCTTGGTGCAGGCTTTTTGTTGTTGTTTTTGCTTTAACCATTTATGGAACACTTTCATACCCATTATCGGATTTGAAAAGGGCTTTAATGGGAAGACGGCACAGCAAATTCTTACCATTAATAATCTCTGGATGGTGGGATTGGGGGTGATTTTAATCTTATTTGTGTCTTCCTAAACCTTCAAAATCTTCTGCAGTTTTGGAGCTGCATAGACACATGGTTACACACGTTACTAATGCAGTAAATGCCACTGAATTGTAAAGCGTACAATTTTAGGTTATATGAATTTCACCTCATCAAAAAGATGGTCTGCGATACTACACGCATGATTTCCTAGTCACTTATTAAAATGTGGTTTGAGGGGAGAACAAAAAAGAACTTTTATGGTTCAAAAGCAGTTCAATCAGCTGTTAACTTGCCCCCACTCATGTCCAGGTCACCGTCCCAGGCTGCCAGCCTGCAGTGCGCTCCTCCGACCACCAGGGGTCTCTGCGAAGGCCTCGCGTCCCCGCTCGCGCGCGAACGCCTGCTCTTACTCTTGCGCCTTCGGAGCACGTGTGCGTGCAGGAGGCGTGGCCCGGGGTGGGCACTAGACCGGCCCGACCGATGCTTATCCGGTTGCTTGCCGGTTGCCTACCCGCCTCGTGTGTGACTGGTGTGCAGCCCCGAGTCCTTGCCAGCTCCTCCACTCCCCGCCCCCGGCTCCAGCTTTCTCTCGTCTGGGCCGTTCCCCGGCTTCCATCTCCCACCCTGACCGGGTACTCGTTCCCCGCCTGCTGCCTCCAAGGGTCCCTGTCTGAGCCCCGGCCCCATGGCTCTGCAGGCTTTGCAGAGCTCGGGGGTGGCCCTTCGCAAGATCCTGTCTCACTTCCCCGAGGAGCTGAGCCTGGCTTTCGCTTACGGCTCGGGGGTGTACCGCCAGGCGGGGCCCAACTCAGACCAAAAGGTGAGCCCGGGCCGGCCCCACGCCGGGAATGTTCTCACGAGTTGCCTTTGCCTTCGGTCCCTCCAGAGTCCTAGAGCTGCCTGTCTGCTCTGCGCACTCCACGTATCAACTGGCAAAGTACAAACCGTACAAAAGTGCTCCTAGTAGAACGATAGCGTGAGCTGAGTTTTGAAGGATACGTAGGAGTCAGCTTAGGTCTAGAGCGGGAGGTGCAATCATGCGGAGGGAAGAGCTGATGCAGCGACAAGATGGAAGAAAGGAAGAGAAATATTTGCCAGGAGCTAGTTCAGTGTTCCCAGCCTCGGCTGAACATTGGAGTTTTCTGGGAAGCTTAAAAAAATACAGATATCTGGGTTCCAACTGCGGAGATTGAGATTTAATTGGTCTGAGATGAGCCTGGGCTTCAGGAACTTTAAGAACTTCCCAGGTGATTCTACTACGCAGCCAAGCTTGAGAATCACGTCTCTGGTTGTAGGAGAAAATACAAAATGATTCTCCTGACTTGGGGAAGCTGACGGACTGATTGTAGGGTCAGGGCACGGGCAGTGACGTTTACTGACCGCGGAAGTTAGTGATAAGCAGTATATATGCCCCTGCTCAGGACATTTAGCAGGAGTCTGTTTAGGGCTAGGCATTGTTCTCTTCAGAGTTGGCTGAGCACAACAGTAGTGAGGGTACAGTTTTCCTTGTGATTGCAGTTTTTTTTTTTTTCTTCTGCAAATGGAAAAAAAACTTTGCTTCCAAGGTGGCGACAAGATTCAAGACATAGCAGACAAGTGGCAGGCAGATATTTTCCATTTAAATGAGGCTTTTAATTGACTTTGATACAGCTTTTGAGCTCTTGCTGAATTAATGTAAAAGGACCGCGAGTCTAGATAGAGATGTTTTCTGTCTGTGCAACTCGTGTTCTGGACTGGGTTTCTTTAATAAATGAAGGAAATGGTAGTGTGTAGTTTGCACTAGGGCCTCGTGGATTTGGACACCTGGCTGTAATCTGTCTTTCAGTTAACCTTCGTCTCTTCGCTTCCTGGTGAGGCCGTCTGTACCGTTGCTTGGATTTCCTGTTTCCCACCTATACTAGTATTTAAGTAATAGTTTTCTTTAAATTGAGAGCATATGAGAAATTACAGATTTGGAGCATATAGGTTGGGCAACCTAACTGTAGTTTGCAATAGGCTAGTTATTTTCTTGTAACATACATTAACATAAATTTTTAAAAAACATGTCCACCCCAAATCTTAAGTATCACCCACCACTGGTTTGTGGATCACACTGTGGGAAACTCAGAACAGGCCTTGGCCTCCTGATTGTATAGACGCCTCTTCATTTTCCTGTGTAGATTTTCCTTTGAGCAGACCTGGAATTCCCTCCAAGAAAAGGTCCTTCATTTTCCCTCACCCTCATTCCCTACAAGTTAACAAGTAAACTCCAGCACCTAAGTCTCTCCCAGATGAGCCCCTGCCCTCAGTGCCTTAGTGGCAGTTAGCCTCGTGTGGTGTTCCATCCTTTAGTCTCTCCTCCTCCCTTTCTACTGCAGGAACATTTCTTAGCATGCAACCAGCCTCCCTCTCTGGTCCCATCTCCCGCCACTCCCCTGCCTGCGTCCCATTCCAGTCCTACCGGCTCTCATCTCCACAAGAATGTTTTCCCCTAACAGCACTCCCTCCCTTCCTCAGGCCTCCTAGTACTTCACCAAGCCCGCTTAACTTGCACATTCTTTTAAGACTCAGACTTATCAGAGTCTGGAAGAATGTAAACCTGTAGGAAAATTCCTCCTTCTTCTCTGACCCCACTCTGAGTGAAATTAGTGCATTTTGTGTTCTCCTACCAAGTTTTTGCTAGCAACCTGTCTATTCTCCCCAGTAGACTTTGAGGTCTTTACCTCTATCCCAGGACCTATGGGTGAGAGTTAAATTAACTTATTTCCCTTTACATAACGCTTTATAGAGCTTGTCCATATGGTGTTATTTGATCTGGAAGAAAAGTAGAGCACGTTTAACTAGATTTAGATGAAAGACTGTGGCAAAGTGGTCCAGCACAGAATTTGGAGCCAGATTATGTCTGTCACTCAGTAGCCATGTGTCCTTGGGCAAGGAACTTACTCTGTGCCTTGGTTTTCCTTTCCTATAAAAATGGGATAATGACAGTACCTCCCTGGTAGGATTGTTTTGAGGCTAAAAAGAGTTACTATATGTATAATATATCAAGAGTTTAAAAGAGGTCCGGAACATCAATAAGTGTTACTGTTATTATGTGAGTTGACAAAAACGAAGCTCAGATTGGTTCCAGGGGCTTGCTTAAGTTTCTGATGACAGTCCTGGGTCTGCTGTTAATCACAGCAGCATAGAGTCTTAGAGCTTTCCACTCTGCCTAGGTGCCTTTCTAGGAATTAAAACTAAAATTATTCTCTTTTCTTCACCTCCCAGGATGCCATGCTGGACTTCGTGTTCACAGTCGATGACCCTGTTGCATGGCATTCAAAGAACCTGAAGAAAAACTGGAACCATTACTCTTTCCTAAAAGTTCTGGGGCCCAGGTTTATCACCACTGTCCAGAATAACTACGGCGCCGGGGTTTACTACAACCCATTGATCATGTGTGATGGGAGGGTAAGTGACTGCGGGCCTTTGTCTTAACTTGGGTGGTTATTAACCTTTGTTAATAGAATACCAGCTAAATAAATGTGTTCTTACAGTTAGGAAATGTTCACACTTTTGCTGGATGAAGGTGGTGAATGTGACTGTTTTTATTTTTTGCCTTTGGCCAAATTGTTTTGGTTCTCAAATTTTAGTGTGCATCAAACTCACCTGGAGTGCCTGTAGGACACACAGATTGCTGGTTCCCACCCCCAGAGTTCCTGATTCAGTAGGTCTGGGGTAGGGTTTGAGGATTTGCATTTTTAAAAAACTGAGCAGTAATTGTCATATAACATTGTAGTAGTTTTAGGTGTGCAACATAATGATTTGATATTTACATATATAGAGAGAGAGTGAGATGATCACAGTAAGTCTAGGTAACATCCATCACCACATGTATTTACAATTGTTTTTTTTTTCTGGTGATGAGAACTTTTAAGGTTTACTCTCTTAGCAACAAAGATTTGCATTTCTAACAAGCTTTCAAACGTTGCTGATGCTACTGGTCTGAAACAAACTTTGAGAACCACTGGTTTGGGCAGTGGGAGGAATAGGCAGGCCCACTGTGGATCAGGGAGGAAATCAATCTTATCTACATACAGAGGGGCAGACACTCCCAGAAAGAAGTTGCAAGTGGAGAGGGTATCATAGGAGAGGGTCTTATAGGAGAGGGTCTCATAGGTAGATGGGAGCACGTGGTGCCTCTTGTTGCGATCGGGTGGGTGGAATTTGATGAGGAGTATTGGGGAGCCGGGGAGAACCCGGATCCCAGCAGAGGGTTGTGTGACAGCAGGAACCCTGCCCAGCCGTCTTTCATACGGAGGCCCCGGGCTCTACAAGGGCTTCCAGGCAGGACCCCAGTCTGAGAGGACCAAGGGGGAACTGAGTCAGATGCCTCCTAGAGGCCAGCTGCGCTGAGGGTGACCCTGCTGTGCCAGCTTTGTTCCATGCTGCTGAGGGCTTAGAGCAGTCATCCTCTGATGTGCAGACGAGTCACCTGAGGCTCTTTTTGAAATGCAGATTCTGATTCAGTTGGTCTGGAATGGAGCCTGATAGTCTGCATCTGCTGATGCTCGTGCTACTGGTCAGTGGACCCCGCTTTGAAGGGCAGGAGCTTGGAGTACTGACTTGAGAAGGATTTTGAAGACCTATCTGAACGTGGCAGGAATGAGTGCTGTGACTGATTGGTGACGTCTTTGGGCCATACATTTACTTTTCTGGTTAAGGTCCCATCCGACACCACCTGTGGTTTGCAGATGAGGAAACCAAGGCCCTGAGAGAGGAAATGACCTCCCTAAGGTCTTGCAGCTAGTTAGTGACAGGCCCCTGTGATGTTCCCATGACCTCTCAGCTGTTACACGCCTGCAGCAAGAAGGGCTGTCTGCAATCCTGTGGCCAGAGCGGAGGGAAGAAGGTTGTTCAGCCCAGCCTTGCACGTCTGCTCTAGTCCTGCCAGACGCGTAGCTGTGTTCTTTCTCCATATCAGTATTATGCTGAGCCGATCTCTAATTAGTAGTTTCAAATCATATTCCAAGCTCCAGTAACCCAATGTTTGGGCATAATTATGTGCCAAAGGGACTGTACTTTTTAATTGAAATTCTTTAGCTACTTTTTAGATCTTTGCAGCCTGAGAAGGCTGTTTGGGTACTGAAGTTCAGTGAAGTGAGTCTGAAGATATTTGTTGAAGCAAATGGGATTTCGTAACCTGGAACAACTGCATTCAGGGTTTGTGTGAATTACTATTGGAATGAGCTTGACCATAATTCCATGTGTTCAGCACTGATAAAGAGGTTTTATTTTTGAATGTTGCTTTGTGATTACAAAAGCGTTTGAAAGAGCCTATAGTGAAAGAGAAATTCACCATGTAAAGGATGTCAGTGAAGACGTTAAAGAAAATTTCTTGTGCTTTGTAATGAAACAAACATTGGAAGCCCAGACTGAAATTCAGGGACCTCGTTTAACTCTGCTGTACGTGGTGCCGTCTTGGGCACATCATTTATTCTCTCTGAGCTTCAGGTTTCTTATTTCTCAAATGAGAAACGTGAACTATGTTATCACTTCTTGAAGTGTCTGTGGTGAAGGACCAGTTTTTTTATTTCCAGTCCACTGAGGACCAGTACCAGACAGCCTCTAAGAGCTACTCTGCCTCTAACGTCACAGGAGCCTGAGTTAAAACAGTGGTCACTTCACCTCGAATACCTGAGGAAACACACAGTCTTGGAAACTAATCCTTTGCAAAAGATTTTGTGGAGATGTGTATTTTTACAAGGTAGGCAGTTTAAGTGGCTTTGGAAATCAAGCTTCTGCTCTGGTCAGAAATTTAATTTATTTCTTTATGTTTTGTACTTGCGTAAGCATCAGTGTGGTATTTTGCTAGTTTTCATGCCCATTTCTTTTCTTTTCCAGCTTATCAAATATGGCATTATTAGCACTAGTGTTTTGATCGAAGATCTCCTCGACTGGAATAACTTATACATCGCCGGACGACTCCAAAAACCGGTGAGTGTTTCATTAGGGACGTCTCTCCTCTCTGAACCTCACCTTACTTTGATCTTTGTGATTGCAGTGACGTAGAAATGAGCTTCACGCTCCTTTCCCTCCCTGCAGAATTTGTTGCCAAACAGTATCCAAGGATTACCCACACTGCTCCCTCCCTCCCTCCCTCTCAGGATTCTCCAGTTGTCTGAATGGATCAGGTTCAGAGTCAGTCCGTTGGGCTGGGGAGGATGGCAGAAGAGGTGTCCAGTGCCTTGGTGGAGCCTCTGTCCGCCTCCCCAGACCGCCACCTCTTCTGGAATGCAAGTGCCATGGGGCACTGTTTGTCCAGGGATTTGTCCCAACAGTGCCTGGGACGATGCCTGGCATGTAGTACGCATTCAGCAAATATTTGTTGAATAAGTGAATGAGACAGGTCATCATTCTGGGGCAAGTGGACTCTGATCCCCTTTATTCTCCTCCTCAGGCCCTACCCTCATTTGGGACATTGCTGGAGGAGGCTGTAGGGGCAGGCTTCTCCGGCTTTACTAGAAATGGAAACAAACAGAAAACAGAAAAAAGTCGAGAGGACTTGAACTTTTGACTCGCATTCACAAATTATCAGGTTTCTTCTTTTTTGCAGTTGTATAGTCTGTTTTCTGAGAAGGGGTATTTTCGTAGTTTAAGAACTACTTGAGGACTTCCCTGGTGGTCCAGTGGTAAAGAATTTGCCTTCCAATGAAGGGGACTCAGGTTCGATCCCTGATCGGGGAACTAAGATCCCACATGCTGCAGGGCAACTAAGCCCGCGCGCCACAACTATTGAGCTCACGCGCCTCAACAAGAGAGCCTGCGTGCTGCAAACTACAGAGTCCACACGCTCTGGAGCCCGCGCTCCACAACTAGAGAGAAAACCCACATGCCACAACTAGAGAGAAGCCTGCACGCTGCAATGAAAGATCCTGCATGCCGCAATGAGGATCCCACGTGCCACAACTAAGACCCAGTGCAGCCAAAAAAATTTTTTTAATAAAATTAAAAAAAAAAAAAAAAGAACTATTTGTAGTTGTCACAGTTGCTAATCTCCCAGCAAGGAAGAATTTTCTCTGTGCTGTCAGAGGGTCTTAGGTCCCAAAGAGGGTTCAGGAATTATTCCCAAATGCCTCTCATGGGTGACTATGCTGCTCCTTTTTTGTCAGCTATGGCAAGAAATTAAAGAAATTTATACAGTCCTAGCTTACTTGGTTGTGTCATAAAATCTCTATTGATATATTTGGGAGGTTCAGATTCTCTTGCCTTGTATCTGGGCTTAAAATTTAATAGTGTAGGTCATTAAGACATACAGAAGCATTTGATCAAGGTGATAGTTACATGGGTACATCCATGTGTAAATATTTGTCAAGCCATGCTGATTAGATTTGTTTGCTTTACTGTACAGTATATAATTTTTACTTCAGTAAAAACACGTTTTAAGTCTGGAAACAATAGGTTACTGATTGAATTTCATATTTATGTAGATGAATTTCTCATTTCTAGGCTGGATAACTAGTAAGCCTCATAATTAAGCAAATAAATATAACTGGAAATTTGTAAATATTCCTTTTCTTTCCAAGTTTCTTTTTAAATATACAAAATATGTAGTTTGATGGGAAGATTAATAAACGTGGAATTAGAAGCCTTGGGCCTTATTCATTCCTGCTACTTATTAGCTGTTTATGTGTTCTTAGGCAAGTTGTTTTACCTTTCTGAACCTCAGGTAGTTTCCCTGTAGAATGGGAGTAGCAATCCTTGCCCTGCCTACTTCACAAAGGTGTTGAAAATTGGAAGCAGAATGGTAATGGTGGAAAGGACACAGGTGTTTTAGAATCAGACAGATCTGGGGTTTGGGTCCCAGCTCTGACACTCCCCAGCTGTGTGACCCTGCACCAGTGACTTAATCTCCCTGGGCCTTGTGACACCCTTACCTGGGGACAAGGCCAGTGACACCGACCTCAAAAGGTGTTTGAGAAATGCCTAGATCTGAAATGTCTGGCATCTAGTAGACACTCAGGAAACAATCGTTCTCTTCTCTCTGTCCTCGCCTGTCTCAGAGTTATTTTGAGATAAAATGAGATATTGAATGTGAAAATGTTATATTATTCTCTGTACTATGTTTTGTGCTTGGAATAGTTCAAGTTATTTTTAGAAATAGGCTGTAGAAAACTATAATGCCATGAAATCTCAGAATGTAAGCACTAGAAATGACCTCACATTTCATCTAAATGTCATGTATCCTAAAAAAATAAAAACATCAATTCAAGGCAAGTAGTGACAGCTACACTGAGATTAAACAAAACTGCATTTCTCAGCTAACTTGGAAAAGAAAATGTTCTTTATAACAGTGACTGCCCCTCCGACTTATTAAGAAGCTTCTAGCACAAGAAAATTAAACAATCTTAAAAACCATTTGAGGTGTTGAACATGACACGATTTTTAAAAATCAAAAATCATAAATGGGTGAATTAACTCTTCCACCCACACCTGCCTCCAGTTTCCCTTTCCCACAGAAATCACTGTTAACTGGAGAATTCTTAGGATAACTATCTTTAAACTAACTATTTTTACCTCTAGGTGGCAGCACATATTAATCAAACTCGAAACAAATCCGATGAAAAGAAAGGGTTGGTAGCATTTTGGACAAAAATAATGGGTGACTATCTTAAGAAAGAATTGTGAGAGTGAGTGTGAATTTTTTGTTTTTATGTGTTTTAAAACGAGTTACATAAACTTATATTGTCTAAAGCTCTAAAATTATCTTCCATATTGCAAATAGAGTCGAATTTCTCAGTCACTAGCAATTTAAGTCTTTAAAAGGAATATGCAGGGGATATATGGGAACTCTCTGTACTTCCCATTTGGTTTTGCTGTGGACCTTAACCTGCTCTAAAACATAAAGTTTACTATCAAAAAATATATAAAGGAGTAGTTTGCTTAAAAAATGGACATTTCTGGAAAAAGCTGAGTGCAAGTTAAATTTCTATCAGACTTTAACCATTTACCTTACCTCATAATTGAGGAGATAACCCATTTTTACTTCTAGTGCAGCTTTAAGTTTGAGTTATTTACCAATCAGTCTTCCAAGTCAAGAAACATGAAAAGTATTTAATAGAACCTTGTTGTGGCCAATCTTTTTTTTTTTTTTTTTTTTTTGCGGTACGTGGGCCTCTCACTGTTGTGGCCTCTCCCATTGCGGAGCACAGGCTCCGGACACGCAGGCTCAGCGGCCATGGCTCACAGGCCCAGCCGCTCCACAGCATGTGGGATGTTCCCGGACCAGGGCACGAACCCGTGTCCCCTGCATCGGCAGGCGGACTCTCAACCACTGCGCCACCAGAGAAGCCCCAGTGGCCAATCTTTTTTTAAGTCAGAAGTCGTCTAAAGTAGTATTTGCACTTCTCTAATTTATTTAATGTAAGTTGGATTTTTGTATTTCATGTTGTTCTGTATTTCATGTAAAGATAATATGGCTTGAATTTTTAAAGCATTCACATTGGCAAACAAGGGTATTTTGCCACCTTGTTAAGAGGATTTTAATTTATTTTATTTAATTTATTTTAATGTATTCATTCCATTTTACTTGCTAGTCATATAGCTTTTTATAACAGGTTTACTGAGATATAATCACATACCATATAATTCAGCCCTTTAAAGTGTACAATTCAGTGGTTGTTAGCATATTCACAGTTTGCAAGCATCACCATATTGTAACTCTGTTGATTTACTTTTTTGTAGATAGTAAAATCCCAGTGGTATAAAAGGTCCCTGAATGGGAGTTGGAAAGCCCGGCTTACTAGTCTTGGCTCTGCCCGGCTGAGAGCAAATCTTTGGACTTCTAGCCTTGGAAATGAAAAGATTAAGCCATTCATGTACTTATTCAAAAGACGACTACGTTTTTTTCTCTGTGCATGCCAAAAGAATTTTTTAAAAAACCACCACATTGCTAGCCTCAAGAGCCCATAGTCCAACAGGTAGATGAAAAGGTTTTTTTTAATCCAGCTCAAATGTTCACTGTTTCTTTTTGGTCCTCAAGCAAAAATTAGCCTTTCTGTTCATTTGGAATGGAAAACTACTGCGGGAAGTGTCATTTGGTTAATGGTCGAGTCTTTGAACACGAGGTAGGACTGTGTTCTTTGTGCCTATAACTTCACTCTTTGCAATTCAAGCTCTGTCTCCATGGGACTATTATAGAGGAGACCACATGTGACTTTCTCTTTTTTTCTATCTTGAAAGGTACTCACAAATCTCTCAAGTTGGGCTTTTGAAAGTCCCTTCAAGCGTTGCCCCTTCCTCTCTCCAGTAAAGATTTTCCCCTTGGCAGTAGCGCTAATGGTATATCTGTGGTTCAGTTCAGGGCATTCCCAGTAAGATACAAACAGCTATTCACAAATCTGAGGACTTTCTTTTTTTCCCAGGCCTCTCTGGCAGGGTCCCAAGAGTTCACTGGCTTTTCACTCTGAACAACAAATAACAGTGCTTCTGAGACAAGTTGCTAGTTCACCTTACACTGAGAACCAGATCAGCACAGGAGCAGAGTCTTCTGAACTGACATTTTTCCTTTGAGTAAGGGTGCTTTTATTTTCACTCTCTTAACCTTAAGTAGCAAACAGACTGCCTTTTTTTTTTTTTTAAACAACCTTACGTAGACACTTTCTTGGAGAACAAGGGTATTTCACAGAAAAGAAAATTTCCCCAAACTTACTCTTTCCTTTGCATCTTTGTTAGTATCTCAAAATAACTTCTATTTTCATCGAGTTTCTGTAAACAGTTCCCCCCCCCCCCGCCACACACACACACACACAAAAGAGGGTGAGGAATTATTGAGCAGGACCTGGTGAATGAGGATGAAGAATAGGAATTTGGAAGTAAACAGGCTTCACAGGCTCACTTCACGAATCCTGGGTCCTGGTACGGTGTGCCACTGTTCCTCGTGGGGAAATCTTTTAACCCTCTGGGCCTCAGTTTCCCCGTTAGTGAGATGAGGAGGTTGCCCTCCTAGATCCTTGATTCTGTATGGAGTGTAAGGCAGGAACGTTATTCAAGGAATAGACATAGGAATTATAATAGGACCTTAAATTTTGTTTTAATCATCTTTCAAGATTAAAAGTTAACAAGAACAGAATGCATGAGGATAACTCAAAATATTTAGAGCTGGATTTGCCAAGTACAAGGGTGTTACCCTGATTTTTGCCATCAACTCATTATGCAACCTTGGGCAGATCCTGCTCCTGGACGGCTCCTTGCTTTGACTATCTGCAGATGTTCGCAGTAATACTGAACTCACCCAAGTGCTGCAAGGCTTAATCCAGGGCCATTAAGTCCTTGTAATTATGAGGGAGGAGGTGGTAGTATGGAATTAAGTGGCTTACCTATCACATGAGAGGTTTGTACGTTATAAATATTCCCTTAAAAAAAAGTAGGGACAAAAGGTAAAAGACAGATTTTAGGTTCTTAAGCCAGATTTATAAAATAGTTATGTTTCTAATATTGCTTTTCACAATTAATAAAAAAAATTAGAGAAGAAACTATACTTGGGGATATACATCATTCCTGTCTTTCCTTGCTATCTAATAAAATTTTAGTTTGGAGTTTCTCATACTGTATGTGTCTTTTATGTGCCATCTGAATTTTGTCAGAAATTATCTATATTTGATAAATAAAAGGCAATTTAAGCCCTACTTTCTAGAACACGAGAAAAATGTGGCGACAACACTAAATGATTTAGAGATGGTGCTTACATTTCAGATACATGGGTGTCCTTATTAGGGATTTCTAGACACTTCGCTTGTTGAGAAAATCAGTCAGAAGCAACATGATAGTTTAAGATTATGTCAGGAGTGCAAATTGGCACAATCGCTACAAAGAGCAATTTGGCAATTCTAGTTCAAAGTAAATATACACCTTAGAGCAGTGGTTCTCAAAATGTGGACCCTGGACCAGCAGCATCAACATTACCTGGGAACCTGTTAGAAATGTACATTTTCAGGCCTCATCCAGGCCTACTGAGTCAGAAACACTGGAGGATGGGCCTAATAATATGTGGGGTTTTTTTTTTTTTTTTTGGCTGCGTTGGGTCTTTGTTGCTGCGCACGGGTTTTCTCTAGTTGTGGTGCACGGGCCTCTCATTGCGGTGGCTTCTCGTTGTGGAGCACAGGCTCTAGGCGCGCAGGCTTCAATAGTTGTGGCATGCGGGCTCTGGAGTGCAGGTTCAGTATTTGTGGCACACAGGCTTAGTTGCTCCATGGCATGTGGGATCTTCCTGGACCAGGGATCAAACCCATGTCCCTTGCATTGGCAGGCAGATTCTTAACTACTGCGCCACCAGGAAAGTCCCATAATATGTGTTTTAACAAGCCCTGCAGGAGATTCTGATGCTTACTAAAGGTGAGAACCCCTGGCTCAGAGAAACGCTTGCGTTGTGCACCAAGAAACACACAAGGAATCTCACTTCAGCTGCGGCTTCAGATGAAACATCTCATTTAATCTTCCCAGCAACCTTATAAGCTTGGTTCGGTTATTAACCCAGTTTTACTGATAAGGAATGATGCCCATAGTCACAGAGCTAGTAAGAGATGGAGCTAGGACTTGAACACATTCTCTTAACTGCAGTGCAGTCTTTAAAACCAGTCAGAACACACTGGAGCAATTTCTATCTTGATGGATTGGGAGAAGTCAAAGATAGCAGATTCTACTGTAGCTAATTTTCTTTCCCTTTTCCTTAGTCACATTCAAAATCAGTTCAAAATAGAGCATGACCTGCTTAGGTTATGTATGGTTAAGAACAGAGGTGAGTTCTAAATAAAGAAGTAAAATGCCTTTGTCCACCATAAAATTAAGTGAAGAACAATGAGATTAAAAAATAAAAAAATACTAAATTTCCCAAAGGTCATTTATTCCATTTAGTACTGACTTCTTTTTCAAAACTCATGTTGAGTTTCCTCATTTAAGAACAATATTTGTTTTTCTTTCCTATGTTACGAGTTCTCTGATTTGGGCTCAAAACAGGAGACTCCAGAATTGCTTATTAGAATAATAAATATTTCATGTCAACTGGCCTAATACTCAAAGATCTTCAGGGCTAAGTGTTTAGGACAGTTCCAGTGTATGTATAAACACATAGATTGGGCAATACTCCACTTCTGGAATTTTTCTTCTGAATGTTCTGCTTTTTCCAGGTGAAAATCGTAGCAATGAATGAGAATGTCGCTCTCAGGTCAGCCCTGGATAAAAATCTGAAGAGTGCTGTGACCGCTGCTTTCCTCATGCTCCCCGAAAGCTTTTCTGAGGAAGACCTGTTTATAGAGATTGCCAGACTCTCATATTCAGGTCAGTAGGTTTCATGCCTGTACTTTCTACAGGAAGGAGATTCGCTGTTGGACGACTGTGCAGGCCAGACACCCCGCCCCTTGCCCTGCACTGGAGCTGCAGCAGCCAAGGCTCGAATCCCACCACCTCTTTGAAGGTCGCTGCAGGAGTTCTTTGATTTCCCTCCTTGCCCCCAGGGTCTCTTCCTTGCCACATCTCTACATAGGGTAATCTTTTTGTTGTTGTTATTGTTCAATTTTATTTTGAAACAATTTCAAAGGTACAGAGAAGTTTTAGTAATGATCCAGAAAACTGCCATGTGCCCTGTCCCCAGAAATGTTTCGCCACACTTGTTTTATCATTCTGTATCCGTGATTTTCAAAAGCTAGTGAGCAGCTGAATCCTCTGGAGGGCTTGTTAGAACAGACAAGACGGCTGATTTGGGGGGTCTGGGATGAGGCCCAAGAATCTGTGTGTCTAGCAAGGTCCTGCTGATGCTGGTGCTCCTCCAGGTATCCCACGTTGAGAACCACTGCTCCCTCTGTATGTGTAAATACTCCATATTATATATATATTTCTGAACTATTAGAGAGTAGGTCACAGATATCACGTCCCCTTTAGGCCAGATACTTCAGTACTTGTTTCCTAAGAACAAGGACATTCTCTTACATAACCACAGTACAGTCACCAAATTCAGGAAATGTAACATCAATACAGCACTTCCGTCAAATTGATGTTCCTTATTCCAGAGGTTGTCGGTTGTCCCAATGATGTTCTTTATACTATTTTTTTCCTTCAAGTACATGATTCAGTCAAGGATCATATATTGTACTTAGATGCCATGTCTCTTTTATCTTTTAATTTGTAATGTTTCCTCAGCCTTTCTTTGTCTTGCATGACATTCACATATTTGAAGTCTACAGACCAGTGATGTTGGTGCCCTGACAAGCAGCGTTTTCTCCTTTCTAAGCAAACTCTGGGGAGACATTTGAAGGTGAGGCATATACGCTGCTTCTTACCAAACTTGCCCTCCTACTGTGAGCTTCCACTGACGGTCCTTGCTTGAGCCAGTCTTTACTCTGATGGGCACAAAGTGGAGACTTGCCCACTCCGTCTTTCCTCACATTAAGGAAAGCTTGCCCTCCTTCCCCATTCATCTCTTTATTTATCTAAATTTTAACTTCCTTTCCCCTTAAACCAGTTGTGCTCCTCAGAGATGTCAGGGCACAGGGGAGGCTGAGAGGGCGGATCCCGACCCCTCACCACACCCCACTGATCTTTTTAACGTGTTAAGGGTCCGTGTAAAACTCTGTTTACAAAAAAGTAGCCTGCTACTTAAAAAATTGTTTGAAAACCACTATCTTAAATAAATATCCTCTTTCCCAACTTTTAAGTGTGAGTCAAAGAACTCTATACTCAAAAAATTGCAAAGGCAGTTGACTCATTTTCTGAACCCCTGTACAGATAAGATTTCATGGAAACGCAATGCTGAAAGAAATCTGAAAGGTCTTGTTCTTCAGTCTTTTTCCCAAAATGTGAGTGCTGTGACCACAGCTGTCATTGCAACACGGCCAAGAAAGGAGGTGACATAACCTTGGTCTTGGTTGCTTCCAGCTTCTCATGGCAAAGGCAGGGGAGCAGGCGTGGCGTGGCTGCCTCCAGGATGAACACGTGGGGAGGGCCTCTGGGTACCTCCCTCCCCACGCTCCCCTGTGAGACAGGGGGGACCAGAAGCCTTTTGTCGACTTCGTGGGAGAAGATGCAGAGCCGTTCTCTGCTCTGCCCACATTGTCAAGATCAGCATAGTGTTAGGTGGATTCCAGTTCTCTGTAAAGTCAGAACAGTGACTAAAGACATTTATCGGATCTTACCACCGCTCCCACCTATTTGCAGACTTCAAGTCGGCACTCAGGCTGCTCTCAGTCTTGAGCTGAGTTTTGGTCTGCCTCCTGGAAGGACTGTCTTATGCTCCTGGCTTCTCCTGTTGTTCAGTAAACACTTGTTGATTCATAGCAGTACCATCCTCTGTTTCGCTTCTTCTATAATATTTATTAAGGGCTGCTGTATAGAGGCACTGTTCCAGACACAGATAAGGAGGTCAGTAAGTAGGCAGATAGATATGTAGGTAGGTGGGTGGATCATTTATTCCTTAATTCCATTACTGAATCCTCGTACTACAGCCCTGTTTGTTCAACAAATGTGTGTTGTGTGTCTTCCCTGTGGCACACACTGTGGTAGGCCTGGGTGCACACTAGCAAGCGTGATGCGAGTGAAACTCCTCGTGGAGTTTCTGGTCTTTTAGGGAGAGGCAGACAGTAAAGAAGCAATAAGGCAGTTTGAGATCGCGCTAAGTGCCGTGAAGAGAAGAAAATATATCAGGCTGAGGGTAAGGCTGTCTCACAGTGGGTAGTCCGGGAAGGCACTCTGAGTGGTGACACGGAGCGTAGGTGGAAATAGTGACAAGGAGCTGGCCCTGGGCTGTTGGGGGAAGAGCTGGCAGAGGAAGCGGGCTGCTCCCCACAGCCGGGTCTCGCACCTCGCTGTGTCTGACTCCAGCCTCTCAGCCTCCGGTCACTTGCAATTCTCATCTTGCCGCTTCCTGTTGTTTGTGATTGCTTAACCCAGATTTGGATCTGAGAATTTGGCCAAGTAGCCTACATTACTCATTTCAAAGAGGTTGGCTTCTTTTTCCCGCAAAACTTAGGACACAATACTTGCCAATCCTCTCCAGAGAGACTAATTCCAACACTGTGTAGTCCCTACCTTAGAATGAGACATTTTCCAAAAAGTCTTCTGTAAGCCAGTTGTTTAGACTGGGGATATATTTTCCCATTGGAACAACATTGTATATGATGGTTGTTCCTAAGCCAGGACACAGTATAATTAATGGTTACCTAGCCCTTAATATGATGGAACTATACTAGGAGAGTGCACATGGGAAAAGATCTAGGCCCTGCAGGCAGGTGTCCTTCATAGGTATGAGACTTGCCCCAGGCGATGTGTTGAAAGGCAAGCTTTTCTACCTGCCTTTCTTAGGCTTCTGAGAACCCAGTATCCTTGAATTGATCAGATTCTATCCCTTGGGCAAACTACCTAAACCTCCCAAGCCCTCAGAATATTCCAGACTTCAAATGACCCACCAAACTATTTTTATTTCCAACTTAGACATTTATTTTCCACCTGGTTCTAGTTGAGAGAGAATATGTTGTCCCTCACCTGTGAAATTCAACATTTCTCCCAGGCGGGGTCGGGAGAGACACAGAGAAAACAGTGTCTCTGTGTTATTGGACACGTTCCTGCCAGTAATTACTGGCAGAGGCAAGATCTGTCAGTATTGCTAGCAGTAATAATAACCCCTATATTTTATGCAGTATTTAAGGATCACTTTAACTGCCCTGGGGTCAGTATTTATGGCATTATTGTTATAAATGATGGTGAGAAAGGAATAGGTGGATGATGAGAGCCTGCAAAATTGGGGAGGAGAAAGCTTTCTAATCCTTCAGTTATTCTTAGAAGTCAGCATTTAAGTAAACAGAAAAAGAAAACCAAATGAACTTTAAAGGGCCACTTTGAACATTCTTATGGAAGTACAAACTATTAAAATGACTAATTTTAGGTAATGATCCTGGTTTAATATTTATCAAGTGAATCAGCATACCATAACATATGAAGAACTAAAGCTACAGTTTCTGCTGTAAAGAACTGCACATTAATAAACGTATACAGTCATGGTGAGTCAGTGGTAGATTTAAAAAACAGCCCATGTGGAAAAGGCAGGGGAGTGTGAAAAGCATGGCTTGTTTAGGGAAGAAGGAGCAGATTGACGAGACTCAGGTCCATGGCTATGGCAGGAGAAAGTCGCATTTTTTGTTGTGTACCAGGAATGACTCTGAATACTTTTGATCTAATAACTAGCTTAATCCTCACCACAACCCTTTGATTGGGTGCTCTATTATTGTCGCCATTTAACAGGTGAGAAAACCAAGGCCCACATCTGTCTCAGGTCAGTTGTTTGGTAGACTAGTAGGCGGTGGAGCTGAAATCTTAGCCCACACTCTTAACCATTTAAATTCACTGCCTCTCTGGTATTTTGGAGAAGAGGTTAGGCCGGGGTTGTGCAGGGCATTGAATACAAAGTGAAGAGGTGGGAATTTGACAAGCAATACACAACTAAGAGCCACAGAAGTTTTCAAGCATTGCAAGTTGGTCCAAGATTTGTTGTTTTGGAAAGATAATTTTGCCAGCAGTGTGCAGGAGGGAAAGAGACTAAAAACAGGAAAGTTTTTTCATTCAGCATATAATTAGGGGAGTCTTCTCTGCCTGGCGCCCTTGTAAGCTCTGGGGATGAAGGAAATAAACAAGGCAGGCACAGTCCCTGCCCTCGTGGGGCTTTCTTTGTAGGTAAAAAATCAGACAGCAAACACGTGGCAGCACAGAATAGGGGAGGAAGGAGAACGTTACTTTAGTGTGACCAGGGAAGGCCTCTCCCACGGTGACGTTGGAACTGAGCACCAGCATCCGAGGACCCGTGAGCAGAGCCCGGTGAGAGATGACCAGGCAGAGAGGAGTCTGAGGGGAGGATAGTTAGGACCGAGTCTGTGTCGGTTGCCCTATATCTTTGGCCTCCGGAACTCTGCTGTGGCTCATGGCAGGCATCTGTGCATGTGTGTTGGGTGGATGGACAGAGCCCAGCAAGTCCGGATGGTGATGAAGCCTCGAACTAGGGCAGTGCCTCAGAGATGTGAACAGTTTCACGTGAAAATAATCAAGGTCAAACCCTTAACTGCTTCAATTAAGTATTCTATTGATATTTAGTACTTTGCTTTTTTTTTTTTCTAAGTCATAATATTACTTCATGGAAGGGAGCATTAGTAAAGTGTTAAAAACCCAGTCAGACTCCTGGGTTCACGTCTTAGCTATAACCTTAATTAACTTTCTGCCTCTTTGTGACTCAGTTTTTCTCTCTCTAAAAAAGGTTTTTATAGAGATTAAATTAAATCATACATGTAAAGTGCTTAGCCCAGTGCCTGGCATGTAGTAAATGCTCAGTAAATGTTAGCCCTTATTATTTTGGATACATGTTTGCTTGTATTAACACAGACACTTAGAAAGGGCAAGACTACAGTCAGACGTGAGTTTGAACACCAGCCTTGTGGAGGTGCTGGAACCTTTCTGAGCCTGTTTTCTTCTTTGTAAAACAGAAATAACTATCTCATAAAAAGGTTTCAATGAGATAATATTTATAAAAGCCCCCAGCTTCATACCTCATTGATGGTTGGGGCTCAGAAAATGACTGCTATTATTATTTATTACTACTATTATGTACTATTGCTGGCTATAGAGGTTTTCCTCAGGCTGAGACACCTTTATTCTCTCGATCATTCAGTGATTGGTGGGCGCTCAGGCTACCTCCGTCCATCATTGTTTTATTAATGACACTGCTGCGAATCACTTTGGCCAAATTACTTTGGTATGGAAGGAGGCAGAGTTGGAAGTTGTCTAACTTCCTTGGACACATTCTCCAAATTGGACTTATGTTGTCAGTTATAATAATCATAAAACTTGTTACATGTTGACAAGTAATGCCTGTTGAAGTTAGCAGAGTACTTAAATCGGGTGGATTCACTTGGCCCTTTACAGTCCTTAAGAAACAAAAAACACCTTCAAGCACTGTCAGTAAGAGAGAGAATGGGTTTGTTTAGTTGCCATATTGTCTGAACGCAGTCTCAGCTACTTCTAGGAATAAGACAAAGCAGTGAGGAAGTACCAGTTGAGTGATTCTTGGAGAAAAAAATTAGAAATGGGTGCCCGAACTCTAAAAGTGTGAGTAAACATCCCCGTTTCTGGATCCTGGTCAAAGGCAGTAAAGAAACATTTTCTCTGGGGTGAGAGTGTTAAGATTTATTCCATGACAGTCACACCATCTGTGACCTTGCAAGCAGTGTCATTGATTGACTTGCGTTTTGGGGATCGACTCTTTCAGTAATTTGGAAGCATATTTCTCCAGGCTTGGCAAGCTTGAGCTTTTGCTGAAGCCTCACTTGGAACTCTTCTTACTCAGTCACTTGCTAATTTCTGAGCATGCAGCACCCCTGAAGGGATATTAATCACCAGTCATACCTAACGTTTCTGGATTACTTACTGTGAATCAGGTATTATTCTAAGTGCTTTACATGTATTAACTCATTTAATCCTGGACACTTGTAAACTGACAACTACTGCTGCTTCCATTTTATATTTGAGGATACCGAAACCCAGAGAAGTAAGTAGCTTGTCCTGGGTCATGTAGCTTCTAGTCCTGAGCTTGGATTAGAACACAGGCACTCTGGTTCTAGAACCCTTGCTCTTAGCCCGTCACTGTTCTACAAAGTGTCTGTGCGGCATGTGTCATTCCTGATTTACACCTGGGACACTCTTCCCCCAGGGCCCCTTGTGTCTCGCTCCCCATTTCTGGCCAGCTTTTTCAGCTTGTGTTTTCTTCGGTGCACTTTCCATCATCTGAAGTACTGTTTATTTGTTGGGATTCTTGTCTCTGGCCTTTGTTCTACCACTAGGATGCTGAGGGCAGACGTTTTTGCCTTGCTTTGCTCACTGTCCTCCAGTGCTTACAGTGGCACCTGACATGTACTGGGTGCTCAGTAAATACTTGATGAATGAATGGGTGGATGGTTGTGACATTGGTTCCTTCCTGAACCAGTATCGTAAATCTGATTCCTCCCCGTCCCCCCCTACACCTCTCCGTTGTGTGTTCTCTAAAGGAAGAGAAAATTTTATTTATTGATTGATTGATTTTAAATAAATTTGTTTATTTATTTATTTTTGGCTGCGTTGGGTCTTTGTCATTGGGTCTTTGTTGCTGCACGCAGGCTTTCTCTAGTTGCGGCGAGCGGGGGCTACTCTTCATTGCGGTGCATGGGCTTCTCATTGCGGTGGCTTCTCTTGTTGTGGAGCACAGGCTCTGGGTGCCCGGGCTTCGCTAGCTGTGGCACGCAGGCTTTAGCAGTTGGGGCTCGCAGGCTATAGAATGCAGGCTCAACAGTTGTGACGCATGGGCTTAGTTGCTCCGTGGCACATGGGATCTTCCCCAACCAGGGCTCGAACCCATGTCCCTTGCTTTGGCAGGTGCTTCTTAACCATTGTGCCACCAGGGAAGTGCCCCCAAATTTATATATGATTCAAATTTATATCACCGAGTACATCAGCTATTTATTCTTATCTCATTCTCTTCCACGTGCAGTGATGGTATGTTTTCTGCAGCCATGGAGGTATTTTGGGGATGTATTTCGAATGATGTGTCAGGCTGCCTCCTAGAAATACTGCCTTAGTCATCTTTTTTAAAATAAGAATTATTTTGTCCACATGCAAAAGAATGAAGTTGGACCCCCTAACATACACCCTACACAAAATTAACTCAAAATGAATCATGGATGTAAGAGCTAAAACTGTAAGACTTTTAGAAGAGTCACTTTGGGTTAGGCAGTGGTTTCGTAGTACACACCAAAAGCACAAGCGACAAAAGAAATAGATAAATGGGACTATATAAAAATTAAACTTCTGTGCTGCAAACAAAACTGTCAAGAAAGTGAAAAGGCAACCAACAAAATGGGAGAAAATACTTACAAATCATGTGTCTGATAAGGGACTAGTATCCAGAATGTATGAAGAATTCTTAGACTGCAGTAAAAAGACGAATAACCTAATATAGAAATGGGCAAAGGACATTTTTTCAAAGAAAGTATACAAATAGCAAATAAGCACATGAAAAGATGTTCAGCATCATTCGTAATTAGGGAAATGTCAAACAAAACCACAGAGACCCTGTTTCACGCCGACTACAATGGCTATAATCAAAACGACAGACGAGAACAGGTGTTGACGAGGTTGTGGAGAAACTGAAGCCCTCATACGTTGCTGATAGCATGTAAAATGGTACAGCCACTTTGGAAAAACAGTTTCACAGTCCCTCAAAATATTAAACTTAGAGTAACTATATGACCCAACAGTTATACTCCTGGGTATCTACCCAAGAGAAATGAAAACATATATCCAGACGAAAGGTCATACACAAATGTTCATAGCAGCGTTATTCATAAAAAATGGCCCCAAAGTAAAAACAACCCAAATGCCCATCAACTGAGAGATGGATAAATAAAATGTGGTACATCCATCCAGTGGAATATTATTTAGTCATAAACAGGAATAAGTACTGATAAGTGCTACAACATGATAAACTTTGAAAACATTATGCTAATCATAAGAGACCATATGTTGTGCAATTCCACTTATATAAGATGTCCAGGGTAGGCAAATCTATAGAGACAGAAAGCAGATTAGTCTTTGCCTGGGGCTGGGAGTGGACGGGTGGAGGGAGAATGACTGTTAAGGGTACAGGGTTTCTTTTAGGGAGGCTGAAATGGTCTAAAATTAGATAGTTGCATAGCCCTGTAAATAAGCATGGAATTATGTACTTGACATAGATGAATTGTATGGTATGTGAATTACATCTCAAAAAAACCCACAACTGTCTAAAATGAGCATTATGCTGCCGTGTCCACTTCCAGCTTGGGCTCCTGTTCCTGAACACTTTCACTTGGGAGTCCCACGTTGTAACCTGCACTGAAATGCTCTGTTTTCATGTCACGTGCCGCCTGGGCAGAGCCTGTATCTTTGTATCCCCAGAGTCCAGCATGGCTCCTGGCACTTAGAAACCACCCAGATATTTATTGAACTGAGATGACAGTGGTAGTGCAGTTAGTCTAAGAGGGGAAAGTTACCCAGCCAGTATCTTAAAAACTCAGGGCTAATGGATTAAAGACCGGAATGTAAGGCCGGACACTGTCAGACCCTTAGAGGAAAACATGGGCAGAACACTCCACGACATCAATCACTGCAAGATCCTTTTGGACCCACCTCCCAGAGAAATGGAAATAAAGACAAAGATAAACACATGGGACCTAATGAAACTTCAAAGTACAGCAAAGGAAACCATAAACAAGACCAAAAGACAACCCTCAGAAGGGGAGAAAATATTTGCAAACGAAGCAACGGACAAAGGATTAATCTCCAAAATTTATAAGCAGCTCATGCAGCTCAATAGCAAAAAAACAAACAACCCAATCCAAAAATGGGCAGAAGACCTAAATAGACATTTCTCCACAGAAGATATACAGACTGCCAACAAACACATGAAAGGATGCTCAACATCTTTACTCATTAGAGAAATGCAAATCAAAACTACAATGAGATATCATCTCACACCAGTCAGAATGGCCATCATCAAAAAATCTAGAAACAATAAATGCTGGAAAGGGTGTGGAAAAAAGGGAACACTCTTGCACTGCTGGTGGGAATGTGAATTGGTACAGCCACTATGGAGAACGGTATGGAGGTTCCTTAAAAAACTACAAATAGAACTACCATATGACCCAGCAATCCCACTACTGGGCATATACCCTGAGAAAACCATAATTCAAAAAGAGACATGCACCAAAATGTTCATAGCAGCCCTATTTACAATAGCCCGGAGATGGAAACAACCTAAGTGTCCATCATCGGATGAATGGATAAAGAAGATGTGGCGCATATATACAATGGAATATTACTCAGCCATAAAAAGAAATGAAATTGAGCTATTTGTAATGAGGTGGATAGACCTAGAGTCTGTCATACAGAGTGAAGTAAGTCAGAAAGAGAAAGACAAATACCATATGCTAACACATATATATGGAATTTAAGAAAAAAAAAATGTCATGAAGAACATAGGGGTAAGACAGGAATAAAGACACAGACCTACTAGAGAATGGACTTGAGGATATGGGGAGGGGGAAGGGTAAGCTGTGACAAAGTGAAAGAGCGGCATGGACATATATACACTACCAAACGTAAGGTAGATAGCTAGTGGGAAGCAGCCGCATAGCACAGGGAGATCAGCTCGGTGCTTTGTGACCGCCTGGAGGGGTGGGATAGGGAGGGTGGGAGGGAGACGCAAAAGGGAGGGGATATGAAAACATATGTATATGTATAACTGATTAAATTTGTTATAAGGCAAAAAATTTTAAAAAAAATAAATAAAATAAATAAATAAAAAATAAAAAATAAAAATTAAAATTAAAAAAAAAAAAAAAAACTCAGGGCTTCCTGCACCCTCTATCCTTGCCCTTCCCATATACACGTCATCACAACAATATCTGCTTCACTATTTACAAAGCATTTTCTAATACCTTAATCATTTGAACCTAAAAGCAATTTTGTGAGGTTAGTATGACTATTACAGACATTTTGCAGAGAAGGAAACTGATTCAGAAAGGTTAAGCAACTCAACCGCAGCCGCCCTGGGACATTGCCAGACTTGAGAGCTGGGGCCTTTGCACTCACATCCCTACCTTTGTAATAACGTCCCTGACCGCTGCAGACATGCTGGAATCATAGAGCAGGCCAGCTACAGATGGGTTACAAGCCTCTGAGTTTGTCTTATTTCAGGTCAAGGAGAGGTTACCCTTTTGGTTACCCATTGAATTAGACTGGCAGTTCTCTGGCTTGAGCAGTTAAGAGTTAAACCCACCAGTAGAGGCATAAAATAAAAGTCAGCAGTCAGTTTTTCTCAATCCCTGTATTTTGTCGTAAACATATATTTGCAGGTAAGAAAAATTGATTCTTAGGATCAGATGCTGGTTCATGCTGTGCTCACGATATTATTCATTTTGTTCTGAAGCAGCAGGTAATAAGCCCATTTGCTTGCTGTTCCCCATGGCTGAGCCGGTTCTGCTGCACAGCAGTTGGAGAAATTCATTTCAGCAGACATTTATTGATGTGCCTTCCTGTGCCAGGCAGTGCGTGAGGAGCTGGCGGTTCAGGGACGAATAAGCTTCAGTCCGCGTTCTCAGAAAGTCCAGAGTATTTTCCAGCTCCTGTCATCGTGGCATGCAGTTGTTCTTTGGGGAGGATTTGGATTTGTATACCCTTACATTTTGGTAACGTACAGTCCCTCTCTCAGAAAGTCACTATCTAAAATATAAGAACTTTTTGTTTGTGGAATGTACAGGGGAGAAGAAGTGGCACAAATATTTAGAACTCAACAGTGATGCAATTTGATCTTTCACTTCTGAGCCAGCCTGTTAGATTCAGAGTTTGATGACATTTCACCCCTTCAGAGATTAATAGAAAACATTTATAGCCTCTGAGTAAAAGCGTAAGGATTTACCCAATTGAAAGTTAACCCAGCTGCGTCTCCATTCACATTTGCTGAGATAGCATGTCTGTGCATCTGTGAATTGATTTTAAAATGCTAGAAGTACTGTGCCAACATTACAGAAGTGAGGGAAATGGAGGAAAATTACAAAGTGAAGTGAAGCTAGTCCCTAAGACATCACCGCCCTGATACTAAGAGGTGGCTGGGCTTTGGGCAAGCTGTCTTTGCAACTCCATCTCCTCATCATTGAAATGGAGAATAATCAGTACCTTCATTTTTAAAAAAATTTATTTATTTCTTTATTTTTGGCTGTGTTGGGTCTTAGTTGCTGCACACAGGCTTTCTCTGGTTGCGGCGAGCGGGGACTACTCTTCATTGCGGTGCACAGGCTTCTCACCTCTGTGGCTTCTCTCGTTGTGGAGCATGGGCTCTAGGCTCGTGGGCTTCAGTAGTTGTGGCACGTGGGCTCAGTAGTTGTGGCTCATGGCCTCTAGAGCGCAGGCTCAGTAGTTGTGGCCCACGGGCTTAGCTGCTTCGAGGCATGTGGGTTCTTCCCAGACCAGGGCTCGAATACGTATCCCCGGCTCTGATAGGCAGATTCTTAACCACTGCGCCACCCGGGAAGTCCCAATCAGTACCTTCTTTACGAGGCTTTGCCAGCCCTGAACGAGACAACCAGTGTGAAGCACAGGCCATTAAAAAGCCCGCAATAAATGTGTATCTTATTAGAGCAAACATAACCATTTTAAAATAGTCCTTTTGTCTTGTTTTTCCTGTTTTTTTACAGTTGTTTCCTTCTTGTACTTTTGTATCCTGGTTTCTTAGCTGCACATTATTACATGGTCATTTTCCATCTCACAGTGTGTTGTGCCTGTAATTTTTAGTGGTTGCACCCTGCTCCGTGGTAGGTGTGGGTGCACCGTTCCCCTGTCGTGGGGCATTTGGTTGCTGCCAGGATTTCAGTGTTATAAATAGTGCTTCAGTGAACAGTTGTGTGTGTGGAATGTATTCAGTTGCTTCTTGGGAAACCTCAGGCGGGTTCCATCATCCCTGTGTCTCTGTTGCCTTTGTGCTAGATCGGGATAGGGCAGCATCCACCTGAGAGGACAGGTGCGTGGACAAATGAGGTAATATGACAAAGCAAATGCTCAGCGAACTGTGCCTCCTAACCTCTGTTTGGGTTTGTTGCTTGGGGCTTCCTCTCCAGAGATGAGGTTTCATCATTCACGGCTTCCAGAAGTATGTTAGCAGTTTATAAAGTCAAAAGCATTACGTGAAAGAACCAATTTCTCTACACCCTCACTAGCAGTCGTCCCAGGGTTTAACTATGTAACTCTCTTCCCTTTAAAATAATAGTGAAAAAAACAGTCTCGTCTGTATTTGAGCAGCTTGTTAGGACAGGACTCACTTGAGCTCACTGCTCTAACCAGTCCCGACTTCATCTCACAAAGGTCGGGTTCCAGAGGCTGTTTGTAAGTCTTTTTCCAAAGCTTATAGTCCCCACAATGCTTTCTTCCAAATTGTAGTGTAAGTTGGTCCTTTGAAGCTTAAAAATCCAGTGTATTTTATTCCTTACTGAAGTACATACTTACTATCGGATATCTTTTTATTTTTCCAAACAGACCAACAGTTTGCTCTAGAAGATCTGCTGTGGCTGGTCATAATTTTGATGATTCCCTTCCCTGCTCCCAAGAAAAGAAATCGGTGAGGGTAACCACATGTCCTGCTTTGCCCAGTTAATACGTGTCCTGATGACTTTGCATTGCCCACTTCACCCTCAAAAGTGACCTAGTTCGGATGATAAGTTACATTGTCACCCTCCCCCCAGGGGATTCCTCAGCAGCTGAGGTATCTGCCTGCTCTTTCCACCTCACTCCTCCCCCAGACTTCTTTCTATCTGCCCAGCAAAGGCTTCAGCCACATGGCTCTCTCCAGGCTTCCCCAGAGGGTCCTCACGTGTGCCCAGCCTCTTCTGAGTTAACGTTAGCCCAATAGGCGTTCACACAAGTTTTCCCATTTCCTCACTCTTGCCCCCATATCTTGCTGATGGTCGCCAGTGGCATGGGCAGGGTAGGGCACTTTAAGTTTGTCTCAGAAGTTGCTCTTCGTCTTTTGGAATTAGTATTTTGCAGCTCAGTTCATCCCACAGGCAAATGTAAGGTTCCTCATTTCTCACCACTTGCAATTTTTTTTAACTTTAAACTGAGTGTAGTCTTTTTTTTTTAACTAAATTTCATACTTTTTTTCCAGATGCTTTGGCATCATATAGAGACAGGCTTTTGGTGCTTTTTTTTTTTAATTGAAGTATAATTGACTTACAATATTATATTAGTTTCAGTGTACAGCACAGTGATTTTATATTTTTATACATTACAAAATGATCACCATGATAAGTCTAGTTATCATCTGTCACCATACATAGATATTACAATGTTACTGACTGTATTCCCTATACTGTATATTACATCCCTGTGACATTTCTTTTATAAATGGAAGTTTATACTTCTTACTCTCTCTAACCTATTTCACTCATCTCTCTACCCCCATCCCCTTTGGCAACCATACGTTTGTTCTCTGTATCTGTGAGTCTGTTTCAGAAAGTTTTGTTGTTTGTTTTGTTTTTCAGTTTCCACATATAAGTGAAATCATACAGTGTTTGTCTTTCTCTGACTTATTTTGCTTAGCATAATACCCTATAGGTCAATCCATGTTGTCGCAAATGGCAAGATTTCATTCTTTTTTTATGGCTGATGTTCCATGGTGTGTGTGTGTATGTGTATATATTATATATCCCATCTTCTTTATCCATTCATCCATCAGTGGGCACTTAGGTTGCTTCCATATCTTGGCAGTTGTAAATAATTCTGCAGTGAACATAGGAGTGCATATATCTTTTCAAATTAGTGTTTTGTTTTCTTTGGAAAAATACCCAGAAGTGGGATTCCTGGATCATACAGTAGTTCTATTTTTAATTTTTTGAGGAAACTTCATACTGTTTTCTGTAGTGGCTGTACTAATTTACATTCCTGAATGAGGGCTCCCTTTTTTCCACATCCTTGCCAACACTTGTCACTTGTAGTCTTTTTGATGATAGCCATTCTGACAGGTGTAAGGTGGTATCTCAGAATGCTTTATTTTGCATTTGCCTAATGATTAGTGATTTGAGCATCTTTTCATGTGTCTATTGGCCATCTGTATAAAACTTCTTTGGAAAAATGTCTATTCAGATCTGCTGCCCATTTTTTAATCAGGTTGTTTGGGTTTTTTTGTTGTTGAGTTGTATGAGTTGCATGTATCATTTGCAAGTATCTTCTCCCATTAAGTAGACTGCTATTTTGTTGATAGTTTCCTTTGCTGTGCAAAAGCTTTTTAGTTTGATGTAGTCCCATTTGTTTATTTTTGCTTTTATGTCCCTTGCCTGAGGAGACAAAGCCCCCCAAAATATTGCTAAGACTGATATTAAAGCTCATATGGACAGAGTTTTATGGTTTCAGGTCTTATTTTTAAGTCTTTAATCCATTTTGAGTTTATTTTTGTATGTGGTGTGAGAAAGAAGTCCAGTTTCATTCTTTTGCATGTAGCTATCCAGTTTTCCAGTACCATTTATTGAAGAGACTGTCTTTTCCCCATGGTATCTTCTTGCCTTCTTTGTCATAGACTAATTGAACGTGTAAGTGTGGGTCTATTTCTGCACTCTCTGTTCTGTTCCTTTGATCTATGTGTCTGTTTTTGTGCCAGTGCCATACTGTTTTAATTTCTGTAGCTTTGTAGTGTAATGGGAAATCAGGGAGCATGAGACCTCCAGCTTTGTTCTTCTTTCTCAAGATTGCTTTGGCTTTTTGGGGTCTTTTGTGTTTCCATATAGATTTTAGAATTATTCATTCTAGTTCTGTGAAAAATGCCACTGGTACTTTGATAGGGATTGCAGTGAATCTGTAGGTTGCCTTGGGTAGTATGTTCATTTTAACAATATTAACTCTTCCAATCCATGAGCATGGTATATCTTTCCGTTTGTTTGTGTAGTCTTCAGTTTATTTCATCAATGTCTTATAGTTTTCTGAGTACAAGTCCTTTACCTCCTTGGTTAGATTTATTCCTAGGTATTTTATTCTTTTTGATGGAAGTGTAAATGGGATTGTTTTCTTAATTTATCGTTCTGATATTTCATTGTTAGTATATAGAAATGCAACAGATTTCTGTATATTAATTTTGTATCCTTCAACTTAATTCATTTGTTCTAATAGTTTTTTTTGGTGGCAACTTTAAGATTTTCTATGTGTAGTATCATGTCATCTGCAAACACTGACAGTTTTACTTCTTCCTTTCCAATTTGGATTCCCTTTACCTCTTTTTCTTGTCTGATTGCTGTGGCTAGGACTTCCAATGCCAGGTTGAATCAAAGTGGCGACTGTGGGCATCCTTATCTTATTCCTGATCTTAGAGGAAATGCTTTCAGCTTTTCACCATTGAGTATGATGTTGGCTGTATGTTTATCATTTATGTCCTTTATTATGTTCAGTGTGTTTCCTCTCTACCTACTTTGTTGAGAGTTTTGATCATAAATGGATGTTGAATTTTGTCAAAAACTTCTTCTGCATCAGTTGAGATGATCATATGATTTTTATTTTTCAATTTGTTAATCTGGTATATCACATTGATTAATTTGCAGATATTGAACCATTGTTGCATCCCTAGGATAAATCCCACTTGATCATGGTGTGTGATTGTTTTAGTATATTGTTAAATTTGATTTGGTGATATTTTGTTGAGGATTTTTACATCTAAGTTTATCATTGATATTGGCCTGTATTTTTTTTTCTTTTCTTTCTCTTTGTGGCATGTTTGTCTGGTTTTGGTATCAGGGTGATGCTGCCTGCTTGTTTGGTTTGGCATCACGGTGATGCTGGATGTTTCCCAATCTTGGAGGAGCAGCCTTATGTAGGAGACGTCCTGTGGGTCCCAGCAGCACTCTTCCTTCTGGTCACCAGGACTATATAGGGGTGCCCCCGTATGGACCACATGGGCCCTTCTCTTGTGGTGGGGCTGACTTCTTTGGGCATGCTCATAGGCAGGGCTGGTCCCTGGCCCAGTTAGCTGCCAGACCCTGCCTGTGTGGTGGCCACTAGCCTGCTGGTGGTTGGGGCTTGTCCACGAGTGATTGGCTGTAGGGCCTGGGGCTGGTTCTGACCCAGTAATAAGCAGGCCTGGTGCTAATAGGCTAGAGGGAGGACTCCAAGATGGCACTTACCAGCACCAGTGTCCTCATGGTAGAATGAGCTCCTCAGAATGGCCACCATCAGCGTCTGTGTCCCCGGGAGTCCCAGTTGCCTCTTGGCTTCTCTAGAAGATCAGCAAGTTCACCAATTGCAATTTTTTAAATTATATCTGCTTTAAAGTTTATCTTAAATGTAAACCTTGCCCTTATCAAATATAATAAGGTTATTTATATTCATAAAGCACCTCAAAAGCCCTCACGCAAACAGCAAGCAGGGCCAAGCTGAGTAAGCAGTACCAAGGACACAGTTATGGTGAGGCACACAACCCCCATCTCTGTGATTGGTCACAGGCAGAGTTTTGTTCACAAGATGCAAGTTTATAAATACAGAAGCTTCTGCATTGGAAAAACAAACACATATTAACCTCTCAATGGTGACTACCTTTTGTACTTAGGTAACTATATCTTAACTGCTAAAGGGCTTTGTGATGTGAGAGCCTTTCTTTCCCCCCAAACATGTGCCTGCATTTCTGGGGTACTGTGTTCGCAGTCTTAAGGTGAAAAAGCAAGTGTTTTGAATGAGAGATCCTGCCAGGTTGAACTAGTGCAGTGCCACCTGGGGGACTGTAGTTCACAGATCAGAATGTGAATTCGCAGTGGAAAATTCGTTTTTCTGTTTGTTTTAACCAGGTGACTTTCGGATGGTGGTCGGAGAGGATAAGGCAAAAGTGTTGAATATTGTGAAGCCCAACATAGCCCACTTTCGTGAGCTCTACGGCAGCATTCTACAGGAGAATCCCCAAGTGGTGTATAAAATCCAGCAAGGCAGCCTGGAGGTAAACTATCTGTGGGAAATCCTGGGGATTTATGTTCTTCCATATATTTGAAATAAGGCTAAAAGGTACACAAATGACTAGTAAGTGACTAGTAATCAGAGGCTGCCTTTGGAGAAGGGGACCAAGGGCTGACATGAGGCGGGGGGGTGGGGACTGGTCTTCACTGTGTGTGTCTTTTTTGCCATTTGAAGCTCTTACTATATATGTTCATTATTAATCAAAAATGAGTGAAAATAAACTCTGAAATTACCTTCTTTCCATCCCCAAGCCCATCTGCCTCCCCAGAGGTAGCCTTATTAACAGTTTGGCATGTTTTCTTCCAGAGCTTGTTGCATGTACTTCTGTATGTATTTGTACATATACACATGTATGAAGCAGTTTGTTCTTTTTTGTTTGGTTTTACTTTACATAAATGTATTCATACAGGTTATTCTGAAGCTTGTTTTTTCCCCACTTGTTATATGTATCATGTCTTGGAACTTTTCTTTTGATACATCAAACAAAACTTTATTTCAAGGCATTCTTCAAAATATTAAATTTTTTGAAAAGAAAGATCAAAGAGCCTTTCCTTTGAGAAAAGTAATTTGCATTTAAGATTTTTTAAACTATAGAATTCATAGTTTTTTATCTTTATGATAAGGAACACTATTTTACTTTTTTAATGCTCTTCCTCTTCCACATAATAGGGGCAACTAATACTATGTTGAATGACAAATTAATGGCATTTCTAGAACCAAAAGGAAACTTTTAAAAAGTAGGAATTATTTTAAATGTAATGTTGGAGAATAACATGAATGCCCAGAATACCCACCACTCAGGTTAACAGATTTTGCCATGTTTGCTTTAGATTGAGTTTTTCTGTTTTTAATTTTTACTTTTCTCAAAGTAATGCATGCATACTGTTTAAAAACCAAGTGGCACCCCAAGGTTTGTAACAAAAAGCAGCAGTTCCCTGCTGTACACCTTCCTACTTGTCTGTGCTACTTCCCAGAGCAACTGCTTTCATCTCCTTCATGGATTCTTCTTATGTTTACCTCCATATTTCTAAATAATATGGTTTGATTGTTATTCTTGATTTTTTTCAATTTGTACTTTATTTTTGTCATCTTTCTATGGAAAATGAGGATTTTTTACTCTCTTATGCACCGCAATCAACACACATACATTCTCTCTCTCTCTTTCTCTCTCTCCTCCTCCCCCCTCCAGCTCCTCCACCGCTTATGCTCCATGTATAGTTATTACATAATTTTGGGTTAGGGTAACAGTCGATATTTACTTCATTATGACAACTGACTTTCTTCATTGCTAAGATATACTACTATGAAATTTCCTTTCCTGTACAACTTTGTTTTTCTTGGAGTTAATCACTGTCTCATTTTTTTCGCTTGCTTCGTTTCTCCGTACCTGTAACTAATTCACCCTCAATTTCTGCTACAGATCTGTAGAACATCTTCCACTGTAGACAAACACATCAGGTGTGTTCTCTTTTTCTTACTTTTCTTGGGGACATTCTTCCTGGAGCCCTGTGTCCCCTGTTCCTTTCGGGGCTCGTTGCGTTCTAGGCTTGATGCACAGCTCTTCTGAAACTTTCTTTCATCAATACCCGAGAATTTCTTCCCCTCTCCTTTGCAAGTTTTTGGTTTACTGGATCTTTTCCTCTTTCACGGTTTACACTTTAATTTTGACGAAGTATACCTTTGAGTACTTCCTAACATAGGTTGTGAAGGAGGTAAATTTTTTGAGACCATGTACATCTGAAAATTCTACCCTCACACTGATTGATAGTTTGAGCTAGATATCAAATTCTAGGCTGGAAGTAATTTTCCCTCAGAAGTTTTAAGTCATAGCTTCATTTATTCTAGCTTCTAGTGTTGCATTCAAAAGTCCAACACTAGAGACTGTCATACAGAGTGAAGTAAGTCAGAAAGAGAAAAACAAATATCATATATTAACACATGTATGTGGAACCTAGAAAAATGGTACAGATGAACCGGTTTGCAGGGCAGAAGTTGAGACACAGATGTAGAGAACAAATGTGTGGACACCAAGGGGGGAAAACCGCGGTGGGGTGGGGATGGTGGTGTGCTGAATTGGGCGATTGGGATTGACATGTATACACTGATGTGTATAAAATTGATGACTAATAAGAACCTGCAGTATAAAAAAACAAACAAACAACTAATAATAAACTTTCTTTGGGTTATTTGTATGGAAATAAGTTAATATAAATGTTTCAGACCTTACATGAAATTTCTAAAAATCTTATATGTTCTGGTATAATGTTATAAGTCATAATTCTAGTTATTACTTTAAAATGTATATCTCAGAAATAACTAAATTTCCTTGTCAATTGCATTATTATGAACTTTCATCAAATCTTTAACCGTGGTCATTTTTAAGTCTTTTCTCATTTACAGACAGTTCTGGGTGTACTCTGATGCTTTTGCAAAAATGTTCCTATAAAAGGGTTAATCTTCAAGGAATTGATGGAAAAGGCTCTGACAAGTACAGGTTTCTGGTAACTGACTGTACTGCTGAACTGAATGAATAAGCGTTTTCAGAGCTCTAATGGAAAACTGATGAATTCATAAAAGTGCTAACAAAAGATCAAGAATGAAAAAAAAATTAATTACATGGGACTGAGTGAACTGATGAGGATGATTATAATTTTTGTGACTTTCTGTTTGAATTAAAAAAAAAAAAAGTCCGGGCTTCCCTGGTGGCGCAGTGGTTGAGAGTCCGCCTGCCGATGCAGGGGACACAGGTTCATGTCCCGGTCCGGGAAGATCCCACATGCCGCGGAGCAGCTGGGTCCGTGAGCCATGGCCGCTGAGCCTGCGCGTCTGGAGCCTGTGCTCCGCAACGGGAGAGGCCACAACAGTGAGAGGCCCGCGTACTGCAAAAAAAAAAAAAAAAAAGTCCAACACTATTCAGATTCCCTGTCCTTCGGATGTGACCTTTTTTTTAATCTCTCTGACAGTATTTAGGATCTTTTCCTTTTTTCCAATATTCTTAAATTTCATGATGATTTGCCTTTGTCTTTGTGTATATGTTTTTCATTTATTTTTTTAATTATTATTATTTTTTTGGCTGTACCACGCAGCTTATGGGATCTTTGTTCCCCAACCAGGGATCAAACCCTTGCCCCCTGCAGTGGAAGCGTGGAGTCCTAACTGCTGGAATGCCAGGGAATTCCCATGTTTTTCATTTATTACTCTGAGCCTCTTTTGGAAATTCACGAGCTTCAGTTCTAGGAAATTTTCTTTTATCATTTCTGCAATGAAATTTTCTTTTATCATTTCTTCATATCCATTTTCTTAGTTTGTTCTTTCTAGAATTCCTGTTAGTTGGTTGTTGGACCTCCTTGTTCGATTGTTTCTTTCCCTCATTCCTGTTTCTTTGGGTTTTTGTTCTGTTTTCCAGAAGAATATTTTGAATCGATCTTCTAACACTTCTGTTGAATTTTTAATTTCCTCTGAATGTTCTTTTTTATAGCATCCTGTTCTTGTATGAATGCATTATCTTTCCTCATCTCTTTAATGATCTTTATTATAATTTTTGAAGTTTTTTCTTGCTCTCTATATTGTCTCTGTTTCTCTTAGTTCCTTTTTTTCTATGCATTCACTCTCATCTGTTGTGTTAGAAGCTTTTCTCAAATGTTTGCACATCCTTTGTGGCCTGTTTTTTAAAGAGCAAGGCAGTTTAAAAAATGCAGACTGGGAGTTCTTTGTGATGGATAGAGCTTGTCAGCTGGTGAGCTTCAGTATAGGATTTGGGACAAGGACCTGGCTGTTTCATTGGAAGACCCCAAGTTTCAGTATCTGTAGAATTTCTCCAGAGAGACATCATCTACTCTCTGGTTAGAGGATACGGAAAGATAACGTGCCTAGCTGCCAACTTTTAGAAACTGAGCAAGGGAAAAGAGCCGGGAATTTCCTTTAACTGTGAAAATAAACTTCCAAATCCCTCAGTTTGGCCTCTGAAAGCCTGGATGATCTATGTTCTAACTGGCTTCTTATTGTGGGGAAATGCACAAGAATAAGATGAGTGGGCTGAGCTTCAGTTCCCAGAGGTGCATCTAGTCTTAAAGCTGCCGCTGATACCCATCTTCTCCCTCCTCTGCTGCCCATTCCAAATTCCCCTCACCCTTTCTAGCATTTCAGCTGGTCTAGGTGAGGTGACCTAGACCATCATCCCTGAGGAGTCTGAGACCCTGGTCACCATGCCCATCTTGGACTGTAGCTACTACACTTTCCATTTACCATCAAAGTTGGGCAAGAGGTAGTAAGAGATGGGTACCAGCAGCCCTACCTCCTGATGGTCAGGTTTAATTATTTCTCAGTATGGTGATTCATTTCTTTGTCTTCTGGACTTCTTGTCTGCCTGGGATTCTAAAGTGATTGGACGGCAGTTATAGCTTTAAGTTTGTTTTTTTTTTAATTAGTTATCCATTTTATACATATTAGTGTTGCATATATGTCAATCCCAATGTCCCAATTCATCATACCACCACCACCCCCCTGTGACTTGCCCCCCTTGGTATCCATACTTTGGTTCTCTACATCTGTGTCTCTATTTCTGCCCTGCAAACCGGTTCATCTGTGCTATTTTTCTAGGTTACATATATATGCATTAATATACGATATTTGTTTTTCTATTTCTGACTTACTTCACTCTGTATGACAGTCTCTAGGTCCATCCATGTCTCTACAAATGACCCAATTTCGTTCCTTTTTATGGCTGAGTAATATTCCATTGTATATATGTACCATATCTTCTTTATCCATTCGTCTGTTGATGGGCATTTAGGTTGCTTCCATGACCTGGCTATTGTAAATAGTGCTGTAGTGAACATTGAGGTGCATGTGTCTTTTTGAATTATGGTTTTCTCTGGGTATATGCCCAGTAGTGGGATTGCTGGGTCATATGGTAATTCTATTTTTAGTTTTTTAAGGAACCTCCATACTGTTTTCCATAGTGGCTGTATCAATTTACATTCCCACCAACAGTGCAAGAGGGTGCCCTTTTCTCCACACCCTCTCCAGCATTTGTTGTTTGTAGATTTTCTGATGATGCCCATTCTAACTGGTGTGAGGTGATACCTCATTGTAGTTTTGATTTGCATTTCTCTAATAATTAGTGATGTTGAGCAGCTTTTCATGTGCTTCTTGGCCATCTGTATGTCTTCTTTGGAGAAATGTCTATTTAGGTCTTCTACCCATTTTTTATAGGGTTGTTTGTTTTTTTAATATTGAGCTGCATGAGCTGTTTATATATTTTGGAGATTAATCTTTTGTCAGTTGATTCGTTTGCAAATATTTTCTCCCATTCTGAGGGTTGTCTTTTCGTCTTGTTTATGTTTGCTGTGCAAAAGCTTTGAAGTTTCATTAGGTCCCATTTGTTTATTTTTGTTTTTATTTCCATTACTCTAGGACGTGGGTCAAAAAAGATCTTGCGCTGATTTATGTCAAACAATGTTCTTCCTATGTTTTCCTCTAAGAGTTTTATAGTGTCTGGTCTTACATTTAGGTCTCGAATCCATTTTGAGTTTCTTTTTGTGTATGGTGTTAGGGAGTGTTCTGATTTCATTCTTTTACGTGTAGCTGTCCAGTTTTCACAGCACCACTTACTGAAGAGACTGTCTTTTCTCCATTGTATATCATTGCCTCCTTTGTCATAGATTAGTTGACCATAGGTGTGTGGCTTTCTATCTTGTTCCATTGACCTATATTTCTGTTTTTGTGCCAGTGCCAGTACCATATTGTCTTCATTACTGTAGCTTTGTAATATAATCTGAAGTCAAGGAGTCTGATTCCTCCAGCTCCATTTTTTCCCCTCAAGACTGCTTTTGCTATTCAGGATCTTCTGTGTCTCCATATGAATTTTAAGATTTTTTTGTTCTAGTTCTGTAAAAAATACCATTGGTAATTTGATAGGGATTACATTGAATCTGTAGATTGCTTTGGGTAGTATAGTGATTTTCCATGTTCCTGGATAGGAAGAATATTGATTCTTCCTATCCAAGAACGTGGTATATCTCTCCATCTGTTTGTATCATCTTTAATTTCTTTCATCAGTGTCTTATAGTTTTCTGCATACAGGTCTTTTGTCTCCCTAGGTAGGTTTATTCCTAGGTACTTTATTCTTTTTGTTGCAGTGGTAAATGGGAGTGTTTCCTTAATTTCTCTTTCAGATTTTTCATCATTAGTGTATAGGAATGCAAGAGATTTCTGTGCATTAATTTTGTATCCTGCAACTTTACCAAATTCACTGATTAGCTCTATTAGTTTTCTGGTGGCATCTTTAGGATTCTCTATGTGTAGTATCATGTCATCTGCAAACACTGACAGTTTTACTTCTTCTTTTCCAATTTGTATTCCTTTTATTTATTTTTTCTTCTCTGATTGCCGTGGCTAGGACTTCCAAACTATGTCGAATAAGAGTGGCAAGAGTGGATATCCTTGTCTTGTTCCTGATCTTAGAGGAAATGCTTTCAGTTTTTCACCATTGAGAATGATGTTTGCTGTGGGTTTGTCGTATATGGCCTTTATTATGTTGAGGTAGGTTCCCTCTATGCCCACTTTCTGGAGAGTTTTTATCATAAATGGGTGTTGAATTTTCTCAAAAGCTTTTTCTGCGTCTGTTGAGATGATCATATGGTTTTTATTCTTCAAATTGTTAATATGGTGTATCACATTGATTGATTTGCGTATATTGAAGAATCCTTGCATCCCTGGGATAAATCCCACTTGATCATGGTGTATGATCCTTTTAATGTGTTGTTGGATTCTGTTTGCTAGTATTTTGTTGAGGATTTTTGCATCTCTATTCATCAGTGATATTGGTCTGTAATTTTCTTTTTTTGTAGTATCTTTGTCTGATTTTGGTGTCAGGGTGATGGTGGCCTTGTAGAATGAGTTTGGGAATGTTCCTTCCTCTGCAATTTTTTGGAAGAGTTTGAGAAGGATGGGTGTTAGCTCTTCTCTAAATGTTTGATAGAGTTCACCTGTGAAGCCATCTGGTCCTGGACTTTTGTTTCTTGGAAGATTTTTAATCACAGTTTCAATTTCATTACTTGTGATTGGTCTGTTCAGATTTTCTATTTCTTCCTGGTTCAGTCTTGGAAGGTTATACCTTTCAAAGAATTTGTCCATTTCTTCCAGATTATCCATTTTATTGGCATAGAGTTGTTTGTAGTAGTCTCTTAGGATGCTTTGTATTTCTGCAGTGTCTGTTGTAACTTCTCCTTTTTCATTTCTAATTTTATTGATTTGAGTCCGCTCCCTCTTTCTCTTGATGGGTCTAGCCAGTGGTTTTTCAATTTTGTTTATCTTCTCAAAGAACCAGCTTTTAGTTTTATTGATCTTTGCTATTGTTTTCTTTGTTTCTATTTCATTTATTTCTGCTCTGATCTTTATGATTTCTTCCTTCTACTAACTTTGGGTTTTGTTTGTTCTTCTTTCTCTAGTTCCTTTAGGTGTAAGGTTAGATTGTTCAGTTGAGATTGTTCCTGTTTCTTGAGGTAGGCTTGTATTGCTTTAAACGTCCCTCTTACAACTGCTTTTGCTGCATCCTGTAGATTTTGGATCGTCGTGTTTTTGTTGTCATTTGTCTCTAGGGTTTTTTTAATTTCCTTTTTTATTTCTTCAGTGATCTCTTGGTTATTTAGTAATGTATTGTTCAGCCTCCATGCATTTGTGTTTTTTACAGTTTTTTCCCTGTAATTGATTTCTAATCTCATAGCATTGTGGTCAGAAAACATGCTTGATATGATTTCAAATTTCTTAAATTCACTGAGGCTTGATTTGTGACCCAAGATGTGATCTGTCCTGGAGAATGTTCCATGTGCACTTGAGAAGAAAGTGTAATCTGCTGGTTTTGGATGGAGTGTCCTATAAATATCAATTAAATCTATCTGGTCTATTGTGTCATTTAAAGCTTGTGTTTCCTTATTAATTTTTGTTTGGATGATCTGCCCATTGGTGTAAGTGAGGTGTTAAAGTCCCCCACTATTCCTGTGTTACTGTCGATTTCCTCTTTTATAGCTGTTAGCAGTTGCCTTATGTTGAGGTGCTCTTATGTTGGGTGCATATATGTTTATAGTTGTTATATTCTCTTCTTGGATTGATCCCTTGATCATTATGTAGTGTCCTTCCTTGTCTCTTGTAACAGTCTTTATTTTAACATCTATTTTATCTGATATGAGTATTGCTACTCCAGCTTTCTTTTGATTTCCATTTGCATGGATATCTTTTTCCATCCCCTCACTTTCAGTCTGTATGTGTCCCTAGCGGGTCTCTTGTAGACGGCATATATATGGGTCTTGTTTTTGTATCCCTTCAGCGAGCCTGTGTCTTTTGGTTGGACCATTTAATCCATTCATGTTTAAGGTAATTATTGATATGTATGTTGCTTCATCTGGTACATAGCCCTCTGCCTTTTCATCTTGTCTATCTTTCTGTGAATGTGGTTTTTGTTCTACAGGCTGCAGGATTGTAGTTCTTGTTGCTTCTGCTGTCTGCCCTCTCATAGCTTTAAGTTTAATAGGATGCTTACTGTGTCCTCTGGGAGAAGCATTTCTTCTTTGGAAACTAGGATCTCTAGACCCACAGTCCTAAAGTTGTGGAGATGGGAAGCACAGATTGCCCAGGTGGTTCCTGGGAATGACAGTAAGCAAGTCTGTTTCTCCTTTTACACTGTGGTTCCCAGACTCATGTAGTCTAGCAGTTGGGGACATAGTACTCTATAACAGCCATTAATTTAGGGCATATACTGTGCCTCACTGTCACAGGCTATCATCTCTAAGCTGTTGCTCAGCTCTTCTTCAAAGCTCTTTCGTTGGGTTTTTCAACAGTGACATGGTTGACATTTTAGGCTGAATAATTCTTTGTTGTGGGGGCCAAAAATGTCCCCTTTTTGAGAACTACTGCTCTCCCAGGCTGGCAGCTCTGGCGCACTGTGTGGTAGGAACAGTGGAGCCGTGATCCTGTGCCCGTCCTGCACCTGTGCCCTGTGAGCCCTGTACAGTGGTATTGGCTGAGTCCTGTGGGCAGGAAAGGCAAGCCCATGCTCAGAATATGAGTGACTTCCAGGCAAGAGGAGTTGCTGCCCATTCCCAGGTAGAAGGGATCCAGTGTAGTCAACTTATCACCAAGTGGCTGGTTAGTCTCAGGAGATGATCGTGTTATGAGGATCTCAGTGTTGGCCTCTGTTGCTGTCAGGATAGACTTTCAACCGCAGCAGTGGCTCAGTCAGCCTTGGTGAGTAGAAGCCCCCGATATTGGATCTGGGCAGAGCCTCTATCCCTACCGCCCACTACTCCTGCTACAAGCTGTTATGCCATAACTGGGATGAAAGAGCCTGTTGAATCAACTGGCTAAATTGTTCTTTTGGTTGTTGTTGCTTCTTCTGTGTTGGATGCTCTCTGAAGGAAGAATTAACGTACAATACAGAGATCTTCATATTTTGTGTCCCCTCCCATAGGTCCATCCACATGCCTCTTCCCCCAAATCCTGTCTTCCACCTTCTAATCTTTTTCCTTTTAGGTCCCTAACCAACCAAAGAACCATTGTCCACTCTTTGAGTCTTTATATATTTTTATCTTGGGCCACTTTTTCCATGTAAAGTGGGTAACCAGGTGTGCCACCTGCAGCATACTCATTGGGACAATAGCTCCTCATCAGTGTCTTCCAGGCTATCCCTGGGTGCGGCTGTAATGCATCATTTTCACCCTGTACATACTACAAGCCAAATCATCCATGAAGCAAGCTCATCCTTTATCCTCCTCCAGAAGCCTCCTTGTAGCCATGTGCATGAGCCAGTGGAGAAGTAGAACATTATATGCTGGTGCAACAGTGGAAGTATGGGGGTCTGGGTTTCCTGTTTGTGTAGCTGACTTGTGCCCTCTGGCCCTGCTCATGTCCAGTGCTGGTGTATCTCTTACATCCTACAGTGGATTGCTCTTGAGCTTCGTGACCTTATGACTTGGTGAATCTGGCAGATCCCAGTTCATAATGGGCAGTTCTTGATACATGGTCATTTGATGTCCCACGGTTAGAAGCTCCGTCTCTGCCAGGGTGTAGCATCTAGGAGCTGATTTCAAATGGCGCGTGGTTCTTCACTACAGATGCCGTGGCCTTGCTCCAGAACCCTAGCAGTCTACATTGTGATCTCCTACTGGGAGCCCACTGTAGCTTCCCAGGGCTTCTCTGTACACTGAGGATACCTTTAGTACCATAGTTTACAGGGATGTATGGCCCACGCGGTGGAGGGCTGCTTACCCTGCTGACTGTATCTAGTGCAGAGCTCGTTTCCGCTCTGGCCCCTCACAGACCTGGCATCCTTTTATATCACTGGGTAAATGGCTCTGAGCATTATTCCCAAGTGTGGAATATGCTGCCTCTAGAACCTGAAGAGGCCTCTCAGGCAGTGTGCTTCTTTCTTAGTGGTGAGAGGTACAAGATGCCGCAAGTTGATCTTTACTTTGGAGAGGATGTCCCAGAGTGCTCCAGATCACTTGACCCCTAAAAACCTCCCTGATGTGGTGTGCTCCTCAAAATTCATGAGGTTTATCTTTTACCCTCTGGGGTGCATATATCTACTGAGGCCTCCAGTGTACTTGCCCTTTAGTGCTCACCAGGTAACAGCAGCAACATGTCATTGATGTAGTGGACCAATGAGATTATACAGAATATCCAAATAGTCTGGTTTTCTTTGAATGTCTTATGACAGAGGATGGGGGAGTTAACATGGCCCTGAGGCAAATCGTTAAGGTGCACTCTTCTCTGTCCTGTATGAACGCGAGCTGCTTCTGATCCTCCTTTCTCTATGGATGGCAGAGAATGCATTCGCCAGGTCCGTGGCCCCGTCCAGGTACCTGAGGTTCTGTTGATACGCTTCAGCAGACTTACCACCTCTGGCACAGCCGATACAGCGGGGCTTCTACTTGGTTGAGTTTGTGGTGGTCTGCTACAATCTGCCAGAATCCATTTGGATTTTGTGAAGGCCAGACTCAGTGGAGGTATGATGGGACCATCAGCTCTAGTATTAGGGTTCTCCAGAGAAACAGGACCAATAGGATATATAGAGAAAGATTTATTTTAGGGAATTAACTCACAGAATTGTGAGGGTTGGCAAGTTTGAAATTTGCAGGGCAAGCCAGCAGGCCGGAGACCCAGTGAAGAGGATGTTGTACTCTTGAGCCCGAGGGCAGTCTGGAGGCAGACTTCCTTCTTCCTCAGGAAACTTTCGTCTTTTTTCATAAGGCCTTCAACTGACTGGATGAGGCCCATCCATATTAACGGGGGTCATCTGCTACTCAAAGTCTACTGACTTAAAAAGATACCTTTACAGTAACATCTGGACTAAAGTTTAACCAAGCAGCTGGGCCCTATAGCCTAGCCAAGTTGACATACAAAATTAAACATCACACCCCTGCATCCTTCAGGTCTATAGGTGGCATTAATCTCTGCCATTCCTCCTGTGATGTGGTTTTGTTTTTTCATTACTCTTTTGGCCAGGGGGTGAGAACGGCAGCTTCAGAGGCTTCCACTTGGCCTTCTACACTACGATAGCTCCAAAATGCTGTCTGAGAATGTGCTTTCTAGGACCACTCTTGGTACCAGTTGTGTAGGATCAGGATTGGGGAGATTAGAAACAAAGACTCCATCTGATCTCGTGATGGCACTGTGGAGCTCGATGGCCCTTCCTGGCTGTCCCCACTTGGGGCAAAGAGACCAGGCCTTTGTACTCCTGCATTTTCCAGTCTTTGGATACAGGCAGCTCCCTTTGCCTGAGGACAGTTCTGGGAGGGACTCTGAGACAGGAAGTCAGCCAGCTTTCCCAGCAGCTGGCAGAATGAGGACCTTGCGCCAAAGCCAGGATCTGGTCGGTGCAACACAGCATCCACTATCGTATGCCCCTATCTGCTTTTTTAAAACATCAGCCTTGTTGAGATATAATTTACATACCATAAAATTCGGTGGTTTTTAGTCTATTTACAGAGTTGTGCAACCATCACCACAATCTTTTACAACATTTTCATCACTCCAAAAAGACACCCCATTCCCAGTAGCAGTACCTAGCTTCCCCTCCTGGCAGGCAGCCACTAATCTACTTTCTGACTCCGTGGATTTGCCTATTCTAGACACTTCCTGCAAATGGAATCATAGAACATGTGGTCTTTTCCATGTCTGCTTTGAAAATGCAATTTGACTCATAATTTAACTGAATGCTTTCACGTTTGTGTTTTAATGAGAATTGAAGAGTAAGGATAATTAGAATTTTGCAATTTATTTGAACATGTCACCTAATATTTTGTCTTTAAACACATGCTTTCAAACAAAAACTCCAGTGCATTCTTTTCCTCAAGAGAAAGCAGTGGCAAATACTGTTTTCTAATTCCTCATATTACTCAGCCATTTTGGCATCTCTAAAATTCCTGGAAGTTTCATAGGTAAAGCCTTGAAATACAAGATCCTAGTGACTAATCTCAATACTTGGCCCCAAAATATGAGTCTATAAATGTCATTTCTAGCATATTTTACAGAAATATTCACATTTTTTGTCATTTATCTAACCAAAGCTAAGTAGAGGTTGAATCCTGTGAATTTATGACCATCTCAATGATAAATATGAAATATTTAGGTTAAAAAATCCTTCACTTTATTGGAGCCACTAAATAATAGCATTTGCTTCTTTTTTGCATAGATTTTATAGATAAAACTAGAAAATCTAGACATTGGCATATACTCAGTAAATATTTGTTGAATGAAAAAATGGTAGAATGAATGAATTCTAATTATTAAGAAAGTTGGTCATATCTGGAAAATCCAAATCTAAAATTTAATACATTCATTTATCTAATTTTTTTTCTTACTGTTCTCTTAAAGTTAAAACCTAAATGCTTGTTGAAAGAATACAAGACAGATTCTTACTGGGAGAATAATGTGATGAGCTGCTGAGGGCAGTGGTGCTGGTTTTCACCTTGGTAGGCAGTCGATGTTTACATGATTTTGGAAAAATTTAGTTCCATGACGTAAAATATATTAGACTAGGAGTTAGGGAAGCTGGGTGTGGGCTTAGCTCTATGGATAACTTTTGATTCACAGGTTTCCAAGTAAAGTCTAATGCATAGTTTTATATATGTTTTATTTCTGTATTTTTCTTTAAATTTGATGTATTTTAGAATACACTGGGAACAGAAACCATTGGTATAACTTACTGCTGTTTAAGAAATAATGACAACTAAGCTTTATTGGTGCAGTTATTCATCCTCTATTCAACTGATGTTTTTTGAGTACTTACTCTGTGCCGGGGGATTAAAAGTGAATAAAGATTAGTCTGTGTCATCAGTTTATTCCTACAGTTTATGAAATACAGCATGGTACATAAAAGGCCCTACAGACAGGAGACACAAATTTAGATCCCACTCTCTGATTGGCTGCATGTTACTGACTATGTTACTTTGTGCCCCTGTGTTTAAAATGAGTACTTGGGGAACTTCCCTGGTGGTGCAGAGGTTAAGAATCCGCCTGCCAATGCAGGGGACACGGGTTCAAGCCCTGGTCTGGGAAGATCCCACATGCCGTGGAGCAACTAAGCCCGGGGGCCACGACTACTGAGCCTGCTCTCTGGAGCCCGTGAGCTACAACTGCAGAGCCCACATGTCACAACTACTGAAGTCCGTGCGCCTAGAGCCCGTGCTCCACAATAAGAGAAGCCACCGCAATGAGAAGCCCACGACCGCAACGAAGAGTAGCCCATGCTCGCCGCAACTAGAGAAAGCCCGTGTGCAGCAACGAAGACCCAACACAGCCAAAAATAAATAAATAAATAAAAGAAAATGAGTACTTGGATGTGCCAGTGTGTTGATGAATTTTAGCTGAAATTTTACTTTCTTTAACTACCGGATTTAGAACAAATAGAAATTTTAAAACTGAGAGTCAAAAATTGATTCTTGAAAGAAATTTCTTAAGTACAAACAGAATATCATAGGAGAAGAATTAACTTGTTCGAAGGAACTTAGAATCCTTAACACCTAGGCATTTAGTTTCAGAAAGGAGAAAGTCTCCTTAGCATCTGCCTAGTCTACTAGGTGTGAGTTCATATATGTTTGTGTGGTTTTAAGGAGAAGCCATGTGCTTTGAATATTTATGGAATTCAAAGCACTTTCCATAGACATCATCTTTTTTTTTTCCTTAGATCGATAAAAGCCCAGAAGGACAGTTCACTCAGCTAATGACATTGCCCAAAACCTTACAGCAACAAATAAATCATATTATGGACCCTCCTGGAAAAAACAGAGATGTGGAAGAAACTTTATTACAAGTGGCTCATGACCCCGACTGTGGAGACGTGGTGCGTCTAGGTACGTGCATGAATCTGACCGGGAGGAAGTGTTGGCCGGAGGGGGTCGGGGGGAGCAAACTTTGTGGCTGAAACGGGTTCTCTATTCTTTCTTGCCTAGTGAGATGGAGAGAGAGATTTCCTCTCAGAATAAGAAAGCACTAACAGTCTGGGAGTTTTCCCAACCTAAATTCTTGTTTGTTTGAACTAGGGTGCTGAAAGTACTTCTATTTTCAGATCCCTGGGTCCTAAATCACTGACAGAGAGGGAAACAATGATTCTTTTGGTCCCAAGGGCATAACGTTTAGAAATTATTTCAAAGACATGTGTTTGTTCCTCATGGTGGTCTGAGGAGGATGGAGACTGGTGACTTTTTTTTTTTTTTTTTTTTTGCGGTACGCGGGCCTCTCACTGCTGTGGCCTCTCCCGTTGTGGAGCACAGGCTCCGGACGCGCAGGCTCAGCGGCCATGGCTCACGGGCCCAGACGCTCCGCGGCATGTGGGATCTTCCCAGACCGGGGCACGAACCCGTGTCCCCTGCATCGGCAGGCGGACCCTCAACCACTGCACCACCAGGGAAGCCCGAGACTGGTGACATTTTTAATGCTTTTATAACATCAAGAACACCACTCTCCTCGGCCGACGCCCCCTTGGTGTAGCTCCTGTGCACAGTAGGTCTGCTCCAACATGGCCCCTGTTCGTCATGTCATCCCCAATGTGGACCAAAAATCTGAGCCTGACCTTCAGAGACTTGCTGCCTTTTGAGGTGTTACAGGTAATTTACAAGGTCAGTCAGTAAGTAAGGAAATCATGAAGTTGAAAATGATGCCCTCCCTCAGATGAGCTCACCGTTTACCATTGAGTATGTATTTGCTGAGCTTCCCCAGGGAACAGCTCGGCCACCTGGCAGGATGCAAGTCACAGCGATGGTGTCGCATGGAGAGACCTGCCCGTCGGGCAGAGCGGAGCATGTGCCTAGGGTGCCGGGTACCTCTTCTGAAGATACACGTGGAGGCGTGTCTTTTCTGGTCATGGTGTGAGTTCTTCTGCCTTTCTGAGGGCCTGAAGGACTGTCCCGCTGTCCTCACTGAGGAGTCCTCTGAGTGATTTCAGAATAAGTTTTCCTCCTAGGCAGAAACGTTTGGTGTTTTTTTCCCCCAATCTTTTCACATCTTGGAATTGAGAACCAGCAGACTTAAGCAGATTTAAAGTGAAAAAAATGACCTTCAAGGGTCACCTAACCCACTGGTTGTAAGATGAGGCATCCCAGAGCCAGAGTGGGGCGGTCATTTGCTTGTGTTCACACAGCTGGTCAGCGACACAGCTGGTCGTTGACACAGCTGGCAGCTCCAGTCTCCTGGACCTCGATCCTGATACTCTTTTCCCTGTCACTCTGACACCAGAGATAGATTTGCTGGTTTTATTGTATAGCTGGAAAGAATATTTAGTTCAGGTTTTCAAAGTGTTAGGATGACTCACATCTGGCTTTTTGGGCATTGTTATTGTTTTTTCCCTCACAGGGCTCTCAGCAATCGTGAGACCTTCCAGTATCAGACAGAGCACCAAAGGCATCTTCACTGCTGGTAAGAATTGTTCACAATCCACACTTAACGTACCTGCTGGATTGAGCAGCCTCAGGGCTCCTGGTTAAAACGTAAAGCTTTATCTGTATCCTGCAAGTGCTTGTGAAATGCTGAATTTTGATGGTCCTAACCTAGGACACCGCAGTAACATATAGACAGGCAGATGGCGCTGTAGTCCGGAGTCTGAGGTGCTGCTGGGAGGATTTGCTGCCCCTCTGCGTTTTCCCAGTTACTCCTCATGTGCAGGTTTCCCCTTGCGTTTTTATATCTGTGGGAGTTACACATGATATTGTTGCGAAAACAGCAGTGCCTTGCCCTCCCCCCGGCCAGTGTTCCTCTCCAGAGACAACCACTGCTGACTCTCCTGGTGGGTTATTTTTGTTTCCACTGCTGTTTCTCTGGATAATGAGCTTATATATGGCTGCTTCTCTCCTTTTAACTTTAGGCATCATCTGTGGACTTCTCACTCTAGCAGATTAGAATTCAACTGCCCCCACCAATGCGCACACACACACACACCCACCCATCCCTCTGTGTTCCAAATATGGTTGTGCCGTAGCTTTAGCGAAGCCAATCTTGAGTTTCCATTGTCTGACTGTGTTACTGTGATTCATAGCTGCGCCATGTGATACCCTTTTCCTTGCCTGCACAGCTTTCTTTTCCCACAGAGGCTGTCATCACCTGTCTCACGTGAGGAACCCTGTTTCCTGTATCTGGTGTCTTTGATTTTTGTGGCACACAGCCTCATTTTGGTGAAGCACACCATCCGGGAACTTCGTGGGAAAGGGGGCAGGGGAGGCAGATTTGGAGCCCATGTGTGGCCAAGTGTATCTTTAGTCCACCCTCAGGCCTGACTGAGACTTAGGCTGGAGATGATTAGAAATAGTTGTCCTTTAGAATTTTGATACCGTTGCTCCTATTATCTTCTCACTTCTAGCAAGTTCTGATTCTTTATCCTTTGTGTATGTTCTTTGTGGAAGCCTTTTAGGTCTTCTTTTAACCCCAGGGCTCTGAAGTTTCTCAGTGGTGTGTTTTGATGTGAGTCTGTTTTTATCTGTTACACTGAATACTCATTGCCCTTCAGTTTGGAAACTCAGAGTATAAGAATATAGGAAAAATTTATTGTATTCGTTCTTCCCATCTGTTTTCTCTCTTCTCTTTCTGGAGCTCCTTTTATTCAAACAGTTGGACCTCCTAGACTGGTCCTTTGGTTTTCTTTCTTTCGTGTCCTTTTTTTGATCTCTTTGTCCTTTTGCTTTGCTTTCTCCACTTTAGTTTCCATTGAGTTGTTTTATTTTTGTTATTTTAATTTCTAGGAGCTCTTTTCTTTTTTTGTTCTCTGAATATTCCTTTTTTTTAAAATTTAAAACATCCTGTTCTTGTGTTATGGGCTTAAACATTTGAGCATATCTTTGGATATTGCCAAGTTGCCAAAGTGGTTTATCATTTTATCATCCCACTAGGAGCAAACAAAAGTTCTTGTTTCTCCCCATTCTTTCCAACACTTGGTATTGTCTGATGACGGACTTTTCCAGTTCAGTCTCTCTTTATGCAGCTGTCTACTGAGCATCCCTTATGTGCTCGCCACGCAGGATATAGGGTGAACCCTGTACCATCCTGCCTTCAGGGGCTTCATCATCTAGAAGGGGAGACAGACACGTAAATAGAAGTTTGCAGCACTAGGGATAAATGGCATAGAGGGAACCTGAAGAAGGGAGTGGCCTTTCAGCCTGATTCTGATCCCTGGCTTGAGATTGCCAGGGAGCTGCATGATCACATCTCTTAACGCCTCGCTCTGGTTGCCTGGGGACACAGCCAAGTGTTGCCCTCCTGAATCTTTGGAAAGATTCAGCCCGTCAACAAAGGTTTAGTAGCACATGTGCCAAACCTACTCAGCTGAAGATTGTCCTACCACTCAGGGGTGCATAGCTTTGCATTTCCAATTAAGATATTTATTTAATCTGTTTTCTTGCTGATTTATCCTGGCAAGGCTGAAGATGAGGTGCTTTTGTTTGCTTGGGCGGCTCAGGCTATTAATCTGTGTTTTGCAAGATTGCAGCTCCCTTACCATAATCCTTGGGTGAGGCTGGATACTTTGGCTTTTTTTATTTTTGGCTTCCTGTGCTATAAGCAACTACTAGATTTGTTGATTTTTTTTTAGTTGTGATAATGCTGGTGATATGGGGTTAAAAAATCATTTTCTTGTAGAGATACATACTAAAATATTTACAGATGAAATGACAGGATGTCTGAGAATTGCTTCAAAGGAAAACATGTTGGAGGGAAGTGGGTAAGGGTGGGGATGACTCAAGATTGGCTGTGAGTTGATACATTGTTGAAGCTGGTGAAGATACATGGGAACATATTATGCTGTTCTTTTATAAGCTTAATTCATCTCTAATAAAAGGTTTTTAAAAATCCACCCTCATCTCTTTTTTTTTTTTTTTTTTTTTTTTTTTTGGCTGCATTGGGTCTTTGTTGCTGCGCACGGGCTTTCTCTAGTTGTGGCGAGCGGGGGCTTCTCTTCGTTGCAGTGCACGGGCTTCTCAATGTGGTGGCGTCTCCTGTTGCGGAGCATGGGCTCTAGGCATGCGGGCTTCAGTAGTTGTGGCACACGGGCTCAGTATTTGAGGTGCATGGGCTTCGTTGCTCCGTGGCATGTGGAATCTTCCTGGACCAGGGCTCAAACCCATGTCCCCTGCATTGGCAGGCGGATTCTTAACCACTGCGCCACCAGGGAAGTTCTATCCACCCTCATCATCTCTTGACAGGTCAACCTGAAATGGATCTTTGGTCCTCTTTCCTCTTGTTCTTCCTGGTTGCCAGCAGAGGGCAGTGGGTATCATCTCATGGAACCCGCAGCCCAGATTTCCCTGTGGCGGTGGAGTGCTCAGTGCTGCCTCCTCTGAGTGCTCACTGCTTTTCTCCCTTCCCCTCTAAAGATGCCTCGTTGGATTGTGGAACCAGAGTGACCAAATATCTGCAGCCTGCTCTGACATTGCAGGAATTGTGGATGGTGATGCGCATTCCTTCAGATTTCGCTGGGTTTGCTTACCCTGTGCTCTGGCTTCTCTGGTTTATGGTGGTTGAGGGCTATGATGAAGGTGGTCCAGGCCAAGGGCAGGGGTTTGTGAGCCTCAGAGATTAGGCTTTGAACTCCAGCTTAACTACTGTGACTTGGGTAAGTTACCTAATTTTTCTTAGTTTTAATTTCATAGGGATAATTATGCCTGCCTCACTGGGTTGTGAAAATTATATCTTAAGACATATAAGAGCACCAGCACAGTGCCTGGTCTTTCCTCTTTGGTATCATTACCTAAAAGCTTCCTGACGTCTCTTTAGAACATGCCTCCTTGCATTTTCCTATTCAACTAGCAGTAGCCCCGTCACTAGGTCTCCAGCTGGAGTAAACTAGCGACCGTAGGCCCTGAGTGGCTGGTTTACTCTTTCTCTGTCCTCTAACTTCACAGCAAGCTTCAGAACCTCTCTCCTCCTGTGCGCTGCTCTTCAGAAGTCCTCTGGGTGTGGTCATAATTGCTGCTGTTCTGCCTGGCTTGTGCTGGGGGCATCTTCCTGAAACCTCCCAAGGTCTGCCTGTGGTCAGGTTTTCAGCCAGCTGATGTATCACCTGCAGCGTGAGAAAAATCCCAGGTTATTTGGTTGCACTTTTCCTCCTTTGTAGCCCTTATCACTCCTCCCCTCTGCAACCAGCCGCTCACTGTGGGAGTAAAAAGGAAGGGTCTCCTTAGCTAGTGAATAACTTTTATATTCAAATATTGTTCAATTCAGAGAGAGCGAAGCTAAGATTGTGATAAGAAGGCCTTGGCTCCAAGTTGTAGTTCACGTCTTCGCTCTGTGACCTTGGTATGTTAACAGCCCTTCTGCCTTGAAATGGAGGGGATACTAATACCTAACTTGTGGCATGTTGTGAGAGTGTCCGGTATGTACCCAGTACCTAGTAGGTGCTTTATAAACTTGAGTGAGTCTAGATCTAAGTATCAGTCTCTTCCTGGAAGAGACGGAAGCCAGGCTCTATGTCAGCCCGAAGGGTTGCCCTTTCTAATGAACTGTGTTGGGTGACACGGCAGGTGTCCTCATGTGGTCTGACACTCTGTCTGTATTAGTTCCCTGAAATTCCCCTACCATCAGATATACCCACGTTCCAAGGTGAGTACAGAGCTCCTTCCAAAACCAAACACTGTTTTTCCCTTTAGCCTGGGAGTTGGTTATTGGGAAGATAATACTGACTTCTTAGACTGTGCTGTTAATGGAGCAGCCCGGTTTTTATCAGGGTCTCGGGGCAGCAGCTGCAGCCAGGCAGCTCGGGAAAGCAGGAGACTGCTGAGCCTCCTGGTCCTTGCCTGCGCCGCCCTGCAGGGCAGCAGCACACAGCATCCCGGCTCAGCCCGGCCAAGCAAACATCATGTTCTGATCAGCCACAGTCATTTATGTGTCTAACCTGAATGAGTAGAGAGGAGTGGAACTGTTTGCATCTTTGGGGGACGGCGGGGGTTGGGGGGAGCTTGGGGAGAAATGGGTCAGGGGCTTAGCAGTTAGACTGAGAAGCAAGCAGGAGCCAGACAGGGGAAGGCCTGTAAAAGCCTGAAGGGGAATCCAGAGTTTCACTGAGGGGAGAGGGGAGCCGCTGAAGGATTGTCGAAAGACTGCTATAGCGAGAGGATAGAGAGCAGCTTGGGGGGAGATGATGCTGTTGCTTGGGAAACTGATCGGCTACGGCCGCAGCCCGCCAGGTGAGGAGGCCTGGCTGCCCTGACTCAGGGTTTTGCAGGAGAGGCAGAGGAGAGATGCAGGCAGTACTTGAAAGGCGTATCCCTAGGTCTTGGTGATGGGAGGGATTTGGGCAGTGAAGCAGAGAGGAGCCAGAGAAGCTCCCAGGTTTCTGGCTTGGGGAGCGGAGACGGAGGTGCCTTTCCTGGGGTGAGGGAACGTGGGGGAGGATGACAAGTTTAATCTTTGAAATGTTGCTTTATTTTTCCCCACCTGACTTTCTGGTCAATCAGAATTAACTGTGGGGTCAAATACCTATGTACCTCTGTAACTTCAAAAGATTCAACTTTAACAAGACAGGTTTAGTCTTGTTCCTAAAAAGATTCCGGCATGCCTCGGTCGGTCCTTACCAGCCCTTTCTTGAAAGTGATAGAATGTATCATTGATTATCCTCTCCTTCTCATCTCTTATAACTGAAACATTTTATCCCCATTTTTTGGTACCTACATGTTTCAATAAGAAGAACACACGATAATAAAGATTTTTCTGGTGATGTATTTATCATTTAAACCTGAAAGTTTTAAAAATAAAACTGCCTCAGAAGAGATTTTCTTTGTAGATATAGCTAACTGTGGTTGGAAATTAATTGGAAGAATGTTTGGGGCTTGCTGATTTTCTCTCCTAAAAATCTGAAATATAGGATTATGGGAAGATAGAGACCTCTCACAACCTGATCTCATCTCTGCCTCACATTGTTTCCTGGAGAATTTTGTCTGTCACTGGACCTATCAGTTTAAGGTCACACAGGGAATTCATAGTCTTACATATGCAGTGATTTTGCTGTAGGTAACATGAAACATGATGGAAATCAACAGAAGAAAAACCTTAGGAGCCATATATTAGAGTAGATTTCCGTTCGCTTCCAAAAAAAAATCCTGACTTTGGATACTAATCAGTGTTCATAACGACCAGCTTTAGGTAAATAAGGATCTTCCTAAACAGGATGTCACTAAGGAGATGTTTGCACCTTTATCCACTGGGGAAGGAGCAAAGTCAACAGTGATGGTTCTTAGAGTACAGTTTCTCTCTTAGCAGGCTGTCTTCCTTCAAGACGCATTCTAAATGCAGACTTCCTAAATCACCATCGTCTTCTTTAGAAAGGAAGCAGAAACCAAACAAAAGCTCAGTGTCGGCCAAGTAGAAGTCTGTGGATTATAAACTCTGTGAGGGCAGAGACAGGACTGTTGTTCATATCGGTGTCCCCAACAACTAGCTCCATGTCCCGTATGTGTTGGTGCCCAAGAAATGCCTGTTCAGTGTATTTCAGTGACTGAATAAATGGAAGGTTCTGAATTTTCTGGTAGTAGGGAAAGTCTCCATATATACAGAAAAGTACACAAACCATAAATTTGGTGAATTTTCAGAAAGTGAACAGACTCGTGAACCCAGTGCCCAGATGAAGAACTAGAATAGGGCCAGTTCCCCCAGAACCCCACTGTGCCCTGTCCAGTCGCTGCTCCATCCAGAGTACCTACTCTCCTGACCTCTCATGCCACGCTTCTGTTTTGCCCATTTTTGAACTTTATATAAGTACGTACTCTCTCACGTCTTTCCCTCTTTGTAACAGCAGTGAGGTTCCTCGTGGTGTTGGGAGTAGTCCATTTATTCTCATTGCAATTCATCCATCGTCTGACTAGAGCACAGTTCATCCATTCTACTGTTGATGATTTACCAGGTTGTTTCCAGTTTGGGGCTATTTCAAAGAGTCCTGCTATGCATGTTTTGGTACCTGTCTTCGAGTGAGCGTAGGTATGCATTTCTGTTAAGTTTTTAGTTACGGGTGGAATTACTGTATCATAAAGTGTGTGGGGCTTCCCTGGTGGTGCAGTGGTTGAGAGTCCGCCTGCCAATGCAGGGAATGTGGGTTCGTGCCCCGGTCTGGGAGGATCCCACATGCCGCAGAGGGGCTGGGCCCGTGAGCCATGGCCGCTGAGCCTGCGCGTCCGGAGCCTGTGCTCCGCAACGGGAGAGGCCACAGCAGTGAGAGGCCCGCGTACCGCAAAAAAAAAAAAAAAAAAAAAAACACACAAAAATAAAGTGTGTGAATGTCCAGTTGTGGTAGGTACTACTTAACAAGTGTCTCGGTTACACTCCAAGCAGCAGAGTTCCTGCTGCAGTACCTCCATGACCAGTGCTTGATAGTAGGTCTTTTTCTTTTTAGGCCCTCTGGTAGGTGAGTAGACATATCATATTGGAGTTTTAACTTACACTTTCCTGATGACCAATAAAGTTGAGCATTTGTTCACATGCTTACGTAGATATCCTCTTTTGTGAAGTGCCTATTCTACCTTTGCTCATTTTTCTTTTGAATTGTTTGCCGTTTTGTTTTTTTTTTTTTTTTTTTTACACTGAAATCTCTGTATAGTGTGGATACGGATCCTTCGTTGGACAAGTGGAATGCAAAAGTCCCCCACTCTAGGGCTTGTCGTCTCACTCTCTTAATGGTGTCTTTTGATGAAAAGTTCTTAATCTTACTTAGTCCAGTTTATCAGTTTTTTCCTGTAAGGTTAACAGCTTTTTGTGTCCTGTTTAGGAAATATTGCCGACTCCAAGTTCATGAAGTTTAGTCCTCCACCTTCATTGCAACTAGAATATTGAGGCAGGATCCTTCCTTCTAATCTCTTGGTTCTTAACCTTTTGAAAATTCTGGCTCCCAGTGAGACTCTGACTAAAACTCTGGGCCCTCTGCACAGACGTGCGCACGTGTGCACACTCAGCAAACCTCCCTGCAGCTTCAGGGAGTTCTCAGACTGAGGTCTGTCTGTGGGCCGCTCGTTGGAGAACCCGTAACCTAATCCCACCTGTCAGTTTGCAGATGAGGAAGTCGATGTCCAGAGACAGGATGTCTCCCTGTCCCCAGCGGGGACTAACATCCCGCTCTCCTGACTCCCATTCCAGTGCCGTTGCCAGATCAGTCCCCTGCTGCAGCCATCCTGAGAACATGTCTCTGGCAGAGCTGTCGAAGGGAGAGACTTTTTAATTAAGGGAGGTTTCTATCCACTAGCAGCAAAAAATGGCTCCACGATGCCGCTCCTGGACTGTGGTATATTTACCTTAAATGTTAAGCTCCCCGGAGTCTGTGAGGAAGGTTTGTGAAGCTGAGCTGGGACTCACTGTGGTCGATGCCACTTCCTCTCGCTGTGACTCAGTGCCCTGGGGTTGCCTCGTTGAGCCTTACTGTGTGCAGCTACCTTGGTGTCTTGATCGGTTCTGCCTGGAATTTTAAAAAGCACCTTACGTAATAAGATTCCAGTCCCAGTGCTCGAGTGGGTGAGGTTTACCAGAGTGGTTGCTCCAGGGAGAAAATTAAAAGGGGTGGAGGCAGGAAAAGGAGCTCTGAGTTTCTTGACGAGTCTCAGTTTGCAGGAGTCAGTCAGTGGACAAGCGAGGCCACAGCTTCTAGAAGCATTCACTAATGACTTTATCAGTGCCCTGCCTTTTTACCTGCCGCTGCCTGCAGTGGCCTCGTAAAAGGTCCTAAGTGCATGAGGCGGCCTGCAGGTAACATGATCAGGTATTTTTAAGAGCGCTTACCCGCCAGTGCTCAGAGCCTCCGGAACCGGTCCTGTTATACCTCGTGAGCGGTGCCCACACTACATGTCACACCTGCAGCGCAGACCACGTCTGGATCCCAGGGTGAAAAAGACTGTTCAGATCTTTGGGCCACATCCTGAAACACAGACTGAATGATCTCATCCTCAACACAAAGAAGGTCAAGCCTGTAACACCGTCTGCAAATAGGATCCTGTGAGATCTGACAGACAGCAGCACCCCGCTTAGTCCATGCCATCAGACTTCTTTCCCGTAAACCCCCCGAGAGCCTCTCCTCTGGTTTCATCAGGCAGTTGTGACTCAATAGATGGGGTGCTGGAAGGGCAGGTGTCTGAACAAGGTGCATCTGTTCCGTCACTGCAGGTGTTTACTGAGCACCTGCTGTGTGCCAAGTGCTGCACTAGGTGATGGGGAACCCAGGATGAATAGGACAAGGTCCCTGTCCTCAAGGAGCTCCCGGGGTAGGCAGAGGGACAGGAGAGCACTGTGCAGTGTGGTGAGTGCTGAGCTGGGCGTCAGCACAGGCGCCGTGGGACCAGGAAGAACAGTGTCTGAATCGGCCGGGGAGCCCGGTGCTTCCAGAGGAAAAATCTGAACAGGATCTTGGCGTCTACCAGGCAGGGCGTGGTGGGAACGCCCTTCACCGCAGGCAAACCGGCGTCACATGCAGGGACATGGCAGCAGTGCGCTGGGGGTGGTTGGGAGGCATCGGGGGCTAGAAAGGGGGCCAAGGATGCTCACTTACATACGGCGTCTTGTCTTTGCCTTTCTTTCTCCTCCTTTTTCAAAAAGCTGCTCAATTCAAAGGTTGCAGCATGCTCCTATCTGAAAGGGCTCCCTTACCCCAGAAGCTTGGGTGCCTTTGGCATCTGTATCACTGCTTCAGCAGATGCGGAAATCAGTCTTTTCCCTCCCGTTGATCATGATGGCCCCCAGGGTCTCCTGGACCCTGTCAGGCCCCCAGGCTCTCCTGGACCCCCAGTTAGCCCATCGCTGTTCTACTCCAAGGATGAGTCTGATCCGAATACCACAGGCCCTCCACTGAGCATCCACTCAGTAAGCCTCAGCGTTCTTACTCTCTCTTCTTTTCTCTTTTAGGCCTGAAGAAATCAGTGATTTATAGTTCTCTAAAACTGCATAAAATGTGGAAAGGATGGCTGAGAAAAACATCCTGATTTTGCTTGCTTTTATCTATGTTATGTGTAGCTGAATAAAATGATCCTTTTTGACAGAACAACGTCTGTTACTCTGACCTATTTGGTTGAATTTGAAGAGGTCTTGGTTTGCATGATACTGTACTGGATTTTGGAAATGTATGCGTCAGACATTTATCCAGGGGGAACCAATACCTTTGAGGACTCAGCATGAGAAGAGTCCTCTTTACACACAGCACCATCTGGGCCCTGCTTTCCTGAGAGCTTCGGCTGTGGTCTGTTTGGCAGCAAGGGTCGGAGGTCTAAGCAGTGGTGCATGTGCTGTGGACCGGCGGCCCCGTGCTAGGGCAGGAGCTTTGGCTCTGTCTGCCTCAGCTCCATCCGCTCACTCGGTTTTCTCCAGTGAGAGCTCCAGTCCGCATCTTCCTGGATCTGGGTGTTTAAAATTTCTCCTTGTTCTCCATGAGGGTGTGTGGCAGTGACTCAAGTGAGGAACCTGCAACAGACCGATGCAGAGCTTTCCCATGTAACAGGAGTGTGTGGGGAGCAGGAAACGACAAAGGACTCATCAGCTCAAAGAACTGGAAAGTCAGAGGTTGGTGGGCTTCAGAGTTGGATTGATTCAGGGGGTTAGCAGACCAATTTCCCTCCTTTCTCCATCCTTTGCCATGTTGACATCACACTAAGGCCAGCTCTCCTCTTAACTCTGAGACCCCTGACAACAGCCTCAAGGGCTGTGTGCTCCCCCATCTGCATCTGGGGAGACAGAGTTCCTTTCAGAAGCTCTCTTAGAAAAGCAACGGAACTGCAGCAGTTCCCAGCAAGCCTCTGTCTGGATTCCTGGGCCCTAATGGGTAACTTGCCCATCCCTGCACCAGGAATGGCCAGGGGGAACCAGGCCAAGGAGCTTGGACCTGAGCCTGCCTCCCCTCCAGCTCATGGACTGCAGGAGGAGCTGACAGATGGATGGAAATGGGGGTATGGGGGGAGGCAGCATCTGTTCCCTCGCCCGGCACATCGTCTCTTCAGTCCAAGCTCAGGTTTTGTCTTTCTTTTCTCAGATTGTCTCCACCTCACCCTGTTTCCATTGCCCAGTGCTCTAGTGCAGACCCTTAGGTTCTTTTGAAAATTTGAACAATAGTTTTCTACTAATTTTTTCTACCTTTGGGTTCAGCTCATTCCAACACAAAAGAGCTCAGCCTTAAGATATGATCAAACTGGGTTGAATCTTCGCTCCACTGCTGACTAGCTGTGTGACTTTGGGCAAGTTACTTAGTGTCTCTGAACAGTTTTACCATCTCTGAAAAGGGAATAACAGTAAAGACCTCCTTGGGCTGTAGTGAAGGTCCTGCAAGCCAAGTGTCCTATGTACTAGGACACTGCCTGGTAGTATTCAGTAAATGTCACTTCTGTCATTACTTTCTATTATTGTTTTTGTTACTCTTTTCTTCTGCAAGTGTTTTTGTTTTGTTGGGTCAGGTTCTTCCTCAAGAAGCTAAAATGATTCCCCACTGCTTATGGGATAAAATAAGTATTTCCCATCAGCCTTGGTCAGTTTGGGCTGCCATGACAGATACCACACATTGGTTGGCTCATAAACAGCAGAAATTGATTTTTCACAGTTCTGGGGCCTGGAAGTCTGAGACCAGGGTTGCTGATATGGTCGGTTTCTGGCGAGAGCATCTTCCTAGTTGCAGAGGCCTGTTTTCCCAGTGTCTCCTCTCACAGTGGAGCCAGCAGACCCAAAGCAAGGTCTCATGTTTCTTCTTATAAGGATACTAATCCCATTCACTAATCTCATGACCATGTTACCTGCCAAAGGCCCCACCTCTGAACATCATCACATTGCGGGTGGGGGTGGTGAGAGAATTCTGAGGGGGCACAAACATTCAATCTATAACAAGATTATTCAAGACCTATAAGCTGCAAAATTGGTTCAAGATGGTGGAGTAGAAGAACGTGTGCTCACTCCCTCTTGCGAGAGCACCGGAATCACAACTAACTGCTGAACAGTCATCTATAGGAAGACACTGGAACTCACCAAAAAAGACACCCCACATGCAAAGACAAAGGAGAAGGCGCAGTGAGACAGTAGGAGGGGCGCAATCACAGTAAAATCAAATCCCATAACCGCTGGGTGGGTGACTCACAAACTGGAGAACACTTATACCACAGAAGTCCACCCACTGGAGTGAAGGTTCTGAGCCCCACGTCAGGCTTCCCAACCTGGGGGTCTGGCAACAGGAGGAGGAATTCCCAGAGAATCAGACTTTGAAGGCTAGCAGGATTTGATTGCAGGATTTCAACAGGACTGGGGGAAAGAGAGACTCCCCTCTTGGAGGGCACACACAAAGTAGTGTGTGCATCAGGACCCAGGGGAAGGAGCAGTGACACCATAGGAGTCTGAACCAACCTACCAGCTAGTGTTGGAGGGTCTCCTGCAGAGGCCAGGGGTGGCTGTGGCTCACCGTGGGGACAAGGACACTGGAAGCAGAAGCTCTGGGAAGTACTCCTTGAGGTGAGCCCTCCCGGGCTTGAGTCTACCATTAGCCCCACCAAAGAGCCTGTAGCCTCCAGTGCTGAGTCACCTGAGGCCAAACAACCAACAGGGAGGGAATGCAGCCCCACCCATCAGCAGACAAGTGGATTAAAGTTTTACTGAGCTCTGGCCACCACCAGTCCCTCCCATCAGGAAGCTTGCACAAGCCTCTTAGATAGCCTCATCCACCAGAGGGCAGATCACAAAAGCAAGAAGACCTAGAATCCTGCAGCCTGTGGAACAAAAACCACATTCACAGAAAGACAGACAAAATGAAAAGGCGGAGGACTATGTCCCAGATGAAGGAACAAGATAAAACCCCAGAAAAACAACTAAATGAAGTGGAGATAGGAAACCTTCCAGAAAAAGAATTCAGAATACTGATAGTGAAGACAATCCAGGACCTCGGAAAAAGAATGTAGGCAAAGATTGAGAAGATGCAAGAAATGTTTAACAAAGACCTGGAGGATTACAGAACAAACACCTAGAAGAATTAAAGGAAAAACAAACAGAGATAAACAATACAATAACTGAAATGAAAAATACACTAGATGGGATCAATAGCAGAATAACTGAGGCAGAAGAACAGATAAGTGACTTCGAAGACAGAGTGGTGGAATTCACTGCCGCGGAACAGAATAAAGAAAAAAAATGAAAAGACAACCTAAGAGACCTTGGGGACAGCATTGAATGCACCAACATTTGCATTATCGGGGTCCCAGAAGGAGACGAGAGAGAGAAAGGACCTGAGAAAATATTTGAAGAGATTATAATCAAAAACTTCCCTAACATGGGAAAGGAAATAGCCACCCAAGTCCAGGAAACACAGAGAGTCCCAGACAGGATAAACCCAAGGAGAAATACGCCAAGACACATAGTAATCAAATTGACAAAAATTATTGAAAGCAACAAGGGAAAAATGACAGGTAATACACATGGGAACTCCCATAAGGTTAACAGCTGATTTCTCAGCAGAAACTCTACAAGCCAGAAGGGAGTGGCATGATATATTTAAAGTGATGAAAGGGAAGAACTTAAAACCAAGATTACTGTACCCGGCAAGGATATCATTCAGATTTGATGGAGAAATCAAAAGCTTTACAGATAAGCAAAAGCTAAGAGAATTCAGCACCACCAAACCAGCTCTACAACAAATGCTAAAGGAACCTCTCTAAGTGGGAAACACAAGAGAAGAAAAGGACCTACAAAAACAAACCCAAAACAATTAAGAAAATGGTAATAAGAACATACATATCAATAATTACCTTAAACGTGAATGGATTAAATGCTCCAACTAAAAGACACAGGCTCACTGAATGGATACAAAAACAATACCCATATGTATGCTGTCTACGAGAGACCCACTTCAGACCTAGGGACACATACAGACTGAAAGTGAGGGGATGGAAAAAGATACTCCATGCAAATGGAAATCAGAAGAAAGCTGGAGTAGCAATACTCCTGTCAGATAAAGTAGATGTTAAAATAAAGAATGTTACAAGAGACAAGGAAGAACACTACATAATGATCAAGGGATCAATCCAAGAAGAAGATATAACAATTATAAATATATATGCACCCAACATAGGAACACCTCAATACATAAGGCACATGCTAACAGCTATAAAAGAGGAAATCAACAGTAACACAATAATAGTGGGGGACTTTAACACCTCACTTACACCAATGGACAGATCATCCAGACAGAAAATAAATAAGGAAACACAAGCTTTAAATGACACAATAGACCAGATAGATTTAATTGATATTTATAGGACATTCCATCCAAAACCAGCAGATTACACTTTCTTCTCAAGTGCACACGGAACACTCTCCAGGATAGGTCACATCTTGGGTCACAAATCAAGCCTTGGTAAATTTAAGAAAATTGAATTCATATTAAGAATCTTTTCTGGCCCCAATGCTATGAGATTAGAAATAAATTACAGGGGAAAAAAATGTAATAAACACAAATACATGGAGGCTAAACAATACACTACTGAATAACCAAGAAATCACCGAAGAAATCAAAGAGGAAATCAAAAAATACCTCAAGACCAATGACAAAGAAAACATGATGATCCAAAACCTGTGGGATGCAGCAAAAGCAGTTGTAAGAGGGACGTTTAAAGCAATACAATCCTACCCCAAGAAACAAGAAAAATCTCAAATAAATAATCTAACCTTACACCTAAAGGAACCAGAGAAAGAAGAGCAAACAAAACCCAAAGTTAGTAGAAGGAAAGAAATCATAAAGATCAGAGCAGAAATAAATGAAATAGAAACAAAGAAGAAAATAGCAAAGATCAATAAAACTAAAAGCTGGTTCTTTGAGAAAATAAACAAAAGTGATAAACTGCTGGCTAGACTCATCAAGAAAAAGAGGGAGAGGACTCAAATCAATAAAATTAGAAATGAAAAAGGAGAAGTTACAACAGACACTGCAGAAATACAAAGCATCCTAAGAGACTACTACAAACAACTCTATGCCAATAAAATGGACAATCTGGAAGAAATGGACAAATTCTTTAAAAGGTATAACCTTCCAAGACTGAACCAGGAAGAAATAGAAAATCTGAACAGACCAATCACAAGTAATGAAATTGAAACTGTGATTAAAAATCTTCCAAGAAACAAAAGTCCAGGACCAGATGGCTTCACAGGTGAATTCTATCAAACATTTAGAGAAGAGCTAACACCCATCCTTCTCAAACTCTTCCAAAAAATTGCAGAGGAAGGAACACTCCCAAACTCATTTTACAAGGCCACCATCACCCTGACACCAAAATCAGACAAAGATACTACAAAAAAAGAAAATTACAGACCGATATCACTGATGAATATAGATGCAAAAATCCTCAACAAAATACTAGCAAACAGCATCCAACAACACATTAAAAGGATCATACACCATGATGAAGTGGGATTTATCCCAGGGATGCAAGGATTCTTCAATATACGCAAATCAATCAATGTGATACACCATATTAACAATTTGAAGAATAAAAACCATGTATGATCATCTCAATAGATGCAGAAAAAGCTTTTGACAAAATTTAACACCGATTTATGATAAAAACTCTCCAGAAAGTGGGCATAGAGGGAACCTACCTCAACATAATAAAGGCCATATAGGACAAACCCACAGCAAACATCATTCTCAATGGTGAAAAACTGAAAGCATTTCCTCTAAGATCAGGAACAAGACAAGGATGTCCACTCTCACCACTCTTATTCAACATAGTTTTGGAAGTCCTAGCCAGCGGCAATCAGAGAAGAAAAAGAAATCAAAGGAATACAAATTGGAAAAGAAGAAAAACTGTCAGTGTTTGCAGATGACATGATACTACACATAGAGAATCCTAAAGATGCCACCAGAAAACCAATAGAGCTAATCAGTGAATTTGGTAAAGTTGCAGGGTACAAAATTAATGCACAGAAATCTCTTACGTTCCTAGGGACTTCCCTGGTGGCGCAGTGGTTAAGAATCCGCCTGCCAATGCAAGGGACATGGGTTTGATCCCTGGTCCGGGAAGATCCCACATGCCATGGAGCAACTAAGCCCATGTGCCACAACTACTGAAGCCTGCACGCCTAGAGCCTGTGCTCCACAACAAGAGAAGCCACCACAATGAGAAGCACGCACACCACAACAAAGAGTAGCCCCCACTCGCCGCAACTAGAGAAAGCCTGCACACAGCAACAAAGACCCAACACAGCCAAAACTAAATAAATAAATTTATTTAAAAAGAAATAAATAAAATAAATCTCTTGCATTCCTATACACTAACAATGAAAGATCAGAAAGAGAAATTAAGGAAACAGTCCCATTCACCATTGCAACAAAAAGAAAATATCCAGGAATAAACCTACCTAAGGAGGTAAAAGACCTGTACTCAGAAAACTGTAAGACACTTATGAAAGAAATCAAAGATGGCACAAACAGATGGAGAGATATACCATGTTCTTGGATTGGAAGAATCACTATTGTGAAAATGACTATACTCACCAAAGCAATCTATACATTCAATGCAATCCCTATCAAATTACCAATGGCATTTTTTATAGAAGTAGAACAAAAAAATCTTAAAATTTGTATGGAGACATAAAAGACCCTGAATAGCCAAAGCAGTCTTGAGGGAAATAAATGAAGCTGGAGGAATCAGACTCCCTGACTTCAGACTGTACTACAAAGCTACAGTAATCAAGACAATATGGTACTGGCACAAAAACAGAAATATAGATCAATGGAACAGGATAGAAAGGCCAGAGATGAACCCACACACCTATCGTTAACTAATCTATGACAAAGGAGGCAAGGGTATACAATGGAGAAAAGACAGTGTGTTCAATAAGTGGTACTGGGAAAACTGGACAACTACATGTAAAAGAATGAAATTAGAACACTCCCTAACACCATACACAAAAATAAACTCAAAGTGGATTGAAGACCTAAATGTAAGACCGGACACTATAAAACTCTTAGAGGAAAACATAGGAAGAACAGTTTGACATAAATCACAGCAAGATCTTTTTTGATCCACCTCCTAGAGTATTGGAAATAAAAACAAAAATAAACAAATGGAACCTAATGAAACTTAAAAGCTTCTGCACAGCAAAGGAAACTATAAACAAGACAAAAAGACAACCCTCAGAATGGGAGAAGATATTTGCAAACAAATGAACAGACAAAGGATTAATCTCCAAAATACATAAACAGCTCATGCAGCTCAATATTAAAAAACAACCCAATTAAAAAATGGTCAGAAGACCTAAATAGACATTTCTCCAAAGAAGACATACAGATGGCCAAGAGGCACATGAAAACTGCTCAGCATCACTAATTATTAGAGAAATGCAAATCAAAACAACGAGGTATCACCTCACACCAGTTAGGATGGCCATCATCAGAAAATGTACAAACAGCAAATGCTGGAGAGTGTGTGGAGAAAAGGGAACCCTCTTGCACTGTTGGTGGGAATGTAAATTGATATAACCACTATGGAGAGCAGTATGGAGCTTCCTTAAAAAACTAAAAATAAAATTACTATATGACCCAGCAATCCCACTACTGGGCATATACCCAGAGAAAACCATAATTCAAAAAGACACATGCACCCCAATGTTCATTGCAGCACTATTTGCAATAGCCAGGTCATGGAAACAACCTATATGCCCATCGACAGATGAATGGATAAAGAAGATGTGGTACATATGTACAGTGGAATATTACCAGCCATAAAAAGGAATGAAATTGGGTCATAAGAGACGTGGCTGGCCCTAGAGACTGTCATACAGAGTGAAGTAAGTCAGAAAGAGAAAAACAAATGTCGTATATTAATGCATATATGTGGAATCTAGAAAAATGGTACAGATGAACTGGTTTGCAAGGCAGTAATAGAGGTACAGATGTAGAGAACAAACGTATGGACACTAAGCGGGGAAAGCAGGAGTGGGGGCCTGGGGGGAGGGGGATGAACTTGGAGTTTGGGATTGACATATATACAGTAATATGTATAAAATAACTAATAAGAACCTGCTGTATTAAAAAATAATAAAAATTTTTAGAAGCCCTATAAGCTGGCTTTATTTTAACTTTAACTTGTCCCCCCTGTATCTAATATAGCCTTTTATGTCCCCAACTAGTTTAGACAGTAAATACTCAGAAGAGCACAGAATATCAGGGTCATTTTCCAGTGTGGGAATACCTGAGGCCGCAAGAGAGAAAATGACAGCCGAGGGTCAGAATGCACATGAGCATCGTGGCTGAGGCTTGACGCAGGCCTGCAAACTCCCTGGTCTGGTGCCTTTTCCTACACACCCCGTAGCTTTCGTAATTGATGAATGCTTGAGTCTCTGTGTTCCACTTCTCCTAGATGTATTCTTATCTTCCTTTTCCTCAATGCATTTTGAAGTATAGATATCTAAGTTGGGAGTCATCAAACAGGTATATAAGGATGAGGGCTGAGACTTCCTCTGAGGAAAAAGGAATTCTATGGCAGGAAGTAGCTCTTCTCGAACTCCAGGAGACCCAAAAATAAATGTACTTGAGAGTCAGACTTCCTTCCAGCCGTGTTCTTGGGCAAGTCATTTAACCTTTCTGAGCTTCAGTTTCTGTGCTGTGAGGTAGGTACACTCATACCTCTCTGGCAGGGCTGGTATTAGAATTAAATGAGGAAACATATGTTCAGCACCTAGCATGGTTCTTGGCACATGATAATAGTTTATGTTTCTACAAGTCACTCTACTATTCAGTTCAGATGGTGAGTTTGGATAGCTAGGGATAGCCTGCATATATCCATCAGGAAAAGAGAAACAGTCCTGGGTATATCAAACAGAGGGGATTTTATCAAGGGAATTAGTTACAAAAGGGAGAAGGAGGAAGGGATGACTCCCAAGGATCAGGAAGCGGCTAACATCCCGAGGCTGCAATCTCCAAGCTGACCTGCTTGCTGTGATCCAGAGATGCTGCCTGTGGTGGTTTCAAAATATGTTTGCAAATTCTTTGGCCATCTTCCCATCAGTAGGTGGACTCTTAATTCTCATTCTCTGAATATGGGCTGGCCTCAGTGACTTGTTTCTAACAGATAGAATGCAGCGGATGAGATACCCTGACTTACAAGATGAGATCCTAAAATGTGGCACACCTTCCCCTTGGCTCTCAGGACACTCGCTCTTAGAGCCCAGCTGCCATGTTGTGAGGAAGCCCAGACCACACAGAGAGGACGTATAACTGCTCTGGCTGACAGCACCAGCCGCCAGGCAAGTGAGTGAGTGACCACGGCCAAGTGTGAGACCCCAAGCCAGGACCACCAGTCAAACTCCCAGAACTCTGAGGGGGAATCACAAAATGATTATTGTTAGAAGTTGCTAAGTTGGGGGAGGCTTGTTATGCAGCATAAGATAATTGGCCCAATGCCCTTGCCACTGTGGTAGCTGCTAAAGCAGTCCCACCCCTGCCCAGAGGCCACAGGGGACCACGAATGTTGGAGGCAAACCCGGGAACTTTGCTATTCCCTCACCCTCCGACCTGCCATTGTCTCCAACTGGCAAAACCTGATAGAAAGTCACCAGGTAAGAAAGCCTGAGAAAGGTAGTTTACATTCCAGAGTGGAGTGTAAAGAATAGGCGTGTGTCTGGGTCCTACCAGATAAAAACTGCCATGTCCACTCCAGTGACAGGGCATCCATGCACAGCATTTAATCCATATGTGACCTTCCCACGGTAACAGCAGCACCCCCATCTCCACCGACACCAGGCACTATCCTTGGTACAAAAGAAGATGCTCTTGCTTTCTGGCAGAAAAGAACATTGTATCCATCTCTGGGTGGTGCTAATTCCTCTTGCAATCACAGTCTCACCTGACTGTCGTGTAACCTAGAAACTAACCTGTGAAGTTCCCCACCGCTTCTTACAGAAAATAATAGAGGAGAATAAAGGGGGTTAAAAATACATATGAGGGCTTCCCTGGTGGCGCAGTGGTTGAGAGTCCGCCTGCCGATTCAGGGGACACGGGTTCGTGCCCTGGTCCGGGAGGATCCCACGTGCCGCGGAGCAGCTGGGCCCGTGAGCCATGGCCGCCGGGCCTGCGCGTCTGGAGCCTGTGCTCCGCAGCAGTGAGAGGCCCGCGTACCGCAAAAAAAAAACCCAAAAAAACAAAAAATACATACAAGCCGGTCAGTGAGTGAGTGTGTGTACTACACATTTTCAAGTAAGGAAGAAAATACACCCACCTCATTTTTCTGAACTGGTCAGGGTGTCACAGCAGACACATCCAGCATCTTTCTTTCATCACCCGTTCCATGTTTCTACTGTCCTACTGGGGTGACCGAATCTTCCTTCCTGCAGGACCTGCATCCTTAGTGGTCCTGTCTTTATTGGGTCGTTCTAGTCTTTTATTAACTTTCACTGTTGAACATGGTTCCAAGTTTTGCATGTTGAGTAGTGAGAATTTGATAATGCATACTGTGCTAAGGACTGTTTCTTAACTCACTTACCCTCACTGCAACCCTATAAGGTCGGTACTATTACTATCCTACAAATGAGGAAACTGAGGCTCAGAGAGGTCAAATAATTTACCCAGAGTCACACAGCTAGTTAAGCGGTAGAGCCAAGATCCACACACACGTTTGAATCGTCTGAATCCAGTCTCAGTGCCCGTAACCACTGTGCTTATCCACAGCTGGGCACACAGAAGGCACGCGGTCAGCGGTAGCTGTTATCATTCACGTTGCTTCCATTTGACTAATACTTGACTTTTGGGGAAGCTTTTACTCTCTGCCCTATAAAAATGACTAGCTGCCTAAATAAAGCCTAAATAAAGAAATCTCCCTGATATCTGGCTAGAATTCCATAAAACACTCTGAGAATTCACAACTGTCTAATGCAAAGCCTGATTCCCAAAGCAGCGTCCCCTAGAATTGAGTCATGGCTTCCGGTCATAACGTGTCTCTTTCTCAGCCGGGCAACCTCGGAAAAAGTTTAGGACTTGGTGACCCAAGACTCATGAGCAAATCCCAGGTGAGCTCTGCCCCAGAGCAGCCGGGAGACATTGGGCCTACCTGAGGGAGGCGGTGGCTGAGCTTGCTCATGTGGTTGCCACAGGAGCGGTCTTTGGGGGATGGGAGAAAAAGTGGCAAGGGTACAAGTACAAGGCAGTGCGGCCCTGGAGGGCTGCCTCTGCACACTGCGTGTGCCCACACGATCCCCAGGCGAGCATCAGGAGAGCCGCGCGCTGAGAGGCCTTCTCTACTCTGTCACGTGAGCAGAACTTCTTACAAGTAAGAGGTAGTCCTGTCGTTCCTAAGGTGTCTCCATGGCCACAGTCCTGGGTTGCAGCTCCAGCTGAATCATGGATTCCTGCTCCATTGAGGTACTGTGTGGCCCTGTGTCTCCCCCCTGAGCCCTGCCCTCCAGGACCCCTGGAGCTGGTGGTCCCCTAACTACCAAAACACCCTCAGTGAACGGAAAGAGGCAGGAGTGTGAATTTGATCAGACTCACTGTATCTGACTAAGAGAAGATGCTCGTCGACCCAGGCACTCTGTCTGGTCCTGACCAAAAAGTTCCCGAGCTCATCTAACCCACAGAAATGTCCACTATCAACCTGCGCTGAGGAGCAAGTGGGTCCAGTGGCACAGGTACCAGTGAGTGTGCAAGTCCTTTAAATTAATGGAGGATGGAACAGAACAGGAAAATGACCCAACATTTACCAAAGGCCTGTGAACCCCAGTGGTCATACATAAACCGCTTCCTTTAATCCTTACCCTGCTTCAACAGCATCCATGTGATTCCTGTTTTTTTTTTTTTACAACCAAGGAAACGCAGGGTTAAAGAGGTTCGATAGCAGGCCCACCACCCCACAGCTAGTACATGGCAAGGCTGGGGTTTGCATTCGGGTCTGTCCGACTCAGAAGTCCACTTGCTGTTCAGCATCACACCCCACTTTGGGCCTTGCCTGCAAGAAGTGGGTAATTCTCTCCAAGTTCATCCAGATGATCTCTCCTGTGATTATTTTCAGCCATCACTAGCCATGGGACTAAAGTCATCTGGTTTAGTTTCTCCTACACTATTTCTATTTCTTCTGAGATCAAGTGGAATGATAAAAACATTCCTTCCTAGAATGAGCTCCTTCTGGAGAGATGATACATGAAATGTCAGACTCGCTGTGGAGCCTAGAGATCGTTTACCCTCCCTCACTGTCCCAGTGGGATAAGGAGGTCCCAGACAGATTGCAGCTTCCAAGGCCACATGTATTTGTTGACAGCCTGGACTAAAACCTGCAGCTTTTACATCCCACTTAATCCCCCTTTCACTTCAGCCTGATCTTCTACCCACCCAGCAGGTAGGTCAATTATAACAGCACCTAGGGTTTCAGTAGCTTCTATGAGATCAAGAAGAACAAAATCTCTAGGCTCATCTTCTTTTCAAAAATTACAGGACACCCCACCTAAATATAACTCCTAACTCTTAACTTGAGTCTCATTATCCTCAACTCCTTCCTATATGACTGACCAACTGTAATGTTTGGGCGACAGAAAAAGGAAAGTCTTTCCCTGGAATTCCAGGTTACCATGGGTTCCATGGAAGTATTATACATCAGGGATTGTAGCAGGTGGAAAAGCAGGAGAAGGCTAAAGGCTCTCAAGAGAATTGAATTCAACTGGTAGTAATTCAGTGTTGCTTAGCAATGTGGGGCTGGGGGGAGATGGGATCCCGCCCTCCGTAAGATTAGCAAGTAGGGAGGGCAGAGTTCATCCTCATATCATAATACAAGATGAGAAGGGATCAATGCCATGAAGAGAAGTTCATGGATTAATTGACTTAGTACTTAACAGATGTTTAATAAATGCTAACTACATGTCAACTGGAACACTAATAATGGATAAGACATTGTCTCAACCCTAAGGATCTTACAGTGCAGAAAAGTAGGTCAGTAAATTGTGAATTATGTTTGTCTGATAAATGCTGAATTATAGGGGTCACTATAGGCTGCTATGAAGATACCTAAAAGTAAAGGCAAGAATTGTTTGAGTCCTCCCAGTGTGTCAGGCGCTATTCTCAGCATTCTCTCTGTATTTATTCATTTAATCCTCCCCACAGCCTTATGTAATAGGGACTCTTATTATCCCCTATTTTATGCCTGAGGAAATGGAGGCCCAGGGAAGCTATACCCTGCACACTGTTTCACAGATCGTAGATGACAGCCAGGATTCAAAACTGGGGCGTCGGGTTCCAGAGCCCTCCCTTTTAGCCTCTTAGCTAAACCATCTTCCCATCACTTAGTGATCGCCTAGTCTGAAGGAAGGAGCAAGTGATGCCCAGCCTACTACTTTAAGAAGAAGTACGATTTACCCAGAAGAGGAAGAACAGTATTGCACACATGGGGATAAAAGCCCTGAGTGAAGTCATCACCGTGCATTTAGGGAACTAAAGTTAGCTCAAGAGCAATAAAATGCCAGGCTGATACCGTACAGAAGTGAGGCTGGAGAGATGACTGAAGCCAGATCATGAAAGGTCTTACAAGGCCTGTTAGTGTATTAATCATTATCCCCAGAGCAATGAAGAGCCAGCAGGGATTTTGAGCTGGAGAGTGGAAAACGATTTTCATTTTATGGAAATGATTATGGCCTCAGCATGGAGAATGGATTTGAAGGGACAGGACTCTGATCATCCAGTGAAGAGACAATGGTGGTCTAGGGCACAATCACCAAGAATGGACCCAGAGAGACAACTTCAACTGATGTTTAGGAAGCAGACTCAGTACAGCTTGATGGTTGAATATGGAGAAGGTGGTGTCAAGGTTCTGGCTGGGGCAACCAGGAGAATGGGGTGCTGTTTCCCAAGTCGGGGGTTCAGGACAAGGAGCAGATTTTGGGGTGATGAGGACAGTGATAAGTTCAGGTCCTGGCATGCTGAGTTCGGAAGGAAAACCAGGAGAACAAGGCATCAAGTCATACAGGGGATAGTGAGGAAGTGTTAAATTGTATTCCTGTTCCCCTGAATGATCAGTGTTTCCTCCTTGGAGTGCCTGCCCTACGGGAGGATTAATTTTCTTCCCCCATAGACATCAGATTTAGCCTTATGACTTGTTTTGGCCAATGAAGTGAGAAAGGAAGAGACACATGTCACTTCTGGACAGAAACTTAAGGAGTCAGCCCAGAGTCTATCCTGTCTTGTTCCCCCCTGCCATAGGACTGGCAGTGTTCCAGGGAGAGGCAACGCCAACAGTCTGGGTCGCAGAGTGAAGAAAACGTGAAGCAGAGCCACAGCTGGCCCACGATGCGCTCTTAGCATGAGTGGAAAACAAACATTTGTGGTTGTAGCCTCTGAGATTTGGGAAATACTTGTTACAGCAATATAACCTAGCCTATCCTGACTGACAAAGTGGGAAAGGTCACATTCAATTGGGAGGGTCAAAAAAGCTGAACCCTTACCTCACACCATACCAAAATTAACTCAAATGGATCAAAGCCCAAGCGTAACAGCTAAAAATATATAACTCTTAGAAGAAAACATGAGTAAATCATAACCTTGAATTCGTCAACGGTTTCTTAGACATAACACCAAAAGCGCAAGCAACGAAAGAAAAAAATATACTATAGACATCATCAAAATTTTAAACTTTTGTGCTTCAACGGACACCATCAAGAAGGTGAAAAGAAGACCCACAGAATGGGAGAAAATACTTGCAAATCATATATTGGAGAAGGTCCTTGTACCTAGGATATATAAAGAACTATTTAATTCAATAATAAGAAGACAACCATATTTTAAAATGGGCAAAGGCTCTGAATAGACATTTTTCCAAAGAAGATAAACAGCCAATAAGCACATGAAAAGATGCTCGACATCATTAGTCATCAGGAAAATGCAAATCAAACCACAATGAGCTACCACTTTACGCCCACTAGGGTGGCCCTAATCAAAAAAAACAGAAAATGGCAAGCATTGGTGAAGATGTGGAGAATCAGAACCCTCAGCCACTGCTTGTGAGAATTGAGGGTGCAGCTGCTGTGGAAAACCATCTGGCACTTCCTCAAATGGTTAAACATTTACCACATCATCCAACAACCCCACTTTAAGCTACGCACCCAAGAGAAATGAAAACAGATGCCCAAACAAAAACGTGTATGTAAATACTCACAGCACCGCGATCCACAATAGCCAAGAAGTGGAAACATCCCAGTGTCCATCATGATGAGTGGATAAAGAAAATGTGGTATACCCCTTACAATGGAATATTATTCAGCAATAAGAAGGAATGGAGTGCTGACACATGCTGCAACGTGGATGCACCTTGAGCACATTATACTCAGGGAAAGAAGCCACACACAAAAGACCCCATAATATATGACTCAGTGTCTATTGAATACCCAGAATAGACAAATGTATAGAGAAAGTAGGTGAGTGGTTACCTGAGGCCGGAGGTGGGTAATTGAGGGGGCTTGGGAATGACAGCTAAGAGATGAGGCGTTTCTTTTTGGGTTATTGAAAATGTTCTAAAACTGATCGTGGTTATGGTTGCACAATTCTGTGAATACACTAAAAACCATTGAATTGTACTTAAATTCAGTGGTTTAAGTACATTAAACAGTGAATTGTATGGTATGTGAATTATATCTCAATAAAGCTTTTAAAAATAAACAGAAGAAAGGTCTTATGGAGAAGTCCCTTGAGATGGCCTCATAGGAATGGTGGGAGTTAAGGAGTTGACAGGAAACAGCAAGTAGGGCTTTAATTTTTTTGCCTGAGAATTTAGAGTTTAGTTTCAGGGTCTCCAACCAGGGCTGCCTCTCATCTCTAAGCCAAGCTAGACTTTAGGACACAGGGACAACTCGGAGGAGGTCCTACTCTGTTTGGTTGCCCTCCAGTGCAATGCCAGGAAATGCCTGGGTACACTGCTTCCAGCCCTCTGCTGGAGAGTAGGACTCCTCAGCCAGCCCCAGAGCCGGTGGTGCTCTCAGAAGAGCTGCTGGGACTTTGGACTTGAGTATCTACACGCCTCACATGTGAGGCAGCAGAGCCGAAACGGGGGCCCATCGTGACGTCCGATGACATCCAGTCTTACCACCGTCGCATGCTGAGTGCAAGTTTCTCAGTGTCTTATAGAAACTGGAGAAGCAAGTACGATTCCTGAGACTGGAGGGACTTCTAAGAGGGAATTTGCCGTGGTGACGTATTTTCCTCGTTTGCTGCAGAGATGTAGCTAATCATCCTGCAAGAGGCCCACAGACCTCCATGTCCTTGGGCAACTGTGGGAGACGAAAGTCTCAGTCTGTTGATAGAGTCGCTTCCCTCGAGAAGGACGGTGTAGCACTGAGGATGTAAGGCCTAGGCGGGTTCCCTGGGAAACAGACTCTGAGAAGGGGATCGGCCTGCAGGAGGTTTATCAGGGAGTGGTAGAGGAACAGCCCCTGGAAGAAAGCGAGGGCAGCGAGGGCAGGCTGAGGGAGAAGCTGGGCTGGGATGCAGCTTCAATAGCGGCCTCCGCTGGTCCTCCAGGGAAGCTCTGGGGCCGGTGGCCTTGCGGAGTACTCCCAGATTGGAGCACGGCAGCCGGGTCTGTGTTCCAAGGCAACAACTCTTTTCAGAACAGTTTCTTTCCTTTTCAGTTGTCTGGAACAACTCTCTTCCAGATCTTTTCAGCTATAACACCTCAGAGCCCCTGTAATATAGAACAGACATTCAAATATTGGCTGTTTATATGTTAACACTTTTTTTAGCCCTTTTCTCTAAAGATCTCAGACCTGTGCAGCCCAGCATGGTGGTCACTAGACACGTGGCCATAGAGCCCTTGACATATGACCGCTCCAAAGTGAGATGTGATGTGAGTGTAGAACTTATGCCAGATTTCGAAGACTTAGCATGAAAAAAAGAATGTAGGATGGCTCATGAATAATTTTTAATATTGATTGTGTACTGAGATGACAATATTTTGGATACCTTGGCTAAATATATCATTAATGCTAGTATTAATACTAATTTCACCTGTTCCTTTTTACTTTTTAAGATTTTTTTTTTCTTGATATGGACCATTTTAAAAGTCTTTATTGAATTTGGTACAATATTACTTCTGTTTTCTGTTTTGGTTTTTTGGCCATGAGGCATGTGGGATCTTAGCTCCCGGACTAGGGATTGAACCCACACCCCCTACATTGGAAGGTGAAGTCTTAACCACTGGACCGCCAGGGAAGTCCCTACTTTTTTTGTTTTAATGTGCCTCTGTACAGTTTAAAATTGTGGCTCCCACGATGTCTCCCCTGGGCAGTGCTCCCCTGGACCTTTTCAGACAGTCTGTATCCTGGTTTCTTTCTGAAGTGCGGTGAAGACTATTCTCTCTTCATGGGATGACCGGTAAGAACTCTATTCATTTCTTCTGGTCACCCATGCCTTGCCCATGGAAGCTCTCACAAAAGTTTGTTGAGGAAAATGATGAAGCAGGAACATCCCACTTTGTTTGACTTCCCTCTTTTAGATGTTCCTGTGCCATTGTATCAGCTTCATCAGGGATGGGAAAGAAGAAAGATTGTGGGTGTGTCGAGGGTGTGTAAAAGAAAGAGTAGCTTATTAGGACTTTGTGATGTCATTCAAAGAAAGCAGTTGGGGAAAGATTATACAAACACAATGGCCACTATTTGTGCAGAGTCTTAACAGCTATATACATGTCTCTGAATCCTTTTTCATGGGCATTATCTAACGTAAGCCTCATAACAGTGCTGTGAGACATATATTTTTATTATTCTCATTTTGCAGGTGAGGGAACTCATCTCTCCAAACTCTGGTTTATATTACCTGCCTGGCCCTGTGGGATCTGAGGTTTTGACACCCTGTTCCTTGGCCAATTACATATTTTTATATTGAAAACTTAATTGAAACCAAATGAGTAAGGTTTCAATATATGCTTTAGTCCAAAAACCTTGATTGAAAATTTTAATCAAATGCATTTACATTGTGATTTAAATATTTATTTAGACTTGATTCCATCCCTGGTACAGGAGATTCCATTTCAGTTTTTCTTTTGTAACTATACTCTAGTTGTTTAACATAACCTTATTATGCATCCTTCATAACTCAAAGATAATTTTAAGGTTTCCTTTTTGGGAGGACCAGATGCTGAAAGCAGTTTGGTTTTCAAATTTTGGAGCTCTTCCAGAATCCGATGCTAATCAAAGCACGTAACTGTGAATTCACTGGGAGGTGACCTATTTCCAAGTCAGCAGGTCAGGGAGGGGCTTGGGTAATATTTTCATTATTTTTATTAAGAGTACAGCCACAGCCACCACAAATGTAGACCTGTCAGTGGTTTTATTTAACTAGAACAACAAACATGTGTTTCCCAGATATCTTTATTCAAGACAAAAGAAGCAGATATTCTTCCAACAAAAGAATGAAAGTTTTAGAAATGTTTAACTCATTTATAAATGTAAAATACATTTATTTTTAAAATATGCAATAAGCATATTTTATGATGTTTCTTTCAGAATATTTTTATGCTTTATATATATATAATATATATATATTTTATTTTATGTTATTTTATTTTTATTTTTTTTGCGGTACGCAGGCCCCTCACCGCTGCGGCCTCTCCCATTGTGGAGCACAGGCTCAAGATGCGCAGGCTCAGTGGCCACGGCTCACAGGCCCAGCTGCTCCGCGGCACGTGGGATCTTCCTGGACCGGGGCACAAACCCGCGTCCCCCGCATCGGCAGGCGGACTCTCAACCACCGCGCCACCAGGGAAGCCCTATATATATTTTTATGTTTCCATCAGGTTTGCGTGTGAACCTTAAACTACATGATTATTTTACACGATTACGTACGTACATACAATTTTGTAGCGAACACTCTTCTCAGTTTCTCTTTCCTTTTTACTCACAGAAGAGAAAGTGTTTCTACTTTCCAATTCCCAGATGATATTTCCACATAGTATTAACTTATCTAAAGGAAATACATATTCCTTCTATGCTTATTGCTGTTAGAAGCTTAATTATCGACTCAGAAAGTGCGTGGTTTAACGGAAAGGTGTAACCTCTGGGGGTCGTTAGACTGGGGTTCAAATCCCAACCCTGCTGCTTGTTAGCTGAGAGGCTCCAGGAGGTCATTCATCCACTAAGAAGTTGGGTTTCCTTGTCTGGAAAATGGGGATAGTGCCTACTTTGCAAGGGTTGGCATGAAGCTCAATTAAATGACTGTGGTAGTATTTTATCCATTGTAAAGCTGATGTATAATATCCTCTCTGATGAACTGCGGTGATGAGGAGGCAGAGTGGTATAATGGAAAGAGCTCAGAATCTGAAGATGGAGGGGAAGGAAGGCAACATTGCTGTGCTCTCCTCCCCTTCACGTAAATTGTATCATTTTCCTACAATAACCCTGCCAGGTGGATGTTAATATTCCCATTTTGCACTCTGTTCTTCTCACTATACCTCTTAGATTTAAGTTCAAGTTTCCATTATACCAATTACTATGCAGCCTTGGGGACAACGTTTATTCTAAGTCTCAGGGTTTGTTTTTTTTAATTAATTGATTGATTAATTAATTTGGCTGTGTCGGGGCTTAATTGCTGCATGCGGGATATTTAGTTGTGGCATTCGGATTTTTAGTTGCGGCATGTGGACTCTTAGTTGTGGCATGTGGGATCTAGTTCCCCTACCAAGGATCGAACCCGGGCCCCCTGCCTTGGGAGTGCAGAATCCTACCCACTGGACCACCAGGGAAGTCCCGTCAGGGTTTTTTTTTTTAATCTGTAAAACTGTAGTGATATTAATCCTGACATCACATAGTAGCCCCACAACTGCTTTTTTACAGATGCCCAAACCCTTTTTACAACTAGATTAACTATAAATACAAAAGTAAAAGTTCAAATGCTTACCTTTAGGATCCAGTGGGATAACACGCATCATAACACCTCGCTTTCAGTAGGAGTGCAGTAAAAGTCTGGATCTGTACTAAGATTCCTGCACCAGCACACTGGCTTGACTTTACTTTAAGACTTCTCAGCACACACGTCTCTTAAAATTTGTAGCAGTTTACATAGTGGAGATGGGACTGCAGAACGATTAGACCCTGGCCACCTTCCTGAAACAGCAATGTTGTCCTGAGAAACATAGTTGAAGTGTGAGTTGTTCACGTAGATGTCAGAAATCACCAGGACAGCAGCAGGGAATGTGACCCTGGTGGGGCTGGTGAGCAGGGCTCCAAGGCCTGCAGCGAATGTCAGAGGTCAGCAAGAGGAAAAGTGTTCTGGCTCGTGGCCTGAGCCTCAAAGGGAGAGAGGTGAGGTCCGAGGGCAGCTGTGGGAGTCAGGAGATCGTGGGGCTCCACCCCCTGGGCCTGTGGAGTGTGGTCCCTTCATGGCAAGTGCCCCCCGTCTGTCCATGGTCCAGCTAGTCCATCTGTGCTAACCCCACCAGCTAGTCAACAGCCACCCTGGATCTCAGTGACTGCTCTTGTTGGCAGGGTGGAGGGCCTGCCTGTGACAGTCTGGTTTGATAGAGAACTTGCCAGGTGCACATTTAAAGGGAAAGGACATCTTCTGACTCCCAGGGAAGAGAAGCAGACGCCTCGCAGGGCTGGGTTTTCTAAGGTGCTGAGAGAGCTCTCCCTCACTCTGTTCGTCCAGGAAGTTTTCCTGCCCGTAAATTGCACCTTCATGGAGTCAGAACCAGGGTGCGCAAACCTGTTTTTGGTCGCAGAGCACCTGGAAGTCAGCTTCCTTTGCAGAAGATGATGAAACACCTGCATTTCTATGTCTCATACGAACCATGATTTAGCTGAGAATACGTTGATGTACTTAGCATCTAGTTGGGTCAGAAATGTTCTGCTTGATTAAACTTGCACACTGACGTGCCTCAAGCAGACTGGTTCATGAAGGAGACGAGCTGCTGAGGCTCCAGACGGGTTTCCTCAGGATCCAGTTTCCAAGAGTCTCCAGTACATTCATTTCATTTCCAGTATTCATTTTCCAAGAGGTTTGGGTGTTCCGCTACTATTTGATAGTAGTCATCAAAGAAAAATATTGGGAGAAAAACTTAAAATTGACCAAGTACTAGTCATTAGCTTTTTTTTTTTTTAGCAAATCAAAAAGGAAAAAAATAATTATATTTGGGGGACTTTGCAGTCAGAAAGACCTGGGTTCAAATTAAGAGTATTAGCCGTGGGACGGTAGACAGGTTAGTCAATCTCTTGGAACCTGCTTCCTCTTCTAAAATGGAGACGATACCTACTTGGCAGGATTATTCTCAAGATTAGCATTAGTGTCTGTAAAGCCCCCAGCACAGCACCTGCCCCATAGTAGGAAGGTTAATAAACACCAGGCATTGTTAATACTATTGGTGTGGGAACACCTCGTTTTACCCCTGGAACACAAGTGTTCCATAAGCCTGAGGTGGAAAAGGCCTGGAGATGATTGGATTGTATCCCGCATCCCACAGGGGAGGCAACAGAGACTCAGAGAAGAGCCCAAAAATCACACAGCAAGTTTGCAACACAGCAGGGGTAGAATCCCAACCTCAAGGGCTTCCCTGCCATGTTGTGCTATTCCCTTCTGCAAACCCAGAGCCTTTCTAAAATGCCCCACACACTGTCCCTTGAGGCCACCGGCTGTTATGCCTGCGTTCTCTTCTCCTCTGGTTGCCTGCCAAGGGCAGAGGATGTGCAGTGACTCCCCAGGTGAGCCCGGCCCCAGCCCCTGTTGTGTTAAAGAAAACAGTCCTCTCCTGGCTAGGCCGACACGTTCGTGCTTCTCGTCATGTTCATTGCTCCCGCTATGGCTTTGCTCTGTTGGAGAATTTGCCAAGGAGGCTGCCTGCGCCAGCACCAGGGCACGGCTCGAGATGCTGCCGGCATGGCTGCTGGAGCAGGGAAAGCCCCGGGGGCTCAGCCGGCCTGGGCTGCCCGCCTCGGGGCTGCAGAGAGCAGGTTTTGGCAGAGAGAGGGGGACTGGCAGTGGAGGGGGACCTGTCGGCACTTGCCTGCAAGTCTCCAGGGAGAGACAGAGTAAGACACCTGGGATGGGGGAGGCAGAAGCAACACAAAGGAACCCAGGTACACCTTAGGGACCATGCAGAGATATCACTATCTTGAACACCATCTTTATTATTTAAAATAGGAACCCATGCTTTAAAATGTGTTGGTTGGTGGCTTCCCCCCCACATTCTGTTCCCTTTTTAAGTTCACTGCTCAGCAGCCGCGCCTGGCCCACCAGTCACCTTCCTGAACTTCTGTTATGTCACCAGCAGCCAATCAGAGAAGCTGGTGAGTGTGCGATTCCAGTGTTACTGCCTAGGTTGACTTAATCCCAGCCAAGAACAAAGAAGCTTGACAGTTTTCATCAGCAGGCCGAGCCTTTTAAACGGATTTTTGAAAAGCCTGCGTAGTTTTTTAGGGCCACTTACAAACTTTCTCCGTGTCTCCACCCCAGGCTTATGGATGAGCCCTCCACACACTGAGGTAGAAAGCCGGCTTGCAAAGCCTGCAGCAGACACTGAAATAAACAGGCACCTGTTTCCAACTGTGCAGCTCCCGGCTCTGGTCCAGGACCACCTGTGCATCCCACCTCTGGGTTCCAGGGGGTGCCCTGAACAAATTCTTTAAATTACCTGGAATCAAGCCTTACTGTCCCAGACCAAGTTATGCTTTGCCAGGACTTTCTACCTTGTTATCCAGGCTCCTTCTTCCCTGACTGTGGTTCCTTGGCAGGATGGTCCCTGATTTAGGCTCCATATCTCCCATGTGGTTAACACAGGGACTGGCAGAGAACTCCAGTGGCCTGAAGGAATGGTGTGCTTTGGCACAGCCTCGGAGTTCTGCCTTGCCTTGTACCAAATGCTGGCTGAAGGTTGGATGGGGCTGGGAGGCAGAGTTCCACTCTCCAGCCCAGCCCATGTTGAGGACCTGACTCTTCTGGCACTCTGAAGGTAGCATCTGCCTGAACTAAAATTTCCCTTGTGGAAAACCAAAAAATAACATGCAGAGGAATCCCTATAACATTATCAGCTGATTTTTCAGTGGAAACTCTGCAGGCCAGAAGGGAGTGGCAGGATACGCTTAAAGTGATGAGAGAGAAAACCCTACAACCAAGATTACTCTACCCAGCAAGGATCTCAATCAGATTCGATGGAGAAGTCAAAAGCTTTTCAGACAAACAAAAGCTGAGAGAATTCAGCACCACCAAACCAGCTTTACAACAAATGCTGAAGAAACTTCTCTAAGCCGGGAAACACAAGAGAAGAAAAAGACCCACAAAAACAAACCCAAAACAATTAAGAAAATGGTAATAGGAACATACATATTGATAATAACCTTGAATGTAAATGGATTAAATGCCCAAACCAAAAGACACAGACTGGCTGAATGGATACAAAAGCAAAACCCATATATATGCTGTCTACAAGAGTCCCACTTCTGATCTAGGGACAATACAGACTGAAAGTAAAGGGATGGAAAAAGATATTCCATGCAAATGGAAATCAAAAGAAAGCTGGAGTAGCAATACTCATATCAGATAAAATAGACTTTAAAATAAAGACTGTTACAAGAGATAAGGAGGGACACTACATAATGATCAAAGGATCAATCCAAGAAGAAGATATAACAATTATAAATAAGCACTCAACATAGGAGCACCTCAATACATAAGGCAAATTCTAACAGCCATGAAAGGAGAAATTGACAGTAACACAATAATAGTAGGGGACTTTAACATCCCACTTACACCAGTGGACAGATCATCCAAACAGAAAGTAAATAAGGAAACACAAGCTTTACATGACACAATAGACCAGATAGATCTAATTAATATTTATAGAACATTCCACCCAAAAGTGGCAGAATACACTTTCTTCTCAAGTGCACATGGAACATTCTCCAGGATAGATCACATCTTGGGTCACAATCAAGCCTCGGAAAATTTAAGAAAATTGAAATTGTATCAAGCATCTTTTCTGACCACAACGCTATGAGATTGGAAATCAATTATAGGAAAAAACTGTAAAAAACACAAATACCTGGAGGCTAAACAGTGCGCTACTAAATAACCAAGAGATCACTGAAGAAATCAAAGAAGAAATTTTAAAATACATAGAAACAAATGACAACGAAAACACGAAGACCCAAAACCTATGGGATGCAGCAAAAGCAGTTCTAAGAGGGAAGTTTATAGCAATCAATCTCACCTCAAGAAACAAGAAAAATCTCAATCTAACCCTACACTTAAAGCAGGTAGAGAAAGAAGAACAAAGAAAACCCAAAGTCAGTTGAAGGAAAGAAATCAAAGATCAGAGCACAAATAAATGAAATAGAAATGAAGAAAACAGTAGCAAAGATCAATAAAACTAAAAGCTTGTTCTTTGAGAAGATAAACAAAATTGATAAACCTTTAGCCAGACTCATCAAGGAAAAAAAGGGAGAGGATGCAAATCAATAAAATAAGAAATGAAGAAGGAGAAATCACATCTGACACTGCAGAAATCCAAAGGATTAGAAGAGACTACTACAAACAACTATATGCCAATAAAATGGACAACCACGAAGAAATGGACAAATTCTTGGAAAGGCACAATTTTCCAAGACCGAACCAGGAAGAATTAGAAAATATAAACAGACCTATCACAAGTAATGAAATTGAAACCGTAATTTAAAATCTTCCAACAAACAAAAGTCCAGGACCAGATGGCTTCACAGGCGAATTCTATCAAACATTTAGAGAAGACCTAACACCAATCCTTCTCAATCTCTTCCAAAAAATTGCAGAGGGAGAAACACTCCCAAATTCATTCTACAAGGCCACCATCACCCTGATACCAAAACCAGAAAAAGATACCACAAAAAAAGAAAATAATAGATCAATATCACTGATGAACATAGATGAAAAAATGCTGAACAAAATACTAGCAAACAGAATCTAACAGCACATTAAAAGGATCATACAAGATGATCAAGTGGGATTTATCCCAGGGATGCAAGGATTCTTCAATATATGCAAATCAATCAATATGATACACGACATTAACAAATTAAGGAATAAAAACCATATGATCATCTCAATAGATGCAGAAAAAGCTTTTGACAAAATTCAACACCTATTTATAATAAAAACTCTCCAGAAAATGGGCATAGAGGGAACCTACCTCAACATAATAAAGGCCATATATGACAAACCCACAGCAAGCATCATACTCAATGGTGAAAAACTGAAAGCATTTCCACTAGGATCAGGACAAAAAAAGGATGTCCACTCTCACCACTCTTATTCAACATAGTTTTGGAAGTCCTAGCCACAGCAATCAGAGAAGAAAAAGAAATAAAAGGAATACAAATTGGAAAAGAAGAAGTAAAATTGTCACTGTTTGCCGATGACATGATACTATACATAGAAAATCCTAAAGATGCCACCAGAAAACTACTAGAACTAATCAATGAATTTGGTAAGATTGCAGGATACAAAATTAATGCACGGAAATCTCTGGCATTCCTATACACCAACAACAAAAAAATCAGAGAAATTACGGAAACAATCCCATTTACTATTGCAACAAAAAGAATGAAATACCTAGGAATAAACCTGCCTAAGGAGGTGAAAGACTTGTACTCAGAAAACTATAAAATGCTGATGAAAGAAATCAAAGATGACATAAACAGTTGGAGATATATACCATGTTCTTGGATTGGAAGAATCAATATTGTGAAAATGACTATACTACCCAAAACAATCTACAGATTCAGTGCAATTCCTATCAAGCTACCAATGGCATTCTTCACAGAATTAGAAGAAAAAATCTTACATTTCATATGGAAACACAAAAGACCTGAATAGCCAAAGCAATCTTGAGAAAGGAAAATGGAGTTGGAGGAATCAGGCTCCCCAACTTCAAACTATACCACAAAGCTACAGTAATCAAGACAGTATGGTACTGACACAAAAACAGAAATTTAGATCAATGGTACAGGATAGAATGCCCAGAGATAAACCCATGCATCTATGGTCAACTAAGTTACGACAAAGGAGGTAAGCATATACAATGGAGAAAAGACAGTCTATTCAATAAGTGGTGCTGGGAAAACTGGACAGCTACATGGAAAAGAATAAAAGTAGAACACCTAACACCATCACCAAAAATAAACTCCAAATGGATTAAAGACTTAAATGTAAGACTAGATACTATAAAACTTTTAGAGGAAAACGTAGGAAGAACAGTTTGACATAAACCACAGCAAGATCTTTTTTGACTCACCCCCTTGAGTAACAGAAATAAAAACAAAAATAAACAAATGGGACTTAATTAAACTTAAAAGCTTTTGCACAGCAAAGGAAACCATAAACAAGACAAAAAGACAACACTCAGAATTGGAGAAAATATTTGCAAATGAAACAACAGACAAAGGATTAATCTCCAAAATATACAAACAGCTCATGGAGCTCAATATCAAAAAAACAAACAATCCAGTTAAAAAATGGGCAGAAGACCTAAGTAGACATTTCACCAAGGAAGACATACACATGGCCAAGAGGAACATGAAAAGATGCTCAACACCAGTAATTATTAGAGAAATGCACATCAAAACTATGAGGTATCACCTCACGCCAGTCAGAATGACCATTATCAAAAAAGCTAGAAACAATAAATGCTGGGAAGGGTGTGTTGAAAAGGGAACACTCCTACACTGTTGGTGGGAATGTAAATTGATAAAACCACTGTGGAAAACAGTATGGAGCTTCCTTAAAAAACTAAAACTAGAACTACCGTATGACCCAGCAATCCCACTACTGGGCATATACCCTGAGAAAACCATAATTCAAAAAGAGACATGCACCCCAATATTCATTGCAACACTATTTACAATAGCCAGGACAAGGAACCAACCTAAATGTCCATCGACAAATGAATGAATAAAGAAGATGTGGCACATATATACAATGGAATATTACTCAGCCATAAAAAGAAATTGAGTTATTTGTAGTGAGGTGGATGGACCTAGAGTCTGTCATACCTAGTGAAGTAAGTCAGAAAGAGAAAAACAAATACCGTATGCTAACACATATATATGGAATCTAAAAAAAAAAAAAAAAGTACTGATGAACCTAGCTAGAGGGCAGGAATAAAGAGGTAAATGTAGAGAATGGACTTGAGGACATGGCGTGGGATAGCAAAGCTGGGGCGAAGTGAGAGTAGCGTCGACATATATGCACTACTGAATGTAAAATAGTTGGCTGGTAGGAAGCAGAAGCATAGCAAAGGGAGATCAGCTCGGTGCTTTGCGATGACCTAGAAGCATGGGATAGGGAGGATGGGAGGGAGGCTCAAGAGGGAGGGGATATGGGGACATGTGTATGTGTATGCTGATTCTCCTTGTTATGCAACAGAAACTAACACAGTATTGTGAAGCAATTATACTCCAATAGAGATCTATTAAAAACAAAAACTTCCCTCGTTCGGTTTTGATTTTCACCACCAATAAGAGAACTTCTGGATAGTCAGGGGCCTACTTGCTTTCATTCTTCCCTTGGCCTAATCTAGCAATCAGTAAACCAGACAAATAGACTCTGCCTTGTTCTGTAAATGAGCTGTATTCAGACACAGCCAGGCTTATACATGTAAGTATTGTCTGTGGCTGCTTTCACGCTACAGTAGTGGAGCTGAGAAGCTGGGATGAAGATCATATTTTGGCAAGGCAAAAAATGTTTACTATTTGACCCTTTAGAGAGTTTGCCAACCTCTTAAATCATCTACTTGGCTGCCCCACACTGATCACTTAAGCCTCAGCTTCAATCACACCATTCTTCTGCTTTAAAAAAATCTCCAAATTTACACTGTGTAGACAGAAGCTCCTTCGTGCGGCTCTACACAGCCCTTCACTCACTCCCTTCCATCTCGACTTTGCACCCTCCGCCTCTGCTCGTGATCAGCCCTGATGTCATGCCTTTGTCCAGCCTAGAACACCCTTCCACTTTCTCCATCTGCCAAGCCTCTAGACATCCTTTAACACCAAATTCAAATGTCATCTCCCCTATGCACCCTTCCTAGATGCTTAGCCGAATTAATTGCTCCCTGCTCGGTGCTTCCATGCCTCTTTGGACAGACAACCGCCATTGTCTTGACCATATGGGATGGCAGTGGTGTCTTTCTGTGCTTGTCTCCCCCACTAGACAGTGAGCTACTAGAGATCAGGGACCTTGTCTCATTGGCTTTCTGCCCCTGCCAGGGATGAAGATGAATCATCTGGATGATATGTTAAGTCAGAAGCAGACCTTTATAAAAGTGCCAGGAACCTGACTACAACATCTTATCCGTGCCACCTCTCATGATTGACGGTAGGGTTTTTTCTTATCTCTGTACCTCCTGGTAGCTGGAATATCATAGGTGCTCAGAAAATGTCTTAATAGTGAGTGTGTAAATACATATATATTTTTTCTTCTATTCCAGTATCAAAATGCAGTAAACACATTGTTACATTCCCTTTATCATCAAGTACCTTCAGGACTTTTAAAAGTAGTTTATCTCCATCCAAAGATATACAAATGGCCAATAAGCACATTAAAAAATGCTCGGTATTATTAATCATTAAGAAAATGCAAATCAAAACTACGATGAGATACTTCACACCCACTAGGATGGCCATAATCAAAAAGACAGATAAGCACTGGTGAGAATGTGGAGTAATTAGAAGCCTCGTACACTGCTGGTGGGAGTGAAACGTGGTACAGATGCTGTAGAAAACAGTTTGGCAGTTCCATCGAGTTACCAAATGACCCAGTAAATGTGCCTCCACACAAAAACACACACAGCAGTATTCCCAGCAGCATTATTCATAATAGCAAAGAAGTAGAAGTGACATAAATGTCCATCGACTGATAAATGGATAAATAAAATTTGTATCCCATGCAATGAAATATTATTCAGCCTTAAAAAGGAATGAAATTCTAATGTGTTCTATGAGATGGATGACCCTTGAAACATTAAGCTAAGTGAAAGAAGCCAATCACAAAAGGCCACATAGCATATGATTGCATTTATATGAAATGTCCAGAATAGGCAAATCCACAGAGACAGAAAGTTGATTAGTGGTGGCCTAGGTTTAGTGGGGAAGGAGGTGGGGGAAGAGATGAGCAGTTACTGCTAATGGGCCAGGAATTTCTTTTTGGGTTGATAAAAATGTTCTGGAATCAGATAGTGGTGATAGTTGTACCAGTTTGTGAATATACTAAAATAATTGAACTATACCCTTTAAATGGGCTTGTTTCATGGTAATGGATTATAACTGCATTGTGACTGTGTGTGTGTGTTTTAAGTACTCTACATTGAATAGAGCTAAAATTGGTGAATTCTATCAATTCAATATCCAATTCAATATCCAAATTGTACTATCATTTTTTTCATTGTACTATAGTTGATGTACAATATTATATAATTTCAAGTGTACAATATAGTGATTCACAATTTTAAAGGTTATGCTCCATTTATAGTTATTATAAAATATTGGCTGTATTCCCTCTATTGTACAATATATCCTTGTAGCTAATTTTATTTTATTTTGTCTTTTGGCCATGCCACATAACATGTAGGATCGTAGTTCCCCGACCAGGGATCGAACCTGCGCCCCCCGGAGTGGGAGTGTGGAGTCCTAACCAGTGGACCACCAGGGAAGTCCTTAATTTTATACATAGTAGTTTGTACCTCTGAATCCCCTACACCCACGTTGCCCCTCCCCACTTCCCTCTCCTCACTAGTAACCACTAGTTTGTTCTCTATATCTGTGAGTCTGTTTCTTTTTTATTATATTCATTTGTATTTTTTAGATTAAGGGATATCATACAGTATTTGTCTTTCTCTGTCTGACTTATTTCACTTAGCATAATACCCTCCAAGTGCATCCATGCTCTTGCAAGTGGCAAGATTTCCTTCTTTCTTATGGCTGAGTAATATTCCATTGTGTGTGTGTGTGTGTGTGTGTGTATCACATCTTCTTTATGCATTCATCTGTTGATGGACACTTAGGTTGCTTCCATATCTTGGCAATTGTAAATAATGCTGCAGTGAACATTGGGGTGCATGTATCCTTTTTTTTTTTTTTTTGCGGTATGCGGGCCTCTCACTGTTGTGGCCTCTCCCATTGTGGAGCACAGGCTCCGGATGCGCAGGCTCAGTGGCCATGGCTCACGGGCCCAGCCGCTCCACAGCATGTGGGATCTTCCCGGACCAAGGCACGAACCCGTGTCTGCTGCATCGGCAGGTGGACTCTCAACCACTGCACCACCAGGGAAGCCCTGCACGTATCCTTTTGAACCAAGTTTTTCTTCGGATATATGCCCAGGAGTGGGATTGCTGGGTCATACGGTAGCTCTATTTTCCGTTTTCAGGTACATGTATCTTTTCGATTTAGTGTTTTTGTTTCCCTCAGATATATAGCCAGGAGTGGAATTACTGGGTAGTTCTATTTTTAGTTTTCTGAGTAACATTCATACTGTTTCCACAGTGACTGCACTGATTTACTGTCCCTCCAATAGTGTATGAGGGTTCCCTTTTCTCCACATCCTCGTCAACATTTGTTGTTCGTGTTCTTTTTGATGATAACTATTCTGGCTGATGTGTGGTGATCTCTCACTGTGGTTTTGATTTGCATTTTCCTGGTGATTAGTGATGTTGAGCATCTTTTTATGTGTTTCTTGGCCATCTGCATCTCCTCTTTGGAAAAATGTCTATTCAGATCTTCTGCCCATTTTTTAATCAGGTTGTTTGTTTTTTTGATGTTGAGTTATATGAGCTGTGTATATATTTTGGATGTTAACCCCTTATCAGTCATATCATCTGCAAACATTTTCTCCTATTCTGTAGAGTGTCTTTTCATTTTGTGGATGCTCTCCTTTGCTGTACAAAGGCTTTTAAGTTTAATTAGGTACCATTTGCTTATTTTTGCTTTTATTTCCTTTGCTTTAGGGGACGGATCCAAAAAAAATATTGCTATGATTTATGTCAAAGAGTGTTTTGCCTGTGTTTTCCTTTAGGAGTTTTATGGTTTCTGGTCTTACTTTTCGGTCTTTAATCCATTTTGAGTTTATTTTTGTATATGGTGTTAGAGAATGTTCTAATTTCATTCTTTTATATGTAGCTGTCCAGTTTTTCCAGCATCACTTACTGAAGAGATTGTCTTTTCTCCATTGAATATTCTTGCCTCCTTTGTCATAGATTAATTGACCATAAGTGTGTGGGTTTATTTATGGGTTTCTTATCCTGTTCCATTGATCTATATGTCTGTTTCTATGCCAGTGCCATACTGCTTTGATCACTGTAGCTTTGTAATATAGTCCGAAGTCAGGGAGTGTGATTCCTCCAGCTATGTTGTTCTTTCTAAAGGTTGTTTTGGCTATTCAAGGTCTTTTGAAATCGAGACTCAAAGAAGTTAAGAAACGTATCCAGGGCTTCCCTGTGGTGCAGTGGTTGAGAGTCCGACTGCCGATGCAGGGGACGCGAGTTCGTGCCCCGGTCCTGGAAGATCCCACATGCCGCGGAGCAGCTGGGCCCGTGAGTGATGACCGCTGAGCCTGCACATCTGGAGCCTGTGCTCCGCAACGGGAGAGGCCACAAAAGTGAGAGGCCCGCATACCGCAAAAAAAAAAAAAAGAGAAACGTATCCAAAGCCACAGAGCTACAAGAGGTAAAGACAGGATTCCAAGCCAGGTCACCTCTGGGTTTCAAATTCTCATGAAACCCCACATTAAATATTAAGTATGTATGATACACACACACACACACACACACATGCACGCACGCACACACACAGAAGTATATGAGCTGAGTTGAGTTACAGCTGACTGTTTGATGTAGGATCATAGTTTGTAGACATGTAAACATTTGTCAATGATTTTGTGGTTTTCTTTTCACCTTTTGGAGTCAGACATTTTTGGTGCATCCGACATTTTTGGTGCATCCAACACTTTGGTCAGCTCTTGAAAAATTCATAGTGTCAATGAACTGGGCCTGTGGTTTCCAAAAGCAAAAGATGCCACCAAATAGCAACATCATTTAAAAAACAGGGACATGCTGCTCCTGGAAAAATTGTTATTTTGGGAGGAGAGGAACAGGAAAGAGATTGAGTATGTTTTTAAATTATGTTTTGTGTATTTAGATCACTGTAAATTCCATGCAGCTGTAATAAATAAAAGAGAGAGATCCATGTGCCTTTTATCCAGTTTCTCCCAGTGGTAACACCTTGCAAAACTATAGTACAAACTAGAACAAATAATTTTAAAATGCAATCATATGCTATGTGGCCTTTTGTGATTGGCTTCTTTCACTTAGCTTAATGATTTCATTATCTGTGTAAAGAAAATTGCAATATCTACTCCATAGAGGTGTTGTGAAAGTTAAAATTACATGAATAACTAATTCATGTAAAAGGCTCAGTAGAGTACATGCTCCATAGTAAGGAAGTTATGATGATGATGATGTTACACAGGACAGTGATTTACTCACTGTTGACCCTGATGGATATTTGTAGGTCACTGGGGCTGATGATAAAAGCCTTGAGCCCAGGAGGTCCTTGGGTCCACTTGACAATGGCTTTGTACTTAAGCAGAGCCAGAGTGACGGCTGCTATTGTCAACTCTGCTGGAGGAACAGTTGAAGCAGGAGAACAATGACCTGGCTATAGTGGAGGCTCCAGCTAACATTATTTTAAATGAAAGCTACAAAAATAGTGTGGAAAAACCACAGGAGGGGTAGAGCCAGCTAAGGTTTGCATCCTGAGGTCAGCTGGTAGTTGATTGAGTCACAAAGCATTTCATACAAATCATGATCTGACAATGACTGTATTTTCCTTGCTAAAACACAGGATACCGTTTTTTTTTTTTTTGCGGTACGCGGGCCTCTCACTGTTGTGGCCTCTCCCGTTGCGGAGCACAGGCTCCGGACGCGCAGGCTCAGCGGCCATGGCTCATGGGCCCAGCCGCTCCACGGCATGTGGGATCTTCCCGGACCGGGGCACAAACCCGTGTCCCCTGCATCGGCAGGCAGACTCTTAACCACTGCGCCACCAGGGAAGCCCAGGATACCTATTTTTTAGAAGTTATTTTTAAAAATCTGTGCGATTTGTGGTGTCTGACCTATGAAAAGGCTTGCGTAGAACCTAAATCAAACGTGGTTCTACATTTACTCAGTCATCTTTATTGAAAAAAGTAAGATTATGTGCCTTGGGACCTCCCTGCCAAGCCTGAGCTTTAAGGTTGTGTCACCTTTGGGATCACGGTTTGTGACAGCTCTGAAAACATGTGTCACTGAGCACTGAGGACGCAGAGCAGCAGCTCTGGCACTCACAGTATCATACTTATAAAATGTAAAAGTGAAACAACGATAAAGCAAAACAAAACAATACGAAACACAAAAAGAGATCTTTAACAAATAAAAATCAGTGATTCTGTAAATGTTTTATCCTGTTAGTCAAAGATAATGTTGAAACAAAAATGATTATGAAGGTCCTATTCATGTTTCTGGCAGTTGAAAAGTATTGTTTTAGAAAAACAATAGAACAGTAGAAATGCACTGATATACTAGGCAATACAAAGGTTAGATATGAAAAGATCTGGGTTGTGTTACAGGTTCTGCCACCCACCTACTGTGCAACTTTAGCCAAGTCACTTAACCTCTCTGAGCTTCATTTTCCTCATCGGTAAAAAATGAACAATACCCACCTCACTGGTTTGGTGTGAAACTAAGTAAGAGAAATTGAACCTTTTTCAAGTATAAGCAACATTATGGGAAGTTATAGCAAATGTTCTCAGTTGTGGGCTGTTTACAGATAACCAGGACCACAGAATTGTATTATTTCTAAATGTGTTTGTTTTTCAGGTTGTAGGCCAAAATTAGAGTGTGAAGTAAAAATTCCAGGACAATAGAAGGAGACCACTGCATGTAACTAATTTTAAAATTTTTCCTGTTTTGTTTTTCAAGAGATTTAGGACCTTCAGCTGATAAAAGAAAAATTTGTGTCTCCTCTGGGAGGCCAAATGCTCATCAACTAATAGTGAGTGTCTGAAGTGCTGGGTAAGGAGGGGTCATGCGTCAAGGTCTGGGCAATAAGAGAGAGTCTGACCGATTGTAATGTTTGCTCTGCACATGGGAAGGGCAGGATAGGTAAGAATTAGGTGTTCACTGACCTTGCATTTCTAAGGAGAGGGATACAATGTTAGCTTAGGGAAGAAAAAACAAAGGAGGATTATGATAAATCTACAAGATAGCAATGGGAGTCTAACACTAAGTCACTCAACAAACATCAACTGAGCACCTGTTTTGTGCCAGTTTTTTATTCCTCAGTGTTCTAGACAAGAGGCCTTGGAGTCAGTAGACTGAAGTTCAAATCCTGGCTCTGCTACTTGACCTATGGCTTTGGGCGAGCTGTGGAGTCAGCCGTGTAAACGCTTTTAATACCAGGTAGCTAGCGGGCTAACAGAAGTGTGTGGAGAGGACCTGGGAGGCTTCTGCTTGAGGTGGTGTCGTCAGGTCATGCTTTGAGGCTTTCTGCTGCTCCAAATATATGAAATGACAGAAAAAGCATGAAAAGAGAGAGAAAAAACATAGCCACATTAAAAGACATAATAAATATGTCTGTGCAGCATAAATGGATCACAGTGAGTGATAAATGGGCCAGCAGGGCTCTGGGTGGGAAAGCCGGCAGAGGTGACCAGGAATCGGCCTTTTGTGTAGTGACAGGAGAGGCAGGGGCACCAAGCAAGGGGAAGGGCGAGGCTCAAGCTCCCTGGGGAAGGATGTCCTCTTTGTTCACGCACATGCACACACACACGTGCACAGACACGTACACCCAGGAAAGGAGGCTAAGAAATCCACAGCTCTCTGGACATGTGGCTTGTGAAGGTATGCTCCCTGAGAGATGGAGAGGCCAAGACCTGGGCAGCCTGTCCAGTGACTTGTGCTTGGATTGGCATTTCCCCTGTGTGGGTAGAGAGCTCAATATGGACACCCAGGGCACCAACATGACACTTGATTCTGGACGAGGAGCCCGAGGGGCTGGATGGGGGCCACCAGAAACCTGGACAGGGAAGAAGGAAGGAGAAAAGCAGAGAGACCGGGCGGGGTTGGGGGGTGGTGGTCAGGAGGGGAAATGTGGCCTCAGGATGAGCATGCAAACCAGAATCCCAAAGTCTATAAGGAAAATCAATGCTAAGGCACAGAGCCAAAGAAAATATATTTCTTTACTTCAGAAAGCTTCCTGGGAGGGCAGCAACTCGCCCATCCAGAATGACTGCAGTTGTGTGTTACGGAAATATTATTAGGTCCATCAACTTGTGGGTTTTCTACTGAGGAATGTTTTCTTAAACCTGATTTACAGAATTTGGTTTTAGTCTAGCTACTTAACCCTGGAGAGAGGAAGAGCTGGGCTGGGGTGGTGGGAGTGAACATTTACTGAGTCACACACTGCCCTTGTTTTCCATACACTCTCATTAATCTCCACACCAACTCTGGAAGTTGGGTGTTTTGATCCCCCTGTTACAAACTGAGGCTCCAAAAGGTTAAAGGACTTCAAATTTTCCCTGGAGCCCAGGAGGTGGTGAGGCAGGAATTTGAACCCATGTCTGCCTGTTCCAGTGCTCTTTCCACTTCAAAATAGAGACGATGTCACATTTTTGTTTGTATTTCTGGTGCCTGGCACAGTGTTTGGCACATGAAAGATGCCTAATAACTGTTGGCCCAAAGAATGGAAGCCCCGTTGATCAACCCATAGGTTCCTAAACGGGCAATCAGTCCTTTCCCTGAATAGTACAGACAGGAGCTGATTAATACCAAGCACAGGGACTTCCCTGGTGGCGCAGTGGTTAAGAACCCGCCTGCCAATGCAGGGGACACGGGTTTGAGTCCTGGTCCAGGAAGATCCGACATGCCATGGAGCAGCTAAGCCGGTGCACCACAACTACTGAGCCTGTGCTCTAGAGCCTGCGAGCCACAACTTCTGAGCCCGTGAGCCACAACTACTGAAGCCCATGTGCCTAGAGCCCATGCTCCACAACAAGAGAAGCCACCACAATGAGAAGCCCGCGCACCGCAGCGAAGAGTAGCCCCCGCTCACCACAACTAGAGAAAGATCGCGCGCAGCGACGAAGGCCCAACACAGCCAAAAATAAAATTAATTAATTAATTAATAATAAAATTTAAAAAATAGATAATAGCAAGCACAGGCTGGTGAATCCCTGATGGATATCTTTTATGAGAAAGATGAAAAGTAGTTGCTGTTCCATCATTACACTCTGTAATCTCACCAAATCTTGCTAATCCTCACTCTTAAATCTCTCTCAAACCATTCACTCCTCTCCACGCCCACCACCTCCATCCCAGCCCGAGACACCTCGGTTTCCCACCTCCACGGCCGCAGTGGCCTCTCACCTGCCTGCGCTCTTCTTCCTTCCGTCCATCCTACGCTGCCGAGACGGTGGGATGCTTAAAACCCTTGAATGTCTTCATCACCCTTTAAAAACGGAAAGCCCTGAAACCATTCACGCCTTAACCTGGCCTACGGAGTCCTGTACAATCTGCTGTGACCCGGTGTCCTCTTCGCCTTGCAGCGCCCTCCCTCTGGCTCTCTACCCTTCAGGCAACTGGAATCGTCTCCGTTCCTTGGACGTGCTGTCTCCCGCCTTCGTACATGCTGTTCTTCCCTTCCTTTACCTGCCTCGCTCCTACTCTACCCCCAGCCTCAGTTAGACATCGACTCTGCAGGGAAGCATCCTCTGTCCTCCCAAGACTGAGTTGGGACCTGCGTCGTGGACGCCCAGGGCTCTCTGTTCACCTCCTTTAAGAACTCCTAATACAACTCTGTTTCTTAAATGTCCCCCTTCCCACCTTGACTCAGTTCCTAGCCCACGGGGACTGTCCCATCCTTAGTCACCATCATCTCCTGAGCACCTTCTCGGTGAACAGACATGAAACTCTCCATGAATACATGTTTGTCTGCATGGATGATTTTCACACCGCACTGAAGAAGTGGTGACATGCCAAGTGATTGAAGGGAAGTGACACAGAATTGCTGCTAAATCGCAGAATCAGAGCAAAGATTAAACAACCCTGTGATTTATCTCTGAGTGACTTCTAGCTGGGGAGCTACTGACGGTCTGAAGAATAAGTTTAAAAGCATTGTCATTTTGCTCTCTGTGGCTAGCGGTTAATCAAGCCCCAGTGGGGCCCGATTCCCACGAGGGAAATAAAGAAGGTGACATCATGGTGACACACTCCTGAGGGACTGCAAGTTGTCCGCTCTGTTTGCTGGTTGGAAGAGTCTGTCCTTGCTCTCTTGGGCTGCTCATCATCTTTGTACGGCTTCTGACTGTAGGTCTCCAGGGATGGGTGACAAACTTCATCTCCCGGTTCCTTTGCCCTCCTCGTGACCCTCAGGATCTAGCCCGCCCTTCTGTGGTGGTGGCCTCCACTGCACATGCAGAGCTCCAGGAAAACAGTGCCTCTGTACACAAGCTTTCAAACCCTGAGCACACTCAGTATTGCCCCTCCCCTGAATTTCAGCATAACAGCTAACAACAAGGTGTGTAATGTAAAACTTACCCACTTATTCCCTCTCTCATTTGATTGTGGGTCTTATGCTCCTTGAAGAAAAAAGATAAACTGAAGAGTGCAGTGTTCCACATGTTATATATACAAATAGATTCTGCTCACGGTCTGGACAAGTCATTTCATCTCCTATGCTTCAGGTCTTCTCTGAAAAACTGGATAATAATAGTTCATAGGGTGTTTGCAGAAGTTCATTAAATTAATATATGTTCAGAGTTATAATAATAATTCCCAGGAAATAGGTAATCACTAAGTGCTAACTATTTCTATTACTATTATGGTTATATTGTAATTTTCATGAGAGGAAATGTGGTCTATTTATAAGGATACGGGCTTTGGAATCCAGAAGACTGGCTTTCTATCTTGACTCTCTCAATTACTGGCTGTGTGACTTCAGGGAAGTTATTTAACTTAGAGCCTCAACTTGGTCAGAGTAGGATAGAGATTAATACTACTGACCCCCAGCAGTCATTGTGTATATTAACTGAGGGACTGTCTAGAAAACCCCTGGTGAAGGTCAGACACAGAGTAGACACCTAGTAAGTGATAGCTCCTGTCTGTTACTCTGCATGGAAAAGACATCATTTCCAATACATAATAAATGAAAATTGCACACATGTTAACCTGTAAAGGGAGGTCAAGGAAGAAGGGAAAGGCAGTGCTATCAGACTAGCTGTTCGGTGACTCTAGAATTAGGACCAACATTTATTGAGTGCCTCGAGGGCAAGAAAGAAAGCTAACATTTACTGAGCACCTACTATGTGCCAGGCACTTTAAATAAGAGCATTTGAGCCTCAGAAAGACCCACAAGGAAGGGTTTGTCTAGTTTCCTGGTAATAAGACAGACAAAATGCTTGCTAAGGTCTCACACTGAGTAAACAGTGTAGCTGGAGCTCTAATCCGGGACATGTTTGTGTGATGCGCAAACATGGCTTTCCTCCCCCTCACGTAATACTCAGACATGGAACGGCAGTCGTAAGGATGAGCGGAGCATAGCCAGGAGGTGGGCAGGAGTGAAGTCATTGCAGGTATGAGAACAGCGCACGGGAGAAGCAAGAGCCGCAGAGGCTCACAGGAGGGTCCGAGTCCTTTCCAGGAAGGTAACAGAGGAGGTGGGAGAGGTGTGTGGGAGGAGGGGCGCCGCGGAGCATCCTGCGCGGCGGTGACCCCTTCACAGTGAGAGGAGGGCACAGGATCCAGCAGCTGTAGTGCTGGCCAGCGAGGGCACATCGGTCACATCGGTCACAGGGCCACGCGAAGCGGTCCTTCTCTTCAGGTTCAAGCTGAATGTTCCCACCTGAGGATACCCAGAGCGCTCAGGGTCCTCCCATGCTCGTCCTGTCCAGATGCCTTTTCCCATCTCCTTGACCCGCCTGTGTCCTCAAAACCTAGATAGCGACCCTCTAGATAGCGACCCTCTTTGCATATCTCAAGTCTTTGTGTTATGCTGGGTCTCTCCCTCTACCCTGAATTCCATCCTCAAGGCTTCCTTTTGTTATCCTGGCTTAGGCATCTGCCAAGGTCAAGAAGAACAGGGCTGGGGGCGGGGAGGGAGAAAAAGTAGATCCCACCACCACACTGGGAGGAATTTGGACTTTTCCAGGTTCATCCCCTGCAGACTTAACGCTTTAGCAAGTTGAGTGAAGAGCGTAGCTGAGGGGACAGGACTGGGGGAGGGGGACGACGCGGGGCGACTGCAGCTGCCCAGGGAGAGCTGTGGCCCTCTGGTTTAGGACTGTCATTAGGCAGGATAGTGAGGAAAAGAGAGATCTGAGACATATTTATGAGGTTAGAATAAATCGGTAATTGACTGTGGAGGTGAGAGAGAGGGAGGGACCCAGGAGGACACTCTGGTTTCTAGGTGGTTGTCTGGGTAGCAGGGAGCCTTGTTACCTGCTGGAGATACGGGGGTGGAGCCGATTGAAGGGGAGGCTACCGAAGACCTTGCACAAGTTTGAGGGGGCTCTGGGCTAGATGGGGGGTCCAGCTGCATCTGATACATGAGCACGAGACCCAGGAGAGGTCTTGATGGCCAACTGAGAACAATCAAGATCCCCCCACCTCCCTGGGTAGAATGAGAAAAACAAGGGGCAGGGAGAGAGGCTGGGAGGACAGCAAAGCTTAAAGGGCAGGTGGAGAGAAAGCAGCTCTCAGAAAACCCAGAGACGCACAAGAATACGGGGAGTATATGAGGCTTCCCGCTGCTTTGAGAGTTAAGTCTGAACTCCTTACTGCCGCCCACAGGGCCCTGCCTCCTCGATCTCCTGCCTCCTGCCCCTTCTGCCTGGATGCACACCCGACCTTCCTCTTTCCTCCGGCGCACCAAGCTCATTCCTGTCTTGGGTCTGTCCTTCTGACCTTCCCCACCTTCCAGGGCAGCCATTTATTAAACCACTTTATTGAGGTATGATTGACATGCAAAAAAGCTGTGCGGATTTAATGTACACAACTCAGTGGGTTTGGGGATAAGTATACACCTGTGAAACCATCCCCCATCAAGGCTATAAACGTATCCATCACCTCCCCATTATTATTATTGGGTTCCTCCGTCCCCCTTAGTTAGTAGTATTTTGTGTGTGTGTGTGTGTGTGTGTGTGTGTGGTAAGCACACTGAACATAAGATCTATCCTCTCAGCAAATTTTAGGTGTGCAATATGATACTGTTAGCTCCAGGCACTATGCTGTAGAACAGATCACCGGAAGTTATTTATCTTGCCTGACTGCAGTCTGTACCCTTTGATCATCACCTCACTGTCTCCCTCACCAGCCCCTGGTCCACCACTCTACTCTTTCCTTCTATGAGTTTGACTATTTCAGATCCCTCATGTCACTGGAATCCTACATAATTTGTCTTTGTCTGGCTTATTTCACTTAGCACAGTGTCCTCTAGGTTCATGCATCTTGGCACAAAAGGCAGGATTTCCTTCTTTTTTTAAGGCTGAACAATATTCCATTGTATATATGTGCATTTATCTGTTCATCCATCGATGGACACTCAGTTTGCTTCTGTGCCTTGGCTGCTGTGAATCATGCAGGGCAGACACTCTCGACCATCCTGTCTCAGGTAGCTCTTTTTTTTTTTTTTTTTTTTTTTTTTTGCGGTATGTGGGCCTCTCACTGTTGTGGCCTCTCCCGTTGCGGAGCACAGGCTCCGGACACACAGGCTCAACGACCATGGCTCACGGGCCCAGCCGCTCCGCGGCATGTGGGATCTTCCCGGACCGGGGCACAAACCCGTGTCCCCTGCATCGGCAGGCGGACTCTCAACCACTGCGCCACCAGGGAAGCCCTCAGGTAGTTCTTTTTATTCCTACTCACTTCATCCTGAGTTACTTCCTTTCTAGCTCGTAGCACCATCTGAAATCTCTGGAACCTAAGTAATTATTTGTCTCTTTTCCCATCCCCCATTAAGACATAAGCTCCATAAAGACGTGAGCTTGTCTGCCTTGTTCATCCCCATATGCTCGGCACCTACCTGAGTGCCTGGCACCTAGTGCACACTCAGTACATACCTGCAGAGAGAATGAATGGACCGGGAGGGGTGATGTCACAGCAGCCTAGGGCAGTGGTTCTCCATCAGGGCTGCTTGCATCAAAGTCACCCATGAGGTTTTGTAAACGTGCAGATGTCTGTCCCCTGCCCCAACCTCATATCTGTGAAATCTGAATCCCCTGGGCATGGGTAGTGTAAAATTCTCCACTTTGATGTACTTTGCTGACAGCCAGGTCAGGGAACCTGTAGAGTAGAGAATTTCAAGGATCAACACCGCCAAATGCAGCAGGGAGTTTCATGGATCTAAGAACTGAACAATGTTCAGACTTGACATGCTTTAGGGTTAAGCCAATCGGTTCAAAGTATGGAGGAGGCTACTCAGGAGGGAATGTACCCCCATCTTCTCCTACCACCCATGTGGTTTAGAGGGTCTGACCCCCTCCTCCTCCAGAGCAGGCACTTACTGGTCACAGCGATGGGCTTGCCTTCTGCAGCATACAGCTCAGGGCTGGACACAGCCAAGGACTTCCAAGAGGATGCTTGCTTGGGCTCCTGAGTAAGTCTCTTCTGGAAACTCCTGGAAAAGACTCTTCCTCTTCCTCTGGCTGCTGTGGTGTGAGAGTGTGTGACCTGGACCTGCATTAGCCATTTCACTGCCACAGAAGCAGAGAAGCTTGGAGCCTGCAGATAAACTAGGTCCCCCGGGAAGGGAGAGCTGAGGGAGGGAGAAACCGGGCCCTGTCTGGAGCCTGTCCCCTCTGAAGCTTCAGTTCCACGACTCAGTACACGAGAAGGAGGCTGACCAATCCAACCAGGATGTCAGTGTCAGCCTGCACGTGTGCTGAGTTGACAGTGAACCAGGCCTTTGTTGTTGTTGTTTTATAAAAGTATTTATTTTATTTATTTTTGGCTGCGATGCGTCTTCGCTGCTGTGCATGGGCTTTCTCTAGTTGTGGCGAGTGGGGGCTACTCTTCGTTGCGGTGCGTGGGCTTCTCATTGCGGTGGCTTCTCTTGTTGCAGGGTATGGGCTCTAGGCACCTGGGCTTCAGGAGTTGTGGCTCGAGGGCTCAGTAGTTGCGGCTCATGGACTCTAGAGCACAGGCTCAGTAGTTGTGGCGCACAGGCTTAGTTGCTCCGCAGCATGGGAGATCTTCCCAGACCAGGGCTCGAACCTGTGTCCCCTGCGTTGGCAGGCAGATTCTTAACCACTGTGCCACCAGGGAAGCCCAACCAGGCCTTTATTGATGCGCAGACCCTTCAACAGACTTTCCTGAAGCAGGATAGGAATCTAAGCCATGGGCTGCAGTCAGCAGAGTGACATGAGCAATCGCAACACCCATCACAATCTGTCCGTATTTTTAGAGGGTTAGAACCTGGGTCTAAAGGGTTAGAACCTGGGTCTAAAGGGTTGGAAGCCTAACATAGCCTGATTCTGGGAAATAGATATTTTACAACTGATACAGAGAAAGCTATTTAGAAATAGACACTCTGTGAAGTCTTTTATCTTGTGGTCACACACCAACGCCAAGATGTTCCAAGATCCAGGATGGCCTCAGTAGTCTTCACAACCAAAGTCAAGTCTTGACATCTTGAGAAACCAACATGGGAACAAGCAGAACCAATAGATCTCAAGCTACTGTGGGTGTGAATGAACATTCCCTTTTGCTTCATGGCCCAAAAGCTGTACATCTGTTTTGGATTGTACATTGTGTCTGTGCTTTGATCCACAGTAACTTCTCATGTTATGGAATTGATTTGCATTGAACACCACTGTAAATAAAAAGAAATAACGTGTCTGAAAAAGAAAGCAACCTGACCAACAGTAGTAACAGTGGACTGTTTGTCCTATGTAGGTTGGAGTTGCACAGAATTCAGGGGCTCTCCTGGGGACCCTCATCATTGTAAAGCAAAGGAAATGGGCTTTGGTGGCAGGACCCACAGCATATGACCATAGGATTCCAGTTTTGGGGTTTGTGGTCCAAAGAGTATGGACTTTGGAGACAGATTTAAGTTCAAGCCCTAGTTCCACCACAAGGAAGTTATTTAACAACTGGAAACATGAGTGCAGTCAAATCTACTTCTTGGGTATTGAGGATCAAATTGTAATAGATATCATTTGAAGGTGCCTTGCAGGCCCCCTCTGGGCTCTCAGACTTTTCATGGTAACAGAATAGTGGCCACAGTTTCAAATGTCAGGCTCTCCACCATACCGTCCAGCTTTTTCTCTTCAAAGAGAAAACTCTGGAAAGTGTCAGTTTTTGCTTCTTTTCTTTCTCTATCATTTTACTGCTGCATTGTAAGAGTACCCAAAACATTTATAACATTAATGTGAGACATTCTAATCACTTTGAGGCTGAAATCTAATGTTTGAAACATAGATACTGAGTACACTTTCTCATCTGCGTCCTCCCAACCGTCTTTCAACTTTATCGACATATAATGTAGATCTGTTCTAGGTGCATGCCTCAAGGACTTTTGACAAATGTATGCACATATGTAACTACCAATAAAGTATAAATGATTTCTACCACTCCAGAAAGTTCCGTCATGCCTCTTTGTAGTCAATCCCTCCTAAGCCCTATCACAGGCAACCACTGACTGCATCTCCATCACCATAGATTAGACGTATCTTTTCTAGAATTTCATAGAGCTGAAATCACACAAGTAGTCCTTTGTATCTGGTTTCTTTTTTTCACCATAATGTTTTTGAGATTAATCCCTGCTGTTGCATGTATCAGTAGGTTATTCCTTTTATTGCTAAGAAGTAATCCATTGTGTCAACCTATCTCAATTTGTTTATTTTTTACCTATTGAAGGGCATTTAATTTTTACTATTAAAAAGTTCTAATAGCTTTTTGCAGTTTTTTACTATTATAAGTAAAGCTGCTCTGACGTTTGTGTGCAAGTCTTTTTGTAACATTTCATTTCTCTTGGGTATCTATCTAGCAGTAGAATCGCAGTCATGTGATAAGTAAATGTTTAAATATTTAAATGTTTATAAAATGTGCCCAACAGTGTATGAGAGTTTCAGTTGCTTCACAGTCTTTGCCAGCACTTGATACTCTTTTAGCCATTCTAGTGGAAATGAAGTGGTAACATTGTGGTTTGTTACTAACCTTTTAAAAAATTTGTGGAAAAATACATATAGCATAAAGTTTACCATCTTAACCATTTTTTTTGTCTTGTTTTGTTTTGTTTTGTTTTTTGGTACACGGGCCTCTCACTGTTGTGGCCTCTCTCGTTGTGGGGCACAGGCTCCGGACGCGCAGGCCCAGCAGCCATGGCTCACGGGCCTAGCCACTCCACGGCATGTGGGATCCTCCCGGACCGGGGCACGAACCCGTGTCCCCTGCATCGGCAGGCAGACTCTCAACCACTGCACCACCAGGGAAGCCCCATTTTAACCACTTTTAAGTGTACAGTTCAGAGGCATTAAGTACATTCACATTATTGTACAACCGTCACCACCATCCATCCTTAGAACTCTTTTCATCTTGCAAAACTGAAACTCTGCCCCCATTAAATACTATCTCCTCATTCCCCCTCCCCCCAGCCCTTGGCAATCACCAGTTTACTTTCTGTCTATATGAATTTGACTAGTACTCTAGGTACCTTGTATAGTGGGATTGTACAGTGTTTGTCCTTTTGTGACTTATTTCACTTCGCATAATGTCCTCAAGGTTTCTCCATGTTGTAGCATGTGTCAGAATTGCCTTCCTTTCAATTCTTTAGGGTAAATATCCAAAAGTGGGATTGCAGGATCATATGATAGCTCTATTTTAAAATTTTGAGTAATCACCATACTGTTTTCCATAGAAGCTGCACCATTTTACATTCCCAGTGTCAGTGTACGAGGGTTCCCATTTCTCCACATCCTCACCAACACTTGTTTTCTGTCTTCTGGGTTTTTTTTTTTCTTCTTTTTTTAAAAAAAACAGCGATCCTAATGGGTGTGAGGTGTAGCTCACTGTGATTTTGATTTACATTTCCTTAATGATTAGTAATGTTGAGCATCTTTTCATGTGCTTATTCACCACTTGTATATCTTCTTTGGAGAAATATCTATTCAAGTCCTTGGCCAATTTTTTTAAAATAAATTTATTATTATTTTTTATTTTTGGCTGCGTTGGGTCTTCGTTGCTGCATGCGGGCTTTCTCTAGTTGCAGTGAGCAGAGGCTACTCTTTGTCACAGTGCACGGGCTTCTCATTGTGGTGGCTTCTCTTGTTGCGGAGCACAGGCTCTAGGCACGCAGGCTTCAGTAGTTGTGGCATGCGGGCTCAGTAGTTGTGGCTCGTGGGCTCTAGAGCGCGGGCTCAGTAGTTGCGGCGCACGGGCTTAGTTGCTCCACAGCATGTGTGATCTTCGCGGACCAGGGCTCGAACCCATGTCCCCTGAATTGGCAGGCGGATTCTTAACCACTGTGCCACGAGGGAAGTTTCCCTTGACTAGTTTTTAAAATTGGGATGTTGGTTTTCTGTTGTGGTCGCCACTGACTTTTCAACTGTCCTCTTAGTGGTGTTATTCCATTTTATAGATGAGGAAACTTTAGTTCAGACTGGCAAAGTGACCATAATAGTACTAGTCACAGGCATTGTTCTTATCTCATCAAAGATAAAGATGAGCAATCATTTGAATTATCATTTGAAGATTGACTGAACATATACTAAGGGCAATAGAAGTGTGACACAGGCTGGAGATACTGGTTTACAGTTCCTGGAGGGAGACAGATAAGTAAACAGGCAATGTTAGTACAGTGTGACAAGCACCTAATAGGGGAAGTACGTGCTGCTCTGAATATTTGGGAAACTAGAGGGAGCTTAGTAGAGCTGAAGCACTAAGTTTAGGAGTGGCTAGCAATGAGGTTAGGGATGGAGATTGGTTACAGTTCTTAATTGCAAATAACAGAATCCACTCAAGTTTATTTGAGCCGAAAATAAATTTGTAAAAGAATATTAGATATTTCCAAGAGGGCCAGAGAGGGGGGCTTGGAGGCTACAGGACCAGAAACAATGCCCAAACCACCCCACGGGACTTTCAGCAAAGACCCCACTGCCACAGCCCAGCTGGTATAGTCACTGAAGCTCACCAGCTGCAGTGACATGGACACCCAGCCCCCACCAGTGCTGCCCTCAAAGCCGGTTGCCTCTGCTCTCACCCTTTTCTTAACATGAGTCCCTGGAGTGCCTGCTTCGTCACACTGCTCACTTGTGAACAAAACCTTGCATGGCTGTGTCTGATGGACAGAACTTGCTCCCCACATGCAAGTTGGGAAAATGAGTTTTTCTGGCTCTGTCTTCAGTGAGCAGGACTCTAAAGGGGGAATTCCCCAGTCACAGAAAGGGTTCAAAAACAGTGGGCAGGTTCACACAAACACTTGTACAGGAACGTTCACAGCAACTTTGTTTGTAGCAGCCAATAGCTGGAGAGAGTCCAGATGTCCTTCAACATGTGAATGGTTAAACAAACTGGTCCGTCCACACCGTGGAGTATTCCTCAGCAGTAAAAGGAATGGGCTATTAATACACACAGCAGCTTGGATGGCTCTCCAGGGAATCACGCTGAGTGAAAGAAGCCAGTCCCCAAGGGTTGCATGCTGTGTGTGATGGAAGTATGACAAATAGGCTGCAAAGCTGCAAATCCAGCCTTGAGGCAATCAGGGAAGGCTCCACCCGAGAAAGAGATCTTTTGAAGAAATGCTCGTAGAGGGAACTGCACTGCAGGTACCAAGGCCTAAAAGGGCCTGTGAAGTTTAAGACAGAGAGGAAAGTCTAATGGTGTTGGAGCATAAGAGTGTTTTAGGAGTGTTAGAAGAAAAGGCTAGAAAAATGGGCTGGGACCAGAACAGGAAGAGCCTTGAATGCCGTGCTAAGAAGTCTGGACTTGTTTCTGTAAAGCAGCAATTCTCAGACCATAGCCTGCTTCAGGATCATCCGGTGGCGGGTTGGGGGTGTGTGTGTTAAAATGCAGATTGCTGGGCCCCACTGCCAGAGTTTCTGACTGAGTCTGTCTGGGATGGGGCCTGAGAATTTACGTTTGTCCCTGCTGATGAGGGGACCCCATGTGGAGAGCCACAGGTGTAACGAATAGGAGGAGGTAGACAGAAGTTTTCAAGCAGGGGAATAATCAGATCAGTTTTTTTAGAAGGATCTTCAGTGGAATTAACCTGGGGACTGAGTGACTTCCTGCAGTGTAAATCCCTCAGATGATCCACACAGATGGTATTAAAAGCAAAGGGCTAGGTGTTGAGAAAATGTGGGTTCCAGTTCTGTCTCTGTGACTAGCTGGCTGTCTGAACTGGGGCAAATATGTTAACCAATTTGAATGTCAATTAGGATGCCAATAACAATAATGACTACCATTTATTGAATAGTTACGTAATCATCTTGTGAAATACAGCTGTTCTAAGAGATAGGTATTATGGTTCCGTTTTACAGGTGAGAAAATTAAGACTCAAAGGAGTTAACTTGCCCAAGATTCCAAGACTATTAAAGGGTGGGGTTAGGATTCAAAACTAGGATTTTTTTTTTAAACTCTAAAGCTTGTGCTCCTAATTGCTTTGTTGTGATTTCTGAAACTGAGGTTTACAAATGTAGTCTTAGGAAGTTATGAGTTTTCTATGAGAATTTTTAAACTCTACTATTTTTTATGTTAATCTTTAAACATTTGATATAAGCAAATACCGGGTCATCTGGATGACCTTTCTACCTGATTTCAGGCCCTGCATTTGCATATGTGTTTACAGTGGCATTTAAGCGGAGTAGAATCATTGTAATTGTCCCAGCCAAAGCCAAAAGAACATCAGTGGTCCTCAGTAGTGAATGATGTGCCCATGCAAAATAAAGAGCCAAGGACCCCAAGACAAGCTGGATGAATGAAGCGTTCATGGTGGTTTGAATGGAGAAAAGGCAGGAGAGTTAAGTCGCCACGGGGCCCACGGTAGTAAAAAAATACAAACACATGAGCCCAGAGGTGAGTTCCATATTCACACTGCTAACATATTTAGTGTCACGGAACAACATCATCTGTCATATTAAGTTAATGCTGTTAATTTCAACATTGCTGATCTAGTGGAATTGCATATATTTAGCTTGCAAATACGTTTGTGTTTTATAATTGCTTAAAAGCTACAAGCCAGGGAATTCCCTGGCGGTCCAGTGGTTAGGACTTAGCACTTTCACTGCCGAGGGTCCGGGTTCAATCCCTGATCAGGGAACTAAGATCCCACAAGCTGCACAGTGTGGCCAAAAAAAAAAAAAAAAACAAAAAACCTACAAGCCTTTTAAAAAGGTACAAATCCTAAGAGTTCTCATCACAAGGAAAACGGTTTTTTTTTTTCCTATTTCTTTAACGTTGTATCTGTATAAGATGACGGATGTTCAGAATGTATTGTGGTCATCATTTCATGATGTATGTAACTCAAATCTATGCTGTACACCTTAAACTTATACATATAGGTCAATGATATCTCAGTAAGACTGGAAGAAAAAAAAAGGTGCAAGCCTCTAAGGAACTTACGTTGAGTTTTATGGTGTCCATATTCGAGCAACATGAGAACAAAAACAATATAAGTGAACTCTGGGAGTCCAGGGGAATTTTTGTTCATGAATGGGGGTCTGCAGATGACTTAAGAGTAGGCCAGGGTTCTGGGTTATAGTCAACAGAAAAGGTCTCTGGTTAATATAAGCAGAAAGAGAGGTTATAGGATGGGTATTGGGTGGCCAAAGAATAGATGGGAGGCTAGAGATTCAGGCTCAGAATGTGGTTAGGAGCTCGGGAAGGGAAGAAGCCTTGGCTGTCCCGGTACTGCATCCACCACTTCAGCCCGGGCACTGGTGTCCCAGGACTCTCGACATGGCTGCCACCACCAAGCCTTCAAATCACTGTCTCAAGAATGAAGAACCTTGGCAGGAATGTCTATTTGGCTGAGCCTCACCCATTCCCCTACTTCCTGGCTGTCAGGGAGGGACCACATGGCCCCCTTTGGTTTCTGTAGACCCAGCCAATGGAGAGTCTCCCCCCAATAGGATAAACCTCTAGATGCTGGGGAGCCAAAACCCAGTCCAGTATACACACTCCACTGTGGATCAGAGAAAACAGGCCCAGTTCTAGGGATGTCAGCATTAAATAACACAACCTCAGGAGCATCAGCTCGAAAGCCCTGCCCACATGTTTGCAGTTACTGCCGGCAGCGGCAGTGTCCTGCCAGGTCCCACCAAGATCAAGAGCAGAGATAAAATGCCCAGCCTCCACAGTGGCTATTTTGGTTCCACGGCCTCACTGCTGTGGGCAGATCAGGAGGGAATCATGGACAGTAATTGAACAGAGAAAACAAAAATTTTTTTCTTCCTGGAAAAAAATTTTTTTTCATTGAAATCAGCTTCTTTTGATGTTTATAAAAAGAAGCCAATAAAAGGCCTCTAGCTCAGATTTTGGAGCTGAAATTCAGAAAACATAGTATTTATCATCGCAGCATTTATCATCTGTTCCCGTCCTCCTGGGCTGATCACACAACTGGTTTTGCTGGGAGCAGGAGTGCTGGGGGGTGTTTGTCCCGGTCTCTGATGGCGCTGGCTTCAAACGCTCCCCTGCAGCGCTTCACATGTGGCTGCAATTAACTGTGCAGCAAACCTACTGCAGGAGGAGAGATTGTGTGTCTTATACTTCGCAGTAGGAAACCGTGACCCTTTCTCATTCTGGTCGCAAATCCTCCACTTCGAAGATGTTTCATCTGGGGAACTGCACAGGAAGTCCTTGATTGTGTGTTACTTTTTTTGCAAAGATTTCTGCACCCGGAAATAGTGTTTTTCTCCCTTCTTCTCCAGTTACATGAAGGTGTTGGGGGGAAAAAAACCTGTTTGGCTACTGCATGACCTGCCCCCTGCCCATCTCTCTGACCTCATCGCTACCAGTCTTCCCCTCCCACCCCTCTCCAGCTACACTGACCTCCTGACTGGTTTCAAAACAGTCCCTCTTCTGCCTCTGGGTCTTTGCACCTGCTTGGTCCTTGCTTTGGCACATCCTCCCCCCTTAGAGACACATGATTTGCTCCCTCAACTTCCTTCCAGTTTCTGCTCATATATTTCTTACTATAGAAGTCCTCCTGCTTCTAGTATTTTCTTACCCTGCCCTGTTTCTCTTCAGTGTACCTGATGCCCTATACTTACTTCTTTATTTGTTTATTATCTATCTTCTCCTACTAGAATAAATCTTCATGAGGCAGAGACTACGTCTTCTTCCTTGCTAATCACTAGTGGTCAGCACATAATAGACACTCAATAAAGTGTTGGATGAGTGAATGCATGTAATAGTAAAAGCTATCATTTCATGCGTAGTGGAATTATAAACATTATCTCTAAGGAGAAGTGAATTTATGCTGATGTAGTTAGTGCATGGAGGATCAAGGGCAATGGGGGACCCGCACCAGGATCAGAAGCCACCGGGAAAAGGGGAAATGCGATATTTAAATCTTCACTCTTGACACGTCCTTTGCAGTCCTGGCTCATATACCCAACTGCCTTTCCAACAGCCCCTTTTGGATATCTCAGAGGCAGCTCACATTACATACGTCCAAAGTGGAAGTCTTAATTCCTCCTGCTCCCAGTATAAATCTCCTCCTTCCCGAAGTTCCCATTTCACTTAAAGCCCACCTTTCACCTTGCTCATGCAAAAAGCCAAGGAGTCATCTTGGGGACCTTGCTTTCCTCCAACCCCTATGTGCAATCCACCAAAAAGTCTGCCAACTCTGCCATGACAGAAATGGCCAGCTGGACGCAAATCTGTGTCCTCTTTCCACAGTGTAGGACCATTGATGGGAAGTAGTTGCCCAAACAGGGACTACATTTCGTAGCTCCTGTCATTTGGGCAAGGTCACATGACTAGCTCTCATCAAGAGATATAAGTGGAATGATCTGTGCCACAGCAGGCCCATGTGTCCTTCTCCATCTGTCTGCTGGATGAAGAGGATCCTCAAAGGATTCTGGGGCCCCAGGGGTTGGCAGAGTCACAAGATGAGGATCCTGGGTCCCCGAGTCACCACTTGGAGGAGAGCCACTTGCTCTTCTAGAACTGCTCACTGTTTGGACTTTATGTCAAAAACCACTAAGTTTTTGGGGTCATTTGGTTCAGTAGCTGACATTACCTTACGCAGTACATCTATCTCCAAACTATACCTCAGATCTGTCCACTTGTCTTCATTAGTCTCTTATTTTATTTGGAACCTCCATCCTCTCTCATCAGAAAGATTGCTGAAGTCTCCTAACTTATCTCCTTCCTCTCTCCCTGCCGGCTATAGACGGAATGCTTATGCCCTCTCCCCCAGTTCATATGTGGAGACCTACTCCCCAGTGTGATGGCATTTGGAGGTAGGGCCTTTGGGAGGTGATCAGGTCATGAGAGTGGAGCCTTCATTAATGGGATTAGTGCTCTTATATGAGACTCCAGATAGCTCCCCTGCCCCTTCTGCCATGTGAGGGTACAGCACAAAGATGCCCATCTAAGAACAAAGAAGCCAGGCCTCACCAGACACCAGATATGCCAGTGCCTTGACCTTGGACTTGCCAGGCTCCAGAACTGGAGAAATAAACGTTTGTCATTTAAGTCACCCAGTCTATGGTATTTGTGTTATAGCAGCCCGGAAGGACTAAGACAACCCCCCCCCACCCCCGATAGTCTATTCTCTACACAGCCATCAGAGAGACCTTTTAAGAATCCAAATCATGTCACCCCCTCAAATAGCTTCCCTTTGCATGGAGAATAAAGTCTGAACTCCTTCCCATAGCCAGTCCACTGCCCCAGCTTTATCTCAAACCTCTCTTCTCCCCCGTTTATTGTGGTCCAGCCACCCTGGCCTTCACTCAGTTCTTCAAACACAGCAGACTTGCTCCTGCCCCAGAGCCTTTGCACTTGCTGTTCCTTCTGCTTGGAAGTCTTTCCCCCAGATCGTGGCATGACTGGTTCCTTGTCATCGTTCAGGTCTCAACTCAAACGTCACCTCCTCTCAGGAGTCCTCCCTGATCACACTGTCAGGTTGATGCCACTGTGCTGCCACAACGGGTCATTCTCTATTTCATTCCCTGTTTTATTTTCTTCATTGATCTTATCACTATTTTAAATGATCTCTTTTAAGTTAACTTACATGACGTAAACCATGTTTCCTGGCTAATCATGTCTCTCCCACCTCCTCCCCAGCACCCCTCCACTAGAGCATTAGCTCCACGGGAGCAGGACCTTGTCTGAGTTATTGGCAGTTGAATCTTCAATGTCTAGAACAGTAAGACAGAAGGTGCTCTAGATCGAAGGAAGAAAGGGAGGGAAGGAGGGAAAAAGCGTGGCGGGGGGGTGGGGGTGGGGGGTGGAAGGGAGAGAGGAAGAATTGCCCTAATCAGATCAAGGACCCTCACAGCACAACCCCAGGATCCACACAAAGTTGCTGGAGAGGAGGAGTGAGCTGGGGAGAGGCAGATGGAAGGCAGGCTGGGCAGCCCTTCTGAAGCAGCCTCCAAGGTACAGAAACGACATCACCTACCACCCCAGGCCATCAGCTTACTATTCTTTGGGAGACTCTCTCCCACTTTGGAAAGAAAACAAAACAAAACAAAACATACCCTTGCCCTTCTTTTTTCTCTCTGTACAGAAACCTTATCTGTTTTGGACCCAAACCCACTTTCCCTGCTGCCAGTAAGCACTGGAAAGGTTATCCTGCCTCCTTGTCTGTGTGATTCAGAAGGATATGAAGCTGTAACTGTAATATAAAGAAGACGTGGTTTGTCCAAGGTAACTAGTTATTTATCAATATATCTCAAATTCTTCAAAAAGTTTTGTACATTGTGGTGTCTTAAATACTAACACAGTCTGCTTACTGGGTATTCCAGGGCTGCATGCAGTGGGGTCACATTGGACTTTGAAATGGGACCCACTTTTATTGATTATGTGACTGTTCCAATGTATACAAACACTTTTTTAAAAAAATACAAGCTAATACAAATTCATCAGTCTAAGCAAGGTTGACCTGGATTTTAAAGCTGTCCTAAGTAATCAACTGTAGGGTCAATCAGACGAATGATGAGGTGGAAGAAAAAAAAAGCCATTAAAGAATTTTAATACTTTATAAAGTACTTAATAATTTTAAAAACCATGCCTTTTTTTCACTCAGGGCTTTTGCTTTTTTTTTTCCAGTTTTACTGAGGTGTAATTGACATACAGCACTGAATAAGTTTCAGGTGTACAGCAGAATGACTTGACTTACATATATCGTGAAACGATTACCACAAGTTTAGTTAACATCCATCATCTCAAATAGATTTTTTTTTTTTTTTTTTTTGCTGTACGCGGGCCTCTCACTGCTGTGGCCTCTCCCGTTGCGGAGCACAGGCTCCGGACACACAGGCTCCACGGCCATGGCTCGCGGGCCCAGCCGCTCCGCGGCATGTGGGATCTTCCGGGATTGGGGCACGAACCCGTGTCCCCTGCATCGGCAGGCGGACTCTCAACCACTGCGCCACCAGGGAAGCCCCTAGATTTTTAAAAAGGAAAAAAAAAATGTGTTTTTTTGACTTAGGATGAGAAGTCTTATGATTTACTCTCCTGACAGCTTTCAAATACACTATACAGCAGTGTTAACTATATGGATCATGCTGTGTGCGTTACATCTCTAGTACTCACGTACCTTATAATTGGAAGTCTGTATCTTTTGACCACCTTCACCCCATTTCCCCTCCCCCCCACCACCTCTGGTAACCACACATCTGATCTCTTTTTTATGAGTCTGGTTTCTTTCTTTTCTTTTCTTTTTTTTAAGATTCCACATATAAGGGAGATCATACAATATTTGTCTTTCTCTCTCTGTATCTGTCAGTATTCGTCTTATAAGCACCTTTCTAAGTGGGAATCATCCCTGTTATATAGGTGAGAAAATGAAAGTTTGAGCAGGGTCCACGTTTGTGCCCGGTGTCATGCAGCTAGAAAATGGTGGAACCAAGGTTTGAACTCTGGTCTGTCTGATGCTGAAGTCTCAGCCATTTTCACGTGCCAAGGGCTTCTCCATCTTTTGACAAGCAATGTCAGAAATGATGTTAAGACCCTACTAAATTCCAATTCCACATGGTAGCCCACAGGGAATGGGAAACCAGGAGGAGATATTTCCCTTCAGAATTGAAGTGTCGGTCTAGGAGTGTAGATTCAATGATTTATTCAGGGATTATCAAAGGGGTCTCTTCTGGGTGAGCTGAGTGATATTGTTGAAAGATTATTGAATGAGGAGTCAGGCCAGGTGGTTTGAATCCTGGTTTGGCCCTGCTCAAGTAGTTGCACTAAGGCAAATATTCTACCTGCTCTGAGCCCCCATTTCCTCATCCGCTGAATGGGGTCATCAATACTCCCTCACAGGATCACACTGCATTAAATGAGAGTGCTCAGCACAGCACAGTGCCTGGCACGTGGCTGGTACCCAGTATGCTGATCTTCCTTCGCTGTTTACTTTCTTCTTGCCTGTGTACAGCACGTGCTTGTAAGAGTTGATGCCAAAGAAGCAATTGGAGCCAGGAGAGACATGGCAGTCTTGGTTTGAAGAATTTCTCTCTGAGGTGATGTCCTCTGAGTGTGTCCACCCTCAGAAGAAAAACCCATGCTTATTTTTGGTGGAGTTCCCCAGCTCAAACCATTCTCCATCTGAGAGGTAGGTAGTTAACTGTGGCCAAACTCTAGCCGGCCTTGAATCCAGCATCTGCAACATTCTTTTCTACGGAAAATGGCTCTTCTTATCTCCCGCCCCGGCCCACCGAAGTCTGTGTCTAAGAAAGACAACAAGAATAGATTGCCAGGTGCAATCATCCTTACAGTATTCGAAGGAAAATTCCTTGTGCGAGGACAAAGCCAATCTTTGCACCAGTGTTAAACATCACTTAGAGATCCGAGGTCTGAGCAATTGTTCTGGCCATAAATCTGGTCTTACTTAAGGGGACTCCTTCAGATCCATGCTGTGAAAAGAGCTGACATTCAGAAAAAAGCTCATCACTGACTCCTTGACAGGTTTCAGATGGTACGTTTCCTTGGAACACAGCCCTGGAGCAAGGCTCTCCATGGAATTCGGCATGGGGCTCGAGGCTCAGGTTACTACCACTCCAGCGGCCCCACCATGGGATTCCATCCAGGTGTGTGTGGGGTAAAATCCCTGTTGGGTCAAGGTGGAGGTGAGGCTCACTTCTGTACTCTGAGACGGAAAAGAAGAAAGGGGATTGAGTGCTTATTGCCTGTCTGGCACTGTTAGAGGCCTTCATGTACATCTGCCTAGAAATTTTGCAAATGTTTTAACTATTCACAGCTCTGTTATTTACCACATTGTGATCCTGTTACCATATCTCTGAAATCTGGGCACTAGAGGACTCGGCAAGCAGCTCTGGGTTTGAATTATGACTGCCCACCCAGGAATGATAGCTCAGTGAGGGCAATGTGTTCACTGCTGTAGCCAGCCCCCTTGCACATAGGAGGGCCTCCATACTTATTTGTTAAGTTGAATTACCCTGGGCCTGCTTACTTAGTCTCTCTAAAGCTTCTGTTTCCTCAACAATACAAGTAGGAAAAATAAAACTTAGATCATAGGATTTTTAAATTATGCTTTAAATTGTGAGGTTGTTGTAGATTCATATGCGATTGTCAGAAATAATACAGAGATATCCCATATATCCTTTACCCCACCAGTAACATCTTGCAAAACGAAAGCACTATATCACAACCAGGATGTTGACATTGATCAATCCATTGATCTTTTAGGATTTCCCTTCTAGGACTTTTATGTGGATTAATTGCAATTATGCAGGCATAATGTTTAGCAAAGTGCATGAGTACTGTAAACGTTTAACAAAGGCAGCTAATATCCTTCTAGGAGACAATATGATGTAGACCAGTGCTGCTCAAAACATAATGTGAATATGAATCATCTGGGGGACTTGTTGAAGTGCAGATTCTAATTCAGTAGGCCTGAGTGGGCCTGAGAGTGTGCATTACTAGCAAGTTCCCAGGGGGTGTCTGCTGTGGCTGACAGGCTAAACACGTGGACTCCAAAATCAGACTGCCAGGGTTCAATTCTAGTTGTGCCCTTATTATCTTTAAGACCTCGACAAGTTATTTAACCTCTCAATGCTTCAGTTTCTTTATTTGCTTCATAGGGGTATTTACAGTCCCTATCTCACAGGGCTGTTGTGAGGCTTAATTATCTTAAAGCACTTAGTGCCTGGGCTGGAGTAAGTGCTCATTAAGTGTTAGGTACCATTATTATTTTAGATTATTTCTTATTCTGTACTCTCTCACTGAAATAAGACCATTTGGGTTTTCCCACTAGTTACTTTGGCCCGCAGAAAAGTAGAAATTCACCTGTTCTCTATGAGAAAAGAGAGAAGTTATTGCTAGAAGGTATTTGTAGAGCTCTTCTAGATCAAAAATGGCAAACACCTGATTCAGCAGTTCCTATTCCCCACCCACAGCAGACGTTACTAATCAATCTTGACATTCTTTTTTCATTGAACCTCAACAATAGCTTCAGAGGCCTTCTTAAGGGAGGGCTCCAGGCATAGCTGGTGCTCAAGATGAAACCTGTGTGCCGATAGTGATCTGGTCTAAGCTCCTCCCAGAAGTGAAGGCTTAGCCCCAGGGCTGCAAACTGACTTCCAAGGCTCACACTGTCACCCAGAGACTGAGTGTGAACTAGAACCTCCATCTGTGCTCTCTGCGGAACGAGTTGGAGTGAAGAAAGCAAGAAAGGAAGACCTGGAGAGATTCACGAGAGCACGTTAGAAGCAAAGGGATACAGGTAGAGAAAGACTTCCTTCATAGACAGGTTAGTGCATCTAGAAGAACAATGAGTCCCTATGCACTGCGACCATTTCAGATTGGCAGCCAGTGGGGTTTCCCTTATGACCCCTATGGAGTATGACATGGGAGGACACCCTGAAAAATGAACTACTTATCGGGAATGTGGTGTGGAAAAGAAAACTGTCTTTACAGTACTAACTGGGGAGGCCTTAAAAAATTGAAAGGAGCAAATGGAAAGGCAAAGACCTTATTCCCACTTAATTGAACTCCTGAGGGCTTTTCCATGTGTGAGTTATATCTGTCTTGATGGGGCAGCTGTGCGCTCCACCCTGTAATTCTGCCTCTCCCCTCTCTCCTCTCCCCGCTCTCAGTTTTCATCACTGGACCGCGCTTGACTTCACAGACCATCGTGGACCCAGGACTTCAAGGTAAATCAGATTGTGGCCATTTTTGTGGATTGGTAGAAAGACAAGAATCAAATCTTCTCTCTGAGCAGTTTGAATGATGAAGGTATGAAAGGAGTCAGTTACTGGTGGGGGCAAAAGCCAAAAGGGGGAGTAGGGGCAGTAATAAGGGAGCCAAAGTGAAGAGGAGGCTCCTTGGTAGGTAAATGAGGAAGAATCAAACTGCGAAGAGGCACAGAGAAACGGAGAGGGAGTCTGGGTAACGACTCTGTGGCCCGTGGGGAGGCAGAACCATGGTTCCCAGAGCTGCTTTTTCCTGCACTTTCTTCCCCTTTTAATTAATATGGAAAATTTCAAATCTATGCAAGATTAGACAGGACAGGGACTTCCCTGGCAGTCCAGGCTTCCACTGCAGGGGGTGCGGGTTCCATCCCCGGTAGGTCGGTTGGGGAACCAGGATCCCGCATGCTGCCGGGCTTAAAAAAAAAGAAAAGAGTAGACAGAATAGTATAACCCCCGGCCCCCATACCCATCCCTCCACTTCAACCGTGATCGACTCAGGGTCCATCTTGTTTCTTCTCTATCTCCACTCACTCACCTTCTTGATTATTTTTATTTATTTTAAATAAACTTCTGGTGCACTTATAAAATCCTTGCTTTGAAACATTCTTATCAGTGGTCCATGCACAGCCTGCCTTATTATTATTATCTTTTTTAGTTACTTACTTAAAGTAATTTTTTTGTTTGTTTTTCAATTTAGAAGTTTGCCCAATTTTTTCTTTTACCTCCTTAAATATATTTTTTATTATGGTAAAATATACATAACATAAAATTTACTATTTTAACCATTTTAAGTGTGTAGTTCAGCGGCATTCACACTGTTGTGCAACTATCACTTAAGTAGTTAATATTAGTAGTGAACCCGTGAACCCATCAACCAAAAACTAAGACTTTGACAATGACCTATACCTAACCAATGGCTCCCTGCCACCCAACCCTTGCAGTTCCCCTCCCCAGGTAACCATCATTCTGAATTCTCTCATCATCCTTCCCTTACTTCTTTTTTACATAGTTTTATTGCAGGTGCATGTACTACCACAATTATTTTTCATGCTATTTGTAACATTACAAATAGGATATTATGCTGCGAGTAACCTTTGGGGACTTGCTTTTTTCACTCACTATTGTCAAGATTCCCCTCTATTGCTGCAGGCCTCTGTGGAAGTCACTCGTTTAGGCTGCTGTCTACATTCCCTTGTGTGGACAGTCCATGTCTGACACATTCCACCTCCAGTGCACTTCTGTCTTGACAGCATACCTTCCTTTTCTTACGGTAGCTTGAGTGTGTCTCTCATCTGCTTGATCAAGACATTCAGACGGAAACCACTCTGGTTAGATGTGGCCAGAGAGAAGTCACACTAATGCTGATGTAAGGGAAGCAGCGAGATTAATCCTTGGAAAGGTTGAAGACTGGTCACATCCATGAGAAAAGGCCCCATGATTTATCTGCAGAGTAAGGCTCAGTCTAAGCAGTGATGGAAATTAAAGAGGCAGCTTTAGGACCTCCACCCTGACCCAAAATGGAAATCATTTTGCAGTACACAAATGGCAGAGCTGTCATACAGATCAAATGAGATAATGATATGTGTGGACACTTTGTAAACCCCAGAGCCGTTTTATAAATGTGCAGTTGCACGGTGATTGTTATCGTTACTCATTTGCATTATCTGGACAAATCATTTTCCTATCCCTCCATGATTATGGTGGCTGTCTGTTTATACGGTGCCCCAGCAAGGCTGGGTTTAAGGGAGGTAGAGAGAAGGGGAGAGATGTGAATGTTCACCAAATATTCTGTCTGGTCTTTAGTCCCTGCAACAGCTCTTCAAATTAAGAATTGTCTCTGTTGTACAGATGAGAAAACTGGGCTTGATAACATGCCCAAAGTTATAACTTTGGGCATGTTATAACTTCATAACTGACAGAGGTGGGGTTTGATTCAAATTCAGGTTTGTTCAAATCCAAAGCCCTTCCTCTGTTGTCACACTTCCCGAAATCTGCCCCAGCAGTCCTCACCCTTTCCTCATTCCATGTCCTAATCTGGCAGGACGAAAACCTCCTCTTTATGATCTTTCTCAGGATTGTTTTCCCCTAGTCTGAGACTATTGATGAACTAAAATGGAGTCTAAGTAAAAATGTCTTTGGGAAGACTGGGAGCCTCCCCGAGCTTTAATCTGGGAACCAGGGAAACAGGCGTGGTTATGCTTGGGTCAACTTGTCACCTGGGTCATCCTATCTCCATTGGACCTGTGTGGACAGCAGGAGAGTATTTCACAGGGGGCCGCAAGACCGTGGCCCTCTCCGCGGTTTAGGTAAACCTAATCTCACTGTAAAATAGAACTATCTACACCTGTCCTGCTCCCCATCCCGGGGCTAAGATCAAATGAGATAACAGGCTGTGACCCGATATAATTGGATGAGGTGATAGATGGGAAAACAGTTTGAAAACTGCAAAGCATTTCCCCCCAGCATTAATGTAAGCCGGCATTTGTTATCATTCCATCTCAGCAGAGCCATCTCCCAGGGAAAGCCCTATAGCAGGAGCCCCTAATAATGACTGAGGTTTGAGAACAGCCTGAAGGCAAGCAACATGAAGCCATTTCAAGCAAACCAGAGGAAGTCCAGTCCCTGACTATTTATTTTATGAAGTTAGCGGCTGGGTACGTTAAGCAAATGTTTTCTTAATTGTGGCAGTATGAGAAAACAATGGGGCAAGGGCTGCCGGGGACCGGGGAGGATCAGGCCCCCACCCCTCCTACCCACACCCCGAAATCTCCAGAGAATGACAGGAAAAAATTAAAGACAGGGCTTTTCTTTTCGTGGTCACATGTCTACGCTGCTGCTGTAATAAGAACCTGCACCGATTAGAAATGTTTCGCCCCCTCCTCTCCGCCCCTTCCCGGGCACGTTCCGGAGCAGACGGGGCTGTGGACTCCGGGAGTGTGCCAGACACAGCAAACACCGGTGTGTGAGCGCCTGGAGGGGGCTCTTTCCACCCCGAACTCTCTCCCTTCCTCCTCGGTTCCCTCCCTTCCACACTGACTTCATTTACTAGGACTTCCTCCTCCGGGCGAGGGAGGGGGAGGAAAGACGCTGCCGTGCGCCTGTGGGGTGTGTGTGGAGTGCGGGGTGTAAAATGCTGTAATGAGAGGCAGCCGAGCGGCGTCTGAGAGCCGGGGACTGCAGCAGCCGTTCTGATCGCGGTGGCACCTGAGCGCTCACCTCCCCAAGCAAGTGCGACCTGTCCCTTCAGGTGCGTGTGTGGTCGCCGGCCTGTCGGGCAGAGCGGCTGGGGGTGTGCGGGTCACGAGCGGACGAACCAGTGCCCCAGGTCGGCGGCCCGTGGAGCGTGGAGCCCGGGAAGCGGGAAGCGCCGGCGTGCGCGGCGCTCCGGCGGCTGAGCGGGCGTGGACGCCGACCCCCGGGAGCCTTCCCTGGGCAGCTTAGCGAGCCGCTCTGCGTGATAGGCGGGGACGCGTGCGGGTCTGGAGCCGAGGGCTGCGGAGGTGCCGCAGGTCCGGCGCGAATGCGCGGGCACTTGCCCGGCTGCGTGGCGGTTAAGGGGCAGGGAGGTTAAGGGACAGCGGGTAAGGGATCGGGTCGACTGTGGTCGTCGTGGTCACGTGTGCTGTGTCCACCGGACGCGAGAGCCTACTGTGTGCGTGCGGGGGAGGGGGGAGGCGTTCTGGCCCGCACCGGCGAGCCCCTGGGCGCGCACGAGAGGTTCGTTTATGTTCGTGCGTGTGCACCAAAGCTGTGTTCCCGCTGCCTGGGCCTCTGGGGTCCGGTCCGGTGTGTGTCAGAGGCTGGTGCACACCGCGTGCGCCGAGTCCACTTGCTCCCAGGGCTCGAGCGCAGCCCGGGCCCCATGCGGACGTTGACCGCCCGAGCGCGTCTGCATCCGTTGGGTAGGTGAGAGCTGCCGTCAGGAGCGGGGCGGGTGGGGGAGGGGAAATGAGCCTCCCCCGGGCGTGCGAGGCCCCGCCCCCGCCTCCCCGCAAGCTCACCTGGGCCCGGCCCCCACCTGCTGGGCTGGAGGGGCGGGTCCGGGGGCGTGGCCCGGCGGAGCCCGGCAGAGCCCGGGAGAGGGCGGGCGGCGCCTCATTCCAGGGATTCCTCGCGCTCCCGCGCTCGCGTCCGCCGCGGAGCCGGCTCGGCGCGCGCCGCCCGTGTGTGCGTGTGGGTGTGCGGAGCGGCGGGGGTCGGTGCGGGAGCGCGGGCGCGAGGGCGCCTGCGCGTCGGCGCGCCCCCGGAGTGCACCCGGTCCCGTGCGCCCCGTGTTCCCGCCCCCGCGCCCAGCGGGGCCCGGCCGGCCCGAGGCGGGCGAGCCCAGAGCCGCCCGGCGGTGAGTGCGGGAGAAGGGGGCAGGGCGAGGGCTGGCTTGCGGAGAGCTCAGGGGTGGACTGGTTCGGAGCGAGACGGGGGCGTCCTCCTGGAAGGACGGACGAGGCGGCTTGTTCTTGCGGGGCAACTTGAGGCTCCTGGTGGGAACCGAAGCGCCAGGACACCCGGAGGGAGAGGTCTAGCGTCTGGAGTGGAAGCTGTCCTGGGAGTCGGCGGCGAGGGGCCTGCTGGGGGGGGTGGGCCCGCGCCCTGTAGCCCCTTGGTCGTGGCCAGCGGCAAAGGACGGCTGTGGTGCGGGACCGTGGGACATGGCAGAGGATGGGCAGCTGGGATCGGCTCTTTCCTCTCTGTATACTTCCTGCCCCCTTTCCAAAACAAAACGGCACCCTCTTCCTGCAGTGAGTGAGTGCAGGCCTCGCCGCAAAGCAAAGGTCTTTTCCTTTTTTTTTTGCTTCAAGTCTCCTTTTATTCATCGCCCTAGACCTTTAAATCTCTTAGGTTAGGATGACAGCACTGTTGGGGCCGCTGGTCTTTATGCGCTTTAGTTGGCATGTGTTCGTCTGTTCAAGCCAGCTGACTTAAAAAAATCGGTTTCACTTTGATCATTGGTGCTGTGTGTTTGCTAGTCGTTATTTCCTTCTCTGCGGTTAATAAGAACCAGCAGCCTGGGGGGCGGGTTGGAGGCGGCTCTTCTAGTTTTTACCAGCGGCTGGTTGCCCCCTCTATTTGGAAGGTACTGTCTCCTGTAGAGTTTGAGTATCTTTTTTTACAAACCCAAGCCTACCTTGACGAAAATGAAGGCTCTCATTTGTTTTCTCTAAACTTTCGAAGACAAAGGCAACAAATGTTAATTTTCCTATTAGTATTTGAAGGTCAGTTTTGCGTTCCATTTTAGCATACCAAAGTGTTAACTCTTTGCACTAGCCTCCCAGTCCACAGACTTGCAATGTTCATTGTTTCCTGCTTGCAGCTGATGAAGTCTGCGCATGAGCGTGAGGGGAGTAGTGTGGGTCGTTTAAAGAGCGCTGAGGGGTCAGCGCCTCAAGGCTGTACTGGGGGCGCGATATTGGAACAAGTTATTTATCATCTATCTCTAAATCTCAGTGCTCTCATTTAAATAATGGGTTTAGGAATACTCAGAAGTTTGTTGTCTTGTACTCAAGACAGTTTTGTGTGTGTGTGTGTGTGTGTGTGTGTGTGTCTGTGTGTGTTTGTTTTCTGTGTATTTCCTGATGTATCTGCCTGAAAAGTCACCTCCGTCCTGGTAGAAATGAGGTAAACCCCTCAATTTGTTGTTTGACTTTGGCAACATTTTAATCCCAGGCTAATTTCCCCTGCCACGGTTTTTTCACACTTCTGGGCAGCCTGCCTTTGCTTTCCATTTGGAAGGGAATGCAAACTAAATTTTATGTTGACCAAAACACAATACAATTAAGAAGATAATTCTGCTATAAATAACCATGAACTACATTCCAAAACTGTGAATGTTGTAGTAAAAACAGCTCTGGCTTATTTCTGGAGACTTGAGTTCAAGTCCTATCCCTGTCACCTACTAAGTTTGTGACCAGAAAAAGCTACTTCTAGTTAACATTTGTGCTTTATTTTCCTCTGTAAGAGGGTGATAAAATCTGTTCTGATACATCACAGAGTTAATTACAGGGAATAGTGTGCTTTGAAAAGTATTTTGTGTTATGTTATTTATAAAAGTCTTTGAAGACTTTAAAGAGCTTCATAAAACACAGTTGTCACCACTTCTCCCACCCGATTTAGAACTATGACTTTACCTTAAGGTTTCAACACTTCTTACAAAACGATAATTATGAAATGAAAACTTTCCCTTTCAAATGGCCTATTTGACAAGAGTTCTGCAGTGTGAAATTCCTTTTAACTCCTTAGGGAGTCAGCCTTGTCATCAGCCTCTGGTGGTTGCCCAAACAAATCCAAAGGAAGATTTTACTTTGTGTTTCTTCCTGGTGTCTCTCCTGGATAGTTTTGTTGTGCAACTTTTAGTTTGCCTTAATAAAATAATAAGTCATATAACCATAATAAAAGTTGCTTTGCAACTTTGAGTATGACTTAATAAAATAATGAGTTGTCATAAGTTTAGGAGGTAAGAGTCAAATACATTGGGAAAATTCTAATATAACTAAAATGATGACACTATGTGGCAGTTTTAACATATCAAGTTGTCTCTTCATTGCTTGTGTTAGACAAGCTGTTGCAGTTATGGGAACCTGGTGAAAGAGAGGGTTGTTTTTTTTTTTTTTTTTTTGGTTAAGAAGTTTCTGCAGGGTATGTTGACTGAGGCTTGTTTGTGATTCTTTTAGGGAGCCTCTCTGAAGTTAATCAAGTCTATATGTGGGAGCTTAAGAGAAAAGGGGATAATATCAATCAGTCTATTGATAATGTCAATAGCCATTTAGGATCTGTCCACATGAAAACAACAAACAAAAAACCAGACAAGTTAGAAATCAGACTGCCAAATCTCGATAGTATAAACTGCCAAGGTAAGGAAGGAAGGAGTGTACGCATGAAGTGGTGAAATCAGAAAAATTCTTTCTACCTGGGCTACACCATAGTAGCTCTTTTACAAAAGAAGAAGCCCTTGTAGAATGTGCTTTCAGTATCTCAGGCCTCAGGTCTTATAACCAGATACGTCAATCCTCACTGTTCGTGGATTCCTGTATTTGTGAATTTGTCTCCTGACTAAAATTTATTTGTATCCCCAAATCAGTACTTGGGGCAGTTTCTTCCTAGGCACAGTGGTTCAGTACTCACTAATTTAGAGATCTCAGAGGCTTTATAGAATATAATGACTGCGAATGATAAGAATTTACCATATTTAATGATGCCGATAATGAAAGAGCTTCCTAGTGATGCAACGTGTCATGGGTTAGAAGACTTTTCTAGGCTACTAGTAGGCTGGGAGTTGAGATTTTGGTACAGTGGGGAGCTCGACCTGGGTGTTATGGGAAGTTTGCCAACTTAGGCTGCGATGCAGGTCCGTGTCTGAAATTCTTGGGTGTAACAGGTCCCCAAGAGGACCTGGCACCTCAGGTCTTCTGAATAGGAGATTCTAAGTATCCAAATAAAATAAATGGCAAGAACAAGCATATCCAGAGTAAACTAGAAATGCCAAAGAGTTTCTTTTATTTCCTTATGAGGTGCTGTAGAAGGCCGAAGTATTGAAAATGAAGAGACAGGTTCACAGTAGCCTAAATATGAGAAAGAAAAGGATAGTTCATTGTTTGTTTGACAACCGTGTTGAAAAATCGTGGCAATCGGTAGTCTGCTCAAAAAGTCCAGATTTGAATTTTATTTTTCCTCTTTGGACAGAGTGGTGGTGTCAGTGTGGGCCCACACACAGGCACTCTCCAGGGGGCACTTTAGGGAGATGGATGAACTTCAGCCAGCAGAAAGAATTTTACACCAGTGTTGGGCAGCCTCACATAAAGGACATGAAATACGCTATAACCTGAGTTTGGTTTTGCAGCTTTAAGTCCATATAGGTGACCCTGACAGGCACACGATTGCTTTCGTACAGTCCATGTGTTTGCACAGCTGACATTGTTGCCAAACTGTGTTATAGTAATTAAGGATTTTACTTATTGTGTGGTAGCACCGTTGGGCGGCTTCTGTTGCCCGGGTCATCAAGATGACTAAATATCACATCCCTACAGTCCCCACCTCGGGGAGGGGGGTGCCTGGGAGGCCCATGGAGCCTTGGGCCATTTTAGCATCAGAAAACCTAAGGTGGCTGAGTTGAGCATTTATGCAAGGATTGCCATCCAGACTGGTACCCGTTTTTCAGCCCAGCTGACTCTGTGTTGATGTGATGGGAGGTGGAGATGAGCAGGAGACAGAGCTAAGTTGATGGCAGGCACCTGAGGTTACCTTGTTCCTGATACCTGATGTGTCCCACGGGGGGTGGAGGGGTGGGGGGGGGAGATGGATGGCTGCCTAGCCTATAGACCTGCCCTATTGAGGTTTCATGGGAGGGGGAGGGGTGTTAAACCCATACGGGAAGGGTACACACCCTGTACTAACTTACTGAATTCTTTAGTTTTCTAGGATGGGGCTGGGGGGGTGGGGGAGGAATTGCCAACAGAGCTGGCTCTCATCCTGGGACTTACGCTTGAGGTTGACAGGCACCTGAAAGAAGCCTAACAAGGGGTTTTACACACACACACACACATATATATATATATTTAAATTAATTAATTAATTTTTTGGCTGTGTTGGGTCTTCGTTTCTGTGCCAGGGCTTTCTCTAGTTGCGGCGAGTGGGGGCCACTCTTCATCGTGGTGTGCGTGCCTCTCACTGTCGCGGCCTCTCTTGTTGTAGAGCACAGGCTCCAGACGTGCAGGCTCAGTAGTTGTGGCTCACGGGCCCAGTTGCTCCGCGGCATGTGGGATCTTCCCAGACCAGGGCTCGAACCCGTGTCCCCTGCATTGGCAGGTGGATACTCAACCACTGCGCCCTTCTACCAGGGAATCCCCCACAGGTATATTTTTAATTCTCTGGAAATAAGCATAGAACATGTAGATGTGTTGTTCAGATTTCAGACATTTGGCCTTCAAATGAATTTTCAGAAATGATTATGTGTAGAAATAAGGAATTGGATATAAGGGGAAGTCAGGCAAGTCCTTCTGACCTTGTACCTGGTAGGATGCTTCAAATTACGGCAAGACAGGGCCATAATTCATGTCTGGCACATGCCTCGATAAGGAAAGCTAGACAGGCAAAGGGTCCAGACCCTTGAAGGAGTATTTTGAATAAGGACTGGTTTCTGTTTAGGAGTGTGACGTACAATTTCAGGTTGTGAGAAATACAAACAACGCGGTGAAAGTTTTCAAATATCATTCATTGAACCTTCAGAGTTATCCCCTGGAGTTTAATAGCAGGTTGTCTTGAACATGACTAAGTAGGAACCATCCTTCCTGAATACTGAACCTGCTCTTGGAGCTTGAAGCCCTCAGGGCTTATGTTAATTGCTGTGTGCCCTGGGCCCCAGGGATCCTATGGCATTGCTGCCAGTGTTGTCTGTCCCAGTCTCACCAACCGACTTGGTGTGAAAATCTTCTTACCTGCCTTGGTTACTGTTCATGTGACTCTGTGCCGCTTTCTTTTCAAAGAAAGTGAAACATGTCCTGGTTTTTATGTTCCTAAGAGAGGAGGGCTTGTCTTCCTTTGCTTTCTTTAGAAATTACCAGATTATCGCTTCATCTATATCTCAAGGTATAGGGGAAAGAGCACAGGACTAGAAGTCTAGCTGGAAGGTATTCTTTATTTTGGGGTTTGTTTTTTTTTAGATAAGCTAAAAAATTGCTTTACTCTAAAAGGTCTTTATGAAAATCAGCTGAAAAATAGTTAAAATGGTGTTGGATGGTGAGGCAGGAGACTTGGATTCTAGAGTTAGCTTGTTCAGGAAGTCACTTATATTCTTGGCACCTTGGTCTTTCATCTGTAGAAAAATATAATCCTATCTGTGAGGATCAGTAAGCCAATGTATGTGAGTGTGTTATTAAAAGTATAGGCTGCAAGGCAGTAAGGTGGCATAATGTGAATGTATTTCTCACTTGCGTTGATTGGGCATTTTCAGTTACGTTGTATCATTTAATCCATGTGCCAAGCTTGTGACCATGTGAAGTAGGCAACGTTGTGACCATTTTCTTTAGGTGTGCGAACTTGGGCCCAGAGAGGTTAAATGGGCCCCACAATTGGTGTTAGGCAGTTAGAGCAAAGTCTAGAACATCATCGGCTTTCCGTGATGACGGATTGAATGAGTTCAACGTATTAAAATAGGGCTCAGACTTAGGTTTTCTGATGTTGAAGTCCCGGCTCTGCTGATTTAACAGCTGGTAAAGTGCAAGAAGAAAAAAGGGTTACACCAATGAGAGAGGTTTTGAGCAAGAAGAACAGAGGGATGACCTGAGAACTGGATGGATGTTACTAACAGAGACAATCTGTGTGTGTTACCAGAAGTTAGTGGGGCCTCAGTTGGACACGCTATGGAGAAGAAACAGCCAGGAGGTTAATTCACGTCTACCTGATGTGCCTGAAGCTATGCTTGCACGTGGCCACCAGAATCTGGTGACGATTCGGTATGAAATTTCATTCCAGTTAACCTCATTGAGACTCACAGCTATCCACATCGACCACCGAGTGACCTGCATTTGGTGTAAGTTGCTCAGGGCAGGGGGTTCATGTTTTCTTTTCTGAAAAGTCTCTATGTAGTGTTTGCCAGACATAGGAGATACCCAGTGAAAGCCTCTGAATTCTTGATGGCCCCAAGGGCCACACCCCCCCTGCCATAGTGAGATACTTCATACTGTAGGCTTGTCTTACAGTTATATTTCTTAGCTGAGGCCAAGTTAGATTAGCTCAGGAAGCGGTCCTGATAGAGGTATGGGACAGGGCCAGCAGGAATGAGGGATCCTGAAGAGTGTGCGTCTGGGGGTTGGACGTGCCATCAGGATCCCAGGATAACGATATCTTCCTATTTCAGGTTTTTGCTCAAGTGACAGTGTGGCAGGGACATCAGGAGGTTTGCATGGGCCTCTCCCAGCCTCCACTGGTTTCCACCTCTGGCCAAGACTCTCACTCTTTCCTAAATTACACTGTAGTTGGGCCAGTGTTACTGGAGGAGCTGTGCCGTGAGCCAAGCTTGGTGCTGTAGCTTTCACCTTGGAAATCTCCTTGGAACACTTCTATGAGTATCTTGAAATTCTGTTCCCTTGGAACACTTCTATGACGTTTCTTGAAATTCTGTTCCCTTGCCTGAAAAAAAACAAATACACCCCATAATTCTATTCCCAAGATAGGAGTTCATGTCCTCTGGTTGATCTAAAAAAAAAAAAAAAAAAAAAAAAGACGGTCCTTTGTGGAAGCCCAGAATAATGGTGTTCAAATTTAGAGCTGAGCTTTTATTAGCACCCAATATCCCTAAAATGTAGTAGCTTTATCATTGATACCTATTATTCCCTAATTCTCAATCTTAAGCTCTTTGGAAGAATGTATTATTGGGGGTAAGGGAGCTTCAGGAAAGGAATATGGGCTGGCAGAGAAAATACTGACCATTGCCTGGAAAAAAAAAACCCCAAAAAACAAAATATGTGTTCTCTTCACCATGAGTTATATTCATAATTGACAGCAACTACGAAAAAAAGATGAATGGATAGACCAGAAACGGGTTGCAGTGCAGTAGAACCCTTACAGATGGACTTGATGTCTTTATCCAGAAGCACATTCCTCTCCCTTTTATGGGGTTATTATGTTCCAGGTGTCAGTGTTTTAAGTGATTATGTTTTCGATGATCACGATATTGTAAAAACTATCACGCCAATGGGAACACATCACTGGCTTGTACTTAGATTTTTCCAGATGCCGTGTAATCTTTTACAAAATCTCATAGATGATTTATGGTTCATAAGGGATATAAAATAAACCAGACATGTCACTCCCCTGTTTAAAACCACTCAGACCATTCAAGGACTTTTCACTGACTAAAGAATAAGATCTCAGCTTTGTCACACCCTGCAAAGAACGCATGATCCGACCCGTGCCCACTTCCCCGCCTTGCCCCATCCTCTCGCTGTGGTCATGGGAGCCCCCCGCGTCCACAGGGCCAGCTTGGTCTCTCCCCCACCTCCCCCTTTACAAGCCCAGTTCCCCTTATCCTTTAGGTCTCTCATCTCAGAGGAATCTTCTCTGTCTCAAGTAGTGGCCAGTGCCCTTTTTCTAGTATGTTTACCATCATTTGCAATTTATTTAATATGTTTGCCTTTGTTTTGACACATAATTATTTTAATACATGTAAAATGCATTCACTTCTGACACCCTATGAGGGAGGTAATATCAACATCCCCATTTTACAGATGAGGAAGCAGACACACAGACATAAAGTCAGTTCCCAGGTCACAGAGGTAGGAAGTTGCTGTGCTCATTCAAGCTCACACGGTTAGTGTCCAGAGACCCCCCTCTTAAACCACCGTGATGCTCATTTCCCTCTCAGCTGACTGTGACCCTCCATCAAATACTGTGACTGGGGCTTCCCTGGTGGCGCAGTCAGTGGTTGAGAGTCCGCCTGCCGATGCAGGGGACACGGGTTCGTGCCCCGGTCCAGGAAGATCCCACATGCCACGGAGCGGCTGGGCCCATGAGCCATGGCCGCTGAGCCTGCACATCCACAGCCTGTGCTCCGCAACGGGAGAGGCCACAACAGGGAGAGGCCCGGGTACCGCAAAAAAACCCCAAAAAACAAAAAAACCAAAAAAATACTGTGACCGTAGTTTTTTCCCCCATGTTACTCACATGTCTCACATGTTTTATTGGGTTTCTTGGACTGCGGATATTGTACAAGATGTAAAATTCAGAAGTTTTTTTTTTCTTTTTTTACTGTTATCTTCCACCTTTATTTGCTTAGGGCTTTTGTGGCTGAGTAATGCCTGGTCCCTGGTCCTCCTCTCCCACCTGTATCACTGTACCCGCTCTTGTGGTCCTTATCTCACACCTGGTTCCTACAGAAGCCTCCTAGCTGATCCACGTGACTCCTGACTTCATCCCTGCAGGTCAAACCGTCCTCCCCACACCTGCTAAACTAAAACATCATGACATCATCTCCCCAGCCTGCTCAGGAACTCACCACTGCCCGTTGCCTACTGCAGTAAGTGGACGCCAGCCTGGCCAGTCTTGCGCTGTCTCCCGAGTTCACCCACACTGTGCTCCCTGCACTTAGGTGCCGCCACTCCTCAGCAGGGGTCCTCAGTCCTGCCTGGGTGAGGCTCAGTCTCCCTCCCGGGCTCTCATACCTGCTGCTGTGCCTTCCCTCAGGCTGTGGATCCAACAGGACTGGACATGTAAGGATCAGACAGGGTACTTGCACCCAGGAAATATTCACACCATGTGATCCAGGTGAGGAGGAGAGGTCAGAGAGTAGAGACTGCCCAGGGGAGAGGAATGGGAAGGAAACCTTTAAAGTGGCTTTTTAAAACACACACACACACACACACACACACACACACACACACACACACACACACACACACACACCAAACTGAGAAAAAATGTGTGTTCATGAGGTAAACACTTCAGCTGACACTGATCTCTCTTTTATAACACACTACACATTTCAGTGTTAAATTATATTTTGTCTTTTATTATGCTCTTATATTTGTCTGTTGTTATCCCATTCCCTATACTTTAGGTTCATGAACAAGGTTGTAATTCCTTAAAAGCAGGGACCATATCTTCTGTTTCTCTGTGACCTCTCCCGGAGACTTTGCTGAACTCAATAATTGTGTAATAAAAATTGGTTGCATTAATAAGGTTGCAGCAGATGGCAAGTGCCTCGTAGATGAACCTTAAACACCTAATCTCTTATCTACCTACTTTGAACCTAAGTTGCTTGGAGTGAATGAACTTAAATAATCTTCCACGTGCTAGAATTCTGGGTCTACTTTTGTGTCATTTGGTATTTTTATGCTTTGATATTTTGCTTCTGTGCACATACTTTGCATAAGAGGCACATGTTAACATGTATCTTTTTGGGTTTAGAATTTTGAAAGCATTGTCCTTCAACTTAATGAGGCAATTAATTTAAGGAATTGTGAGTCTAAATACTGCTTTACAGAGTAGAATGCTTATCGGCATTTACTTAAAATAAAAGACTTTAAAGTTAGGGACTTCCCTGGTGGCACAGTGGTTGAGAGTCCGCCTGCCGATGCAGGGGACACGGGTTCGTGCCCCAGTCCGGGAAAATCCCACACGGCACGGAGCACGTAAGCCCGTGCGCCACAACTACTGAGCCTGTGTTTGAGAGCCTGTGAGCCACAACTACTGAGCCCATGTGCTGCAACTACTGAGCCCATGTGCCGCAACTACTGAAGCCCATGTGCTCTAGGGCCCGCGTGCCGTAACTACTGAAGCTCGCACACCTAGAGCCTGTGCTCCACACAAGAGAAGCCACCGCAATGAGAAGCCCGCGCACCGCATCGGAGAGTAGCCCTGGCTTGCCACAACTAGAGAAAGCCGGCGCACAGCAATGAAGACCCAATGCAGCCAAAAAAAAAAGACTTTAAACTCAAATCTTGCCTGAATAGGAAACTGGCTTGTGTGACAAGAATGTAACTAAGTTCTTGAGAGTTCAGCAAACCTTTTCCTGTCAGTCTGTTGCAAACTTTTGTTTTCTTTGCCTTTCAACAAGTTTCCAAATCCTTACTCTCAGGAGGTGATCTTTTCTATCTTACAAGGAAGACAAGGATTGTGAATGTCACTCATTTTTCTCTCATGTGCCTCTGATTTTACTCACCTCCTCCTTGTCTCTGAAAAAGAAGAAATTTACTGTTTGCTTTACAACGTCACTGTCCTCCCTGTCACTCAGAGTCCTCTTGGACTCTCCTCTGACACCTTGAGACCTCCCAAGCTCCATCACTTCTGTCTGTGTTTTCTCTTATCCCCGCTGCCCCCGACACACGCCCCTCATTACTTCTTGCCCGCTGTATCCCTGTATCTTTCAGATTGTCCCCTGCCTTTGGCTTCCTATTCTGTAGGCTGCGACTGCAGGGCACTACCAGGATAACTTCCCTGGAACACATCAATGGCCAGGTTACTGCTCGGCTCGGAGATTTCAGTGGCTCCTTAATGCGGACAAAACCCAGCCCAAGTCCCGTTCAGGCCCTCGGTCCTCCCATGCTGTGGCGTCGGTCCACGTTTCCATGCCCGTCACTTCCTGTCCCCGCATCACTTGTCTTCTGGCTGATTTGGGCAGCTTGTTCTTGAATGGATTCTGCTGCTGTTCTTCCCTTCTGTGCTTTTACGTTTATTCTCCAGAGGCTCAGCTCACCTTCTCCACAAAGCCTTTCAGAATTCATTGATATTTCTATAGGATTTCGTTTATAGCACTGTTTTGGCACTTAGCAGAGTTTGCCTTAATCCATGATTTCCAAATGTCCCCTAAGAGGTGTTTCAGGTTAAAAGAAAGGCCAGTGAAGTTTGAGAGACTTCAAGTATATAGAGCTGCCCTCCCTACTACCTCTGCCCCTGCTGAAGGCAGAGCAGCCTACCAAAAGCACAGGAAGGAAAAGAAACTGCTTAATTTGGTTTATTCCAGTGTGTTCCCAACTTATTTATCATAGAAAAAATTGTTTCTTACAAAACATGAACATCCAGTGCAACACTTGGGGAAAACACTGCCTTAAACTAGATTTTTTGCAGGCATGTCTACTGTATAAATTGAAAGCTCTTTGAAGGCAACTGCTGGGCTCTGTTTATTTTTCCTGCCTTAGTACATAGTAGATAATGTTTGTTGAATGAAATGACATTGCAAGATCAAGAGCTGATGTTTCTTTGGAGGCCTGAGGTATGAATGTTGTAAAGTCAAGCTGGTCTGCTACGTCCTGTAACTGGCACGCGCATAGTAGGTACTCAGTAAAGGCTGAAGAATGCTGAGTAAATGCTGAGCATCTTTAAAGGGTGCACTTAAAGTACTTTCTCTCAGTTGTTGAACTAATAGGGCGTGTCTCTTTTCCTAATAACTGTGTGTGTGTGCGTGCATATGTGCGTGTATATATTTAAATAATACAAAAAAGGAAAACTGGGTAAAAGTAGCCTGATTCTCTAGGTTTTCCACCATCTTTAACTCTTTTTCAGTGTTTGCTTTTATAGGTGTGCTGTAATTTAAGAAAACAGAGTTAAAAATAAAAATCCAGGTTTTATAAAAAAGGAAAACGTTGGTGTTAGGTGGTGGTGATAGCTATAAAACATGACATTTCGAAATAAAGATTCCTATTGGACTTAAAATACCATTTAACTCACCAATGGAATTCACACACTTTTCATGAGTACATTGCCTATTTTAAGCTACACAGTTTTGCAGAGTCTCAGCTAAGGAGGCAAAAGGACAGAATGGTTCAATCTTAGTAATTTTTGTTAAAACTAATAAACCAGCAACAACGACGACTACCACCACAATCTCAGACTGGTGTAATGCTGTGTTCATAGAGTAGCCTTTGTTCTGAGAACTGTTTTTTACTGGGTATGTCTGGACAGGCATGTTGTTACGTACGCACATAAACATTTATAAGCACGAATAACATGGGCATGAATATTCACAATATCCCTTCTTTTAGTTCTGACTTGAGCTGCTTCCTGGAATTGGCAAGGTTTGGCTGAGTAGACAGAATGGAATTTAACCCCTTTCTCTATCTGTTCCTGAACCACGTCCATTGGATCTCGTCACAGGCTGGGAAGACTTTCATCTTCAGCATTGTGATTTGCATTTGGTGGAGGCATCATTCAAATGGTTAACTGCCAGAATTCTAAAAAAAGTCTTTGGAATTCCATTTAAATTCTTTTTTTCTCTCTTTTTTTCCTCCTGGGATCCAGCCAGGAATGGAGACGCCACTGGACGTCTTGTCAAGGGCAGCATCCCTGGTACATGCTGATGATGAAAAACGTAAGTCAGGAATCCATTTTAAGTGTTTTTCACCTATACGCCCTTGTCTCCTGAAGTGTAGTAAAATCACGTGTTTTTCCACATGGTTTTGTGGCTATATGCTGTTAATTTGGTTGTTTTCTTCAGAGATAACAGCTTGGCATCCTTATTTTTGTTTTCGAGTGCCAGAACATGTAAGTCTTCTGTTTTCTTTGGATGCTAGGGCTTGAGCTGTTAACTCAGGAAGTTCTTTTCCTCCACAGCTTACTCTAGTGGGATCTGGAGTGGAGATACTCCTTACGTGTCTCTAGAAGTTTAGATAAATAGGTGTTTGTTGATAGACTAATTGACCAACAGAGAACTAGAGATGTGAAGAATCGTCCAAGATCATTCATGTCATTGGAAGTGTGCATATAATGGGAAATAGTGGTGCAAATTCTATTTGCATAGCTAAAAGAGAACAAATACTGGGGGGGAGAGCGTGTGCTAATGTGGTGGAGAAGGGGCACAAGAAGAGAGAACACCGACATTGGAAGGCCATTTGCCATTGTGTGAAAGTGATTCTCTTGCTCGTCCTAAGGTATATTTGTTTTTAAATGTTACTGTTCACAGTTGATATTTGCAAGAATGACTGTTTTCTGTGGAAGCAAGGTTGTGTTCTTTTATAAGCACTAAAATGCTACTGACAGAAGATTTGGTGAGATTGAGCTTTTATACATGGTAAGTTCTTGAAGATGAGCCACTTTCCAGTTTAGTTCTTAATAAATTGGCAGCTGAAGTGCCTGTTGCTTAAGATGTAAGGTCTGCCTTTCTACTAGCTGGTAGGACTTCTATTTGTCTAAGGCTCAGTTTCCTCATTAGTAACCCCGAAATAATAGCAGCTACTTACAAAACATATGTGAAGATAAACTGGACTTTATGTGTATAGTACTTACTGTAACTGTCAACTCCTGGGGCGACTGCCTTGCCCTGTTCTCTCTAGGCACCTTGTTGGCCCTCTGAGGGGACTTTCTCCAGTCCTTTATGTTATCCCTGTGCCTGCGGCTTCCTCCCTTCCCCCACTACCACCACTCACACAAGATCATCTTTAGATGAGTGACTGAATGAAATAGCCATTGAAGTTTTTTTTTTTTTCCTCAGCCTCTTTTGTAATTTACATTTATTTAGCTTTTGATTGTTGGGAGGTATAATTATCCTTTCCTAAGGAAACTGAAGCTCAGGGATGTTAAGTGTCATTCCCAGGGACATTGAGCTCGGGAGAGGCAGCTCAGGTTGTAGGCTTTTATTGAAACAACAAGAAACTCCTTTATGCCTCTAAGATTGCAATAAGCGTTACTGACTTGAGTAGCTAGTTACAGATTTCGTTAAACATTAATATAGCTAATTTAGAAGTTTTTTATGTAAGACAGTATTTTGAATTTTTCTGTTTTATAATGCCCACATTTAGTTAGGATCAGTAAAACAAAATGGTGTTTGTATAAATGAAAAATAAGTAATGACCTCAGGGTAGCTTTTTGTGTCCTGAGTGAAGAGAGTAAAAGTTTCTTCTCTTTTTCTGCTGCCTTCTCAGGTTCTCTCCTGGAGCCCAGCTTCAGGATCAGTCTGCTCAGGTTGGAGGCCTGAATAGTTACCAATTCAGTGAGCAGTGATTGAAGGCTTATGGAAAAGGGGGCCTTTCTGGGGGGCAAGTGGCAGTCCTGCCTTCATGGAGCTTATGAACTGATTTATGCATTGACTCTTGCGGCTGTAAAATGTATGTCGGGGAGACTGGGTGTACTTGTGACATAGATGCAGGGCCTCCGTGGAGCCTACAGTTTGACAGAGCTGTTTTTCATAGAAACAGAACGATACTGCCAAGGGAGAGAGGAATTCTTATTTTCCTCCTGCGTTGAACACAATATTAGTGTTTTACAGAGGAAGGATATATACATATGTAAGGTCAAAGTGATCACAGGGTAGACTTTATTCTGAACTCCAATTCATTTAGGAATGGGCTGGCATGATTCTGGGATCCCTCTATAATGGTTTCAGCACCTCAGGATCATTTTTTACATTTAAAGAAAAGTAAAAAAAAAAAAAAAAAAAAAAAAGTCAAAGATGTCTGTAATCATTAACACGGAGGCGACATTTTTGAGAAACTGTTTTACTGTGGTGCTCTGTGTACCACCCACAAGAGCAGAACCCAAGAACCAGGGATTCACCATATTTTCTATTACCTAACAATGTAAGAATGTGAAAATTCAGGCAGTTTATAGACAAAGTTGAACATTAAGTTCACAGCCTTTCGGTAGATTTTTCAGACCTACTTGTGCTTGTTCAGCCTGATTCAGCTTTCTCTGCCCTAGATTAATTCTATTTTAGCTTTTGTTGAAAATTGCTCTTATACTTCACGTTCTCCTCAACTTTAAAAAAGTCTTGTGTATGTAATCTGATTTGGGTGTCTTATTACAAACAGAAAAATGTTCTACGACTTGAGATCAGTTTTCCAACTTGTGTTGGTGACCTAAATGGTTCTCTTTCCTTTTGCTCCTGGAGAACCAGTAACTTAGGCATTTTTGAAGATGTTATTGTTTTAGCATTTGGAGGAGAACAGTGTCTGTTAGGAATTGAGTATTTAATACCTGATAGCCTTAAGGCTTCATTATGTCTACCAGCAAAGAATCAAAGAAATATCTCAATAGTACACTGCAGAGCTGAAGTCAATAGTGAAATGGTGGTTTTGTAGTAACACAATAGCCACTTATCTGGATGGCCTAGAAGGAATACACTTACTTAAAATAATCATTCCACTGCTCATGAGACATTGATTTAATCAGCATCCCGGGTAATCCTGGAAGGTACTTAATGAAAATACAACATGAGATGGCCAATTTTCCACGTGCTTGAGGAATCTCTCCTTTCAGGCATCATTAATACTGGTGCTGGGAAGACCTTAACCTTTTTCCAAGTCTATTTTTTAGGAGTCAAAATTGAACAGAATTTGTGGACAGGACACGTAGGCACCTATGTTTATAACGTCACCTGGGTGTGTCTTTAATGTGATACTGCACTTCATCACGATATGTACAGAATGTTTTCTTTTTGGTAATTTTGTTCTTATACCTTCTAAGTTCTTGTATCTGCTGACTTCCTTACTTAGGCTGAAATCGTTTTAAGAAACATGTAGCTTTGTTTTTGAGGATTTTGATGGAGGGGGTAGTACTTTTGATCTGGTCTAATGAATGTGTATGATCAGAACAAGCTGGGTAAGGTCGGCGTGAGTGACATAGAGCAGTAGGGGAAGAAGGCGGCTTTTGCAGTGTTGCTGTTGCATCTGCTCCTAGAAATACACTAACTCCTTGTTTGGTGAAGGTCACTGAATGTTGAGTAATTGATGAAGCATAAATTAACCATCATTCTCCAGGGAAAGCATTCCTAGGAGCATAAGCTCTAGTTATTATGGGGGCCAATGCCTCAGACGTGTGGAACATTTTCACGTGTATAGGTTGTGTTCTGTTTTGCCTTAAAAAGGGAAAAAAGAAACCTATATGCTTCGTCATAACATAAAGATGAGTTGCGCTCACATGCTGTCTTCTCAGATGGACTTCTGTCCTCCTAGATCACCATCACCTCTTGCCAGCCTCCTCGCCAATCAAGTCACTGTGTGTATAGGTTACGGTGCTTTAGCCAGTGCTTTCCTGTGACCAGACCAGTTGGGGCTGCTTCTGATTTTTTTTCCCATTCTCTCCTTCCCTCTTATCCTCTTGCCTTTCCTCTCAGCACCTGACACAGTAGCTTTCAAACATTTTGGCCACGGCCCAGAGTTAAAAAGCATTTACCTTGTGACCCTTGTACTCATATTGACATAATTGATACAAAAGCTTCATGAAACAATTCTTACCCTGGCTTTGTACAGTGTAGCTTGATTTGCCTGTATTTCTTTGCGTTTTACTTTGTCCGAATAAAAGTTGGGTCATGACTTGTTAAGTTGACTTTAGGATCCACAAATGAATTGGGACCTGCAGGTGAAAAAAACATGATTTGGTTTATGTATCTCTTTCATTGGGTAAACTTGCTTTTGGTTCCTCCATGTATGTACTGGGGAGATTTGACTAACCCGTGGGGCATGAAGGTACAGTGAACCAGGGTATTCAGATGAGCTGGAATCCATTCGTGGCTGGACGGGGGTGACGTCCTCACATTGTTCTCGGTCAAGAGCACTGGAGGACTTGGCATCCCCACTGTGAGCAAACAGGACTGCCCCATTAGAGGCAGTTCCTCTCTGTCCTAAGCCTGTATTGTTCCTGATTTTTAGAGTCAGTGCTCAAGAAAATGGTCACTCCCCTTTGGTTAAACCTACTTAGGTCCCTCTTGCTTCCAAAAGCATGTTGCATTGAGACTGCCTGACAGACACTGATGGAGAGCCTACCGATTGGATCCTTTGCAGCCTAATTTGATGGCTCCAATCACTACATTTATGACTTTTATCCTTTATATCCTAACACCTGTAGAGAGACCATGTATCCAAGACAGGGGCTCACCGTAGCAGTGATTCCCGGAGAGAGGAGGAAGGAGTTTTTGTAAGCATTTTGCAGACGCCTACCCAGGTGATTCTGATGTTGGGTCCCTTCCCCCAGATGTGACTTACTGAGTCACTGGTCTAATAATACTCCTTCGGGAGTTCTGGATATGCATCTTTAAGAAGGAGGGGCTAGATCTTCTAGGTATGAGATGCTGTAATTCTTTGGCTATCATAATCCTTTAACCAGGTTGTTTATATTTTGTTCCATTTCCTTCCCTCTCTCTCTCTCTCTATATATATATATGTATAATATATATGTATGTATGTATATATGTATGTAGTGTATGTGTATGTATACATGTATACACACATATATATGTAGATTATTTTTACTGAAACTTTTTTTTTTGCGGTACGCGGGCCTCTCACTGTTGTGGCCTCTCCCGCTGCAGAGCACAGGCTCCGGACGCGCAGGCTCAGTGGCCCTGGCTCACGGGCCCAGCCGCTCCGCGGCATGTGGGATCCTCCCGGACCGGAGCACAAACCCATGTCCCCTGCATCGGCAGGCGACTTCCAACCACTGCGCCACCAGGGAAGCCCGGGGCATGAAATCTTTATGCTTACAGTTCTTTTACAGCTGCATAGCCAGAATATGGACTTATCATTTAAATGTAGCCCGTAAACGTTAGCCATAATCCAGTAGATGATGATCTGCTACGGCTGAATTCTGTTCCCTTGGCGTATGGTGCCACTCCTGCCGCGCTGGGCTTGATTCTTTTAACGTCACCGTGCCTGTACTGCCCTGTGTCCTTTGACACAATTTCCCCACCATTCTTATCTGTGCAAACTCTTGTAACATATTTCATTGCGTGCATTATGGTGACACAAACGGGTCTTCTGTTAGTGCAAATACCTCAATCTCATACTAGGTCTGTTTCTGTATTTTTCTCGTTAGACCAGGAAAAAAGTGCAAACACAGTCACCAAAATCATGTGCCAACACTTGGTTATATTTATAGTAGGTGTCTGATTCAGGATATACTTATGTCAGATTTTTTTTAAAAAGATTCTCAGTGAAATAACGGCACAAGTGAAAACTCCTTCCAGATGCCTCAGCATTTGCCTGTGGACCTCAGGTTAAGGGTTACTGTGTTATCTCCTTCAGTTCTCACAGCAACCCTCCTCAGGAGGCACTATAATTAGTCCCATTTTATGACCAAGGAAACAGAGATGGACAGCACTGAAATAATTTGCCTAAGGATGCTTAGCTGGTCATGGCGGTGCTGAGGTTTGAACTCGGCAGCCTGACTCTGAAGCCTAAGCCCTCATTCATCTGCTCTGTGCGTCCTCAGGTGGGAGGCCATTGAAGACACGGTTGCAGATTAAAAGCAAACAAACCTGTATATGCCGCCTCCACGAATAAGTCAGCACGGAGGTTTTCATTTGGAAAAGGTTTCCCAACCAGTGCAGCAGCACTTCCTAGGTCTGAAGTAGCTGTCGTCAGCCACATGTGGAGGACGGGTGTTAGCACGTATGCAGGGGCTGCCCGGACTGTCGTCACGCATGCCGGTGGTTCAGCTGCCTGTCGCCCCAGAACTTCCCTTTACCCTGAGCTTTCTTTTCCTGTAAGTACCTCAGCGAACACAAGGAGAGGATCTCGGCTCTGATGACACGAGCTGCTTACAGAGTAACAAGATCCCTCGTTGCCAGAGTGCCCAGGCAGAGATGAGATGACGACTGTTCAGAGGCATTGAGGACGGGAATAGGCATTGGGTGAGTGGCTGGACTTGAGGACCTAAGGTTCTGTGGGTCGGTGTTAGACCCCAGACCTGTTCACGGCAAGGGTTCTGCACTGTTCTGCTTCATATTCCACGCATGGACCATTTGGTGCATATGATCAGCCTTTAATCAACATCTGTAGGTAATAAGGTAACTGCTGGAGTGAAAGGCTCATCTCTAAGGAATTAATTTATTGAACGCTAGCAAAAATGACTCACTCTAATGATCACTATTACTACTAATAACATACAAATTCAAAGGAGTACTGATTCCCTCTTGATAATTCTTCATAGTTTGCAAAACATTTTCATTTGATTCTTATAACAGGAACCTTTGCAGTAGGCTGAGTGGGAGGTGTCAGAGAAAAAAATGAAGCTTTAAGACTTTGGATGCCTAAGTCAAGATTAAAGTTTAAAAAAAACTTGAGGCGCTTCCCCACACACCCCAGTATCTTGATGTGCCATCACGTGCTACGGTCATCAGAATAGCAATTAATAACCGAGTGTCAGCTGTTGCTGTGTAGTGCGGAGTCCTCCAGGCGAGGAACTCACAGGTCCTAGGGAGCTGTCTTCTCTGGCTTCATGTTCCCAAGCCTCCTTTTGATTTTCAAAGTAAGGAGGCTGAATTTACTGCCTTTTCTAAAGGTTGGAGTCACTAATAATTTGTTTTCTGCATTCAGTTATTTACCTTTCATGAACAATGGCATTGAAAAGATCATTGCCCAGTAGCCCATTTTACTTTAAAAAGCTTCATAAAACATAAGGCGGGATAGTATTATGTGCTTATTTAAGACACTTTCTAGGTGTGGTCAGATGCTTTAATCACCGTTTGCTTCCCAGGGTAGGCACCTGGCATCTAATCAGAAGGGCTACCCCCAGAGACAGCTACTACAAATGTCTGTTCTATTTTTGTAGTTTTATATCAGATCAAATTAGCATATTAAATGTTAGAAATGGATCTCACTGGTGAAAATAATGGCTTGTTAATTAGCATAATGGATGTTGGAACTAGATTCTTCCACTGAATAGCTCTTTAGACACTTGAGGATGGTTTATTATTTCCTTTAAATGAATATTTTTCAGTCTTTAGAAATCCCTGCTTTCCTTTAATACACATAAAAATGTTTTGAACTATTTTAATGTCATTCGCAATTGAATTAAAAATATCAGAGTCAAAAATCGTTGGCTGATAAACCCACGCACATATGGTCGCCTTATTTTTGATAAAGGAGGAAAGAATATACAATGGAGAAAAGACAGCCTTTTCAATAAGTGGTGCTGGGAAAACTGGACAGCTACATGTAAAAGAATGAAATTAGAACACTCCCTAACACCATACACAAAAAGAAACTCAAAATGGATTGAAGACCTAAATGTAAGGCCAGGCACTATCAAACTCTCAGAGGAAAACATAGGCAGAACACTCTATGACATAAATCACAGCAAGATCCATTTTGACCCACCTCCTAGAGAAATGGAAAGAACAACAAAAATAAACAAATGGGACCTAATGAAATTTAAAAGCTTTTGCACAGCAAAGGAGACCATAAACAAGATGAAAAGACAACCCTCAGAATGGGAGAAAATATTTGCAAACGAAGCAACTGACCAAGGATTAATCTCCAGAATTTACAAGCAGCTCATGCAGCTCAATATCAAAAATAAACAACCCAATCCAAAAATGGGCAGAAGACCTAAATAGACATTTCTCCAAAGAAGATATACAGACTGCCAACAAACACATGAAAGGATGCTCAACATCACGAATCATTAGAGAAATGCAAATCAAAACTACAATGAGGTATCACCTCACACCAGTCAGAATGGGCATCATCAAAAAATCTACAAACAATAAATGCTGGAGAGGGTATAGAGAAAAGGGAACCCTCTTGCTCTGTTGGTGGGAATGTAAATTGATTCAGCCACTATGGAGAACAGTATGGAGGTTCCTTAAAAAACTAAAAATAGAACTACCATATGACCCAGCAATCCCACTACTGGGCGTATACCCTGAGAAAACCATAATTCAAAAAGAGTCATGTACCACAGTGTTCACTGCAGCTCTATTTACAATAGCCAGGACATGGAAGCAACTTAAGTGTCCATCGACAGATGAATGGATAAAGAAGATGTGGCACATATATACAATGGAATATTACTCAGCCATAAAAAGAAACAAAACTGAGTTATTTGTAGTGAAGTGGATGGACCTAGAGTCTGTCATACAGAGTAAAGTAAGTCAGAAAGAGAAAAACAAATACTGTGTGCTAACACATATATATGGAATCTAAAAAAAAAAAAAAGGTTCTGAAGAATCTAGAGGCAGGACAGGAATAAAGACACAGATGTAGAGAATGGACTTGAGGACATGGGGAGGGGGAAGGGTAAGCTGGGACCAAGTGAGAGAGTGGCATGGACATATATACACTACCAAATGTAAAATAGATAGCTAGTAGGAAGCAGCCGCATAGCACAGGGAGATCTGCTCGGTGCTTTGTGACCATCTAGAGGGGTGGGATAGGGAGGGTGGGAGGGAGATGCAACAGGGAGGAGATATGGGGATATTTGTATACGTATAGCTGATTCACTTTGTTACAGAGAAGAAACTAACACACCATTGTAAAGCAATTATACTCCAATAAAGGTGTTAAAAAAGAAAAGAATCTTTGGCTGAAGTACTTACCTTTTTTCATTTGATTCATACCTTTCTCCACATTCCTCCCTCCCCATCCTCTCTTCCCCTCCCTGTGTCTTGAGAAAATCCTTGCCCTCCCTAATCAGTATCTTGTCCAGACACCCCCAGCACAAGGACCTTTCTTTGTTGGATGTCTTCCAAACCATCACTTGAAGTCGCTGTCTTCACTCGCCCTGGCTCATCAGTCTGCCTCCTGTAGGATGGAACATTGACACCTGAACAGTGACTTGTGTGTGTGGTCTGGGTACAGTGTACCGAGGACCACCACCAACCTTGTCTTAGTCATGAGTCCTTGGGGGTGAAGGGAGAGAGAGAGGGAGCCGGGTGGGTTGGTGACAGGTGCCTGAAGTGGCCAAGTGTGAGACTGCAGGGTGCAGGGACCCCTGGAGAACAGAAACTCTTCCTCCTCTTCAGGGGGCGGCCCCCACCCAGCTCCAGCCACTGCTGTGCCAGAGCTGGCTTATGGGAGCCGCTTGTGCGGGTCTCCTCCCAACCTCGAATCACGTTGGAAGCTTGAAATCAGCCCTGGTGGGAGTATTTACACCAGATCCTGGCTTTTTTGTTTTCCCTCCTTACAGAGCCAGTTGTTACCACTGGCTCCAGCTGACTACTTTTACATGTGAATGTGGAGCTCTGATTGTTCAAGACATGATGAAGGCTGGATTTTTATATAAAATTTCTAGATACTTAAAGTTCCATGTGAGGCCAACAGTAGTTCCTTTGCCAAGATGGAACCTATCAGCATCTATCTAGTATGTTTTCTAGTTTAGTCCCAATACTTCTATTAATACAACCTAAAAGAACAGATTTTTTAAAAAAGCAACTTCCATCAGCTTCTCTCCCCTCCCCCTTTGTAGTTGTGAATTCCTATAGCAATTCTTTAAGAGCTGGAAAAGGTAATATTTAATATTGAAACATCTCCAAGTATCTATCATGATCTCAGTGTGGACATGAATCTGGGTATGTGTGTATTTCTCCTTCCATTCATATTGTTTATTTTTAAAAGGCAGAAGACCACATCTTTTCTTCATCTTCTTTTGTTTTCTTAAAGATTTATGTTACACAGTTATGAAATGCTTGTTGACTTGGCATTGTATGTGGATATAATTTGTAGAAGCAATACGTGTGGGATTTACACTTTTAGAGAAATCAAATTCAGTTTGAAAAATCAAACTGTTACTTCCTCAGTGGCTTTTTGATTTATTGTAACTGCTTTTTATTGGATCAAACTCTTGATTCCTTGTAAATGAAATGAGTACATCTTCTTTCCATTTGACATCGGGGGAAGTTACCATTTCTTTCTCTAGGACTGACTTTTTCATCAAACTTCACATACATGTGTTTTTTTCTCCCTCTGAAAAATACTGCTTAAAAGTCCCTTCTCTCGTGGAACTTACCTCGTTTAACTGGGCTGTAGTCACTTCTTAAATGAACTAGGCAAGGCAGAAATCTGTTTTGTTCACCGGTAAGCAGGGGTTGAGAAGAATAATTTTTTTCAGTTCCCCAGCTAGCTTAGGGTGCTTTGACTAAAACACTTTAAATTACAAAGGAATGTTTCATTTAGGAATTCAGGAGGACAAACTGGATGTTTGGAGTAAAATGACAGCCTGAACACATGCATCAGGCTCCCCTCTTAACAAAAATCCTTTAAAATAAGAAAGTACACTATACATTAAAAAAAAAATCTGTAACACTGCTGGAAAACTAGCAAGGGTGCCTACCTTCATTAGACTAAAAGTTATAAAGAATTCCTGGAAAACTGAAAACAGATGCGATTAGATTGACAAAAGAAAACAAAAACAAAAGTAAAAAATCATAACCCCAAACACAGGTGCAAAGCTGAATTAAAAGCAGAACTTACAGTGACTAACAACTGCCAGTGGGAAGGGGCCCTGGAGCAAAATTCAGGAAATCAAAGTATTCCATTTATAACAGTGATCCCCTGGCTAAGAACTGACTGTGTTCACAAAAAGTCAACATCCTGTTTGGGAGGGTCCCTCAAGTGGGTTTAGGGACCTGAGAGAGAAGCAGAGTAGAGTTTAAGATCACCACGGGCACCCACAGCAAAAAGCGTGCTGGGAAGGAAGTCTGAGCCTTCTAATAGGCAGTATCTACTAAAATCCTTCACACTAGAGGCAAGACTTTCTTATTTTGGCGGGTCTGTGTATTTGTCTCCCAGCCTGCCTGCTGCTTGTTCCTCACTCCTGTACCCTAAAGCAAAGCCCATCATCAGACGCATCCTGTACTCTTAATGTAGAGCCCTACAGTTGAGCCTCCCCAGGGAGAGACCTCATACTAGAGAGGAAACAGGCATTAGTTGCCCTTGTGGATCAACCCAGTCTTTTATTCTTAAGTATGGATGAATATCAAGGGATCATCAGACATTTGAGGAAAACAAATAGCATGAAAGAAAAGAACCTGAGTCAGAAGACTCTGGGGAATATAGGAGAAGTAAAAACATGTTAGATCTTCAAAGAGACTTGACAGTATGAATATATTAAATAAAAGTACCCTGCTGTGAAGAAAAAGATCATTTAGAACAACAAAGTTTATGGAGATTAAAGCTATGATTATTGAATTTAAAAGATTAAGGAAGATCAGCTTGAGAATTGAATGGATATGATTGAAGACAAAATTAGGGGTTTGGAAGATAGGCAACAAGATATTGCAGAATTTTACAAAGATATTAGGATCTTATACATCTGCCAGATTGAAGTTCTGGTGGGATGAGGCCAAAGCAGTATTGAGAAGAGGATGCATTTATTAGGAAAATAGGAAATGAGTGAGTCAAATGGACAACCAAAACAATAACAACAGTAATAATAACAAAAGTAGAAAGAAAAATTTATATCTGCTTTTATCTTTGTAAATGAAAGTGAAAATGAACCCGCAAACCCAAACAGTAAGACCCCAAAGTGTGGTTTGTTTAAGTATAGTTTATTCACAATGTTGTGTCAGTTTCAAGGGTATATACTGCAAGTGATGCAGTTATATACTGAATATGTTTGTTCTTATTAGAAAACTAGCCATCCTTTAAAAGAAACAGCCTTGTACAGGTTTACGTATTTCAGAAACATTTAGAGAAGTCAAACTAAGACCACTGAACAATAAAATTCAAACAGTGTAAAGAGTCTGTAAGCTTCTGGGCTCTGTGGTAAAGAGCCCAACTAAAGAAATTTGATCTAGACGGTTCTAATATAATTCTTCCTCTTGAAAGCAGTGAGGGGATTTACAGGATTTCATTCATTCAAAAAATATTATTGAGGGCCAAGTTCGTGTAGAGAACCGTGCTAGATTTGAACAGAACACATTAAAATGTGTAAGACACAACATTTGCTTGAAAGCTAGCAAGAGATAGATGTTAATAAACAATCGTGTTAGTTTTCACTTGCTACCGTGACAGTCACTGCACTTAGCAGCTCAGAATCCCACCTGTTTATGTATTGTTCCCTTGATCTTAATTTGGTTTCTCTAAATCTTCCTGAATTAAGCAATTTTTGTTTTGACTGTAGTACTGTAGGTCTACTTTTCCTTATTACTTTCCTTCTCTCTGAGCTTTCAGAAGAACTTCAGAGATAAATCACAAGAAGCTACTTTACCTTTGTGTGAATAGACCATAAAAAAAATCTTTCTGTATTAAACTTTAAACTTTTTTTCCTCTAAAAATGGGTCAGTCTGGTTACCAAGGAGGTGGCCTTTTAGATAATTCAGTGTGAGGGCAGGCCCTGCTTGCCTTTGTCCACGTCACTTTTTTGTGTGTTGTGTAAATATACACTTCATGAGCAAAAGGAAAGCCTTGTTAATATTTGTATCATAACTGAGCATATGCTCCATCTGCAGCATTTTAACCAAACAGAGTAAATTATTCTTGAGACTTGTTGAAAACCCATTGCACTAACTGTAGAAGACTAGATGTTATTCACCTATTTTTCAAGAGTAATGAATTAAACTATAAAATAATTGTTAATTGTCCTTGCAGTATATGCATAGAGCGTACTTAGAGAGTGAGTCACAGTTTGTTTTCTTCTGCGGGTTTGGTTATTTTTCATGGTATTGAACCTGAATTTCAGTTGAGCTTTATGGCAGTCTCACTGTTTGATATTCCCATTTCATATGTGTGGTGCAGATAATTGTATAAATTAATGTCCTAGTATTAATAGCATGAAGGAATAGCATGGTGAAAGGTTATCGGTTCGAAGATAACCAATGAGTAAAGGAATTGTTTACATCTTGGAGGAGAGGGAAGGGTTTAAAAACGTTTAGTTTTACATTTAATTTGAATATTACTGGTTAATTTTGGCTGTCAAACCTCAAAACCATAGTGTCCTAGGTGAGGATTCTCAACCCCCTAAATTTTGCCTGTGGAGATTGGGATGGGATATTTCTATAAGAAGAATGAAACTTGGTTTTTCTTTTATAAGATTTGTTTGTAAATATAATGATATTTATGTGCTGTGATGTTTTCCAGCGAGGCCAGTGAGCTACTAAATATTTTACAGCGCAGTGTTGTGAAGCGCCAGCATCTGGTTTTGGCATTTGACGTATGTTATCCTACTGAAATAATTGATACACAAATATTTTACGTAATGCTTTGTGATAGATGCCATGCTGCTGGTTGTGTGCCCCCTGGCAGCTCTCAGCCAATGGGAGCCTCCCTCCCAAGGTCGTGCCCCTTCCCCGGTGCAGCCTGCAGGCAGTGACTGGTGGGGAAGGGGTGTAAAGGTCCAGCCAGCCCTCTTGCCCTGACTCCGAAGGTTGCTGTGGCCTTTGTGACTGCATTGAAGGCCAACTTCTCCGTCTCTAACTTCTTCCCTTCCCCCACGGGGATGATCCTGAGAGAACCCCCCCAGCAAACTTCCTGCACATCTGTCCTCTAAGTCTGCTTTCTGGGGAACTCACCTTGCAGCAGACCTCTACTTCCCTTTGAGGACTTCTGTGCAAACACATGCTAATTTAGGACCATAGGACTTTTCTGTATAGATAGGACTTTGATTATATCCTCTTGTTCTTATATCCTCTAATGCAGAGATACCCTAGCAATGTTCCTGATGTTTGCCTCTCTGTCCTCTGCTTGGATGTAAGAGTTTATTACTTCACTGCATTGTCAGTTGTTAAACACTTAGAGGAGCTAGGGCAGTTTTATTATTGAGTGGAAATCTACATTGCTATAACTTTCACTCCTTGGACACATTTCTACTCCCAGCTACTTAGAACATTTAATCCTTGGGATTGTTCGTTTCCATCCTTGCAATATTTGAAGAAAATTGTCACATTCCCTTTAAGTTTTCTTTCTAATCCTGAGATGCCTCGTTTCTCACTTATTTCGCATATGATGTGCTTCCTTTCTTTTTTTCCCCCAGCTTTATTGAGGTATGCTTGACAAAAGTTGTATCGGGACTTCCCTGGCAGTCCAGTGGTTAAGAGTCCACACTTCCAGTGCAGGGGGCGTGGGTTTGATCCCTGGTCAGGGAACTAAGATCCCACATGCTGCACGGCCAGAAAAGTTTTTTTAAAAGTTGTTTATTTACTTGAGGTGTACAGCATCATGGTTTGATACATGTATACATTGTGAAATGATTACCACGATCAAGTTAATTAACACACCCATCACCTCACATTGTTATCAGTTTTTGGCTTTTTTTTTTTTTTTTGGTGAAGTGAACACTCAAGATCTACTGTTAGCAAATTTCAAGTATATAATACAGTATTATTAACTTTAGTCACCATGTTGTACATTAGATCCTCAGAACTTATTCATCTTTATAACTGAAATTCGTAGCCTTTGACCAACATTTCCCCCTGGCATCTACTTTTCTGTTTTTTGTTTCTGTGTGTTCAACTTTTTAATTTTTTTAACTTATTTTTTATTTATTTATTTTTTTTGCTGTACGCGGGCCTCTCACTGTTGTGGCGGCCTCTCCCGTTGCGGAGCACAGGCTCCAGATGCGCAGGCCCAGCGGCCACGGCTCACGGGCTCAGCCACTCTGCAGCATGTGGGATCTTCCCGGACCGGGGCACGAACCTGCGTCCCCTGCATCGGCAGGTGGACTCTCAACCACTGCGCCACCAGGGAAGCCCTGTTCAACTTTTTAATTTTTATTTTCTATTATTTACTTATTTATTTTTCTTCTGGCTTTATTGAGATATAATTGACATGTAGCACTGTATAAGTTTAAGTTATATGGCATGAAGATTTGACTCACATACATCATGAAATGATTATCACATAGGTTTCGTAAACATCCATCACCTCATGTAGATACAAAAGGAAAGAAGAAAAATTTTTTTTCCTTGTGATGAGAACTCTTAGGATTTAGTCTTTTAACAACTTGCATACATAACATGCAGCAGTGTTAATTATATTCCTCATGTTGTACATTACATCCCTAGTACTTATTTGTCTTATAATTGGAAGTTTGTACCTTTTGACCAGCTTCATCCAATTCCTCCGACCCCGACCCCACCCCCGCCTCTGGTAATCACAAATCCACTCTCTTTTTCTGTGAGTGTATTTATTTGTTTTTGAAGTATAATTGACCTATAACACTGTGTTAGTTCCTGGTGCACAACATAGTGGTTTTATATTTCTATGTATTACAAAATGATCACCATGATAAGTCTCGTTACCATCTGTCACCGTACAAAGATATCACATTTTTATTGACTCTGATCCCCAGACTGTACATTTCATACCTGTTTCTCATTTATCTTGTAATTGAAAGTTTGTACCTCTTTTTTTTGGATTGAGGTATAGTTGATGTATAATATTATATAAGGTTCAGGTGTACAACCTAATGATTCACAATTTTTTAAGGTTATATTCCATTTTTAATTATTATAAAATATTGACTATATTCCCTGCATTGTACAATATATCCTTAAAGCTTATTTATCTTATACATAGTTTGTGCCTCTTAATCTCCCTCACCTATTTCTCTCATTCCCTACCCCACCCTCGCCAGCTATCACCTGTTTGTTCTCTGTATCTATGACTCTGTTTCTCTTGTTATGCTTGTTCATTTGTTCTGTTTTTCAGATTCCACATGTAAGTGAGATCATATGGTATTTGTCTTTCCCTGTCTGGCTTATTTAAGTTAGCTTAAGGTCCTCCAGCTTCATCATGTTGTTGCAAATGACAGGATTTCCTTCTTTCTTGTGACTGAATAATATTCATATATATTTATATAAATATATAATATCTCATTTTCTTACATTAATATATATGTTCATATATTCTCACTATATTTCTCACAGTAATATCTACAAATATAATATATATTAATATAAATGTCTTACATTTTTCACATTGATATCATATATATTATATACACACACACATATATCCCATTTTCTTTATCCATGCATCTGTTTACCGACATTTAGGTTGTTTCCATATCTTGGCTATTGTGGATAATGCTGCATTGAACATGGCAGTGTAGCTGTCTCTTTGAGATACTGATCATTTCCTTTGGGTATATGCCCAGCAGCGGAATTGCTGGATCATATGGTAGTTCTATTTTTAATTTTGGGGGGAACTTGCATACTGTTTTCCGTAGTAGCTGCACCAATTTACTTTCCTATCAATAGTGCGCAAGTGTTCCCTTTTCTCCACACCCTTGCCAACACTTGTTATCTCACCTTTTTGATAATAGTCATTCTAACAGGTGACATCTCTTTGTGGTTTTGATTTGCATTTCCCTGATGATACAAAGGTGTAGTTGAGCACCTTTTTATATACCTGTTGACCATTCATAAGTCTTCTTTGGAAAAATGTCTATTCATCTCCTTTGCCCATTTTTAAATTTTGTTGTTGGTGGTGGTGGGTTTTTTTGTTTTTTGTTTTTTTTTGCTGTTGAGTATTGAGTATCATAATACTAAATATTAACCCCTTTATATAAAGGGAATTATATAATATTAACCCCCGATATTAACTCATAATATTAACCCCTTATCAGATACATAGTTTGACATTTTTTTTCTGTTCCATGGGTTGCCTTTTTATTTTGTTGATTGTTTCCTTTGTTCTGCAGAAGCTTTTTAGTTTGATGTAGACTCAGTTGTTTATTTTTGCTTTTGTTGCGTGTCCTTTCCACGTCATATCCAAAAAAATCATTGCCAAGACCACCATCAAGGAGCCTATCCTTTATGTTTTCTTCTGGGAATTTTATGGTTTCAGGTCTTAAGTCTTTAATCTATTTGGAGTTGATTTTTGTATATGGTATAAGGGTCCAGTTTCATTCTTTTGAATGTGGATATCCAGTTTTCCCAGCATTGTTATTGAAGAGACTATCCCTTCTGCATTGTGTATCCTTGGCACTCTTGTAATAGATTAGTTGAACTGTATTTGCATGGGTTTATTTCTGTGTTCTCGATTCTGTTCCATTGGTCCTTGTGTCTGTTTTTATACCAATACTATACTGTCTTTATTATTCTAGTTTTGTAATATAGTTTGAAATGAGGAAGTGTGATGCCTCCAACTTTGTTCTTCTTTCTCAAGATTGCTTTGGCTCTTCAGGGTTCCATATAAATTTTAGGATTGTTTGTTTTTATTTCTGTGAAAAATGCCAATGGAGGGCTTCCCTGGTGGCGCAGTGGTTGAGAATCCGCCTGCCGATGCAGGGGACACAGGTTCGTGTCCTGGTCCGGGAGGATCCCACATGCCGCGGAGCGGCTGGGCCCGTGAGCCATGGCCGCTGAGCCTGCGTGTCCGGAGCCTGTGCTCCACAACGGGAGAGGCCACAACAGTGAGAGGCCTTCGTACCGCAAAAAAAAAAAAAAAAAAATGCCAATGGAATTTTAGTAGAGATTGCTTTGAATCTATGGATTGCTCTGGATAGTATGGACATTTTAATAATATTAATTTTTCCAGTCCATGAATATGAGACATCTTTCCATTTATTTGTGTTGTCAATTTCTTTTATCCATGTCTTACAGTTTTCAGTGTACAGATCTTTTACCTCCTTGGTTAAATTTCTAAACCCCTTATCATTCTTAATTATATTCCAGCTTGTCTTTATTTTAAAATGTGGTTCAGACCAGGCCTTGTCATGGTATTACATTTTCCATATATACTGTTACCCCATTTGAGAACCTTTGCACAACCTGCTGTCTCTGCTTGAAGTACTCTCCTTCCCCATCTGAGTTGCTGGCTCCTCCTTCACGGTCAGCCTTCACCTTGAATGTCCCCAGGGCCGCAGTTTGACTTTCATGAGCCTGAGGCACGTTTGCTCTTGTAGGCACCTGCCTTCATCAAAAATGTTTTAAAAATTATATTTTATAACTGCTTTGGTATAAAGATGAATATATTGATATTATACATTAAAACGTACTCTTCAACCTAATGGTTCATTTTTTCCTTCTGATTTTGAAAACAATTAAACCATTCTCATGGGTGACCCCTGCTCTGCCACATGATGCTACGGTACATAATGTATTTACCTCTGTAACCTTAGTGTCTAGAGCAGAGCCAAGCTCATGAATGAATGAAGGAAGATGCACTGGGCTCCAAGTAAAGAATTCTCTGACCAGAGTACATGAGAATTGTATATTTTTAAAATGTTCCAACCTGTATTAAGTTTTTATTATCTACCTAATACCTGCTCATTGTGGAAAGTCTGATAAATTCAGAAAAGTAGGAAGAAAAAACTCATAATCCGACCATCCAGAACATCACGTGTCTCTTCTGCTTTGTTTCTTCTTATCAGTTTTCTGTGCCTGCTTTCTTGTTTCATACGATCCCTGTTAGATGCTGGATGCACTCTTTAATATCCCTTTCCACTTAACATAATGTAAGCTTTTTTTTTTTTTTGCGGTACGCGGGCCTCTCACCGTTGTGGCCTCTCCCATTGCAGAGCACAGGCCCCGAACGCGCAGGCTCAGCGGCCATGGCTCACGGGCCCAGCCGCTCCACGGCATGTGGGATCCTCCCAGATGGGGGCACGAACCCTTGTTCCCTGCATCGGCAGGCGGACTCTCAACCACTGCGCCACCAGGGAAGCCCTGTAAGCGTTTTTTAACGTGAGGAAATGTTCCCAAATATGCCATCCAGTGCATGGGCCAAAACAGATGCTCCTTTATTGTTGGAGTTTAAATTTTTTTCTAATTTTTCCCTTTTATACATAATACTGCAGTGAATGTCATTTATTCAGGCAGCTTCTTCTTCCCTTTCCCCCCTTTTTAGGGTTATTTCTTTATGGTGAGTTCCCAGACATGAATTACTGGGTCCAAGAATGTGTGTATTGCTGTTACCACTACTTCTATCCTGGCTGTCCTGGGGTCTTTTCTTTTTCTTGTTTTCTTTCTTTTTCTTTTCTTTTTTTTTTTAACTTTTCCCTGGCTCCTATCTTTATCACATAGAGCTGAATTTTCAGTTAAATGAATTTTTATTGGGTGGAATTAATACTTTGCTATTTATAGTTGATTGTTTCACACATTTTAGTTTATTATTTCCAAGTAGGTATATAATTTTGAAGGTAGGGTTTTATATTCTCAATTTTTCATTGTGCCCAGCACAGTATAGAATTCATAGTGGGTACTTAATTTTGGTTGATTGGTTGAGAAAAAGAGAATTTTAGAAGGGGACCTAATGCCGGGGAAAGATGACAGTTTTATTGCTGTCAGATCAGATTGTCAGTTCTAGACATATGAATTTGGAATTTATTCTAGTAATAATAATAATAGTAATAATCGACTCCATGGGAATGGATCATCTCTGAAGGAGAGAAAACCACAGCAGATGAGAACAAGGCAGGGGACCGAGCCCTGGGGAGGGGAGGAGGGCTGCTGCCCTCTACTGAATACCTGCTATAATGGTGTGAGCTTTTCCACGATTAATTCCCACCCATCCATCCATTCATCCAGCAAATACTTACTGAAAGCTTATGAAGTGTCCGATGTCGTGCAAAGTAGTGAGATGGAGAGTATTGTCTCCACCTGGCAAAGATTGGGAGAGACGGGGTGAGAAACCAGACTTGATTGATTCCACAGTTTATATCCTTTCCACTGGGCTGTTTCAGTGTAGGTGGAGATTATTAAATTGACTATTTGGAGTTCACCATGCAAGTTTCATTTAGAATTTTGTTAAGGAGCTTGTACAAGTGCTGCGGATGAGGAAAAAAAATTGGCTAAATGGTATCCACCAAGTCTGTGGCATCTTCCCACTATCCCCCCGCTGCCCTCCTGGGATTAGTCCTAGAATATTACCGGAACCACGTTTTGGTCTAGTCTGCCTTGCATCAGGCTTGTCACCATGTCAGTCTGCCGTCTCCCCCAGGCGTCTTGATCTTTTGTGTCGTACTTTAAGCAAAATAAAATTTTAATTTTAAGTTGAATATTATTTTTCTTAGTAGGTATAAATTTGGTAGTGTTTTGGGATATTTGATTATCATACTGCTGTAGAAAATAGCACATGGTTGTCATAGTAGGGAATACTTAAAAATAAGATGGCATTTCTTAGGAACATCCCTTTGCTGTGATTTTTTTTTTAATGAATACACTTAAAATTTTTTGTCATGAAAAATTTCCAACATAAACAAGTAGGTAGAACATCATAATGGACTCTCTTATTCCCTTCAACCAGATCAGGATGAGATGTTGAGGATCAAAGCTAAACAAAAGCCGGTTTAAAAGGAAAGGAGAGTTGCCAGCGGGAACAGAATTCCTGCTGAAAGATAATTAGTGCTTAGATCAGAATTAATACTATGTATCTTTGGAGTGAAAAATGCCATGATATTAAGGATTTAGCTATGGGTCTGAGCCATTTATTTGATGTGAATCTTTAAGGAGCCTCTGTTCTTGAGAACTACCATCTGAGAACAGTGGCTTTCATTGAAGCAAGCCCATAGAATTGTTGATTTAAATTGTAAACAATATGGCTTCAACATTAAGCGAAATTTAAAAAAATGACTGCCTGTGTATTCTCTCCTTTGTGTTCACATATATCTACTCATTATAGCACTAAAAAAAAATTGCAGTCTACTTTTTTTTTGGATTCTAACAAATCATATGCATAGTCACTGATGGGAGTACAGATTAGCAGACTGTTCATATTTATTAATTCAGTAGTTCTGCTTTTAGGAATTTATCCTAAGAAAATAATCCGAGGCTTACACAGTGATGCTTATGGTGGCATCACGTGATATAGAAAATAACCTAAATATTTAACAATAAAACTATACAAGCAGTATGACACTAATTCTGCCAGAAATGTGTCTCACATAGGTAAAAACTCATGTCAATTTTAGCTGTAGTTATCTTTTGATCCATAATATTGGAGATTCAGTAAGCCCCTTGTATCCGGAAACTCATTCCTGGGGAAATTTCTTACATAATTTCATTGGTAATTCTTCTTATCTCTGTTTTTTTTTCTTTCTTCTTTTCTCCTTCTGGCAGTTTTATTTTTCAGATGTTGGGCTTCCTGGACTGGTCTTCTCATTTTTCCACCCCATTCTCCCTTTTTTCCTTAACTTTTTATTTTACTTTCTGGAAGACGTTTCTCAACTTTATTTTCCAATTCTTCTATTATTTTTAAAACTTTTGCTATCATGTTTTTAGTTGCTAGAGCTCTTTTGAAAAATCACACCCTTTTTCAGGGCTGCTATATCTCTGAGGCAATTGATAGAGTATTTTTTAAAGTTTTCCTTCTTGCATAGTCTTCGTGTCCTTGGGACGCTTTTGGGGTTTGATTTGGCCTCTATCTTCCATGTTAGTGGCTTTCCTAAAATAAATATCTGCATGTCTACTCATGGTTAAGGTCAGAGAAGAAATCACAGAGTTGAATAAAAGGTGGAGGGTGGCGGCTTGTACTCTGAGCCCCACTGTAGATGGACTTCTGGGGGCCACCTGTCTGTTAGGAGAACCTGCAGTCTCAATATAGTGGGTCTTTCATCTTGGGCTGATCATGTCTCAGAGCTTCCCAGAGTTTAGAAGTCTGGCTGCTGGCATTCTGGAAGCCAAGAGGGGGATGCGTAATCAGCCTGCCAAGTGAACTTGGCCAGGTGCTCAGCTAGCACAAAACTGTGTCGTTTTATACCCGACCCCTTGTTCGCTATTCCTTTACTCTGCATTTTTTTTTTTTTTTGCGGTACGCGGGCCTCTCACTGTTGTGGCCTCTCCCGTTGCGGAGCACAGGCTCCGGACGCGCAGGCCCAGCGGCCATGGCTCACGGGCCCAGCCGCTCCGCGGCATGTGGGATCCTGCCGGACCGGGGCACGAACCCGTGTCCCCTGCACGGCAGGCGGACTTTCAACCACTTGCGCCACCAGGGAAGCCCTACTCTGCATTTTTAAAGACAGCTTTATTGAGATACTTAGATTGATGTACCATACAATCGACCAATTTAAAGTGTACAGTTCGATGGAGTTAGAATGTTCCCAGGGTAGTATATTTGTAGCTTTGTGTAAATATACTTTTTTCTTTTTTTAAATTGAAACATGTTTGACATATAACATTGTGTAAATTTAAAGTATACAACACGTTTGATACATTTATATATTGTGATATGATGGCCATTGTAGTGACGGCACCTCTATCACATCACATAAATACCATTTCTTTTTTCATGATGGGAATCATTAAGATCTAGATTCTTAGCAATATTTTATTATGATACAGTATTGTCTGTATTCACCATACTGTACATTAGATCTCTAGGACTTACTATCTACTCCTTGCAAGTTTGCATCCCAAAACACCATCTCTCCTATCCCCCCATCCCAACCCCTGGTAACCACTGTTTTACTTTCTGTATTTATGAGTTTGCCTTTTTTAGATTCCGCACGTAAGCGAATCCTGCATTTCTTTTTAGAGGACTTATTTCTTCCTGATATTATATTATGTACTTGTGCACTGTCTTTGTCCCTCACTGGCATGCTAGCTCCTCAGGGCTGGGACTTTGTTCACTGCGAATCCCCGGCATCTAGAACAGCACCTGGTCTGTGGAGGCTCTCAACAGTGTATGTTATCACGTGGAGTTCTGCTTGGAAGGCTTGTATGGGCTTCCTTCCCTTTCCAGACCCCTCTGTACTCTCAGCTTTTGTCAGTGATTGCGAGGCTGCTTGTTGAAGTAGAAAAACATTGAACTAATGATGGAGTTTTGGACTAAATATGTTTCAGAGACCTGTTTCACTTCTGGCTCTGGCAATAACTGTGTTATTTATTTAATCTTTTCTGTATTCCCTTTTTCTTAGTGGGACTAATACCTGCTCTGCCTGCTTCCCGTGAGTTGATCTTGTGAAAGTGCTTTAAAAAAGTATACAGTGCTATTGTAACTCGGGCATTTAAAAATTAGGAACAAATTTGTTGACTAATTTTCAAACCCTTAACTTTGGAAAGTTGGCCGTTGTTACCATTGTCTATTACCATTGTTAGTAGAATAGCCTTGAAGGCAATTAGAACAAGTAATGTACAAGCTGAGTTCATGAATAATAGTGGAGTCTCTTTGGGGATTCGGACAGGCGATGGAGGGAATATTGTGATAATACAATATTAGGAAGGTGATAATACACTATGGGTAGAGAATATGATGTTTATGTTCCGGGTATTTAAAAAAAACCTCTTCAGTGGCCCAATTTGTGTAGTTAACTTAGTGACAGCTGGCTCAGGAGGCAGTGCCGCGTTGCTCCTGGGAGCCAGCTGCAGTGTTGTTTGTTTTCAACCTGAGGTTAATTTACATGAACTTGAAAATGTGCACTTTTTTTCTCTTTTTTTAGAGTGGGATATAGGTAAATGGGATTCCAAGATTCCTTCTTTCCAAACTAATAATTATTATTTGGAATTGAACTCCCTGTTGAGTGACACTTACTAATACATATTGGTCAGTAAGCAGGAACCAGCAGCCTAAAGGCAGGTGTTGGTCCTCAGCTTGGTTTTTTCAGGCCTGGGGGATGGAGGAGTCGGTTGCTAATGCTTGAAACTGATCATTCTTCTCCATCCCAACCTTTGCCTGTCCCTGCCCAGGGCTTTCCTCTTTCACTTGGCTGAACCTCAACTCATGGCTTATTATCTGTCATTGATCCACACAGAGCTCAGCTCTGATCAATCTATTTATCACACTTAATCCTCATTTTCCATCCATTCCCCATCAACAGCCATCATAGTTTGCTCAGTGTGTGTGTCCATGTGCTGCAGCTTTCTTCTCTTTTTTCCCTTTTCTGTTTTGAGTCATTAATTCAACAAATATGTGTTGAGCATCTGTCCTGTGCTTGGCACTCTTTTGGGTACCGGGACATAGCAGCAAACACCCCCAAACCCTGTCCTCATGGAGTTACATGGACTGTCTTCCATCTGGGATGCCTCTTTTAATTACCTCCAGTATAAAGTAAAAGTATGTAATGAAACAATCCATGAATATCCTGGCTAAAGTTTATTGGTCTTTGTTCATATTTTAAAAAGTTAATCGCATGTGATAAATTTTTCTGAAAAATTAAGCTTTAATTCTTTGACTTATAAATGATCGTTTGTTGACTTTTATTTATTTATTTTTTCCTGCTTGGGTCAATGGTACTCAATAAAGAAGGATTTCTCTACTCTGGGTAAAATGCTATTTGTCAAACAGCATTGTCAAAACCTCCACCCTGATCAGTCAGCAGAATCAACTTTGAGGCAAGAGCCTCCACCAGCAAAAAAAAAATTATGTGGCTTCCCTGGTGGTGCAGTGGTTGAGAGTCCGCCTGCCGATGCGGGGGACACGGGTTCGTGCCCCGGTCCGGGAGGATCCCACATGCCGCGGAGCGGCTGGGCCCGTGAGCCATGGCCGCTGGGCCTGCGCGTCCAGAGCCTGTGCTCCCCAACGGGAGAGGCCACAACAATGAGAGGCCTTCGTACCACAAAAAAAAAAAAAAAAAAAAAGATTTGCTGAAGGCTCTGATGATGCTTAGTACTTTTAGCAATAAAGTTTTTTTTTTTTGCGGTACGCGGGCCTCTCACCGTTGTGGCCTCTCCCGTTGCGGAGCACAGGCTCTGGACACGCAGGCCCAGTGGCCATGGCTCACGGGCCCAGCCGCTCCGCGGCATGTGGGATCCTCCCGGACCGGGGCACGAACCCGTGTCCCCCGCATCGGCAGGCGGACTCTCAACCACTGCACCACCAGGGAAGCCCACAATAAAGTATTCTTAATTGAGGTATGTACACTGATTTTTTTAGGCATAATGCTATTGCACACTTAGTAAACTACAATATAGTGTAAATATAACTTTAATGTGCACTGGGACACCAAAAATAATTGTGTGACTCACTTTATCGCAACATTCCCTTTATTGTGGCGGTCTGTAACCAAACCTGCATTATCTTCAAGGCATGCCTGCACTATTCTTTCTGTGCATTATTTATTTGCATTTGTCAATACTGTTATTTTATTAAGAATCTTCAAGATTGTTGGCATAAGTAAGATTGGTCTACAATTTTGTCCTTGTTTTCTGTCCTTCAGTTAGCTTTTTTTCAGCATTTGGAATTGATATTATGTTTGCCACACAAAATGAATAAGAAACTGTTACTTTTTCTAAATCATTCAGGAATAATAAAACAGTTTTCATGTTAAAGAAAGAGAGAGAGAGAGAGAGAGGGAGAAAGGAAGGAAGGAAGGAAGGAAGGAAGAAAGAAAGGATTTCCTCCTTGCAGAAGTTTGACAGGTGATGTTTGTACAAACTTTGACTTGGAAACCCACAGCTGTGCTGGAAAATTCATGGGGAAATATGAAAAATTTGCCAGGATATTGAATGAGAATGAAGATGTTTTTAAAAATAAGAAAATAACAGGACAGTAAAATTTACAACAGGAAGAAAAAAACACTAAGTAGAAGCATATGTTTTCTTCTTGAGCTATTTTATTTTTTTTTTTTGAAATCCTGTTCTCTCTTTTTTTTTTTTTGGCTGTGCTGTGTCTTCACTGTTGCATACGGGCTTTCTCTAGTTGTGGCTAGTGGGGGCTACTCTTCGTTGTGGTGCGCGGGCTTCTCATTGCGGTGGCTTCTCTGCTGCGGAGCCTGGGCTCTAGGTGTGCGGGCTTCAGTAGTTGTGGCCTGAGGGCTCAGTAGTTGTGACTCAAGGGCTCTAGAGCGCAGGCTCAGTAGTTGTGGCACACGGGCTTAGTTGCTCCGCGGCATGTGGGATCTTCCCGGACCAGGGCTTGAACCCATGTCCCCAGCATTGGCAGGTGGATTCTTAACCACTGCGCCACCAGGGAAGTCCCTTCTTGAGCTATTTTAATGCAGAGAATACAGTTTTAGAAAATCAAGTTACTGCCTGGATGCCTGAAAGATCTTTGCATCCTAAATTCCTTTGAAGTTGACCTTCTAACAAATTCTAGTTTTGTAGCATTTTTGCTCAGCAAAGAGGACCTTTCCATGGGATGATGATTTGAAAAAATTACAAACTTTGAGAAAGTACAAAAGTTCTTGTTGGTTTCCTGATTCCATAACTCTGCTGCATGGTACTGTGTGCCACTGGGAATCTTAAAGAATTTAGAGCAATAGGGAGAGGTTGGTAAAAAGGTTCCAGCTTTCAGCTATAAGATGAATAAGGTCTGAACATCTGATGTGAAGCGTGGTGACTATAGTTGATAACTCTGTACTGTATAATTGAAATTTGCTAAGAGAGTAGAACTTTAATGTCCTCATTAAAAAAAAAAAAGATATGTGAGGTGATGGATGTGTTAATTAGCTGCATGGGGGATCCTTTCACCATGTACATGTATATCAAATCACCATTGTGTACACTTTAAATATCTTACAATTTTATATGTCACTTATACATCAGTAAAATAGAAATAGAAATAAATAAATGAAAGAATTTAGAAAACTTGCCAGGAAAGAAATCTTTCTCTGCTTTGCAGGAGATATGCAAATGGCAAAAGGGATTTCATATATGTGGCGAACAAGAACAGGGATTTGGCAATTTTGTGACACAGTTTAATGCCATGGTAGAGCAGGAAGTGAAAATTGAAAGAAGGATGAAGTTAATAAAAAAAATAATAGGGACTTCCCTGGTGGTCCAGTAGTTAAGACTGCATGTTCCCAATGCAGGGGGCCCAGGTTCAATCCCTGGTCAGGGAACTAGATCACACATGCATGCTGCAACTAAGACCCGTCGTAGCCAAATAAATAAATATGTTAAAAACATTTTTTTAAAGTAGTTGGATTGGTGAGTATCAAGAACTTTGCCAGAATTTTAGGCAAATACCCATTCTTTTTTAAAAATATGCTAGGCATTTTGAAAACCTATTTTTAAGAGGAGTGTGGCTGGGATGCTGGGCTCTGAGCCAGGGTCTGGCTGCATAGAATTTTCCCAGTTGAAGTTTAAAAAAAAAATGAATTTTTAGATTACATATTTTCAGAATGCATCTGTTTAGGAAGCTTGTTACTGTGTAGAATATATTCTCTATCTCTTTGCACCTCCAGCATGGTCCATGGTGTCACCTGGGAGCTTATTAGAAATGCAGGCCTTCATAACAGGGCTACTGATGGAGAGACTACATCATGACCACTTCCCTCAGTGAGTTCTGTGCATGCTCAAATTTGAGAAGCACAGCTTTACACCAGGGTAAAATGTTCTCTTTACTTCCACATTTTCTTTTTGCGGGGAGCAGGAGAGGAAACTCAACCATTTTTTTTCCCCAGCATGAGGTATAATTGGCCAAAATGTATATATTTAAAGTGTACAGCGTGATGATTTGATATCTGTATACTTTGTGAAATGATGACCACAATTAATAATAATGTATTAAGTTAATACATCCATCACCTCACTTAGTTACCACTTAAATTTTTTTTTTATGTATTCTTATTGACCTGGCAAAATGGTATTGCAGTGGTTTTCTTAAAAAAAAAAAAAGTTTGATATGTTCGTGTGAATGTCGCATTACTTCATAGAAACACTATTTGTGCTTGAGGCCAGACTGTAACCTTAAGGACAGGGGCTCTTGCCACGATTATTATCTCTCCTCCGCACAGGACAGGGGCTCATTAATATCCATGATGGTCTCTCCCTCAGGGGGCTCCAGGGACAGTAAGTTTTATTTATATTTATTTTCGTCTAAAAAAGAAAATGAGCTTTACTAATATGAAATATAGATATTGATGACATTACTTATATGTACTTTTTAAATGAATATACGTATTTGGGGTATGAATGTTGGACACTTTTAATGATGGGTCGCTTGATGAAATCAAATCCAGGTACTAACCATGTGTCTGCATCCTGAGAGGGACCATGGGATTCAGGTAAATTAACATGTTCTCTGTTAACAGAGTTGAGGATATTTGAAAACGATAGCATTTTAAATGGGAAGGAACCCAGGCTTTCCTTATTTTCATATAAAGAAACTGAGACCCAAGCAGTAGAAGTACTCTCCTAAGGTTATAATACTGGGGACTAGGACGGAAGTTTTCCAGCCTATACTTCAGTTTTCTTTCCATTGTTCCTTTGGCTCCTGAGTGTCTCCCAGGGAACCTCGGGGTTACGTGCCGGTGCCTCAGATGCCAAGTTGTGGGCAGAAGGAGGAAGGGCGATAGGAGGGGTGTCAGGTAGCCTTTCTCTAATCGGAACACTTCTACGTGATCTGTTTTAGAAACAGGCTCTCGCTTTTGCACATAGTTCATTCCTGAAAACTCGTCTTAACAGACTTACCTGCTGGAAGAGGGATTCTGTTTTCCTGTTTAGTTTTAAAGATGCATGCCAGAATGGATCTATTCAAAAGAATGTTATTCTAAACGTCACTCTAGAATAAAAAATATTACAGCGATACTGTCACTGTTGAAGACATTTTTTGAGTTGCTTTGGGAAAGAGTTTATAAAATGCACCAAAAGAATCGATTTTATTATATGTGAGCTCTGTTTTGTAATTGCAATTGTATTACCTGTCGTAGCCACCCCTTTCATTCACACCACTTATATATATATATGTACAGTTGTATTTGATTAAAGAAATTTTTACACCACTTTTATTTAAATGATTAAGTATTTCTTAAAATTCTAATTGTGCCTTCAAAGGACATTTTCCATCAGTTAAATGAATGCCATTAAAAAGGAAAGTCATAGTAAGGATTTCCAAAGCATTTTGAACAAAGAAAATTCTGTCTCTAATTTGCTTTTTAGAAAACATTTAATTTAATGCCTGTTTATTCCAAGCCATGTGCTAGGTGCCATGGCTACAAAGATGAATCATATTTGGTCCTGTCCTTGAGGTGCACACTGCCCCGTGAAGGAAAAAGAGATGTTTAAATACAAATCACAATTTAGGGATGACGCCCTTGCTGTGTTGGAGGATAGTTGGAAGTCCAGAGAAAGGAGGTCAGCCTGATTGGTATTGAGTCAAGGACAGAGCGTGGGGTCGGTGGAAGCGACCAAGTGGGGAAGAAATTCTAGGTAGAGGAAACCGCGTGAACCTGGCATGAAGTCGATACAATGCATGGGTGTGTTTGGAGAAGGCTGGGTAAGGTCGTCTGACTAGAACACGCAGGTGATGGGGTTGATGGGAATTGAGTCCTGAGAGCAGTTACCCCCACTGGAAGGTAAGCTGTGTGGGAGCAGGGACCTCGGTTGCATACTTGCTACCTGCCAACGTGCCTGGTGTGTAGCAGCACGTCAACATGTGTCTATTGATTTAATGGGAAGATTGTTGCAATTAAATTATGAAGATACTTCACTTTTTGCTAAGGTGTTTGGACTTTAACCTTTGGCCATTGAAGGTTTTTTATGAGGCACATGACATGTTGAAGTGTGTTTTCGGAGTGTAACTCCGCTAGCGGGATAGATGGGGTAGAATTGTCCTTCTCCAGTGTTTACCTAAAGAGCGGTTCTGGTGCAGCGGGTCTGGGGAGGGCCCATTAATTTGCATTTCTGACATGTTGCCAGGCAGTGCTGATCCTGCTGGTAGCCTCACTTTTAGTAGCAAGGGGAGAACGGATGGGATCGTTTCAGTAAGGAAGTTTCCAGGAGCCATAGTGAGCCCGATACATTTAGAAATAGTGGTTACTCTAAAAGACTGTCTTTGGGATTTAGAAGAGGAGAGTGCAGCTGTTTTGATGTTTAAAATTCTGTCTGCCTTCAAAATACTACTCTTGAGTTTGGTTTTTCTGTCTGTCTGTCTGTCTATATGTGGAATAAATGGATTGTTTCCTGTGGCTTAAAGATAGGAAGTTGAGGCTCTCACGAAATGTGTCAGGAAGGTTCCCTAGTTGTAAGGAACCTTTGCTAATTGCAGAATGAGGAAAACACAACCAAAGTAATAACGATATTTAGAGAGTTTTAAAGGAAGTGACTTTAAGAAAGGTTTTTGAGTTGGCTTTGATATTCGGTCACTTTCCATTGTCTTCTATACATTTGTTTGCAATACAACGAATTAAATATTTGTGGCCCTTCTATGTGCAAAGTCTGTATACCGGTACTAGGCAGAAGTTACAGAAAGTGAATCAGTAGGTCCTGAATGATTGTATAGTGTAACAGGGAATATAAAGCAATCAGATTAATGAAAAACTCTGTGTGTGTGTGTGTGTGTGTACACGTTCTATAGATATATAAATAGATCTGTCACTTTTTACTTTTATGTCAGGTCAAAAGTAACATGAACCATAAAAAGAAGACAGATAACATGTTATGTAAATTCAGAGGAAAGATAAGGAACGATTATCAGGAGACTCGCTGGTCTCATTCTGCTCCTTGTTAGTCATTGAATGAAGCCCAAGATGTGGTGCCTGTCACTCAAAATCTCACTCCCCTGGCTTTAGCCAAAGAGAACAGTGAAGAGTAGATGCCCAGTTTAGGACTTTGTGAATTTGAGAGGCTGCAGGGTAGTAAGACGTGTCAAGGATGCAGTGTGAAGTAGGAAGGTGTGGCCCAAAGAGAGCCAGGCCAGAGATGTACAATTTGTGTGCCCTCCGCTTTGAAGGGGTTGTCGCGCGAAGTGATTACAATTGCTGAGTGAACGACTGTGGAGACAGGAGGAAACAGACGAGGATAGATCTTTGGAAGAGATCAGCTTCGGGGGGGTCAAGTGAGGAAGTGGGACCAGGGGAGGACTTGGGAAGGCACGGGTGCCGCAGGAGAGAGGCTGCGAGGGGAATTTCATCAAGGAGGCGGTTAGCAGTCTTTACTGCACAGAGAGGTTAAGAAGACAGTGAGAGTTAAAGAATATGTTGTTAGCGATTTATGAGAATAAATGAATTTCTCATAAATGTATATGAATCTCTACAAACAATAGAGTGGGAATAAGTAGCAGTATAGTAGCTTAACATTTTGTAAGTGACTAGTATTGCAGTGAATTTCTTTTGTAGGTTCGGTGTTACGGAGCCTCAGAAACTGTAGGTTTATAGTTCCCTGTGGATGACCTTTTATAGCTTGCGAGGTCTCCTTGGCTCTGGATTGCAAACCTGTTTTCAGTGTGAGTAGTAGTCATACCCAAATATATGTTTTTGAAAATCTTATATGGAGGCCAAAAGGCTTAGAGTCCCTCTTGACTCTGTTTCTCTCGCAAACTGTCTGCCAGCACGTTCTGTTGGACCTGCCTTCTAATAAATTCCAGATCTGACCTCATTCCACTGCCACTGTTGCTGTCAGCCTAGTCCACAGACACTCAGATCTTTTTTTTGTAATTGAGCTGTAGTCGATGTACAACATTATGTAAGTTACAGGTGTACAATATAGTGATTCACACTTTTTAAAGGTTATAGTCCATTTGTAGTTATTATAAATATTGGCTGTATTCCCTGTGTTGTACAGTATATCCTTGTAGCATATTTTATAACTAATTGTTTGTACCTCTTATTCCCCTACCCCTATTTCACCCCTCCCCCTTCCCACTGGTAACCACTAGTTTATTCTCTATATCTGCGAGTCTGCTTCTTTTTGGTTATATTCACTAGATTGTTGTATTTTTTTAGATTACACATATAAGTGATATTATACAGTATTTGTCTTTCTCTTTCTGGCTTATTTCACTTAGCATTATACCCTCCAGGTCCATCCACGTTGTTGCAAATGCAACATTTCATTCTTTTTCATGGCTGAGTAGTATTCCTCTGTGTGTGTGTGTGTGTGTGTGTGTGTGTGTGTGTGTGTGTGTGTATCACAGCTTCTTTATCCATTTGTCTATTGATGGATACTTAGGTTGCTTCCATATTCTGGCATTTGTAAATAATGCTGCTATGAACATTGGAGTACATGTATCTTTTTGAATTTTTATTTATTTATTTATTTATTTTTGAGATAAATACCCAGCAGTGGAATTGCTGGGTCATATGGTAGTTCTGTTTTTAGTTTTTTGAGAAACACTCATTTCTTTCTTTTTTAAAAAAAATAAAAATTTATTTATTTGGCTGCACTGGGTCTTAGTTGTGGCACAAGGGATCTTCGTTGTGGCATGAGAACTCTTAGTTGCAGCATGTGGGATCTAGGTCCCTGACCAGGGATTGAACCCAGGCCCACTGCCTTGGGAGCACGGAGTCTTAGCCACTGGACCACCAGGGAAGTCCTGAGAGACGCTCATTTCTTGCTTGGATTATTGCAGAAGCTTCCCAGCTGCTGTCACTACTTCTAACCTTTTTCCCTTTCAGCCTATTCTTAACTAGAATAGTGATCCTTTAAAAATGTAAATCAGACGACATTGGGCTCATTCAGGGTGGTATGGCCAGTAGACTAAAAATGTAAGTCTGATTATGTCACTCCTCTGTTCAGAAACCTTCCAGTGGTTTTCCATCTCATGCAGAGATAAGAGCTGATGTTCTTATATAACCTCTAAGCTAAGCTGACCTCCTTAGGGTTCCTGGAAAGCTTGCCCCCTCTCCTGCCTCAGGGCCTTTGCACTTGCTTGTCCCTCAGATATCCTCCTGGACTGCGTCCTCCCTTCCTTCACTCAGATGCACCTTCTCAGAACAGCCTTTCTTGTCTCCTGCCTCCCCCCGGCCATAATCTGTGACTTGACTGCACTTTTATGCTTTATTTATCTTGTTTCTCTCTCACTTCATTACAATGTATGATCCATGAGAGCAGGGATTTTTTTTTAACAGTTTGAGGAATGTCCTTCATATTTTATTTTTTTAATTATTATTTTCATTGAAGTGTAGTTGATTTACAATATCGCGTTAGTTTCAGGTGTATAGCGTAGTGATTCATTTTGTTCTGGTTTGTTTTTGCAGGTTGTATTCCATTGTAGGTTAGTACAAGACATTGGGTATAGCTCCCTGTGCTATACAGTAAATCCTCATTGCTTATCTGTTTTGTGTATAGTAGTTTGTATCTGTTAATCCCATACTCCTAATTTGTTCCTGCATCCCTTCCTGTCCCCTTAGGTAACCATAAGTTTGTTTTCTATGTCTGTGAGTCTGTTTCTGTTTTGAATATAGATTCATTTGTATTCGTTTTTAGATTTCACATATAACTGATATCATATAGTGTTTGTCTTTCTCTGTCTGACTTATTTCACTAAGCATAATATTCTCTAGGTACATCCATGTTGCTGCAAATGACATCATTTCATTCTTTTTGGTGGCTAATATTCCATTGTATGTATGTACCACATCTTAAGCCAGTCATCTGTTGATAGGCACTTGAGGTGCTTCCGTGTCCTGGCTGTTGTCAATAGTGAGAGCAGGGATTGCCGTCTTGTTTTGTTCACTGTAGAATCTCCAGGGCCTGGGACAGTGCCTGGCCCGTGGTAGGCAATCAGTGACCCGTGCGGACTGCAGGAATGCCGTCTCTGCCTCCCCTCACTGCGGGTGCTTGGGTGGGTTGGGTGGGCGGGATGTGCATGGGCAGGATGGGGCTGCTTTCCTGGGGCAGCATCCTCAGTTCCTCCCTCCTCTGCAGCTGCTCAGCCAGCGCTTCCTGCCCGCATAGAAGTTACTCATCCTCCAGGCTGCAGGCTGGCAGCATGCTGTAAATTGGCTTTGGCAAAGTTATAGGTGCATGGAGGCATGTTGGGATTTGAATACGGTGGAATTTTAGAGTAAATGAGGACATTCAAACCTCTTTTATTTTGGTAAGCAGTGTTTGGAACTTTATTTTGGAATTAATCATATGTATTAAAAAAGGTAAGGGAAGGGCTTCCCTGGTGGCGCAGTGGTTGAGAGTCCGCCTGCCGATGCAGGGGACACGGGTTCATGCCCCGGAGCAGCTGGGCCCGTGAGCCATGGCCGCTGAGCCTGTGCGTCCGGAGCCTGTGCTCCGCAATGGGAGAGGCCACAAAAGTGAGAGGCCCGCGTACAGCAAAAAAAAAAAAAAAAAAAAAAAGGTAAGGGGAGACATTCAAGAAAACCTCCAGTAGTCACTACAAAGGGCCTGTATCCTGAAAGAAATGCAGGAAGAGGCTGCCTGGCTTTGAGGATAACAGAATGGGAACGTACTTTGGCTAATTGGGGCTGTGACTACTTGTTGTTTGGGGTCAGTTTTGTTTTCTGAGCGAGAATTCTATGGATTGCAGGGATCTGCGGCTGTATAGATTGAACATAGAAGAAGCACACTTTGGAAAAATCTCAAGGATTAATGTTTATTCTCTTCCACTTATTTCTGGTGAGAACTATGTTCTTTTTGAGGAAATTGTTCCTGTCATAACCCTTGACAAGCCTGTCTCTATCTCCTACATCTAGACCAGTGTCTCTTTTATGTGGGAAGCGTTTCACCTCTGGGCATATCAGAAACCCCTGCAGGAGTTTTTACCAACGACACTGTGTGTGTGTGTGTGTGTGTGTATGTGTGTGTGTATTCACGTATGTCTTCAGAGATTTTAATACAATACACTTCTGTATCTTCTAGGTAAGAGACAAATGACAGAAAAGAAACCAATGTTAGGGATTTAAAAATATGATTACAAGTTTATTGTCATTTGCTTCTTGCTCATTCATTGAAAATTAGAAGATGTATAAAAAACAATCACAGAAACCACCTGAAGTCCTCCCTCCTGCTCACAAGATAACTTGCTATTAGTTTTGGTGTGCAGGCTTCAAACATTTTGCCGTACAAGTGTATAATATATCACAAAAATAGAATAATATCTAATGTAATAATATTTATATGTTGTTAGCTAGATATACAATTATTTTCACTGTTTATGAAACAAAAATGGAATCATACGTATATAAACAAAACTGGAGTTACACCATAGATATTGCCTGCTTTTTTCACTTAGAATTATTGTGAACATTTTTCCATATCACTAAATATAGATCTACATTATCATTTTAAATGACTACATTATATAGATGTAAATTCATTAGTTTATAAGTTCAGGTCATTTTCAGTGTTTTTTCAATTATAACAATGCTATTATTAATATTTTTGTGTTATAGACATTTCTGTGTTTATTATATATGTGTTTTTTAATGGCAGTTTGCTAGATATCTGATAGGTATAATCGTTTTTCTTTAAATAAAATACTGAGACATGTGGTCACACACTTTTTTTCTTTGATTTGTGAAGATGTTACCTGAGTATTAACAATAAGATAGAGAAATCTAGTTATATTTAGCTGTACTTTAAAAGAATTGCGAATAATGGAAAAAAATACATGAAGTTGGATTTGTTGTAGAAAATTGGGAGAGATGGTTACTAGTTATTAGTATGTGTTGGCTTAAGCCCATTACCTGCTTTATATGCAGCCCTGGGCTAAGGTAATTGATATTCCCAGTGATGACCTGCTTCAAGCATTCCAGTACCTCAGAGGGAGGCCGAGTTATCTTGTATAGTTATGGTTCTACATGTGCTTTGATCTGAGTGTTTATTAAAGTATTGGTTCTGTGATTGTCTTACAAGTAATTGAAAATTAATTATTTACACTTGGTAACTTTCAGTTAGCCAGAGCATTTACTTAATACTCTTGTTTCTCCCAAACTTCAAATAAATAGGAGTTTACTGAAATTCCTTCTTATATTAAAACTACACAGTATAGGTAAGTCTGTGTATGTCTGTGTTACTGAGTTTAGATGTTTAGGTAATTTAAATTGACAAGAAGTTAAAATGTTTATCTTGATGAGATAACACTGATTTTTAAGGAATCTATTTCTAAACATTACACCATAGATTTACTTGGCAAAATTCCACAAGCAAACAGAATTTCAATTATGAGGTAACTTACTCTCTGGATTCTGATGCATATGACTTCTTTGTTCAGACAGGTCCTACCAGTTCTGATTTTTCTCAAACACACTTTAAAACTTACCTAGTAAATAGTATCAATGCTATGTGGGGTTTTTTGTTTGTTTTGATTTTGCTTTGTTTTGGTTTATTTCAGTTGCTCCTGGGAGCAAGGGACACAGGAATCTAAAGGAGAGAATTAATTAAGGGGATGTAATAAAAAACTGAGGAATCACTAGTAAAGAAGTGTCAGATCACAGGAAGCAATAATCCCATTCTACTGGCCAGTTCTCTTCTGAAATATTGTGTTCAGTTGTGCACTATTTTTAAAAGAATGTCAGTAACAATCTAAACTCGTATGAAGAAGGAAATTAAATGGAATGATATAGGGTTAAGGCTGTGAAATCCTTTTTCTTCTCCAGAATTGAGAGAAGAGCCAGCTGCTAAATGACAAGTACCCTCATTTTAGATGAAGGATTAGGCTTACCGGTGTTGCTCCAGTGGACCCCACTAGGTTCTGTGGGCAGAAACTCTAGGAGTTGATTTTAGTTCCCTGAAAATAAGAACTGTCTAACATGAAGAGTGGTCCAGCAGTGAAATAACAGGCTCCCAGGTGAGAGAGTGAGCCCAGAGCTGGAGCTGAGAAGGGACCACCATCCACATGTCTTCTGTACAGTGATTTTTTTTTTTTTAATTCAACCAACCGAGCTGATTTTAATAAGATCAGAAAAGAGATAGTACACTTAATGTTACATGTTGATGGGGAAGTTCAAATTCTAAACATATAAAGAGAAATATAATCTTCCTAGACAAACAAATAAGTAGACCATCATATTTAAAGTAGAATCTCATAAGATTGCTTTGTTCAAGTCAGGCAGTCTCAATTTTATGATGACAGATATCAAATAAGTATAAATCAGTAAACCATCTTCACTTCAGCCTGGCTTACCCTTAGTGTCCTCAAGATAGCTGACTTGTAAATACTCTTCCACTTCTATCCTTTTCTATAAAACAAGATATAATGGCCAGCCAAGTGTTTTATATAATTTTTTAATCAAAAGGATTTTATTTGATATCTTCAGAGAAGATATAAGGCAAGACATAGTAATATCAAAAGAAAAAGAATGATGAAGCCATAATAATTCACATCTGCCTTTTGTAAAATGATTTCTTGAAATATCTGGTGAGGAGGTGAGATTTAGACAGCCCATAGGTCCCTTCTAATTCTGAAATGTTAGGATTTTATACATTGGCTAGTGAAATGCCCAAACCAAGTGCTTAGTCATAAAAGTCTATTTCCTGGGCTTCCCTGGTGGTGCAGTGGTTGAGAGTCCGCCTGCCGATGCAGGGGACACGGGTTCGTGCCCCGGTCCAGGAAGATCCCACATGCCAACGAGTGGCTGGGCCCGTGAGCCATGGCCGCTAAGCCTGTGCATCTGGAGCCTGTGCTCTGCAACGGGAGAGGCCACAGCAGAGAGAGGCCCGCGTACAGCAAAAAAAAGAAAAAATAAAGTGTATTTTCTGTCATTTAGTTAAAAAATTTTAAATGCTTTTCTATTGAAACTTCTGATGGCTCTGCAGCTGCTTTCTGCAATGACACAGTTACTTACTTGAGACTGGGTTGCGTCCTAGTGCTATAAGCATTCTTCTCCAATCCAAAAATTTCTTTAAAAAAATTTTAATACCTTTATTAAGGTACCTGAGGATGTAGATTTACAAAAGAGAATATCTCAGTGTAAGAATTCTATCATTGCATTAATTTAAGTAACAATGAAAATTCACAGTTAATTTCTTGTTTTTTGTTTTTTTGTTTTTTGGGGTTTTTTGCGGTACATGGGCCTCTCACTGTTGTGGCCTCTCCCGTTGCAGAGCACAGGCTCCGGATGCGCAGGCCCAGCGGCCATGGCTCACGGGCCCAGCCGCTCCACGGCATGTGGGATCCTCCCGGACCGGGGCATGAACCCGCGTCCCCTGCATCGGCAGGCGGACTCTCAACCACTGCGCCACCAGGGAAGCCCCACAGTTAATTTCTAAGAAGTTGATTATGTAAAGATAGTGCTGACTGAAAGGCTGAATATATAAAGATAATTTCTGTAATTTATTCAAATGGTATATTCACCTAAAGGCATAAAGACGTATTTACTAGGTGATTCATCACAGCAATGTGTATAGAAACAAAAAATATAGTGAATAATATTCCTCAATAGGTATTATTGGTGCTTTTCAATTTTGGAAAGAATAATTAACATGAAATCTACTCTCAACAGATTTTTAAATGCACACTATAGTATTATTAACTATAGGTACAGTGTTGAACAGCAGATCTGTAGAACTTGCTCACTTTGGGTAGCTCAGACTTTATGCCTTCAGGCAGCAACTTCCGATCTCCCCCGGCCCCTGGCAACCACCATTCTACTCTGGATTTCTATGAGTTTGCCTGTTTTAGAGTCCTCGTCTAAGTGGAATCGTGCAGTTTTTGTCCTGTGACTGGCTGACTTCACTGAGCATAATGTCCTCCAGGTTCAGCCGTGGTGTTGCCTATGGCAGGATTTCCTGCTTTTAAAAGGCTGAATAGTATTCCATTTGCAGGCATGTAGCACGTTTTCTTATTGTGCAAAGAAATAGAAGGGAACCGACTAGGATGAAAACTGGAAACCATTTATGCATTAAGATGATGGTATTCTGGGTGCATTTTTACTCTTTGTATATCAAGTTGCTTATTATACACTGTTTCAAAAGTTATGTATATATATGTATATATATAGTATATAATGTATTTTATAGTGACTCTAGGATTAAGGATTTAAGGATTATTAAGGATTCCCCACCCCCACCCTACCAAGGCAGATATGAAGTTGGGTGGTACAGGTTCCTAAGTGTAGGACTTTTGAACTATTCAGGAAGTTTGCAACAGCATGATTAGATTGCTGTGTGCTCGGGTGTCACGGGTAACCTGTTACCAGAGAGTCTCAGTTACTCACTTCCAGGTCTCCAGCTCTGGTCCCAGATTCTGTTAGCTGCCATTGAAGCCAGCTCCAAGGTTAAAGTAGACACAGAGCTGTAGACTTAGAAAGGACACTTTTGGTCCAATTCCTTTATTTAGTCGATGAGAGTGCTGAGCTTCGGAAAGAGGAGTTGACTGCTTAGGACCACAGACTTGAGACTAGAAGCCAGGTCTGCAGACTCCTCATTGTGTGCTGTTTATTATTTCACTGTGCAAAAGTGGTAAATTGGACTCTGGCTGCCTTCCTTCTAGGGAATGGTCTATGTCCAGCTACTATTCTTTTTGAAGCTGTTTGGATGGATTTTTTTTTTTTTTTTTTTGCGGTACGCGGGCCTCTCACTGTTGTGGCCTCTCCCGTTGCGGAGCACAGGCTCCGGACGTGCAGGCCCAGCGGCCATGGCTCACGGGCCCAGCCGCTCCGTGGCATGTGGGATCCTCCCGGACCAGGGCACGAACCCGTGTCCCCTGCATCGGCAGGCGGACTCTCAACCACTGCGCCACCAGGGAACTACTGTTGTTTTTGAAGCTGTTTGGATGGAATTTATACCTAAAATGAAATGGAAAAAGAAATGTCAAATGTATTCTTTTACATTACAGTTCAGCATTGAGACATTAAATCCATCATTTTGCTGGTCTCAGAAATAATATGTAAAGAAATAGTGTGTAATAATAGAGCTGTCCAAATTCTTTATCATATGCAACAACAGAATTCCTTTTATTAAGTTCTGCTAATTTAATTTTGAAACCTGAGGGGAGAGGTGGGAGAATACAGCTAGAGAGGAGGGCAGGGACCAGCTCAGAAGAGACCATGAAGGCCTTGGAAGAAGTTGGGGTTTTTATTCTAAACACAGTAGGAAGCCATAGGAAGGTCTCAGTCAGAGAAGGAGCACATTTAATTCTTTAAAGATTGCAGCTTCTCACTAAAGGACTCATAAATGGAGGGGGTGGAGTCAAGATGGGGTACTAGGGGGATGCGGAATTTGCGTCTCCTCACAACTAGGGCACCTACCAGGCACCGGCGGGGGACCATGTACACCTAAGGGGACGGGAGGAACCCCCAGCGACCGGTTGTTTCAATTATAGTTTTATTTTTCCTTATATATTTTTTTATCTTTCTAATTTTATTTTTAAAAATTCTTTCTTATCGTACTGCTCCATTTTTTCTTTCTTTCTTCCTCTTTTTTTTTTTTTTTGTTATTTAAACCGCACCACGAAACTTGTAGGATCTTGGTTCCCAGGCCGGAGGTCGGGCCTGAGGTCCTGTGGTGGGAGCTCCGAGTCCAAACCGCTGGACTAACAGAGAACCTCAGACCCCAGGGAATGTCAGTTGGAGTGAGGCCTCCCGGAGGTCCTCATCTCAGCACCAAGACCCAGCTCTGTCCAACTGCTTGCAGACTCCAGTGCTGGACGTCTCAGGCCAAACAACCAGTAAGACAGGAATACAGCACCACCCATCAGAAAATAATTTTGAAACCTGAGAATTGAGTTGAATGAATTGGTTGTGATTTTCACTTCATTTTTCTTTTACTTCTTTCTCTCCCAACTTATTTTGTATCCTGGACTGATCTTTAAACATTGTTTTTACCATATTACTCCCTCCCTTTCCTCAAAACGAACCCGTGGGACTCTTCACTGCTGTGCGTTACTGCACAAAGTTGAATTTGATTTCTCTCTGATTTATGGCTGGTCCTCAACCTCTGGCTGACTTTATCTTTTCAGTTATATTTTCTATTACTTTCCTCTCCCCCAAACCCTTTGCTTCAGTAAACTCATGACTCATGTCATTTTGATTGCCTGAACACCGTTTCTTCTGCTCTTTTGCTTACCCAACCTTTACTTGTCCCCTCTTTAAAACCTCCTAAGTACTCTGAGTGATCCCTAATAACCTTTCCTTCTGTATTTCTTAAAAAAAAAACAAACAACTTTATTTACCAGTTTTTGTTATAAATGTGCTTTTAAGAAGAGACTCAGGAAAGAGAAAAACAAATACTGTATGCTAACACATATATATGGAATCTAAAAAAAAAAGGTTCTGATGAACCTAGGGGCAGGACAGGAATTAAGACACAGATGTAGAGAATGGACTTGAGGACACGGGGAGGGGGAAGGGTAAGCTGGGACAAAGTAAGAGAGTAGCACTGACATATACACACTGCCAGATATAAAATAGATAGCTAGTGGGAAGCAGCTGCATGGCACAGGGAGATCAGCTCAGTGCTTTGGGACCACCTAGAGGGGTGGGATAGGGAGGGTGGGAGGGAGATGCATGAGGGAGGGGATATGGGGATCTATGTATGCATATAGCTGATTCACTTTGTTATACAGCAGAAACTAACACAACACTGTAAAGCAATTATACTCTGATAAAGATGTTTAAAAAAAAGTAAAGAGATTCAGGCAGTGAAGAAAATCCCTCCTATCTCAAGTTCCTAGTTTTTCTGAAGTAACCACTGTTAAGTTTCTTTTGTACCCTTCTCATGTTTTTCACTCATGGTCACAAAATGGCTGCCTTATCTCTAGGCATCACATTTGCATTAAGACAGTAAGTCAGGGAAGGGAGAAAAAAATGGTGTCATGACCCATATCTGAATTTTTTTTTTTTTTTTAAAGCAAGAGCTTTCCCAGAAGCCCAAAGAAGACTTCTGTTTGTGTCTCACTGGACAGGTCTGTGTTACATTGCTACTCCTGGCTATAAGAAACTCTGGTATACAGAGTATGTATTTAGTTTTCTCAGTCCCTCCAGTGGAGATAATAAGGAAGAGAAGGGAGTTGGGAGTGTATTTTGAATGAGCCACCAGATTGTGTCTACCACACATAAAAGGTTAATTTTATATTGGATTTTGATAAATTAATTTTACAACAAATCATTTTGCTATATTCTCTTATTGTTTTGAATAACTTTTCAGCTGTTTCTCTTTTGTCTTTGTGGTATGTTATTTTAAAAATATGAAAAACTTTCCTTTTTCTATTTTACTAGTATTAAAAATCTCTTATATGAAGAAGCTTACGATGTAGATAATGGAAAACTCAATCAAAATGAGTTTAAAGACAAAAGGAATTTATTAATTCACATAGTGGGACAGTGTGAAGGTAGGGTGGGCTTCAGGTGCAGTTTGATTCAAAGGATCCTGGTGTTTTCAGGTTCTGGCTCAATTTCTCTGTGATTTTCTTGGTATGTGGCTTTGTCCTTGGCTGACCTCCTTTGTAGTAGCAGAATGGTTGCACCATGTTCACCAGAGAAGAATGTCTCTTCTGATAGCTCTCCTAGGCTTCTTTCCAGAAAGTCTGCAGAAAACATGGACAAGGTGTCTGCTCATCCTTGAACCAGTCCCTGTGATTTCCTGAAGCCTGCCTGTCCTTTATCGACTGGATTGAGTTTTCATCAATGTCTCTGTTTCTTTTATTGTTTTTAATGTGGTATCCGTTTCTATCGTAGACTAATTCTTCTTTTCTATTTCTTCCCTGAACTTTGCTAGCTCTCTTCATTTCCCCTTGTTGTCTTACTGTTTCCTCTTTGAGCTCTTATTTCAAAGAGGTTATGCCTTTTTCTTTAATCTCATAGAGAAATGTTGGTTCATAAATTTCAAATTCTTTGCAGCATGATTTCTCTGGTGTGTTTTCTTTAACTGGCTGTTATTTGTAACTGTCCTTTCTTTCTTTTATCTTGCACATTACTTGCATCATTCAGTGATGGTTCCTTTCTCATTATTTCTCAGTTTTAAATGAGATTGTTCTTTCCGGGGTAGCAATTGGCTGCATGATGTGTTTGGGAGTGCAGGGGCTACAGGCAGCTGCCTCAGAGTACTTCTAGCATTGCTCCATCCTGAGGGTCCTTCTCTCCAGTATGGCAGGAATTTTGGCTGTGAAATCAGTGAGCTCAAGTCCTTCTCAGTGTCTGAAGAGAAACAAGCAGGGTATATGTGTCCATTTTGGGGAAGACTGTAGTGTGTGATCATATTGCTGTTTGGTGCCACGGCTGCCCTGGTGAAGTGAAGCGTGCGGTGGACTGGTCGCCCTTTGGTGTTCTGCGTTTTCCTTGATTTGTGGGAGCAAAGCTGAAATGCAAGTTCAGTTAACATAATGCTTGAAAGTCTTCTCTCTGGATCCCACAGTTACTTAATTTTGAATTCTGAGAACTAAATTCAAATGATTTTCCACTGGCATTTCGTATACCCAAGTCCCTAAAGAAATATATATATATATATATATATATATATATATATATATTTTTTTTTTAAACCTGTAACATTAATCAAACAAAAAATCCTAGTGGGATAGAGATGTGCTGACGAGTGCCAGGTAGAACTCAGGTTTTGAAATTGGCATGTTTCACAACTTGAAGAACAAAGGAAAGTATTTTCATAGTAAATAGAAATTCAGTAGAAGGAGGAGAATTTGGCAATTAGGGGGTGTCTGCTAGTACTAGCTCTGTGCTGAGTGTTTCAGGCTAAGCAGAGGACCCCAGGAAGCTCTTGGTCTGTAGGGGAGGTAAAGCCATTCGAGACCAGAGCAGGCTGTGTTAAGTGCCCTGCTAAGAGTGCTGGCATCCAAGGAGAGGATCTGCCTTTTGGGGGTGCTGCCATCATCCCCATTTTCCGAAGATGGAGAACTAGACCAGAGAGGTTAAGTTATATGCCTCAACTCACAGAGCTAGTTCGTAGCAGAACCAAGATTGGAACCTGCTTCTGACTAACTCCTGGCCTCCAGAATGGCACATTTCAAATACTTCTATCATTTAAGTTACATTTGTCCACAGTAATCAAAATTCACTTCATATGCCTCTGGAATAATTGATGAGTTATATCAGATATTTACTTTTGTTTATATCTAATGAAGGACTCAACCTCACTTTGGAATTCTGTTATTTTAAGGGCCCAGGCAAGTGCCACTTTCTTCATGAAGCTCACCCCTAAGTCCCTTCAGAAAATAGGGTTTCTCCCTCCTCTGCCTTCTATTTTGTTTGTTTCTCCCTCCTCTGCCTTCTATTTTTGTCTGTCGTCAATTATGAGCTCTTCAGGGACAGGGACCGTGTTGGCTTCATCTCTGGACCCCATCCTGTTCTAGGCCATTGAAGTGGTACCTGGGTTGACATGGCACCCTGTCCATACTGTTTATTGGGTGTCTTGCTTCCCATATGTCTAGGGTTCTGAAGATGAGTGCATACTTCTTGGAGGCATGTATCTGTGTTGGGTTTAAATTCTAGATTTTTACTTCTCTCCTGACCTGGACAGGATAAATTTGTATCTGAGGCTTGGCGATACGAGATGCGTATGGGGAGCATCGCTAGACGCCTCTGCCTCTGGGGCTCAGCAACACTCTTTTAGTGGTAGTAATAATAATAAACTCTGGGTGGTACATTTTGTGTAGTGCCTTGTGTCAACAGCCAAATAGCAAATTTTCTGGGTCTTCAAAATACTTTCACATTCATGTACTAAGTGTACCCTGTAGGCAGGTAAACATTTATAAGTGCCTATGGGGCAAGTTATTCAGATGCTCTTTCCATTCAGTGCGTTTACGAGTGAAAATTGAGGGCATGATTCTTCTCTTTCATGAAGAATAGCGGGCCACGTGCCAGATGAATAAGAGGAAAGGTCCAGAAAGAGTTCATGTATTCTTTTTCCTCTGTGGCCTTCCCAGTTTATTAAAACTGGCGGCTGATTCTTTCATTAATCATGACATTAAGACAGCAAACACACTCCCGTGCTCTGTCAGAAGGTGATTGGAAGGTTCGCTTTGGTAAGAGGAAGAAGGGGACTTCCCTGCTGGTCCAGTGGTAAAGAATCCACCTTCCAATGCAGGGGGCCATGGGTTCGGTCCCTGGTTGGGGAGCTAGGATCCCACACGCCGCAGGGCAACTGAGCCTGCCCACCACAACTACTGAGCTTGCGCACCTCAACGAGAGAGCCCGTGAGCCACAACTACAGAGCCCACAGCGCCCTGGAACCCGTGAGCCACAACTAGAGAGAGAAACGCACACGTCACAACTAGAGAGAAGCTCACATGCCGCAATGAAACATCCTGCATGCCGCAAATAAGACCCAGCGCAGCCAAAAATAAATAAAATAAACAAATAAATAATAAATACATCTTTAAAAAAAAAAGAGGGAGGAGGCTTCTGTTTTGCGTGTCAGCCCTCCAGAGGAAAACGTGTCAGTTACCTTGCCTTGGTGGTTGCAGGTCAAACTAGAAGTAGTTCACAAGGAGGTGTCACCTCACACTGGGCAGAATGGGTATCAAAACCATCTACAAACCATAAATGCCGGAGAGCGCGTAGAGAACAGGGAACCCTCTTGCACTGTTGGTGGGAATGTAAATTGATACAGCCACTATGGAGAACAGTATGGAGGTTCCTTAAAAAACCAAAAATAGAACTACCATATGACCCAGCAATCCCACTACTGGGCATATACCCTGAGAAAACCATAATTCAAAAAGTAAGGACTTCCTTGGTGGCGCAGTGGTTAAGAATCCACCTGCCAATGCTGGGGACATGGGTTTGATCCCTGGTCCGGGAAGATCCCACATGCCGCAGAGCAGCTAAGCCCATGTGCCACAACTACTGAGCTTGCACTTTAGAGCCCGTGCTCTGCATCAAGAAAAGCCACCGCAATGAGAAGCCCACGCACCACAACTAAGAGTAGCCCCTGCTCGCTGCAACTAGAGAAAGCCTGCGCACAGAAATGTAGACCCAATGCAGCCCAAAATAATTAATTAATTAATTTATTTATTTATTTATTTATTAAAAAAAGAAAGATACATGTACCACAGTGTTCACTGCAGCTCTATTTACAATAGCCAGGACATGGAAGCAACCTAAGTGTCCATCAACAGATGAATGGATAAAGAAGATGTGGCACATATATACAATGGAATATTACTCAGCCATAAAAAGGAATGAAATTGAGTTGTTTGTAGTGAGGTGGATGGACCTAGAGACTGTCAAACAGAGTACAGTAAGTCAGAAAGAGAAAAACCAAATAACGTATGCTAACGCATATATATGGAATCTTAAAAAGCAGTACTGATGAACCTAGTGACAGGGCAGGAATAAAGGCGCAGGCGTAGAGAATGGACTTGAGGACACGGGAAGGGGAAGCTGGGACAAGTGAGAGAATAGCTTTGACATGTATACACTACCACATGTAAAATGGATGGCTAGTGGGAAGCTGCTGCATAGCACAGGGAGATGAGCTCGGTGCTTTGTGACCACCTAGAGGGGTGGGGTAGGGAGGGTAGGAGGGAGGCTCAAGAGTGAGGGGATATGGGGATATACGTATGCAAAAAGCTGATTCACTTTGTTGTACAGCAGAAACTAACACATCATTGTAAAGCAACTATAGTCCAATAAAGATGTGAAAAAAAAAAAACGCCAAAATTAGAAATGGTTCAGCCTGTGCTCCAAGCCGTTTGTACCTTTAGCACGTCTGCAAATAAATAAGGCCATTTGGTTGTTGCTTTGGGGAGTAGACACCACGAAGTGTGCAGGTGCAGTGCGGTTCTTTCTCGTATTTCCCTCTCTCTTTTTAAAACTCGTTTTACTGGGGAAATGGGGAAGAGAGAGCAGAAAGAAGCATTTACTTAGATGCAGTGTAAATTGGCATTACTGCAGTGAGGTTCATAATTTTCTTCTTGGCAGCTCGCACAGGTCTGTTAGCACAGATACCCTGTCCCGGTGATCCTTGAATAACCAGACTGTCACAGAACACCGATAGGCATTGAGAAGTAATAGGATTATACCTGACGCTTTTATGGGTGAAGTGTTTAGGCTCCTTTAACCCTCTCGTAACTAGCCTCACCTAGAACTAGAGGCAACTGGTAATTTTAGTTTTTTTCATTCTTTTTTTTGGAGAGAAAAGCCAGATTTCTTCTACGTAGCCTCGGTGTTCTCCCCAAAGAGGCACTTGGCGGCCTCTCACAGTTACTGTTGCTGAAAATGAGCTAAACAATATTCTTCATGTCTATTGTGATAAAAAATGTCTCTCTCTAGTTCTCTCTCTCTCTTTTTTGCCCTGGAGGGACAGCTCTAATTCACTCTTCACATCCCTTCGGTGACAAAAACCAAAGAGAAGCTCATTAGCTCATCCAGAAACAACCATCTCTAAATAATAATCACCATCATTTATTATAAAATATGAAACTATTGATATTGCAAATGAAAGTGGCAGCCTGCAGTTGGATGGGGGTGAGAGGCGAAAGGGAAGAGAGGAATTGTCCAGAACCTGAGAATTTTAGGGCTGATTCTGATACAGTGGAGGAGGAGGAGAGAAGAGTGTGTCTGTGAAGCAGGGTGGATGGGAGGCGAGGCCTGGGGGGGGGCTGGTAAACGTGGTGTACCTTGTGTTCCATCAGCAGAGTAACTCGTGTCGAGTACTAGACTCTGGTGTTTTGGTTTGTTTGTTTGTTTGTTTTTGCGGTACACGGGCCTCTCACCACCGTGGCCTCTCCCGCTGCGGAGCACAGGCTCTGGACGCGCAGGCCCAGCGGCCATGGCCCACGGGCCCAGCTGCTCCGCAGCACGTGGGATCCTCCCGGACCGGGGCACGAACCCGTGTCCCCTGCATCGGCAGGCGGACTCCCAACCACTGCGCCACCAGGGAAGCACTAGACCCTGTTTTTAATGCCATCTTCAGGATGTGCTTTTGTTTCATTCAAGTGATGGATGAGAAGTCCATGTGATTTTTGAATATTTGACAGCTTGTAGGGTAAGAATGCTAAATTTAACTGAGCATGCATTATTACCATATTTTTAAAGTTTAAAAAAAAAAAGAGGTGTGTGCTGATACCTTCACAGGTCCCCTGCCGGCTTGAATTAATGCCTGGGGACTGCTGGCCTCTCCTTTCAGAGATCCATGTACTACAGCCCCATTAAACTGAAGGAAAGGGCTACTACAACCTTTGTTCCCGCTGCTTTTTTATGGATGTTGTTTCTGTTTGAGATTCTTGGGGTGGGGCAGGGTGGGGCCGTCTCCTTGTCTGAACAGGCCCCGCTTCTCCTCGTGGGATACAGAGAAAGCCTCATCTTAAGGAAGAATGGTGGCCGTCGTTCCTTACATTTGTGCGCACTTTGTGGTATGGACCCATGTGATAGCCAGGTCTGTGCTGGGCGGGGGAGGTTCGATCTACCCCTTTTGCAGATGAGGAAACTGAGGCCGGGAGGTAGATTTCCTTGATCACCATCCCTTGATCGTGGGTCCGAGCAGGATAGCACCCTGGTGGTTCTGACTCTGGGTCTGGTGCTTTCTTGTGCTGGGAAACCAGCGTGAGGTGCTGAGAGCTCAGGAAATTGGGGTTCCTCACCCCCTCAGCTTCTAGCTTCTTTCTCCTCCTTTGGGGGAGGGGAGCCACTGCTGGCTGCACCTGTAGGTGGCCATGGTCACCTACAGCCCTTTCCTGCTTGGGTTAGTCCCAGGCCCTCCTCTCTCCTTCCCTAGGGTCTGACTCCCTCCCCAGGGCTGTGGTTCCTGTTACTAGGGCCTCAGTCGTTGGTAGTTGGCGCTTCCCTGGGAGGCTGGGATGTCGCCCGTCTGCTAAGCGTACTTGGAAACCTAGTTCCGCAGAGCCCTCAGCTGTCCACGCGCTCTCCGCCCGATTCCCCTAGACTCCATCCAGAACTCAGGGCGTCCCATCCTTCCTGGCTTTCCTTCAGGCCCAGCTTAGGTTCTAGAGTTCTTCCTTCTCATTTTTTCTTTCAACAGATCTTCGTTCATCACCTGCCGGGTGCCAGGCATTGTGTCAGGTGCTAGGGAAGTAGCGATACGGGAGCTGGGGGGAGGTGGGCGTTAATCAGAGACGCACATGTGCCACTGAAGTCCTCTGATGGGAGGTTCCTAGTGTCGCGAGTCGCTAAAAACTCACCACCAATAGACCTAGAGTCTGTCATACAGAGTGAAGTAAGTCAGAAAGAGAAAGACAAATACCGTATGCTAACACATATATATGGAATTTTAAAAAAATGTCATGAAGAACCTAGGGGTAAAATGGGAATAAAGACACAGACCTACTTGAGAATGGACTTGAGGATGTGGGGAGGGGGAAGGGTAAACTGTGACAAAGCGAAAGAGAGGCATGGACATATATACACGACCAAACGTAAGGTAGATAGATAGTGGGAAGCAGCCGCAGAGCACAGGGAGATCAGCTCGGTGCTTTGTGACCGCCTGGAGGGGTGGGATGGGGAGGGTGGGAGGGAGGGAGATGCATGAGGGAAGGGATGTGGGAACAGATGTATATGTATGACTGATTCACTTTGTTATAAAGCAGAAACTAATAAAAAAATAAATAAATAAAATAAAATAAAATAGATAACCAACAAGGACCTACTGTAGAGCACAGGGAACTCTGCTCAATATTTTGTAACAACCTAAATAGGAAAAGAATTTGAAAAAGAAGAGATACATGTATGTGTATAACTGAATCACTTTGCTGTACACCTGAAACTAAAACAACATTGTTAATCAACTATGCTCCAATATAAAATAAAAATTTTTAAAAAGAAAAAAACAAAAACAAACCTCACCACCATCAGCCGTAACTAGACACGCGCTGGCGACCCTGCCCTGCCCCTCCAGTGAGTGCGCGGTCTCGTTCCCAGGACCCCTCACACCACAAATCCCTACCCACGTGGGGATACGCAGGAATCCTGGTGCGTACATTTCTGGTGTTAGTACAGTTGAGTATTGATAGTTTATAAAACTCTAGTCGTATTCTGGCTACAGAGCATTGGTAGTTAAAAGAGAGCCCGAGGGGGGCTTCCCTGGTGGCGCAGTGGTTGAGAATCCGCCTGCCGATGCAGGGGACACGGGTTCTTGCCCCGGTCCGGGAAGATCCCACATGCCGCGGGGTGGCTGGGCCCGTGAGCCATGGCCGCTGAGCCTGTGCGTCCGGAGCCTGTGCTCCGCAACGGGAGAGGCCACAATAATAGTGAGAGGCCCGTGTACCGCACAAAAAAAAAAAAAAAAAGAGAGGCTGAGAACGTAAAGCATTCCCTTCCGTGTAAAGCAAGATTGGAGCTATGAGAATTTGAAGGAGGGGATCACTTCCTCGTGGGGAGGAAGTTGAGCTGTTTCTTAGGTTGGCTTCTGTTACCCCCTGGTACTGCCCATGGGTAGCTCGCTGGGATGCCCTTGAGCTCTGGAAGGTTTGGAAGGGCTGGAAGGCAGGGGGTGTGGAGTTCAGTTCAGAAGCCCCACTGCAGGGGTCCTGATCCTCAGGGTGGGGAGTGTGTCAGAATTACCTGGGGAGCTATTTTCAAACTAGTCTGAGTATAGTTGTTTCCTGGGTATAAATTCAAAATATGTCTTTCCGGCCCCCACCCCCGGGCCCCACCCAAGCTTTGCTCAATCAACTGCCGGATCCGGGGCCTGGCATCCATGGCCTGGCATCCGTGGCTTTCAAGGCTTCGTGGGTGATTCTAATGCACAGCCAGGGTTGTAAACCTCTCTTCCAATGAATGGATTTCTGGTGAGCCTATGATTGCAATGTCCTCACTAACAGAAGCGTCAGTAAATAACATCCAGAGGCTGATGGCAAGGCCATGCTGGCAAATCCATCCTTGGAAAAACTGAATTGTTTGTGTTGTGAAAAGAATTTGATGGTATTGACTTCTGTTTGATTTAATCGAATATCTTCAACCAAAACCTCTAATTCTGTTTTAGGTTACTAAAATATAGTTGACTTGGTGAAAAAAAATAAAATAAAATCTGAACCATCTGCTTGCTTTTTGAAGACCCTTTCTTCCCTCTTTGGTGATTTTAGGTCAGTAATTAATCCAGGAAACTTTAAATGTCCACTCCTATAGGCACTGGGGCATATACAAAGGAAAGTAAGGCACAGATCTAACTTTAAAGAGATCACAGTGTGGTGAAGAAGATGAATTTGTTGAAAACGTTTAGGGTACAGTTCTTACAGGTGCATGTTAACTTAACATTGCAAATGATTTAGTTTTCATACCTAGTTTTTATTCAGCTGCTTTTTGCAAATCTAGAGTGAAACTCGCCCCTTGCAAGATAAGTCATTGTGGACTTTAAAAACCCTTCTTATTTTTGGTTAAAAGTAAGACCCTGGGTAGAGTGGAAAATCACAGCTTCAGATCCCAGTTCTACACTCTTTGTGTGAGTTTGGACAGGCTTCTCAGCTTGATATGTTTCCTCATTTATAAAATGGTGAAAGTACCTCCCAGCATTGTTGAGAGGATTTAACAAGAAACAAGATACCTGAGAGAACCTAGCGCTCTGCCATGTGCCACACCCAGCACGTAGTAAGTATCCTTTGTCTTTCTGTTCCTTCAGCTTGAGGAAATTGAAGACAGTAGGAAATTGACCTCTTGAGCTGTACCGGCCATGGATTACCTTGATTATATGGCTAAGGGGGATGATTCTAACAACGGTCCGCTTAGATCCTGGTTTCTTGGCAGCAGCATTACTGCCGTTTTGGTCCCGATGATTCTTCGCTCAGGGAGGCTGTCCTGTGCATTGTAGTGTCTTTGGCAGCACCCCTGGCCTCCATCCACTAGATGCCCGTGGTACCGCCAAGTTGTGACAACCAGACATTGCCAAAGGTCCCCTGGGTTGAGGGAAGCAAAATGGTTCTGTTTGAGAGCCAGTGGATTAGACCCTTACCCCACTGTTCTGTGTGGTGAATCCTATCCCTCTGCCTCTTAGGAGCATTTAAATGTTTTTACTCTCGGTCAGAGAAGTGTGAAGTAAAACCACAGTGAGGCTGCTCTGTACCTACCCATGTAGTAGGAATGAAAAGATGAAAAAGTGCTGGCAAGGGTATGGAGCAACCTAAAATCCCATACACGGCTGGCAGGAGTATAATTGGTACAAATACTTTGGAAAACTATTTGACAGTATCTACTTAAGCTGAATGTGTGCTCACTCTATGACCTAACGTATCTACTCAAGCTGAATGTATGCAACAGAAATGCAGTCCATGCTCACCAAAGACAGAGACTAGAATATTTGTAGCAGCACTATTTATAATATCCTCCAGATAGAAACTACCTAAATGTCCATCAACTGTAGAATGAAGTGTGGTCCATTAGAGCAATGGGATACTATACAGCCATGAAAAGGAATGATTTTCACCTTCACTTAAAAATAAGGATAACATTCATAAGCATAATGTTGAGTGCAAGAATCCAGTCACATAAAGGTGCATACCATATGATTCTATTTGTATTAAGTGGTCAAACTAATCTAATGCTCTTAAAAGTTAGGATAGTAGTTACCTCATGGGGGTAGTTACTGGAAGGGGGCACAGGTTGGGAGGAAGCATTACATTTCTCTCTATTAAAAAACAGGTGTGTTGTCTGTTTTCTAGACTGGATCCTAGTTGGTTGAAAGGGTGATTCTGAAGGTAGAAAAATGGTGCCTAATGAATGAAATACTGTGAAGGCAAATTAAATTGCTAGGTGAAGATTGAATCAGAAATTGGGACTGTCAGTGACATTGAGCTTCAAATGTTAAATATTTAGGACTTTTCCTCCATTGGACTTCTCCTGTTTTTACCATGGCAGTAAGTGCTAGCCAACCTGGCAAGAATACGTCTGTGGATAATTATAATTGGTGAGAATGTGAATATCAGGATAATATTTTCTTTATGAAGGTTCTTTGAACAGGATTTACTGAACTAAATTGTCTGCAATAATGAAAACCACTAAAATAATAATTTTTGTTAATAAGGAAACATTTGTTTTAAGCATATAGGCACTAGTTTAAAACTAGTAAGTTATAGTGTTTTGCAAGAGATTTCTCCTTTCTTGGGAATGCTAATTAATTATATTCCCTTCCCCAGTACTGATTTATTTAAAACATCAATCCTAGTCTGAACTTTTAAATGCTATTTTTATCTTAAATTCATGTTAGTAAAGCAGATTTCCTATTCACTCATTTGATATCAAGGGAATTGGTTTTGTTAGGATTTTTTTTTAATTTTTGCAAAGTTTAATGAGAGTGGAACTGTATGTTAAAAGATATTCACTGTGACTTTTTAAGTTAAACAAGAGGCTTATTGTGTTTGAACTCAGGTGAGAAATCAGGCAGTTTGCTTTCCCAAAATTGTCTTTGCAATTTAAAGTTCACCCTTAGAGGGTGCTGTTGTATTGAAAGTTTAAATCTTTGCTTTGAAGAACCATTTAAAGTTTTTTTAAAAGTACATATATTTGTGTTAAAATCCCATTATATTATAGAACATAATCTAGTCATACTTAATAGAAGTTGAGAGTGTTTTAGCTTAGAAATGTTACTATTTTATAAACAATAAAAGTCAAGACATACAGCTTAATGGCATTTGCTTTTGTGAAAAATTTGACAAAATTCTGTATTTTTCATCATCGTTTCAGTGTGAGCAACTCCAGGTTAGAGAAATAAGCAATGTTTTGTGATATATTTAGGAATTCTTTCCTTGACAGAAAATGTAAAAAACACAGAGAACTTAATAGATATTCAGGTTTACATCCTTGATACTTGAGGCATTTGAAAATTGTTTTGTTTTGGTGTCTTCTTTGATTCAGCAGCTACACTGTTGAAGACCTACTGTGTGCAAAACAGTCTTTATAATCAGGTAGGGGAGAGATACATAAATTATCTCGTAGTCTGCCTTGTTTTAGAATTAAGTGCAGTGTAAACCTAAAATACAGTGGACTGTTAAAGAGATTAATCCTAGCTAATGGGGTTCTTGTGAAAGGTGGGATTTTAGCTGAGCTTTTGAGGAGCCACAGAACTTTGCATTCTAAACAATATTTAAAAGAAAAGGTTTCGTTCCTTAAGTCCTCTTTCTTACCACTTAGTGCTCAGTTTGTTTTCACCTAAACCCTCTTCTATGCTTTCCTTCTCTTACAACCTTGTCTTAGTAATTAAGATAATATAAAAAAGTGAGAGTGCCTTGACCAATGAGGTATTTAACAAACATTATCATCACCATTGTTACTGTTACTGTTCATATTATACTGAAGAATGTGCCCATAGATTGCAGTGGGGTCTAGAGATGCTGTTAAACATGGCACTTTTGCACATCCAACTTTTTGGTTAGTTGATAATGTAGATCAAGTTACAGTCAGACTTAACTTTCTTCCTTTGGTACGGTTTTTGATTATTAGTCCCATATCAGGTTAAAGTGATTTGAAAAAATAAATGTGTGGTAAGGAGAAAAATAAACTTAAAAATGAAAGCATTAGTTAAATATATTGGTTACTTAGCATCCTGGAAAGAAGAGGGCAGTTGAATCCATTGGGGGGGACCAAGTAGCCCTGTAGGGTTATTTACCTTTCCTGGTGTCTGTGAAAAAATAATTGTTAGACTTAACATTAAAATATTCCTTGCTTGACAAGTGTGCTAATGAAAGCATTTTATTTTATTTCTTTATTTAAATTTTATTTATTTATATATTTATTTGTGGCTGCGTTGGGTCTTTGCTACCGCATGCGGGCTTTCTCTAGTTGTGGTGAGCAGGGGCTACTCTTCGTTGTGGTGCGTGGGCTTCTCATTGCGGTAGCTTCTCTTGTTGCGGAGCACAGGCTCTAGGCGTGTGGCCTTCAGTAGTTGTGGCACACGGGCTTAGTTGCTCCGCGGCATGTGGGATCTTCCCGGACCAGGGATCAAACCCGTGTCCCCTGCATTGGCAGGTGGATTCTTAACCACTGCACCACCAGAGAAGTCCCAGCATTTTATCTTTTAATAAGTGTCTCGAGAGTGATTTTGATCATTTGGCTTTTATGAAGCAGCTCACAGTTTTGCTGATTCTATTCTAAACTGGTAGTCAACTCTCTAGCAAGTAGAACCATTTAACCTAGTAATTAGCCTGGGCTTCCTACTGTCATCATTTTGCCATCATTATTCCACAAAGATGTTGAGACGCTGCCATAATGAACATTTATGGAGCCCTTATTTTATACTGTGGGGAGCTTTATACCAAGAACTGAAGCTTAGTTTTCCTTTTCTCCAAAGCTTATGGTCTAGTTTGGGGAATTGTTACTAATACATGAAATAATTAGTAAATAATAGAAGACAAAAGCATATGCATACATGTCTACATTCTCTGAAAGTTTAAAGTACAGGGAGTTTCTCTGTGTAGACTGTTTTCCTTAGCTCCCCAGTTTTACTGAGATATAATTGACTTACACCGCCATATTGTAGACTGTTCTTTAGGACAGATACCTCATTATAAACATCTTTAAATCTTACAGAGTTCTAAATAAATGTTTGGAATTTTTAAATCTTTAGCTGTTAAATCTAAATGAAAAGGACATATCATGGTGTTCAAAAATTAGTTATAAATGATCCATTGCTTATGCCTCACCAGGGCATATTTTCTCATATGTCCCTGCTTTTTAAAAAGTGAGGACCTTGCTTCACCCTCACATTGATTATATAAGGAATATAGTCTTTGCAGGTAAAGTAGAAACACAGGAAAATGTAAAAAATGCCACCCCTCCAAGGTAGGCACTGTTAACATTTTGGTATGCTTTCCAATCATTTATTTATTTTTATTTATTTTTTTCCTTTTGACTTTTTCCTTTTCTTTTTTTTTTTAATTAATTTTTATTGGAGTATAGTTGCTTTACAATGCTGTGCTAGTTTCTGCTGTACAGCAAAGTGAATCAACTATAGCTCTACATATATCCCCTCTTTTTTGGATTTCCTTCCCATTTAGGTCACCACAGAGCATTGATAGAGTTCCCTGTGCTATAAGTAGGTTCTCATTAGTAATCTGTTTTATACACGGTGGTGTGTATATGTCAACCCCAATCTCCCAATTCATCCCACCCTCCCCTTCCCCCCGGGTATCCATATGTCCGTTCTCTAAGTCTGTGTCTCTGTTTCTGCTTTGCAGATGAGTTCACCTGTATCATTTTTCTAGATTCCACATATAAGAGGTATTACACGATATTTGTTTTTCTCTCTCTGACTTACTTCACTCTGTATGACAGTCTCTGGGTCCATCCATGTCTCTGCAAGTTGCACAGTTTCGTTCCTTTTTATGGCTGAGTAATATTCCATTGTATGTATGTACCACATCTTCTTTATCCATTCTTCTATTGATGGACATTTAGGTTGCTTCCATGTCCTGTCTACTGTAAATGGTGCTGCAGTGAACATTGGGGTGCATGTATCTTTCTGAATTATTGTCTTCTCTAGTATAGTCTTTTAAATACATGTGTGTGTATATTTCTTTCTGCATATGTGTGTATACTTACAAATACATAAGCAAAATTGGTGTTTAGTGTACATACTATTTTTATATTTTTTATTTGCTTGTTTTCATTTAACATATGTAGTTCCATTAACATATGTTTTGAGTATATCATTTTCTCCTGTCATTATATATATATATATTATTTGCAGTACGCGGGCCTCTCACTGTTGTGGCCTCTCCCATTGTGGAGCACAGGCTCCGGACGCACAGGCTCAGCAGCCACGGCTCATGGGCCTAGCCGCTCCGCGGCATGTGGGATCTTCCCAGACCGCGGCACGAACCCGTGTCCCCTGCATCGGCAGGCGGACTCTCAACCACTGCACCACCAGGGAAGCCCCTGTCATTATATTTTTTAGAAGCAATTATAATGGTTGCATACTATTCTGTCGTTGATATACCACAGTTTTCATGCATTCCCTTATTTTTGGACTTCTAGGTTTTCAAATTTTCATTATTATAAATAGAAGCATGATAAGCATCTTTATGTAATTCTTTGACCAAATCTTATTATTTTCTTAAGACAGAGTTCTAGAACTAGAGTCCAGAGCAAGGAAAGGATGTGAAGATTTTCAGCACTACAGACAGCTTGATGTGTATGTTGACTGCTTTGTAGAAAGGCATTGACTGCTTACACTTTTACCAGCAGTGACACAAATTCCAATGGCAGCTCACCTCACCAGCATTAAATAAGATTGAAATGCTTTCTCTTTTTGTTAATTTGGCAGGTAGAGAATCACTTAATTTTTTTTAATTTGTATTTTTCCTGTTTTTAATGAGGTTGAATAGGCTTGTTTTTAAGAAAAAAATTTTAAGTGTATTTATTTTATCTTTTATTTGTTTATATTTTTGGCCGTGCTGCATGGCTTGCGGGATCTTCCCTGCAACCAGGGCTCGAACTTGTGCCCCCTGCAGTGGAAGTGTGGAGTCTTAACCACCGGACCGCCAGGGAAGTCCCTCGAATAGGCTTTTTAAAACTGTATTGGCCATTTGTGTCTCATGTTCTTTGCTCATTTAAAAATAATTTAGATTAAGTTTTTTCTTATTTTCTATTTTTTAATGTGTATATACCAAGAACATTCATCCTTCATCCACCATAGTATACGTCACAAATATATTCTTCCGTTTTGTGTTTTCCCTCTCTACTTGGTTTTGGTGTTTTCGGATGTACGAAACATAAAATTTGTATATTCAGTCAAATTCTACAGTAGTTTCCTCTGTGACTTCTTTCTTTGATTTAATTCTTTTTCAGGCTTAGAAAATGTTTCCCTATTCCAAATTAGATAGTCTGAACATTTTCTTACAGTTTTTAAAGTTTTTACTATATGACAATATCTGTTTCATTTTTCTTAATCTCTTCCCAGTTCCACCCCAAAAATGTTCTTTGCTTTATGTTTTATTTATTTGTTTTATTTTATTGAAGTAGAGTTGATTTACAATGTTGTGTTAGTTTCAGGTGTACAGCAAAGTGATTCAGTTATATGTGTACATATATATATATGTATATATATGACTCTTCTTCAGGTTCTTTTCCATATAGGCTATTACAAAATATCAAGTATAGTTTCCTATGCTATACAGTAGCTTTATGTTTTAAATATCTGATAGATCAAATTTCTTCATCCAAAAAAACCCAACTTTCTACCTGATTTTTTCTTTTTTTTTTTTTTTTTGGTGGATAAAATTTAGAACCATCCTTCCAGTTTCCTTAAGAAGAATCCTGTTGGTAGTTTAATTATGACAATGTTAGTCTGTGAATGAACTTGAGAAGCACTGACATTTTCCAGCACTTGGAGTTTTTCGGTGGATATGTTGACCATAACCTGAAGCCTGATCAGAATCTACATGAGTTTTCCTCAGATGTGAGGACTTGTGTCCCCAGAAGATTCTGACAGAATCCAGTTGGAGAAACATTGAGTTAGATAATCTGGTATGTGCTGGGAGTAGGGAGGGGAAGATGGAGAGTCTACCTTTGAGGTGTTTTCATCTTAGAGATTTTATTCAACAGGAATTTATTGATGGCCTACTGTGTGCCAGGCTCCTGCCAGACCAACCCTGCAGAGGTACAGAAGGCATAGCCCTTGCTCCTAAAGCCTAGACGTGCCTAGGATGGAAGCATGCCCGTTGGCAAATGATGGCACAGGCCTGGGATTGAGGACTCAGAAGGACGGGGGTCCCACAGGACAAAGGAGATGTGTGCCAAGTCCTGAAGGAAGAATGGGTGTTTGCTGCGAGAGAGGCTGGAAAAGTCTTGCACAAAGAGGGAGCATGTGCACTGAGACATGAAAGAATTTGGTTTTCGAGAGTAACTGTAGGTAGTTCACTGCTTGAAGAGGAAGGTGGATGATGTGGGGAGCTGTGATAGGATAGGTCCAGCCGCAGGGACTGGCTGCCCTGCGGAGTCGGTGGGTGTGGCCGCCACCCTTCAGGGCGGGGCTTCTCTGACTGTCTGCCTGGAAGATTTACGGGACCTAAGATGACTCTGTCAAATTGCTATCAAAGTTTCTACCTGTTTTCTCTCCTTGTCTGTAGCTCTAAGTAGGACCACAGTAGCGTCCAGATCAGTGGGAAACACGCGGTGGGGGCTGGGGATTTTATTTTCCCACAGCTCATTGCAAACACAGGTCAAGGTGTACCTGTGGGCCTGTGTCCACATGGGTGGTTGCCTCTTGGAGAGTGAAAACTACATTGTAAGTGACACTGAGTCATTAAAGGGAAGTTACTAAATATTTTACTTATATCATTACCACCGGATTGTTTGGATCTGGCTAAATCACTGTCCTTTAAAAAGAAGACTTTCCGGGCCTCCCTGGTGGCGCAGTGGTTGAGAGTCCGCCTGCCGATGCAGGGGATACGGGTTCGTGCCCCGGTCTGGGAGGATCCCATATGCCGCGGAGCGGCTGGGCCCGTGAGCCATGGCCGCTGGGCCTGCGCATCCGGAGCCTGTGCTCCGCAACGGGAGAGGCCACAACAGTGAGAGGCCCGCATACCGCAAAAAGAAAAAAAAAAAAAAAAAAAAAAAAGAAGACTTTCCTTCTCAAAATAAGTTGTGTAAAATGAAGTATCTGAAGGCAGGTGATTTTTTTCCCTCTGAGATAAAAGCAGTGGTTCTCAATCTTGGGCGCATGTTAGAATCACCTGGGACTCTTTAAAATCGATCCCAGCACTGGGCCCCACCCCCTCAGATTATTTTGGGGTGCACCCACAGCCTCAGGATTTTTTAAAACTCTACACTGATTCCAAGGTGCAGCCAGCTTTCTCCCGTATGGGGTGTGCTAATGACTCGTAACGTTTTCTGATTGAGAACTTACATCAAAGAATGTAGCACAGTAATTGTTCTCCACAACCAACTGGGTAATTGAATTTGAACCAAAACTATCAGTTGAACTTGAATCTGTACCTAAAGATATTAAGATGAAGTACAATCATATATATTAGATGCTGTAAGAGTTTTCTTCTGACCCTCCCCGTCAAGTACCATCAAGTATTTTAATTACAATTGATGGTGTACATACCTTTCAGTATAGCTTGTTCAGATTCTAGAATATGTAATCTGGCATTACTAAATAGCCTTGTCAGTTAAAGCTTGTGAAATCTCGATTCCTCTCCTGCCTCCTTCACCTGCTGCTATGCCGGTTACTGCTGTTGCAACAGGGAGGCAGCAGTATTGGGTGTTGTATTTACCTCCAAATAGGATTCAGTTAGAACTTGTCATGAACATGCCTGTTACCCAGAGTGCAACTGCTAATCTTTTAACATAGAAGCCCTTGAAATTATTTATCCAGTTCTTATTTTAGAGTATTACAGTGTCAAGTCTTGGTCTACAGTATAGCACACCCCTTGGTATTTTCTAAATCTCCAAATAGCATACAATAGTATTAGTATAGAAACACCTCCTGTGGTGGATTACTAGTCTATTCATGGCGCCAAAATCTACGTGCCATCTCCAAAGAGAAAACTATTTTTTTCCCTTTATTTTGCTAGCGTGCTCTTCATGTGCTGAAGATTCTGAACTTTCAGTGATTTACTGATTCAGTAAATAGCTTTTGGGCACCACTTATGCTAGATGTTGGAGATGCGAAGTTTAAGGCCCAGGTCCTCACAATAAGACGTGACGCGGCAGCATGCTATTCTGTTAGCCTCTAATACACAGATGGAACAGCTTTCCTATGTGCAAAATGAAAATAATTTTATGCCTCCCACCCATCGTGTCAGGTAGGCTTTGTTTTGGGGATATGTAGTCTTACTTCCTTAAACTCTCTCTTTCTCTTTCTCGCTTCCTGTTTCTCCTTATCTTTCTCTCTCCCTCTTCCCCTCCTTATTTTTTAGAAGGCTATAAGGGAATAACACACTCTAAAAGTAGTTCTGCCAACTATTTTGGGAGCCATATACCATTATTTAATCCCTCTGAACCCCAGTTTCCGCTGCTGTAAAAAGGTGATACCATCCCTGCCCTGTTTATGAGTTGTTATGAGAATTATGAGAGAAGTTATATGTAACATGACATCGAAATTTTAAGTATACAGTTAAAGTGTAAATGGACCTTGTAAAACGACTTTTAAAAGAGAAGGAAGGAAAGAAAAGAAAAGAAATATGTGGTATATGTACCACAGCAAAGCACTTTGGGTTTCTGAAACCCAAAAGTGAAGCTACACCAGAGTTAAATTCCATGGAAGTTTGCTTCCATGATGGATTTTTGACTTTGTACTCAGCTCCTGAAAAAGCGACTTCCTGGGTTTTCTCTTCCCTCCTCCGGTTTGCAGCGGCAGGGCTGCTTCCTGTCAAGAGCAGCTCTGCCCCGGCCCCTCCTGCAGACTCTCCACCTCCTGCTTCTCTTTCTTTCAAACACTTAGTACATTTAGAGCCTGATCTTGTGCAGAAAACATCCCTGACATGTGAAGAGCCCCGGGGATTCAGTGAGCATGCTCCGCGCTCCCTCCCGCTGGGAAGAGGAAGCTCGTCCACATACGAGTCATTCCAGGCATAGTCGGCGTGTCAGCGCAGTGAACTCGCAGCGGGCTGTGAGCGGCGCGAGCGCGGCTTTGTCCTAGGAAATGGGCTTCGGGTTTTCCTTCCTTGCTCCTTTCTTACGTCGAAGAAAGACCCGTAAAGACTTCTGAAACGATTTTTAAATGCTCGATTGAGGATCCAGGACGTATACCGTCTGCCCACGAACCCTTGAAGGGTTTTCTGCAAGTTCGATTTTGTGTGCGTCTTTTTTTTTTTTTTTTCACTTTTACTTTGTTTTGATCCGAGGCCGGGCCTCCGTCTTTGTGAAGTTTAAGAGAAGAGCCAGGAGCTGCTCAGCACTAGTTGATTTTGGAAACGTACTTTTTCGGGGCGAAAGCAAAGAGCTGGTTTTCTGTGCTAGCCCAATAAATGCTATTTATGAAGATGGACCTGTTGAACTACCAGTACTTGGACAAGATGAACAACAATATCGGGATTCTGTGCTATGAAGGTAGATGTTCCCTTCTAGAAACTGCTACCCTATTGCTTTGGTCAAGGCCACTCCTCCTTTCCGGTTCTGATTGCCTTCTGTGCATTTTGTTCTCTTTCTTGAGACTTTAGGGTGCTTTGAAAGGCAAGCGGTTCTTAGGTACTGTTTTCAGTACAAAGTTTGTTGTTTGTATCTTAGCCTTCAGGGGTTACAGTGGAGGGGGAGGGGGCGGGGAGGTGGTAAAATATACATTGTTAAAAGTTTGCTTTATGCTTGCAACATACTAACTCCTCACATTTTAAACTCTTTTAAATTGTATTTCTTTTTTCATTTCTGTTGGTGTTTTCTTTAGAGGAGGAACTTCTGGACCCAAGTAAAAAGTTAAACATGCCAGGTTTTCTCTCTCTCTCACTCTTTTTTTTTTTTTTTTGGCTTTCATACTTATTTTAAACATACACTATCTACATACAGTATTCCTGTTGTAGTCCAACAGCCAGCAAGAGCTTTGGATTTTCCTGTAGAGGGGAACAGAAAGTTACAGTGCGTTTTTGTGTTCAAGAGCGATTGTCCCAAACAATGAAGAATTTTTCTATTCAGTTTGGGGGCCTGGAAGGGCACCCATGTCACAGAGCACAGACTGGCTCTTTGTCTGATTTCCCATTTCCTGTACAGCTCTGGGAGAGTTCTGACATTGAAGGATGTTCCCTCCACACTCCTGTCCCTTGTGGAAGTGATTGCACAACCCACCAACCAGAAAGCTAAATTAAAAAAACAAAACAAAAAAAACCTCTGAAATCTTATCACTTATTACCTCCTACTAAACCATGAGGTATTTCCCCACTGCCCTGTAGTATTTCAAGCTGTCTCTATTAGTAGTAAGAAGAGAAAAGGGAATTTCTTAATCCAACATTATCTACGTGCGATTTGAAAAAGTGGTAATGGTCTGAGTCTGAGTAGCCGGAGACACATCTCCGGGGGAATTCAGCTTGGCAGGGGAAGTGTTTTTTGTTGTAACCACATACAAATCAAGGAGACATCTCCCTTCTGATTCAGCAGGAGAAGTTTCCATGTCTCTGCCTATAGTGAACTGAACATTGCTCTAGAAAGAGAAAACATGGAAGAAACTTGGGAGGGTGAGCCGATCCACTTGTATTTTTCGTGTAAAAACTTTAGCCCTGTTGCCCAAGCAGTCAAAAACTTACCCTTTCCCCTTCAAGGAAAAATCTCATTCTTATTGTTTTTTATTTAACTTTGTGGATAAGAATCTCATATTTAAAGTAGTCTTTTTTTTTTTTTTAATCCCACTTGTTCCAGGAATGCGAATTTTGGTGAATTGCTTTCTTTGAATCTGCTGCTTTAGGTATCATCCTGTTTCTAAAGTCACTCATTTAAAAGGCAGACTTTTTTTTTTTACACCTGTATTGGAGTATAATTGCTTTACAATGTTGTGTTAGTTTCTGCTGTACAACAAAGTGAATCAGCTATATGTATCCATATACTCCTATATCCGCTGCCTCTCGAGCCTCCCTCCACCCTCTCTATCCCACCCTTCTAAGTGTCATAAAGCACTGAACTGATCTCCCTGTGCTGTGCAGCTGCTTCCCACTAGCTATCTATTTTACATTTGGTAGTGTATATATGTCAATGCCACTCTCTCACTTCGTCCCAGCTTCCCCTTCCCGCCACCCCCCCCCCGTGTCCTCAAGTCCCTTTTAGAGTGGTCTAAGCAGCAAGCCACCAGGCGTGTTTCCTGTGAAATTAACATTGCAGTTAGTTTAAAAGAATTTTTTTTTCAGTGAACAAGGAACTGAAAACTTTTAAGGCACTTTCTGTTGGATTGTCTTTGTCATTGAGTAATAAGATATTTTCAAAATAAAACAAAGCATAATAATCAGCCTGAGAGAGGAGTATAGGGATTATTAGGAGATTGATACCACATTAATTTTTTATGTCTGCAGGTGGTGAGGAAAAGCTTACGGAAAGCTTGTCCAGGTTGATCTGTTGTTTAGTAGGTACCATACACGAGAGTGGTCTTCTAGGCTCCCTCCTTAATTGGGAGGAAGAAACTTTGATTCTGAAAGTTGAGTAGATGTGTGGGATGATGTGCTGTAGTCTGTTTGGTTTAAACATCTGCTGCTATTTTCCTTATTATGAAAGTTAACATTATTTTAACGCCAAAATAAATACACAGGAAATGAAGAAAAGCACAGCAAAATCTGAGTGGTGTTTATAGTGGGTTGTTTATGTCCTAGTGGTTTTCTCAGTGTAAACATTGCACACATCTGCTCTGAACTCAAAAGGGTGTTTAGAAGATGGGCATAAATCTTAGATAGGATTTTTTTGGGGGGGAGTAACAAAAGTTGGAATAGTTATTGTTCCTTTTAAGTCCAACACTTTGAGAATATTCGTATTAAATCTCTCAGCTCACCAGCATTCCAGGGAAGTTATTTGCAAAATGGAATGTACAGTTGGTGGGCAGTGTTTGATTTCACTTAGGGCCCAGGCATGTTTCACGTCTCTTAAAAATAAGGGACAAAATAGTTTTCTGAATTTTTAGTTTTAAGAAGGTAAGATGTTGACGGTTATTATTCTCTAGGCTAGTTGTACTCTTTTCCTTATTTGTATTAGAGGTCTACTCCACAAAATAAACCATGTGTCTGCCCCATCTTTCCTCAGCCTCTCTAGGAACTTATACACAAATAGGTCTTTTTTTTAGCCAATTCTCTCATAGCATACAAGGTCTTCCTAAAACCCCACATTTAGGGTAGACTCCAGATGGCTTAGATATGGAGTCTGCTTGGTGTCTGCTCCTGACTTTCACCATAGAAATCCACAAGCATAACAGAAAAGAGAATTAAGGAAAAAAATGAACCACAAATAGATTTGGGGTGGGGACCTTTTGGGATAGGATAAGATGATTGGCAAAGGGCAGGAAGAATCTGCATTTGGCTAACTTATGGAAACTAATTACCTTCATTGGTGATAAGCCAATTAGCAGAACTCTGCTTGGGTATTAATGTGTCTTTTCAAAAATCTCTGGCTTATTACTGAAATTCTCAACAGTTAGCCAGTTCATCATTCATCACCCTTCCTGCTGTATGTTCAAATTATACCCACTTGAATCCCAGTTTTGCCTCTATGTCCTTGAAAAGGAGCCTTCATTTTTTCCCCTCTGAACTCCTGAGAATGCGCCACTAGTAGACTGAAAGCCTCATGAAGGCAGGGCTTTGTCCTGGTCACTGTATCCCTGAGTCCTGGCACAGTGCCCGGTGTGGCTCTCAGGAAGTGGTGGACTCAGAAATCAATGAAATCTTTCTGTCGGCAGCTGTGGTCGCTACTGTATAATTTAGCACTTAATTTTATACTGTCTCATGTTCTCTAATTATCTAATTATTGCAGAGCTATCCAGGGCCTTAGATATAGCTAATACATTTGCCCTGTTTTTGCCAAGAAAACTGAGACCTAGAGAGATAAATTGTCTGTCCAGGTTTATTCAGAAAGTTTGTAACAGAATTGAATTGAGCAAAGTGGTTTCAGTTAGTCTGTGAGTCTTCTGTGCCATACTACCTCTCCAGAATTATTTGATGTCTCGCCTCCTTAATTAATCATCACCTCCTTGATGTTAGGGGCCATGCTCTGTCCCGGGGACCTTCACAGCCCACGGCACAGGGACAGCATCTTGGATCACGATGCACAGTTGAGTCTGACCTGGATTCTTCTTTGCTCTGAAACCAGTTGTTGGTCTCGGTTCCCAAACTGTTGTGATAATCAGGGAAGACGGTAATCAGGGCCCTAGGCGAGGAGAGTCGTCGGAATTCGCTTTCCTTGCTCCTTTGGCACGTAGCTGCTTAACTTTGCTGTGACTGCAGGGGAGGAGGCCCTGTGTAGATGCCAGTCACAGAGAGTTTCCTCAGGGGACCAGGGAGCTGGTTCGACCATGGACTTTTCTCAAGATGGCTGATAGTTCTATTTACATAATTACTTAGTGCTGAAAACTTAGGTCCTAATAAATGTACTCACGGTTGGCCGTGCTTTAAGCTGCTGTTAGTGATACTTTAATTATGGGTTAAGAGCCATTAAGGTGTAATTTGGTAGAAGAATTCCCCCCTTTTAATTTAATGGTATGATTTATATTGGGAGAAAGGAAGAATAGATTGTATCTTCAGATCTTCTGAAAGTTTAAGAGAAGAGCATTATAAGTTCCTGGGCTTTTAGAGCTGTTCATTGTTTCAGAACTTAATTATCACTTGTTTCATCACAGGCTACATATAAATGAATTTTCTGGAATTGAAAGGAAAATGTACAAAACAAGGGTGGTTGAGTGGAGTGAGACCCTGCTAGGGATGTGAGCAAGGCCCATGCCCGGCTGACGGATTTCTTTTGTTGTCTGCCAGTTTAACCAGCAGCAGTTTAATGGAGTCCTGGTTTCATTGTTCTTTGTCTAATGAGCTCAGAGGCATCAGGAAACTTAGGAGTGTCGGGTACTAGTGAGTTGGAAAGGGCACAGAGCAGAGCCGTTTTGTACTGGCTGTATTCTGTCCCCAGCCCCGAACATCAAGTGACTGGCTCTTCACCCAGGGGTGAGGTAGAATATCTGCAGCTGTTTTGCTGTGGAAATTCATTTTACTGTAGCTTTTAATTTGTAGGAGAGGGTCGGGAGTGAGGGGGGAGGGGGGAAGGAGGGATGGAGAGAGAGGGGGTGGGGGGGAGAGGAGGAGAGGTTGGGAGGAGCTTGGTTAATAAAACAAGCCCAGGTGAACCCAAGAGCTCTCCTGCGAGGACCTGGCCAATATGTATTCCTTCTATCTGCAGTTTGGGAGGGAAGGTGTGATTATCCCCTCCTTCCTTCCGGCTCCCCTCCCTGTTTCTCTACCCTTTTCTGGAAGGATTATTTTACTTGGCTGTTTCTTGGAACCTACACTAGCTTTGTTTTGAAGGCGGATTTCTCTTCCTTCCTTCCTCCTTACTTCACTGTGGTCCGCAGGGCCTTCAATTCCTAGGGTGTTTGGATTTGTCGCTGTGAAGGAAGATTATTTTAAAAACACACCGTAAGATATAAAGACATTCCCCCTCTGCATGTGAGAAGATTCAATACCTCTCCTTAATAGTTTGGTTCTGCTTTATTGTGAGGATGTTGCAGAAAACTGGGTTTTGTCGTGAAGAAATTAGATCCAGATTTAGCACTTCTGCATGTACACAAAGATATAAAATCAGTCTTACCAGGGATTGTTTCTGACTGTATCTGTTTTATCTCTCTGTATCTGCACGTTTATTCCGTGACTGTTTATATTTAGTGGTATCTATGTATATACTGGGCTCCTTGGAGCTGAGCTCCAGCCTTCCTCAGCAATGTCAGTTTGTCTTACAAAATAGTCCCTCTCCCTTTTATTTTTTAATGAACTCATACATCAGCCGCCCCCACCACCCCCCACCCCGGCCCAAAAAAACCTTCAACCACTTTGTTTTAAAAGTGTCTTTAAGAGTCTGAAATTTTTATTTTCTCTCGTTTGCTTTCTTTCTCTCTGCCTTCCTGAATGTTACATGTTCTACTAAGTTCTAAGGGATTATTGCCATCAGTTTGCTTTCTTATCTTGCCTTTTCTGCATTTTCTTTCTTAGAATTCTGTAGATTGTTTTAATTTCAGGGTATTGTATACAGGATATGTTTTAATCCTAACAATGTGAATCACTGCTAGTTGAAAGAATGTTTATTTATGCTAAATAAAATAGAAAATCTCTTCTGAAAGTTGTCTTCAATTTGTGGCTATTTATATGATCTTTTCTGAACTCTTAACATTTCACCCATCTATTTGCAAAGAAGTCTGTAAACATAACAAACTGAAAAATATTTAGTAAGTGATTGGAGAAGACTCAGTACTGTGCTTTTGTAACCCAGTATCCATTCTCTTAAACATGTATGGAATGCCTCTGCTCTGCTAAGGAATGTGTTAGGTCTTGGGTTGATCTTTCTCTGTCTGTGTCTATCTGTCTCTCTCTGTCTCTTAACATTTTTTATTATGAAACATATATAGACATAAAAGTACATAAAACATATGTGTAATTTATAGTTAAAAAATAATCAACCTTGTAATCATCACCAGGTGAAGAAGTATTCAATTGCCTCCTTCAAGTATTCTCTCCCAGTCAGAATTCCTCCCGACCCCAAGAGGGCGTCGCAGTTGTAACTTGCTTTTCTTTATATGTTTACTACCTATGTGTGCCATTCTAGACAAATTAGCTTAATTTTGTCTGGTGGGTTTTTTTTGTTTGTTTTTTTTGTGGGTTTTTTTAGCCCTGTATAATTGGATTTATCCTGTAAGTCTTCTCTGTGTCTTGTTTGTGAGATCTTTTAAAGTAGTGGCCATGTCCTAAGAGGTTGTCTTCTCCATATGAAACCTGTTTCTCGGGTTGGGGGCGGCTTCACCCTGGAACTTTCGCGGTTGTCCCAGCCTCCCTTTTCACTCACCTGCTGCTCCCCTGTTAACAGACGTGGTTTGCTTTGGTCTGAACTTTTTTTTCAGTCAGTATTTTGGTCACAGTCTTCACCACTGTTAAAGCCCACCAGCATCCGTGTATAATGGAAAATTGTGTGTTAGAAAAATTCTGCCCAGCACAGATGTAGAAAACAAACGTATGGACACCAAGGGGAGAAAGTGGCGGGGGGGGGGTGAGGGGGTGGGATGAATTGGGAGATTGGGATTGACATGTATACACTGATGTGTATAAAATGGATAACTAATAACAACTTGCTGTATAAAAAAATAAATAAAATAAAATTCAAAAAAAAATTCTGCCCAGTTTCGGAGAGCGCAGAACTGGGGCTGGGTGGGGGGACACTTCTGGAGATACATAGGTTAATTAGGGTCTGAACAGAAACTTTAGTTGTGCATTAATGAGCAATTTGCTTAAAGGCTGAGACTTGTTACAAGTCAACTTTGTCGCAGCGCCAGGTTTATTTGGATGGTAATCCAGGGACTTTTAGATATACAGAAAAAGCTTAAATTGTTCCAGTACTCAAACAATACTCTGCATTGTATAGAGATGGCTGCTGGAGAGCAACAAAGAGCTGAAACAATAGTCGGCCTTATGCACCATCTAAAATTATGAATGAAGAAGGATCATCCGTATGTATCACTCTTGGTGTTTATATCTGTTTTGCATGAAAAGAGTTGCCTGTTAATTCTTCTTGGCTAATGATTAGATTGTAATAGAGTGAATTCCAGAATTTAATGCTTTGATGCAGATGCTTTCTGCCGAGCAGTTTAGCACAGTGTTCACCCTCCCTCACCTTCTGCTGGACAGAGCCTGTGCTGTTTCCCTGTTAACAGTCGAGGGAGTGATGAGTGCAGATTTCTGCATGTTTTCCCCCCTTTGAAAACAAACACATCTTCCATGATGTGGCAGCCCTATTAAAGTGACAAGGCATTAATTTAAAATTTTATTTCATTGTCGGCAGCTTTCTCCTGTACCCATTTTCTCCCTTTCTTACTACGCGTGTCCTTTTAAACTATTGTTTTTTTGATGAGCAACTGATAAACTGTTGGCTGGCCCCACAGAGAACCCGTGTTTTATTTCCCTGCTGAAAAGCTCTGACCTCTTTGCCAGTGCTTAAAATCACCCAGGAGAGTGATTTGGGTAGCTTTTTAAAGAAATATGTAATAGCAGCTATAGTACCAGGCTTGAAGTTCTATTGAGTGGAGGGTAAAAGGGATGGAAAGTAGTAGTCATTCTCGGTGTGAAACCTGTGTAAAGTTCTGTAACACTGCCCCACTGAATTCCCAGTTGGGAACAATTACCACCAACTTCTGGAGATGACGATGGAGCCCTTTTTCTGTTAGAGGCTTTATTGCAATAAAGAGAGGGAAGCGGTAGAGTGAAGTAGAATTCCAGGACTAACAGCAGACATCAAATATTGCTCTTAGCGTCCAATAATAAGTATAACACATAAAATATATATATACTGTATACATATATAAATATATTTTTACATGTTCTCTCTGTATAAATATATAAAATACACACACATACACACGTGTATACCATACATGGTTCTATATTTTGTTCGACAGAGAGAGAATGAGAGGGAGCCTTCTTGTAGAGTTGGAAGCATCCTTATGTACCATTTAAGGAGAAAATAGTGGAACCGCCACATCTCCTAGGCTTTCCTGCCTGCAGGCTGTTCAGAATCTGACTCCATCCTTCCTTCCTTTCCCCTAGGCTCAGTGAAAGGCTGGTTCTTCTATTTATGCTCCCAAGTCCCTACCCTCTGACCTCAGGGACTTATCAGTGATTGGTTTCTTTTCTGATTTCCTTTCTTCCTCTTCTTGGGTCTTTCTCTTCATCATGTGCTTACGCACAAGTCTCTCCCAACTTTTTTTTTTTTTTTTTTTTTTTTTTTTTTTTGCGGTATGCGGGCCTCTCACTGTTGTGGCCTCTCCCGTTGCGGAGCACAGGCTCCGGATGCGCAGGCCCAGCGGCCATGGCTCACGGGCCCAGCCGCTCCGCGGCATATGGGATCCTCCCAGACCGGGGCACGAACCCGTATCCCCTGCATCGGCAGGCGGACTCTCAACCACTGCGCCACCAGGGAGGCCCTCTCCCAACTTTAAAACAAAAGCTAGCCCACCCCTAAACCTTGTGTTCCCTTTTTACCTCTTAGATCTCTTTTCCGTGCCGTCCAGGTTATCGGAAGGAGGTCAGTGTTCTCTTTTGACCTTCTCTCCATTCGCTCCTCATTCCACCGTCATCTGATTTCTGTTCCCACGACTCCATTGAAATTGTTTTGGACGAAGTCACTAAAGTGTTACCCTCGTGGCCCGTTCAGTGGACACTTGTTAGTCCTTAGTTGAGTCTCTGTGCCTGTGGTGCTGGCTCCTTCCAAATTCTTAAAATTCTTACATCCCTTGGCTCAGAGACTTATCGGGTCCCCACTCCATCGTGAACGAGCTGCTGTGCGCAGCATCCACAGGGGCTTTATGTGCTCCTGGGGGTGGATAGGAGGGTACGTAAGAGGGAGGCAGGCTGATGAACATTTGTTCTGAGCTTGAGAATAGATTGGAGGGAAATAGGAGAAATAGGAGAGGACGTGACTGTGCAATGCTTTGGTCACAGCGGTGGTAGTGGAGAAGGAGAAGGGGGTAGATTTTAGAGATGTTTGGAGAGAAGACTGAAGGGCGTGGTTCTGGATGGGAGCAGGGGAAGAGGCAGATGACGGGGAGCACAGTGAGGCTGCTTCCCCAGCTTCCGGCTTGTCCACGTGGAGGGACGGTGCTGCCATTTGCAGAGACGGGAAACACGGGGGGAAGACTGGGTTCTGTGGTGAGATGGTGAGTTTCATGAGTTTAGTTTGGGGTACGTTGAGTTTGAAGGATCTTTGAAATTTCAAAGGAGAGATAAGTATTAGAAAGTTGAGTATATGGGTCTAGAGCTCAGAGAAGTGGCTGCTGCCGGAGATAGTAATTTGGGATCGAGAATAAGAATGGTCACCTAGGAACAAAGACTAGAATAAGAAGTTGAAGAGGTCCTAGGAACTCTTCTCTTAGTCAGGTCTCCACGGGTTTTCTTCATTATCACTAAAATAACCGCATCACTGACCCCACCTCTCGTCACGTCCCCTCTGGGCCTTGGTCTGTAACATCACGGGAGTGTCATTGCTCATGTACCCCTCCAGCCTCATCCTCCACTGCTCCATCGCCCACGTCATGTCTCCCGTCGCTCCTTCACCTGCACCTGTGGTCCAGACACACCCGGCTCCTTCCTTCCAGTGAGCCGTGGCCTCTTCCTGAAATGCCACCTGTTCTTTTTCCTGACTCCTGTTAGCCTCTCCCTCACGGGCACAGGCTTCTTCTGGAAAGTGACCGTCTTCACCCCTACCTTCTTGGCAGGGTTAGGCGTTGTGTTTGTGTTTGCGTGGCGTGCCCCGTGTGCGTCTGTCAGAGTGTTTGTACTCACCTGTCTGCCTTGCTGTAAGCTCTGGGAGGGCCAGGCCTTTGTCTTTCCTCTCTTTGTTCTTAGCTTCAAGCACCGTGGTGTCTGCTTATGAGTGAATCCACTCCACTGTCTTTTCATTAAAGATAAAGAGACATTGGAATTGTGTGATTCGCCCAGGGATGCTCAGTTAGTTGAGAACACAAGGGAGTTTGTTAATTCTTAGAATGTTCTTAGAGGGGGGACAGAGAGCCAGGAAAAGCAGGCGTATGAAGGTTGGGGGGGCGCTCTTTAAGGCTTAGTGTCTGTAGAGAAACATTTTGAAGTGGGCTGGTTGCTTAGAAATAACTGCCCCTACTCATCTGTTTTTTTGTTTTTTGTTTTTAATAGAAGGGGGACAGCCCACTGGGGAGACACATCAATCTCATCATTTTATTTTTATATTTATTTATTTATTTGTTTGTTTTTGGCTGTGTTGGGTCTCCGTTGCTGTGCACAGGCTTTCTCTAGTTGCAACGAGTGGGGGCTACTCTTCGTTGTGGTGCGTGGGCTTCTCATTGCGGTAGCTTCTCATGTTGTGGAGCACAGGCTCTAGGTGCGTGGGCTTCAGTAGTTGTGGCGCGTGGGCTCAATAGTTGTGGTGCACGGGCTTAGTTGCTCCGTGGCATGTGGGATCTTCCCGGACCAGGGCTCGAACCCATGTCCCCTGCATTGGCAGGCGGATTCTTAACCACTGCGCCACCAGGGAAGCCCCTCATCTTGTTTTCTAATCACTGGCCTTTAGTCTATGAAGTGAACTGATCATTTATGGGAAAATATTTAATACCTGTTACATGCCAGGCACTGTTGTATGTGCTGGGGATGTAAATGTCAACAAAATAGACAGCAGGATCCCTGAGTTTTTGGAGCTTAACAGCGAAGATGGGAGGCAAACAATGAAGATGTAAGTAAAGAAAGAAGGTAATTACAGATTATGAAAAGTGTTATTATTACAGGTTGCTGTCTCTTAGCTGACTTACTGTTTACAGTAGTTTTATCCATTCTCAAAAAGTGACTGCTTTCATTTCCAAGCTTTGAGTGGATGATTTCCCTGATTGTCTTGTGAAGGACTTAAATGTATGTTGAGGAAACTTGAGAAAAGATTCCTTTGGAATCTTAGAAGTGTGGAGTCTCCTACTTGGTTTATTCACTGTGATCAGAGTCAGACTGCCTTGCTCCATCGTACCTGTCTGTTATATTGGGAACTAGTGTTTATTGCAGTCTTATCAACTTAGAAAAACCCAGGATAGTCAAATGGTTCATTTGGGTCCTAATAGGAATAAAATATATATTTAGAATTTACAAATTCAGTGAATTAAAAAAAAAAAAAAGCCCAGGAAATCAATGGATTCGTTGTATGTTCTTTTTAAACTACTCTAGTGAGACCTTAAAAGATATTGCCCTGTCTGGGATGGATCCTACAACAACCCAAAGGAATTTTTATTGTGAGCTCTTATTTTGTGATAACAGAGTATTTGCTGAGGGCTAGACAGAAAGTCAATCTTGAACTTAATGTGGATAATGGACTGGAGTGTCCCACCTGTTTGGTTTTCTTTTTTCTTTTGTTTGCATTGAGACATAATTAATTATGGTGAAATCTTAAGGGCATGGGTTCATGAATTTTCCCCCTATGTTTTTACTTTTCGTAACCACTACCCAGATCAAGACATAGCACATTTTCATCACCACGGAAAGTTCCTTCATGCCTCCTTGCTAGGCAGTACCCGTCCCCCAGAGGTAGTGTTACCACTGATTTGACTCAGTGGTCATAAATTAGTTTTGCCTGCTCTTGGGCTTCATGTCAGTAGAATCATTTGATTCCAACTTCTTGTGCTCGGCATAATATTTCTGAGATTGGTCCACGTCGTTGCCCCAGATCAGTAGTTTGTTCTTTTGGATTGCCCTGCTATAGTCTGTCAGACGAGTATATCACAATTTGCTTCTCTGTTCTCAGGTTGATGGACATTTGTCTTGTTTCCAGGTTTTAACCATTATGAATAAAGATGCTCGAAACAGTTGTTTTACTGTGGTAAAGGTATACCATAAAATTTGTTATTTTAGCCGTTTTTAGGGTACAGGTCAGTGGTATTCAGTCTATTCACGTTGTGGTGCAGCCTCCGAACATTTTTATACAAGCCTTTTTGTGGACATATGTGCTCCTTTCTCTTGGATAAATACTCATGGGTGGAATTGCTGGGTCATTGGGTAAGCTGAACTTTTTTTTAGAAACTGCTTAACTGTTTTCCAAAGTGGTTGTACCATCTGACGCTCCCACCAGCAGCACCTAAGGGCCCCAGGAACTCTGTGTCCTCTCCGGTACGTGGTGTCGCCAGTCTTAAATTTTAGCCCTGCTGGGGGTTTGTCATTGGACAATATCCAGGTGTTTTTCACTGTTAACTTATAATCCATTACTTATTGGAATACCTACTATGACACTGCTGATTGGTATGATGTGCCAAAATACATAGTCTCTGCTTTGGATGAGTTGATGGCCTGAGTTAGAGGCTGGAATATGTATGTTTGCTGTCTAATTGCAGGGCAGAGGTAGTGATTTTGGTATTGTTCAAAGGAGGGGTTGTTTTTCCGAGTGGGTAAATCCAAAGCCATGGAAACCAGCAGGCAGCCAGATTGAGAGATGTGGACAAACACCAACGTGGCACAGAGGACTCTTTTTTTGGGAACACTTTCCTGTAGTATAGTGTTCCTTTGCTTTAGTTCATGTTGGGTAATGATTCATCCACCCACTGGCCTGTGAAAAGAAAGCTCAGGGATTAAGGTCTCTCAGCTCCAGTTTGATTTACCTCCTGGTTTGCCTACCATTCCCTCTTTTAATCTGTGCCCCCCCCCCCCGCTTTAGAATGCCTCCACACTCCTTTCCAGCAACATGAATTCTATAGGTCCTTTAGCCTCCATTTATAAAACTTTACCTGAAACTTTTTATAGGCAGGAGTAGTACTGTAACCTGTTCAATTCTCAATTCCTGGCAAGACGCCTTGTTGTCTTTCAATGTCTGATGATGTTTATATCCTTTTCTTTTGAGTTTCTGTAGAGTTTACAGTCTGTAATATTTATTTAGCAGTTATATCACCTTGTATTTTGTTATCTTTAATGTAAATACAGCGTGACATTGAAAGCAAACAAATGTAACAGCTTCCGTCTAAATAAGTAAGGTGCGGAAGCTTGTCTTCAAAATAGTTACCCTGGAAAATTACACACTTAACACTGTGGTGATCTCATCCCCAGAACACCGCTGGTGATTTAGAAGTCGCCTTCATGGTCTGAGATACATTCTTTTGAATATTTTAAACAGTTACCAGTAATTAAGTATATATATTACATACTTGTAGAGGGCTTACTCTCTGCCAGGCTCAGTTCTATGTAAGTGTGCCTATAAAATGATGAGCTGCTTTTTCCTATGTCATTCTAAAGCCAGTTCCACAAGTGGAGTTTGAAAATATATATATACATTTTTTTTTTTTTTTTTGCTGTACGCGGGCCTCTCACTGCTGTGGCCTCTCCCGTTGCGGAGCACAGGCTCCGGACACACAGGCTCCGCGGCCATGGCTCGCGGGCCCAGCCGCTCCGCGGCATGTGGGATCTTCCGGGATCGGGGCACGAACCCGTGTCCCCTGCATCGGCAGGCGGACTCTCAACCACTGCGCCACCAGGGAAGCCCTGAAAATATATTTTAATCAGTGACAGTTTTCTTTGGAATAAGGAGGTTCAAGTCATTCCAGAATGACTGCCTTGAAAATGACAACACTCGTTTGCATGCTTACCAATAATTTTTAAAATTCCATTTTATTGGTGTGTGTTTGTGTGTGTGTGTGTGTACACATATGCAAGGCAAGGAGTCTACTATCTTTTGTGTATCCCGCTGCTAGTAAGTAGCACATCTTGCTGTGACGTGGCAGGCACTAAGTGAATGCGTGGTGATTTGAGATCACAGCCCTTATTTTAGAGGGCTGAGATAATGTGGCTGTTATGCGAGGTGGACTGACAATCTCTGGCTTTATCTGTGTACTGTTCAGCTTTGCTCACTCATTTGTATGTTTGTGAAGTTCTAGCAACATGTTCTTCAGCTCACTTTATGGAAGATTTGAATGCTGCCTAGTTTGCCTGTGAGGGATTTTCTGTAGAATGACTCCCCCATTCCCATCTCTGATGGGGGATAATCACAGCTTACAGTGGCCACAATGGTGTCTAGAGTGCAGTTCAGGGAATAGTTGGTGCACCTTAAAATACTTATTGCTGCCTTTAAAGGTTTTGAAATCTTCAGCTGTGCTAGGTCTTATGTGTCATGAGAAAAAAAAAAAAGAAAAATCAAGTTCCTGCCCTTCCCAGGGCTTATCTTTTAAGTAACAAGAGGAGAGTGAGAGAAACTCTGGTGACGTGAGTGACACTGGGACACATATATACCCATACAGGGACTCACGTTGTTTTGATTTTGTGGTGTGTATGTGTTTGTGTGTTTTGCACAGTTTGTTTCTTTGGGTTTAGAAACTTTCCCTTCTGTGTTTGACTCATCTCACTTTGGTTACATTGTAGGCGTGATGGTTGATGGACTAATTCTTCTAATGCGCAGGGTTTATCTTGAGAATCTTGGAAAGATAAGGAGCCACCATATTTACTGTCCTCCATGTTGGCTCTGTTTCTGCTATAGCTTTTTAAAGATGCTAGTTTTTTTTTAATCTAGTGTTTTTTAACAGCTTTACTGATACATAGTTCGCATATCATAAAATTCTCCCATTTAAAATGTAAGTTCAGTGGTTTTTTGTATATTCGCAGAATTGTGCAACCATCACCACGATCTAAGATTAGAACATTCTCATCAGTGTCAAAAGAAATCTCGTTCCCATTGGCCGTCCCTCTTCATTCCTTCTCTTCCTCCCAGGCCCTGGTAACCACTCGTTTACTTTCTGTCTCTAGAGAGCTGCATATCCTGGAAATTTCATATAAATGGAATCGTATACTGTATGTTGTTTTGTGACTGGCTCCTTGCAGTTAGCATAATGAAAGGCTCATGCATGCTGCAGCAGGCGTCACTACTTCATTCTTTTCTAGGGCTGAATAATAGTCCCTTGTATGGATAGATCACATTTTATTTATCCAAAAGTTAATGTTTTTTAAGGAGCAGTAATAGCTCCTGGATAAAAGTTAGGCTGAGCAGTTATACAGACTCTGATGTGTTCTTCAGCCCTGAAAAGCAGAAGAAAAGAAAACCATTTTGTTTGCTGATCTGCACTTGAACCCCAGCAAAATGTCATGGTCACAATCCTATGGTATAATCCCCTGGTGCAGTAGCATGGTTTATTTTCAGTATCTGAGTGATAATTTCTGCTCACAGGTAGACTGACAGTCTCTGCCTTTGTCTTTATTCTATTCAGTTTTGGTCACTCACATACGTTGCACAGATGGCTCTAGAGGAAGATGGTAGATTCCTTGCTGTCAAGTAATTTGCACCTTAGTTGTGGTGATTTATATACACACATCTCTGTGTGTGTGTGTGTGTGTGTGTGTGTGTTTATGTATGGCAGTGAAATTGGAGTTTCTATGTTAGACCTCTAATTTTACATGGATGTCTGTTGATAGATATGTATGTATATTTAGAACATTTCTATTATATATAAAGTTAAAAAATATATATCTATACATATGTACCCAAATAGATAGATAGGTAGGTAGGTAGAAGGAAGGTCTTTGGCATTTCAAAGACTTCAGAACCAAAATGTCATTCAACCTGAACCATAATGGATTATCAACTAAGTATTCTGTAGTTTTGTTCTCAGTTATCGTGGGGTTAGGTAAGATAGACTGCTGAATGCTAGCAGTCCTACCTAGGAGGCCCACTCATAGGATAAAAGAAATGTGCTCCTGACATTCACACGTAAGTCCTGCATACTGTGTTTAGTGATGTCACCTGGTTATTCAATTTATTTTTGCTTTTTAATAAACTTCATATATCTAGACATTTGCAGGTTTCTTTAAAAGAAAAACAACAACCTTGTCATCAGATCTCTGCAAGATGACTTATAGTGTAAGTGTTTCCCTCAGTACAGATTCTCTTTGAATTTTTGTTTAAGAGCTTTCACATATTTAAAATATCTAAAAAGGTTCTATACTTTGTATCTCTGACATTCATGGAAACACCACCTCTTGTTAAAGCCTTCCATAAATGTTGCAGTCTTTGTGATTATTCCCCTTTAGAGTGTTCTAATATGAGTCCAACGGGTATAAAAAAATTTCTGAATGCTCAGAATACTGATAGGACTTTCTCACTCATGTGAGCTTTTTGGATGTCTAAATGATGGCTACCCTGACAGATATTTCCTGACATTCATTTCACTTGCAGGATTTCTCTCGTGTGGTTTCTATGTTGTACAATAAAGTATGACTTCTGGGAAACAAAGAAAGAAATGTGTGGCCACAGGTCAGGAGCCATTCCTCTGTCACGAAGCAGCGTTGGAAAAGCAATCTGGGACAAAAGAAAGAGCCTCTGGCACTTTTGAATTTTGGGAGACAGAAACCTTTAGAAGTTAGCATGAAATTCTTTGTAAATTATTTTATTTCTTGTTTTATGAATATCCCCGGCCTGAAATGAGATGTCTTAAAAGGCAGATCTAGCAAAGGGCGTTTTGATCTCCTCCTCTGACGCCACTTACCCGGGGCTGTTCTTAACTCAGTCCGCAGCTTGCCCGGGAGTGATCACCGTGGCCTTGAGTTAGTCCTGGGCAGCCAGCTGAGCGCACGCTGGCACTCCCCTGCTCAGCGAGTTGAGACTAGTGTCTGAAGTTAGAGTACAAGTTCCTCTGCTTTCCTGCCTCTCTCAGTTTTCTAGGCTTGGAGAAATTTACAAATCAGTAGCCGTGGACTCCATCTGCAAAGCTTTTATCGAACGTCTCAGGGTCCTAATTCAAAGCTTTTGGGGGAATGAGTTGTTTTATTATGTAAAAGACATTTAGGAACTATATGGCAGTAAATGCGTTACAGGGAATGTAGGGCAGCAGATGGTGAACCCATGTTCCTTATGGGGAAATTGAGGTATTGGTGAGGGTCCCCTCGTTAAGGTTCTGACCTTTAAAGACGTGAACATTTAAAATAATTAGGCAGAGAAGTATCAGTACATCATTGTTGGAAAACAGGGTCTCCTAAAGGTGGTTTTTAGGTGTTTGACCTGTTACTGTTGCCTGGAGGAACCAGGACGGCCTGAGTCTTGCTCTCTGTACCCCTGGTTCTTCGGGCATTTCCTGATCAGGTGCTTGAGCTTGAGATACTCAGCCATCAGTTCTCCTTTCCAGCAGCCACATCACTGTACAAACACCCCTTAGGCAGTTGGAAATGTTTGATCAGAATATTGGTTGATCATAGTATTGATCAGTTTTGAAAGTGGAAGAGGCACAAGAGAAGATACCCACTAGTGTGTTTGGGAACGTCTGGGGGGCATGCTTAATGACAGATTTTGAGGGTCCCTGGACCCACTGGGACTGGGTTTGGGCCTAGGAATATGCATTGTAAACAAGCATCTCAGGGGATTCTGATATAGGTGGTCCGGGGACCACCCTTTTTTTTTTTTTTTTTTTTTTTTGCGGTACACGGGCCTCTCTCTGTTGTGGCCTCTCCCATTGCGGAGCACAGGCTCCGGACGCGCAGGCTCAGCGGCCATGGCTCACGGGCCCATCCGCTCCGTGGCATGTGGGATCTTCCCAGACCGGGGCACGAACCAGTGTCCCCTGCATCGGCAGACAGCCTCTCAACCACTGCGCCACCAGGGAAGCCCCCGGGGACCACACTTTGAAAAACATTGTACAGAGTGGTGAGTAGGAGCAGCTGAATGAGAGACAGTAAGGAAAATCCCCACAGACGATGAAAGTAAACTGAGAACCACTTTTGCTTTAAGTAGGAGCTTGGTGTAGATCATGATCAGACTTAACCAAAAGTTAATTTACTCCCCAGTTTTCAGGAATACATTTGTCACATGAAGTCAATTTCACCTGATAAATATTCAGCATCAGCATCTTACAGAAAACCCCGAGAGACAGAATGTAATTCCTCCTTAGTATACAACACCTATTTTTATTTTTGGCTGCATTGGGTCTTCGTTGCTGCGTGCGGGCTTTTCTCTGGTTGCGGCGAGCGGGGGCTACTCTTCGTTGCGGTGCGCGGGCTTCTCACTGCAGTGGCTTCTCTTTTTGCGGAGTGTGGGCTCTAGGTGCATGGGCTTCAGTAGTTGCAGCGCGTGGGCTCAGTAGTTGCGGCACACGGGCCCTAGAGCGTGTGGGTTCAGTAGTTGCGGCACGTGGGCTCAGTAGTTGTGGCTCATGGGCTCTAGAGCGCAGGCTCAGTAGTTGTGGCGCATGGGCTTAGTTGCTCTGAGGCATGTGGGATCTTCCTGGACCATGGAGCGAACCCGTGTCCCCTGCATCGGCAGGCGGATTCTTAACCACTGCACCACCAGGGAAGTCCCTACAACACCTATTTTAAACTTTTTACTAAAATAAGATCCTTTGCTGCTTCTGCTTCATAGATCCTTCCTCTTATTCCTCCCAAGCCAGTCCCCGGTGCCTTGACAATGTCCCAGTAGACGATCTGTGGTCTCAGTGGGGTACCCTGATAATGTGTGGGTGAATGTGGAAGCAAGGGTTTGGATGTGAATGAGTTGGCATCCCTTTCTCCATCTCAGTTTATCACCTCTGGGCTTTCAGCCACCTTTGGGATTCATAATAGGTCTAACGTGAGAATCTTCAGTGAATGTCCATCCGCCTTTGAGAGGTTGGAGCATTAGCCATTTAAGTTATTTGCCGAAATACCGAGTGCTTATGTTAATTGGATCATCAAAGACTGAACATCCCTGAATGAGTATAAGAAAGAAAATGCAGGTCTTTCAGGCCTCAGTTCTCAAGGCAACAGATGGAAACCTCTCAATTACATGAGCTCACATCTGTCCCTCTGATTTGACTGGGTCTGTGCCACAATGTGCTATGGAATTAGTGATTCTGTAATCCCTGGAAAGCACGGTTGAAGTGAGATTGACAAAGAGCCGGACCCTCAAGGTTAATGGCACAGGGAGAACAAGAAGCCTGGAGAACTAATAGTGAAATACAAATGTCAGTGGTTGCAAACTGCTCATCCATTTAATTTGCTGGAAGTTAGTATAGTCTAGTAGACCCCAAATTAAAATGTTTCAGTATTGCTTTGTTTCTTCATTAGTCTAATTCCCATTGACCTTATGTCAAGGCTAAAACAATTTAGAAGCATGCTAGCATGGGAACAGTTTTAATGACTATTGTCAGCATGGTTTTAAAGAAAACAGGTTGGCAAAACACATGTAGGTTCTTAAATCTATTAATAGTGTGAAATTTTATTTCTTTGTTTTGTTAAACCATTAAAATAAGGCTTTGGGGGATGGACTGAATTTCTGAAATGCCAGAATGTCCATGGTGAATATCACTGTTATTTATTATTTAGGAGTTTGCTCCCCAGGTGTATGCAGTGGGTATTTAGCAATGGATGGGACCTCATTCTACATAGGCCGGCCTGTCAAGAAATGGAATGGCAAGATAGTGGCTTTTAGGAGAGCATTTGTAATAAAATTTGCATACCTTATAAAAGAAGTAAGAGTAAGGATCAGATTTTTGTTCCTGTGCCTGAAGGACATAGATAAGGGGAAAAATAGATTTGAATAAAAAGACAGAATCGGAGGACATTTTTACAAATCAAATATCTGATAGGGGACTTGTGTGTAGAAGATATAAAAAAACTCTGACACCTCAACTTTAAGAAGATATACAGATGGCCAATAGGCACATGAAAAGGTGCTCAACATCTGTTAGTCATTAGGAAATTGCAAATCCAGACTACAGTGAGATATGACGTCATACACACTAAAATGGCTAAAATAAAAGAGACAATGACGTGTTGGTGAGGATCTGGAGAAGTTGGAACCCTCCTGTGTTACTGGTAGGAATTTAAAATGGTGCAAGCCCCTTTGGAAAGCAGTTTGGCATTTTTCTCAAAATGTTAAACACAGAGTTGCCATCAGACCCAGCAGTTCCATTCCTAGGTGTATAGCCTAGAGAACGGAAAACATAGCCTCACAAAAATCTGTCCACGAACATCCATAGCAGCATTATTTATAATAGCCAAAAAGTAGAATCAATCCAAATGCCCATCACCTGATAAATGGATAACTAGAATGTGGTATATCTCATGTGATGGAATATTCTTTGGCAGTAAAAACGAATGTATCGACATATATCATGGATGAACCTTGAAAACGCTATGCTAAGTGAAAGAAGTCTGACACGCCAGACTACACGTGTGATTCTGTTTCTATGAAATATGTCCTGAATAGGCAGATCTGTAGAGATAGAAAGTAGGTGCATGGTTGCCAGCGAGTAGGGGTCGGGGACAGCGTGGGGAGTGGCTGCTCAGGGGTATGAGTTTCTTTCTGGGGGGATGAACTATTCCGCCCTCAGACCGTGGTGATTGTTGTACGACCCTATGAATACACTAAAACACATCGAATCGGGCACTTTATTTATTTATTTATTTTTAAACGTCTTTATTGGAGTATAACTGCTTTACACTGGTGTGTTAGTTTCTGCTTTATAACAAAGTGAATCAGTTATACATATACATATGTCCCCATATCTCTTCCCTCTTGCATCTCCCTCCCTCCCACCCGAATCGGGCGCTTTAAATGGGTGAATTTTATGGTATGTGAATTGTATTTCAGTAAAGCTCTTGTAAAATTTGGAGATTTGAAGTGGAGAATATTGTTCATTACTGTTACTCCATTCATTTGACTCTTAGCAGAGTTCTACATGTGTGCATTTGCTCACATGAAAATACTTTGCGAAGTACCGTTAGTTTGATTATGAGCCTCACTGGTGGCACCTGTAGTCCGTGCCATGGGTGTCTGAGAGCCAGGCTTTGTGTCTGGTGCTAAGGGACCTTCCCTGCTGAACACGATACAGCTCTTCTCAAGGAGCTGACAGTCAAGTATCATGCTTTCTTTATAATCACTACTAGCTGTCTTATAAAGAAACAAATCAGTGCCATGCATGTTGTAAATTAAGATAATCTTTACAGAGAATAAATGGTGTGTTTGTCAGGGTCGGGTGTTTGGAAGCTGGGGGTGAGGAGAGGAGGGGATGGAATTCCAGCGGAAGCAGTTGACAAGGACAGGTGTGCACATGGCCACGTGTCCATGTGAGTGTGCTGCTTTCCGGCTCGAGCCTAGCCGTTTGCTCCGCGTGGCCTGCGGCATGAAGTCCACACTCTTTCCTGAGTGTGGCCAGTGAAACTGGCCACTCCGGAACTTCCATGCAGCGCCGCTTCTGTGGGGGCAGTCTGATTGGAAGCGGGCGGAGGGAGGGCTCACGGACTTGATTGGTGCCCGCCTGCATAGCAAACTAAGTTTTTACTCACAGTCATTGATTTGAGGGGGCCTTGGAGGCGCTAAAGTCTTTGGACGACCCAAATCTAAGCTGTCCCCCCTACACCGCTGTCTGTGGGGCTTTCTCTTCCCTGCCTTGTCCTCTCCCATGCTTTCACCCGGCCCTGTGCGTTCCAGCAGCTCAGGGGTGCCATGCTGTTTCCCACCACCCTGTGCCCACCGGCAAACTCCTACTCATCCTTCAACACCCAGCTGGAGTGCCCTCGGATCCACGAAGCCTCTCCAAAGGCCTGTGACCTTGGCCAAGTTGCCAAGCCACTTTTTGCTTCCATTTTCTCTTCTGAAAGATAAGACTAATAATAGTACCTACTCCATAGGTAATTAGGAAGATGAAATAAAATTCGTGCACACAAAGCTGTTGGAATACCTCTTGGCCCCAAGGAAATGCTCCTGAATGGTTACCCGTCCTCGTGATTATTCATTTCAGGCAGAGGGGGGTGGCAAGCTCCCTCCTCTGCTTCCTGGGCACTAACATGCAAGTCCTTTACTAACAATAAATTACAGGGGAGAACCTGCACATTCCCTGAAAAGTCTGCAGTATGGCCACAGCTGTACAGATAAGGCTGTTCCCTGTGTTAAAGGGATTGGGTGGTGGGGTTCACAGTCACCTGTTTTAATAGTCACTCCAGGGAGTCTGTCTGAGGAAGGAGATTCGATTAAGTGACTTAAAGGGCCCCTGAGACTGTAAGGCCTTTCCTGCCCGCAGGAGCTTCTGTCTTCCCAGGTGCCTGGTGTGGGTAGAGGGCGCGGATGGGGTGAGCTGAGGGGGGGGACTGTGGTGGAGCCAGAAATGGACCTGGGGTCCCTGCTCGTCCTCCACAGCCCATCGTGGCTCTAGACCAGCTCTGCGCCCACCCGAGGTCCTCGAGCAAGTCTGGGGGGCCTCTGCCTCAACGCACTAAGGATCCTTCGTTAAACTCCTGGGGAAACCAGACTTCCTGCTACGGCCAAGATCTCTCAAAATTAAGATTTATTTCAGGACACGCCTCAGGGGCATAAGGAAAAACTGTTTAAATATAATTGTACGCGGCTTTAGACGTGCCAACTTCCTCAGCCGTCCTTGAACCTTGTTACATTTAAAACTTTTCATCTTTGCAAGTGCGGACCTGATGTACCTCACTTGATGTTTTGGGGTTACCTACGCCCCTGTACATGCAGGAGGAAAACATTTGAATTTGTGTTCGTTGTTATGGTTCTACTGTGCGTAACCGATCCCAGGTATCTGGCCCTCGGGAGACCACCTCGTGTCCCTCACAGCCGCCTGCCCTCGGGGCCCAGCCTCTCGCTGTTTGCGCACCTGAGCTCAGCTGCCCCTTTGAAGTGGAGGGCAGGCCTTTCATCTGCCTTCGTTTTCACTTAACGACAGCCCAGCCTTTGATCCGCTCCATTTTCCTCTTTCTTTTGCTTCTTAATGAGTCACTTGGAGGTGAGGAGAGACCTGAAGTATGGGCCCCCAAAGGCCACAACTTTTTAAGCACAGTGGTTGTTTGACCTTCATATCTTAAGCAAACATGCCCCAGGGAGTCAGCCCTCCTTGGCCTCCCATTGATAAAATCCGGCTCACCGGGATAATGTAAACTTAAAAGGAGAGGTTGGGGTGGGGAGAGGAGCGAGAAGTAGAAGGAAAATGTCAACAGCACCCCCCCCCCAACATTTGAAGTTGTTTCATTTGGGGGACCTCCCCGCCTTCACACTGAGCAGCAAGTGGGCGATTCCGGTTTTGGAAACACATTAAATTCTACCTGCCAGTGGATTATTTGTTTTCAGATGAACTTTTAGGACTTTCTAGATTAGTATCTAACAGTATCTTTTCTTGGAACTTGAAGATACGACAAGTTCTCCTTGGTTGGATATAGTTTTTATAAGCATCTTATAAGATTTCATAAGGAAATCAAAGATTTCCAATTAATATGAAAACCTAGGGGACAGATTTGCAGTAGTCCCTTCAGAAAGCAGTTCTCACATTCCCATATTCTTTGGTTGTGCTGTACACGTGGCTATGCATTTTTCTTAATATGAAAGAAAAATATGTTTCGACATTAAATACTCTTTTCCATATATGAAATTAGCTGTGTGCCACTCCAGTAAATCTCCAGTAAGTGTTTTAGTGCTGTTTCAAGCTGGTCAGTGTACTTTGAGAATTCAGTTTCAATAGTCTCTTCGTTTTCAGTTGGGGAATGCAAACATCTTTTAATAATAGCTTATGCAAACTATAACTATTGAAATAAGTTTGTACGTAAAAGGACTCCAAAATATCCTGGGTACTGTGAAGAAACCAACATAACTGTATGTTAGCTTGGCATCCATTTAGTGAATGATGACATGTGATAATTTTTTTAGGATTGGTTTATTTTAACATAGGGTAAGTTTCATATGAGTCTGTTTTAAATTACCATTCCAAATTTTTCTTTTATAAATATGCATTATTATTTAAGGTATTTGATAGTTGTTCTTCACAACTCACTTGTTACCCAGAAAATATCTATTGAGTGAATGTCAGTTAATCATGGGTAATGGGAAGCTGTTAGCACAATCCCTGCCACTTAAACACTGGATATCAACGTTATTTTACTTAAAGAAAATTTGGTATACTGATTTATTTTCTCCAACAATAAAAATAATCTTATTAGAATATTAAAAGTGTCCACTGAGAGTGGATGTAGAAGGTTAATTAAACTTTGTTAGATCAACCTGTGGAACTTCACATATGGAGTTACACTGCTAACTCAATCTTTATTTTCCCTCTTATATGTTGATAAGTCAGAAAAAACGTAGCTCTCTGGCTTCTTCAACTCATTTTAGTTTCTCAACTTATAAAGAAGCAAAGATCAGCGAGTATTGAGGGAATGATTAGGAAGAAGATGAGGGTGGCCTGTTTTGAAAGGATCAGGTGAAGGTACAGGCTGAAACACTGTCCAGCTCTCCAATCGTCCCTTAAAATGTCCCTTGGACTGGCCTCTTCTTCCCCCTCATGGGTATGGACATTGGTGCCCCGCCCCCGATGCATTGCTATGCTGTCCCCTGGCTGAGGTGTGTCCATCCGAGCAACTCAGCATCATCAGACCACCCTTCTCTGAAGCTCTTCTTCAGCTGTGTGAGCACTCACAGTGGCTCCGTCCAGTTGTCTGCCATCAGGTCTGAATTCTGCCTGTGCTCAGAGCCCTTTATTATCTGACCCATCGATCTATTTAGCCAGTTACTCTTCACCAACAGAAGAAACGAGCCCTTTGTTCCAGTTAGATTGATCTCACGCACACATGACGACGCCGTTCCTGCTTTCTGCCTTTATGTGTGTAGCTGTCCCCACCTGGAATGCCCATTCCCACCATTTCCAAGTGTCCACATCCTACCTATTTTTGCAATTCCACTCCTGACTAGATTATTAGAGCTAGAATTGATATCTTCCTCATCTAAAATGTTCATAGCTTCTCTATTTTTCTTTTTACATGTAATGAGTTTATTTTTATCTTGAAATTAGTATTTGAAAGCTTTCTCCATTTTAGTTCCTAATATGGTAATTATTGATAGATAGAAATTATGTAAGCAGAAGTTCTTTGTGGTCCTCGGTAATTTTTTTTTTTTTTTTTTTTTTGGTAACAGCTTTATTGAGATAGGATTCGTATACCATACAGTTCACCCACTTAAAGAGCATCTCTTTTGTTTTGGCATTTACGTTCTTCCTTATGATTATTTATCACCGTGACTTAACACTCCTACTAGAACTATGGTTCGTGAGGCAAAGACCAGATCTCAGACGTTTTTGTGCTCCCCTTAGTGCCAGGCACAGTGCTACAAACATACCAGGCACTAAAATGCCTTTGAATGATCCATGTTTCCTCTTTTCTTCTGCCATTTTTAAATTCCATACCTTCTTTAGGTGGGGACTAGATTCAGCAGTTAGCAGCTAGCCTTTAAAATAAGGGGCTGTTATGTCCATTTCCAGGGCGATTCGTCAGGGATGCTAGTTTCACTTAACTATCATCTGGGGATGAGGACTGTCTCAAGAAGAGAACTTGGGTGGCAGCTTTCGGAGCAAAGGATAATGCACTAGGGTTTGCCCCTCGAACTTGCCAGGTGATGGGGAGACGGAAGAGTGTTCGCAGCCTGAGTGAACAGCATGAGCGGTGTAGCCTGGGAGGAGTTCGTTTGACGGGAAAGAGAGGGGTGAGGCTAGAGGGTTGGGCTGTGGAGGTCTCCACCACCAGGTTGAGAACTGTTAGACTTTATTTCAGCAATCGAATCCATCAGGGACTTTAAACTCTCATGGTGGAAGGCTGGGTGACCATGTTGAAGGACTTTCTGCCAAGGTATGAGGTGATGTGAGAGGGATAATTGAGAGGATGAAGTTAGTGCCAGTAGCTTTTATTTGCCCTAACTGTACAGGCTCCTAACACAGCATTATGTTTATTGAATGCCTAGTGTATTTCAGGAAGTCCCTGATCGTGTCAGGTGTTTTCTTATATTTTTCTTTCACTGTCTTTTATGTAGAAATGCTGCGTGTCCCATGTCAGACCTGTGCCGATTTGTAATCGGCGGGAGGGGGGCGCCATGTTTTGTCCAGCTTAACTCTAGTCTCTTGCAGAACAAATAAAAGGTGCTTAATAAATGAGCAAGAGATTGAGAGGGAGTGACAGCATGCTCACCCCCATATTACTATGAAAGGGAAAAGATTACTTTTTTAGGATAGAGAAATTCTGTGGGCATCACTGTAACCAAGTACTCAAGTTTAGTGGCACCTGCAGTGGGACACAGTGGCGTCAGGTGCCTTTGATATGATGCCACGTGCTGTGCACACCACCTCTCGTATTCTTGCCGAAAATGTTCACCTCGAATCGAATCATGAGGAAATGATCAGATCACCAAAAATTGTAGGGCAGTTAATTGGTCTCGATTATTTAAATACACCAATGTCACGGAAGAGGAAGAAAGATAGAAAAAGTTCCTTTCGGAAATTAAAGAGATGCAGCTATGCAGCTGCTTCCCACTAGCTGTCTGTTTTGAATTTGGAAGTGTAATATGTCACTGCTACTCTCTCACTTTGTCCCAGCTTACCCTTCCCCCTCCCCGTGTCCTTAAGTCCATTCTCTACGTCTGTGTCTTTATTCCTGTCCTGCCCTTAGTTTCATCAGAACCATTTTTTTTTTTTTTTTTTTGCGGTATGCGGGCCTCTCACTGTTGTGGCCTCTCCCGTTGCGGAGCACAGGCTCCGGACACGCAGGCTCAGCCGCCCTGGCTCACGGGCCCAGCCGCCCCGTGGCATGCAGGATCCTCCTGGACCGGGGCACGAACCCGCGTCCCCTGCATCGGCAGGCGGACTCCCAACCACTGCGCCACTAGGGAAGCCACCGAACCATTTTTTTAAATTCCATATATATGTGTGTTAGCATATGCTGTTTGTTTTTCTCTTTCTGACTTACTTCACTCTGTATGACAGACTCTGGGTCCATCTACCTCACTACAAATAACTCAGTTTTGTTTCTTTTTATGGCTGAGTAATATTCCATTGTATATATCTGCCACATCTTCTTTATCCATTCATCTGTCGGTGGACAGTTAGGTTGCTTCCATGTCCTGGCTATTGTAAATAGAGCTGCAGTGAACACTGTGGTACATGTCTCTTTTTGAATTATGGCCTTCTCAGGGTGTATGCCCAGTAGTGGGATTGCTCAGTCATACAGTAGCATGCTTTGTGACCACCTAGAGGGGTGGGATAGGGAGGGTGGGAGGGAGGTGCAAGAGGGAAGGGATATGGTGGTATATGTATACATATAGCTGATTCACTTTGTTATACAGCAGAAACTAACACAACATTGTAAAGCAATTATACCCCAGTAAAGGTGTTAAAAAAAAAAAAAAGACACTGATGAAAGAAATTAAAGACGATACAAACAGATGGGGGATATACCATGTTCTTGGATTGGAAGAATCAGCATTGTGAAAATGACTATACTGCCCAAAGCAATCTACAGATTCAAGGTAATCCCTATCAAACTACCACTGGCATTATTCACAGAACTAGAACCAAAAATTTCAGTTTGTATGGAAACACAAAAGACTCTGAATAGCCAAAGCAATCTTGAGAAAGAAGAATGAGCTGGAGGAATCAGGCTCGCTGACTTCAGACTATACTACAAAGCTACAGTAATCAAGAGAGTATGGTACTGGCACAAAAACAGGAATATAGATCAATGGAACAGGATAGAAAACCCAGAGATAAACCCACGCACATATGGTCACCTTATCTTTGATAAAGGAGGCAAGAATATAGAATATACAATGGAGAGAAGACAGCCTCTTCAATAAGTGGTGCTGGGAAAATTGGACAGCTACATGTAAAGGAATGAAATTGGAACACTCACTAATACCATACACAAAAATAAACTCAAAATGGATTAAAGATCTAAATGTAAGGCCAGACACTATAAAACTGTTAGAGGAAAACATAGGCAGAACACTCTATGACATAAATCACAGCAAGATCCCTTTTGACCCACCTCCTAGAGAAATGGAAATAAAAACAAAAATAAACAAATGGGACCTAATGAAACTTAAAAGATTTGCATAGCAAAGGCAACCATAAACAAGATGAAAAGACAACCCTCAGAATGGGAGAAAATATTTGCAAATGAAGCAACTGACAAAGGATTAATCTCCAAAATTTATAAGCAGCTCATGCAGCTCAATAGCAAAAAAACAAACAACCCAATCCAAAAATGGGCAGAAGACCTAAACAGACATTTCTCCAAAGAAGACACACAGATGGCTAAGAAGCACATGCAAAGCTGCTCAACATCACGAATCATTAGAGAAATGCAAATCAAAACTACAATGAGGTATCACCTCACACCAGTCAGAATGGCCATCATCAAAAAATCTACAAACAGTAAATGCTGGAGAGGGTGTGGAGAAATGGGAACCCTCTTGCACTGTTGGTGGGAATGTAAATTCATTCAGCCACTATGGAGAACAGTATAGAGGTTCCGTAAAAAACTAAAAATAGAACAACATATGACCCAGCAATCCCACTACTGGGCAAAAACCCTGAGAAAACCATACTTCAAAAAGAGACATGTACCACAATGTTCATTGCAACACTATTTACAATAATCAGGACATGGAAACAACCTAAGTGTCCATCGAGAGATGAATGGATAAAGAAGATGTGGCACATATATACAATGGAATATTACTCAGCCATAAAAAGGAATGAAATTGAGTTATTTGTAGTGAGGTGGATGGACCTAGAGTCTGTCATACAGAGTGAAGTAAGTCAGAATGAGAAAAAGAAACACCGTATGCTAACACATATATGTGGAACCTGAAAAAAAAAAGGTTCTGATGAACCTAGGGACAGGACAGGAATAAAGATGCAGATGTAGAGAATGGACTTAAGGACACGGGGAGGGGGAAAGGTAAGCTGGGACGAAGTGAGAGAGTGGCATGGACATATATACACTACCAAATGTAAAATAGATAGCTAGTGGGAAGCAACCGCATAGCACAGGGAGATCAGCTTGGCGCTTTGTAACCACCTGGAAGGGTGGGATAGGGAGGGTGGGAGGGAGATGCAAGAGGGAGGGGATATGGGGATATATGTATACATATAGCTGATCCACTTTGTTATGCAGCAGAAAGTAACAGAACATTGTAGAGCAGTTATACTCCGATAAAGATGTTTAAAAAAATATTCCACAAATAAAATAAAATAAAATAAAATTAAGAGATGCAGCAACTCCATCGGCCAGTGTGTGATTGGATCCTGGATTCTCTCCACTACCCCCCCCCCAAAAGAGATAGTTCAGTTGAGGAAATTTGAACCTGGATTGGGTATTAGATAGTGATGATATATGAACTTTAACATTCTTGGGTGTGATGATGGTTCTGTGTCTGTGAAGGAGAGTGCCTTCACTAGTAGAAGACACTTGAAGTATTTGGGGTATGATATGATGCCTGCCTGCAAGGTACCTTAAAAATTATAAAAATTATAGTTTAAAAGGTGCATGTCTGTAGACGAAATGAATCAAGGGGAAGGGAATGGGATGCTCACTTATTAAACTTTTCGGTGGCTTTAAAATTATTTTAAGAATTGGAGAAAATAAACTTATGTACTTGGGCACTTGGCTCTTTGAGTGATAAGGCTGACAAAATCCTACTTTAACTGGCTCGTTTTACCAGTCTTCACGGTGATTAGGCCCTTGGATCACGTGTGTGCCTGAGTGCCCAGTGCTTCTTTCACTCTCAGTATTGTGGAGTCTTTGAACTTTGTGTCCTATTTTAATCCTTGGAAAAATCACTCTGGCTTCTAAAACCAGCCCACTGAGCAGCAGTAAGTAATACAGTGGGTTGCTGCCTCTGGAGGTTGGCAGAATGGCTTTCTGAGATGTCGGAGTCATGTCCCAGCGACCTGCCGGCTTCCACGCGGGAAGGGCTTTGGAGCTGATGTGAGATCCCGTGTTTGGGGTAGGTTGGCCCATCTGTGGCCTTCAGGAGTTCATATGCCAGTTTATGTATGAATTCTGAGTTGGTTCCTGGGAGCCTCCTCTTATTCCTCCAGGTCTGGACTAGAATATATTGCAGAGAACAAGACTGCCTGTCTGTCTCTTGAGAGAGCAGCAAACACGATGGTATGGCTCAGAAATCTGTAGTTTGGGAGCTGGAGCCAGGCAGACTCCAGCCGGTGGTATCAGAAGAGGTGCTCTTGGGCGGCAGGCCGCCTTGAGATTGCATGTTGAAAGTGGGAATGACTGAATTGGTCAGGAGGGATTCTAGTGGGGGGAAAGGCGTCTGGAAACAAGCAAACAAGGGGAGCCTCTGTGTGGTGGGGGGGGCGGTGCTAGAGCCACCTGGCACTGTGCCAAGTGTCCTGTTTAACCCTTAAGATAGATCTGGGCCTCCGTGTGGGTTCACGTGGTCCTTTTCACACACGTGGAAACAGTCACAGGCAGTCAGGTAGCTGCCCCGAGATCCCCCACTGGCTCTTGGTGGAGCAGGTTTGGAAGGCCACTGACCTGTGCTCCTGGCACTGTGTCTGACTTTCGACTAGTGGAAACTGTGCACGTGCTAACCTCTTGTGAACAGTGGGAGCGACCCTGGAGTAGTTCCTTTGCCCCCATCATTTCATCCTCTGGATGGGAGTCATATCAAAGGCTGGAACTGAACAGATGGTATAGTAACAGATGGCCCGTGCAGGGCTGGGAGCTTCCTGTGCATTTTCACTGGTTCTCACAAAAGAAGCCCTCAAGGTAGATGAAGAAATAGAGGCTCGAGAGAGACGAAGAGACTTTGCCAAGATCACACCTTTGATCCCAAAGCCCACCACGTCTCTCTGCACTGGGCCAGCATGGTCGGGGACACAGAAACGAGTCACGGGGCCGCACTCTGACCACACGCAGGTAGGACAAAGAGGATGGGACCCAGGCAAGCTCGAGAGTAGCCAGGGTGTGAGAAGTCCATTCTAGAGGGTCAATGTGATGGGACATCAGAGGAAGGAGTGTTTAGTTTTCCAGTCTCTCCTTCCACTCCCCAAACGCTCTCTCTTTTTCCTCCTTCAGTGGTCAGTGACTGATTCTTAGGTTCAACCCTCCCAGGGCCTCTGGCCCCGGTCATACCCTCTAGAATTCCCTTAAATTTAAGAATGTTTTGACAGTGCCGATACTAGCCTGTTACCTTAGATGTGTGACCTGTTGCCAAAGGGCTGGAGGAGGGAGTTGCTTAGGGTATTTTTACCCACTTACACAATACATTGAAGAGGTGGTACCTTCCCCAGGTGGCTCTCCTGTGGAAGAGGTCAGGACAGCCTCTTTCTTGCTTCACGTCGTTCAGCGATTCCTTCTGTAAGCTCTACTTGAAAGAAAGTCAAGTCCCCAGCAGAGTGCCTGATTCCAATACCACCTGCAGACACTTTGCTTTCATAATTCTCCTCTTTTTTATTAACAGGAACATGTTACAAAAGTAGATTTGCTAGTAAACATAGTGAAGAATTTCTGGCGGGCTTAGAGAGTCTTTCCCATTAAGGAGGGTTCTGTGCACTTGGCATCCAAGGTACTTGAACTGCTCTTATCTCCTTGGGGTTCACAGGTCATGTGTCAGTGCTGGGGCCTCAGACAGGGACATGTGAGGGCGTGTGACTCACTGTACTGATGTTCTAATATCCAGGCAGACACCATACAGTAAAAGCAGGGCTTGTCCTTTGAGACTCAGCTTCTCTGATTTACTCTGAACCCTCTGCAGCTCCCGTCAGAGCCACAGTCTGGGGTTCGAGGACCAAGAACAGAAGCCGGTGTGGTTACTAGGTCTGGCTCAGGAAACCAAGGATGCGAACGGGTGTTCAGTCCTATTAAATCCCAGTTATGATTTATGAAGCCAAAACCCAACCTGAGACTGAGATCGGTGGCTCTTCAGCCTGATTATCTCACTGTTAGGTACCTGAAATTTTCTTTAAGCTGAGATGATATATATGTGGTATATATGTATAGATGATATAGATAGTAAGATTAATTTGAGTTCTCTTACTTTGTGATAATTTCACACAGGTTAGTATTACATAATCTATGAAGATACAGTTCAGGTATAAAGTGAACTCAGTAGGGTAAATGAGATTGCACGGATTTTTTTTTTAAACCCTGAGCACAACACAATTATTTTAAATGATGTAGAACTTGCTAATTCAATGAATAGCAACATATGGATGCGAATATAACAATTTTTAATTTACTTTAAAGTATTTTCAGTTAGTGCTTTTTGATATCAGATTAACCTTTCTCTTCACCTTATTAAAACATCTTAGCGTGTATTTAGAATTATATTGGGAATTATAGACATCTTACCATTTCTTTGGGATTGTCTTTTTACCCTTTCTCCTCTTGCCTCTGGAGAATTACAGGTGTTTAAAACCATTAGGAACTGTCTACACTGTCCACCCCTGGTGCACCGGCAGCTTCGGCACTGTCTGGGAGCAGCCTGGGTGAGACCCTCGCCTGGTCTCCTCGACCCTCCCCTTCACCTGTGCTTTCCAGAGAGAGCCCTGGTCTCTCCTGTGCGTTTGTTCTCGCCGAGACACAGCCTGAGTCTCTCTGCACTCTTCCTGGTATGGAGCCAGGGCTCCCCTTGCTCTCTGTGCCATGGCGCCCACGGGTCTCGTCCCCTCCCGGGCAGGTTCTAATCTGGAAGTGGCCTCCAGACGTTAAATTGCTTCCATTTCTCCACTTATATGAGGTACCTAGAATAGTCAAATTCATAGAGTCGGAAGGTACATTGGTAGATGCCTGGGGGTGGGGGAATGGGGAGTTAGTGTTTCATGGGGACAGAGTTTCAGTTTAGGAAGGTGGAGATTCAGGAGATTCAGGAGATGGATGTGTGGTGAGAGCTGTACAACAATGTGAATGCACTTAGTGCCACTGAACTCTACAGTTAAATAAGGTTAAAATAGTATGTTTTATATTATGTGACTTCTACCACAATAAAAAAACTTAAAAAAAAATGGCTTCCATCTCGACCAGTCCCACTAGATTAGGTCAGTCAGGATAGACCAAGCGGTGGAAGCTGCTTTAGCCTTTGTGTCAGTGAAGAGCTTTAGCCTTTGTGTCAGACCCAAGTTCCAGCCCTGTCCCTGCCTCCCCTGCTTCCTGCCTTTCTTCCCTCATTTTTCCCTCCTTAGGTTAGGTAGCTGGGGCTGTGGGATCATAGTACCCCAGACTGGGGGCTTACACAGCAGCCATCTATTCTCACAGTTTTGGAGGCTGGACTTCGAGATCAAGGTGTCGGCAGGGTTGGTTTCTCCTGAGGCCCCTCCTCTTGGCTCGTAGATGTCCACCTTCATGTTTCCGTGGTCTTTCCTCCGTGTGTGTACTTGTCTGTGTCCTAATCTCCTCTTATAAGGACACTGGTCCTATTGGATTGGGGCCCACCCATAGGACCCTGTCTCTACATACAGTCACATTCTGAGTCCTGGGGTTAGGATTGCAGCATATGGATTTGGGGGGCACAGTTCAGCGCATAAGTCCCCCTTCCCGCCCTCACCCTGCAGCCCTCCTCTTCCTCTCCCTTCCCTTCCACTCTTTCCTACTTCCTCCCTTCAAGTGTCTTCTTCCCACTACTTTTCCTTAACCTGTAAAGCATCCTGCACAGCTAGAAAGATGTGAAAGCTGGGAAATCGAAATGACAGGTTTCTCCTTCCAGCCCTTCTATTAATCAGCTTTGTGACTTGAGCTATTCACCCATTATTATTATTTTCTTTAATATTTATTTGCTGCATCGGGTCTTAGTTGTGGCACGCCGGCTCTTTGTTGCCCCACGGCACGTGGGATCTTAGTTCCCCGACCAGGGGTCAAATTGGCATCCTCTGCATTGCAAGATGGATTCTTACCCACTGGACCACCAGGGAAGACCCTTCACCCATTCTTGAAACACTAATTTCCTCGGCTGCAGGATGGGAGTTATTCTTCCTCTCTTCCCTTATAGGACTATAGTCAGGAAAACCCAGAATACCAGCTTGGATTTTTAAATGCTTTTAAAATAAAATATGCTGATATAAGATAGAAGAAAGCTCTGACAAGGTGTAATGTCTACAAGATTATCTGGAGTACTTGAAATTCTAATTAAAACAGTGTGTGTTTTAACTCCACAAGTTTTACTGTGGTGTTGTTATCCTTAATTATATTATTAGCAGTCAGTCATACAGGTTGTGGTTGGTTTTTTTTGTTTTTTTTGTTTTCCTCTCTCAACAATCTCATTGTTGCTCTAAAGAAAAGGTGAGAGCTGCTGAAACCAAGCTCAGTTCGGGGGTCTGGCATAGCCTCCCCTGAGCCCCCTGACCCCAGCTGACTGGACAAGAGTGACCTTTAGCTGAGGTTTGGCCTCCAGATGTACAGTCGGGCTGCGGGTTTAGAGCCGTGAGTCTGGGGTGACAGTGGGGAGGGCACTTGGTGGGGCACCCCGAGCGGAGGTGGGAGGGGGCTCCGCACTGAGTTGTAGAGTCCATGGAATCCTTGCGCCGCTGGCAGACGCTACGTCACATCTTTTATCTCTGCTGGCTCTCCTGGGTTTCATTGTATTGCCTGACAGCCTTCCTTTTTAGAAAAAAGAAAAAAGTCAAGAATAGCCACAAGTTGGACTGTTTGAAAGAGGTTGACTTCTCTGTCTTCTCCCCAGCTGCTGGTCCGTGAGACAAAGAAGTATTCTTTGAAAGAAAATGAATAGGCCCCGGCTGCCGGGGCTTGGGAGATGGGAGATGGGTTGTGAAATGTAGAGTGCGTTTGTTTTATCAGGTGCTCCCCTGCCAGCAGGGTGATGTCAGTCTGCCGCCGTGGGCTGTGGTCAGACAGGAGAGGGATCCCATTGCTGGGCAGCTGGCTTGGGGGACTGAGCCGTGGTTCTGCTTCTTTGGTTCAGGTTTAGAAACAATAAAAGGGGTGAGGAGGAGAGTAGAACATAAAATCTTGGACACAGCAGAGATTTAAATTGTGGCAGAAAGCTCTCCGTTGGGCAAGGCGTAGAGATTTTTGTGAAAAATCCTTAGAAGTTATAGCAAGAGACCCCTTACTATAGCTGTCCCTTCCCCTTTCCCATAAACACAGACACTGTCATTTCAGCCTTGTGCTGTCTAACCTCCATAAAACAACAATAAGTGCCCTTATTTTGATTCATTTCCCCCGAGTCATGCCCGCCTTAAGTGCAGCCACAAATCCCTGTCTGGCCTTTGGCCCACAGAGCTGATGGAGGCGTTGTGATGGGGGTTGAGCCCGGTTCTGACACCGCCCCTGCTTTGTCCCGGGACCCAGCCGTCCCTCTGAAACCGGATCAGTTGTCTCTGCTCCATGGTGAAGGTCTTAGTCTCCGCCAATCAGCTCAGTAAAAGTCAAGTCTGCGCTTTGTGGACCACATTGCATTTATCTCGGGCTTCAGTTGACTAAGGACAACTTTCTCGTAGCATTGGAATAAGTAAATGATGCCGGGACACTGGGACCGAGAAGGGTGCTTGGTTTTTAACTAAATCTCCTTCAATTATGAGGTGAACTGTGAGTCAGGAGTTCTTAGTTGAACCAGCTTTTGCTCCCACCATGTCAAGGGTGTCCTGTAAAAGTTGACTGTTTCTCTATCAACCACCTTTGGAAGTTGTACCTTATGGACAATGTAGATTTGAGAGCCAAAGGTAGGCCTTCAAGATGAGCTAATGGAACCACTGAATTTTACAAATGAAGAAATCAGGGCTGAAGAGACAGGTGCTGTTTTGAAGGCCCTCCAGCAGGTTCTGTATTGGGTCCAGTCTAAGATGAACCACTGTGTCATGTCCGCCAAAGAAAACCAGTCCTATCAGAATATGCCACTTGATGATAGACAAACTTCAGTTTTAGCTATATTATAATGTAGGAAATAAGGAGTCTTAGAAGCTTTTTTTTTTTTTTTTTTTTTTTGCATTACGCGGGCCTCTCACTGTTGTGGCCTCTCCCATTGCAGAGCACAGGCTCCGGACGCACAGGCTCAGCGGCCATGGGTCACGGGCCCAGCCGCTCCGCGGCATGTGGGATCTTCCCGGACCGGGGCACGAACCTGTGTCCCCTGCATTGACAGGCGGACTCTCAACCACTGCGCCACCAGGGAAGCCCCTTAGAAGCTTTTAAATATGGCAAGAATGGGATTCTGAAACGAGGCTGCACATTCCTGTGGGTCTCATCCCTCTGCCTTGGTCTCTCTTCTCCGACTCCATTTCTGACTTTGAGAGCAGGATTTTCCTTCTAATATTTCAGCAGAATCATTATACAGCACATCATAAAGCTAAGTGGTTTTCTTTTTTCTTTCTCTCTGTTAAACTTTTTTTAATTGAAATTAATATATGCTGATTCTTGTGAAATCTTGGGCCCAAATCCTTGCTCATCTTCAAAACTGGGAGAAACATTTAAGGAATATTTTTGATCCATACACTAGAACTGCTACCATGACTAAAAACAGCAATTAAGTAAATTTTTTGTATCCATTAGGCATTGTTCTTCAGCATCACATACCTGGATAAGATTATGTTCTGTTAAAAAGGCCAGATATATTTTAAAAGTTGAGCTTCTTTAGTTATAATTGTAACTTAAAAAAAAAGTTAAATTGACAATTGTAGCTAAGCCAACTTGAGAAATTTAAAATACTGGGTTCCTCAGCTCAAACTCCCTCCTCTTGTTTGTTCTTGACAAAGAAAGATCATTTCTCCTTTTTCAATTACCAAACCATTGTGAGATTTAGAATACACATGAGCACAAAAGAAAGAAGTCTTTTATACACCAAGATAAGTTCCTTTTGGTGTGTATTTTTTTTCCTTCCCTGCTTGTGGTCAGGGTCTGTATAAGTTTCATCATTTGTTTTTCTGACAGCGCTTTGCACAGCCTTTGGCATGTAATAGACACTCAAACACAATCTGATTAAAAGCTGAGCTGGAGCTTAATAGGACTCTGATGAATCCAAGTGTCTACATAACCTCAAGCACTTCTGCTTTGATTTGTTTTAACTTGATAAATATTTAGAAAATTATCTGACTGACAGAGAGATGTGGCTATAATAACAAAAGGTTTATTTTTATTTCAGGGAAAATTAATGGATGCTTGTTCTTATTTAACAGTTAATTGTAGAAAAACCTGAGAGAGAAAAGGATCTCGTAATACTGGGATCTTCTTTCATCTACTTATAAATACAGCTTTATTGAAATATAATTCACATTACCTTACAATTCACCCATTTAAAGTATACAATTCAGTGGATTTTAGTGTATTCACAGAGGTATGCAACCTTCACCACAATAAATTTTAGAACATTTTCTTATCACCCGCAAGAGAAACCCTGCCCTCAGTAGCAGCCATGTCCCACCCCTCACTTCTCCCAGCCCCCAGCAACCACTAATCTACTTTCTGTCTCTATGCATTTGCCTTTCCTGGACGTTCCATAAAATGGAACCCGATGGTATGTGGGCTTTTGTGCTGGCTTCTTTCACTCAGCTACTGTTTTCTAGGTTCATCCATGTCATAGCATGAACCAGTACTTCATTCCTTCTTGTAGCTGAGTAACATTCTATTGTATGGATATACCACATTTTTTATATTTGTTCATTGTTGATGGATAGTTGGGTTTTGGGCTATAATGAATAATGCTGCTGGGAACATTCATGTGTAAGTTTTGTGTGAGTATGTGTTTTCATTTCTTTTGGATATATACCTGGGAGAGTAGTTGCTGGGTCTGTGTTTAACCATTTGAGGAACTGCCCCAAGTGGTTTTCCCCAGCACCCGCACATTTCACATTTGCTCCAGGAGGACACGAGGTTTCTAATCTCTCCACATCCTCATCAACACTTGTCCTCTGTCTTTTCATCCTAGCCCTCCTAGTGGCTGTGTGGTGGTGTCTCATTGTGGTTCTGTTTTGTGTTTCCCTGACGTCTAGCGATGTTGAAGATCTTTCCTTGTGCTTCTTGGCCATTCTCTTCTTTGGAGAAAGTTCCTGTCAAATACTTTCCTTTTTTTAAAAAATTAATTAATTAATTAATTAATTTATTTTTGGCTGTGTCGGGTCTTCGTTTCTGTGCGAGGGCTTTCTCTAGTTGCGGCAAGCGGGGGCCACTCTTCATCGCGGTGCGCGGGCCTCTCACTATCACGGCCTCTCTTGTTGCGGAGCACAGGCTCCAGATGCGCAGGCTCAGTAGTTGTGGCTCACGGGCCCAGTCGCTCCGCGGCATGTGGGATCCTTCCAGACCAGGGCTCGAACCCGTGTCCCCTGCATCGGCAGGCAGATTCTCAACCACTACGCCACCAGGGAAGCCCTACTTTCCTATTTTTAAATCGGGTTATCTTTCTATTGTTGAGTTGTAAGAGTTCTTTATATAAATATATCCTTAAATAGATCTTTAAAAATTCCTTATTCTACATTATCTTTGATCTTTAACGTACCTCAGAACTCTATAACCTGGGCACCCCTTGCCTCATTTACTCATTGTCAGTGTATACTAACCATCTGCTGCATGGGATATATTGTGCTCTGTGTTCTAAGGATAGAAAATGAATAAAGTGTCCCTTACTTCAAGGGGCACAGAACAAAGTGGGAAGGGAAGGGCCACAGTGATAAATTTCCGTGGGTATTCAGGAAGAGAGATGACTTTGAGATTGAGGAATCAAGGAAGGCAACCTGACGGAGATAGCATTTTAAGTGGCCTTTGCAGGATGTGTGGGATTCAACACAAGAAGATTAGGGGAAGAACCTGAGTAAAGATCTTTAGTTCTCTGTGGAATGGTGACTAGTCTAGTTTAACTTTTAGGGCTGAAATTTTCAGAGCTTAGAAAGAGGAATACTAGGAACACAGATCGGAAACATAGCTGGGACCAGATGTTGACTTTGAATGCTGAAGCAGTCTGGATAGTGTTTTATCAGTGACTGGCAAGCTGCTGGCTGTTTGGGTGAGGATGGGGTGATGTTCTCACAGCGGAGCCTTGGAAGGCTGTGTCTACAGAAGGTGTAGGATGAATTGGGGGTGGCGGGATTGAAGGCAGTGCTGCTGTGTTTCTCTCTTGGAAACTGACACATGCATTAGAAGACAAGAAGGAACTCCTGGGAAAATTATTTAATCTTGTGGTTTCCAAATTTATTTGACCATGGATTCACTTTTTTTTTTTTTTTTTTACATGTAAGATCTGAGGTACGTACTTTGGGTTTTGATGTCTTAGTTCAGTATTTCACAAGTAATAATTTCATAGTAAATGTTGGTTGGTTGGTTGGTTACTTGATTGATTACAGGACTGTGGACCATAGAATTGGGTCTGAAGGAATATGAGATATTAGCTAGTCTGTCCCCTGGTTGGATGGAGGCCCAGAGGGGGGAAGTACGTGCCCATATTTGCCTGATTCTAAATAAAGGGAGGGTATCCCACAGGTGCCTTGACTCCCAGATCAAATGTACTCCTTGAGCTTCCCTGTTGGTGCAGTGGATAAGAATCTGCCCACCAGTGCAGCAGACACAGGTTCGAGCCCTGGTCTGGGAAGATCCCACATGCCGCGGAGCAGCTAGGCCCATGAGCCACAATTACTGAGCCTGCGCATCTGGAGCCTGTGCTCAGTAACAAGAGAGGCTGCGATAGTGAGAGGCCCGCACACCGCGATGAAGAGTGGCCCCCGCTTGCCACAACTAGAGAAAGCCCTCGCACAGAAACAAAGACCCAACATAGCCATAAATAAATAAATAAATAAATATAAAGGGAAAAAAATTTTTTAAATGTACTCCTCAGTTTTACTAAAATAATTTTAACCATGTTTTGCTACGTACACACTGACAACAGCAAATCCTGCTCTACAATACCCGGCGTTGGGCCAGGGCCCTCTCCAGGGGGGCCCGGAGATGAATGAAGGCGTGTAACTGAGCAGACCTGCCTGCCCTTCTAACTGTGGCTCTTTTCCTCCTGCCCCTAGTTCCTTTGTGCTGAGCCGTGTGTGGGGCTTGCACAGTGTTTAGGAAGGAGGTGTTAGCCTGATAGGCAGAGGGCATGGTTCTTGCTACAGTTAACCTGTTCACGTGTGACCCTGAGTGGGTGACTCCATCTGTCACACGAGGGAATCCAACACTAACGGCATGCATGTCCCCATCATCTCTAGAGGAGCCCCCCTCCCCCCAGGGGAGGAGGACCACCTGTGGTTCCTTCGTGGGTCCTTTACCCGCCCGGTTACCAATCTCCAGTGTTTTCAGAGGATTCCTGTGGACTTTCTCTGCCAGACACCAGCAATTCAGTCTCAAGATAAGCAATGCCTCCATTTGATGAACTTAAATGCAAACAAGCCCAAGAACTTGTACAAGGATGGAAATTGGGGAGTGAAGCAGGAATGTTATCCTTACCCCAAGAGTTTTGCTCTTCACGTAACAGTGATTGCTTGTGTAATGAGAGACTCTTTCTTTTTTGGGGGGATTCGACTTCGTTGATGTGGTGGCGATTTTCCATGGCAACTGTCATTGCCACACATCTGGCACCTGATGAAATGGCTCCCAAAGCCGGGGGGTCCACACAGAGTGCTCCTCATCCCACTTATCCTGCCAAGGATGTGGAGAAACGCTGGGTGGAGGGTGCGCTGGCGCTGTGCCTTGTGGATGAGGCTTGATTTGCAGTTGTTGGGTTTCTCAGGGTATCACCAGGGCTCCTCCAGAAGTTGACCGGCTTACTGATGCTCTGTGGAGAAGGAGAGAATGAGAAGGGGGGCGGCTTTCGAAAGGATATTTTCTAATTTATTAAGGTACAGATATTAGCACTGCTGTTTGTTTGTTTAAACCAAAAATGACTTAATAGGTAGTAGAGGTCAACCAAAATCCTACTGAGTTTCTGAGTGTAGCAGGCCAGCATAGGGCTTGTGTTTTAGGTATTTCATTTAAAATGGAAAGTTCCAGTTTGCTCTGGGGCCAGAATCCTTAAAAGAAATCCTGACTGTGGAGGTGTATTATGGGTGACTGTATATTTGCTAGTTTATATCTTGCTGACTAAATTGGCAAAATTTCTATTTTTCCTGGTAAAATTAAGAAGGCATTTTCCCCTCCTTTCCCTAACAAAATCGTATTTGTCATATGTGTGTGAAGCAAACGGCTGTTAAAACTGTCCACGCATTCTGTGATGATACGAAAATTAGTGGTGGCAAACAAAGATTTCCTTTCTTAGGTACCACAGGCCTCAGATGAAGTCGACTTTATCCTAATGTGACTCTCAAATTGTGACCAAGTGGAAACAAAATTGGTCAGGCCTTAGAGGCCAATATGAAAAGCACAACAGGTTATTATTTGTGAAAATTTTAGGTACTCAGCCCCCCATGACTTAGAAAGCTTGATGTTTTCTCTTAAAGTAACTATTACTCTTGCTTATAAATTTTAGAAAGTATATAACCATTCTTTTTTTTTTTTTTTTTTTTTTTTTTTTTTTTTTTTTTGCGGTACGCGGGCTTCTCACTGTTGTGGCCTCTCCCGCTGCGGCGCACAGGCTCCGGACGCGCAGGCTCAGCGGCCATGGCTCACGGGCGCAGCCGCTCCGCGGCATGTGGGATCCTCCCAGACTGGGGCACGAACCCGTGTCCCCTGCATCGGCAGGCGGACTCTCAACCACTTGCGCCACCAGGGAAGCCCTATAACCATTCTTGTAATGAAAGGTTATGCTTATTTTAATTCATAACAAGGCACAAAGTTATCTCTTCACACAAAGCCTTTCTAAAACGGGAATGAAAAACAGCAAGATGTCAAATCAGATCAAAATGTGAACTCTGATCGTGAGTGTCTGACTTTGAAAATATTTTGAGAACAGCACACGTGCATTAAGCTGGTGAGAGATTATCCACAGAAACTTAGTCCTGATAATAATCATATTTTTAGCATGCCATTTTTAGTGTACCGTAAGAACAAAATATGTATTTCCCATTAAACAATGTATTTTTGTTTGTTTTAACATTGGGGGCAAACATGTGAACTATTAACCCATCAATTTTCCTCATTCTTAAAAAAAATAACATACCAAAGACATAATAAAAGTGTAACATGCAAGAAAAGTGAGTTTAGTGGTTTAATGAACCCACGGTTAGGTCATCATACTCTTACAGCTATGCAGTTGAATACCCACAAATCAAAAGACCTCTGTTGTTTTCAATTAACTTTTGAGATGGTTTATGTTTGATACTCTCTCTGTCCCCAGTTACTTTATTGCAACTTTTTATTTTAAACTCTCCCCTAAAAAGTTATTGAAGAAATGGTAGGTATGTGATGTGATGGATGTGTTAGCTCTGGTGGTAACGTTTTGCAGTATATAAGTGTATCAGATCAACACGTTGTTCACCTTAAACTGACACAATGATATATGTCAGTGATGTCTCAATAACGCTGGGGGAGAAAAGAGCGACTGTGCTGGGAAACCATGTTTATGTAGAAGGGCTCACGCTTGGCAGCTCCCCGGGGCCCGGGCGCATTTTGAGAATGGCAGCCCGTCCTGTTGCCAGAAACTTTCCCCCGGGAGTCGGGCAGGGGTGGGGGCGTGTCTCCTGCTTGGTGACACGTGTCTCTCTTTCTCTCTGCTCAGGTGAAGCTGCTCTCAGGGGGGAGCCCCGGCTGCAGACCCTGCCCGTGGCCTCGGCCCTCACTAGTCACCGCACGGGGCCCCCGCCCATCAGTCCCAGCAAGAGGAAGTTCACCGTGGAGCCCGGCGACGACGAGCTGGACTGTGAAAGTGACCATGCTTCCAAGATGAGTCGCATCTTCGCCCCCCACCTGTAAGTGCCCCCCTCACTGAAGCGGGTCCTGGGCCACGGTTCTCTTGCCGCTCTGTGCCGCTGACTCGGAAGGGGAGAGATGCCCGCTGCTCCCCCGCCAGGAGCGGGCATTAAACCGGTGTTAACAGCTCCAGGAGAGGTGACCTCTCAGCTCCTTCCAACGCATGTGTGCGGCCATTCGAGCGTGTTCCCCAGAGGAGCTACCTTTCCCTAGAGCGGCTTGGGGACGTTGTCTGGAAGCCTTGGCTTCTCTTGCCTGCTCACTGCCGGCTGCTTGCGCGGGGGGCCGGTCCCCACCGAGTGTTCTTAGGGGCCGGGGCAGTGGCCGAAGGGGCGAGCGCCGGGCCATCGCTGTGAAATGCTGGCTCAGGAGCCCCAGTTGTGCACCCTGAGAAGTAGGTGTGCAGCCGCAGCTGTGTGCCCCACGGTGGGGAGGGCGCTTTTCGTGCTGGGGACGCGAGGCTGCTCCGCGCGGCTGAGGGCGGTTCCTCCCGCGCGCAGAGGTGCGGTGGTGCCCGGGCGGCGGCCCTGCCCCTCCGTCGCCGCCCTCTCCTAAGGCCTCCGCGTGCGTTGCTTCAACTCCCTGCGCCTCAGTGTCCACCTTTGCTGAGACGAAAGTTCTGTGACCCGATGCGGCATCACCACGTTTGTATTTGGAAACCGGCGCGCTGTATCTGGGCTCCTCGTTGTGTTTCTCACACGCACGCCTCGAGGAGGGACCGCATGCTTCTTCGGAGGTCTGGCGGGCTCGGAGACCCCCAGGCAGCTGCGTGGAGAGGCTGGCCTGGCGGTTGGGCGGCCGGTGGGTCGTCTGGGGTCTTGGCAGAGGGCAGAGGCCGCCCTGACGGCTGGCAGGAGCGCGCTGTCTGTCTGGGTAAAAGGCGCTGCCCCTTTCTCCTCGCCACACGTGAGTTAATGTATAGTGATTACTCAGGCTGCTCGGCCATATCCCCAGTTCTTCGAGGATGCTGCCGTTCCTGGCAGGAACGTGGAGCGCATAGTCCGGGCTCCTCGCTGGAGGCGGGGACCTAGCACGGTTCGAGGGGGCCGGTCGCGCCAGCAGCCCTCGGCATTGCCGGCATTCCAGCGCGCTGGCCTGTGTGTGTAGTCATGAGACGTACTGACAGCGGTATTTCTCTATCCTCAGTAAATCACTGTAGTGTTAGTCAGAGGCTGAGCCTGCAGTCTGGAGCCCTGGAATTTGCTACGATCAGGAATCCAGCAACAAGGCTCTGCAAAACAATGACCTCTCGCAAAGAGGGAGAGGCTCATAATTTAGATCCTGGGCGTCCAACTGTTTGGAGTTCATTCTTTTGTTACTAGGAATCTCTTCCTCTCTCCAAACCCAAATAAGAGACATTTGGTCCTTTTCTCTCTCTCTCTCTCTCTCTTTTTTTTTTTTTAAATGAAGAAAGGGGGAGGTGGCTCTGAGATAGTAGGTTTTGTGATCAAGCATGCCTTAGTTTCAATCCCAATTCTGCCACTTTCCATCTTTGTGGCCTTGGACAATCACTTAATTTATCTGGGCCCGATATCCTTCTCTGTAAAATGGCAATGCTGACAGTTCATGTATAGAGCTATTGTGAGCAGTAGAGTGAAAATATGCAAGGAGTTGGGCCCAGTACAATACTCAGTTGATGATAGTTACTGCTTTTATTATTAATGAGTCCATTATTCAGATACGGGTAATGATAGGGAATAAGAGCCTGTTACAGTGAATGTAATGTTTGAAAGTCATAATGTCTGGGTTAACATCCCAGATTCCTTATCTTTCAATGGGAGTAATAGTGGTTCCTTCCTGAAAGGAAGATGGTAAGTGCTTAGTGCAGTGCCTGGCAGATGATAAGCAGAGCTTTCGTCATTGTTAGTATTATTAGAATGTCGAAGCATTTAGAGAATGATTTTGTAACTCCTTGGGTGGTTACACATGTGACCTTGATGCACAGATCTGTGATGACGCTGTAAATAATTTAAAGTGTAAGTAATAGAATTGCAGAGTTCACGTGCAACTCACAATGGATGTCATCATGCACAGGTTTAGAAAAACAGAAATGGCAGCGCCCCCTGGGCCAACTCCCTGGACTCAAAGAGGAAAGGTGGGCAGTGTCACTTGTTCGCCGCAGGTTAATTCCTCATCTCAGTAACGTTACTGATGTTTCCATGTGTGTTTTCTAAGCGCTGAATGACCAGTTTCACAGTCAGGTTTAAAAGATGCTGCACCTCTTACTTCTCCATGGGTTAGGGTACTTAAGTGCATTGTTTGATTTGATGAAATGTTTCCTGTTTGCACTATAGTGTGTCCCCTCCTTTTTATTTAAGATATCCAAGAAACTTCCTATGCTAAATTACAGATTCATATGAAGAGGGTCTCAGAGATGCATGCTTCAGCTGCATTTCACTATAACCATCATATTGAGATATTTTCCAGTAGAGAGATGGAGAGATTGACCCAAGGTAGGAAGCTACAGAGTATGACTAACTTTCATTTGATTTGATTCAGGGAGGAGGGGGAGAGAGAAGAGGTTTGCCTAGTGATTTCTCCAGAACTTGGAAATTGAGGATTCCTGGGTCATTTGAACTCTTTATTTTCTTATTGAAAGGGTGACCCTGAGAAATTTTTTTGTTTTGTTCCCTAAGTGTTAAGAACATGAATGTCTTATTTGGGAGTTGAAAAGTACTCTTATCTGCCATAGAAATAAAGTAGATCAAGGTATGAGGCAAGGGGTAGAGTGGGGTTCGTCTTGTGGAAATGTCAGTAAGTAATTTTTTCTACGACCTTGGTATTCAAGTGTGATCTGGTGAGGAAGAGCTCGCCCTTCCCCCTGTCTATCATCCATATGGCCTCGGGGATTCCTGTTTTATTTGGTGAGTTGAGCTGTCCCTGATGTGGCAGATAAGAGCCCCTTCAACTGACTCATGTGTCCTTCTTACATGCCTTCCCCCACCACCCCTTTTTTGAGCACTTCCTCATTGATTGGCAGACCGGATGTTCATCTTGTAACTTACCTGCTTCAGCCATGGAATCGGCCATTTCTCCTGGGGACCCTAATTCCTTTCAGTGGGGAGTAATATTTAGAAGCCAAGATCTGGGTGCTAAGTGTAACTGTGGTGCCATTGCCTCTAGACTTGAGCTGTCTAATACAGTAGACACAGTTGCATGTGGCAGATCACACTTAACATTAAATTAAGTTTAAAAAATCAGTTTCTCAGTTGCAGTAGCCACATTTCCAGCTCAGTAGCGACATGTGGCTAGTGGCTAGCACGTTGGACAGAACACACATAGAACATTTCTACCATCACAGAAAGTTCTGTTGAACAGCATGGTTTCTAGACTCTGTGGAAAGAGCCAGGGACTCATGAGTTCATTTTAATACTCCAGGTGTAATCCAACCCCACGGAGTTCTTCCTCACCCTCCCCTATTCCATATTTGTATCTCCCTGATGCCAACAACTTCAACCCATTTACTTAGTGCTCAGTCCTACCGTACACTTAAAAGAGTTTCAGAATTGCTACGCCTGTACCACTCTGAAAAACAAACCTGCTAAAAAGAGTTCAAGATTTGTTGGTGTTTTTTTTCCCCTGGTGCTGAGGGTATAATAGTAGCCTCTTTTGAAGTACCAACTTCAAGTTACCTCCCCTCCCCACTTCAGTGTTGTGTTAATTACAATCTATAATTAATTTCTGTTGGCACTCAGTCGGAGATCTTTTCCCATCCTTGTTGATTTCATTTTTTGAATATGTAAAACTATTAACATGCTTCTAAAAATCAAGACTGTGTAATCATATTGCTGTATAAATAAGTGAAGTCATTATGCTGTACACCTTAAGCCTACACAGTGCTATCTATCAATTATGTCTTAATGAGACTGAAAGAAAAAAAAGTCAAAACTATGCTTAAAAGTACTAGAGGAGGGCTTCCCTGGTGGCACAGTGGTTGAGAGTCTGCCTGCCGATGCAGGGGACGTGATTTCGTCCTCTGGTCTAGGAAGATCCCACATGCCGCGGAGCGGCTGGGCCCATGAGCCATGGCCGCTGAGCCTGTGCGTCCGGAGCCTGTGCTCCGCAACAGGAGAGGCCACGAGAGTGAGAGGCCCGCGTTCCGCAAAAACAAAACAAAACAAAACAAAACAAACAAAAAGTACTAGAGGAGTATTATTCCCTTCCCTGTTTCCTTCACTGCTCTTGTTCCCTAACCCTGAAGGCGATTACCCTTCTTGTGTGTCTTCTGTTAAAGTAAGCAGATACATGAATATTCTCTCATTCCCTTTCTTTCTTACACACAAGGTGCCATACTTTGTATACTCACTTGAGCTCAAGTGTTTTCAGTCAACCATGTATTGTGGAAATCGCTTCATGCCAGTTTCTCATCCTTGTTTGCAACTGCATAGTACTCCATTGCACGCATATGCCATGGTGGGTTCAGCTAACCCCCTTTGTTTGGACATTTAGATAATATTTTATAATAATAATGCTGCAGTGGATAATCTTGTGCATTTGTAATATATTGTGTATTTGTAATACAATTAAGACTCTTGAAGGCTAACAATTGATGCAGTATAACAACATGCTGAATTCATGCTGGTTTTGAGACTTAGTCTAGGCTGCTTGGCTGGTAGAACCTGGTGAGAGTTCTGTGCTGAAGAGTATAGTCTAAGATGGCTTTCAATTTTCACCTCTGTGTGTGAGTGATGGATATGTAGCTGAACTCTTCACTCAGTTACCTGTGAGAGGAAGGGAATGTATATTGAGTGCTTACTCTATACTGGCCCTATGCCAGACACTTTAAGCATGTTATCTCATTTAACCCTTACAATAAGTGTGTCCCTTTAAGATGGGGTGTGTGTGTGTGTGTGTGTGTATTACAGAAGCAGAAATTGAGAGCATAACGTGTCCAAAGTGATGGAGTTGGGATTAACCTTGCTGTGTGTGACACCGAAACCAATCATCACGTGATGTCACAGCTGTATCTCACCTGAGACAAGATGACATGCATCTTAAAGATGGACATCACATATTTAGGGTGACATTTGACCATTCTAGTGTCTGGCACATGGCAGGTGCTAAATAATTTCTGTGTTGAATTGAAAATTAGACCCACTATCCAGAGAATGTGCTCTTTGAGCTCATTTCCCAATTGGAAGAGGCATCCTCTTTTTGATCAGTGCTATATAAATGTGCAAAATAGTTGCCCCTGGCCTCAGAACAGGGCAAAACCCATAAGCTCACACTGAGATCAAAGCCACGGTCACTGGCCTTGTGCTGTAACGGCTATGCTCGCCCCAGAAGGCGTGAACAATCCAAGCTGAAAGAGGCAGGGCCCAGCGAAAGGAAACATGACCCCTTCTTGCTGGTGTTGCTCCTTTGAAATCCTTTCCTGGTGTGAAATGTGTCCCCTGATGTTGTCTTTGCTCCTGTGGCCATGCCTTTGCAGTGTTTCTCAAGTCTGATGGAGCCGATCCTGGTGTATCCTCGAGTGTGTTCTCCAGGCTCGGGTCTTCGGTTCCCTTTGCTCCTCCCCTTTCTCTTCTTCCTTCTCCTTTGCTTTCTTCTTCCCTTAACCTCCTATTCTTATTCTTTTTTTTTTTTTTCCTCCCTTGGTCTCAGTCACTTCCCTCTTGACCCCATAAGAGTGAACAGAAAAAGAGGGAAAAACAGACTCAAAACCAGTAATTCTTGCAGCTTGACAGAAGGTTGGAGGAAGCCTTTGAAATCACATTCTGGGTGGGATTTAGAAACTCGGTTTAAAAAAAAACAAAACCTTATTGATTACTGACTAGAATGGACATTTTTTCCCCCCAGAGGGATTGATTGTGTAGATGGTACCTCAGGTGTTCAGGAGTATCTAGTTTGTAAAGTATATGCATAATCGTTGGCAACACCATCATGCTCTGTTCAGTGATTCTCCATTTCTTGTATCTCTTTAGTACCTTTAGTACTGATGTGTATGAACATGCTTTCCCAGGGGACTGTTAGTCCACAGACTTCATGAAAGTAGAGGAAGCAATTCCTCATTTCAATTTAAAACCAGACCCAGAGGGAATGTATGGTGCAGCCACTATGGAAAACAGTATGGAGGTTCCTTAAAAAACTAAAGTTAGAGCTAGCATATGATGCAGCAATCCCACTCCTGGGCATATATCGGGAAAAGATGAAATCTCTAATTCGAAAAGACACATGCACCCCTATGTTCATAGCAGCACTATTTACAATAGCCAAGACATGGAAGCAACCTAAGTGTCCATCAACAGATGAATGGATAAATATATATATACTGCATATGTATACTACATATATACCATTGAATATTACTCAGCCATAAAAAAGAATGAAATATTGCCATTGGCAACAACATGGATGGACCTAGAGACTATCATACTAAGTGAAGTAAGTTGGACAGAGAAAGACAAATATTATATGATAGCACTTATATGTGGAATCTAAAAATAACACAAATGAACTTACTTATAAAACAGAAACAGACTCACAGACATAGAAAACAAACTTGTGGTTACCAAAGGGGAAAGGTGTGGGGAGAGGGATAAATTAGGAGTACAGGATTAACAGATACTATGTGCAAAATAGATAGACAACAAGGATTTACTGTATAGCCCAGGGAACTATATTCACTATCTTGTAATAACCTATAGTGGAAAAGAATCTGAAAAAGATGATTTATATATGTGTGTGTGTATATATATAGTTATATATATATATATATATATATATATATAACCTAGTCGCTTTGTTGTACACCTGAAACTGACACAATATTGTAAATCAACTATAGTTTAAATTAAAAAAAAAAACCAGCTAGACCCAGAGGAAATTAAAAAGTTGGGGTTATTTTAGTACCTTGACCTAACAGCAGCTGAGACTTTAAAAGGTAAACAGTAATGTGTTCTTATTAGGTAAACAGTAGTACGTATTTATAGGCAGAGCATGTTATTGCTGTGTCCATGTCTACATAAGCCTTAGAGGGAGTCAGAATTTTCATCACTGAGAATGCTGATAGGTCAGGATTCCCAGCATCCAGAGAATCAAGAGAGCCTTTGTATCAGGGCTTATTCGTGACCGTGACTATCTGTTGAGCCTGATTGTGTACCAAGCCCTGTGCAGAATGTTTCATGGGCGTGATCTCCTTGCGTCCTCTCAACCCTGTGATGTAGATGCTATGATTATCCCTCTTTTGCAGGTGGTAAAACTGAGGCTCAGCGAGGTTTGTAACTTGCTCAAGGTCACAGAGCTAGCTAGTTGGGAACGGAGCCAGGAATCAAAACCCAGCCTGGCTGTTCCTGGAGCCAGCGCTGTTAGGAACCATGTTACATTGATGATGAAGAGCGCATGCATCCAGCTGCTGTGAATTGTTTGATACAGGAGCTTAACGCCTTGTGGTTTTGGATGATCTGCTGGGTGAGCATTCCCCACACAGCGGAGTGATGCTTTGGAGATGACGGGTGGAGAGTGGTCGTTGGAGCACGCGGTGACGGGCTGCAGGCGAGTAAGCGTGGAAGGGCTCTGAGAGCGCGAGGCAGGTCCATCCGCCCTGCACGGCGAGGCTTCCCTGCAGGGACGATGGGAGGAAGAGCAGCTGTTGATCTTCCCCTGAAGAGGCTGAAAGGGCATCTCTGTGCAGGTGAGAGCCCCATGTGAACAGAGGAGGCTTTCCTTCATGCTCAGGAAAGTGCTTTTGAAATTGTGTTCTGGGGACTTCCCTGGTGGTCCAGTGGTAAAGAATCCGCCTTCCAACGCAGGGGACGCGGGTTCGATCCCTGGTCGGGGAATTAGGTTCCCACACGCCATGGGGTGGCTAGGCCCGTGCGCCACAACTGTTGAGCTCGCGTGCCTCAGTGAGAGAGCCCGCGTGCCACAACTACATGAGCCCATGCACCCTGGAGCCTGCGCGCCACAACTAGAGAGAGAAAAAACCTGCACGCCACCGCTAGAGAGAAGCCCGCACGTTGCAACGAAAGATCCCGCATGCCTCAACGAAGATCCCGCGTGCGGCCACTAAGACCCAAGGCAGCCAAAAAAAAAAAGAAATTGTGTTCTGGTTTAAAATCTCTGACCCAATATTAAGTTAGTGGCACAGGCCAATAGTAACGTTAGTCTAAAGACGCAGACTGGGGCATTTTAAAATTTGCTTTAAATATATGAAGACATTTCCCCCCCACTACAGATTTCATAAATCAAGGACTTTTGAAATAGAATCCCTCAGACTATGTGCTTTCTCTTTTTCTCCCACATCCTTTTTGGCATCGTCTGAACTTGGGAAGTTTTAGCCCCGAAATTCTCTCCTCTTCTGCGCTTTCACACACAATCGTGTAAGTCTTCCTACAAGTGTTCTGGGATTTAAGAGGATATTTTATAGCCTTAATTTTAGTTATCCTAAATAACTAACTCAGAAACTGAGATATTGTTAATTTTTTATTTTTAAATCCCCCCAACGTACAGCAAGTATGTGTATTTATTTTGAAAAGTAAATGAGAGGGGAGCCTGGGTCTTTAATGAGTGCGTCTGTGGGGTGTCAGAAGGGCTTCGTGTGAGGCTGACTTTGCCCTGCACTGGAGCTAGGGCTGCGGGTCAGCCTTAACGGGGGTGGAAATGAAGCTGGTTTTTACAGCCACTCTGTGCGACATTAAAGGCGCATCTGTGTGTTGCATGTGAGTGTTTTGCTAATGAAGTGTGGTACCTTTAAATAAAGGTCACGGGCCCGACCTCTGTTGTGTGGGTTTCTTGTTTGTCAGGCTAGAGGCATTTTCTCATTTTCACAGTTCAGCCGAAAACAAAGACCTCCTTATCCGAGCAGGGCGCTATGCTCTTAAGAGCTGACATCAGCCTTTTCCCAGCAGGCATCATTTCTGCCTTAAGAGTCTTTGCAGAGAGCTCGGAAGGCAGAGAACCGTCCTGCCACTGGCGTTGTTCTGGCCAAATGACACACAGGAGGCAGAAATGCCAAGCGTGCCAACAGTCAAGGCAGCAGAATAAAGGACCGTCATCGCGTGTCTGTTCTCATCTGCTCTGAGGACCTCTAGGCTCTTCCGTATCACAGAGCTTATAGAAGTGGGACGAGAACCTTGAAAAGGGGGGACTTCTTTACTAGAGAGGCATTAAAGAACCTTTGGGATCCATCAGAGAACTTTCATTAGCATGTGTAAAGACACTTTTTAAGACGTCTCACTAAGATGGAAAAAAAGAAAAAGAGTGTTTTTAGGTTGCTGGATTAAGTCAAAGGCATTTGTTCCGAAGTTGAGGAAACAACACAACATAGGGTTTGGCCGGTTCCCCCTCCTGCCCTGATTCTCCAGGCGCCTCAGCCCCTTTTAGAGCGCCGTCCCCATGAAGGTGCATCTGTGCCGGGGACACAAACGGCAGCTATATTTACACGCAGAGGATTAGTCCTGTTGCTTTGTGAGCGCACAGGCCTCTTGTTGCTGCAGTGTGGAGCCAGCCTGTCCTGAGAGCGTATCAGGTGCCGTCACTTTAGTAGCTCTGACTGAGGACCAGACGGAGGAGTGCTCAGAAGTGTGTCTCCTGTGAGTGTCGGTGGTTCTTTGATGTCCCTCTGGGTCCTGCTCGTAAACCCGTGGTCTCCTGCGCTGCCTGCGGCTGGCACACAGTGAGGTGGTGGCCGAGTCCCGCGTGCTGTGTTTCGTGTAATGTTTGTTTCATGACTGCCAGTACTTTGGTCCCTTATCTTCGGGTACACACACACACACACAAACGCAACACACGTTCTCTCTCCCTCTCTCTCTCCCTCCCTCTCCCTCCCTCTCCGTCTCTCTGTGTCTCTGTCTCTCTCTGTCTCTCTCTCAGTTTCTCCACAGATTGTCTCCAAAGCATAATTAAAGAGCTCAGTGTTGCAGTAAGGGTTTGGGTCTGGCAGGAGCTAGAAACCTTGGCAAACAAGGGATCTGGATTCTGGATCCGAGCCTCCATGGCCCCAGCAGAGGCCCCGTGCACCGCAGACTAGAGGGGGATGGATTTCGCTACCGTGCTCTCCTCTGACTTCTCTGCCTCCTGCCTTGCTTTCCTTGAAGAGATCTAAGAATACAACTAACAGATCCACAGAGAAACCAGATCAGGGCCAAGTGGAAGCAGCAAACCAGCTCGTAGTTGGTCAGGTCACTTCAGAAGCACGTCTGAGGCTGAACCCTCTTTGCTCCCCCAAACCTGTCCCTGTCGTTGAACCCGTCGAGGGAGGGTCGTGGGCTTTTCTAACTCATCGGAAGTCGTTTCCTTGGGACCACCAAGGTGACCCCTCAGGGGTGCAGGGCACTGCTGCCCGTCGAGTGCCTCAGGGCCCTCTTACCTCAAGATGCTCGAAGGACAGAGAGTGTTCCCCGGCCAGAGTTTGGGAAGCGCCCAACCCGATCTCCTGAGTCTGCCTGTGTGGTTGGCGCCAGTCAGGCTCTGAGAGTCTGAGGTGCAGAGACGTGGTTTAGCCCAGGGTTTCTCAAATGTAACTCGCCATGGGATACTCGATTCCTTTCTCACGAGCCCTGTTAGCAATATTCCGGGGGGCAAACTTGCCTAACAAAATGAGCATTTTATTTGGTTTCAAAATTCTATTATGAACGTGCAGACTCGCAAGGTTCTGGTGCCGTACAGCTTAGGTATGTGATGACAGGATCGTGTGATCCCTTGGTTTGGGGCTGTAGGGTGCCAGCTTTCACGCTCAGGGCTTCCAGCGAAGTTCACTGAGGCCAGGGAGGCTGAGGACGCCCGGGGCCCCATTGTCCCCTGACCGTGTGCCCCTCACCTTCCTTCCTCACCCACTGCCTTCCCTCCGAGCTGTTTCTAGGGGTGGATTGTCTCCACTTCCGTGTCCATTCCCCAGTCCAGCGCCGTGATCCGGACCATCAGCGTTAATGAAACTTCTCTCCCTCCCTCGCTGGTGCCCCGCTGGTCGCCCGATGCAGGGGGAACCTGATCCAGGTTATCTTATTTGACTTCCTGTTCCATTGGAAGCCTCTTCTCCCTTGGTTTCCTTGGCCCCTTTCTTGCTTTCATTGGTTCCCCTCCCAGTTCTCTGGCTCCTCCGTTCAGGATCTCTCAAAGGCTCGTCATTAATCCATCCTCCAGGGCTCCGTTCTTCTCACTGCACAGACCCTGGAAAGAAGTCATATGCCAGCTCATGCCTTGATGTACCACTAGAGGTGGAGGGTTCCTAGATCTTTATGTCCGGCTGAGGCCAAACCTCCACACCCCCAGAGCCGCCTGCCTTCCGGATAGTGTATGTGCCCCTCAGGCTCAGAGTTGCCCCACCGGCCGTGACTTTATAGGCTCCTTCTCCTCCAGCGCGTCCCCAGGTCTGTCCCCCATCTTCACGGCAGGGCGGCCGTCCGTCTTTCCACTTGCCCTGAAGTCACCTCGCTCTTCTTCCATCTGGTCTCCCGTGGCTGCTCTCTCTCTGCCCCCTGTTAAATCAGTCTGCTGAATCTTTTCCACGAAGCTCCTGGCCTCGGCCATGGCTTAGACCCCCATTCCCATGGCAGTGCCCTCCCTACTGGTCTTGGCACTTGAGTGCAGAAGAAGGTTTCTGAAGTCTTCCTCTCTGCTTGGAATCCTCCCACGGCTCCCCTCGGCTCCAGGGGACCCCAAGCAGACCCCCGCCTGCAGGAGCTTCCGCGTTGCCTGCTGAGGTGCCGCCCACTGCTGTCCTTCGTCACTTTTCTTGCCTCCTTCTCTTCGCAAAGGGCGGTTCCTTCTGCGTCAAGGCGAACAGTTCTATGCATAGAACGATCACACTTTGCCATCCCTTATCGTGTCTGTCCCACCTGCGCGCCCAGCATAGCGCCCGAGGCCTTCTAGGTGCTAAGTAAATGTTTCCATGAAACGTGGCCCTCGGAGGGCACTGTCAGTAAGAATTGCTTTCTTCTTTACTTTTTTTCTTTTTTAAAAATATTTATTTATTTATGGCTGTGACGGGTCTTAGTTGTGGCGCGCGGGCTTAGTTGCCCCACGGCATGTGGGATCTTAGTTCCCCGACCAGGGATCGAACCCGCGTCTCCTGCATTTGAAGGCGGACTCCTAACCACTGGACCACCAAGGAAATCCCAAGAATCGCTTTCAAGTATGCAATGAGCCCTGAGTGGCACCACTTACTGTACTTCTGTGTTTTCTGTGTGGCCCTGATGTTTCATTCAGGGAACCCCTGGAACAGAGAACCCCACCGCCACTACGTGTCCTGCCTTCCTCCCCGGACCCCTGTTCCCCCCAAACAGAAACGTGCAAATCCCTAGTACCTGGGCATGTGCACACTTAATAATCGGAATCACTGGCTCTGCCTGAGATGCTGGCTTTGGATCAGATGCTCTTATCCCAGTGCTGACCCTGAGTAATAAGCCTTCAGAGTTTATTGTAGGAATGAATTTTCCCCCGCTCCTCCCTCTGTTTATATTTCTTCCTGTGCATCTTGCTCTGATCCCAGTGTGAGCACCAGGTAAGGTGTATAGAAATGAGAAATCCAGTTCAGGTGGGTGCATCTCGCAGGTCAGAGGGATGGCCAGACACTTGTGGGTGTAAACAATAGTTCTGGCCATGCTAGAAAAGCCAGCAGATCTCTGCTCAGGTGTTTATTACTTCTGGAGTTCTTTAAATCTACCTAAAAAGTTCTCAAAGCCAAAGCGTTTTTCAACCATCTCATAGTAGAGCTGTGGTGTGTATTTTATTTGTGTGTGACCACTTTGGGTGCTAGCTCTAGGGCAAGTTATGTCAAGTGACCGCAGCGCAGAGGCTCTGTGTTCTGACCGTGTAACACGGGTGCATGGTGCTGATGCTCTGTGGCTCTGTGATTGGCATGTATTTCTTGAGAGCCTCCGTGGAGGGCAAGGCAACATTCACTGATGGGCAATGGCTCTGGCTCATTTTTGACAGTAAGATAAAATCCAGGTTATGGGGCTTCCCTGGTGGCGCAGTGGTTGGGAGTCTGCCTGCCGATGCAGGGGACGCGGGTTCGTGCCCCGGTCCAGGAGGATCCCGCGTGCCGTGGAGCAGTTGGGCCCGTGAGCCATGGCCGCTGAGCCTGCACGTCCGGAGCCTGTGCTCCGCGGCCGGAGAGGCCGCAACGGTGAGAGGCCCGCGTACCGCAAAAAAAAAAAAAAAAAAAATCCAGGTTATGTAGGGTGACCTTCAGGCACTTTGGTGACCTCTCCTAAACTCCCTTTCCCAGAATTATTCTCAGTAGATGGCCCTCTTGGACTATCAATTGTCAAAAGCCTCCTTTACCATGATTATGTTTAAAAGAAGTTATCCGAATCCCCGCCATTATACGCCTTTGAGCAAGCTCCACATGGTGTGAGAAGCGATCCTCCCCAACTCACGGTGGGCAGTCTGGGTTGTTCACCTGCTTTGGAACTTCCACTGTGAGGCTAATATTTGAAACCAGCATTTTCATGGCCAAGGGCGTCTTAATGTGTGCGGTGTGGCCCTCGCCATCTCCCAGGTTCCTCTTCACACCCCGTGTCAGGGTTCCCAGCCTCCCTGGTTGCCTGTACTTTAACTTTGATCTTTCTAAACATGCCACCAAATTTGGTGAGTGTCTGACCTGCCATCCTCCCCAGCATGTCATTTTGGAAAAAGTTCAGATCTACAGAAACATTAAACTGGTACCATGAGCACCCACATATCGTTCACTGGCTTTACTAGTTGTGAATATTCTGCCACATTTGCTTTCTCTTTTGTACGCGTCGTAGACAGTGATGCGATCTAACGTAGTACATGTGTTCACATTCGAGAATGCTCTCTAGGGATGTTTTCCTTTACATTCAGGGCGCAGTTAGGAGCCACACATTGCATTTTGTTGTTGTGCCTCCAAGTGCTCTTTGATCTAGGACAGCTTTCCCCATGCTGCAGGGTGGATGGTGGTGGCGTTGGGGGACGAGGGAGGCGGGGTCCTGGGCAGGGGCAGCCCTGATGTCACTCCTTGGGAAAGTCGCCCTTTGGAACCAGCCAGACCGACAGCAGGGGCCTGTCTGTCCACACTGGGAGGGATGACGTTGTTGTACGTGATAAATAAAGCACGTATTCAGGATGTGCCTGTGGTTGTTACGTGGGGGGAAGGGTGAGTTCAGAAATGGACAAGGCAGAGGGAGAGAAGTCAGGTTGAAGGAGGAGTCGGAGCGATTGGAACAGGACGTGGCTGAGCTGTAAGGAACAGATGTAAATGTCTCCGCCTGCTCCGAGATAACTCATCAGCTTTTCATATATTTTTATCACAGCCCCAAAGGCTCATTTCTGTTTCTAGCCAACAATCCCAGGGGTTTTACTTACAAAAAAAAAAAAAAAAAAAAAAAAAAAGCAACAACCCGGCACCTTCCCTCATTCGCGGCAAAGGTGGGGCGTTGCCCTATTCTCCTCCTCCCTAAACCTGCAAAACTCTAATAGACCGATTTCCTGTGAGACCCCCGGTTTCTTAGATATAATTGATTCGAAGCTCAGGTGAAGTCTCTTGACTGTGAAAACTGGTAGCATTTGGGGGAGTGGAGGGAGGGTTCTTCTAATTTTCAGTAGTGAATTTGATGTCTAATAAAACCGACCTCAGAATTTCTGAGACTCGATGTTAACTCCTTGGGGGTGCCGTGATGGAGGCCTCGACGGTGGCTGTGGGGTTTCTCACCCGAACTTGGAGCGCATGGTGGGCTGGGTGGGCGGCAGGGTCTCCCAGGCGGGCATCTTGCCCGGTGCAGGGCTGGGGGCAGGGGGTGCCTTCCTCCTCCTGTTGCCCAGATCCCAGAACGCCTTATTTTTTCTTTTTTGAGCATTAGTTGTTTGACTCTTCTTTCATTTCCAAGAAATGTAGTAGAGTATCCTTCCAGTAAATTCCCCCACTTAGCCTAAGCTAGCAGGCCTTGTTTAATGTTGCTTGTGACCAAAAGAACTTGTTAACAAATACAGATACTGGGGCTGTTTACAATGTTTCGCTATTATTTGTGATACTTCTGGGGCCGTCGCTGTACATCCTTTCTTGTTCACATCTCGTATTCCCCGTTTCTAGAAGTAGAATTTCTGGGTCGGACAGCACCCATTTCTGCTTCCGTGCATCCTGCCAGCTCGTCTCTAGTAGGTTAGCTCACTGACATTCCACTGGCAACTCTATGCATGTGCCTGTCACCCACAGCATCACAAAGGTGACTGTTAATGTGTATTTAATTTTTGCAGGTTTCATAGGAGAATCATTGTGGTAACTTGTCTTTTTTTTTTTCTTTCTGATACTAGGAAACTTGAATGATCTTTTCATATTTTCATTGACCATTTGGATTTCTTCTTTTGTGACTGCTTATATCTTCTTTTTAAAAAAATTTAGGGCATTCATCTTCTTTCTATTGCTGTGTTATAACTCTGCTTATTAAGGACCCTCCATCAGATGAGTTAGGAAAATAACCACTTTCCTAATTTGTTATTTGCTTTTCAACTTTACTGTGTTTTTGAAATACAGATTTTTTTTAAATTTGGAAGTGGTCGAATCATTAAACCTTTTCTTTAATGGAAAAGGCTTCTAAAGTGTACTAGAAAGGAGCGAAATGTGCTGCCTAGTACCTTGGGACACATGTCTAGGCTGTGTGTGTTGACGGTGGGATAATTGTATGTGCTTAATACATGTTAGTTATGCAATGAAGAGATGTATATTGTGTGTCCGTTGCTTCATTCGTCCACTTATCTGGCACTTCCCGGGTGCCTGCTTCTCTGGCGACATTGGGTGGGGGGATGAGGGTGGGCGTGGAGGAGCCCTCCCGGGCCTGAGGAAGTTTTGGGGGCGGCGATGTGCAGGGCAGAGCCCCAGGAACAGGGGCCCTGCCACCCCCCACCCCCGCCAGCGTTTCTGGATTGTCTGTTTGTTCTCCCCTCCCCGTTCTAGGACATTTTCCACCGTTGCACTGAGCATCCTGAGTGAACAGAGGGCTTTGGGTGTTTATTTTAATGGTCTCTTGTTGGGTCCCATCAGCAAGCTCTGAAATCAAACGTTTCAATTCTGGTTTTATTTAACCATTTTACCAGATGTTTCCTGTGGTTTGATAGATGTACCATTTACTTGAAAGTTACACTCCTGAGAGTTTGAATGTTATGGACACCGTTGCTATAGACAATGATTCGGTCAGGGCAGGATCTGGGAGACAACTTTCGCATCATTTTGGGGTTGAAGATGTGATTTCCCCCAGAACAGTAATGCCGTCTTCATCATCAACTTTTATCTTCTCTGTTACTGTTCTGATCTCTGGTTTATAAGAGACTGTAACCGGTTGCTCGGAAGTTATTCCCCTAAACACCACTGTGTCGCCGCGGCTAGTACTTTCTGAAAGCAGCTGGACCCAGTACATCTAGGTTTTGTCTGTAAAACTCACCTGGGTCGAAAAGAACTCAGGTAGCGGGCAGGGGAAAGTTCGAACTGGCCAGAAATGGGACTGAGGCTGGCTCCTGAGGACTCCTTGATGCTGGGCGGGGTGAGAAAGCTGCAGACGTGGCATCTTTTGCACCCAACCCAGGCCTGCGGAGACAGACCCGGGACCGCGGTGGCACCTTTACTGTCCCCAGCTCTCTGCGGCCTGAGCCCCCGCAGAGCGGAGCCTCTCAGCCAGGCTTCTGCCGACGGGAGGAAAGCAGGAGGAAGTCGCTCCCTACCAGGCACGAGGGAACCTGGGGCATTTCGACCCTCCTGCCCTGGGGGGCGCGGGGGCAGGGGCGGGGGACCGTGCGGGGCGGCGCTGCTCCTCCTCGCCCCCCCCCACCAGCAGCCCGCCGGCCTCTCTGGGTTCTGCTGGGCCTCGTTTTAGAGAGTTTTATAAAAGCCTGATGTTCTGGCAGACGGGGAGACAAAGAAAGAGGAAATGGCATGCTGTCCTCCTGACAGCGGATCCCTTTTCTCACGGACTGGGACCGTAACGATGCGTGTCGCCTTCTGGCAGGAAAGCCTCTGTGAACGAACCTCGGCCCGGCCCGGGCCCCGAGCCTGGCCCTCGCGCGCGGGCGGCGGCCCTCACCTTGCCGCCTCCCCCGGCGGGGACTTTTATTCTGACGAGCCTCCCGCCCATCCAGTTTTGCGCCTGGACCGCCTGCCAAGTTTGGGAGGCCCAAGGCTTTCTTGTGGGAGGACGCTGGGCTGTCTTCATGCTCTTTGGCAATGATTAAAGTGAGGTTAGTACCAAAAACCCTTTCATTTTATTCCCTTATCCTTGCTTTTGCAAACCAGATGGCAACCCTGTATTTTCAGCTGTAATTAATTTAAACTCTGCGGCAGCAAGGCTGGGAGAGGCGGCAACTGCCTGTGCTCAGAAGGGCAGCAGTGACTTTCCTGCTCATCTCTCTTCCCTCACCAGGCGGCCCCTTGTCCCAATCAGATCCCCGTCGTATCCGGTTTCTTCTGAGAGGGGCCTGGAGAGAGAGGGCTCTTAAAGGGGCCGCAGCCCCGCCGCTGTGAGCCCAGGGGTTAACGCAAATGGGTAATTGTTGCCTTAAGGGGGTGGAAGCGGCCAGGTTCCAGGTGACCGCTGACCTGCTGCTGCCGGGCCGGGCCATCACTTGACCCACTGCAGACAGTGATGCATAGTTGGAGAGGCTGCAGCTTCGGGGAGGACAGGGTGCTTTTTCTTCCCACTCAGTTCAGCCGCCAGGATCGCCTCCAGAAGGGGGTATGTTTTACGTTGAACATTGATTCTTAAAGAAAATGACAAGGCAAATAAAAGCACTTGGGCACAATTGAAGTCTGGAGGTTCCGACCTCAGCCATGTGACCACTGCCCTCCGTGGAGAGGGTGCTGGAGGCCCTCCTCTGTGAGTTGCTTTAGGGCACAGGACCCACTGGAGAGGAGGCCCCTCCACAGGCCTCAGGACATGGGGCTCTTGTCCCATCTCTCGGGAACTTGCCACGTAACTCGGCGAGCAGCCTCCTCCCTCCTGGCCCTGACAGGAAGCTGAGGTTCAGATGCAGACTGAGAGGTCGCCGGCCTGGGAGCCGGTGCCCAGGCGCCCTCACCTGTCCGCAGGGCAGGCCATTTGAGGAACACACTTGCGGGGCAGCGAGGAGGGGCTGCAGATTGAGGCAGATCTGTTAACAATGACATGTGTGCGGGACACTGTAGAACTGTACGCTGATGTCACACAAATGGTAGCTATTACTGTTCTTCACACTAGCCATCCTTAGACGGCTTGAAGTCATTTTTAAAGGCCCATAGTGAGAAATGAGAACCGCAAATGTGTAGCCTGTGAGTCTCCAAATGCTCCCCGGCGCTGACCACACCCCTGACTGCAGTCCCCCAGTGTGTGCCTGGAGCTGCAGGGTTGGGTGAGCTGGTGTTGGGTGGTGTTTGTTTATTTACCTTTTTACGTCAAACGCTTACATTATTCTTCAGCATTTCTCTCATGAACCACTTGGACTGTGTTTACAGAGACTTGCGTTTGTGTTGTTGTGAGCCAGACCTGTCCTTTTGGAAACCTATCATTTTTCTCTAGTAGAGAGGGCCATTGACTACCAATGATTTGTCAGAACGCCTAAGGACTGAGAATTAAACACAGAATTACCATCTGATCCAGCAAGTCCACACATGAGTATAGACCCACAAGAAGTGAAGGCAGGGACCTGAAACCGGTATCTGTACACCTGCCCGTGTTCACAGCAGCATGATTCATGGCAGCTGGAAGGTGGGAGCAACCCAGTGCCCGTCAAGGAATGAATAGATCCACACCATGGAATATTATTCAGCCTTAAAAAAGGAACGCGCGGTTCTGGCACCTGCCACCGTGTGGATGAACCTTGAAGACGTTATGCAAAGTGAAATGCGCCAGTCACAAAAGCACAAAGAGTGTGTGATTCTTCTTGAGTGAGTGTCACATTCGTAGAAGCAGTGAAGAGAATGTGGTTGCCAGGTGATGAGGGAGGGAGAACGGGGAGTTCATATTTAATGGGTACAGAGTTTCACTTCGGAAAGATGAAAAATTTCTTGATAATGGGTTGTGGAGATGGCTGCATGACAGTGTGAATGTGTTTAATGCCTCTGAGCTGCATATTTTCAAATGACTAAAATGGTAAATTTTATGTGTATTTTGCCAGAGTTTTTAAAAAAGATTTAAAAACCTTCCAAAGACTAATGATTAACTTTGGTTCAATTGAATAAACAATAACGAATCTATTATGTGTTCAGCCTTTGTATTCCGTGCTCGGCTGGGATGAACGGTGTGTCAAGAGGGGGTAAGAACTTGAAGGACAGACGTTCAGCTCTCAGGATGTGACATTTGGGGCCTCATGGTGGGGAGTGGCAATGTGAGGACTCTGGGGCGTGGTCATTTTAATTTAAAGGGTGGTTGGGAGTCACCGTTGCCATTTGGTGTGGGAGGTCCTTGTGAAAAGGAAAGGGGTGCATCCCTTGAGGTATTTGGGGGTGGCAGTCCTGGATTCCCCGAAGACATTTTTAGAATCATCCACTCAGGAGTTTGCGGGGGAGATGCCATTTCAGTGTTGAACAGTCATGAGGTTCCCCTGGGTTCCTTTTCCAGGTCCCAGGTTTGGGATTCAATATGATTTTAATAGCCAGATGTTAGTGACGCTACAGTAAAACTAAGCAGACACTATAGGGAAAGTCAGTTCTGAATTCTCTGAAGAGTTTGAAAATAAGAAGATTTGTTAAGAAATGCATTTTTGTAACTTGGAAAATGAAGTAAGCCATCAGTATTGGCTTTTTTAGATCCCTTGGGAACTTTGCTTCAAGAACAGAGATTGGTTGGTAATTTGCCTATCAGTTGCCAATACATTAGTAGCCTTTCTAAGCACCGGAGAGTCCTCGAAATAACCTTTAAGAAATTCAGATCATGTTCTTACCCTGTAATCTAAGTAAAGAGAAACAATGGCTTAGCTAACCTCTTCCTCTAGTTTTCGAAAAGATGGAGTTCAACCCAGACCACACAGATGCTCAGAGGGAATTAATGCCGTACATAATGTGCTCTCAGATGCAAGGTCCTGAAGGCCCTGTAATAATGATAATTTTATTACTAATAATCATAATAACTAATAATTTAATAGTAACTGTAGTAACTATTTTAAAGAATATTTGGTAGATGCCTCAGTATCTCTATTAAATGAATATTTAATCACTTTATATACTCAATACTTAAATTCTCAAACTTTTTAGTATAGTTTTATAGTAATTTAATTCAATAAGTAATTTAATTTTGCCTGCAAAGTTTCTGATGTCAGTCAGGGTAGGTGGGTGGTTTTAAAAGAAAAACTGTCTTTCTAATTTTTGTTTAGTGTAGAATGAATATGTTGAATTAGAGCTTATCCTCTATTGTCAAGAAGTCCACGGCTCCAAAATATGCAAACAGCTCATGCAGCTCTGTATCAAAAAAAACCAAAACAACCCAATCAAAAAATGGGCAGAAGATCTAAATAGACATTTCTCCAAAGAAGACATACAGATAGATGGCGAAAAAGCACATGAAAAGATGCTCAACATCACTAATTATCAGAGAAATGCAAATCAAAACTATAGTGAGGTATCACCTCGCATCATTCAGAATGGCCGTCATCAAAAAGTCTAAAACCGAATGCTGGAGAGGGTGTGGAGAAAAGGGAACCCTCCTACACTGTTGGTGGGAATGTAATTTGGTAACAGCCACTGTGGAAAACAAGATGGAGATTCCTTAAAAAACTAAAAATAGAACTACCCTATGATCCAGCAATCCCACTCCTGGGCATGTAGCTGGAGAAAACCATAATTCAAAAAGACACATGCACCCCAACGTTGATTGCAGCACTGTTTACAATCACCAAGATATGGAAGCAACCAAAATATCCATCAACAGATGAATGGATAAAGGAGATGTGTACAATGGAATATTACTCAGCCATAAAAAGAACGAAATAATGCCATCTGCAGCAACATGGATGGACCTAGAGATGATCATACTAAGTGAAGTAAGTCAGAGAAAGACAAATATATGATATCACTCATATGTGGAATCTAATTTTTAAAAAATTGATACCAATGAACTTATTTACAAAACAGAAACAGACTTACAGATATCAAAAACAAACTTATGGTTACCAAAGGGGAAACATGGGTGGGGGGGAGGGATAAATTAGGAGCTTAGGATGAACACACACAGACTAATATATATAAGATAGGTAACCAACAAGGACCTACTGTACCGCACAGGGAATGCTACTCAATATTCTGCGATAACCTATATATATGTTTAACTGAATCACTTTGCCGTATACGTGAAACTAACACAACATTGTAAATCAACTATACTGCGATAAAATTAAAAAAATAAAGAAGTCCACAGAATAATTTGGAACTGGTCACTGCCACCATCGGGGCTGGACGCTGGGAAGGTACTTGCATTCAGGTGTAGGAAGGCGACTGTGTGGGTATGTGAAGGGCAGGAGGGAATTGCAGCAAACCAAAGAGCACAGGGAGGAAATGTGCGGCATGACAGGCATTCGCCTGTGATGCAGACGTGTGCAGTAACTCATTTATCTCTCTCTCTGGCCAATACGGGGTCACAAGTATAGCTGAATTAGGAGGATTTTAGGAGACTACACGTTACTGTGGGACCCGGCTGCTGGCAGAACTGTTGTGTCTTGGGTCGTGCTGTTCCGGGTGGAGTCCCAGTTGACTACAGGTCTCACAGTCATCCTGATTTCGATACTCTATTCTGTTGACCTTGGTTCTTACTAGACCTTCTGCACTGACTTTTGGTTTAAAATGTGCTACGTAAATTGAAGGGAGTTATCTTTTCTTGTGTGCTCTGTTCTTTAGATTTCCTCTGGAGTATTATACATAGTTCTGGGTACCACACTTAAAGATGGATGTTACTTTGGAGAGTGCGTGGAGGTGGATGACGGGATGGTAAGGTGTTAGGATGGTATGAGGGTCATTGGGAAGGGTGTGAGAAGCAGCCGCAGGGCGTCATGTGAGCACGCTGCTGTTCGCACCCCTCTCTGGGGTTCACAGCCGTCCCAGCACGAAGCTCTCTTCCTCTGAGTAGGACAAAGCGTCCACTCTCTTCCCTAAACAGTGTGTAATGCCTTCCAGCGATTTGTCACAGAATGTGGAGCAAAAGCTAAGAGTGAGCCTTCCGAAGAACTTGAATGGAATCAGAAAGCGGGCCGGCCCCCACCCAGAAGAAGGGAGCAGAAATGACCCTGGAGGTGTTTGCAGACCACCCCTTCCTGGTGGCCTTGCGGGGGCTGGGATTGCTTCTCCAGTGACCCTTGGGCCCGATGCTGCCCTGGAGCCTCATGGGTTCCTGTCTTATTCAGACCCGTTGGTGCTGCTTTTTCCTAAGAATCCGTTTGCTTTTTGGTTGATTCATTCATGAATTAGATACTGTGTGTCCGGCACTGTTCTCCACGCTGACTCGTGGGGGCTTGGGAGCAGGGCAGGAGGTCCATGGGTCTCAATGCAGGCATGTCTAGAAGGGCCACCGTGTCTCCCTGCTGAGTCCCGGGCTGGCGGATGGCTCGGAAGCGGAGTGCGCCTGTCTTCCTCCTGCCTGAGCAGCTGGTTCCACGTTCCGCATTTCTAGCATAAGGAAGGCTTTGTCAGGAGATCTTAGAATCGGGCTGAGGGCTGTGTGTTGGTGCGGGGAGCTGCCGCCTTGACCCCAGCAAAGCTCCTGCAGACACCGTCCACTTAAAAGCCGCTCTGGGACTTCCCTGGTGGCGCAGTGGTTAAGAATCCGCCTGCCAACGCAGGGGACACGGGTTCGAGCCCTGGTCCGGGAAGATCCCACATGCCGCGGAGTAACTAAGCCCGTGCGTCACAACTACTGAGCCTGCGCTGTCAAGCCCGCGGGCCACAACTACTGAAACCCACACACCTAGAGCCTGTGCTCCGCAACAAGAGAAGCCACCGCAATGAGAAGTCCACACACCGCAACGAAGACCCAACGCAGCCAAAAAAAATTAAAATATAAATAAATACATTTATTTTTTAAAAAAAAGCCACTCTCTTAGCGTCACCCCTCTCTCCCTCACCCAGCCGTCCCAAGTGGTTGGATAGCCAAGCAGTGCCGCAGTGACACCTCTGCTGCTGTGCAGCGGGACAGACGAGCTGCCCCCGGTTTGTGTGCGTTGCAGACACTGTAGCTGTTGTGCAGAAGGAGGGACATGATGTTTCTGTCCCTCCCCTGGTGCAAGGACTTCGATGCCAAAAACAGGAAAGTGGTTGTATTATTTATTTTTATTTATTTATTTTTTTTTGCGGTACGCGGGCCTCTCACTGTTGTGGCCTCTCCCGCTGCGGAGCACAGGCTCCGGATGCGCAGGCTCAGCGGCCATGGCTCACGGGCCCAGCCGCTCCGCGGCATATGGGATCCTCCCGGATCGGGGCACGAACCCGCGTCCCCTGCATCTGCAGGCGGATTCTCAACCACTGCGCCACCAGGGAAGCCCCAGACGGGTTTCTAACTACAAGTTTTAAAATATCTTGTGTCTTAAGGCTTACGTGTCGGTTGTTTAGAACCTTTACGGAAGTGGCCGCCATGGGCCCAGGTGACGGCTGTTGGGTGTCCTGGGTGCCCTGGGTCTCCACGCGGGTCTGCGCAGTGACTGTGCCCGAGGGAAGAGAGACCTACCATCTGGGGGACGGAGCAAGGCAGGAGGAGCAGCCACGAAACGTCCCCTGGGGCTGGTCCCCTGGAGGGTCCCCTGGGGCTGGCTCCCTGGAGGCCAGTGCAGCCACGGCGACTCAGGGCTGGAGACTGTGGAGCTGTGGGCGGTGCTCTCTCAGTGCCGCTCGGTCTTGAGGGCGGCGACTGGAGACCCTTGACTCATCTAAAGAGCCAGAGTCCAGTGAGGACGGCCGAAGCCTTCCTCAGATACGCCTGTCCTCTCCCCTACCCAGAGCTGGTCATCCTCCCTTGAGCACCGAACAGTGGGCAGCAGTTGAGGCAGGAGGGGGAGGGCTGGCCTGATGGGAGCCCCCGTCCCGCCCCCGCCGGCCTGTGCACTGGGCGCGCCTCTTCTCGGCTCCGTCTCCCTCCTCCTGCCCTGGGAAGGGTGTGGGCACCCCCGAGGCTGGCGCGGGCTTTGGGGAGAGAAGGCGGGTGTTGGACGCAGCTGGCCCAGGCCTTGGGGTTGGTTATCGACGGGCCCATCCGTGCAGGACTGAGGAGAAGGTCTGCTGGTTCGTTCACTCTCTACCTGCAGTGGTCCTGAGCTGGACGGCTGGGAGGATGGCTTGGCTGATGAGGGTCTGCGGTCCTGTGCGGACCGCACAGGGGCGGGCGGATGCCTTTTCCTGGCTTCCTGAATTGCACTTGGAGGAGCAGTCGGGGGGCAGCTGGCCCTCCAGCTTCTCACCGGCAGGCCTGGCCTCACACACTTTGTCACCTCAGTGCTGATTAAATGTCCTCGTGATGACAGGTATGTGTGACAAGGACACCTCAGGTCCGGTGGATCTTAGGGGCCTCTGAAAATGTCCAGACTAAGCTTCAAAAAAATTGGTGGTGGGGGGGAAGAGATTAATTACAGATAAAGCAGAAAAAACGTGGATGTGGAGAATATCTAAAGAAGTAAAAGCATTGGGGGTAAAAGCCATGGAAACTGTATTAGTTTCTGGGGCTGCCATGACCAAGTGCCACAGACTGGGTGGCTTCAACAGGAGAAATGTATTTCCTCCCAGTTACGGAGGCTGAAGTCTGAGATGGAGCTGAGGGCAGGGTTGCTTCTCTGAGCGCTGTGAGGACGGCTTGTCCCAGGCCTCTCTCTCAGCTTCCGGTGGCCTCGGGCATTCCTTGGCTTATAGATTGCATTCTCCCTACGTCTTCACATCTCACGTCATCTTTTCTTGGTGCATGTCTGTCACTTTGTCCAATTTCCCCTTTTTAGAAGGACACCAGTCATTGGCTGAGGGCCCACCTTAATGCCCTCATCTTAACGTCATTCTCTGCAAAGACCTTGTTTCTAAATAAAAGCACAGGTACTGGGGTTGGGTCTTCAGCCTCTTTTGGGGGCAGGGGACACAATTCAACCCATAAGTGATAAAAGGTGATTGAAGGAAGAAAGTGGACTGGCTAACAAATGTACGAAGAGGCCCTCAGTTGCGCTGGTGCCAGACGTGACTGAGGACGCAGTGGTGGGAGGAGTGCAGTGGACGCCGGGTCCTAAAGGGCTCCGGCAGCACCCGCTGGCCCTGAAGGCGGGGCGCCCTGCAGCCAGAAGCCTTCCCTCCGGAGATGCACCTGAGAGGCACCCAGGTGCAGGAATGTAAACACCGTGGGATTGTTGATAACTAGGAAAACCCGACATGGCCAAACGCCTGTCGGGGCAGCAGTATATGGACAGACTGGTGGATTCTGTGAAGGAAGCCTGTACGGCAGGTGACGAACAGGAATGAACCGGATCTCTAGGCCAGAAACACGTGAGGGGAAAAAGCCCGGCTGTTACGTACATACGGTGATGGGAAAGTAAAATGTGCTGCTCTGATTTACAGATACGTTCGCAGGTGGTCAGAGGACAAAGGCTCAGGTGGGAAGAATCTCCAATCTCCAAATACAAGCCGGCGGGTGTGTCTAGGGGTGAAGACGGGGCGGGGGCCTGGGGGGCCTGAAGGAGGACCGTGCTCTGCAACTTTAAGCCTTCAAGAGGGAAGGAAAGATCTGAAGCAAATAGGATGGTGCGGTTTCATCTGTCAGTTCTGGGTGGTGGGTCCATGGGTCTTTGTAGTTTTCTCTGCATCCCTCTCTCGAGACAGGGAGGTGAAAAGGAGAGGCTTTGGAGCCAGTCAGATATAAATAGAACCCTTGTACTGGGCTAGTTTTGCAACCTTAGACAAGTTACTTAACCTCTCTGGGTCTCAGTGTACACACCTACACGCCGGAGATGCTGATGCTGACTTGGCAGCCTTGTGGTGCATTTAATAAGGTGATAATGATAAGTGCCTTCAGGGAACGGCAGTTGGTGATAATGAAGATAATCCAGGTGAGCAGTTGACTCGGAGGGGTTCCCCAGCCCGTAATGCTCTCTCTTTCTGGGCAGGTCTTTCTGAGGGCAGCGATGCAATGGATGTGCTTCTCCCTGGCACTGCAGGTCACACATGTCATGGGACAGAGCCAGTGAGGAGTGTGTCGCTTAGTTCCGGGTAGTGGGTTTTTGAAATGTGAACTAGCAGAAAGGGGGAGAGTTAGTGGCGGGGGGTGGCATGTTACTCGGGTGGAAAGATGGAGCAGGGATCTGACCAGCCAGCTGCACGGTCCTCCATGCTCAGGTCGGGTTCCCTTGAACCTTGGATGCGGTAGGGCTGTGGCTTTTTTCTTGATTATTAAGTGATGTTAAGCGGTGGCAGGTGTCATATACGACACAGTCTTCCCCCCAGTCAAAGGCAGAGACAGCTGCCCCGTGTCACTGCCGAGCGGGACGTGCTGGGCACTGCAGCAGACAGGCCCCGGTCCCTCTGTGCCTTTGGGATGCTCTGAATGCCAGTATTTCTCAGCTTTTTCCGGCCCATGACACACAGCTCACCACTTTGTACCAGGAGGGCACCTCTGCCTCACCTCCCACCCCCTCCGCATGCCAACGCCTTCCCTCCACACCGCACACCCTGGCGGCGCTGTCTTGCCCCGCCGCTTCCCGTCTGAAATTGGTACCTTGGAGTGATGACACTGACCCAGGATGTCCTGGACACACCCACACACACACACACCCCCGCCTGGTTGGAAAGCAGTGAATTCTCCTGCTCACAAGGAGAAAGGGGGTGATGTGTGAGGTTTGGATGACCTGGGGGACACTTAGAAGCAGGGGAAGGGGAAACAAACGATGGGGAAGGTAGTGAAAGGGAGAAGCTATTTCACAGCTATTTATGGCTGATGTTTAAATGCTCCCTAAATTCTGCATTTTTCAGAAAAAAAAAGTCTTTCCTGCTGGGAATTTCCTCTGAAATTGCCTTAATTCCCTTTCGTTCACCACAGATCCTAACTGGACTTACACATGATATGTGTACTTTAATAGTTCACTTAGGGGCTTCCCTGGTGGCGCAGTGGTTAAGAATCCACCTGCCAATGCAGAGGACAAGGGTTTGAAACCTGGTCTGGGAAGATCCCACATGCCGCGGAGCAATTAAGCCAGTGCGCCACAATTACTGAGCCTGCGCTCTAGAGCCCATGTGCCACAACTACTGAGCCCGTGCGCCACAACTACTGAAGCCTGTGCGCACCTAGAGCCTGTGCTCCGCAGCAAGAGAAGCCACTGCAATGAGAAGCCTGCGCACCGCAACGAAGAGTAGTAGCCCCCGCTCGCCGCAGCTAGAGAAAGCCTGCGCGCAGCGACGAAGACCCAGTGCAGCCAAAAATAAAATAAATGAATTTCTTAAAAAAATAGTTCACTTAGTGAATGGTGGTTAAAACACCCGCTCTGTGCTCAGCCCCGTGCCTTGCAGGGCTGTCCCCTCACGCACGTGCAGGTCCCCACCGTGCCCTCTGGTGCTGCAGTTTGGGGGGTCAGGGAGGGCCTCCTGGAAGCTGGGGTTGGAGGGGTGGGTGATAACGGGGGCCTGCAAGTGAGGATGGCTGAGCGGCTGGGTGTCTGGTTGCCGTCCCGCCTCCACTGCTCAGGCTAAGCGTTTATCATCCTCACCTTGGGCCTCTTTTCTGCGAGACAGGGACGGGGCCATCTACTTGATCCACGTTACAGACCCAGCAACTCAGCAAGTAATGGCAGGGGAGAGACATTTTCTGGTTTTAGTTTTTTAAAATTATTATTATTTTTAATTGTAGTGCATACAGTGTACCATTTTAGCCATTTTTAAGCGTACAGTTCAATGGCATTAAGTATCTTCTCTGAGGAAGCTTTCTAAAATTAAAGATGTTTTAACAACTTTATTGTGATTCGTGTTGGGCCATGAAGGTGAAGCTTTGTTGCCATCCTGTAGGTTCCCAGAGGGCGGAGACGCTTGTGTGAGGGATGCCGAGGCCAGGGAAGCTGGGTGAGTCGGAGGCAGGGCTCGGTCTTCGCCGCGACCCTTGTGGGCCCTGCGCCCGCCTTCCTTGAACCTCCATATACGCCTCGCCCTCGTGCACAGAGGGTGTTGCCACAGACCTTCAGTCCACTCCTGCCGGGGGTGTTCTGCATCCCGTTGGCCGGGACACCCTGTCACCTCAGGGATGTTCCTGTATTACGGGAGCCTGGGCCCGCGTGGGGGACACGGGGGCCGGGCTGGGCCGAGGGGCCTACAGCATGGGGACCCCTGGGGCCCCAGAACATTTCCTCCAAAGCACTAAGTAAAATGCCTCATCCCCACATCCCTCCCCTGTGCTAAGAATTGAGACTCCCCTTGGTTTAGTTAATTGATGTCAGGAGGTAAGGAATTTAGTTGAGGCCCGAGATTGTCAAGTAAGACCTTCCCGAGGGTTTCCTTCAACTCTGAGCCCCGGTTGGTTGAAGGGCCGGAAAACCTCACGCTGATGAGTGTGCAAGTGGATGCACTTTCCTCAGTTTCACTGCCTGGAGTTGAGGCTACTTTTCCCTGGACACTGGGGACATGGCTGGCTTCTCGCCTCAGGGCAGAGCGGCAGCACGTGGCACCCATTTCCCCGACACCATTGTGCTTTTGAGCCCCTTACCGTTTTCTCTGTGGAAACGCCCTCCCCAGGATGAGGATGGGTTCCGGGAGGGGCCGTGGACCGCAAGCCTCCTGTCGTCGGCTGCCCCTCCGTGTCCATCCCCCCACGCGAGCCCTCTGGACTCTTTCCCGAGCAAACGTCGTCTTTAATGAGAACGGAGGCGCCGCGGGGCCCCTCGCAGGCAGGAAGCGTGTGGTTTGGGTCCGGGAGCACATGACGCCCCGGGAAGCAGCGGAGCCCGGGGTATGAGTCACTGGGGGAAGGAAAACAACGTCTGTCTTCAAGCTCCGGGAACCGGGAAAATGAGCTGGAAATCTGAGTAATGTATAATTTTACTAAAATTAACCAGCGAGGTCTTCAGATGGTTTCTGGGTGTTTCCGTGTCTTTTCCGGTCCTTGATGCCTGCTGCGCCCTGCCTGCAGGGGCCCATTCTCCCGTTCGCTCCCTGCGGGTTGACTGGGGACAGTCCCCTCCGCTCCTCGGGCACCGTGCTGCGCTGTGCAGTGTCGCGGTGCTGCGGAGTGTGGGGTGTGAGCACCGGCGCCGCCCGGGCCACTCTCCAGCCTTCTGCCCGCTTCTCCGGGCCTGCGCCCCTCCCGCTGCTGTGGTGGTCACGGGGCAGCTCGTCGCCCCCTGCCCGTGGTCGTGAGCCTATGAGAAGGGCTGTGTCTTCCTCTCTGTAACCGTCAGAAAATAGGGGCTCAGTTAACATTGGTTGAATATCGTGGGGCCTGAACTGGACGGAGGCGCGTTCCGAGTGACGCGTCCAGTCCCTGAGTTTGCAGAGTTCGTGAAGTGACCTCTAGAAACCTCATTTTGGGGGGGGGGTTCCCTGACACAACGACAAACCTCACTGTGTCAGGGAAGCAATTCACATAGCTCATCAAACACTGAATTTTATTCAAATTTAGATGGAAACCTGATGCTGGAGATGACTCTGTGTGACAACGTAGTCTTTTCAGACACTGGTCACCTGTATATTCAGTAATAAGTACCCGTTCAGGGAAAAGCCAGCTTATCTTTGGGTTTGAGGGGCCTGGAGCCCATCGAGCCAGACGTCCCCGCTCTGTGCCGTTCTGCAGGGACGTTCGGTGTTTGCGGTCACAACTGTGCAGCCCTTCACCGTAAAGGCCTGTCATGTCATCTGAATCATCACAGGAAGATGAAATTATGGACAGGCTGGTTTCAGAATTAAGTACTTTTTTTCTTTTTTTTTCTATTTTTGGTATTGTAATTCTTTGAAAATTGCCAGGATCCATGTGGTGTGTATGGAACATCTCATCTAGACTGTGACCAGAACATACTCTTCCATGATTGTCTTCATGGGCTGGAAGTTTATTGTCTAATTGCTTCTAAGTCATTTTGTACAGTCGACCAGAGAAGAGTGCGGGGCTGGGGGGACGCGCCCATAAATTACATGCTGTGCCTTACGCGGCTCGTTGCCCTGTAGTTGATGAACTGAGCTTACAACTGATTTGGTCCCACTAATGTCCATTGATCCCTCCACTGTCCCAGAAGTCATGACCACATTTTTAGTTAAAATACTTGCTCCTTTGTTATGAAAAAAAGACTGCTTTGGCAGCAGAGAACAAAGCGGATTTAAGGGCTGAGACCTGAGGCACAGAGAACCCCTGGGCCGGCCTGAGACCTGGGCTGCAATTCCTGGGCTTCTACCGCGAGGCCCAGCACTGCCGTGCGGAGTCCTTCTCCCCATTCTCAAAGAGACGCGGCGCGTGACGGCGCGGCGCGTGACGGCGCGGCGCGTGACGGCGCGGCGCGTGACGGCGCGGCGCGTGACGGCGCGGCGCGTGACGGCGCGGCGCGTGACGGCGCGGCGCGTGACGGCGCGGCGCGTGACGGCGCGGCGCGTGACGGCGCGGCGCGTGACGGCGCGGCGCGTGACGGCGCGGCGCGTGACGGCGCGGCGCGTGACGGCGCGGCGCGTGACGGCGCGTGACGGCGCGGCGCGTGACGGCGCGGCGCGTGACGGCGCGGCGCGTGACGACGCGGCGCGTGACGACGCGGCGCGTGACGACGCGGCGCGTGACGACGCGGCGCGTGACGTTGCCCCTAGACGAGGTCCATCAGGTTGCAGGCAGGGCCCGTGCTACCGCCTCTTCTGGGTCCCAGTCGGCACCTGCCCGTGGTTGGACTTCCCTGCGGCAGGGCCCTCCCGCCGGCGCGCCAGGCTCTCCGCGCTCCACACCAGCCTGACCGCCACACCGTGAGCCAGACACCACGGCTCGCGGGCCGGTAGTCTCGGCCAGTGACGAGACTGCACTGGGTCTCTGTCCCCCCGTCTGGGGCGGGTCCCCTTCTCAGTGCTGTTGGGAAGACTGAATGAGCTGAGGCCAGTGGAACCTTAGAACAGGACCCGGCAGGTAGGAGGCATTGGGTTACTTTGGCATCATCACCACCTTCATCCTTCTGAAGGCAGATCCTTGTCCAAGCAAGCCAGCCTGGAGCACACAGGTGAGATCTCTGGGCTCCGAGCGAGTGGAGTTTGTTGAAGAAGCGCTCAGCCAGACTGCCGAGCAGGGGGCTGCCGTCTCGTCTGGATGGAGCTATGGAGCTGACTCTGGACCCTGGGAAGGTGCTTCTCCCCAGCACCCACCTTGGTTAGCATCCTGGCCCCTTAGTAGTTACTGGTAGGCTATTTGATCAGAGCCTCAGACAGTGGGGTGACGATTGTGTAATATTTACCCACACCAAAGTGAGGGATGAAATGATCAGTGTGAGCATCTCACCACGGTCGCCAGCCCCCTTGCCTCCCAGAAGCTGCCAGGTCTTCCTGTCTGAGCGCTCACTCCTCTTTTTCAGGAACAAGACGGCCAACGGGGACTGCCGGAAAGACCCCCGGGAACGGAGCCGCAGCCCCATTGAGCGAGCCGTGGCCCCCACTATGAGCCTGCACGGCAGCCACCTGTACACGTCCCTCCCCAGCCTCAGCATGGAGCAGCCCCTTGCACTGACCAAGAACAGCCTGGACGCCGGCAGGCCGGCCGGCCTCTCGCCCACCCTGACCCCAGTGGAGCGGCAGCAGGTATGCTCTTGTCCAGTGGGGCTTGGCCGGTGGCCGGTAGTGGGTCCGGGGGCTTGGGGGACAGAGGGTGGGGTGGAGGGAGGGCGGTGACAGGCGTGGGGAGTAACCCCACGCTCAGTTCTGTACTGAGGGTGGTTTTAATTGTGACCTGGGCCTGCCTAGGCCTCGGCCCTTGGGACTAATGGCCTCAGACAAGACTTAATGTCTTTGGGGCTTAGTTTCTTTGCACGAGGTGGGGTTGGTCTAGACTAGCTGTGTTTCTAGCAGTCTTCCTTGGATCAGTGTAATAATCCTAATAGGAATCCTACGTTAACCCGTTATAAGGCCACACGGATGGAGTTAAATGCCAGGTTGCTTTGCTTTGGGTTGGAATCCTATGAAGTCAGTGGTCCCAGTGGCTATTAGCTCCTGCTGGTCAGAAACCTGTGATTGGCAGACAAGGATTTTTTTTTTTTTAGGAAATTAAGTTACTTAATAAACACAGATTGCTTGGTAGGAAAACAGACTTTAAAAAATGGGGTTCCTGGGGGCTTCCCTGGTGGCGCAGTGGTTGAAAGTCCGCCTGCTGATGCAGGATACATGGGTTCGTGCCCCGGTCTGGGAGGATCCCGCATGCTGCGGAGCGGCTGGGCCCGTGAGCCATGGCCGCTGAGCCTGCGCGTCCGGAGCCTGTGCTCCGCAACGGGAGAGGCCACAGCAGTGAGAGGCCCGCGTACCGCAAAAAAAAAAAAAAGTGGGGTTCCTGGGGGAAGAGCTAATAAAAGGAGGCGTTAGCCTTGAGGTTCAGAAACACTGCATGAACCCATGGCTTTTCTCTCTGGACCTTTGGGGCCTGTGACCTAATAGGTCCTCACTCAGTGTTTGCTTAAGACTCTTGGATGCGGACAGCGAGCAGAGGAGGTGCTGGGGCCGCCGGAGCCGGGCTCAGCCTCCAGGCTGCCGCTGTGTCCTCTGCCCGCTCCTGGTTCTGACCCAGTCTGTCTGTGACACCTGCTTGTGAGGGGCCCCGGGCGTTGGGCGAGGTTGCGCTGGTGCCTGTGGTTCCCAGTGAGGCTGATGAGCAGTTGCGCTTCCTACCTTGGAGCCCAAAATCACAACCCTGTTTGTTTCCTTTGTTCTTTTAACAAAACTGCGTGGGCACTTGCTTTGTGTAGGGAGTGTGTTAGAAACTGGTCAAGCTGGCTGCGGGCGCTCACAGTTTGAGTCTGGAGGAGACAGGGAGTCAAATAACTAAACTCTTAATGTATGAATTGGTGAGAACCAGGCTGAGTCATCACGTAGTGAACACTCCCCAGTGCTGCTGCGCCCCGGCACTGGGAGGCCCTGGAGCTACAGGAAGGAAGGGAGTTATACTGGGAGGGCCCGGGGCGTCTCCCAGACCCAGGGTCGTGGGTACAGCCAGGCTCAGGAAGCAAGGGCCGGCTCTTGCCTGGGCGAGCAGATAGGAGGCAGGACCCTCCTTCCTCCCCTGGCCCCGTGCCTGTCTCTGCATCCTTTTCTCTCTCTGCTTCTGGATCACATGGCCAGCTCGGCGTGGCCGTCCCCCAGCTCCCTGAGTCGGCCTCGGTAGTTGAGCCGCAGCCTGAGGCAGATCTCCAGCCTGGCCATGGGGCGAGGTCACTTATGAACATGGCTGCACAGCCCCATCTCGAGGATGGAGGGCACGTCACTACGAGAGGGCTGGTGGGGAGATCACGGGCTCGGGGGTTTAAATAGGCCCTTCAAAAGGTGGGCTGCACACTGCAGGCTGTCCTTCAGGTGCGGCATGACCAGCACCTGCAGGGCGGGACTCCTGGACGTGACCACGGGCCAGGCCCCCACACCCATCTCAGGCGATGCTCCACGCCCCTCAGGTACGAGTCTTCCTGTTTCATACTCAAAGAAATGGAAGCTTAGAGGGCTGAAGGTCCTGCCTGCTGACTAGAGCTGGTTCACCCAGGTCCACCCGGCCTCAAAGCCATGTTCTCTCCTGTCTGCCATTGTCATCCACACGTGGGGGGGGGGTGTCACACCGACTCTCTTGGTGGCTCCTTCCCATTGCTCATGTGTGGAATTAATAAAGCCCCAGATTCTTTGTTCACGTGCTGCTGCTAAGCTGCATCTTCCCCCATCCTGGATGTGTGGAATTTCTTGTTAGACCCAAGCACATCCCCGCTCACCTGTGTGGGTACAGATCTTCATCAGAGACGTGTCCTTATCATTCCTGTTCACTTCCCATCACAGGAAGGTTTGATGTGCGGACTTCACAGTGGCTACTGATCCAGCTCTTTACGGGAAAGGCCTGGGGTGGACAAGGCCCGATTCCCTTGTTGACACTGCCTTTGGGGTGACTCTTCAGCCAGCTCCTGCTAGCTGTCTTGTCGTCCGGGTTTTCAGGAGTTAAGTTTCCTGGCTGGAACCTAAGGGAGCTCAGTTGGTTCACAGATGTTTTCTGTCCGGGTCTGGGGATCCAGACATTCGCTGGTCCCTGCTCTGAAGTGTGTGTGGTCGGGGAGACAGGTGCCTCTGGAAGGGCTGGTTTACTGGCTGAACGTGGGGCAGGCAGGGGGAGGGTCATGCTTCACAGAGATGATATTTGAACGAGGTTTTAAAGAACGAGTGGAGTTTGCCAGGCAGACTCTGCGGTGGTTTCGGGGAAGGAGGGCGAGTGTGGGCAGGCGCATGGGGTGAGGGTGCTTTGTGTGTAATTCAGGCACTTGGATAGATTCCTGCGTTTCTGTCTCCATCATGACTTGCATGGTCGTAACAGAAACCGACTTGAGCTGGCTTGGCTTGAGAAAAACCAGGAGTATATTAGAAGGCTCCTGGGATGGCCCAGAGAAGCCCGGGGGGGGGGGGGGCGTGGTCCGAGGATACACTCTGAGAAGTGCAGGGCCAGGCGCTCTCAGGACCGTGACGGTAGGAGCTGTGGTCTCCCGACTCGGCGATGGTCTCATTTCAGATCCGAGAGTTGGGACAGGCCAGCTCCCAGCAGCCGAGCCTCGGTCCCACGTCCCTCACTGATCCACACCGCCACTGCCTCACACTGAGGGTCACTGCTCAGACAAGGGAGAGATTGGGAGGGTGCCGAGCGCACCCCCCAAGACTCTCGTTCGCGGAGGGTTCGGGTCGTTGAGCGGTGTGGCCTCCAACGTGAAGCAGGCGGCAGCGCCTGGGCTTGACCGGATCTGCCGTTGGGCCGGCAGGGCTCCAGGAGGGGCTCCCGCAGAGCGTGGGTACTGGTGAGGCCCCGCGCCGAGGCACCACTCCAACACCGAGGCCGCCGGCTCTTGGTTCTCCAGGCGGGACGGGTGCCCAGCGGGGGGGCTGAGGGGTGCCGGGGTGGCCGCCCGGCCTTGGAGCTGGGCGGGGATATGAGGATGGGGTCGCCACTTGGGGCGGGGGGCCGAAGCGCTGCTGCCTGCTGTGTGCTCGCGCCCGCACTGATGCCAGCTCCCTCCTTCCGCAGAACCGGCCCTCGGTGATCACGTGCGCCTCCGCCAGCGCCCGGAACTGCAACCTCTCCCACTGCCCCATCGCGCACAGCGGCTGCGCGGCCGGCCCGGCCAGCTACCGGAGGGCCCCGAGCTGTAAGTGCCCCGCTCAGACCACCGCAGGGGACTGAGGGCTCCTTCCGTGTCCTCTTGGTCCCAGGAGCGGCTGGCCTCAGGGCCCCTGAGGGAGGTCGACACCCCGTTCTTTGAGCCCCGGTGCAGCGGCCTTGTGCTCGGCGTGGGGGGGCGGGGGAGCAGCACGTCGGCCCCGCCCTCCAGGTCCCCCCTCTAGCGGGGCCCGCGTTTGCTGCACGGGGGGGTCTGAACGCGTCCGCGGCGCGCCGCCCCGTGGCAAGCTCAGAGAGGTGACCTGTGCGCCCCCCCACCGGCGTCCCCGGGTCCCACCCCTGACCGCTGTCCTCCCCCCCGCAGCCGCCACCACCTGCGACCCCGTGGTGGAGGAGCATTTCCGCAGGAGCCTGGGCAAGAACTACAAGGAGCCCGAGCCGGCGCCCAACTCCGTGTCCATTACGGGCTCCGTGGACGACCACTTCGCCAAAGCCCTGGGCGACACGTGGCTCCAGATCAAGGCGGCCAAGGATGGCGCGTCGAGCAGCCCCGAGTCGGCCTCTCGCAGGGGCCAGCCCGCCAGCCCCTCTGCCCACATGGTCAGCCACAGCCACTCCCCGTCTGTGGCCTCCTGAAGGGAGCACCGCCCTCCAACGCCACGTCCATCTGCATGGTTTGCCTGAGCTTCGAACAGTCAGTGCTTAAAAAATGGAAAAATGAAAAAAAAAAATCGTGGGGGTGGGGTGGGGGGAGGGATGGTTTATTCGCAAAAACCACGTCGTTGGGATTTTTGTTCTGTTTTGTACTTGCTTGGTATCCGTACCCGGGGCCCTCAGACGTGATCGCAGCACCTGCGCGTGGAACCTCTGTCCGCTGTCGCCCCCCAGTCCCTGCCTTGGTTACCAAAGAAGCCTCAATGCAGGTCAGCTGCCCGACAGGGCCTGGACTCCACGGCTGGCGCTTTCTCAGTCACAGGCCAGGCCACTGGTGACCTAGACGCTTTGTGCTTTTTCATTTGCTTCTCGAGACTGGGGCGTGTGCGGCTCAGCTTCCAGCCCACGTGTGTGTGTGCGCGCTTGTGTGTGTGCGTCTACTTGAAGAGAACAGAACTGTCGTGTCTGATTTGCACTATGGGAGGAGGACTCAAGTTGCCTGCCTGACAACTTTGTGCGAGAGGATAGTACTCTGAGGGCAAACTGCTGAAAAACGGAGGGTTTAAGGATGACATTTCTGACCATGGGTGTGTTTTTTTGTTGTATTAATTTAGACAAAACTGCTTTGGAAGGGGAAGTCTCATGCAGGTTTATAGGTCTTTCTCTGTCTAGATTTTCAGGTGCTTGCAACTGGACTGCAGACTCTACCAATCACGGGCATTTTACCTTTTCTAAACACTGCAGTTTGTTAGACTAGAGCTGAAGTTGGAGGATTCTGTAGTGCTTTAAACGTGATGCATGTTTTAATGGATAAAAATAGCTGGTTTCTATTAATTGTATAGACAGTAAACAAAAAGCTTAATACTTACTAGCTTCTTCTCGTCAGTTACAGTCCTAGATATACTTACTGCTGGTACAGTTGTACGCTAAGATTTGTGTTTGATATTCACGTTACTCCCAAGCAGCGTGGGGCCAGTCGGTCCCTGGCAGGCCCTGGACACGGGCGGGCGAGTGGCTGGTCAGCTGCAGAGTAGGATGCTGGCGTTGTGGCTGTGGGCTGACAGTATCAGTTATTTTTTTTTGCATCCCTGTCTGCTTCTTAACTCGCTCCCAGGGGAGCTGGGACTCGTGTCTTCCAACTTCCCTCGATGCAGAAACTGCTCCCTTTGAACTCCTGGCTGAACAGCAGATTCCTGACAATCTGTGAGATGGTGTTTTGTATGCTTCCTCGTACGCTGGGGCCAAGGCAGTATACATTCCTCTGACTTTATACAGTTATTACTGCATTTATTATCGTTTGCTATAGTAATAGCTACTAACTAGAAATTAGGTGAAGAAGAAAGCATGACAGACCCAGCTGTGGATGTTCGACAGCTGCTCTTCTTTCTGGTAAACGTTTCTATGCCCCTGCCCCTCCCTCCCCTCCAGCCTTGCCCACCACAGGGCTTGAGCAGTCACCTGGCCAGGTGACTCGGGCATGACCACCTCACCTGCGAGGCACCGTGGACTCACCGGAGCTCTCGAGGCTGGTTGTCAGTATGAGAAAAGTACAGGTTCGCTGGTTGGCATTGGGTGAACAGGCAGGAGGATGGGCTCTTGTGGCCACAGGGTGGCTGTAGGTATTTGAAAAGGCGGGAGGAAAGCCTCCCCTTTTGGCCCCCGCACACGTTTCCCTCCCACTTAACTGGGCTTCCAGGCTTCTGCATTCAGGCCCCTATATTTTCTGTAGGAAAAATCGTTGAGAACACTTTTTTTATATAGGTAACTTTAAGACCATCATTACGCTGTGCGTAAAGAATGTACAGAGAAATTTGTAGGTATTTTTTGAAGAACAATTAATTTGTTAATGATATGTAGCTATTTAATTTTTCCCTTTCCTATTGTAATCATTCATATTTTTTTGTTGTTTGGAAAAAAAAGTTGATCTTTTTTTTGTCGTAGATTTGTCTGTAAAAGTGCAGGAACACAGTTATTCTATGAGAACACTGCATCTGCCTTAATAGCCACTAGTTTGTTATTGCTACAGGCTACTGAGCGTCGCCCCAGGAAAACAACCCCACTGCCGGCGGCTCTGTGCAGAACGGGCTCCTCGCACGCCCGCGTCCACCAGCGAGGCCATCGCTTTGCGAGGGACGGTGGCACTGAGGGGCGGGTCCCTGGTGCACTGACCTATCTGGGATAGGCAGCACCTGGGAGGGGCCTCGGGCAGGAAACCAAACGGTCACCAGGAAGGGACACTCCCAGGCCTCGGGGGGCACAGAGAGGTTCTTCACAGAGCCACGCCATCTGCAGTGCGTTCTGACCATTCTCTCCATGTTTGTAAATCTGTAATATACCATTCTCTGTGGCCTGTTTTTCCTGGAAGAAGAAGAAAAAAAAAGGTTTGGCAGGCCATCTTTTTTTTGTACTTAAAAGTAGCCTTAAGAACAATAATAAAGTGCTCTTAAACCACAGACTGTATGTGTGATCCTTGGGTCCTGCAGTGACAGAGCCAGGCTGGGCGGGGCCTTTGCTTGAAGCCCGGAGAGGGTGGGGCAAGGCTCAGCAGCCCTGCCCTGTTGTATACAGTGGCCTCCGATTTAAGCCCTGCACAGGCTGGAAAGCTGTAATTTTAACTCTCTAGGAGAAACGTCATTTAAAACCTAACTAACTTACAGAAATCCAACTCTTGTACGACTCAATTCCGACTTTGGTTCCAGGCCCAAGACAAAAGATGACACCACAGAAATAAAAGTGTGGAAAGGGCCCCTCTCCTGGGTTCCATGCCCAGCTCTAAGGCTGCAACGGACGTGCTCACCCAGCAGGAGGAGGAAAATCAGCCCGAGGGGCCCACGGCAGAGCCCTCCCGCCACCCCTGATGGACACCTGGCCACAGGCTGAGACAGACACACCACGGACTCCAGCCCACACGGAGTCGGGCCTTCCAGGCCACCACCAGGGAGGAGCCCGGGACGGGAGGCGCAGCCGCCCCTGCTTGTGGCAGGAGAGCAGGCTCTCACGTGGGGTCTGAAGCCTTCTCTGGGCCTCGGGTGTCCTGTACAGAGGCAGGAGGGCCCCCACGCAGGCAGCTTCGAGGATCTGTCCCTGGGCCCTGCCACCAGCCCAAAGCAGCAGACACTTGCGTCCTCCCTGAGCCCGTGGCTGACGACAGGCCCGCAGGTGGGGGAGCTGTCTGGGCAGCAGACTCCGTCCTCAGCGGGGGTCTGGGTTCACAGGGACAAGTGCAATCCCTTCTGTCCCGCACGTGCCTCAGCTCTCCTGCCTCCCCCGCCTGCAGGCCAAGCTGACGAGCGCTGACGAGGACCCCAGCACTCACACGTGCCCGGGGCCCCTCTGCGGGCTCCCGCGATGGCTGCTGCAAGGAGCTGACTTCTCACTTCCCTGCTTGCTCTGTGCTGGGCCAACTCCTCCCTCTCCTCATTCCACCCTATGGGGGTCACGGCCAGGAGAATCCCGGGACCCTGACTACCAAACACGTGTGACAGCAAGAAGAAAGAACTGCTCGTGGAGGGAACCAAGTCCCAGATCACTGGCAAGGCCGAAGCCAAGGTTATTATTTAGCTGAGAACTGGTGGGACCATGAATCATAAGAAACGGAGAAGCTCCCGGGCAGCAGAGGGCGGGCCCCAGTCCTTAAGGTATGGAGATGAGGGGACCACAAAGGCTGGAGGGGACCAGAATCACCGGTCCTGGGGGCGGCGTCCTGCTCCGGAGCCTGAGAGCCTCTCGGTGGGCCGGCAGCCAGGGTGGGGGCGCGTCAGACGGTCTCGTCGTCGCTCATGTCCCAGATCTGCGTGGAGAACGGGAGACGTTCAGAGCGTTCGTTCCCCCGGCGCCGCCGCAAAGCCGCGCGGCTGTGGCGACAGCAGAAGGAACGCGGTGCCACCTGCAGTGCCTCACAGCCCCCTGGTCACCGAGGACTGACACCGCGTTTCCTGTATAACGAAACCACATCTCAGAGCCCTGCGGTCACTTGCCCAAGGCCTCCCTGGTGAGTGAGCCCCCGGTGGCCGAGCTGGGGGAGCTGGGATTTGGACCGGGCCGTGCGGACCCTCCCACTGCCGCAGCGTCCCTGCCCCGCCCAGTCCCCCGCTCACTCCCATTTCTGTGGCGCTGACCACTGCTGCCCCTCCAGAGTAAGCCCTCTGGCCACCACCGGCCCCGAAGAACGAGAGGAATGGGGGGGGCCCTGCCCACCGGCCCCCACAGGCCCGGCTTTGTCTCTGCACCCCCAGCGTGAACCCCCGGGAGAAGGCCCAAGGCCGGCATGGAACCCCCAGGCGCTCCTCGCACCCTGGGCGCCTGGGCCCTGAACTTACGCCTACAGACTTTCAAAATTCCTAGAATTGGTTGCAAAAGGCCACCTCAATGCTGGCAGATCCGAGGAAAGGAACATCGTGTTTACGCGAGGCTGGCCCGGAGAGATGGGGCGTCCCGGCCAAGGTAAATAGCAACACCAGCTTGGCTTTCAGTGTCGGGGACGTGGAAAATAAATACAGAGAAGGAAATTTCCTCTCTCCTGAGGACCAACCGCCTGAGGCCGAGGGCTGGTGGTGGGTGTGCCTCTCACACACACCCTCACTTTTACATGCACCCTGCTGTCCAAGGACACTGGGATGAGACCACCAAGGTCCAGACGCCCGAAGCAGCGGGGATGGTGTGGAGAGGCTGGGGCTGGGGGCCAGCAGCCTGAGGGTGGCCTGGCGGCCCTGCCCTTCTCTGGGCCAGGCTCCCCACCCAGATCATCCTCAGCAAGGCTTGAAACAGACCCCTGGGCCTGCCCCCTCGGGTGGGATGGCGGCTGGTGGTGGAGGAGCGGTTGCCTTTCCGACGAAGGCTGCATCTGACGCTCCTCCAGTTCTAACCATCTGAGTGGGGGAAGGGGCCACCAGAGGGCTCGTGGACACGATTCATTTATTCTTTCACTCTCTCATTCAATAAACACACACGTATGGAGCCCGTCCCTGTGCCACGGGCTCTGCCCACCTGGTGCACATGCTCCCTCCACTCCTCACAACAGCCTGTGCGGAGGTGTAGGTGCAAACAGGCTCAGAGAAGGGGGGTCAACTAGCCCAGGATCACACAGCAAGCAAGGTACAGAGCTGGGAACAGGTGAGAGGGAAAGGGTTATGTGAGGAAAAAGGCTGCCGGGGCTTCAGGGCTGGGGCAGGCTGCTTGGAGGAAGGGGCCAGGCCAAGACGAGGAGGGTGAGCCCGGCGGGCCATGGCCCTCTCCGTCCTCCCGCCCAGCCTCCGGGGACAGGGGCCGCCAGCCAGGGCCGGGCAGAGTCCGTGTCAGTGAGCAACGCCCTCCTGCAAGTGGGTAGCCAGGGCTCTTCACAGGACCCTGGGGGGCCAGGCCCTGGGAAGGGCTTTAATGGGAAAGCAGGAGCCTCAGTCCATTCTGTCATCCATCTTATTGGCTCTCAGCTCTGGGGAAGAATCCTCAGCACCCGGCCCTACCTCTGCACAGGGCAGGGCGGGGAGAGAGCTGGCTTGAGCATGGGCAGCGGGGAGGGAGCCTGGCTCTTCCTCTTGTTCCTGGCACTGCCCAGGCTGTTTAGAGGATCAAGTAAGGCACCCGAAGGGCTGATTATGACAAGACTCTGCAAAAGGGGGGTTGGGGGGAGGCAATGGATTTTACAGAACTGCCCAGGGATTTTCCAGAATGCGTTCTCTGGGCCGGAGATGGGGTTTCTCTGCTAGGGCAGCCAGTCCTTTTGCCATTGGCTGGGCTCAGAAGGGCAGCAGCAGTCTTAATTGTAAACCTCCAGACACTTCAGCCTCAACAAATACTGTATGATATCACTTAACGTGTAGAATCTAAAAAAGCCAAACTCATAGAACCAGAGAGTAGATGGATGGTTGCCAGGCCCTGGAGGGGATGGGGAGAGATGGTCACAGGGTACAAGCTTTCAGTTATAAGAAGCATAAATCCTGAGGATCTAGTGTACAGCCTACTGGCTATAGTTTATAGTACTGTATACTTTTTAAACTTGCTAAGAGGGTAGATCTTAAGTGTTCTTACCCCAAATACAAAAAGGGTTGTGAGGTGAAGGATGTGTTAATTAACTTGATTGTGGTCCTCATTTCAAAAGTATACGCATATTACATGATCACACTGTATACCTTTAAAAAATCACATGTACAACCTAAATACATACAGTTGTAATTTGTTAGCCATTCCTCAATAAAGTTGGGGGCAGGGGAGAAACTTAAGCCTCAGCTCCTCTTAGACTGTGGACTCGAGGTTAGTCTGTTCCCTGCTAGGTCCTCAGCCTTCTGCCCACCACCTGGGGAAGACGGGGCCACGTCCTCTTAATGAATAAAGGTTGTAATAAACTGGCAAAGATTTAAAAAATGTTAACACTCAGTGCTGGCAAGGGTATGGGGAAACACTTCCAGGAGGAGTATAAATTGGTACCGTATTTTTTAAAAGAAGAGATTTGGCAATATGTAACCCAAAGCTTTAAAAATGTCCGTACCCTAAGGAAGAGATAAATGATCTTTTCTGCAGATGATATGCAAGTATACCTAGAAAACCCAAGATAATAAATGCTAAGATGAATACAGATAATAATGAGTATTCAGTAAGATAGCAAGATATGAAATTAATGACACAAAATTACAGCCTTCCTGTATACAAACAACATTCAGTTAGAAAACATAATGAAAGAGAAGAACCCACTGTAAGAGCACTGAAAAAGATGTAGTAAACCTAACATGAAATGTACAACATCTTTAGGGAGAAAATCCTTCTAAACAGTCCTGTAACAGTCCTCACAAACATTGTATGAAAAGTAAACTGGGATAAATGGGGATACACCCTGTGTTTTTTGCACGGGACAATTCAACATCAATAAAGATGTCAACTTTCGCAAGTAAACATATAAATTTAACACAATCTCAGTTTTTAAAAAATCAAGTATCTTTCCTAGAGCTAGACAAGCTGGTTTTAAAGTTTATGTGGAAAAGGAAATAAGCAAGACTATCTAAGAAAAACCTTTGAGTATGAAAAGAGCAGTGAGGCAGTTCCCCTACTCTGTGTTTAAACATGTCATAAAGCCTGTAATTTAGAGGGTTGTGTCAGCAGGAACACAGACAGATGGGCCAGTGGAACCAAATGAGTCGAGAAACAGAACAGAATAGAATGTCCAAATACACATGGAAGTTTAGTATTTTAATAATAAAGGTCTGAGGAATGCGATCTCAAATCATTAGAAAAATATGAGCTTTTAAATAAACGACATAGGGACAACTGGAGAGTCATTTGCAAAAAGATAAAATTGATTCCATGCCTCACTGTATATCAGAATCAAGGCCAAATGGAGCAGAGATGTAAGTGTAAAAAAATGAAACCATTCAAATACTGGACGCAAACATGGGTGAATTTCTTTTTAACTTGGGAGTGGGGAGCCGATGATCCAAAATCTATAAACAATAAAAACAGATACAGTGGATGATGTAAAGACACACGTGAGAAATTTTGCATGGAAAAAAACACTGTAAGCAACGTTGAAAAGACAAATGACACACTGGGTGGAAACATCACAACACACCATGAAGGGCTCATCCCCCTAAGATGTAAATAGCTCTTAAAATCAAGCAGAAAAAGATCAATAAACTGATTAAAAAAAAAAAACAGGCCAAAGACATGGGCAGTTTACAGAAAAGGATAAGCAAATAGCTTTTATACATAAGAAAAGGTGTTCAACTTTACTTAAAAGAAATGCTAAAATTTCTTAGGACACAAAATTCAAAATTCCTCATCTCTGAAAGACACCACTGACAGAGGAGGAGAAAATATCCACACTGTACATAAAGAGGACTCATATCCAGAATATACAAAGAACTCTTCCAGCTCAGTGATAAAGAGACAAATAACCTGATTTTTTTAAAGTGAGCAAAAGGTTTGAACAGATATTTCACAGAAGAGGAAATACAATGCTAATAAGAACCTGAAAAGATGCTCAGCATCCTTAGTCTTCAGGGAAATGCAAATCCAAACCACAGAGATGGCCAAAGAGCACATGAAAAGATGCTCAGTATCACCAATTATTATAGAAACACAAATCAAAACTACAATGACATACCACCTCACGCTGGTCAGAATGGCCATCATCAAAAACTCTACAAGCAGGGCTTCCCTGGTGGCGCGGTGGTTAAGAATCTGCCTGCCAATGCAGGGGACAAGGGTTCAAGCCCTGGCCCGGGAAGATCACACATGCCGTGGAGCAACTAAGCCCATGCGCCACAACTACTGAGCCTGCGCTCTAGAACCTGTGCTGTAGAGCCTGCAAGCCACAACTACTGAAGCCCACAAGCTTAGAGCCCGTGCTCCGCAACAAGAGAAGCCACCACAATCAGAAACCCGTGCACTGCAAGGAATAGTAGACCCCACTCGCCGCAACTAGGGAAAGCCCTCACGCAGCAACGAAGACCCAACTCAGCCATAAATAAAATAAATACATAAATAATTTTTTAAAAATCCACAAACAATAAATGCTGGAGAGGGCGTGGAGAAAAGGGAATCCTCCTACACTGTTGGTAGGAATGTAAATTGGTAGCACCACTATGGAGAAGAGTACAGAGATTCCTTAAAAAACTAAATATAGAAGTACCATATGATCCAGCAATCTCACTCCTGGGCATATATGCATAGAAAAGCATAATTCAAAAGGATACATGCACCCCAGTGTTCACTGCAGCACTGTTTACAGGAGCCAAGACATGGAAGCAGCCAACATGTCCATCAACAGAGGAGTGGATAAAGATGTGGTACATATATACAATGGAATATTACTCAGCCATAAAAAAGAACGAAATAATGCCATCTGCAGCAACATGGATGGACCTAGAGATTGTCATACTGAGTGAAATCCATCAGAGAAAAATAAATATATCACTTATATGTGGAATCTAAAAATAAGGGTACAAATGAACTTACTTACAAAACAGATGTAGAGACACGGATGTAGAAAACAAACTTACGGTTACCAGAGGATGAGGGGGAGGGATAAATTGGGAGACTGGGATTGATATATCCACACTACTGTATATAAAATAGATAACTAATAAGGACCTACTGTAGAGCACAGGGAACTCTACTCAATACTCTGTAATGACCTATATGGGAAAAGAATCTAAAAAAGATTGGACATATGTATAGCTGATTCACTTTGCTGTATACCTGAAACTAACACAACAGTGTAAATCAACTATACTGCAGTAAAAATTTTAAATTTAAAAAAAACCACCAAGAGACAGCATACCTGACCTTCTAGAATGGCCAAAACGAAAAACTGTGGCTGGCAACACCAAAGGTCTGCGAGAATGTGGAGCAGCAGGAACTCACCGGCTGCTGCTAGTGGGAATGAAAACGGCACAGCCCCTGAGAAGAAAGCCTGGCGACTTAAGAGTCCACATACACGTCACATGCGCCCCAGCGACTCCACTCCCCTTTACCCCAAGGAATGCAAACACGGGTCTGCAAAAAGACTGCAAGAATGCTCATGGCAGCTTTAGTCCTAATAGGCACGGACTAGGCTCAATCCGAATGTCCATCAACAGGCAAACAGTGACATCCATCCAGTGGACACTGCTCCCCATCAAAGGAACCAGCCACCAAGGCACACAGCAATGTGTATACATCTCAGAATCTCTATGCCGAGTCACGGGAGTCTGACATAAATCCATTTATATGAAATTCTGGAAAGGGAAAGACTAACCTATGGTGACAGAAAGTAGATCACGTGCCACACTCACCAAACTATACACTTTACATGCGTGTGTTTTATTATATGTAAATTGTACTTTAATAAAGTTGACATTTTAAAAAAAGCTACGCAGAACATTTTTCACCTCTCAGCTTGGCAAAACCCCAATACAAGTGCTGTGGGAAACAGAATACAAGTGCTTGGGAAAACAGCACTCTCCTGTAACACCGCTAGGACAGAAGTGGTATGACCCACAGATGAAAATGTGGCAATATCCAACAGAACTGTTTAGGTGTCAACTCTTGACCCAACAAGCTGACTCTTCATAAAATTTGCAAAAATAAACAGGAATGATAAGCCAGAATTTAAAGTAAATGGCTACCTATGGGGTGGGTGGAATGGGCGTGAGGCTACTCTGAGCATACCTTTTCACTTCAGAATCAAGTGACTGTTTTGTGTATTTGAAAAACTAAAAAAAATAACCAAAAGCACAGCAACAAAACCAAAATAGATAAATTGGGCTTAATCAAAATAAAAAACTTCTGTGCATCAAAGGACACTATAAAGAAAGGGGAAAGACAACGCAGAGTGAGAGAAACATATCTGATAAGGAACCTGTATCTAGACCATTGGCAACTCAATAATAAAAAGACAACCCAGTTTTTTAAAATGGGCAAAGGAGCTGAATAGACATTTCTCAAAAAAGACAGATAACCAGTCGAGAAGCACATAAAAGACACTTGATCATCATCAGGCATCAGGAGAATGCAAATCAAAACCACAAGGAGATAACACTTTGCACTCATTAGGATGGCTTTAATCAGAAAGTCAGAGTAACAAGCGTTGGTGAAGATTTGGAGAAACTGGGACCCTCATACGTTGCTACTGGAAGTGTAAAGTGGTGCAGCCACTTTGGAAAGCAGTCTGGCAGTTCATCAAACAGTTAAACACAGAGTTGCCAAATGGCCCAGAAATTCCACTCCTGGGTGTACACCCAAGAGAACTGAAAACGCATGTCCACATAAAAACTTGTACACGAATGTTCTTAGCACTATTCGTAACAGTGAAAAAGTGGAAACAACCCAATTGCCCACCAAGCAAGGAATGGAAAATGTGGTCTCTCCCTACAGTGGAATATTTGGCCAAACACCTGCCTACGCTCCGTCTTCTCAAGAGCCTGAGGACGCTGGGGTGACTGTCCCCTTCTGCCAAGTAGGCAACTCAAGTGCAGAGGAAGTTATGTAACCTGTCAAGGAGGCCAAGCTAGTCAGGCGTAGAGCAGAGGCTTCTTCCACTGTCTCACCATTTCCTTACTGTTGAGCATAATTCCTTCCAAAAAACAGTAAAGGGCAGAAGCTGACATTCTGTTAGCCTGGCACCCAGTGAGTGGCCCCACGGCCAACACACAGTACCCACAGCTAACCCAGGGCAGTGAAGGCCAGGGCAGCTGGCACCGGCTCCCAGGGTCCCTAACCTCTGTCCTCCAACACTGTTCAGAAAGCGGAGCCTAAGCTCCTGTCCTTTGGCTCGGACTTTGGGCCCCCCCGAGGAGAGGACTGGCGCGGTAGCCTGTGCTGGCTGGGGGGCCTGGGCAGTCTCTGCCCCGGGCCCCTCATGCTCTCCCCCAGCCCCCGCCCTGCAGCCCTCAGGCCAGTGTAGGTGTGTAGCTGGCGGGGCTGGGACCACCACTGTGCATGTGGGGATAGGGAGCCTTCCAACCGCTGGGGCCCGTCACACGGGGTCAGGGGGCATGAGCGCTGGACCACACCCCCCCAGAGGGCCTCAAGGTTTCACTTTCCACTCTCCCAACGAGACAGACGCATCTCAGAGGAGCCATTTGTCTTTCAATTTCGAACCTGTGTCTCATTTCTGGACCACGCTGTGCCTGGAACCTGCCATGGACTAAGGTTTTTCTTTTATAGACACTAATTATCCCGTAAATGGCACGGTTATATTTGTTTGTATGTGTTAAAAGTGTTCATTTGTTAAATGTAAACATTTAAAATCTACCACCATTTTTGAAACCTAGTTTTAGCATTTCTTTATTTTGAAGATAAAAATTAAAATATCCCCATCTCTCTGGGCCTCTGAGCAGCCCTGCTCCCCATACCTCCTCAGTGGGATCCTCACAGGTACGATTTGTTCTACTGGGAAGGACCGAGAACAGAGGGGTCTGGGGGTGGCTTATGCTGGGGACCAGGTGAGGACGCTGGATTGGGCTTCCCCGGCAGACTACCCAGCCAGGGCTCCGTCCACTTGGGAGGAAGAATGAAGGTCCCATCATGTTTCCAAGCGGGTAACACTACAGCCATTCATTCATTCACTCACATATGTTCACACACTGAGAAACATTTACTGGGTAGTGCGGCATTAGGCGAGAGGAGGGGAGGGGGTTCCTTCATTTCCTGCCTGTCCAGGTGGTCAGTACTTTCCTTAAACTTATGGGAAACAGCGGCGGGCCGGGGTCTGGTGGTCAGTGAGCCCTGACTGAGCACTTCCAGGGGACCACTGGGACCAGAGGAGGAAGGGGACAGGAGGCACTCACAGAAAGGCTCCAAACAGGTTCGGCCAGAGAGACACAAGCCCACAGGAGGGCCGGGCCAGAGGACTCAGTCATGGCCGAGGCCCAGGGAGACAGCGGGGCTTGCCGGGCTCCCCCAGCCAGTGGACTGTGGGCCTGTGCTTGGTCCCCAACATTCTAGGTCAGAGTCACGGACAAGGAAGGTAGGGGAGGAGGTGGCCTGGTGGGAGGAGCAGCCTCCAGGCAATACCCCTCCCTGACCCCGGGCATCCCCACAGGCGTCCACTTTGTCCCCCTGGGTGGAGACATGGGGCTGGGATCCCAAGGAGGAAGGCAGGGCTGCTTCCAGGGTCACTTCCACCCTAGGTGCCCACCAGAGAACAGGGCCTCCTGTCCACAGGCATCACTGGCCCCTGGGGGTTCTTTCGGGTCTCCACAGACCTGCTGGTGCTGTCTACACAGGAAGAGTGCAATCCATGCTCGTTTCTGGGCCACTGGGCTCCACACCTCTCCGAGCTCACCTCCCACGACCCTCCCTCCAAGCTCACCAGATTCTAGCTGCCCCCGGCTCTCGAGCTCTTCCCTTGCTCTGGGCAAGGGAGACCCCCCGGCCTCGATTCTGCACTGCAGGGCTGGCTCCTGCTCCGGGCGTCTCAGACGAACAGCCTGTTCGGTTCCTGCCGACTCCTCCCCTCCCGTCATTCGTCACCGTGTTTTAGTTTGTGCATCTGCCTGACTCCCCAGAGGACAGCGAGCTGCCCGAGGGTGGGCCCCCAGCCCTGGTGCAGAGCCTGGCCCGATACGTGGCTTTTGAATGAACAGTGATTCAGAACCATCTGCCCTGGGTGCGATTCCACAGTGGAAAAAAGAAAGGGGAATTCTGGATGCGAACATAATACCCAAGAATCAAGCAGTAAAGAAGGGGTCCCTCAGTCCACCTGCTTGCTGGGGATCCTGGCAGGTCAAGCCTTTGGCCTCCACGCCCACAGGACGATGGGGCAGGGCTGTGGGCATCTCCTGCCAGGTAGGCAAGCAGTAGAGCCAACTTTCCAGGGAGGCCTTGACTCCAGACCACTGACGCCCTGTTCTCCTCCCTGGGCCCCGCCCCACATCAAGCCACACACCAGGCTCCGGGAGTGCAGAGTGGTGGGAAGTTCTTGCTTCTGGACTCCCAGAGGCCTGGGGGCGGGACTGGTGCTGGCTGGTGACTATGCTGTGTGTGCAGCAGCCGTGGGGCTGTCCAATGGCGCCTCTCGGGCTAACCTGTCTGCCCCGGGGCTGCTCGTGTCACGTGTGGGGAGGGTAGCAGGAAGGGCCCCTGGGTAAGGGCCCAGGTTCTGAGCCCACTCCCACATTTCCACCTGGAGCTCCGGTCATACCACGGGAATAACCCTGCCCTTTCAACATAAGTCCAGAACCCAAGAGCACAGAGCACATGCCCCAGCGTCCCTGGAGGCACCATGTGATCTGAAAGCTTCAAGATGATTCTGCCCCTCAGACAAGGGTGACTGAAGGGAACTGCCTAGGCTGCTGGTGTGAACAGATGACAGCTGTCAGCGACAGACAAGAGGGAAGAGAGAGGGTACAGCATCTGTGCAAGGAAGCCAGGGCAGATGATGCGGGCTCCCAGGGGACAGCACCCACGCCCGGCAGGGGACTTCCAGGGGCCCTTGCTGTCACTGGCTGTCACGGCCCCCTGCTCACACTCCATCCACCTGCCTTTCACCCTCCTTCAGTGGAGATGAAGCAATCCCCCCATGTGCCATCCTCAGGGGTCTGCAGGCCCCTCTGATGCACCACCACTTTGGTGCCTCCCTTTTGAAAGACCCTCACCTGCCACTCCATCCTTGTGTCCCAAACACTCTCGACCTCCTCTAGCCTGGCCTCTGCTGGACGCCAGATCTGGGAGATTAATTAAGGCCCAACCCCTCTTCTTGGAAAACCCCAGCCCCAAACTCAGCCTTCCAGAGACCAGGCAGTGGAAGGCTAGTGGAGGGGAGGGGGATGGAGACATAGCTAGAACTTGTGTGGCAGCATGGAGCTCTAGAGGCTTCTGGTGGAGAACTTCTCACCAGCCTTTCCCATTCCCCCCGGCGGCCCCCCACCGGCACTAAATCAGGGGCCCTGCGTGCACTGCCTCACGGTTCCAGGAACAAGGTTAAGGTTTCACTAGAAAGAAACTGTGGTGGCCAGGGGAGCTGATAGGATGCAAATAATGATTTACAGCAAGTACCCTGGGCAGCCGACGGGGAGGGAGGAAAGGCAAAAGGCAATGCTTTCTGGGGGCTGCAGCAGTGGCAGGAGCGGGGTCTGTCCCCCCACCCGCCGTGTGGCTGCAGCCCCCGGGCACACAGGCGGCCTGCACGTCTCCTTCAGGGCCTCTGCCCCCATCCTCCCTGCTCCTCCCACCCACAGAGATGCTCTGGGCTCCGAGCGACAAGAAGAGATGATCTGAAGAAGATAGCCTCATGCCTCAGAACCTAGATCCAGAGAAAAAGGCCAACACGCCAGGCCGGCACTCAGGAATGCGGGGTGGCGCCTGGCTGGTCCTCACTTCACTGCCCCAGGCACCAAGAACTCAGCTGACGTGGGATACAGGGATAGGATGCCCTGGAGGGGGTGCCAGGGGGCCATCATCTTAAAGGAGGCACAGGAGGGAAGCAGAGGAAAAGAGGCTGCTGCGAGCAACGACCAGACTGGAGATGCAGACCTCAGGTGACACCACCCGGTGACGGTCCGCCCAGGCTTGTTTCCACCTTCTGGGGCTCCTTGGGCCTCAAAGCTAGGGCAGAGGGACACGGGTGGCGGGGGGAGAAGGTATAGCCCATGGGGGGCAGGGGGCTCAAGTTGCCCCCTGGGCCAGAAAAGAGAAACTGGTGGCCTCCCCACACCATGGTGGGGGGGACTGGGCGGGAGAACGTGGCCATGCACCAGAGGGAGTACTTAGGCAGGCGTTAAACATGTTTTCAAGCAAGTTTTAATGATGTGAGAAAATGATCAGAAATCTCTGAAAAGAGAAAATAAAACTCTATGCTCAGTCTGACTCCATTGACATACATGCTTGGGGCTAGGAGTAAAAAGCAAATCAGAACAATAGCGTCTGAGTGGTGGAATCATGGGTGTGAGTTTTGTTCTTTATTTTAGAATTTTTTTTTAAAATGCTCGCTTATGACTTCCATGATCAGAAAAAAAGGTTGTGTAAAGAGGGGGGATCCTGACGCTCCCCCAGGGAGTGCGGAGGTGAGGGTGTGGCTCTGTGCACAGGGACTCAGTGCCTGTTGGTTTCTTGTGTTTTTCCCTCCCAGGAAGTGCTGAGAAGCAACATAAGAAACCTCCCGCTAAGAGGGGGTGGGGGTTTGGGGGGGGTGGGGAGAATGCTGCCATTTAACCGTGGACCCCTAGTGAGATTTAAGTGGAAGACCCCAGCCGGAATTCCCAGCCCACAGTGCAGGCTGCCCACCACCTCCCCCTGTGATTAGTCTGGAAAATGGGGCTCAGGGCCCTGCTATATATTTAGCCCCCTCCCTCCAGGCATGTCCTTAAATGAGGACCAACATCTAAGAGCTCTAAGGAGGGCTTATGGCGGCCGAAAGACGGAGGTGTGACTGAGCTCTGCTGTGGGGAGGGCCAAGGACGGGTAGCAGCGGGTTTGGGCTCTCAACCCCTCATCTCTAAGGAGGGAGGCTCTCAAACAGCAGCAGCAGCGACTGACAAAGGGTGTGGATTCTCCACTCAGGCTGGGGAGTAGCGGGGATTCACTTTGGAGACGACATGAGGCGTGAAGGAAGGGGACGTGAGGGAGAAGGGTGGCCAGGCCCCAGGCCTGCTTGCTTGCTTCCTGGCTTCAAAACACATTTTTCAAATTAGGTGGTAAGAATACAGGGCAATTTCTGTGGCACCAACATACTTTCTTTCAAGATATGATTTATACGTTTGGCCCACATTTTAAATGAAATGGTTATTGAGATAAATGGCCGTGCTGGAGGCTGCAAAATGTTTTCCATTATGTAGTTCTTCTTTTCAGTTCCTTAGAAAACTTTCTGATAAGGGCCCCATAAAAAGGCGGACACTTTGGCATTTTTGTTCTCTACCTCAAAGCACTTTTGGGGTCAACACTGGAGGGGGGAGATGGAAGGGAGGAAAGCTTGAGAGCTCAGAGCTCCAGCGTGAAGTGAATGCAGCATCTAAACAGACTCAGACCAGACTTGACTTGGTACCAATAGAGAACTTTGAAGCTTTAAATATGCAAATGCAGGTGCCCTGGGCTATCCGCAGAGGGCCAAGATTCAATCCCCGCAGGCTTTCTCCTGAGGGCCCGGCCTCTGGGCCTGACCACCAGAGACCTCGAGATGAGGCAGAAGCTGTCCCCTGGACTTTGTACCAAGCTACAGGAACCCGAGAGTACAGTACTGACATGAGGGTGGAAAAAAATAGACAGTGAGAAACAGACCCACACATATATGGGTCGAATGACTTTCAACAAAGGTGCCGAGGTAACTTAAGGGGAAAGGAGAGTTGTTTCAACACATGGTGCTTGAACGATTAGATATCCACATGGAGAAAAATGAACCTTGACCTTTATCTCAAATCATACGTAGAAATTAATTTGAAATGAATCATGGACATATATGTAAAAGCAAAAAGCATAAAACTACTTCTAGAAAAGAACATTAAAAAAAATAATGAGACTTAGAGGTAGGCAAAGAATTCTTAGAATACCAAAAGTACCATAAAATAAAAAATTAATAAACTGGATTTCATCAAAGTTCAACGCTTTTTGAAAGACAACATGAAGAAAATGAAAAGGCAAGCCAAAGATATTGAGAAAATACATGCATTGCATATACCTGACAAAGGACCTATGTCCAGAAAATATAAAGAACTTTTACAATTCAATAAGAAGATAAATAACCGACTGGAAACATGGGCAAACGATATGAAAGAAATGTCACAAAAGAAGATATACGGACAGCAAATAAGTACATGAAAAGATGTTCAACATCCACTATCATTAGAATACTGAAATAAAAACCATATACCCACTCAAATGGCCAAAATTAAAAAGACTGCCAGCTCTAAGTGTTGGCCAAGATGCAGAACAACCAGAACTCTCATACACTGCTGATGGGAAGAGATGGTACAGACACTCTGATAAACAGTTCGACAGCTTCTTAAAAATTAAATATATACTTATATGATAACCCAGCAATTCCAGTCCTAGGTAATCACTCAGAGAAATGGAAACAAATGTCCACATGAAGACTTGTTTAACAAGCACACATTGGAGCTTTATTTTCATTAGTCCTAAACTGGAAACAAATACTCATCAATAGATGAGTGAATAAACAATTATGATATAAAATGGGATACTATTCAGCAATACGAAAGGACAAACTACTGACCCACGCAACAAAATGGATAAATCTCAAAAATTTACTGAACCAAAGAAGCCAGACAAAAGAGTATTCAATATATGATTCCAAAAAACAATCCTAAAATTTGTATGGAACCACAGAAGGCCCCAAATAGCCAAAGCAATCTTGAGAAAGAAGAACAAAGCTGGAGTCCTCATGCTTCCTGATTTCACACTATACTACAAACTACAGTAATCAAACCAGTATGGTACTGGCATAAAAACAGACACACAGACCAACGGAACAGAATAGAGAACTATTATTTGACAAGGGAGCCAAGAACACTCTATAGGAAAAGGAGAATCTCTTCAATAAATGGTGTTATGAAAACTGGATAACCACATGCAGAAGAATGAGATTGGATCCCTATCTTACACCGCTCACAAAAATTAACTCAAAACGGATTAAAAACTTAAACGTAAGATCGGATACTAAAAACCTGATATGGAAGAAGCTCCCTGGCATTGGTCTTGGCAATGATTCTTTTTATATGACACCACAAGCACAAGCAACAAGAGCAAAAATCAACAAGTGGGACTACGTCAAACTAAAAAGTTTCTGCCAGCTAAAAACCGTAAAGTAAAAAGGCAACCTACAGAATGAAAGAAAATATTTGCAAATCATATGAGATAAGGGCTTAATATCCAAAATATGTAAAGAACTCATACAACTCAGTAACTACCACCACAACAGCAAAACCAAACAATAAACCAAACAGTCTGATTAAAAAATGGGCAGAGGAACTAAACAGACATTTGTCCAAAGACATCCAGATGGCCAGCAGGTACATGAAAAGGTGCTCAACATCACTAATCATCAGGGAAATGCAAATCAAAGCCACAGTGAGATATCACCTCACACCTGTTAGAATGGCTATCATCAAAAAGACAACAAGTAGCAAATGTTGGCGAGGATGTGGAGAAAAGAGAATCCTTGTGCACTGTTGATGGGAATGCAAATTGGTTCGGTCACTATGGAAAACAGTATAGTCGTTCCTCAAAAAATTTAAGAACAGAACTACTTTATGATCCAGAAATTCCAATCCTGGGTATCTATCCAAAGGAAATGAAAACAGGGTATCAAAAAGATACATGCAGTCCTGTGTTTACTGCAGCATTATTCACAATAGCCAAGATATGAAAACATGTCTATCAACAGATGAACATGTAAAGAAGATATGCTGTATATATACTATTCAGCCATGAGAAAGAAGGAAATACTGCCATCTTCAACAACAAGGATGAACCCTGAGGGCATTATGCTAAGTGAGATAAGACACACAGAGAAAGAGAAATACTGGATGATATCACATATGTGGAATCTAAAAAAGCCAAACTTGTTAAAACAGAGAATGGAATGATGGTTACCAGAGGCTGAGGGGCTGGAGAATTGGAGGGTACAAACTTGGAACTAGTAGATAAATAAGTCCTGAAGAGCTAGCTCACAGCACAGTGATTATACAAAATGATACTGTATCATAAACTTCAAAGCTGCTGAGAGAATAGGTCATAATTGGTCTCAACACAAAGAAATGATAATTATGGGACATGGTGGGGGGCGGTTAGCTAACACTGACACTGCAAAAATAAATGTATCAAATCAACAGGCTGTAAACTTAAACTTACACAATGTTTTGTCAATTACATCTCAATAAAAATAAATTTAAAAAATAAAACAAAAAATATGTTGCATTTATATGAAACCCTAGAAAATACAGATGGAATCTGTAATGGTAGAAAAGAGACCCTTGATTGCCTGGGGCTGGCTGGTGGAGGATCTGAGTGTGAAGGGCCCCAAGGAAATCTTTACCTTTTGGGGTGATAGACATTGTCCATATTTTGATTGTGGTAGTAGTTACACAGGTGTGTAAGTTTGTCAAAAATCATAGAAAGGTACACTTTTACATATATTTTACTGTATGTAAATTACACCTCAGTAAATGTGATTTTTAAAAATTCAGCAAAAAAAAAGCTAAAAGGTGTGTGGGGGGGTTCACAGAATATAAATACATAGTTATAATAATTGCCAAAATATATAAGAGGAATACTGTGACTTTTCCAAAACAGGCAAGAAGGCAGAGGGTGGGCGTCCCCAAGTGGGGCCCCCTCCCACCCTTTCAGCACCCAGACTGCTTCCCAACCGCTTTACTCCGAGTATAATTTCCCAACCACTTTGAGCGGAATAGAATCATTACGGTCTAGCATCCTTGCTTCCTCAGCTAGATGGCAGGCCTGCTCTTACCCTGGGTACGATTTCCCCTTTAGTCACCAATCAACACCCCATGGTTTAGCCGAGGGGTAACAAGCTCTGCCCCTGAAGCCAGACGTCTCGGACTGCACCCCTGCTCTGCTACTTACTAGCTGGGTGACCTTGGGCTATTTACCTAACCTCTCTGTTCCTCTGTTTTCTCATCTGAAAAACGAAGACAAAAACAGCATCTCCCTCATAAGGTTGTTGTGACAAAGGATTTAAAGTGCTCAGAATAGTACCCGACATTGGGTACACAGTAGTTGCTGTTATTTGCTTGAAATTATTGAGAACACAACAACCTGGAAAAAAAAAATCCCTGTTGCCATCATGAACATTTTTTGGTAAGCTCTTAGAAGTTGTGGGTAACTGATCTCACAGAAGAGCCTAATTAAAGCTTTTCATGCTGAAAATACCACAAACCTGTTTCCTCCTGTCTCTGATGTCATTCCTTCACCTGCTCAGTCACAAGAATTATCCAGGGCCAATTCTGTGTCATATTCAAATATGACCCTCTTTAATCTCTACCACACCATGGTGTCTTTACAGATAAAAAGCTGATGGCTCAGAGGGCAGATGACTCAGCCAGGGTCACACAGCTAGACAACAGCAGAGCCCAGATTCAAACCCAGGTCTCTCTGCTTCCATGCCCCATGCTCTCTCGCCACTGTGGGTTCTGGCAAAAAGTCACTGTGAGGCCCCTAGGGAGTATCTTGCCGGGAGAACTAACCTCTGAAGGGTAACTGTATGACAGTCTGTGCTCGCCTCGGAAAGGCCTTTCTGGGACTTCCCTGGTGGCACGGTGGTTAAGAATCCGCCTGCTAATGCAGGGGACATGGGTTCGAGCCCTGGTCCGGGAAGATCCCACATGCCGCGGAGCAACTGAGCCCGTGTGCAACAACTACTGAGCCTGTGCTCTAGAGCCCACGAGCCACAACTACTGAGCCCACGTGCTGCAACTACTGAAGCCTGCGCCTAGAGCCCGTGCTCTGCAACAAGAGAAGCCACCGCAGTGAGAAGCCCACACGCTGCAACAGACTAGCCCCTGCTCACCGCAACTAGAGAAAGCCCGCGCGCAGCAACGAAGACCCAACATAGCCAAAAATTAAAAAAAAAAAAAAAAGAAAGAAAGAAAGAAAAGAAAAGCAAGGCCTTCCTGAAGTAGCTAACAGGTCGCGCAGAGAGGGCAGGATCACTGGGCCTGTCCTCTGGGCTCTCAGCTATCACTCATCCCAACAGAGCCCTCGTGCTCTGTATGACACCAGGGCTAGATATGACATGGACCTTCTGTCAGGTTCCCGTGATGCTCCGCATGGTCAGTCAACCCTGGGCTCCAGGTTCCTCCTAGTGGGGTGGATAACAGAGGCCATCTGAGGTCACACACACCCTTGCCAGGCCGCCGCTCTGTTACGGCTACAGCTCGGCTCGGCGGTGCTGGCTAGGAAGGGAGCGAGGTGCTCCCAAGTTCAGATCTGGGCTCTCCCACTGAACAGCTCCGTGATCTCAGGCGAGGTTACTTCATCTGTCTGAGACTTAGTTTCCACCACCACCCTCACAAAGGTTGTCACGGGTAAATAAAATACGAACGGAAAGCACTCACCCAGAACCTGGCATCAGGCAGGCCCTTAAGAAATGTTAAATGAATCTGAGTCCAACTGCGCTGAGGCCACAGCAACACAAACCCTCCTGGCTACTGGCTGAGGGCTTCATAATGGACACTTGTTTTACGTAACATCTCCCTCATTGCAACATTCAGACCCTTGAGGGAGAATGGTGCCTGAGACTGAGAGATCAGGAAGAAAAACGATACTCTTTATGGAGTCTCCAGCCAGCCAGCCACTCATCCATTCAACAAACAGGGAACACCCACTGCATCCCAGGCCCGATACTAGGCTCTGGGTGTGCAGCAGTGACCAGGACAGATACGGCCCCCACTCTCAGGAGGCCTCTGATTGTGTGAAGCTCACATTCTAGTGGAGGCGACAAGAGACTAACACACAACGAGAACTAAGAAAATAGCTCCAAGACATCTGAGTACCATGAAGGAGAGTAAACACGGAGTGTGAGAGGGAGTAACAGAGGAGTGCTTGCTTTAGACAGGGATTTTCTGTAAGCCCTCTTGGAGGCAACATTTAAGCTGAGATCCGAAAATGGGAAGGAGCCAGCCCATCAAAGAGCAGAGGGAGGGTGGCTCTTGGTGGAGGGACCGGCAGGCGCGGAGATCTGAAGGCAGGAACGGGCGCGTGTGCTCCAGGGACTGGCGGCAGAACATGTGGCTGTGGTGGGACAGCTCAGGGCAGAGGGTCTGCGACGAGAGGGTCCACGGTGAGGAGTGTGGGTTTATTCTAAGCCACTGAACTTAAGCAGGAAGCAACACGATCACCGACGGTGCCAGGAAAAACAGAGAGCAGTGTGCATATCTGAAGTCTATCTTGGAGGGAGAACCAGCAGGCTGAGCATAAAGAGCTGGGACCAGAGTCCTTAAATGTCAGAGCTGGAAATGTACACACGTCAAGTCCCCCCGCCCACTGTTACAGAAGGGGAAACCGAGGCCCAGAGAGGGGACACGGCCTAAGCAAGGTCATAGGCGGAGCTGGGCGTGGAACCCTAGACACCAGGGTGGTCCTCGGCTGCCCTGTCCCGGGTCAGAGTCACAGGCTTAGTCCACGCCCACGGAAGGAGAGGTGAGAGGGTCCACTCTCCCCGGAGGCCCCCCACCGGGTGCGCTCACACAAACGTTTACTCTGAAAACAAGGGCAGTGACCTCCGCGGAATACAAACATCCTCCCTAGGTGCGCGTGAAACTCTGCACCTCTCTTGCGAAGTGGAGGTTTTGGCTTTCTTCCTCTGCAGTCCCGGTAAAGGTCCTGGGAAGGCACAGACCCGTCCTGAAGTCCAGGCTCCGTGGCCAGGACAAAACTCCAAGCGTCAGTGGTGATGGTCACTCTCTGCTGGAGCAGGGTGCGAGCAGGGTGGGGCCCGCCCCCGGCCCTGCTGTGTCCAGGCTACCGGCTGCACGTTTCCCAGAGGGTTTATGGGAGCTGGCTGTGCTCACTAATGGCAGTCCATAAAGACATTCCTCTTGCTACCTAACTTGTCTCTAAGGAGCTACTTCCCAACTCACCAGAAGACCCTCAGTTCCCCTCCGGTCCTGCTCACCTGGGTCCTGGGGACAGTCCTTCCAAACTCCCCCTACCCAGGCACCGGCCCTGAGAGGCCCAGAGAAGCCAGGGCCTGGCTGACCTGCTCAGTGGAGGGGGTCTCATCCCCAGCCGGCCAGTGTGGGCGGCAGGGTTGGGGGGCTCTGCCCCTTCCACATGGAACCGCTTTTTCTCTGCTGAGGGTGACAAGCTTCGAGCTCATTTTTTGGTGGGATCAGCAGAAATTCTTTACAAGGGACAGATGTGTTTCACCCCGAGAGCAAGGGTACGAGGCTAGCGGGAGCCCTGGTCCCGGGGGCTCCGAGGTGCTCTGAAGGCCCTGGGAAGGCAGGCTTGAGAACGGCCGCACGGCTCTCCCAGAGACAGAACGAACCGTGCCTCATCCCGGGCTCCCCCACGTCTGTGCCAAGGACCCTGTGAATCTGAAAACTGAGAGGGCCGAGCCCTCCTCACAGGAAGCCTGCGTGCCTCAATTGCCAAATCCACCTGCAGAGCTGGGTCCTCCCACTGGGCGTACAGCTGTCCCCTCAGTCCGCGGGCCTGAGAGCCCCTATCAGGGCGGCTGTTCCATCACCACCTCCCACAGCCTGTCCAGCTCTGCGAGGGGCCGATGCAGGACAGTCGTAGGGTGACAGAAGTTGGGACTCCACCTTAGGGACCCGGGAGCTGTGCTAGGTGCCTCTGGGGATAGAACGATGACTAAGATGGGAGGGCCCCTGACTAAGATGGGAGGGCCCCTCCCCTCGGCAGTCTTCAGTCTGGCCAGGAGGGTAAGGCACAGCAGGCAGGGTGTCTGATAGACGGCCCAGGGGAGGGCCTGAGCTGAGGGGGCAAACGGCCGGGCACTCCGCTAAGGCTCTGCACAGGACGGTCTGGATCTAAGCCCTGAAGGATGGAACATTCCAGAAGGAATGCCATCATGGCTTCAAGGGAGGCCCCCATGTAAGGAATCCCAGGAAGACATCAATCGACCCTTTTACAGAAGGCTTCCTGGAAGAGGTGATTCACAAGCAAACGGGGGTGTGAACTGGACGCACAGCCGGGGTGATACCAGGCAGCCAAGGCACTGGGGCCAGGAGTGCAGGCGAGGGCTGGAGGCCAGGAATGAGGCTCCTGCAGGGACGGCAGGGAAGGCTTCCGGGATGGGGGCTCGAGGCCGGGAGAAGCCTCCGGGCTGCTGGTTGGCTAAGGCCCGCTGAGCTGGGCCACCCTTCTGCAGGCGGGAGGTTCTTAGGTGGTGCCGAGGTGGCCAGGTACGTGACAGCAGGCAGTGACTGGGGCTCTGTCTCCAGGTGGCCAGCAGGCCCAGCAGACGGAGCTGGGAGACAGCAACTGCCCACCGCAGGTTAAAGGACTACCGCTTCAGAGAGGCAGGCGATGGGCCACTGGACACCCCAGGTCATCTGGGGCTCCACCACACGGCCTGCTAACAAACAGTGCGGCAACCTCAGTGTCCAGTCCCTGCCGGGTGGCACGTACCACCAGCATGAAGGACAGCCGTTCAGGAAGGGCGCTGCCACCTTCCAAACTGCTGGGCTCTGGGGAGATGCCTTCTCTTTGGTGAGGATTTCTAACCCTGGGGGCAACACAGGGCCTGGCTGTGAGCAGAAGACGTGGGGACAGGCGGTGAGGGCCTCTGTTCCAAGACAAACAGCATGCCGAGGCGACATGGACCATGCCTTTCTTTACCTTGGCAACATCCTGCCCACACCTAAATATAGATGCCTGTGCAGAAGGCGCATCTGCCTGCTGCCACAGCATCGGCACGGCCCGACTCAGAGCAGAAAGGCTCAGTGTTAAGACTCTAGAAGCTTTTCACTGTGGGTCGCTGGAATCTCAAGTTCCTTTCTTGTTTGGCTTGACCATCCTCAGAGGCAGGTGAAACTGACAGCCCGCCTGACCGAGGGGCACAGCTACGCCCATGGGCTGGAGAAGCCCGGAGGCCCACGGCCCCAGCTCAAGGCTTTCCTCTGGTCAGTACTTTTCCAGCCCAGACAGCTCAGAAGTGCGGCAATTCTTGACCTCTCCTTTGTGGCTACACATTTCTGATGGTGAGAAATCTGGGCCTCGAGATGCGCTCAAGGTTTTTTCTAATTGGCCATAACTTGAAAGAGTTTAAATGTTTAAGGGTGAAAAAGAAACAACAGTTCGTTCTCTTAATATTTTTTAAAAACCCACTTCATAAACCGTTCAGAGTTTTCTGCTTCAAGCCTCTTAATTTTTCTCTTTTCTCTCTCTTGGTCTGATGATAAACAGCAGGCACTACATTCAGAAAGTTGCATTTTGGTTAACAGAGAAGCAAGAACTGTGGCTACAAAAAATAACATCTTCAAAGAATCCACTCCACGTATTCCCTCCCATCTCTTCTCTCTTCTCAGGAAGTAGTTTGTAGTGATAGTTTTCAGTCATCTCAGAAAAGTTTCTGCCTCAGTGTGTTTATGTAATAGCTATTTTTTTTTACAGAATGGGGATTTTTTTCAGTGGTCCCAAACTATCAGGAAAAGAAGGTAAATCTAAGTTCATTCTGGGAACAACATCAAACCCAAGCAGAAGAACAACAGAAAGCAAGCTATGTATGGTCCTAACTCCTTTAAAATCACACTTAAAAATCACTTTATCTTTCTTAATAAATTACTGCAAGCTGGACTGGGAAAAAAATCGCTCCAGAGGAGGTTTACCGTATAAATAACCGCTGAGAGATCATTTTCTTTGTTTTTCTTGGCAAGGGTCTTGCTGGGTCTAAAAGAACACGCACAGCCACGCTGACAGGCGCTGGGGATGAGGGCTGGGGGCTTAAACAGCTCAGCCCGGGCCAGCCCAGACCAACCTGCCCCGCAGGTGGCACCGCGCTGAGTCTGTGGGGGGGTGGGGTCAGGGTGGGGGGCGATTCCAGGTCCGGGACTCTCTGCTCTGCCTCCAGGCTGTGCCTGTCTCAGGCCCCTTCTTCCAGTCCTCCCCCAGCCTGGGGCCTGCTCCCCTCCCCACCCCTCTGGGAAAGCCTCCAGGTGAGCATCCAGGTACCAAGCCGGGTATGCGAGGCAATGCCGACACTGGGGGCCGGGGGCCAGTGTGCAGGCAGAAGAACAGACTCAGGGCTCCTCCAAAGCCCTTTCACTCCACTAACAAAGTAGATACATCTTCCCGCCTGCTGACTGCCTGTCAGGCACCGTTGGTAAACATGCCGTATGTTATCTAGATGGTTCCTCACCCCATGGGGAGATTATCATTAACCTTGGGAGAGAAGCCTGTTCTTAACTACCAGCTCACACCCCTCCTTGAGCCTCCCATTCGTCCTCTGGACTAGCCCTCTCCTGCGGGGCCCAGCACACCGCACTTCTGGTTTATTCGTTGCAGATGATGCACTCCTTAAGACCAGTGTCTGTGGCATCTCACACAGCGGTCAGCACCAATACATCATAAACCAGGCATAAATCAACAATCAGGCTCAATAAACGCCTGTTGAATGAGGGAATAAAAGAACAAACCTATTCTTAGCACCAAATCAGCTCTGTGAATTCTCTTCTCACCATTTTGAATCTCAAGCACCTGGAGGGCAGGGACCAGGTGCGCCTTGCAGTCTCTGCGTCCCTCACAGAGCCTAGCTTAGCAAGGGATTGGTCAGTGTGTTGGTATAAAATGCAATCTTTTCGTTTCACTTTTTTTTTTTTTTTTTTTTGGCCACACCGCACAGCTTGTGGGATCTTAGTTCTCTGACCAGGGATTGAACCTGGGCCCTTAGCAGTGGAAGCACTAAGTTCTAACTACTGGACTGCTACGGAATTCCCCGGTTCACTAAGCCTTAAGTGATCACTTTCTAAAGTGATGATTCTGGGGAAGATTAAATAAATTTGATGATTAAATTAAATGATGCCAACAAAGTATATGTGTTTTTGGCACACAGTAAGCACTGGATAAATGTTAGCTCTTGTTATTATTATTACTAGACCATTTTTAACCATTTAATAAACTTCAAAATGCTTTGTTGTCAGGGTGGAGCTTAATGAAAGCCAACGCATGGGCTTGAGGACGTTTACAAATGAATGAGCACTCCTGGTGGCATCCAGCAAAGGACGGGGCGAGGAGGTGGGGAGTCCTGTGAGGAATGGCTTTGCCTCCCCAGGCAGGCTGCACCCAGCTGCTCACGTCAGGCTGAGAGGAATCGCCAAGCATCAAGCAAGAGTAAGGCCACTCCTGCTGCAAGCTCCCCCCACCTCTCAGGCTGACGAGACAGGAGTCCCCGCTCCCCAGCCTCACCCTGCTCCACTGGCTGGGCCCCTTGCACAGCCTCCCGCTCCCAGGGGGCCAGGATGACTGGGCTCTCCGCGCCGCTGTAACCTATTAGCTGAGAGCACTGCCCTGCCCTGCCCTGCCCTGCGGTGAGGGGGCTCTCATCTGGGACCATGGGAGGAAGGCACTCCTCATTTTCAAGAGTAAAACAAACGTGAAGGGTTACTATTCATTACTCAGAAGACCCAGAGAGACAAAGATCACGGCTAGACGGGGTCACAGAAGGAGGTGGTGATCAGGAGGGTGACGATCCATCTCGGGGCTGGGGGCACGTTTCATGAGGAGGTGAGGTCCAGGATGGGTGCCAGTGGGAAGAATTTGCATTCTTCTTACATTTCCGTTTACAACTAAAGCAAACCTTTACTTCACAGTTCAGCATCCAAGTTTCTCAGAAAACCATGAAAGGAGGGACGGAAGTGGCTCCTGGGCCAAGATGCAGCTCAGGTCATTATGACTCTTTAAATTCAAAAGTTTATCTTAGTGAATGGATAAAGACGATGTGACACATACATACAGGGGAATATTACTCAGCCATAAAAAGAAACGAAATTGAGTTATTTGTAGTGAGGTGGATGGATCTAGAGTGTCATACAGAGTGAAGTAAGTCAGAAAGAGAAAAAGAAATACCATATGCTAACACATATATATGGAATCTAAAAAAAAAAAAAGGTTCTGCCTAAGGGCAGGACAGGAATAAAGACGCAGACATAGAGAAGGACTTGAGGACATGGGGAGGGGGAAGGGTAATCTGGGACCAAGTGAGGGAGTGGCATGGACATATATACACTACCAAACGTAAAACAGATAGCTAGTGGGAAGCAGCCGCATAGCACAGGGAGATCAGCTCGGTGCTTTGTGACCACCTAGAGGGGTGGGATAGGGAGGGTGGGAGGGAGACGCAAGAGGGAGGGGATATGGGGATATACGTATGCATATAGCTGATTCACCCTGTTATACAGCAGAAACTAACACAACACTGTAAAGCAATTATACTCCAATAAAGATGTTAAAAAAGAAAAAGTTTATCTTAGGATGTCCAACACACTGACTGGCAACCCGTTCAGCAGGAGGAAGCTGTGGACGCACAGCCAGGGCTTTTCCTGCTGAGAATGCGCACCGTTTGCTCACTCACCCTGTGAGCGGCTCTGACAAATGAATGAATTGTTCACAGCAGACAGAGTGTGTTTCATCATGTCTGCAGGCGTGGCAAGGCTATTACAGCACACCTGTGGCAGCTCTGCCCGCGCGGGTCATCCAGACCTCAGGCCTGCCTCTGCCTTACTCCCTCTAGCCAGGGCCAGAGGGTCCCCCACAGGCCAGCACCTCCCAATGAAAAAGGAGTAAGCATGAGGGAAGTCGGCAGGAGGGGATGGTGAAGGACAGTCACTGCAAGGGAAGAGACCCGGCCTGTGGCTGACTGACCAGCACAGAGCTGCCCCGGCCCCAGCACCCTCGGGTGGAAACGCACCCGTACCCAGGCCGGCTCTCCATTCCTTGTCCTTCCTTCCATCCCTCTTCAGGTGCCTTCTTATCCAGCTACACGGGCTGGTCACCACTGTCACCTGGCTGTACCATTCCCTGTTATCAACCGTGCTTGCGATGCAGTATTTCGCTTACCTGAAATGCCCCCCAGGCCCACCTTTGAAAGGCCCGTCCATTTTGCAGAAACCCTCCTCCCTACCTCTCTCATCCCCACCAACAGTTTCACAGGTTATGTGGTTGTGAGTCTGACAACACTTTACATAGGACTCCTCTGCTACTGTGTCCTCGAAGTGTGAGTTTATTCTTGTAATGTTTTTAAGTCTCCATGTGTGCTTTGTATTGTCTCCCCTACTGGACTGGACGCTGGGCCATGGTGTCAGAGATGAGCTTTTTTGGCTGTGGTCTCAGGGTCTCTGGCGGTGGCCACCACACAGGAAGTGCACATCCGTCCGCCTTACTGGATATTAGTGCTAATAAATGGCCGACCGTAAGCTTTCTGAAGGCAGAACAGATGATGGGTGTTTTTTGTAAGGTATGTGCCATTATAACTCGATATACCTGGACATATTAACAGGGCCTGATACTTGCTGACTTAATAACAGCAGCTCAAGAAATATTTGTTGAATGAAGTCAACATTCTCATAGGCTGAAAACAAGAATCAGTACAGAAAACATTGCCTTGTGAAATGATTACCTTTCAAACTAAAAAGTAAGCAGGACCTTGCTTCACTAATGTGTTTGTTTTCTTTGCCATGCCTATTCCCATGGTCCCCCAAATGAGAAGACAACAGAAAGCCCACAGCTGAAGCAGAAATTATTGCGTGGGTGATCTTCAACCAACAGGCAAAGTAGGAAAGATTTTATGATTCAAACCAATAGGCAGGGAAAGAGGAGTTACCCCAAATCAGTTCACTGATGCATTTCTGTGTAGATAAGGGTGATAAATACTAAAGCAGGAAGGTAGTATACTGCTTCCTAGGCAGTTAAAGTCCTTTGTAGGATAGAAGTTTCTCAAACTTTGATATGTTTGCTTCCTGAGTAAACTCTGTGGGGTGTACATGGTAACAATCATGCTCATGAACACAGATCCCAGTGTTCCTTCCCACACAATCCTAACACACCCGGCTGAATGTTGTAAGGCACTGGTGTAACATGAAAAATAGTCCGGTGTTACTAATATCCTGGGAGTTAGTTCTTAGGAACGCAAATTCTTAACTACAGGAAATAGTCACCCTGGGACAACGGGAAGAGAATATTAACTCAGAAATGCAAAGATGGTTCAACATTTTTTCTAAAAATGTAGTAATTTAATATACCACACTACTACTTTTTACAAAAGGACAAAAAAAATAAACATCTCAAGAGACGCAGGAAGTGTTTCTAACACTGAGTCATAATTTTAATAAAACTGCAAATCTAAAACCAAAAGGAGATTCCCTAACCTAATAAAACCTATGGTGAATATCACGATAAATGGTAAAACTTTAGAAGCATTCTCAGTAAAGTTAGGAACAATTCAAGGAATCTGCTATTAGGGCTTTAATTCAACATTATTTTGGCAGCCTTAGCCAAAGGGGAAAAAAAAAAACAAGAAAGAGAAATGAGGTATACAAATTGGAAGAGAAGAGCCCAAACTATTTCTACTTGCAAAAGATATGACGATCTACATAGAAAATCTGAAAGAATTCTCAAACTATTAAAACTAATAAGAAAGGTCAACAATGTTGTTAGATATACAATCAACATACAAAACTCAGTTTTGCTATATACCAATAATAACTAGCAATTTGAAAAAATGTAAGAGAAAGAGTCAGGGACATTATTAACAGTCCTATTGTTTATAAGGATTATTACTGTTTAGCAACTTAAAATATAGTCAAAACTCTACCATGGCAGGGGTTCCTGAGTGCAGGTTATGGTCCAAGAATCTCATACTCTGCCTGTGAATCTAGGAAACAGCAGCAGTAATCACGTTTGTATCAGCAGAGTGCTTTACAGCATACTGAGTGTCATACTGTGATATAACAAGAAATATATTGAGTGAAAGAGGAAGAGTTGAGTGACTATTCATAGGTATGGGATTTCTTTTGGGGGTGATAAAAATGTTCCAAAATTGATTGTGGTAATGGTTGCACAACTCTGTGAGAATACTAAAAACCACTGAATTGTACACCGTAAGTGGGTAAATTGTATGGTATGTGAATTATATTTTAATAAAGCTGTTATTAAAAAACAACAAAAAATAAAACAGGAAAGAATTTCTCTAGGCAAACGCATCTTAGAACTGACAGTAAAATGTCACCTGCTTAATAACTTTTTCCTAAAGGTATACAATCTTTTTTTCTTTTCTGCTTTAACCTCACAACAATCTTTGGAAATATTCTTAGCTCCCTTTGGGCTTTATTTTACAGTTGGAGAAAGTGAACACACAGCCCAGGTTGGGCTGGAAAAACCCCATGAAGAAAGGGAAACTTGGGTTGACTCTTGCTTGCTCTAGAAAGTGAGGAATCTAAAGAAGGAAACAGTATTGGAGGATAAAAGTTGACAGCTTTATTAAAGAAGGAAAAAAGTGAACGAGATGGTTAGGCTGCAAACTCCCTGAAGGCAAGAATTCTCTTTCATCTGTGGCCACAGTACCTAGTCAGAGTCTAGCCTAAAGAAAGGTTCAGTAAATATTTGTTTAATGCATAAAGGAACAAGTGGGTGAATAAACAAACAAAAAAGAAATATATTTTTTGGTCTTTGTCCTTGGCTCCTGGCCAAGCTCTTAAAACCTTCATAATTTCCTAAGTGATACAGGCGCTAGGAGCATCTTTTTTTTTTTTTTTTTTTTTTTTTGCGGTACGCGGGCCTCTCACTGCTGCAGCCTCTCCCCCTGCGGAGCACAGGCTCTGGACGCGCAGGCCCAGCGGCCATGGCCCACGGGCCCAGCCGCTCCGCGGCACACGGGACCCTCCCGGACCGGGGCATGAACCCGCGCCCCCTGCACCGGCAGGCAGACTCTCAACCACTGCGCCACCAGGGAAGCCCTAAGGAGCATCTTTTGTTCTAATATTTGGTCCTTGACCCAGGTTCCTGACACAGAGCTCCTAAAGCCCTCAGAATTTCCTGGGCGACAGGAGTACCTTTTGTCCTAATGAGGTGACTCTTGGTGTTTTCCTGGACGGCTTCAGGATGGGGGCTGGTCCCCAGAAAGACCATGCCATGATTACAAGCTTGGAACTTTCAGCCTCGCCCCCATCCTCTGGGGAAGGGAGAGGGGCTGGAGATTGAGTTAATAACTGATCATGTCTACAAGATGAAGCCTCCATAAAAGTCCCTAAAGTACGGGGTTTGTGAACACCTGGGAGGTGTTGAGAGGGTGGGAGAGGGCATAAGGCTCCGTGCCCACTCCCCCATACCTTGCTCTACGCGTCTCTTCCACTTTGTTGTTCCTGAGTTGCGTCCTTGTATCCTGAGTTCTGAGAGCCATTCTAGCAAATTATGAACCTGAGGAGGGGGTGGTGGGAACTCTCGATTTGTAGTCAAGTCGGACAGAAGTCGTGGGTCACCTGAGGAGAGTCTTGTTGGAGGGGGAGAGTCTTGCAGGCCTGAGCCCTTAACCTGTGGCATCTGATTCTACCTCCAGGTAGATGGTGTCAAAATGGAATTGAATTGTAGGACACCTAGCTGGTGTCTGCAGAGAATTGGAGAATTTCTTGGTGTGGGAAAAAAGACCTACACGTTTGGAATACCAAAGTTTTCTGGCAGTTGGGAGAAACGGAATTTTTCCTTTCCCTGGGTCTAGTCAGCTATCACAATAGCACTTCTGATCTCTGACACAGTCTTGTGAGAGACGCAGAATCTCCATTTTATACACAAAGTATGCTACGAAATTGCTCAGTACCTGGTCATCTGATTAAAAAAAAGACTATACCTAGATATTCATACCAGCTGAATAAAAGATGCTCAATCCATCAACAACCAAGTAAGTATCTATCAAATACAAGGACAGGGAGTAAAAAATCCCATCAGTGATTTCCTGTGACCCTCTAAGAGGAAGTCAGTCACTCAGGCCAGAGAGGAGAGCAGTCTGCCTCCTCCTCAGGAAATAACTCACGTGAGATTTGAGCAGAGGGATAAATGCCCCTACAAATTCCACCCCAATCCTGAAGCAGCGAGGGGAAACGCAGAATATATGGAGTTTGTTTCTGTGTTGTCGTTTGAAGTGTCTGCTCACTGACAGAGAGTCGTGTTCTTAATGATCTGCAAAGTACAGATCCTCACCTGGAAGATGACAGGATAATGGGGGGTCTGCTATAGACTCAGAATGCATGGTATTTATTAGGAGCATTAAAAATAGACCGTACATTCTGTATTAGAATTCTTCGGCCTTTCTGAGAGACGTGGAGCAGCTGCCACCACTTTACACGGTGCTTTTCTACTTTGTACCCCGCCACAGTTGCAGGGAACCCCTGCACCCCCGTTCGCAGCGCTCCGGCTCGGGTTTCCCTGTGTTGACAGCAGCAGAACAGGCTGCGCTGCCCATGGCTGGAAGGAAATGCCTTCCTTCATTTTATGTGCTTCAAATTCAGCTTAACTGAGCCACGGTTCACCCAGGGGAGCCAGCTAATTGGGTTAGTCAGTGAACCTGGGGGAGTCTGCCAGGTAGGCAATCAGAGGAGGGGCACACAGGACAGTGGAGAGATTTGGGGCTCCTTTTGATGGAGACATTCACGTGAGAAAAAGAGAGAATGTTTCAAACTGCTTTTGAACTGAGACTTTAAAAAATTGTTTTGTCTGTTTTGGCCTGGGGCTGCAAACTCGAAATGATAAAAGCAGTTCTTTCAACTCGACTTTAAGTCACAGAGTTCCCACAGCCAGTGTCCACACGCGGCGGCTGCCTGGGCCCACACCCGGCAAGTGGAAACACAAGACTGTGTCCCACCACTGCCCCCTCTCTCCGTCCCTGGCCATGGGTTTGGCTGATTTTCCCTCTTCGTTTCTAGTTTTTCCATGTTAGCTGGATTTAGCAACTGTTGTTTTAGCTGTAATCGGAGATCAAGTGTGGTTCAATCATCCTAACATCACAAGGTGCAGTTTTGTTTCCAGAGCTGATGTTTTAAACCCTTTGTTACTTGCTCAGTGCCAATATCACCAGAGCACTTCCTTTAGAGTATGTGAAAGGAAATCAGTACCAGGGAGATGCTGTAAATCAGGTTTCACCGAAACCCCCACCCTCCCAAAGGCAAATCAACGTTTAGGGCTCCCCGAGGAACAGCGGGGTGGATTTCCTGATGACTCGAAATCAAACACCGGAGCCCTCACCTCTGCCTAAACGTGGACTGGGAACAGGTCACACATATGGTAAAAATTAAAAAGCATCCTCCCCCTTCCTCTCTCTAGGCCTAGAGATAGGCTAAATGGATATGCCTCATATGAGATGGGTCACCAGGACAGAGGGTAAAATAATCTTTGGGTAAGAATTTTCTGAAGATCATCTTAACAGAAGTGATCACCTACCATCACGCACTCCAAAAATGAGAAGGGAAAGATGCTGATTTTATTTTATAGGTCAAACATGTACAAAACCACCATCACAGGGCTCCCCTGGTGACACAGTGGTTAAGAATCCACCTGCCAATGCAGGGGACATGGGTTTGAGCCCTGGTCTGGGAAGATCCCACATGCCCCAGAGCAACTAAGCCCGTGCGCCACAACTAGTGAGCCTGCGTTCTAGGGCCCACGAGACACAACTACTGAAGCCTACGTGTCACAATTACTGAAGCCCGTGCGCCTAGAGCCCAGGCTCCACAACAAGAGAAGCCACCGCAACGAGAAGCCCACGCACCGCAACAAAGAGCAGCTCCCGCTCGCCGCAGCTAGAGAAAGCCTGTGCAGCGATGAAGACCCAATGCAGACAAAAATAAATAAAATAAAAAAACAAAACAAAACAAAACAAAAAAACTACCATCACAACTTTTGGTTGATCCTTACAACTTAGGGATGCTCTCAGGAAGGACGTGAGTTGGGCATTACAAACACCAAGGAAGCATTTCCTATATGACACAAAATTTCTGACAACATTTACAACGTGCTTCACAAAGTGTGGCCACACAATTTCATTAACCCCTCTGAAGAACCCTGAATGTGTGTCCATTTTACAGGTGAGGAAACAAAGCTGAGAGAGGAAAAGCAAGTGGCTAGAGGCCACAGGGCTGGTAGGTGGCTAACTGGGACTGGACCTCCGCTCTATTTGACGGTAGATCCAGAGATGTCTACTAATTTGTGAAAAGGCGCCTTCAAACACCAAATCAAAACAGCGCGGGGATTCACAGCCTGCCTACGATTCCCGGCAGCCCCGCCACGATGCGTCCACGCTTAAGTGCAGGCACGTCAGGCTTGGTGTGGAGGATACACAGTGGGCGTTCAACAGGCTAGTGTGAATACTGTGCCTTGTTTGAATCCGTTGTTCACAGTCACATGGAACTGCCCAGTAAACACTGTTAAAATTGGCTGCAGCATTTTAATATAAAAGAGCACTAGAGTCTAGTCTCAATTCCATTAAGAATGATGTCTGTCACCTTGGGGCATGACTGCTTCTGTTCCCAGGCATCCCAGCCCCGTGCAGCCACTCAGGAGGCCTTGCCCACCCCCTGCTGACTCCCTTGGCCGGGTGGAGCTGTGGACTCCGCTGTGACACTCATGGGCTTTTCTGATTGATTAGTAAGTCCCGAGCTTATTCAGGAATTCCCCAGGGTCTCCTAACACAGAATCATCTTCCACATTTCTGTAAAGCCTCCTCTTGTTAGGAAAAAGGAGTGAGGTCACAAAAGGGGAAGGTGGAAAGTTCCCAAAAGACATGACTGCTGGCTTCAGGATGTCAGGGCTCCCTGATGCTACACCAAGGACATGTGCTGTCTCCACTGGCTGAACCCTCCACAGGCAAGTTCCCACACAGAGAAGACCCAGATGGAAGCAGGCGAACAGGCTGGGGAAGCACGAAAATCTTCTCCTCCCAAGAGCCACCTTATACTGCTGGGTTAAGAGCTTGCATTCCGGGGAGAGACAGATCTAAATGGAACCCTGGCTTGGCCACTTACTAGCTGATGACCCGGGGGCAAGTCAGGCAAGCTCTTTGTCCCTCGGTGTCGCTTTCTATAAAACGAGGATAACGACGGTATCCCCTCGTGGGTTAGCGGTGACACCAGTGACATAAAGAGTTAGCACAGGGCCTCCCTGGTGGCGCAGTGGTTGAGAGTCCGCCTGCCGATGCAGGGGATACGGGTTCGTGCCCCGGTCTGGGAGGATCCCATATGCCGCGGAGCGGCTGGGCCCGTGAGCCATGGCCGCTGGGCCTGCGCATCCGGAGCCTGTGCTCCGCAACGGGAGAGGCCACAACAGTGAGAGGCTCGCGTACAGCAAAAAAAAAAAAAAAAAAAAAAAAAAAAAAAAAAAAAAAAGAGTTAGCACAACACCAGGAGGCACTCAGAACGTCATCGACTTTGTCACTGTTGGTACAGCCACCATCTAAAGCCACTAGATGCCTGGAAAATTCCCCACAAAGCTTCCTGGGATGAGCATCAAAGTTCATCCCATGGCAGGCCCTGGAGGCATTACAAAGAGACCATTTGGGTGCCAAGTCTGGCATCTGAGGGTCTTGAACGCCCCCACTCAGCATGCTCCCTCCCGCTCCCCTGCCGTCAGTGCGCCTGCCCCGCCCAGAGCCCAGACCGTCTGCCCGTCCCACACCAACGCACACCCACGCTTGGCTGACGAGTCGCCACTCCGCCGCCGCTTCTCTCAGCCAGCCTTTCCCAGGCTGGTCCCAGCCCCCGTGGGATTTCTGTCAGCACTGTCAGCCTGTGGCCTGCACGGCCGGCGCTCTCATACATCTACTGGTTTCCTGTGCTGCAGGCCCTCCCGACTCATTATTAGTAACGGCAACCAAGCTCTGCTGAGTGCTGTACAGACCTCACATGCGCTACGCCTGTCATCCCATGACCGACTATCCCCACCTCTGCTACACAAGCATTTCTACCATCATCCCCATGTTACAGAAGAGGCCAGCATGCGCCGTCCACTCGGGTCTCCTCCCTCTCCCATCCCCGGTGTGGCCTGGAGCAACAGTTCCCTCCCCTTATGCGAACAAGGCAGCCACAAGTGCTAGAAAATGCTCACCTGCCTGCAGAATGTTGACCCTGGAGGACTCACAACAACTGTGCCTAATTCTTGGGTGGGGTGGGGTGGGGTGGGAGATGCAGGGAAGACAGGAGGCAGAGGAGGGGGAGGGCTCCCACTAAATGCTGTTTAAGGACTCTCTTTTTTTTTTTTTTTTTTGCGGTACGTAGGCCTCTCACTGCTGTGGCCTCTCCTGTTGCGGAGCACAGGCTCCAGACGCACAGGCTCAGTGGCCATGGCTCACGGGCCTAGCCGCTCTGCGGCATGTGGGATCCTCCCGGACTGGGGCATGAACCCGCGTCCCCTGCATCGGCAGGCGGACTCTCAACCACTGCGCCACCAGGGAAGCCCTGTTTAAGGACTTTTTGAACACACTGTTGGTCACTGACACGCCGAGGCCCAGATCCACAGAGTGATTTCCGTGACTGAGCTTGTCAGGTCCACGTCACCTCTGCCGGGAGGGAAGTGGGCAACATCAGAGACGCAGAGGCTGCGAGCTGAGGTTCCGCTTTCGCTTGTTATTTGTTTTGGAGCCATTTCCTCCTCTGCTAGCTCCTCCAGGGCAGGGGCAGGACGCGTCCACCTCAGTCTGATTCCCGCAGCCTGTCTGGTCCGGAGCCTCGCACAGAAGCCACTGTTAGTAGCCATAAAAACTACTGTTGAGGGGCTTCCCTGGTGGCGCAGCGGTTGAGAGTCCGCCTGCCAATGCAGGGGACACGGGTTCGTGCCCCGTTCCGGGAGGATCCCACATGCCGCAGAGCGGCTGGCTCCGTGAGCCATGGCCGCTGAGCCTGCACGTCCGGAGCCTGTGCTCCGCAACAGGAGAGGCCACAACAGTGAGAGGCCCGTGTACCGCAAAAAAAAAAAAAAGGAAAAAACAAAAACTACCGTTGAGCAGGCATTTACTGTCGTTATAAACCAAAACTCTTACAGGGATTACCTCTCTTTTTTTTTTTTTTTTTTTTTTTTTTGCGGTACGCGGGCCTCTCACTGCTGTGGCCTCCCCCGTTGTGGAGCACAGGCTCCGGACGCACAGGCTCAGCGGCCATGGCTCATGGGCCCAGCCGCTCCGCGGCATGCGGGATCCTCCCAGACTGGGGCACGAACCCGCGCCCCCTGCATCAGCAGGCGGACTCCCAAGCACTGCGCCACCAGGGAAGCCCGGATTACCTCTCTTTAATCCTTAAAATGTCCTCATGAGGGAGGTGGATGCATCATCTCCACTTGTTCGTTCAATGAACGAACGCTAGGAAGACAGTGGCATTTCAGACATGCTGGTTCTCTACCGGAACACTGCTGGAGGAGGGATTCTAACCAGGGTCCCCTCATCACAGGAGAGCAGCACGCTGAGTGGTGGGGTCTGCCCAAAGTGGGTTCAAGTCCCAGCTCTGCCCCCTTTCAGCTGTGTGATCCTGGGTAAGTTTACTGAATTTCGCTGAGCCTCAGCTTCCTGGTCTCACAACATTCTTATGAAAATCAGACGAATTTATGTGCAGAAGTCTCAAGCACAGAGCTGCCATTTAGGCATCTGGCAGGCTCCCTCCTTCCTTTACTCACTGCAAGACCAGCACAGCCTCAAGCTGTATGAATGTGGCCCCCAAACTTTTTCCCTTTTAAAATGTCCCCCCAAAAGTGTCATTATCTGAAAGTGGGGATGGGAAGGAGAAAGTGAAGATAATTGTGTTGAAACAAAAAATGTTTCAGGTAAAAGGAAAACTCCTTTCACCGACTTACTTCAGTGGTGACAACAAACAATATTGTGAGCAGGAGTGTAAGACAGCTCGTTCCCAGATCTCCGTCTGCTCTGAGAAAGGGAGCTGGGGGTGACTGCTTCTCAAGTCAATTCTAAGAATAGCAACAGAACAGAATCTGAGTAAGATTCACTATCCAGACATATTCCGCCAAGGAAGCACAGGGTCTGAAATAATCACCTGCACCTATATATTTCTTCACTAATAAAATGGCGATTATAATCTCCATTTAAGGAACCATAAGGAACCCTGTATGCGGGTTCCTTATATGACACAAGATAAGCTGTTAGCTTTGCATTGTATTAGTATCAGGAAATTCATTGCTGGAAATGTGGAACTTTACTGCCTTCCTCCCTTCCTTCCTCTCTCCTTGCCTTGTAAACTCAGAGCTTCAGAGGCTACAGTAGTTTCAAATAATAACACTTTACTGGTCAGGGGATTTATACTCTGGGAAATCTGGCAAGGTGGAGTTTCAAAATTAAAATTTTGGATTAAAAAATGTTTGAAGCTCAATAAGGGATAGCAATGTACTCTGTGCGTTTATTCACATGAGTCTTTTTTCTAAAAATCTTGGTGAAATTTTTTATTAGGCTAAAATTTCAGAGCTGGAAGGGAACTCTGAGATCAACAGGTCTTCCTTCATTTACCAGATGAGAAAACTGGGGTCAAGAGAGATTAAGATTGTTTCTACTGTTTGCCTTACTGTTTAAATTCAATATTTTAAAAAATAATTGTTAGTATTCAACAAAAGGTATTCTCTTTTAACCAACTGCATTGGCTCTGAGGCTCACGTCAAGTTTCCCTCCACACTTCAGCAAGCCCCCGATTGTCAGTTTGGGTACAGGCCACTTTAGGACTGCAAAGGCTGTCAAATGTTTATTCTGGAATCTAACAATTCCCAGAGGTCCATCTATATTCCAGGTTCTGGCTGAAGTCTGATGTGTCAAAGAAAAGAGTGCTAACAGAACAGTGTTTTGCAGCAAGACTGTGCCTTCCGTGGGTTTTAAGACAAATTCTCTGTGCTGGCGTTCAGCTCCGTCACAGCACAGCTCTAACCAACCTTGCTAGCTTTAGTCCCTCACCTTCCTCTCCCAGATGCTCATCCTCCTCTCTGGGCCCGCCCCCCACCCGCCATCTAAGCGAGACCCAGAGCCCAGGGAGGCCCCACCACCTCACCACCCACCCACCCGGTCATCGAGGCCTGGAGATTATACCCTCTCACTTCCTCCACTTCCCTCCGGCCTGCTCTCAGCCAAGCCACTGTCCCTCTTGGGCCAGTGCATCATCTCCAGTCTGTCCTGCACTCTGGGGCCATCGTTCTGAAGCAGCGATCTGATCATGTCACCCTGCTCAAAACCCTCCAGTCCCCACAGCTGTCCACGTGAAGTCCCCACGTCCTTGTGTAGCCGACCAAGCCCTGAGTGGCTCAGCCGTCCGGCCTCAGCCTCCCTGCCCAGGCTCCTAGCTCTGCTGAGCCGAGTCACATCCGGTTTGTCCTCCTTTCTCTCACCTAGTCTAGGCCTTTCCACGTGCAGTTTCTGTGGCGTAGAATGGTTTTCTTGCTTGCTTTCTGTTTGCCGCTCTTTCTAGTCACATCTTAGATGTGTCTCTTCCTCTAGAATTTGCTGGGAGCCCCCAAGACCCGTCAGTTTCCTCCTTTGACTTCTTCTAGGAACAGAGGAAGAATCCACAGTTCCTCCGCTCCCTCTGCACTGTCTCCCAGCTGGACAGACATCCTAAAGGACAGGGATGGAGTCTTTCTTTTCTCCACTGCCCTAAAAATCCTCTGTGCTCTGCCAACTTATTTATCCTCTCTCTCCCCTGGCCCTTGGCAACCAATGAGCTTTTAACGCCTCCATATTTTTGCCTCTTCCAGACTGTAATATCATTGGAATCATACAGTGCATAGCCTTTTCAGACTGGCTTCTTTCACTTACTAACATGCACTTAAGTTTTCCTTCATGGCTTGAGAGCTCATTCCTTTCTAGCACTGAATAATATTCCATTATCTGGATGTATCACAGTTTGTGTACCCATTCACCTATTGAAGGACATCTTGGTGCCAGAATTATGAATAAAGTTGCTATAAATACCTGTGTGCAGGCTTTTGTATGGACATAAGTTTTCAGTTCATGTGGGGAGACACCAAGGAGTGTGACTGCTGGATGGATGGTAAGAGCATGTTAGTTTTGTAAGAAGCCACCAAACTGTCTTCCAAACTGGCTGCACCATTTTGCATTCCCACCAGCAATGAACGTTCCTGTTACTCCACAGCCTTGCCAACATTTGATGTTGTCAGTGTTTTGGATTTGGGCCCTTCTAATGGGTGTGTGATAGTATCTCATTATTGCTATAAGTTACAATTCTCCGATGACAGGTGATGTGGAACATCTTTTCGTGTGCTTATCTGCCATCTGTATATCTTACTCGGTGAGGAAATGTGAGCTGTCCCAAGACATGCCCCTGCTCCCACGCCTCTATTCTGACCACTCTCCACTCTAAGATCACACCGCACAGGCCACCCAGCCGTCAGAACAGGTGAGGTTTCCCGCAGCCAGCAGTGCTCCACACTGGCTCCAACACCCCCCAACATTCTTTTGTTCAACCTCTCTTGTGGCAGAGACCGTATTTAACTACGCAAGACAGTTGACTACCTGATCTCGCGTGAAGCCATAAGCTCTTTGAGGGGAAGGATCCATCTTTCACACTTTAAAGAAATAATTATTTTAAAAACTTACATATGGTAAAAAACCCTGATTTTCTGGTGGATAACTCTATGAGCTTTAACACACATGTGTCTATGTAACCACCGCCACCACAGCCTTGCTCACTTTCACTTCCCTCCTACAAGTATTCAGTTAAGACACTGAAGAAAATTGCGCCATGTCTCACCTAAGACATGAACACTTTGCAAAGTGGCAAGTTTTATCATGCGCCTTTTCTTGAATTAAGATTAAAATGCAAATTCTATCAAGTCCTCTCAGGAACATTGACCAGAGACACTTGGCTGTTTCACTCACTGGGAATATCCTTCTCTCCTCACAATTCTATCCATATACGCCAGCGCCAGATCAAACGCTCTTTCATGGGGGCTTCCCAAGAGCCTGTATCCATCTCTCCCCTCTCGGAATTCTCCGTTGATGCACCTTGTCCTTTACTGCCGAATATACACACACTGATGAGTCACAGTGCCTGTTCCGTCTTTTCTGTAGGATGGGGGCTCTGTGTCTGACTCTCCGTGTGGCTGGCCACGAGCTCTGCCAGGAGCTTAATGAACTCACACCTGCCCCAAGGCTCTTAAAAGCAGAGTGGTTCTAAATGCCCTCCTAGGTCCACTGCCCATCCCCCACCCCGGGAACAGAAATGCAGTACCACTTTCTAAGCCTTTAGTCATTTTGACAGCCAGCGGCTTACACAAGAGCCATCACTGCGTTGGCTGAGGTATAGTCAGTGCACTGGGAGGTTCAGTGTGGGCGACGAGTGGGCAGCATCTCCTGGAACAAGCAGCCACGTCTCAAGCCTCCCTCTCCCAGTGGGAAAATCACCGAGTTCCTTCTGCTGAAGGGATTAAGGGTCGAGCACAAGAAACTGCTTGTTGATCTGAAAATGGAAGGTAAAATAGGTATCCCAAGGAAAAGAACTATAAATGCCCATCTTGAAAGTTAATTATGCTTCTCTTACCAATCCTGAAATAGGGAGGGGAAAATTCTACTTAATAGCTGAAAGCATGGGCCGTAAAGTCAATTGGCCAGACTCAAATTTTGATTCTATCACTTTCCCGAGGTATGGGATCCTGACCAATAACTTCATCTTTTCGAGCCTCACTTTCCTTTCTATAAAACGGGCATACTGGGACTTCCCTGGTGGCACAATGGATAAGACTCTGCACTACCAATGCAGGGGGCCCAGGTTCGATCCCTGGTCAGGGAACTGGATCCCACTTGCATGCTGTTACTAAGAGTTTGCATGCCACAACTAAGGAGCCCGCCTGCCGCAACTAAGGAGCCCATGTGCTGCAACTAAGGAGCCTGCCTTACCAACACCCAGCACAACCAAATAAAAAAACCAAAACAACAACAAAAAAAAACACCCGGCATACTAATACTTTTTAAAAATAGTTGTCAAGATTAAATTAAGTGAGATGGATCCCGTGAAGCACTAAACACAGTACTTGGGACACAATAGATACTTATAAAACAGTAGCTACTATATTTATTCTTGCTGTTGTTATGCTCTCTACCTTTCACAAGGCATTTCAAGCATTAATACATTATTTCATTTGATCTTCATAGTTATTCCGAGATGGAACATTAATCCTATGCCAAGGCAGAACCAAAGCTCAGAGCATCATTGGTGACCTGGTTTTGTGGTCCCTCTGGCCAGACCACAGCACCAGACTCTGAGCTTCTGGTGGAACTCAGAAATCGAAAACAGCCTCTCTACTTCCAGCACTTGGCCCAGGAAGGGAGAAGGGGTCCAACACTCAGGGCTGGCTGGCGGGTGGAAGGGTGGGGGAGCTCCAAGAGGCAAGCCAGTTGTAAAGTTAAGAAGACACTCCAGGCCACTAGGTGGGTGAAGCCACAGATGCTGGTAAATTATCCAAGGGAGCTAAGATTCCAAATGGCATTTTGCCAACCAATTTAACATTTATACTTTAAGCTATCAGTCCTACCCCCAAGCCTGGAAGTTTGACTGCCAAGAACAGCATGGTCAGAAACACAAGGTGAAAAAGAGAGCAGAATCAATTTTTGTGTCCTGTTGAGAATGTGCTGTTTTCAGCATGAAAACCTGGGAAAAGGATGCAAAGAACGGCAAGCTTCTCCCAGCTGACAGCGCACTTACTGTGGTGGATGTGGGCGGGGGGGGGGAGGCCCCCATAAGGAGGGAAGAGAGCTTTGGAGGCCCAGTGGGGCAAAGATGTCCTCTGGGAAGGCCTGACCAGGCACCACTGCCTCTGCATCACTTGGGGTGGGCATGCAAGGCTGGGCACAGGGAGGCTGGGGTAGGGGAAAAGTAGGGGACCTCAAGGGAGGCAGTTTGGTTCATTAGCAGTAACTCCACTTAGGATCTTTTTTAAAAACTTGGGGCAGGGGCACACCTGCAAAGACAAACAAGAGGTAATATTGTAAAATATATGTTCAGATATGAAATAGGGAATTGTTCTGCTTGAGAGCCGGTGGATATCTATTTCAGACAAGGCATCCAGTCCCAGAGATCCTGTGGCCTGATGGGCGGGGCAGGTGCCATTCTTGGGCCGGATAAAAGAAAGATGATCCTGAAAGGGGGTGAAGATATTCAATTTCAGGCAGCTCTGTGTCAGGCACGTACCTTCCTTCTGATTTCTGCAGACACCAGCTGGCTGGGGGAGGGGAAAGATAGGCAGGAAGACTGAAGAGAGGATCTCCCTGGCCATGGAGGAAAACAGGGGAAGCCAGAGGGAGGAAGTCATTCTGGGTTCAAAGAAATCAACTTAGAAAGCTTCCTTTATAAAAATAGCCATTGGCAAATCCTAGTCTATTTATATCACCCGTCCAACATCACTATCAGGATCCTGGGCTGAATCACAAGACCCAGTAAATAATCCTCACAAGTATGGGGTGCTGGCTGCCTGATTTATGGGAAGATATTTGAAACACCACGGGAGCAACTAAGTCAGGGAAAATTTGAGCACTGGCACCAAAAGGTGCACTCGCAAGTGGATCTCACTTTACATAAATAGATAGGTTCCTGAAAAGTTGGCTCTAAAATGAATTCAATTAACGGAGTCATATTTTCCTAGTGAATCACATTTTAAAACCAGAGGTGGATTAGGGTAGGGGTGGCCGAACAAACACAACAAAACAATGATGACCCTAAGACTAAATACAAACCACCCTTCATTCACCAAACTTTAAAATGGCACTTACTTAAAAGGCCATTATAAATGCTCATAAAATACGAACGATTTGTCAGCAAACATATGCCTAGCGCCTGTGACACACAAGAGTTTGCACCAGGCTTTGTGAGGGCTCGGAAGGCTCCAGCGCCTGCCCCTTGGGAGCTCACAATCTGGGACTTTAAAGAAAAAGGCACTAAACAGTCATGTTCCATCAGAAAACCACCCCCCTGTATGGAGACGAGCGGTGTGCAAGGGGTCGCTGGGCCCTCTAAGCGCTACCTGGCCTCGGAACAGCTCTGCCTCCTTCCTGCCAGGAGAAGCCAGAGCACGCTGGCCTCTAAATACGCCTTTTCAAACCCTCCGTTTATACATTAAAAGCTGCTGGCCATGTGGTACTGTGTCGTAACTGCTATTTATTTAACTAACTTGAAAAAAAAGAAAAGGAAAAAAAACCATGATCTGGGCACTTTATAAATAAGAAGAGTTAAGGTACTTAAAGCTCTCGGAGAAGTTAAAAGCCGTACAACCCAAGGGGTTGTTATTTTAAACTTTAAAGGACATTTGCTCAGGGATCTGTTTGTTTGGAAAAGGCCTGCCTCCTTCTACTTGATGTTCTCTTGCACACAGAATACTGGTCATTGGTGACAGGAACAGACACCTGATTTGTTATTAGTTCCATAAGTGCAGATCAGGGCATACTGAGTTTAAACAAGGGACAACACACTTCTGGCACTGATAAAAATGGTATCTCTGTGCTGATGACAATGTTGCCAGCAACTATAGGCATGTGCACAGAATTGGGGGACATTAGCTCAAAATGCGCTATATCCCTTAGACACTGCATGGCCCAGGAACTGGTACCACACTGGGGGCCTGTCAACAGCTAGTAAAAGTGAAACTTTTCCTGGCATTTTTGACTTAGCCCTGAAAGTGTATGAAATAAGCAGTGCAGTTTTTGAAAAAATACTTTCTGTTTCATAATTATGAACAAAGCTATGGCAGAGACTGCTGGTTATCCTAATATCCATTCTTTCCTTCTTCCTTTAACTGATAGAATTCCTCCCAGTTTTTTACTAGCAAGATACAGGGCTGCCCAGGAGACTACATTTCCCAACCTGCCTTACACTACTGATGGTCATGTGACTAACTGTCAGCCAATGGGAGGCAAGCAACTTTCAGGTCATGCCCTTTAAAAGGGAAATCATTTGCCCTCAACTTCCTCTTTCCCCCTTTCCAGAGTGTGGACTTGGCATTGCCAAGCCAGCTTTGACAACACCCAGCAGGGTTTCTTAATCCTGAAGTCCACAGACTGCAAAGGGGTCCATAAATAGAATTGTTGGCCTATAAACTTGGATGGGGAAAAAAGCTATACAACTTTATTTTCACTAACTTCTATTTGAAATTTAGCATTTCCTTCAGTTATCAGGTAGGGAAAAAAAATATAGTGTATTAGCAGTATCCAAGACTCTGTCAGCAACAGACATTTACAGATATTCTCATACCACATGATACTTGTTATGGATTATCTTGAAATATTATATGAACTCATCAATATTTTTAAAAATAAATTTATTTATTTATTTATTTATTTTTGGCGATGTTGGGTTTTCATTGCTGCACACAGGCTTTCTCTAGTTGCGGCAAGTGGGGGCTACTCTTCATTGCAGTGCGCGGGTTTCTCATTGCTGTGGCTTCTCTTCTTGTGGAGCATGGGCTCTAGGTCCGTGGGCTTTAGTAGTTGTGGCTCACGGGCTCTAGAGCGCAGGCTCAGTAGCTGTGGCACACGGGCTTAGTTGCTCCGCGGCATGTGGGATCTTCCTGGACCAGGGCTGGAACCCGTGTCCCCTGCATTGGCAGGCGGATTCTTAATCACTTCACCACCAGGGAAGTCCACTCATCAATATTTTGAAATTATAGTAGTCATTATACTTGCCCCTAGATCATTATTTGATGTAGTAATAAAGCATATATTACTATATTATGAGCTTGTTTCATTTTTTACCACTTTGATAATTGTATTTCAACATAATTACTTTCCTTTGTAATTCTATGCATTTTACCTTACACATTTAAAAATATCACTCAAAAAAAATATTACTCTGTGAAGTGGTCTGTAGGCTTTGTCACACTGCCAAAGGGATCCATCGCACACACACAAAATATTATGAAGCCTTACCTAGGGAGTGGCAGAGCAGTACTATTTAAGGAACTCGGGTCCATGGATGACCTTGTAGAGCAGAGCCGCCCTTCAAGTTCTGGACCACTCCTCTAGAGCAGGGCTGCCCAACAGAACTCTCTGTGATGACAGGAATGTTCTGTATGTGCCTTTCAATACAACGGCCTCAGTCAAGTGGCTACTGAGCATTTGAAATGAGGCCACTACAATGCACCCTTCGATACCTCAGCTGGTAGAGCGGAGGACTGCAGAGGTGAAATGAGGCCAGTACAACTGAGGAACTAAATTTTAAAGTTTATTTAATTTTCATTCATTTAATGCAAACAGCCACATGTACCTAGGGGCTACCATGCTGGATAACAGAGCTCTAGACTGTTATATGAGAGAGAAACACATTTCTGTCTGGTTTGAACTGCCGTATTTTGGGGTCTCTCTGTTACAGTACTTTAACCTATACCTTAATACAGAAGCTTACTTGGAGTCAATAATAATAAATATACTAGGGATAGAAGGCACATTTGTAGATACAACAGGTAAAGAGACTCATTAACTGAAACCAAGATTTAGAACAGGAAATTTCTATTTACAAAGCATTCCCATGCACATTATTTTACCTGCTGCCTCTAATCACCCTGTGTTTATTATTGCACCTGTCTTACTCTCAAAGAGGTTAGGCAACTTTGTTGAAGTTACGAAAATGGTAGAGCCAGAAGTCCAGATCTTTCCACCACACCTTGTGCTTTCTAGCCCTTCCAATACCTTGGATGGCGGTCGGCAGTCAGCAGTGACCCAGCAGCTGCAAAAGACCTACAGCCAGCACTTAGCCACCCCACCCCTCTCCTAGATGCCCATTTGCCTCTAGGGCACACACAGCTGCCAAGTCCTTTTTCTGGCCCAGTGGGCTGTGGGATGCTGCAGGCATCTGAATTTCCCAAATTCCTGGCCAAGTGCCCATTTCCTTTGGAGTCTATTGTCTTACAAGGACTTCTGAGTGCTGGGAATGGTGGCTAAAACACTTCCTCAAGTCCAGGTAAGGACTTGGAAATGACACGGTCTTTTCAGCAAACCTTACTGCAAGTCATTTCAATGACAGCTCATTTTCCTCCCTTTGAAATTAGTTCAAAGAACACTATTATTTTAGAACAACAACCAAACATAGTAATACATTATAATTTTATCAGTTAACAAAAGGGCCATGCCTTAAATTCTAAACAACCTAGACACCAAAAGGAGAAAAGCCAATACTGAGGTGTGACTACACCCCACATCTCATGCTTCCATGTGGAGGCCAGGCAACACCCACCCTGCCTGCTGCCAGTCTTGGTTCTCTCTATCTGCCAGCACACCCTTCTGTTCCCTAGGCCCACAGAACTCCTACTTATCCTTCAAAAACCCAGTCTGTCCATTCTCATGATCACTTCTTCCATTTCGTTTTGTTCTTTTAAAAAAGTTTTCATTTGATTCTAAGTTATATATGAGCAAAGTTTAAAAGCCAAATAACTCCAAGACTTGTTATGAAAAATAGCAGGCCTCCACCTTCTACTCCCCATGGTGAGTTGCCTGATGCTATTCAAGTATTTACCTCTATGTTAAAATAATCTGTCTACAATATTGTGACATAACAAATATACATATTTGGTCACTCCAATGACTGAAATACATTTCTCATACATATTGGGTCTTCATCCATGGTTCCTGGCTCACAGCTCCCCAAAACCTTGGAATTTCCTGAGTGATAAGAGCAATGGGAGCATCTTTTCTTATAATATTTGGTCTCTTGTCCTCAGTTCCTGAAAACTCTTCAGAACCATAAAGGTGAAATGGGTGTCAAGTCCCTTTCCACCATAACTGGGTTCATGTTTTGTTTTGTTTTAATTTATTTTTTGGCCACACTGCGCAGCCTGGGAGATCTTAGTTCCCCGACTGGGGACTGAACCCAGGCCACCGCAGTGAAAGCACCGACTCTTAACCACGGGACAGCCAGGGAATTCTGGGTTCATGTTAATAAGGTGACTTGTGGAAATCTCCTAAAGACGGGGGCAGGGGACTGGTTGTCAGGGGAACTAACCATGAATAGAGGACTGTAATTTTCAGTTCCACCCTCTGATTTCCAGGGAGGGGAGGAGCGGCTGGAGGCTGAATCGTTCACCAATGGCTAATGATTTAATCAATCATGCCAATGTAATGAAGCCTCCATAAAAACCCAGGAGGAGGGGGCTCAGAGAGCTTCTATGGTTGGTAAACCAGAGTGCTTCCATGTGCCAGCATGCCAGGCCCCATACTCCACAAGGACAGAAGCTCCTTTGTTTAGGACCTCCTTCTATGTATCTATTCTTCTGGCTGTTGATTCATATCCTTTGTAATAGACTGGTAACCTAGTAAGTTGGTTTCTTGAGTCCTGTGAGCTGCTCTAGCAGATTAACTGAACCCAAGGAGGGGGTTGTGGGAACCTCTGATGTAGAGCCAGTCAGTCAGAAAAGAAGTACAGGTAACAACGTGGACTCGTGATTGGCATCTGAAGCAGGGGGCAGTCTTATGGGACTGAGCCCTTAACCTGTGTAAACAGTGTCAGAATTGAGTTGAATTGTAGGACACCCAGCTGGTGCTGGAGAATTGCTTAGTGTGGGGAAACCATCACCCCACATTGGAATTGGGTACAAAATATTTAATGTCTGTATTGTTACTTCTTGACTTCTTGGTTTGTTTTTTTTTTTTCAGGTTTAAGCACTATATGTCTATTTCTCTTTTTGGTAAATGAGGATTTAGCTCTCTTCCACTGTTAAGCACGCCCTTACCCCTGTGATCACAAATTCTTACCTTCCTATCCTCTCATCCTTACAACATAATTATAATTCCAATTAGATCAATGTCTAATCGCTATATCTAGGTGAACTGTGTAATATGCTAGGATTACTTATTTTTCCCTTCTACAATATTGCTTTCTCCAGAGTTAACAATTGCCTTTTTTTTTGTTTGTTTTACTTCGTTCCTAAGTACTTTTCTGTAATTTAATCCTAAACTTTCTGCAATTATCTATATCTCCTAACTATATGCTCAGACCCATTAGGTATTCAAGCAATTTCATTTCCTTAACAAAACCTGTGCTAGAGACTTATGGCCTGATCCCATCTGTTCTAGTTGCCCTTAGTACTTCAGGCACAACTGTAATCCTGAGCTTTCCCTTCACCATTATTCTGACGATTCCTTTGACTCTCTCCTGTGTACCATTCCCCACTTCCTACATTCCATGTCTTCCTCTTCCTTGGTTTACTCTTTTGTTTTTCTGGAGTTCATCCCTCAGTGGTTTCCTCAGAAAGGGTGAACAGAAGGTAAATTTTTTGAGATCTTATGTATTTGAAAATATCTTTACCTTCACACTCAATTAACAGTTTGGCTGGATATAGAATTGTAGATTAGAAATAATTTTCCTTCATGGTTTGAAAGCACTGTTCCATTGATCTCTGGTTTCCAATGTAGTTACTGAGAAGGAAAAAACTATTCAGATTTTAAAAATTCTTTATATATGACTTATTCTTTCTTTAAACTGTAGGTATTTTTTGACCCCACTGTTCTGAAATTTCACTGTGATGGGCCTTGGTGTTAGCCTATTGTTATTCTCTGTTCTGGGCTGTCAGTAGGCTCTTCCAATCTAGAAACTGTATTTCTCAATTTTCAGATATTTTATTTAATTCCTTCTTTATTTTTTCTGGTCTGTTTCCTCTTTCTTTCTGGAACTTATATTATCTGGATGTTGGCACTCCTAGCCTGACCCACTAATTTGCTTATCTTTTCTCTTCTATCTTCCATTTCTCTGTCCTTTTGTTTTAATTTCTGGAAAATATTCTGAATTTCATTGTCAAATTCTTCTATTGAATTTTAAACTTTTATTTTTAATTTCTGAGAGCTCTTTTTAATTATCTGAATATCCATTTTTATAGCCTTTTACTCTTGTTTCATGAATATAATATCTCTCTTATCTCACTGAGAACCTAAATGATGGTGGAATTTGTAGGAATACATGAAATTTTCATCTCCTGGCATAATCTATTTCCTTCAAATTTAGTTTAGTCTCTGTCTTTCAACTCAGATGTCAAGTAATACTTGGTTTCTGCTTCTGTTCAAGGAGGTACTTGATTTTAAGTCCCCCGTGGACCTCCCTGTGGGGCCGTCTGGCTGAGCTGTCATCTCAGAGCTCCTGACGTTTTCTCTTTAGTGTTGGACAGATTCCCAGGAGGAGGATCATCCACTCTCCCATCTGGAAGGTATTTAAGCTGGAGGACCTGTGTTGTGGGAGCCCAGGATGAGGAGAAGGTCTGACTTCTCTGTATTTGATATGTAAACATTCATTTAATCCCATGTTTTCAGTGATACATCCTATTTTCAAATTTGGCTGATGTGTCCTAGTCTAGAAACCCTGTTTTACTCTGACCAGAAAGTAAAACTTCAGTTTCTTAACCAAAGTTGTACAAAGCTAGGGTGGAGATCTAATTGCTTCTTACAGACAAACTTTCAACTAACTCTCCTGTTTTAAGTCTCATATTTACTTCCCATTTTCAGATGTATCTACTGTCCCCAATTCCCAAGTCTTCAGATGGTTCTGAGGAAAATACTGGCTTTCTCTACTGGCTGGCTTAGAATTTAACCTTCTTGTTGTCCATTTATCTTGGTCAGTTCAGGCTGCTATAGCAAAGATACTATAGATTCAGTGGCTTAACCAACAAACTTTTATTTCTCATAGACCTGGAGGCTGAGAAATCCAAGACCAAGGTACCAGCAGTTTTGGTGTCTGGTGATGGCCTACTTCCTAGTTTACTGATGGACCTCTTCTCACTTTGTCCTCACAAGGTAGAAGAGGCAAGGGAGCCCTCTGGGGTCTCTTTTAGAAGGGACTAATCCCATTCATCAAAGCCCCACCCTCATGACCTAATCTCCTCCCAAAGGCCCCACCTCCAAATACTATCACACTGGGGACTGGGTTACAACATATCAATTCTGGGGGGACATTCAGTCTACAGCACCACCTTTCCAGATTCCATATTTTTTATTGTTATTTGCTCCCCCATTCTTACTATCTTTGAAGGTTTTAAAAAGTATTCTCTTTACTGTGATTTTAGGACATTACAGGAGAAATAATAAATAAATAAATATGCTTAATCAACTTTTGAGTATTCACATGGTTCAAGGTTTAGAAGGAAAAAAAAGCATATATAATTATGTCTTCCTCCCATCCTTAATGACCAGCGACCCAAGATCCCTCTCAGGAAGAAAACAATGTTATTGATTTCTGGTGTCCTTCCAGTCTACCTTTATCATTTTAGATCTTACTCTATATTATCAGCCTATTTGTATCATTTTAGACTTCGCTTTATTACTAAAGTACTTTTCACAATGCACTAAGAACTTCTTGAGGAAATAGATAAAAGAAACCTAGCTCCATGGGGAGGATTAGAACAATGATAAAGTTTATCTTTATAGTTCCTTCCACTTTATGTACATTTTCCCACCTTTTATGGCCCTTTTCACTGCCTCAGACACTAAGAAGTGACCACAAAAGCTTCTCCCCACCTATTATTAAACTAGCTCCGCAAGAAAGGATCTGATAAACTGTTCTCATGTGAATGACTAATACAGCCTACTCTGTCAATCTTCCCCAAAGTGGCTGAACTTTCAGAGGAGATAAAACTTAAGGCCAAAGGAATCAAACTCTAGCAGCTGCCATTTTGAGAGCTGCCCAAGACAACCGGTCAGTTTTGCCAAGACGTGCTGTTACTAGGACTATGCTTACCAGGAAAATTAGGTCAAGCCAGAGTGGACTCTCAACACTGGACAATTTCAAACCAAGCAAACACCAAAGAATCTCTCTCTTAATATAATGAGCAACAAAGCTGAACAGACAAAGTTAAACCTTTCTACATTATAAAAAATAATCATTTTCCATCTAAATGATAATGGGAAACATTACTGAATAACAAGATTACCATGAAGTAAATTTAAATCAAAATAAAAATAATCCACAAATTATGCCTTTTAAAATGAGTATAAAGAAATGTACCTGAAACCAAGATAGCAAAATGCTGACTTCCAGATCTGACTATAATAAAGTAGATGGTATCAGACTTACTTTCTTGCCATAAACAATAATAAAAACAACAAATACATAAAATAACTGTTACCATGCTCAGAGAGCAACCAATACAGGAACTCAAGCAGAGAGCAATGGTTTTGATAGAGGGACAAGGCAAAAATCAAAGTTTGATGCTGCTGAGGCTGCTGGGATTTGAGGAGCAGGTAACAGGGATGGGTAAACCTTAGAAAGGGAACCCGGAAACCTACATGGAAATTGCCCTTGGATCCCTGGCTAACTCTTGGGCTGCAGAGTAAAGAGTGAGACTCCTAAAAGTTTGGAAGAAAGCTGGGATGCTGAAGCTGAGAGAGAGTGAAAATGTCAGATGTTAAACATACTGGAGAGATGTTGGATTTTGGCCCAAGTCAGAGTGGAAGACATAGGTGAATACACCAAACATTTATTTACAACTCAGAAAGACCTCCAAGATTATCAACCATACTTAGGATTTAAGGGGAACACTAAAATAGATCTTCCCTAAGAAGCCCAAAACAGACCTTAGCAGAACCAAAGTGAACTTCTAGTAACTTAGCTCACTGTCTGAACAAATTCAAACACCCTAGAATACTATAACATAATGTAGGTCAAATCTATCATTCACAGTGTATGGCACATAACAAAAAATTATTAAATATAGCCCCCTGCAAAAAAATTATTAAAAATGACCCAATTATCAAGAGATAAAATGGTGACTAGAAATAGATCAGAGGTAATCCAGATATTAGATTTAGCAGACAAGGAGTTCAAAATAACATAATTAATATATTAAAAAAAGGTAGAAAAGCTGGATGAAAAGATAGAATATTTGAACTTAAAATTTACCAAAAAAAAAAAATCCAAAAAAAACTTTCCAGAACTTCCAAAGACAATAACTGAAATTAAGAACTAATTGGCTGCATTAACAGTGGACTGGATACAGAAGTACACAGGATTAGTGAGCCAGGAGATAACTCAATATTAAATATCCAAAATAAAGCACAGAGAAAAAAAAAACAGAATTACAATTACATCTAAAAGAAAAACCTATACTCTGAAAACTATAAGACACTCATGAACAAAACTGAAGATATCACAAATAAATGGAAAGAAACACCATGCTCATGGATTGGAATAATTAATATTGTAAAAATGACCATACTACCTAAAGAAATCTACAGATTCAATGAACCCCTATCAAAATACCCATGGCGTTCTTCACAGAACTAGAACAAATAATCCAAAAATCTGTATGGAACTACAAAAGACCCCAAATAGCTAAAGCAATCTTGAGAAAGAAGAACAAAGCTGGAAGTTTCACATGCCCTGATTTCAAACTATACTACAGAGCTACAGTAATCAAAACAGTATAGTACTGGCATAGAAACAGACACAAAGATCAATGGAACAGAATAAAGAGCCCAGAAATAAACCTACACACATACAGTCAATTAATCTACAACAAAGGAGGCAAGAATAGACAATGGGGAAAGGAAAGTTTCTTCAGTAAACGGTGCTGGGAAAACTGAACAGGTACATGAAAAAGAATAAAACTATACCATTTGCTTATACCACACAAAAAATAAGTCAAAATGGATTAAAGATTTAAATGTAAAACCTGAAATGATAAAACTCCTAGAAGAAAAGAGGCAGTATGCTCTTTGACACTGGTCTTAGCAATATATTTCTGAATCTATCTCCTCAGGCAAGGGAAACAGAATAAAAAATAAAGAAATAGGACCACATAAAACTAAAAAGCTTTTTCACAGCAAAAGACACCATCAACAAAACAAAAAGGTAACCTACTGAATGGGAGAAAATATTTGCAAATCAGATGTCCGATAAGGGGTTAATATCCAAAATATATAAATAACTCATACAACACAATAAAAAGAACACAAATTACCTGATTAAAAAATGGGAAGAGGACCTGAATAAACCATTTTCCAAAGAAGACATACAGTTGGCCAACAGGCACATGAAAGATTCTCAACATCACTAATCATCAGGGAAATGCAAATCAAAACCACAATGAGGTATCATCTCACGCCAGTTAGAATGGCTATCAAAAAGACAGGAAATAACAAGTGTTGGTGAGAAAGCAGAGAAGAGGAAACCCTTGTGCACTGTTACTGGGAATGTAAATTGATATAGCCACTATGGAAAACAGTATGGAGGTTCCTCAAAAAATTAAAAATAGAACTACCATCCAATCCAGAAATCCCCCTTCTGGATATTTGTCCAAAGGAAACAAAAACACTAATTTGCAAAAATATATGTAATCCCTATGTTCATTGCAGCATTAATTACAATAGCCAAGATATGGAAGCAACCTAAGTGTCCATCAGCAGATGAATGGATAAAGAAGATGTGGTATGTATGTATGTGTTTGTGTATACATACATACACACACACACACACACACACACACACACACACACACACACACAATGGAGTATTTCTCAGGGATAAAAAAGAATGAAATCTTGCCATTTGTGACAACATGGATGGACTTAGAGGATATTAGGCTAAGTGAAACAAGTCAGAAAGTACGACAAATACTGTATGTTTTGACTTATATGTGGAATCTGAAAAAAATAAAACAAAAATAGACTCATAGATACAGAGAACAACCTAGTGGTTGCCAGAAGTGAGAGGGTGGGAAGACAGAAAAAAATAACTGAACGGGATTAAGAGGTACAAACTATCAGTTATAAAACAAATAAGTCATGAGGATGTAAAGTACAGCACAGGGAAAATAGTCAATAATATTGTAATAACTTTGTGTGGTGTGCAATCACTATGTTGTATACCTGAAATTAATATAAAATTGTAAGTCAGCTACACTTCAATTAGAAAACTGTTTATATATTTTTGAATTCTATAATATTCATTTTATGTTATAATCTGTTTAAAAGAAAAGAAAAATATCTCTGTCTATTCATTATTGTATTTCAAGCAAATAGCTACTTATGCTATAATATGGATATATACTCTTCAAAGCCAGAAGAATATGAAACTGATCAAAATGCAACAGTGATAATAAATTCAATTAGTGGCATCTATATTTCACTTGATAACACATGAAATAACAAATAAAGTGATACAAAAAATGAATTATGTTTTGCTAAGAATTTTTCAAATTGACTTGTTTTAATACTGTACTGATATCATATCATAATGGTTTCTGAACATATTATATTTGAATAAGCCACAATAAAATGTCAACCATTAAAAAAAGAAAGTAATACAGATTTGAGACATGGTCATATGATCTAACATGCATGTAATTAGACTCCTATACAGGAAAAAGAGAGAAGAATGGGAAAGAAACGAAATTTGAAAAAATAACGGCAAGTAATATTCCAAGCCTGAGGAAACATATCTACCCCACAGATTCAAGCTCAGTGATTCTCAGGCAAGATAAGTATAAAGAGAACCAAACCCAGGTACATTACTAAATGATAAAAAGTAAAGATAAAGTCTTAAAAGTAGCCAATGGAAAAAAAAAAAGACATTACCTTTTGGGAAACAATAATACAAAAAAATATTCCTTAAGAGAAATGACATAAGGCAAAAGATTTGAAAAGTTCTGAAAGAAAAAACAGTCAGCCAAAAATTCTATACCCAAGGAGAATGACCTTTAAAAAGGAATGAAAAGTAAAGATGCTCTCAGAAAAACAAAAACTGAGAGTATTCATCATTTCTGGCAGAGAACTGCTCTACAAGTAATACTACAGGATATTTAATATGACGAATATGTTATAGGCTGTTCTTCAGGTTGAAAGGCAAGTGATCTGATATGGAAGTATACAGTCATAAGAAGGAATCAACAGCTCTAAAATGGTAAATATATGGATAACTATAAAGATTAATGACTATAAAAGCAACAATGATAATAAAGTCTTGTGGGGTTTGTAACTTGTGTAGAAATAAAGTATATAGCAATTATAGCCAAAAAATGGTAAAATGTAAACAGAATGCACTACGGTAAGTTTCTTGCATTGTTTAAAAAATGATAAGGTAAGTTGTAAAAGATTAATTTGGAAATTTCTACAGTAACCACTAATAGATTGATATATAAAGGTATAACAAAAATGTTAGTAGAAAAGATAAAACAGAATTTAAAAATTCTTGACTAGTTAAAATAAAGCCAGAGAAAAAGCAATAAAGGAAGAAAATACAAAACGAACAAATATAAAACAAATGACAAGAGAATTAAACCTAACTCTAGCAGTAATTACATTAAATGTAAATGGAATAAACAATCTCATGAAAAGACAAAGGCTGGTTGGTTTTTAAAAAAAAAAACATACAACTGCAACTATAAAAAACCCTCAGCAGCTGGTAGTTTACAAGAAATACAGCCAAATGTTTTTTAACAAGAAATACACTTTAAATAAAAAGGTTGAAAGTAAATGATTTATATCATGCAAATAATAACAACAAAAGTTTTGTCATATTAATATTAGATAAATAGATGTTAAAGTAAGAAATATTGTGACAGGTAATGAGGCATTTCACAATGATAAAAGGGTCAATGCAACAGAAAGATATCACTACCTGGAACATGTATGCATCAAATAATATAGCTCTAAAAGAAATAAAACAATGTTGTGAAGAAAAAACAAGGTATAGACAAATCTACAGTCATAGCTGAAGATTTTAACGCACCTCTCTAAATGACAGAGTAAGCACACAAAAAACTTCTAACAAAAGAAGCTAGAAAAAGAATTAAATTTAAAAAACAAATAGAAGGAAGATAATAATAAACATAAGAGCAGAAATCAATGAAAGAGAAAACAGAAATAACAGAAAATCAAGAAAGCCCAAAATAGGTTATTCTAAAAGATTAATAATTCAACAAAGTCGCAAGACACAAAATCAACACCCAAAAACCAGTTGCATTTCTATACACTAACAATGAATAATCCAAAAAGAAAATTAAGAAAACAACTTCATTTAAATATCATCAAATGGCAGAGTAGAAGGACATGCTCTCACTCCCTCTTGCGAGAGCACTGGAATCAATACTAACTGTTGAACAATCATCAAAAGGAAGACACTGGAACTCACCAAAAAAGATACACACATCCAAAGACAAGGAGAAGCCACAATGAGACTATAGGAGGGGCGCAATGACAATAAAGTCAAATCCCGAAACTGCTGGGTGAGTGACTCACAAACTGGAGAACACTTATACCACAGAAGTCCACCCACTGAAGTGAAGGTTCTGAGCCCCACGTCAAGCTTCCCAACCTGGGGTTCCAGCAATGGGAAGAGGAATTCCTAGAGAATCAGACTTTGAAGGCTAGTGGGATTTGACTGCAGGACTTTGACAGGACTGGGGGAAACAAGAGACTCGACTCTTGGAGGGCACACACAAAGTAGTGTGCACATCAGGACCCAGGGGAAGGAGCAGTGACCCCAGGGGAGACTGAACCAGACCTACCTGCTAGTGTTCGAGGGTCTCCTGCAGAGGTGGGGGGTGGCTGTGTCTCACTATGAGGGCAAGGACACTGGAAGCAGAAATTCTGGGAAGTACTCCTTGGCGTGAGCCCTCCCAGAGTCTACCATTAGCCCCACCAAAGAGCAGGTAGGCTCCAGTGTTGGGTCGCCTCAGGCCAAACAACCAACAGGGAGGGAACCCAGCTCCACCCATTAGCAGACAAGTGGATTAAAGTTTTACTGAGCTCTGCCTACCAGAGCAACACCCAGCTCTACCCCCCACCAGTCCCTCCCATCAGGAAGCTTGCACAAGCCTCTTAGACAGCCTCACCAGAGGGCAGACAGCAGAAGCAAGAAGAATTAGAATCCTGCAGCCTATGGAACAAAAACCACATTCACAGAAAGAGAGACAACATGAAAAGGCAGAGGACTTTGTACCAGATGAAGGAACAAGATAAAACCCCAGAAAAACAACTAAATGAAGTGGAGATAGACAACCTTCCAGAAAAAGAATTCATAATAATGATAGTGCAGATGATCCAGGACCTTGGAAAAAGAATGGAGGCAAAGATCGAGAAGATGCAAGAAATGTTTAACAAAGACCTAGAAGAATTGAAGAACAAACAGAGATGAACAACAAAATAACTGAAATGAAAACTACACTAGAAGGAATCAATAGCAGAATCACTGAGGCAGAAGAACGGATAAGTGACCTGGAAGACAGAATGGTGGAATTCACTGCTGCGGAACAGAATAAAGAAAAAAGAATGAAAAGAAATGAAGACAGCCTAAGAGACCTCTGGGACAACATTAAATGCAACAACATTCACGTTGTAAGGGTCCAAAAAAGAGAAGAGAGAGAGAAAGGACCTGAGAAAATATCTGTATATTTGTAGAGATTATACTCGAAAACTTCCCTAACATGGGAAAGGAAATAGCCACCCAAGTCCAGGAAGCACAGAGATTCCCATACAGGATAAACCCAAGGAGAAACACGCCAAGACATACAGTAATCAAATTGGCAAAAATAAAAGACAAAGAAAAATTATTGAAAGCAGCAATGGAAAAATGACAAATAACATACAAGGGAACTCCCCTAAGGTTAACAGCTGATTTCTCAGCAGAAATTCTACAAGCCAGAAGGGAGTGGCATGACATATTTAAAGTGATGAAAGGGAAGAAACTACAACCAAGATTACTCTATGCAACAAGGATCTCATTCAGATCTGATGGAGAAATCAAAACGTTTACAGACAAGCAAAAGCTAAGAGAATTCAGCACCACCAAACCAGCTCTACAACAAATGCAAAAGGAACTTCTCTAAGTGAGAAACACAAGAGAAGAAAAGGACCTACAAAAACAAACCCAAAACAATTAAGAAAATGGTAATATGAACATACATATGGATAATTACCTTAAGTGTCAATGGATTAAATGCTCCAACCAAAAGAGACAGGCTTGCTGAATGGATACAAAAACAAGACCCATATATATGCTGTCTACAAGAGACCCACTTCAGACCTAGGGGCACATACAGAAAGTGAGGGAATGGAAAAAGATATTCCATGCAAATGGAAATCAAAAGAAAGCTGCAGTAGCAATACTCGTATCAGATAAAATAGACTTTAAAATAAAGAATGTTACAAGAGACAAGGAAGAACACTACATAATGATCAAGGGATCGATCCAAGAAGAAGATATAACAATCATAAATATATATGCACCCAACACAGGAGCACCTCGATACATAAGGCAACTGCTAACAGCTATAGAAGAGGAAATCGACAGTAACACAATCATAGTGGGGGACTTTAACACCTCACTTACACCAATGGACAGATCATCCAAACAGAAAATTAATAAGGAAACTCAAGCTTTAAATGACACAATAGACCAGATAGATTTAATTGATATTTATAGGACATTCCATCCAAAACAGCAGATTACACTTTCTTCTCAAGTGTGCACAGAACATTCTCCAGGATAGATCACATCTTGGGTCACAAATCAAGCCTCAGTAGATTTATGAAAACTGAAATCATATCAAACAACTTTTCTGACCACAATACTATAAGATTAGAAATCAATTACAGGGGAAAAATGCACAAAACACAAACACATGGAGACTAAACAATACATTATTAAATAACCAAGAGATCACTGAAGAAATCAAAGAGGAAATCAAAAAATACCTAGAGACAAATGACAATGAAAACACGACAATCCAAAACCTATGGGATGCAGCAAAAGCAGTTCTAAGAGGGAAGTTTATAGCAATACAATCCTACCCCAAGAAACAAGAAAAATCTCAAATAAATAATCTAACCTTACACCTAAGGGAACTAGAGAAAGAAGAACAAACAAAACCCACAGTTAGCAGAAGGAAAGAAATCATAAAGATCAGAGCAGAAATAAATGAAATAGAAACAAAGAAAACAATAGCAAAGATCAATAAAACTAAAAGCTGGTTCTTTGAAAAGATAAACAAAATTGATAAACCTTTAGCCAGACTCATCAAGAAAAAGAGGGAGAGGACTCAAATCAATAAAATTAGAAATGAAAAAGGAGAAGTTACAACAGACACCGCAGAAATACAAAGCATCCTAAGAGACTACTACAAGCAACTTTATGCCAATAAAATGGACAACCTGGAAGAAATGGACAAATCCTTAGAAAGGTATAACCTTCCAAGACTGAACCAGGAAGAAATAGAAAATCTGAACAGACCAATCACAAGTAATGAAATTGAAACTGTGATTAAAAATCTTCCAACAGGGCCTCCCTGGTGGCGCAGTGGTTGAGAGTCCGCCTGCCGATGCAGGGGATACGGGTTCGTGCCCCGGTCTGGGAGGATCCCATATGCCGCGGAGCGGCTGGGCCTGTGAGCCATGGCCGCTGGGCCTGCGCATCCGGAGCCTGTGCTCCGCAACGGGAGAGGCCACAACAGTGAGAGGCCCGCATACAGCAAAAAAAAAAAAAAAAAAAAAAAAAAATCTTCCAACAAACAGAAGTCCAGGACCAGATGGCTTGACAGGTGAATTCTATCATTTAGAGAAGAGCTAACACCCATCCTTCTCAAACTCTTCCAGAAAATTGCAGAGGAAGGAACCCTCCCAAACTCATTCTATGAGGCCACCATCACCCTGATACCAAAACCAGACAAAGACACTACAAAAAAAGAAAATTATAGACCAATATCACTGATGAATACAGATGCAAAAATCCTCAACAAAATACTAGCAAATAGAATCCAACAACACATTAAAAGGATCATACACCATGATCAAGTGGGATTTATCCCAGGGGTGCAAGGATTCTTCAATATATGGAAATCAATCAATGTGATACACCATATTAACAATTTGAAGAATAAAAAGCATATGATCATCTCAACAGATGCAGAAAAAGCTTTTGACAAAATTCAACACCCATTTATGATAAAAACTCTCCAGAAAGTGGGCACAGAGGGAACCTACCTCAACATAATAAAGGCCGTATACGACAAACCCACAGCAAACATAATTCTCAATGGTGAAAAACTGAAAGCATTTCCTCTAAGATCAGGAACAATACAAGGATGTCCACTCTCGCCACTATTATTCAACATAGTTTTGGAAGTCTTAGCCACGGCAATCAGAGAAGAAAAATAAATAAAAGGAATACAAATTGGAAAAGAAGTAAAACTGTCACAGTTTGCAGATGACATGATACTATACATAGAGAATCCTAAAGATGCCCCTGAAAACTACTAGAGCTAATAAATGAATTTGGTAAAGTTGAAGGATACAAAATTAATGCACAGAAATCTCTTGCATTCCTATACACTAATGATGAAAAACCTGAAAGAGAAATTAAGGAAACACTCCTATTTACCACTGCAACAAAAAGAATAAAATACCTAGGAATAAACCTATCTAGGGAGACAAAAGACCTGTATGCAGAAAACTATAAGACACTGATGAAAGAAATTAAAGATGATACAAACAGATGGAGAGATATACCATGTTCTTGGATTGGAAGAATCAGTATTTTGAAAATGACTATACTACCCAAAGCAATCTACAGGTTCAATGCAATCCCTATCAAATTACCAATGGCATTTTTTATGGAATTAGAACAAAAAATCTTAAAATTTGTATGGAGACACAAAAGACCCCAAATAGCCCAATAAGTCTTGAGGGAAAAAAATGGAGTGGGAGGAATCAGATTCCCTGACTTCAGACTATACTACAAAGCTACAGTAATCAAGGCAATATGGTACTGGCACAAAAAGAGAAACACAGATCAATGGAACAAAACAGATAGCCCAGAGATAAACCCACACACCTATGGTCAACTAATCTATGACAAAAGAGGCAAGGATATACAATGGAGAAAAGACAGTCTCTTCAATAAGTGGTGCCGGGAAAACTGGACAGCTACATGTAAAAGAATGAAATTAGAACACTCCTTAACACCATACACAAAAATAAACTCAAAATGGATTAGAGACCTAAATGTAAGACTGGACACTATAAAACTCTTAGAGGAAAACATAGGAAGAACACTCTTTGACATAAATCACAGCAAGATCTTTTTTGATCCACCTCCTAGAGTAATGGAAATAAAAACAAAAATAAACAAATGGGACCTAATGAAACTTAAAAGCTTTTGCACAGCAAAGGAAACCATAAACAAGACAAAAAGACAACCATCAGAAGGGGAGAAAATATTTGCAAACGAATCAACGGACAAAGGATTAATCTACAAAATACATAAACAGCTCATGCAGCTCAATATTAAAACAACAAACAACCCTATCTAAAAATGGGCAGAAGACCTAAATAGACATTTCTCCAAAGAAGACATACAGATGGCCAAGAAGCACATGAAAAGCTGCTCAACATCACTAATTAGTAGAGAAATGCAAATGAAAACTACAATGAGGTATCACGTCACACCAGTTAGAATGGGCATCATCAGAAAGTCTACTAACAACAATTGCTGGAGAGGGTGTGGAGAAAAGGGAACACTCTTGCACTGTTGGTGGGAATGTAAATTGATATAACCACTATGGAGAACGGTATGGAGGTTCCTTAAAAAACTAAAAATAGAGTTACCATATTACCCAGCAATCCCATTCCTGGGCATATACCCAGAGAAAACCATAATTCAAAAAGACACATGCACCCCAATGTTCACTGCAGCACTATTTACAAGAGCCAGGTCATGGAAGCAATCTAAATGTCCACAGACAGACGAATGGATAAAGAAGTTGTGGTACATATATACAGTGGAATATTAACAGCCAGAAAAAGGAACGAAATTGGGTCATTTGTAGAGACATGGATGAATCTAGAGACTGTCATACAGAGTGAAGTAAGTCAGGAAGAGAAAATATCCTATATTAACGCATATATGTGGAACCTAGAAAAATGGTACAGATGAACCGATTTGCAGGGCAGAAATTGAGACGGACATGTAGAGAACAAACATATGGATATCAAGGGGGAAAAGCTGTGGCGGGGTGGTGGTGGTGGGATGAACTGGGAGACTGGGATTGACACATATACACTAATATGTATAAAATGGATAACTAATAAGAACCTGCTGTATAAGAAAATTTTAAAAAAGGGCATTTATTTCCATGGGGGGAAAAATATCATCAGAAAGAATAAAACACTTAGGAATAAATTTAATCAAGGAAGTGAAAGACTTGTACACTGAAAACTACAAAATGTTGTTGAAGAATTAAAGACACAAAATTCATCAAACTGTATACTTAAATGCATATTATATGCAAATTATACCTCAGTAAAGCTATTTCTTAAAAGGTATAAAAACTGGAAAAGTAGTAAATTAGTCTTTATTCACAGATGACAAACTGCATACACTGAAAATCCCCCCAAAATGGACAAATAATTGGAATATATTAAGTGAATTTGGCAAAGATCATTGGCTACTAAGTCAACATGCAAAAATTAATTGTACTTCTATATTCTGGCAACAAACAATGGGAAGATGAATTTTTAAAAGTGTTATTTATAAAAGCATCTTTTCTGTTGTAATAGTAGCAGGTCCCATTTAATGAGCATGTATCATCTTGCCAGGTACTGACAAAATCATTTACACATATGGCTTTCTTTACTGAACCTCCAAACAACTCTGAGAGGTGGGCATTATTAACTTCATTTTACAGATGAGTAGATAGAGCCTCAGAGGTGTGGGACTTGCCCAAGATTACACAGCTCCTAAGCATCAGTCAGGCCTGGGGTTCAGGTTTATATGATCGACAAAGCCCATACTCCTTCTGCTTATTTGGGTATACACATATGACAAGGGGACAGATGTGAAGATGGGAGACTTGCTAAAGGGATTTCTTCAAGGCTGCCTTCTCTCTACTTCCCCTGGCCATATCTGTAGTGTAGCACTTACCACAACTTACTGCTTCCCAGACTCTCTCCCCCACTGGATTGAGAAATGCTTGTACCCCAAATAACTGGCACAATACCTGATACATAGTTGGGACTCAATAAAAAGCTGAATAAATGGATTCAGCAACAATCCTTTTTTATTTTTTGACAATCCATGTGTTTAAAATTTTGATATTTTCCTGAGTGGCCACACCATTTCACAATCTACAAGTAACGCCTGAGGGTTCCAATTACGGTACATCTCACCAGCAACTGCTACTGTCTGTCTTTTATTTTAGCCATCCTAGTGGGTGTGAAGTGGTATCTCACTACAGTTTTGATTTGCATTTCCCTAACCACTAATGATGTTTGGTAGCTTTTCAGGTACTTACTGGCCATTTGTGTATCTTCTTTGAAAAACGTATATTCAAAGCCTTACTTATTTTTATTTTTAGTTGTTGTTGATAAGTTCTAAGATTTATATATTATGGATTTGGGCCCTTATCAGACAAATAAATCATTTACAAATATTTTTTCCCATGCTGTGCGTTGTCTTTTCACTTTCTTGATAGTGTCCTTCAAAGAACAAAGGTTTTAATTTTGATAAAAGTCCAATTTATTTGTTTTTGTCTTTTGTTTCTTGTACTTTGGTGTCGTATCTAGAAATCATGGCCTAATACAAGGTCATGAAGATTTACACCTATGTTTTCTTCTAAGAGTTTTATAGTTTTAGCTCTTACATTAGGTTTATGATCCATTTTACATTAATTTTTATATATGGTATGAAGTAGGGGTCCAACTTTCATTCTTTTGCATGGGGATATCCAATTGTCCAAGTATCATTTGTTGAAAAGACCATTCTTTATCCATTGAATTGTCTTTCACGTTTGTCAAAAATCAGTTGATCACAAATATATGCATTTATTTCTGGACTCTCAATTCTAATCCACTGATCTACATGTTTATTAGTAGTACCACACTATGTTGGTTACTATTGCTTTGTAATAAGTTTTGAAATGAGGAAGTGTGAGACCTCCAACTTTGTTTTAGCCACTCTGAATCCTTACATTTCTATATGATTTTTAAAATCAAGTGTCAATTTCTGTAAAAAAGGCAGCTGGGATTTTAATAGGGAATGTGTTGAATCTGTGGATCAATTTAGGGTGTATTGCCACCTTAATAATGTTAATTATTCCAATCCATGAATGTGAGATGTCTTCCATTTATTTATGTCTTAAGTTCTTTCAATAATGTTTTGTAGCTTTCAGTACACAAACCTTATACTACTTTTGTTAAATTTATTCATGACAATTCCATTCTTTTTGATGCTATTGCATATGGAATTACTTTTTAGATTTCATTTTTAGATTGTTCATTGCAAGTGTATAGAAAGAGAATTGATTTTTGTATATTTGCCCTGTATTCTGCAACTTTGCTGAACTTGTTTACTAATTCTAATACTTCTTTTGTGGATTCCTTAGGCTACTGTAAATATAAGATCATGAATAGAGATAGTTTTACTTTTCCTTTCCAATATGGATACCTTTTTGTTTCTTTTTCTTGCCTGACTTCCCTGGGCCTATGTCCTTTGGACATGTCCTATTTTGAGAGTTTAATTTATGTATTTTGGCATAGAAAGATATCACTCCAGATCAAGAAACAGTCATTTCTCCAGGAGCTCTGCTGTCTAGAGATCCTGAAGATATATTACCTTCTCTGGCAAATACATCTCTACAGTGGAGAGGGAACACTGGCACTTAAGATCATCCAACTTGCTCTGATCCATAATCAGCAAGTTACTTGATTATAACTTGGCTTTCCACGTAGAATGTGCCAACCAAGGGATTCTGATGAAAAGACTATCACAGTTCCGTTTTTCTGTAGTAAGTTCTTATGTGCCAGCTCTGGGTTCTCTGCAAAAAACAGGTTTCTGGGCCTTCATAATTGAGAGTCAGACCTTGACACATGGAGATGGAACCAAGCTGAGCAGTCAGCTTGGCAGCCTGAGAAACCTCTATCTCATCACATCTATAACACAACTGTAGTCTTCAAGGACAGGGCAGCATTCTGAAGCAGGCACACCTAAGGGTGTCTTGTTATGTTCTTTCTGTCCCACTTTCATCGTTAAATGCCAGTTGAAGCATAATCCCTCTTCAGAGTTCACTAGCTTTTTATATTAGCTCCTTAGCCAAAAGATAAGGCCAAGTATACCACCAACTGTTTCGTGAATCCTTTAGAAGCTTTCTTGCTCCTAAACCAATGTGGGTCAGATTGAGAACTGAATCATATGACTCATGGAAGTAGTTTACAGAAATTCGGGAAGCAGTCCCTCTTTTTGGAGAAGTAAAGGTGAGTGGTATCCAGAAAGACATGACCAAGGGGAGAGGCCTGAAGTGCTGTCAGCAGAGTCTGTAGGACATTAGGTCTGGAAGGGATCCCGGGGCAACAGACAAACCCTGTTTTAATATGGAAGGGACTGCAGTGTAGAAAGGTCGAGTGGCTTGTACAAGGTCTCACAGTCAACAGGCACAGCAGGGACACTAAATACTGGCTCCCTGAGTCGGAATGCGGAGGACTTCTCTTGTTTCCTGACTTCAGCACGTGCAGAAATCAACATACAAAAAGTTAAGACAGGGCCTCCCTGGTGGCGCAGTGGTTGAGAGTCCGCCTGCCGATGCAGGGGATACGGGTTCGTGCCCCGGTCTGGGAGGATCCCATATGCCGCGGAGCGGCTGGGCCCGTGAGCCATGGCCGCTGGGCCTGCGCATCCGGAGCCTGTGCTCCGCAACGGGAGAGGCCACAACAGTGAGAGGCCCGCATACAGCAAAAAGAAAAAAAAAAAAAAAAGTTAAGACATACGGGATGGCCGTTTATTATTTTTAATTGATGCTCATTTCTTTCATATGCCTCAAACTCTTGTCCTTATTTAGATGTCTTGGCAATTATTTCCACATTATACTCCATTTTGTTTTCCCTTATTTTCATAGCCTTGAGTATTGATACAAACATTGCTGCTATTTACCTTTCATCTGACCCCAGTTTGACAAAATGAGTAGAAACAGAAAAGGAATAAGTAACCAAAGCTGCCCTCTATCAATCTGCATTGTGCTTACCCCTGACAGAGTAGCCGCCTTCAAATTCATCCTTTCCTTTGCTTTTTTCTATTGCTGTGCCTCTTCCTGTCTCCTGATCAGGCTTCCAGCTCTCCCTTTGCAATTAGTGCCTTTCCCGGCTGCCAAAGGCATTTTTCTAATGGTCCCTACCCCCACCTCTCATGAGTCCCCCACATCTTCAGGATAAATTCCATCCAAAATGCTCCTCAGCCTAGCCTCAACCCGCCTACCTTCCTATCTTTCAAGTTCATCTATCTGCATCATCCCTACATGCACCCTATTCTCCAGTTACCTGAAAAAGGCAAATCTGTGCCTTTGAACCTGTTGTTCTCATGTTCATCTGCTCTGTTAAAATCCTACTATGGCCCCTCTTCTGTGAAGTCTTCCCCATCCTCCAAACTAGAATCATTCCCTCTTTGACACTCTATATCTCTCCTTTATATGTGTCTAGTGGTCTTTATATTATTTCTTGGGTTACAGTTATAAATGTATATATGTGCAGCCTTTAGCACCAAAACACAATCTCAATGAAGGCAGGCTGTAACCCCTATATTCAGCATGATACTGGGATAAAGTGACTGCCCTAGTATTTGGGGTCAAAGAGGTTAAGCCTTTTCCAACACAGAAGGAAGAAATACAACATCATCCAACCTGCCATAAATTCAGGCGCCTGGAAGGGATGATAGAGATGGAAGTCAAATGGCAAAACCGCACTGCAGTGGTGTCCACGTTCACAGCAGTTACTCTGCTGAAAGGCCACTTCCTCTCATGGGGTGGGCCCACTTTCTAGAGGGCTATGACCAGAGTCTACTGAGATGTAGTCAGGGATGGATGTGACTTACCTCCTCAGCTGTGCAGAGAATAGCCTGCCTGAGTCCAGCTGGGGTGGTAAATCAATGGACGGCCCCTGTCACTAGGAACTTCTCCAACAGGACCTCTTCTTCCCTCCTGAGAAATGTCAAGTTCTCTAGGTCTGAGGTAAAGTCCTGAGTTTATTTTCAAGGAAAAAAAAACAAAAACAAAAACAAACCCCCAGGTGACTTTAATGTACCACTCTCTAAGTTAAAACCCCCCGAGGTAAACCAACGTGCCACCTCTCAGATAAACTCCCACCTTTATGAATCATGAGTTTCTGGAATAGGAACAGACCTAACCCATTCATTCGGGGTGTTGATCAATGAAGGATATAGCGATAGTGAGAAAAGTCTCAAACCCTCAAGAACAGGTACTGTGAGCATAAGGATGTTAGCTGGGGCATTATTTCTATCCAAAGCTTGGAAACAAACTCGATGTTTTTCAACAGAAGAATGGATGGATTTTCAAACTAGTATACATGTGGTACAGTGGCTGAACTGGAGCTACATGCAGCAACATGGAGACATTTCAAAAAATACACTCTTGAATGAGAAAAAGTTAAGTCGTGGAAGGATATGTACAACCTGACACCACCTATCGATATATAAAGTTTTAAAATATGGAAAACAAGGTGATACATTGTCTAAGGAGACAGCACACATGCGGTCAGTGTGAAGCCAGCACAGATGGGCCATGGTGGTGGGGCTTCCACTCAGTATCTCCCTTCACTCTGGGGCTCAGCGGTAGTATGCAGGCTTTCAGGATCTTCCCTAAGTCCTTTTGCACGTCTGAAGTATTCCATAACAAAGACAGTGGTTAAGAAAAAGCTCTCAAGTGTTTTATGTGAAAATCTCCAGCGTTAGGTATTTTAATGCACTGAGGGCAAAGGACAAAATCCCCCACTAATTTATCAGTCTTTTCCTGGTAGGAGGTGAATCGGGTTCCTGGCCAGGCCTTGCATGGGCAAAACTCGGTTTTCATGAACCTTGCCTCCCATCTCATCCCCCCTCCCTCCCTGCCTCCTCAGCTGTACGCCTCACTCCGCCCTTTTCTTCTGGAAGCAAACAAGCACATCAGCTGCAGCACCAACTGTCCAGGGTCAACCTGTCTAAGGCCTGTAGGAGGTCTCGGAGCCCGGACTCCCTGAGGGCTTCTCAGGCACTGCAGTGTCATGGAAGCACCGGACGTGGCTCAGGGGACATGTGGGTACTAGCTGTGTCACTCAGCCAAGTCAGTGGACCTCTCCTGACCTAGGTGTCTTCATCTGTAAAGCAACCAGTTCGGACCCCTCAGGATAGTCCCTTCCAGCTCTGAAATCGCTGGCACCACAAGCCACGTCCAAAAGACGTGGTTCTCTCCACAGCGGAACCTCAAGGATCACTGCCTCTCGCCCTGAATTCTAACTCTGACACTGGGGAGTCTCCTTGGTGTCAGGGTAAACAAGTTATTTATTAAGAGTATACTGCAGAAACGCTCTCCCACATGCCTGAGTCACAGTGAAAACAGGAAGCCCACACCTTTTTCTTCTAAGGACCGTCCCATGTGCCCACCACCTTCCACCAGCTGTAAAAATGCCTTCATGAAAACCCCACAGGGCCAAGGCCAGGGGGCTGCTCCTTGTGGGTAGGGGCGGGAAGCACACAGGCTGCTCAGAGCAGCAGAGCCCCGACTCCAAAGAGAAACCATCTGCCTTGAGGGAAGGCATTTCCTAAGTAGTTCTCGGCAGCCCCAGCCCCCAGGCATTCTTACTTCATTTATGGCACAACAGTGAAACTGAGCACAGGACATGGAGTTATTATTTCTTTTAAATGTGTTATTAGCTTTTTTTTTTTAAGACAGAAACTGTAACCACATAGTACAAGGTTCAAAAGTCCAGTCTCCTTCCAGTCCTTTTCCCCAGCCAACCAGCTCCCCTCCCCAGCAGCAACCACTGTTCTCAATTTCTAGTATATCCTTTAGAGACAGTTCATGCATGTACAAGCCTGTGAACACACAACCACACACATATACATACACGTGATTTTAAAAGCGTACTATATATGTTCTATACCTTGGGTTTTTTGTAATAATATTTGTTCTTTCACTTTTGAAAAGTTTCAAACTTAGAGAAAACTTGAATGATCACCTCTGTACTATTTACCCAAATATACTGATTAATATTTTCCCACACTTTTCTCTTAATATATGTTTATTTTTCCCCCCTGAACCTCTGAAAAGTATACAGTACCGCAGGTATCATGACACTCATCTTCTGAATACATCAGGATATAACCTCTAAGAATAAGGGCATCCTCCTGTGCACCCACAACGTGATCACACCTATGAAACTTAACATGAATTCAATAATATCGCCGAACATGGGGGTCTGTATTCAAACTGTCCTAACGGTCTCAAAAATGAAACTTGCTTTTTAAAATCAGAACTCGCACAACGTGATCACACCTATGAAACTTAACATGAATTCAATAATATCGCCGAACATGGGGGTCTGTATTCAAACTGTCCTAATGGTCTCAAAAATGAAACTTGCTTTTTAAAATCAGAACTCGATCCTGGAGGTTTTCCTGTACCATTCAAATAGAGACTCCTCAATAGTTTTGGTAACTGAATAATAATAAAGACTAACATCTATTAAGTGCTTACTGTGTGTCAGGCACTTTTAAAAGATTTTTCTTGTGCCATCCTTGGGTTAATTTTCTTGTTCTTTTTATAACTTTGTAAGTTTAGTGCATAATTTCTTTTTTTCATAATTTCTTTAATTTTCATTCATTTTTTTTATTCATATAAGAACTTATGCTGATGAATTTTCCTAAGCTGTATTAGCTGTATCAAAAAGTATTTATGTGTAGAATTTTCACATTATTTTCTAGAGAGTCTACAGTTTTGATTTTGGTTTCCTTACTGACCCCAAGGGGAGTTTTTAAATTTTCCAGTGATGTTTTGTTTAAAATTTTTTAAATTTGTATTTTTCAGTTATATTACATAGTGATCAGATACGGTTTTTGTGCTATTTCTACTTTTTTGGTATGTACTGTCGTTTTCTCAGTGTCCTACTATATGGTCAATTTCTGTGACAACTGAAAAGAAGAAAGTTTTTCAATTGATCTACCTTATAAATTAAGGGGAACAGCAGTTTTATGTCTCTACCTCTTTCCTCCACACCAAACTCATGTTAAAAGTCAAATATTTTTATATTTTTGGCATGGGGGTTTAGGACATTTCATCCTCACCACTGTCATGCAATTGTGCTCATATTGGTCTTATATGACATGTCACTGTCAATGAATTAAAGAAGCTTAGCGATGAAAGGGAATTTAAAAGGCATCTAAGCTAACCTCCACTCAGGAATTTCCTTCACAGCATCCTCAAAAGATGTTCAAGTAGATGTAACTTGAATTATTACCATGCCAGAGAACTCAGCACATTGCTGAAGTTGTGGCATGTGTGGCCTCTATCAGGCACTCAAGGATTAAGATTGTATTTATTAACTGGCTACCACCATGAGGACTGCATTACCCAACGCACTTTGGGGACACACAAGAGAAGGATGATATTACATGTGTGCTCTAGAGCTGTGGTCCCCAAACTGTGTGTCTTCAGGCACTGCAGTGAATTTCCACCATGAGGTATTTCAAGATTTTTGAAACATGATATACAACATCTGTCAGGCCCCACACAGACTACTAGATCAAAGTAGTTTACAGCTTCCACATTAGTTTGTGTTCCAATCATTCTGATGATCTCATATCTTTGCAAAATTAGGGTTTTGGCAGTCATTTTATAAAAGCAACTATTATGTGAAAATCAACACAGAACAGCAAAGGAGTTTGGCAGTGTCCCATCTGATTCCAAGGTTTGGGAAGCTGTGCACTGCCCAACAGGAGCAAACATCCTATCAGTAAATAACTGGTTATTTCAGAATAAAATGATATTTTCTTTCAATTTATGTGCAGTATTTTTTCGAGTAGTTAATTGTTAGGACATAGCTGCTTGTTAAGTTGTTTGGTCCTAACTACTTAATGAATGGAACTGTTGTTTTTCTGTTGGCCTAGGGATTCCATGAGGTAACTCCTGAGACTCCAAGAGCACCGTGAACCGAGAGAGCTGGAGAACTCTGGTGGCCCACAGCTGAGTTTCAGAGACCAGAAGTCATGTCAGTGATGTAATCGGGATGTGAACAGTTAGCCTTACACATTCACTGAAACAGCAGACATTTCAGGAGTTAGACTGGAGGGAGCACAGCTTAGGACAGAGTCTAACAGGTGGGACTGGCCTGCCTGCTGAGAAGTGGGAGGGGCTGAACACAGACAAGAGAAGGGCCTTTACGAGACCAAAGAGGACTGGGAATGAATATGGCCTGTTCTGGTGACAGTGAAGACACTGGTCTGGCCGGGGTGGGGTGGGGGGGCCTTGGAAGAACAGCTGAGGACATGGTGGGGTGGAGTTTGGTCATAGGAACGATGCAGAAAAAAACAGTGTTTTAGGAAGATTAATCCTAGTGGGGATAGTAGATGGACTGGAGGGATGAGAAGGCAGGAAATTCTATCACCTGAAAAAGCAATTCTCCTACATAGTCCAAGCCTGATATAATTCAGAGCAGGTGGTGGTCCCTTCCTTCAATGCAGCATGACATAGGGGACCACGCTGCAGAGTTCCCCAAACTGTAGTTCTTGACTGCAAGAATTGCATTCCTTGATTGTGTGCTTGGAAAATTGTTGTTTAAGGATTCTCTCTAACTGGGGCACGCTGGAATCAACTGTTTAGGAATTCTGCTTGGAGACCATAGCCTTCCTCCTAGGAAAGCAGGTAAAATGAGGGACTAAATAAGGAATAGAGAAAAAAATACTGGATAGAGACTTGGAGTTGAATCTCGATTTGACCACAAAGAGTGGGCCGAGGCCCTGGCTTCTTTCTTCTTAAAATGAGGGCTCTATGATTTGAAATGCAAAGAAATACTAAATTGCCAAAGAGGGCTCCGATCCACCTGATGGCTGAGGTTCAATTTCTTTGTGTACTGATAAGGAGAGCCAAAATTGTGGTTTTAATATTTCATTTCGATTTGCATGCAGCATTTATACCAACAAAGGACTCTATATCATTGAAATATCATAACCTGGGCTCCTGTAAACTACTGTTACCGTAATAGCAGTGAATCTATACAACAGACAGGAACATTGGCAGAGACTTCTGGGGAACAAATATCAGCCTCAGGTACCAAAGCTGCCCCACGATGATGACTCACAGACAACGTTTAAAATAAAAATTAAACCACTGATCTGCTTTGTATCTTGAGGGAACAAACATGATCTGTACAACCTACGTTAAGACAGGGTAGGAATGTCCAGGTATGGCGGGGTGAAGAAGGTGGAAACTCAGCAGGGTCAGAAAAACTCAGAACTTGAAATAATTATGAGCACAAGAAATAAAGGCTGCGTCAGAAAGGACATGAGGAAAGTCCTATGGAGTTTTGTTTAATTCAAGGAGTAACTTTATTTTTCCTTTCTAGCTTCAGGAGGAATGGCACTGTGCCTTAGAGAATTTGCCCATAAAGCACTCCTGATTCTTTACTCAGACTGCGTATAAGGTCAAATGAGATGGTATTTGGGACCCCCTACGGTGACAGGATTCTTAAATGTCAGGACTTGGTGATGAGTCACAGAAGCGGCCTCTGGCTTTTTCAATAGCCACCGGATATTCCAGTCTCTTTGATAGCCCTGAAATGTCTTTTTAGACACACTGGTCTAGTGGCGGCACGAAGCTCCAGCCTCAGCAGCCCCCAGAGAAGACCAGGGTCAACATGGCCACAGTCAGCCTTTGCTGCAGTAGGGAGGCCATGGTTGCTTTACAGAGGAGGAGGAGGGGGAAGAGAAAACATTCTCTCATCCTTGGGAAACTTGCAAAATGACTTCCCTCCAGGAGTTTGTGCAAGGAAGCTCTCTACCTCCCGCCCCTGCTCCCAGGTCAGTGAACCCATTCATGGATTAGGAAGTGACCCGCAAGCACCAGTGTGAGGAGAGGGGCGCGGCGGGGGAAACGCTCGGAGAGAATGCTGTATCCTGTTTAACTTGGCCTTGCCAACGCCAAACCCTTTCTCTGTGAATGTTTCTTTAGTTAAAGAGCGATAACATCCTCCTTCCAATGGCCTCTGCTCTCACAAAACGGGCTGTTCTCCATTCTCGTGAAAACACTCCCACCATCACTCAGCCGCTCTTACAGCCACCGCCAGACAGGGAGGAGGCCCTGACTGACTCGCATCTCAGGGCCGCCTTGTGCAAGTCGCTGGAAGCACACGTGCAATGCACACGCACAAGGTCAGACTGACAGGCAGCCTGGGTCCTTACAGTGCAATGTCCACTATATGCACTTTGCATCTCGCTGTTGCCCGTTCAGTTAAGGGGAAATGATGGGTGAATGGGGGAAGTAAAACTAAACTAGAGAAAGTGTGCTGGTGGCCTGAACTAAGGAAGCGTTCTCGAGAGCCACGCTTACGAACAAGGGCAAAACTGACACTCAGTACCCGTGGCTGCTAGAAGGACGGCAGAGAGCTTAGAGAGTTAGCGTTAGTAGAAACCCCAGACGTCCCACGTGGCTGCAGGTGGAAAAGGAAGCCCAGTTCCTCGTGTCCTAAGAAGGCGCCTTTCTCCCAGAGTCTTTAGGAACTCGCCTGCGGTTTGGTCTGGGCACCTTACTCTCTATCGACCAACACAAAAGGGAGCTGACCTCACCAAGGCTGTGGGATCAGGGTCTCTGCTGCCTGTCTCCCTGCATGAGACCACATGAGAGCACGGGGATCCAAGGACTTCAGTGCCTGTCTCCCCGCAGGATTATGCACCTTACCTCACCCCCAGTAAAAACCCTGAGCAGCGCACGATGGCCTGCAGCAGCAAACCCGCCTGCATCTCCAGCCTGGGCCTTCTCTGTCGCCCCACCTTATCAATCTGAACTTCTCTCTCATCATCTCCCAGCCCTCACCTCACCCCCCATGCATGTCTATCTCCGAGCCTTCAGTCACCTTGTGCTCCTTAATTCTGTCTGCATGTCAAGATCCACAACAATCCCTGTCCCCTTCCAGCCCAGGGCAGGCGTACCAGAGCCTGGATTGTGTGCCACCGTGGAATAGCAGGCGTGGATGAGGTCTTGCAGAGCATCTGTTCCACACCTCCACGGAGGGCACACACTGCCCCCACAGTCCCTCTGACGAGCGGCGGCCGGTGCTCTACGACTGGCGTGCGGGATGTCCTCCACACCCGCGGGGCCACGAGCCCACCTCCTCCATTCTGCCCGACAACTTCAAGGGTGGGTAACAGAACTAGAGACTCTTCTCTGTGAGTACCCGCTACTCCCTGCTCGGCCCCGGACCTGCTCGGCCCTGGAGCACAAGCCGCACTTGCCCCACAGGTGGGATGGCCGTCTGGTATCTGAGGATGGGACAGGGCACCCCTCTGTTTTCCTCTTCCTCCACCTAACTGCTCATTCTTCTGAGGATGTTCCTGGTAACACGGTTCCCGATCCCGGTCCTCCACGCCCCTCGCTTCTGTAGGTGTGGTGATCTGAAGTCAACCCGCCAGGTGTGGGTTCTGGCCACTCGGTTCCTAGAGACGGAGCTTCACGGTGCAGAAGCGATCTGTGACGCCCCTTCACACTGCTTCACTGGTACTGTGCTCACGAGCGTTGAAAACCTCTTTTCACTGGTCCTGTTTATCGCATCTCCCCCATCCTGTGCTCATGGAAACTTTTTTTTAAAAAAGATCTAAGGACTTACACGTCTGCCTGTTGTACTTCAACTTTTTAGGTTCAGCCTCAGGTCTGTCATGATATCTTTAGGTCCTGATTTTAGTGTTCTTTCCTGGCTTAGCATCACCCATGAATTTGGCAGATGTACCAATTTTGTCCTAATCTAAATCATGGATAAAAATGCTGAAAAAGACAGTTTTTGAGGACTGAACCTTTTTGGCATATCACCTTCCCTTTAGGTTGTGAACTGTGCTTTCTGCAATACTGTGCATATAATAAATGATTAAATATAACTGTTGAATTACACCAAATTCTACTCCACATCAAAGAATATTATAATTATAATATATTTTTATGGTAATGATGGAATCCATCTTGATTCTTTCTTGCTGGTTTCATCTTCTCTTTCTCTCTCTAAACCTCCCTCTCTCTTTAGCCCTCAGAACTCTGGGAATGCGATGTAGCCTGCAAAGCCCAAGGAATAAACATTATGTCAATAACATGTTCCTTCAATCCTTTTGTAGAGTCTATCCTGATTGGCTGCAAAGTCAGTCTGTAGAAAACCCATTGCATTAAAGCAGATAACATCTGTGAATCCTCTGATTTCCTGTTTGGCTCCAGTGTCAATATAATAATAGCTTCTTGTAGATATTTTTACTGTAGGATAAACAGACTAAGCTCTACTTTTAAATACAAGGATTTGAGTGTGGCAGTACACGCCGAAATGGGGGCTTCTGTGTGCCTCCTGTAAAATCATCCTCCCATCGTATTCCTCAAGGTGGTCAATAGTAACATGTTGAAAGGGGAGTGTAACGTCGCTAGCACTCTTCAAATGCATTTCCCATCCCCAAGAAAACGCAAAACCTAAGCAGGGGAAAGAAAAACCCTCCTCTGACAGTAAACGGAAAGCAGGAATCTATGCACTTTGGGAGCTCAGTGGATACTGGATGATTCTAAGAACCATACTCTTATTTAGCTTAGAAAACACTCTACTGTGAGGTTTGAGCACCAGGAAAACAGGACTAAGGTCCCGGGGGCCTGTTTCTCTTCTCTTCCAGATTCTGGGATTAAGCATGACTGACCAGAAAGGAGGATGACGGGTGCTGGGTGGGGGGCAGAGGGTGTACTGGAACATGTGGGGGAGGAGAGGGCAGGAAAAGCATTTCTAAAATGATCACTACTTTCTTTTTGGTAACAATAGGCAATAATTAATCTTGAATTCTTAAATGATATTAAGTAGGAAGGTGAGTAGGACTTAGGGGTGGGCATAGGTGGAAAAAAGTTGAGAACCCAAACGAAGGTGATTAGTCAGATTAAGGATCCTTGGGGGACTGAGTGCAGAGGGCTCAAGGGAAGCTCTGGAGTAACTAGAAACATTCTGAATCTCAACTTGGATGGCATTTACACAAGTGTATAGCTAATAAAAATTCACTGAGGTGTACACCTAAGATTTATAAATAATTGAGACTTAATTGGATATAAATTATAGAATCCTCAATAAAAAGGTTAAAAAAAAAAAAAACAGAAGGATTGAGAAGCACTGGCTTAGTAACCCGGCACTAGCTATCCCCTTTAACTCATGGAAGGGTGTTTACAAGATGGAAAAGGATATTATTAACTTTGGAAGCTGGTAAATTGTACCACCAATCAAAGTCATCTTCCAACAAACTGAATAGTAGCTCTTGGTGAGGCCTGATGCAAGGCCAGACTGTCCCCTGGAGCTGGGAGGAGCAGTGTGGATCCACAAGTAAGGAAGGGTGACAGTCGCCAGACACAGCTTTTCACACCTTGGGGACGAGGGGCCCACTGGGGCCAAGCTACGTGCCACAAAGACAGGTCTGAGGTAACAGTATCTTTCTTTACTGCTGGCTTTAGACTGAGGGACAAAGAGGTCAAATCAAAGGGTACCAAGGGGAAGAGATTCTAATCCAAGGGAAAGGTGGTAGGTCTGGTGGGAAGCGAGACAGTGAGGCCTTGGGTCCTCAGAGAGCAAGAGGCCCAGACGTCAGACACTGAGCACCACCGTGTTTCCACAGCTGTCGCTGGCGCCGGGCCGGGGACTGAGGGGTGGGCCGTCTCCCCTCTCACACAGCATCAATATATTCATAGCATGAACTTCCCAGACCAGTTCAAAGGCAGGCAGAGTGGGAGCACAGTCTAGAAGTGAGCAGAGAGGGGACTTGGTACCAGGAGAGGGAGAAAGGATCTCAGGAGGTGGGTTGCGTGTTCCACACGTGCAGGAGGAAGGGCTCTCTGGAGCCTGGCTCAGACATCCATTGCGTTACGGCCCTTGGACTGTCACGAAAGTCTCACAAATGTCTGTACGTTTGGCCTGACAACCCTACAAGGTGGGCATCTTCACTGTCATTTTGTGGATAAAGACATGGAAGTCCACGAAGATGAGATGAATGATCGACCCTGTCATACTACTGGCCAAAGGCAGAAGCAGGAACCAGGGCCTGCAGGCCAGGGTTTTCTCCACTTTAGCAAGCCTCAAAACAGGATCTGAATCTCTGTTCTCCAGGCTTAATGAAGCTCCAGTCATTTTGGGGCACTGCGGTATGGACATGAAGTCTGAGGCCTAACTCAGGAGTTCAGTTCATTAGTTCACAGTTCATTTGTTGAGACTCTGTTTTTACTTCTGTTGTAGAGGATAATTATTTGTTAATTATGATCTTATAAAGTATTCTGATAATAGGAGATATCAGTGGAATCATGACCTCAGAACTTGCTATGTGAAATACAAGAAATGTGGAATTCCAGGTTTTTGTGGTGAATCACACACACATATTTTGATACAGAATATTTGAGAAAATTATAACTTATAGCAAATAATTAATCTTGACTAAAAGAAAAATGCAAGAACCCTAATTTTTTATAATGGTAAACTATATATGACAAAATCTGTCATTTTGGCCATTTTTAAGTGCACAGTTCAGTGGTAAGTATGCTCTGACACTGCTGTGCAACCATCACCACTATCCATCTCCAGAACTTTTTCATCATCCCAAACTGACACTCTGCCCCCTTTAAACGCAAACTCCCATTATCTGTTCTCAAGTAGTGGCTTCCACAGCACTTTGCCCAGAGCACATGCTTAGGAAATCCTTGTTGAAGAATAGTGAGATTTACCAGCGTACAAGAAGACCAACTATCATATAAGTAAAAGAGATTAAAGGGAATATATTTTTCCATAACTAAAGACTGACAGCATCGTAGCCAAGAAGGATTAAGAGTAATTTACAACTTGTTTACACTTCTGGTATCAACTCTAATCACCTATTGTGACCAAGACCTCCTGTCCTCTTTAGATGCACTAGCAGGTGCCGGGGACGTCTAACGACGGGGGTGGGAGAGAAGAGACACCTGGCCAGCCGGCACTCGGGGCTAGTTGTTGAACTGTCACCTAGTGGACAGGGACACGGTTCTCTCCTAGGCAAGCCTCCTCTGACAGATTGGTGTGACTTGGCAGTGACCCTGTGATGGAAATTCACTGAGAAGCCTGGATTTCAAGTCCTGGTGAGCAGAGCTTTCAGAGGTCTTCTGTACAGAAGCAGCCTAGCGAGGAGGCAAGGCTCCCCAATCCCCTTCAGGTGAAGTTAGAGAAGCAAAGAAACACAGATTGCAAGGCTTCTTACTGACTCTGGCACTGCAGAAGCATGGAAAGCCTGAACACATGGCCCCTTCACTTCTGAATCTCCTAATCTGGTAAAGGCACACAGCCCTAACTGGAAAGGGGCGGAGGGAGACGATTTGTTGGAGGGAGGTTACCTAGGTTTTCAAAAACTGACCAAGGGACCAGGCAGGCACACATACAGCAAATGCCACTGTGCCACTGGTTGGCCTCCCTTGACTTTCTTTGGCTAAAGGATAATTAAAGAAACAAATTTTACTGGAAAAAAAATTATCCATTAGGATCTGTGGTGCTCTCTGTGGTCTGTGACTCATCTGACAATTGCTCTTCAACAGCTTTTCCTTTGCTTCCTGGAGAACACGCCTTACCCGATGCTTCATACTCAAAACCCTAGGCTGGGAAGGTGATTCTGAGCTGGCGGACTTGGACTGGTTCAGAGATGCTCTGTTCCAAGAGATGGGACCAATAAATATCTGGGCTTTGGAAGTAACTTTATGATGTTTGGATTTTGTGCTGGCACCAGCCTCTGGGTTTTAAGCACTTTGCTGTCATACGGTGTGCAGCCCTTCCAAGAAAAACTCTATAAAATGAAAATACTTTATTGCCACGGCCTTTGACTTCTTGAGAGTCACACAAATACTGTAATCTCTTGCAACATTTAATTTAATTTAAACTCGGTTCACCTAAATAAAAAAATGAGCTCTGAATCTGCCCATTTCACTTCTTAAAAAGCACCAGTCTTCTCTATGTTTCACTGTTTTGTTTGCTATGTGCCAAACTGTTATTTCACATATGTGAAAAGACAATTGGCATCAAGTCCACATGAACTAAACTACTGGCAAAGGCGATGCTGGAGCTTGCCATTGAGAAGATTAGATTCCCAAGAAACCCCTCTAGCAGCATCCAATATCCACAAACTGAAAAGTGTGCGTGTAAATACACACATACTCATTCAACTGAAAGAAGCTGCCTCCCCGCCTCCAAGTTCAGGTAGTATCCTATTAGTGGTTTAATCTACCCTGAGCTTCAATATCACAGTTGTACAAATAAATACATTAAAAAATGTGCATTGATTAATAAGATAAATAGGAAATTGAGAATTTATTTTTATTCAAGTGTGAGCTTGCCCATTTCAGTCATCTTTCTTATTTGCTTAATAAACAGGATGATTCACACTTTCCCCGTAAATAAGTGGGCGGTGAGGGTAGGAGGGACACTTTTCTTTTGAATTTTCAATTAATGTTTTCCTTTACTTTAAAGGCTTTTTTCTCTTTAAGTCTGCTGCTTTGCAGACTGTTTTGCCTTTGCACTCACAGATTCAAATATGGAGCTAAACCAGGAGGGAAATGGAAAATTTTATTATCCAGAACTGTGGTAAATAAATGGTTGAATACTTCAAGGTAGTTGAAAACTGTGCTCGCTCCCTGGAACCCTGGATCCTAAGTTGCTCATGATAACACAGCCGTGGTGGCCATGCCACCAGAGCAGGCATCTTTTATTTGTGCCTGTCCCATCTCTTCAGCGCCCTGCCCTTAGATCACACTATTAAGGGGTCTCTGGCACGCAAGAATGACTACAAGTAAAGTTAGGCAATCATTTGAAACTCAGAGACTTTTTCAACTCAGTCTCACAAAGGTGGAATATTTCTAAAAGAAACATGGAGATCCACACTTTGGGGAAACATGTAGAGAATGTTGTTTAAGTTTGGATCCTTCAGATTTTCACATTCATTTTATTTTTTAAAAAATATTTATTTATTTTTGGCTGCATTAGGTCTTTGTTGCTGCGCGCAGGCTTTCTCTAGTTGTGGCAAGCGGGGGCTGCTCTTTGTTGTGGTGCGCGGGCTTCTCATTGCGGTGGCTTCTCTTGTTGCAGAGCACAGGCTCTTGGCGTGCGGGCTTCAGTAGTTGTGGCACACGTGCTGAGCAGTTGTGGCTCGCGGGCGCTAGAGTGCAGGCTCACTATTTGTGGCGCATGGGCTTAGTTGCTCTGTGTCATGTGGGATCTTCCCGGACCAGGGCTCAAACCCATGTCCCCTACATTGGCAGGCGGATTCTTAACCACTGCACCACCATGGAACTCCCTCATTTTCTCAAATAATCGTTGGTTTTCTTAGTCATTGGGGTACCACCTATAGGAACATATCAATGTCTCTGACAGGATTGTTAACCACAGGACTTTATCTTCTCTACCTTACACCCAGGGTAACATGTGATCCAAGCTTGGCCCATCACATGGTGCCATTTCCTTGGCAACAGTAATTAGTCCAGGGGGTGGGTGTATGACCCACGTAGAACCAATCAGAGTCCTTCCCTAAGACTGATTTATGAACGATGGAAGATACAGTGTTGCTTTCCACTGGAGTTGTTCAGCTAAGAAGATGGGAATCTGGGGTGACTAAGGGCCATGGTTCCTGACACAGAGAGAAGCTGGAAGCCCATCCTCAGAATGAGGCCAAAGCACAGGCAAGCTCAGCTGAGAAATGGACAGAAAGTCTCAGAGGGACTGAATCCTAGTTCCTAACCCTGAGGCCTGGTTCCTGCAGCTCTTCCTTTAATCCTATAAGCAGTTCCAGTAATATTCCAGCTACATAAGCTGGGAAAGTTCCTCTTTGTTAAGGTTGGTTAGGATTAGGTCTTTGACACTTACAACTAAAAGAGTTCTGAATAATGCAGGGGCCCTTCTTAACCTGGGAATCACACCATTACTAAGTTCTTCAGTGATTAATGGCTTCCCAGCTGTCTGTTAATGAAAGCCACTTATCTTTTATACCAACTTTTTGTTAGCGGCATCTCATGTCAATGTATATGTCAAGAAAGAAATGCTGAGACTTTAGAGTGGGAAAAATGCTTGTGTTAAAAAAAAAAGCAGAATTATATTAATATACTTCTGCACATTTAGCATTTCTCAGTACATGGGGAAACATTCATTACTGAGTATATTTTCTGATTCAGGAGTTTGTAGCACAAAGATTCTAATCCACATCTTATTTTAACACCATTGTTCATCTACCTTGTGAAACAAAAGAGGCCAAGAACCACAATGGGGAAGAATAAAAGAAAAGCTTCCATTCATAGGAGTGCTTGATTCTTCCTGTCCATATGTTTAGGTTCTGCTTCTTCCTCCCCTCCAGAGCTGAACATCATAGAGATGCTGGCAGGTACTAACATGCTCCCTTTTAATTATACCACCAAATTGCTGCAATAACTGATTGCCAGTTAAATAATTACAATCAAGTGGCCATTGTGCATAACAATCATTTAATGACTGCCATCCCAAAACACTATAATAAAGAGAGCTTTAATGAAGAAATCTGGAAAGGGGCCAGGGTTTTATGGCGGTTTGCTTAAAGGGAAAGACAGCCATAATCTGTACTTAAGATTAAAAGAAGCCTTTAATCCAGATGCTCAACATTAAACAAGGGAGTGGAGTCATGTTTTGATCAAAAGTTACTGCATGCATAAAAGAAGTAATGTAAATGTTCTTTTAGGAATTAAAAAAAAAGCCTCCAGTAAATTATATAAAGGAAGTGTTCATAACCATTTGCTTTGGAAAAAAATGAAAAGGAATAACATCTGATTTTCATTTTGGACAAGAATACTTAGCTAAAATAAAATAAAAGGGAACAGGATTTTATTTGATTTGTATAATATCACTGAAAACAAGGGAGCTGCCATTCAAGCTACCTTGTACCAATAATCATTCTCCTACTGACTCTATTTTTTACCCTCACTTTCCTAGGCCAGGCCTGAATCTTTGGGAAGTGTAATTATTACATTCTCACACAAAGTCCTAATTGAAATGGTTTTGATGATCTCAGCTCTAGCAAACAGTAGTTCTCATCTGAGGGGGAAAAAACAAAACAAAACAAAACAAAAATCTCACCACATAAAACTCAGATCAACTGGCAGCTTCCGCCACTGCTGATGCATGGAATATTTGACTAACAAATTAAGACTGCAATTCCTAGAATTGCAGCCATTTTCTACAAACTGCTATGTAGCCTGGCCAATGATAAACACCAGAGCCTCCAGATTTTGTTAGAGTGATTGTTGGGAGAAAACTAAAAGCAACATAAGTCCTCTCAAGGAAGAATAAGAGGGAAAAAGCAAAACCAAACCAAAATAGTTCCTAGAGATATAAATAGATATAGACCAGATATGGGCTCCAACAGCTTTCCTAATACCCCAGCATAAAGGAACAGGACCTGACCCTAGTTACGTGCCCACAGAACACCCCAGCCCTTAGGAAATCCTGATGATGGCTTGGGGCTATGGAAAGACCCTGAGAGTCTGAGGGAAACAAACCACACCTGGGATCATTCTTGTCCCAAGGTGAACATTCAGAATGGAAGAAAACTGCTCTGGAGCTCTTGAGATGCCCCAGCCTGTCCAGGTTCTGGGGTGTGAATAACAGAGACAGATGAACCAGGGTTAGGAAAATGTCCCCACCGGCCTGCCTGCTTGGGGTAGAGGACACAGGTCAGGACAGATTTCCTAAGACCATTTCAGCTTAAAATTGACCTAGGAGAGGGTGTAGGATTTCAATTATGACATCAGAACTTTTCCTGATAGTCTAAGTTAAGGGTATTAACAAATTCTCCTTCAAGAAGTCCCCGATTTTGAACCCTCTTACACTGTTGGTGGGAATGTAAGTTGATGCAGCCACTATGGAAAACAGTATGAAGATGCCTCAAAAAACTAAAAATAGAGTTGCCATATGACCCAGCAATCGCATTCCTGGGCACATACCTGGACAAAACTATAATTCAAAAAGACACACGCGGGCTTCCCTGGTGGCACAGTGGTTGGGAGTCCGCCTGCCGAGGCAGGGGATGCGGGTTCGTGCCCCAGTCCGGGAAGATCCCACATGCCACAGAGCGGCTGGGCCCGTGAGCCATAGTGGCTGAGCCTGCGTGTCCGGAGCCTGTGCTCCGAACGTTCACTGCAGCACTATTTACAATAACCAAGACATGGAAACAACCTAAATGTCCATCAACAGATGAATGGATAAAGATGATGTGGTACATATATACAATGGAATACTACTCAACCATAAAAAAGAACAAAATGATGCCATTTGCAGCAACATGGATGGACCTAGAGATTATCATACTAAGTGAAATAAGTCAGAAAGAGAAAGACAAATACCATATGATATCACTTATACATGGAATCTAAAATATGACACAAATAAACTTATCTATGAAAGAGACTCACAGAGAACAGACTTGTAGTTGCCAAGGGGGAGGGGTGGTGTGGGAGGGATGGAGTGGGATGATGGGGTGAGCAGTTGCAAACTGTTATATATAGAGGATGGATAAACAACAAGGTCCTACTGTATAGCACAGGGAACTATAGTCAATATCCTCTGATAAACCACAATGGAAAACAATATGAAAAAGAATGTAGGGCTTCCCTGGTGGTGCAGTGGTTGAGAGTCCGCCTGCCGATGCAAGGGACATGGGTTCGTGCCCCGGTCCAGGAAGATCCCACATGCCGCAGAGTGGCTGGGCCCGTGAGCCATGGTCGCTGAGCCTGCGCGTCCAGAGCCTGTGCTCCGCAGCAGGAGAGGCCACAGCAGTGAGAGGCCCGTGTACCGCAAAAAAAAAAAAAAAAGAAAGAAAAAAAAAGACTGTATATATACATATAACTGAATCACTTTGCTATAGAGCAGAAAGTAACACCACACTGTAAATCAACTATCCTTCAATAAAAAAAATAAATGAATAAAATTGAAAGAAAGAAGTCCCCGATTTTTAGTCTGCGTCAGGTGTTCCCTCAGCCACCCGGCTCCTCCCCCAGATGCTCACAGGTCTGGCCGCCTCCTCTACATTCAGGTCTCAGTTCGGAAGCCGCCTTCTCACAGGGACCGCCACCAACCCACCAGTCTAAGTTGTCTAACTCCTGACCTCTATTCTCTCCACTTCCCTCCCCACCCCAATTCATTCTAATCCAATACCCTGTTTTGTCTTCATCTCTGTGCTCATCACTAGCTGAAGGTTTCTTTTTCCGCTTGCTTGTGGAACTAGGATGTAAGCTCCTGAAAAACATGGAGCCTTGTGTGCCTTGACTACCACTGTATCCCCAGAGCTTGGAAGGGGCCCAGCACTTAAATGAACATGCTGTCTCCTCCACAGCCTTCCACACAGGCTGCCACTTCCCAGGCACTCAGCCAGCTGCAGCTTAACTGCACTGCACTGAATTCAACCAAGGGGCAGATAACTAGGGCACAGATAAAAATCTAGCCTTGGCCACTGTCTTGCCGTATCAGATGTATAATGAAGGGCTCATAACTGGGACCTGTGCTTATCAAGGAGTTCATAGGACCGAAAAGGCAGTGGACATGAGCGTGAACACATGTAAACGTATTTAGGGCTCACCAATATTTCTGGGTTCAAAAGAAGTGCGAGGAGACACAAATGTCTAAATTCACAGCACAGAACAGCTGATTAGCACACTGTGAAACCGGGGCCAAGTTTACATTTAAAACAAAGTCTCGATTTAAATTTATATATATATGCCAGTCAGGTTCAGATAGAAGGAGAGTGGGAACTGGAGGCAGAATTCACCATTTTCTGAACTTGAACAGCACCATAAACTAGACTGTATCACACAGCACTTAGCAATGATCCTATCTTAAATGTACTCTCATTGTTTCAAATGTGTTAGTCTTACTCCTTCCACTTCAGGTAAGAAATTGGATCTTCTATTTTTCCAGTATGTTAGCACTCCTAGCCTAATTTGTGGAGAACTAACTTTGAAGGTTACCAGACTCAGAACTGAATTCCAAGGTCTTCTACCAGTTCTAAGACATTTGGCAAATTATTTGTCTTCTCAACCTTAATTTCCACATCTTTTATGTAGTGATATTGATACCCATCCCACAAAGGGTTGCTATGAGAAATAAATGGGATTATTTGCAAAAAAAAAAGTCCTACGGATGTACTTAACAGAAAGTAGGTACTCAAAAAATTAAAATTTCCATTTGGGTAGATGGTAGAAGCTCAAAATACACTAAATAGGTGGCAACCAAATTGGGGTGGAAAGCATGCCAGGAAAACAAGTACATGAAGGGTGGCAGGAAAAAAACAAGTTATCAATTGGAAGACACAAAACATGGCCCAAACTGCTATGGTGTTTTGTTATTATTCCCCACATAAGCAGGATCTGCAAATATTCCTATTTTATGGCTTGATCACAGTGACATGTAGCAATCAGAGCTGAGTATCAATCAGAAAGTCACTGAATATGAGAAATCGTTGGTTAACAGCCAAAAGAAAGTAATAGGAAAGTATGTTCCTGAGAACAGTATTTACTTTATTTATTTTATTTACTATTATTACTTTTTAAATTTATTTATTCATTTATTTATTTGCTGTGCCGCAGCTTGCGGGATCTTAGCTCCCTGACCAGGGTTTGAACCCAGGGCCATGGCAGTAAAAGTGCCAAGTCCTCAACACTGGACTGCCAAGGGAACTCCCAAACAGTATTTACTTTAAATCTATATAGTATCAGAGAACTCATGGCAGGATTCCAATTTAAAAAACACTGGGATTCCTTGATCTTATCAAGAAACGCAAGTCATCATGAAAAACTCTTGTGTTCACATCACTCCACTTGGCATTCCAAGTTTGTGTCCAAGGCTCCGACACAAACACTGGAGCTGCTGGACCCATCACAAAGTCTAGGGTGAAAAGTCAGTCAAAGAAAGCAGTGAACTGGCTACTTTTAATAATCCTGGGGGGCAGATATTTACAAAAAAAAAAAAGAAGACAAGGCCACCTGCTTGGGGTCCATCATACCATTTAGCTCTTGGAAATAAGAGAAAATAAGAGAAATATTAGCAACAACAAAAAAAGGAAAAGTAACTGTAGTGGACAGCTATCACTCTGCCTACTCAGACTGCGGCATCTTTATCCCTGTGAAAATCATACCAGTTTTCTAATTTCTTACCAATTTCTCCCTGACTCTCAGGGCATGTGATTTAGGTGGGTCATTCACCCCATGTACCACTGGTGATGGGAACATATCCCAGATCTGACCAGTGAGAGTTACCCCCTGCCCCACCACGTGCCCGAGCCATCAGTGACCAGTAAAGCAGGACACGAGCCAGCGCCACTGGGAACAAGGCTCCCTTTCCATGGGAGTCGCTAAGCCCGGGGCTCCCAGTGCCAACTTGCTCTCATGAGGAGACAGCCTGCCTCAGAACAAAGCAATGCAGAAAACAGCCAGGCAAAGGAAAGAAGGCAGAAAGGTCACTATTGACATTTTTTGAAAACTGGGATCTAGTGGTGCCTAAGGCGAGAAGTATCCATGAATTTTTCAGTTACTTGAACAAATAAATCCCCACGTTTGCTTAAATCTCTTTGAATTAGTGTCGAGCTTTCAACCAAGAGAGTGTGACTGATACAGGAAGTAATCTTGTAGAGTTTAATCCTAAAGGACTTATCTAAAAAGGCAGCCTGTGAAGCACTTGTCTGAGTTCTCTTTAAAAAAAAGTTAGAGAAGAACATGTGAGATGCTGGGGAATCACCAGCATTTCTTTCTTTCTTTCTTTCTTTCTTTTAAATTCTTTTATTTATTTATTTATTTTTGGCTGCGTTGGGTCTTCATTGCTGCGCGCGGGCTTTCTCTAGTTGCGGCGAGCGGGGGCTACTCTTCGTTGTGGTGCGCGGGCTTCTCATTGCAGTGGCTTCTCTTGTTGTGGAGCATGGGCTTCACTAGTTGTGGCTCGCAGGCTCAGTAGTTGTGGCGCATAGGTTTCGCTGCTCCGCGACATGTGGGATCTTCCCAGACCAGGGCTCGAACCCGTGTCCCCTGCATTGGCAGGCAGATTCTTAACCACTGCACCACCAGGCAAGTCCCCACCAGCGTTTCTTGAGCCAGCAATTCCATTTAACCAAATACAAATGGAATATAAATGAGACAAGGGCACTGTGAGGCCACTGTGGACAGAAGGAGAACTTCTATTCTCTACGTCCCTGATCCTTCATCTTCACCTCCCATCAAACACATTCACTCCTTGTTTCAAAAATGTTCTTAGTAAGCACCAAATATGTGTCAGGTATTATGCTAGGTACTGAGGATACAGAGATGGTTAAGACATAGTTCTCATTCTCAGGAAGCTAATGAATAATTAGGATCCGGGGTGACAGATATGAGAAGGGACCCTTCAGAAAGAATGAGTATGCGTTTGCCAGGTGGCAAAAACAAGAGCAAAGGGGCGCTGGGAAGCGTGGGAGGTCCAGGGCGGGAGGTAGGCTGGAGCCGGACTGGAAGGGCGTCTGCGACTGCCCTGTGAGGGGCTGACCTGATCCTGAAGCCAAACTGAGCCTCTGGAAGTCCCTGAGTAACTGTGTGTGCCACCCAAGGCCTGGTAACCTTTGTGGAGGGTGGACTGGAGGGGACAGAGACTGAAGGCAGGACTTACTGGGGCCTGTGGTCGTCAATGGGAAATGGCCATGCGGACTCTGGTGGAGAAAAGCCAGACTGGAGTAGAAGGCAAGAGTCTACAATCCTAACTCAAAAAGCACTGAAAACCAATCCCATGCCGATGACTTGAGAAGAACTCTGGTCTAGGGGATTAGCTGCATCTTAAAGGACAAAGACTGAGTCAGAGTAATATGGGGAGAGGGTACTAAATGCCTGTGGCCTTCTCAGACTCTGGGTCTCAGCTCCTCCATCCTAAGTTCTCTCCCCACCCTAAATCCGATCTACTCACAGAGCTCCGCTTCAGGGAAGGCCACTGCTCCATATCTGCTGGTAGCTTGTTGGGTGCCCCCTTGCCACAGATCCTATACTTGTATTTTAGACCTGATCACTCACGATACCTCTCCGAACCACAGCTTCCTCATCTTGAAAGTGGGAAGACTGTCATTTATCTCAGGATAAGGATCAAAATAAGAAAAATTTCATAGAGCGCTCTGCACAGAACCTGGCATGTGGTAAACACCCTGCACACAGAAGCTGCCACACTCCTGCAGAAGACGAAGTAGACTGCACAACACACTACGAAGACACAAAGACATTCTCACGCCAAGCAGTGGCTTCTCACTTGCCAGGAATTTCCAGATCGTACAGTTAACAGAATGTCGCTCTAAGAACAAGGCAGAAGCTCTTTCGTGGTAGTTAAAGCACGTGGACTAACACAAGTGCACAACCCCTGAAGGTCCCTCAGAACTCCGCTCAGGCTGCTGTGAATGGGGCCGGAGAAGAGGGGTGTCGGTGCTCCTGGAGGTGGAAACGCAGCTCTCAGGCAGCACTTCCACGGGCGAGACGGTCAAATGTATCACGGTTCCTCGTCCAAGAGTGTGGGAACAGCCGGGGAGTGTTTTGTGACTGAAGGGAGAAACTCCACACTAACAGATAGGCTTGTTGGTGGTGTGGCTCCGCCTTATCCTAGAAGCTGAATCCAGAGACACCTTGTTCATAGAATCTCCTACTACCTTCTTCAACTGGGCCCTCTGCCGACAGGTCACGACTTGGTTTCCAATGTGCCTGACTTCATTGTTCATGCCAACAGCAAACTCAGTAAGAGATGAGCGAGCCGTAATGCAAAAGCCCAACAGGACTGGGCAGCTGTGCACTGCTTCTGCATTTCCATCCTCAGCCCACCCACACAGAGCTTTGAGTGCCAGGGGGCAAAGCTGCAGAGTTTGCAAACACTATAAAAATATATTGGGTCCACTTAAGGCAGGGGTCCCAAACCTATTTTAGACCAAAGATATCTCTTGAGAATTTAATGACACAAATCCTTCCCCCATAAAACACACACATGCGACCTTTTGTACACACCCCCTGGGGGTTCAGGAAGCATCCCCACCCCACCCCCTAAGCCCATCTTAGCCCAACAGGAGTTTAGAAGAACCAGTTCATAGGTCTTGAAAGAATGAGGTAGGAGAGTCCAGAGTTCCTCTTCTCGGGGCTCAGTTTTCTCCATGACACAGTTCGTTGCCGTGAATGCCACCTCTTCATAGGGAGAGGGCTAGTGAATGATGTGACACTCAGAGCCCGAACATTTATCTGTCTGCAGTGCCTACCTCTGAGTGACTGTGGAAAACCTTGGAATCTTAGTGGTTTCCAAGGTGCTGAGTAGATAAAAGTCAAAGTGGATGCCCTGGGGGGTCTGGGGTGGAGAGCGGGGCAAGTGTGGTCCAGGCCCTGGAGAAAGATGCCAGCCAGGTACCCCGGGAAGCAGCAAGGAAGTCTGTTCTCCCCTCAGCTCCCCTCTGTCCTTCCACTCTCATTCCTCACTTATGCAGAGGCTGCAGATTCCTCGGGTGATCTGTACCAAATCCAGACGGTTAAAAATAATTCGCTAAATACCTTCCTAGATAAATTGAAATCCAAGACCTTTTTGAGTCCTGTCCAGCCATCCCTCAAAGGGCGAGCCGGGCTGAAAGTCATGTTCTTTTCTAGCTGAATCCCTGAGTCAGACTCCTGCCTGTCAATCTTCTGATGTCACAAGTCAAACTGTGCCATCCAAGGCTGAGTAAGCACCTTCAGGAAATAGAAACTCGACTGTAAGAACACAGGTATTTCCAAACAGAAAACAACTCTGCCCGGTTTCTAACTCAGCTACTGTATATACATTTAGTCATGACACTGGGAGGGGAACTTTTTAAAAACAGAAGTCAAAGGCGAAAAGAATAAATAACAGTAATGTACCAGTCACTATCTTTGGCAAGACATATAAAGTGGTAAACAAGACATTATGAAGTCTTTGCCCTTATGGGGATTGTATCTGAGTGAGGGCTGGAGTGGGAGACAGAAAATAAACAGAAATTTCAGATAGTGATAAATGCCATTTAGAAAATAAAACAGCGTAAAGGGATAAAGAATGCTTGAGGAACTATTTTTATATACAAATAAAAATACACAGATGAGGAAATGGGGATAACAGAAGTTAGGTAAATTGCTCAAGGCTTCATAGCTAGTAAGTAGTGAATTTAAACTCAGGTCTTTCTGATTCCTCAGTTGTTCGTAACTACTACCCTATGCTATCTCTATAGCATCCAGAGAAACCAAAGAATCTGCAGAATAGATAAGGTGAGAGACCACCTTTATTTTTTAAAAGTCCCTCCTTTTGGGACATTAGCAAAATTCTGAGATCTATGAACTCATATGAGTGTGCTACAGGTACCATTTTGATGGTAATGCAACTAATATTTGAGTTTCTATACATGATATTTAACTTACTTTAAACCTTAGAGCCACCCTCTGAGATGGGAATTACCATCCCTATATTTCATAAAAGGACACAAAGGCTCAGAGAGTGTAACCTGTTGAAAAATCATAGAGCTTTTAAGTGTGGAAGCTGCAATCCAGGCCTCATGCCTCTGAGTACATTGCTTTTTCCATTACACCATGCTGCCTTCCAGAAGACTCCCCAGGGAGCTACATTTTTCTCCCACTGGGAGACAGGGCAGTAACTATCTTGGCAGTGCAGACAGAAAGGAGTGACTGTTCTGCGTCTCCGCCAAGCAAGTATTCATGCCCTTTGCAATATGACTTGGACACAACACCCAACTGAGCTCTAGGAGCTAAGCATTCTAAAATTTGCTGAAGAATTTTTTCACCTTCTCCGTATGGGGTCCAAAATTAAAAGGGTTTTAAGCACATTTATGTCTCATTCAGAATTCAAAAAGTAATAAATCCTTCAAGGCCCTGGCAAGTTTCTCTAATCCACTGTAATCATGTTTCCTTGTATAACAAGTCTTGTGATGTCTGAAGCAGCGTCTCACTATAGTAACGGCAGCCTGAATGTTGGAGTTCTTCTTCTCAGGCCTGGGGGATTATTCCATTTTCCACATTAGGAATAAGCCGCAGACTTTAGGTTCTAAAACGGAGCCAGAAATGCTGACTAGAATCCAGATGCCCTAAATGTAATTAGAACTAAATTTTACTGCCTTCTGTGAAAGACACAAATGAAAAGAATGTAGCAACTTCTAGAATACTGGTCCAGAAAGCAAAGCTATGAATAGAGCCAGCACGGGTTCTTATGCACTTAGAGGCTCCTTAAAACTACCTGGAGACTTTCCAAATCTCCCTTGCTTCATATCCTTGGCTTTCTAACTTACAAAAGCCAAACATACTAGGGATGCAGGATGTACTACAGACTCATCCTAATAAACCATGTTTTCATGGAGACAGCCTTTTACTTCTTTTTAATTTATTTTTTAAAACTTTTTGTTGGAGTATAGTTGATTTACAATGTTGTGTTAGTTTCTGCTGTACAGCAAAGTGAATCAGAGGTAGGCTTTTACATTAAAAAAATTATTTAGGTTTTCAGAAATTGATTTGATAAAAAATGATTTATCTCTATGGTCAGACAATTACTTCTGTTATTAAAAGAAATACATTTGGGACTTCCCTGGTGGTCCAGTGGTTGAGAATCCACCTTCCAGTGCAAGGGATGGGGTTCAATCCCTGGTCCCGGAAGATGCCACATGCCACGGAGCAAATAAGCCTGAGCACCACAACTTCTGAAGCCCGCGCACCTAGAGCCCGTGAGCCACAACAAGAGAAGCCACCGCAATGAGAAGCCTGCGCACCACAACAGAGAGCGGCCCCCACTCGCCACAACTAGAGAAAGCCCGCGTGCAGCAACAAAGACCCAACAAAGCCATAAATAACTAAATAAGTTAATTAATTAATTTTAAAAAAGAAATACATTTATTAAATTCTTTAATGGAAATGACACCCTCTTATACCACTTAACATGAGCGGTGTGAAACAGTATAAATATATATGTCTCACTTCAAATTGCGAGTGTTAATTATGATGATGATGATGATGACAGTTGTCCCATTTTTGAGTGCCTACTATGTGCCAGGAACTGTGTTAAGTGCTGTAAATACATCATCTTATTTAATGCTCAGAATTCCCCAACAAAGTTGTTATTATTTCCTTTTTACAGTAAAGGGGCTACGTCTCAGGAAGATTCCACCTCTTGCCCAGGGTTACAAAGCTAGTTACTGGTGAGCTAAAATGTGTATATAGGGGATCAGACTGCAGAACCTATCCTGGAATGAAAGGTAAAAGCCCTCTCCCCACTGCAGAAGAGCCATTGCTTCTAGCTACTATCATCGAATCTTCCTGAACTAAACTTGATTTTCATAGAAATAACTTTCTTTTTGCATTTTTTCACTTGGGAGATATTTACTTAAATGGTATAATTACAACAGTAAGTCCATCTGGCATTCCCAGGTCTGGCAAGAAACACGAATGACTCTTGGAAAGCGTATGCCTCAACTGGTGGGAGCAGAAATGTGCAGGTGTCCTAGAAACCAGCCTGCTGGTTGGCAGCATCCAGCCTCCCATGGGCACCAGATCCTGCTGTAACAAGGGAGTGCAGAGTTAATCAATCAGGACAGGGCAATGAAGGGAAAGCCGGTTAGGGAAGCTTTCTTGAATATGTTTTATTTTTCAAAAGCATATTATGCTTCTTGCTACTTAAATCACTTAATCATCCTTCTCCTGATGGACTCAGGTTTGCAGCAGACACCTTTAGCTCTGTTTGCCCAGCACCTCCTGTCTCCTGGAAACGGCAAATACCTTCTAATGGGAACTGCTCCTTCCCCTCGTGCCAACCATGTTCCTTTACAGACCCTGCCTCTCTGGTCCAACTTGACTGACCCCAAAATAAGCAAGAGACGCAAGCTGGGCCCTGAGTTTTGAATCTGGGTCGTGGGCCAGTCCACGTCAGGTGAATGAAGCCATGAATTAGGAGGAGCTGCCAGCAGCCATGCTTCCTGCCTTGTGGAAGAAGCCTGTCTCCAGGGGAGAACACCTGTTCCTCCTAAACTGCAGCTTTTCCCAAGGTTTGCTTGATCTACCTTTCTTTTAATTGTGTTCAAGGCTCCATTATTTCCATTTGCCTCTGATAATTCAAGTTGGGTGTGTGTCACTTGAAACCAAAACTGTTCTGAATAATTTAGAAATGGTACCAGCAATGGAGAGTTGAAGGCAACCAAGTCTAAATGCAGAAAAGGATGAGAAATACTCCACCCGGGGTGGAAAAATTTCCCCACAATTGCTGTTACAAGGTTTTTTTTTGTTTTGTTTTGTTTTTTTTTTTCTTTTTGCGGTATGCGGGCCTCTCACTGTTGTGGCCTCTCCCGTTGCAGAGCACAGGCTCCGGATGCGCAGGCCCAGCGGCCGTGGCTCACGGGCCCAGCCGCTCCGCGGCATATGGGATCCTCCCAGACCGGGGCACGAACCCGTATCCCCTGCATCGGCAGGCGGACTCTCAACCACTGCGCCACCAGGGAGGCCCTGTTACAAGGTTTAAACAAGGTTAAACAATTGGTTTAACAAGGCTGAAGGTTTAGGGGACTTAGGGAAGCATCCAATTATTGGAGACACTGTCTATTTCTTGCAACATTACAAAAGGGGCAGAAAGAGATGCTTCAGTGCAAGCTGGCCCATCCAGAAGCAGATAAGGACAGCCGAACTGGTATATAACACCTTAAAAGGAGGCCTCTTCTGCTTTTGGTTGGCAGTCTGAGTCCTTTTGAACTGCAGTCTGAATTTTCTGCTGCAAACTGAAGTCAGTGGTTGTTAGGGAGATGGTGAGAGTCTCATAAATGGGCAGAAGTCGACAGGGGTGGGGGACGGGGAGCCAGGAGGGCCCTTAGCAATGGCAAAGGGAAGGCCCTAGTCTCAGATGCAGACTGAGGGCAGGGGGACCTTCCAGGGCCCCAGCAGATGTCTTAAAGTGAGTTCCTAGAAGGATGAGCAGAGACTCTTAAACCGTTCCTGGAGGCATTTCTAGTTAGAAAAGGAAACCATGAGAGCTGAGTAGGTTTAACACCTGGACCCCTCAAGTTATCTGGAGCTGTCTCTTGGATTCAGATTCCACATCTTAGAACAAGAGCACCGGATGAGATGATTTCCAAAGTGTCCCCTTGGTAGAAATGTTTTGTTTCTTGGTGATTAAATATAGTATAAAGCTTTATTATTTTCTTAAAACCACTGAGGAGAATTCTTCTCATTCAAAGCATTAAATTGAAGAGCAAATGTGGGGTAAGAGAGATTAAACACTTTCTTGTGAGTCTTTGTTCAATTCACTGTGGGATCTCAGACCACAGATTTGGTTTCCTCACCTGCAGACGGGGATTTTGGATGCCTGTCTTCACAAGGCAGGGAGAAGGGAAAAGTGAAAGCCTTTGACTTCTCTTCAGAAAATATTCTGTGGAAATCCTAAACACGCTTAGGGCAACGCTCTGTCTGAAATCAAAGGTTAGCTCCAAAATGACTTTATTTGGGGCTTTTCGGCCCAGTGATGCCATTTCTGAACCCAATCACTGCTCCCTGTGCTTCTCATGGGTCTGGAGAGAACATATTTCCTAATGGACACAGAACAGGCCTTGGTGGAGACACCAGTGCTGGCTCACCTCTGGCATTTCTGACCTTCCCTTTTAGCATCCGACTCCACCTGCCCGGGACTGACTCCCTAGGTCCCTGGCTTCATCTTCCCTGAAGATCTTACTCATAGCCAAACCTGAAAACTACTGACTAACCATGATAAATTCCTTTCATCCTCTCTTCCTGGGTGAGTAACTGCACCAGGACCCAAAGAGGTAGCTTACTAATTAATGGTGGTGCCGTATGTACTGTGAATAGGACAGTTGCCAAATAAACTGGGGACGCTGGTCATGCCAGGTGGCTATCAAAACATACTCCCTCATTGGCTCCGTACACAAGGACTGAACCAGGGTCTGGACTCACTGGCACCATCTCTGTGATGCCTGTCTGCCCTTATTACAGCACTTTATAAGAATAATTATTACCTCACTGTATGGAAGTGATTTGTTAAAATTTATGCTTGTAGCTAGAATAATATTTTTGGAAAGACTTTGACGTATTCACCTTTCTATTGTTTGTCTTGTACAAAGAGAGAACTCATTAGATTTCTGTAGAATGAATTAATGAATTATGTGAAGCCATTCAGTGTAGAGGGAAGCCCTGATCTTGAACTAGACCATGGCTGGCCAAGACGCGCACTCGTGCTTGCCCATGGCAGATGTTACTGCTAAGCCATGAACCTCTCTCATCGCGTCTGAACCAGGCCTGAGACCCCTTCTCAACACGGCTCCCCAGGCAGCAACCTTCCCTGAATGAGCTGGCTGATGAGCACTTGTGATGTATATAGATGAATGGTACCCGAGGACAAGAGGGTGGGCGGCTGATGTATGATGCAGCCACACCAAGGTGTGTGGAAGAGCCGTGTGAGAGAATGCTTAGACAGAGCTTACCGTGTTCCTTTAATGCTCAGCATGCCGCCTGAGAGCAATGCAAAGAGACCTGCTTAACTCAGTGAGCAGAGAACTGATCCACTCAGTGTGGTGGTACTGCAGCTGCCGCAGTGTTAGCTAGTCATGCTGCTTTAAGTGAGACATCCTGTCCCGCGATGGCTCGGAGCCGGGGAGCTGAGCTGTGTAACTGGTGGCCAGTTAAAGCTCTGCGTGACTTCAGACATGGGAGAGGCAGCACGGTGCACTGGTTAAGACCACAAGCCTCAGAGCTCCCAACTCACAGGGCCGTTGTGAGGATTTGATATATTAATGCAGATAAAGGGCTTAGAACAGTGTCTAGCACATAAGCACCAAAAAAGTAAGCATCAGCTACTATTATTATGTGTGGCCTGGTTAAGGTCTACCACACAACTAGTAAAATAGCCATTATTGATTAAATAAGGCTTGGCCTATGTTGTCACTCTTGTTTGCAATTCAGTGTTTCATTATTAACTGATGGCTCCTGCCTTGGTAACAGGTTATTAGAGGAGGCCTGGCAGGCTGACGAATTTTGCCTGCATTTTCTTTTCTTCCCCCAAAGCCAATCACCCTGGCTGTTATGAGACAACTAAAACTAGGTAGTCCAGGAGCCATGGAGTTACACTTCACATTCAACATTGGAAGCTTTCCTTAGTTTGAGTTTCCTAAGATAATGACTTTAAAAACACAAAACTGGGCTTCCCTGATGGCACAGTAGTTAAGAATACGCCTACTGGGCTCCCCTGGTGGCACAGTGGTTGAGAGTCCGCCTGCCGATGCAGAGGACACGGGTTCGTGTCCCGGTCCGGGAAGATCCCACATGGTGCGGAGCAACTAAGCCGGTGCGCCACAACTACTGAGCCTGCACTCTAAAGCCCGAGTGCCACAACTACTGAAGCCCGCACACCTGGAGCCCGTGCTCCACAACGAGAAGCCACCGCAATGAGAAGCCTACGTACCGCAACAAAGAGTAGCCCCCGCTCACCACAACAAAGACCCAGCGCAGCCAAAAATAAAATAGAATAAAATAAATAAAAACAACACAAAACTTCGCTCTTGTCCTTTTAATCGCATTCTAAGGGTTTTTAGATTTAATTATGTCTATGGTTTTGACTGTAACTATCTTAAATCTTTTTCTGGAATCAGGCAGAATGTATATAAATATTAAAACATAGTTGTCAGATTCTTGATGCTGAAAGTCAGCCAAGACATGTGTTTGAGGTGATACATTATGTCTTTATACATTACATGTACCACAATCATCTTGGAATATATGGCAAATCTCATGGAACATTCTGCAAAGATACCAAAAAAGGCTTTCATTATGTTGATGTTCTACTGCTGTGGTCATCATTAAAAATGTCACTCTCCTACCTTATCCCAGGATCACTGCTCCTTGGACAGAAACTGAATCTGGAATCAGAGAAGCTATCAGCTAGGCTGAAGGCAGATTATATAGTTGAAACCAGTTCCCTTTTTCATCCTCCATCCCGATTCACAGAATCAAAGAGCTCATTGACTTCAACTGTCTCATTTTATAGAGGACAGTGAGACCCAGAAAGGAGAAATGACTATCTTAAGGTCACATAGTAGGTTAACGGTTGGGCTGTAAGTAAAACCCAAATCTGACTTCCAGGCCTGTGTTCTAAGATGCCAAGATTCTTCTCTAGACCACTGAAATAGAAAATGAAGAAATTTACTTAGAGTAGCCAGTTTAAGTTGAAATTCTTGAAATATATTATTTTGTCGTAGCAAAACAGAGGGCTTTTTTGAAAATATCAAGGCAATAGCTCCAAAAAAATCAAAGTTCTCTGGGAAACACTCTGTTGCAAAAATTCATTTACTGTTATGGCCTTTAGTGTGTGTCATTTACTTAGAATCATGCGCTCATTCTAAAACTAGGAAATCAAGTCACTCATTCAACCAATGTATACTTAATGGTTAATTACTACATACAGGCAATGTGCTGGGTCCTGAGGATATGCTATTAAGACACTGTCCTTGTCTTCACAGAGCTCAAGGTCTAGGACAAATATTCAACACAATATGCCATTCTTAGTATCTTAGGCGTCATGACAAGAGACTGTCTTCCCTCGCTTATATGACCATGTTTCTTGCTGACCCTGAAACTGGCCTCAAAAATCCTTCCCAACACAACCCTCTAAGTAGCTGAGAGCAACTGATAAGAGGGGCATGAAATGAAATCTACCCGTCACCCCTGAACCAGTATAGTTATTACTCCATGCCTATTAAACGCTACACAGTGTGAAGTTCTTATTGTATCTACTAGAATGCTGATTTCCCCCCATTCAGAAGAGAAGAATGTAAATCCTTTAATTCATTTAGCATTGATTAAACTGGGAAGAACAATTCTTCTAGGTACTGGGAGAACCCTTGATAACAGCTCATGAAAGACCAATTATACCCCAACAAGAGACCCCAGTTCTCTCTCACTTGAAATTTCCCTTTCATCCTGGGAAGCACAGTCCTCTATCTCCTGTCCGTCATCACCCACAGCTGCCATCTGCTGCTGGAGAATCAAACAGAGGTGCTACGCCGCTCACTTCAAAGCAGCTGCTTATCATGCCCAGTGATTTACCAACTGAGAAAAGAACCGGTTATGACAATGCCGCTGAGTACAGTTCTTCCTGCCAGCAAGAGTTTGGGAAAAAAAAAAAAACTTCTGATCTCACCTCAAGGTGGACCCAAAGACAGCTGCAGGGCCTCCATTTTATAAACCTGGCATCATTCCTCTCCTTTGTTTAAGCTGTCTTCTTAGGGTCTGATCAAGGGAGAAAAAGCAGGAAGACGTCTTTTCCTCCTAATGGCTTTTACTGTGTCCTTAAACATTTTAATTATTGGTGATGAATGAGCAATGACCCTGTGAAGCCCTGCCGGTAGAGGTCCACTAATGCCCCACAGCTGACCTGTCTCCACAGCACAGAGCACTGCACAGTGTTGTCCGGAAGGAGACACGGTGGAAGCTGACCCTCCTTTGTGCTCCCAAAGTACATCCCCCTCGGGACGCTCAGACCTGTGGGAGCTGTACACTAATTACCTGCATTTGCAGATCGGTCCCCCTCCACTACCAAGGCCTCAGAGAGGCCAGACACTTTTAGAAAAGAGAGCAGATGCAGCACAAACAGAAAAAGGTGACAAAAATCAGGGTTAAACAAGGAAGAGAACTTTACAAGTCTCTACCTCTTTGCATTACATTTTCACATCCAAATAGCAGTTGTGTTTCTTGTTGAGTAGACATGGTGGTGGGTACTGGGTGGAGTAAAAAGAAAAGTGGGCTTTTTTTTTCCTACTCCCAAGGGTTTAGGTCTCCTAAGGAAGCCAAGATGTAGTAGCGATAAACTAAGTACCATGGGATTTAAACATTGGAATATTTGTTGCCAAACGAATGGTACAAAATACAGTTACCATATGACTCAGCAATTCCACTCCTAAGTATATACCCAAAAGAACAGAAAACGTATATTTACACAACAACTTGTACACCAATGTTCACAGCATCATTGTTCATAATAGCCAAAAAGTAGAAACCACCCAAATGCCCACTGACTAATAAATGGATCAACAAAATGTGGTGTAGCTATACAATGGAATGTTACTTGGCCTTAAAAAGGAATGAAGTACTCATTCATGCTACAACATGGATGAACCTTAAAAATACTATGCTAAGTAGAAGTCAGTCACAAGAGATTACATATTATAGGATTTCATTTATATGAAATGTCCAGAATAGGCGAATCTACAGAGACAGAAAGTAGATTAGTCATTGCTTAGGGCTTGGGGAGAGAGGTGGAGCTTGGAGAATGAGGCCTGAAGGTTTCTTTCTGGGATTATGAAAATGTTCTAAACAGATGATAGTGATGGTTGCTACCTGTGAATACATTTTAAAAAAAAAACAAACACATTGACTTGTACATTTTAAAAGGGTGAATTACATCTCAATAAAACTGTTACCAAAAAACCAGTAGCACAGACCATGATATTAAGGCTTAAAGGAGGGATCAGAATTCCTGGCTTGGATGGCTTGAAAGACCATCATAACAACAGGTATTTGAGCCAAGTCTTGAGGAGAAATTAGTACCTGGAGGTGGGGGAGTTGGGTAGGGACTCGGTGTGAGCCAAAGGACAGAGATGCTCTGGGACTGTGAGTAACCAGTGTGGTGAGGGTGAGAGCCTTCAGTCGGGAACGGAGGGGACAAGGCTGAAATGCAGTCTGGCCAGCGTGGGTTAACCTGAGATGCTGACGATGGCCCCTGGCGAGGGCAGAAACTCTCACGCTGACAGCCTCACGGCCAGCTTCTCTCAGGGCTGTCGGGAGAACTAGACGCCCCGGGAGGAGGGCACGGTGGGGAGGCTTTCCTCCTCTCCAGAATGAGTACATCACAGGTCTGAGTATGCTTCAGACACCCTGCAGTGAAGGAGGGGGACAGCAGAGGGCCGGATGCGGGCCACAACAGGGCAGAAGAGGAGCACCAGCATGCCCAGGAGCGCCTGCCAGAGACAGATGCCTCTGCTCTCACCGCTTCAGACTCGCCATCATCACGAGACAGAAGGAACAAGCTCTCCGAGAAATTTTAGGACTTTACTACTCGAGTGAAGGTCCAATGACTTAAAATTAAACCAATGACTTATTTCTTGAAAAGGCTCCAAAAATCAACACGGCATTCTATTCCACACATCTTCAGTTTCCAGGCCCAGTAAATGCTAGTTCCTCTTGCATGAAAGAACATTTAAGCGAACCACACTTTGTATAATGAGTGGCTCTATGTAGTGACTTTTTTCATTAAACTACTTCGTCAGAATTTATATGTGAATAATTATACATGGGAAAAATAAAGCTGGCCTTTTATAAATGAGTCTTTTCACTAAGTCAGACTATCATTCTGTATGTGATGCCTTCTATGGTTATAATTTGAATGCAAACAACTGCAAAAACCATAGCTTCTTGGAGGCATGTTCTGAGTCCTGCGCATGTCTGTATTTTCTGCAGTAGCACTGTCCTCCAGAACTTTCTGCAATGATGGAAATGTTCTATATCTGTATTGTCCAATATGGAGGCCACCAGCCACCTGTGGCTATTGAGCACTTGAGATGTGGGTGGTGTGACTTAGAAACTGAAGTTTTTTAAAATTTATTTTTCACCAATTTAAATGTACAGTTAAAGAGCCACATGTGGCTAGCAGCTGCCGTATCGGACAGTGCAGCCCTGTAAGATCCAGAACAAGACTTTGTTCCTCATAAGTGTTCAATAAACAGCTGTTCAACTGAATGAAAATTTATGCAATAAACGTATACTGGACTTCCTCTACATGCTAGGCACTCTGCTAGATGCTGGGGCTGAGTGAATGAGTTAGAACTCCTGGTTGCAAGAGATAGGAAACTCAACTGAGCTTTACTCGAGCCAAAAGGGGACTTGGCTCACAGGCTGAGAAAGACCAGGATTAATGGTGCCTTCAGGGTAGCTTGGTTCAGGGCTTAGAGGATAAGGCCATGACTGTCCACACCCTCTCCCTCCTCAGCTAGACTCAGCTCTCTTCCATGCATGGTGTCCATGCGCAAACTGCCTCTCCACTCATAAGCGCTACAAGGCCGTGCCGGGCTAGACCTCACACTGGCAAAGCCCCGAGTCCTGTCCCAGCCTCCTAGCCAAAGTCTCATTGGATCCCACTGGTTATGACTGGGTAATCATTATGACCAGGGAAATAAGAAGTGTTGAATGTCTTGGGCCGCAATTACATGCTCCAACCCTGAGCCAAGGGTGGGGCCAACTGCACCAGAAAAGCACATGGGATGAGAGCAAGGTCCCGGATGGCCTCTTACAGTAAAATCAAGGTAATCATTAGGGACGAGGAGATTTTGCTAGGCAGCAGAAACAACATATATCCCTCTAGTCTCTACTTTCAAGAGCTCAGTGTCTCTCTAGGGAAATTTTAAATAAGAATGCTGGTTGGTCAGATCTGCTGGCCAGATAGTGAAGAAAATACTAAGAAGGAAAAGCTAAATTTGGCAAGATCCAGGCTGAAATGTTAGTAACATTTATTGACCCAGAATTTCCTCTGATGTTGTCTACTTTTTCATAGATAATTCTCATAAAACCCTGTGGCAAAGGTTACATCTATGAAATCTAGAAACCTTTAGGAGGGAGCCGTCAGTGGGTGGGGGCCCACTGTCTGCAGCCTGCCTCAGCTTCAGAGTCCAGACGTCTCCCTCTGTACTCCCTTGTCACTCGGCAGGCACACTGAGGGTGTGCTCAGACCTTAGAAGCCCTGACATGTGTGGATGCAGGCAGAGCAGACGCAGCACAGCCCACCCAGGGAAGGGACACACAATTGCCAATTCACACAATGCAATGTGAATTGTCTATTTTCATAAGGGCTACTCCAAGAGAGATTATTTGTGGGCAGAATGACTCATGAGAGAGCCAAATGAATTCGCCTCACATAGAAGACAAAGAGCTTGGAACATCGCTGAGATGAGAAAAATTAGCCAAAACAGCTGCAGCACTTTAGGGTCTTTTAAATAGCCTCCTTCTGCCTACTTCTCCACCCATTTCTAGCTGTTCTCTCTCACTCATTAAACAGTGACTGAGGTCTTGCTTTTGTTGGCTCAAAGGGCCAGCAGAGGCTGGGAAATACTCTTTTTAGCAAGCGTACCTTTTTATCCCTCTGAGCTTTCTGGTATTATCTTTTGGGAAGATGATTCTGGATTATTCTGAGAATTACTCAGAAACTTTTTGGCTTCTTTCTAGGTGGAAAAAAAGTTAATAGGGACTTCCCTCATGGCACAGTGGATAAGACTCCGTGCTCCCAATGCAGGGGCCACAGGTTCGATCTCTGGTCAGGGAACTCGATCCCACATGCATGCCACAACTAAGGAGCCGGCAAGCTGCAACTAAGGAGCCAGGCTGCCATGACTAAGACCCAGTGCAACCAAATAAATAAATAAAAATAAATATTAAAAGAAAAAAGTTAATAAACGTTGTGGGCAGGACTTTCTACACTTCAAGGACATTCAGTGCTCAGGCCACATGGTAAGAAGGCCCATGACTCCGTTCGTTCTCTGCTCCTGGGAATTCAGAGAACCCTCAGCCCGCTCAACATCAAACTGACCACCCCTCCTTTAACTGTACAATGAACCTTCCAATTTGAGCGCGGCTCTCTTTTAGATTATCTACAGAGCTGTAGACAGTCATGCTTGGTAAGAATTAACAGCTGTTTGTTTTCAGTATCTTTTCTGGGTTTTAACAGATTGCTCAGTTCAGCAGTAAGTGGACCTGTCCCCCGCTGGACTGGCACTGGAGCCCAGGAGATTAGACACTTTCAGCAGACAAGAACTGGTTCTCCCTTGGGTTGGCAACTGGCACATAGTAGATGCTTGGTGAATGCTGGTGAATTGTGGAATACTGTTGGTAACTTGGAGATGTTACTGTGCATAAAAAATACTAAAGAGAATGGGTCTGAACACTAATATCTGCAGTATTCGTGTTCTAGAAAAATGTTTATCTCTTCTACTTGACTCTATAAACCTCAGTCCCCCAGTCCTAACAAATTTTCAACCCTAACGTGACTCAACTTTTAAAATGGTCCTTATTATGGATCTCAAGCCTATGTAACTAGTTAATTGATTATTTACACAAAAGCTAGTTAACTGGTTCTCTATTCCTCAAGGGTTAACACCCCAGGATTCCAGTAGATCAGATTAGCATGAATGAATCTGCTTTTCAAAATGCCCCTTGTCTTATCCCTATCATATCATTTGCTTGATGTCTAGTGGGATTCTTATGGGTTTCACCTTCTCATTCATTTTATTTATGTCAAAAAAATTATTGCAGCATTGGCGGTAATAACATAAAATCAGAAATAATCTAAACATCCATCAATAGAGAAATGGAAAAATAACATAAAGTAACATATATACAACAGAATATGATATTATAGTTAAAAAGATTTTTATAAAAGATAAAAGCATTAAATCTATATTTAGCAACATGGACAGATCTTTAAAGCATCAGGTTGAATGAATGCTGCAAGTAGTTGCAAAACACTGTTATAGTTTATGCCACTTATGTATTGTTTTTAAACACCTGAAAAATAATGCAATTTATTCAATATAAAAATATGAAAGCAAGGACATGTACTAGTAATAGTGGTTTCCTCTGGGGAGGGTGAGGGATGTCAAGGGGGGGTGTTTCACCTATAATATTTTATTTCTTTTACTTAAAAGAAAAAGTTGAAGCAAATAATACAAATGTCAGTGCTGCATGGTAGAAACATGAGTGTTTGCCATATTGTTTGTACTTTATTTTTTTAAATTAATAGACTATTAATTTAGAGAAGCTGTAGATTTACAAAAAATTGAGCAGAAATTAGAGTTCCAATTAGAGAAATTAGTTTTCTCCCCTCGACCCTCAGTTTCCTAAGTAACATCTTGCATTAGTGCAGTATATTTGTTACAACTGATGAAACCATCGTGATACATTATTATTGTTAACTAAAGTCCATAATTTACATTAGGGTTCACTCTTTGTGTTTTCCAGCTCTCTGGGTTTTGACATGTACCCATCATTACCGTGTCATACAGAATATGCCGCAAAACCCTCCTTAGCTCCACCTATTCATCCCTTCCTTCCTCCTCCTGAGCCCCTGGCAACCACTGATCTTTTTACTATTTCTGTAGTTTTGCCTTTTCCAGAATATCAAATAATTGGAATTATACAATATGCAGCCTTCTCAGACTGAACCCTTTCTCTTAGCAATATGCATTTAAATTTCCTCCCTATCTTTTTGTCATTTGATAGTTCATCTCTTTTTACTGCCAAATGATATCCCATTGTATGAATGCAACACTGCTTTTTTTTTTTTTTTTTAATCCATTCACCTATTGAAGGACACCTTGGTTGCTTCCAGTTTGGAAGATTATATTATACAACTCCCCTAAGCACTCATGTGCAGATTTTTGTGTGGACGTTAGTTCCCAGCTCATTTGAGTAAATACCTAGGAACACAATCCTGAATCGTATAGTAAGGGTATGACTAGTTTTGTAAGAAAGGTGCCCAACTGTCTTCCAAAATGGTTGTACTATTTTACATTCCCACCAGCAACAAATTCTCATTCATTTTAAAATTATTAAATTTACTGAGATATAATTCACATGCTATATAATTCATAGACCATACAATTCACCCATTTAAAGTGTAAAATTTTGTGGTTTCACTATATTCACAGAATTGTGCAACCATCATCACTATACAATTCCAGGACATTTGCATCATCCTCCAAAGAAACCCATTAGTACTCACTCCTGATTTTTCCCCAACTCTCCCTCCACCTCTAAGCCCCACCCCATCAGCTCCTGGCAACCACTAATCTACTTTATGTCACCATAGATTTGCTTACTGTGGATATTTCATTTAGATGGAATCTCATTCATTAAAAAAAAGAATTATTGTGTTTTCTGTGGCATGCCAGCTCTCATGCCAGATACCGGAATCACAGATTGGAGTAAAATCTAGGGTCTGCCTTCTAGTTGCTCACGATCCAATAATAAACATTTGCTGAGTGCAGACCTCCCAGGCTTTTCTCCTGGGCATGAGAGCCACACACACATTAGCTGGTGGAGGCCCTTTGTACTTGTGGGACGCTCAGGTCAAGAGGCCCATCATTTCCCTTCGGTTTCAGCTCTGTTGGGTAGATGCTACCCAGTGCTCCACCTCGTGTGCTGATCAGGCCCACAGGTGTTTATATTTAGTCCTACTCAGCAAGTACCTGTACTTGACCTGTCCTCTTCAAAAGACACCCTCCTTGGTAATGATTCAGAAGTTTTAATCTGTTTTTTAAACGCACCCAGTTTGCCATCTTCTTTCCATTAAGATCAAAGGAATGTTTCTCCCGGGTTTCCAACAAGTTATGTGTGATGTTCCCTTGCGATAATGACTACACTTCGCACATATGAGGAGGGATACTGAGGTCTCCCTGCAGATCTTGAAAATAAGGTTAGCTTTAGAGAATGGAATTAGTAGAACTGACACGCACTGAAGGACACTGGTCATGTGTGGCAGTTAGTCATCTGAAGAGACTGTAGAAAAGCAGGTGGGGAGATAGGGAATTTCCAAAGTGACAAAGGAGTGATCTCAGAAGACATATTTTAACTAAGAAAGCTAAAATCTACATAACTCTAGAAGATTGTTCATAGATGGTATCAGGTTCCACGTGGAGTTTGAAAAGGGAGCCCAGAATTTCTGCAACAATTTGTTAATGTCTCTACCTTTGTCCAGAAATTAGCAAGATGATCTCACTGGAAAGCAAATCCCTTCTGTTCTTCAGGTATCACAGTTCCATGAGGTGATCATGAAACCTTCCAACTACCAACTGTCTCCCCACGTATGTATGGGGAGTGGCAGGCAGAACAAATTTAACAAGCTAGTTTATACATCAATCTCTTATGAGTTTGGCTATTGGGAGTTAGCCCTCCTGCTCTGGCAAAATTGAGTTTCTGACCCAAAGGGGTAGGATCCATACACCATGATGGTCTACCAAAGCACAAATCTGGAGAACAGAGGTTTGGGGAATGTGAAAACCAACCATGGCCAAACATACAAAGGCCTGCCATGTAGAAGAGAAATTTAACTAACTCTAGGCAGGCCCAACAAACAGAGATACTACAAGGTAGGAGTTAAAAACACAAGCTCTGGAGCCAAACTACTTGGCTCCAACACTTACTAGCTACATAAACTTGGGCAACTTAGCCTCCAGGCACCTCAATTTCCTCATCTGTGAAATAAAATGGTTGTGAAGACTAAATGGGATAACCCAAATAAATGCTTAGTATGACATCTGGAACACAGAAAGTTCTCAGAAGTAAGCCAGCACATCATCATTGTCCAAAGGAGGAACAGACCACCCTTTGAGACGGGGAGCCCCCCAGAGCTCAACAGGCAGAGATACGTCAACTGAGGGCCAAATGTTGAATTTACTTCAACTCCAGGACTTCCAATTAGCTCCATGCCCCTACAACACTTACACACAATTCAAAACAAAAATGTGGTCTCAGTAGTTGATGTGTTTTCATGTAAAACTTTTTTTTTGATTACATATGTGCAAAGCACCTGTTAGTCGATGAGAATGGGAAAGGTGGTCCTCTCCTTCAAGAAGCCGAACATCTAACTGAGAAAAGCAGATTAGAGAACCAGACAGTGATGCAAACGTGTGCTGGATTTAGGCCAACCATCCATTCGGTGCTTGCCTTTTTATTAGAGTGGCATAACCGAGAGAAGGGTCAGGGAAACCTCTATATCTAGAATCACTCTATTCTAAGGACCATGAGAAGCTCGTTAGTAAACGAAACTGAAATCAGTCACATTCCCTCTCCCTCCCTCTCTCAATCTCAATCTCTCCTTTCCATGCCCTTCAAGGTACAACAAAGTGGCATGATGGCTCTGGGACCTTTCAGTCTCAGATTCTCAGGCCATACTGGCCGCCCCATGGCAGCAGTTGGTGAAGGTAGACAAGCAGCTTCCATGCTGCAAGTCCATGGGACACTAAAGGCTGTCCATTATTTACTTGTAACTACTGCTCTAATGCCCCTCTTCCTCTCATCTGTAAGTTCAATGGGAGAAGGAAAGTGGGCTTTCTTCATGTGGCACAGGAGGCTCTCAAATATTCACTGACTGAAGCAGGTTCATCCTGTGGCTTTTACAGTTAGCATGTGTAGGAAAAACCCCTGATCCTCATTCTCTTAAAGCATCCTCCCCACCCCCAGTGACACTTTCTTTTTATGACATTTGAACCACGATTCCAGACTTCTTTTAGGTTCCATGGGATCTGGTTGCTGCATTTTAAGTATATTACTCTCCTTTAAAATGTCAGGTAGGGGAGAGAGGCCCCTGGGGTCTGCCTTGCACTTTGTGGACAAGCATCCAGGGCCAGGGACACCAGGAAACTACTCACAGTGGGGCAGTTGCCAGTTAACTGACTGCTCTTGTTGCCTCAAGAAAATCACAGCACCTTCGGGCAAGGGAACAGCAGTGTGGTGTTTATTGAAATCTACATCTGGTAGCAATTTGTCCAACAGCAACCAGCTTTCCCTCCTCCTTTTCTTGAGTCAAATAATCCACAGGGGCCCATAATACTCCACAACTGTTCATCTGTGCAAGACCTGTATTGTGTCGTTTATATTCCAAATTACAGATCTGGGCTTATCAACAAGTTTCAGCATGGTAAGTAATTTTTTAGACTGGAGACTGAAGGCACATGTCCTGAGGCAGTGACACGTACGGACCATCACCATCTGGGCTGAAAGACGAAGCCTCATGCTGGCCTCTGGGCCCACACTTGGTCTGCACAGACGGCCAGAGCACTCCCCATCCCCACCCTAGGAGGTGTGGCCTCACAACGGTGTGTGGAAGCTTGCAACAGCTGAGCCTTAACCTACAATGAGAAATCTGTATGCTGTAGAAAAAGGGAGAAGCCCTATACTCCGTTCTCGGAGAAAATTCTTTCCTCCTTTAGAGCAGGGGCTGGTGGTAAGGGAGACTGAGCAGCTGGTCTGCTGAAGGACTCAATGAATAAAGAGTTCTTTTATGGAACCTGTGGTTAGGTGAGAAGATGGCATAAATCTAGAAAGCAGAGTAACTCAAGCTTGGGGGGCAAGTCTGGTGACTAGAATTTCCAGATTTACAATAAAGTCCTCAGAGAAAAGCAGAACTGTTTAGGAGGGATGAGAACAGACACAGGAATAGAATTAAGAGTAGGGTGGACTTAGAATGGACTTTTGTACATACGCCCAACACCGGTCCACCCACATCAGCCCCTCCTCTGGGGGGACTGTGCCCCTCTTACCCTAACGGTGTGGTTCTAATCACCGCCCCTGCCTGTGACCCAAGGTGGCCAATCACGGCAGCCCATGCCTGCCGGCTGCAAGTGGTCCAGAGAAGGCATGTGACTAGGGCCTGGTCAATCACAGTCTGGGTCTGGGGTTTTCCTTTTAGAGCCACTGGGAAAGATGCTCTTAAAGGAAAAATGAGATTTTGGAATTTCCTGAGGCCATGGTTTTTGCTAAATGGGAGGGGAAAAAAAAAACTGATTTGCAATCAGAGAGAATGAAGCCAACAGAGAACAGAGATGAGCGGTAACTACAAAGGTGCTTGCAACACGAAAAGCCCCAATCTAGAATCCTTGGGGCCAGGGTTCCATGGCCTGGTTATAAATTCCTCATTTATTTTAACAGTTAAAGCCAGTTTGAGCTTTTGGTGTCTGCCACTATAAGCAGGGTCTGGATGGCTACAGAAGACTTCTCATTGAAAACAATCGCTATCCCACAGCAATTCACTGTATTTGTAATGGGGAACTCAATGCTTTTGTTCTGCAACAAGATATAAATATTTCTAGTTTATCACTTACTTTTTATTTATTTTATTTTATTTTATTTATTTATTTATTGCGGTACGCGGGCCTCTCACTGTTGTGGCCTCTCCCGTTGCGGAGCACAGGCCCTGGACGTGCAGGCTCAGCGGCCATGGCTCACGCGCCCAGCCGCTCCGCGGCATGTGGGATCTTCCCGGACTGGGGCACGAACCTGTGTCCCCTGCATCGGCAGGTGGACTCTCAACCACTGCGCCACCAGGGAAGCCCTATCACTTACTTTTTAAATCAGATAGCTAAATAAACGCAAGTGGGGGCAAGCTCTTAATTTCCCTTTACAATTTAGGAAAAAAGGCCAGGAAGAAAGTTCTCTCTTACTTGCCCTTTTCCCATAGGTATGTCTGGAGATGGAAACATGAATGAGTATAAACCTCATTCCCACAGAGTTTATTAAAAGCCAGTCTATTCTTAAAAACTGTTCAGAAGTAAGAAATAACAGTGATGCTGGTTTCCTAGGCCCTGGGATGGATGGTACAGTGCAAGAAACCATGCTACCCAAGGACACGGTTTTAAGGAAACAAGACAAAAAGCAAAACTGCTTTCTTAAAACTGCTCAGCAGGGCTTCCCTGGTGGCACAGTGGTTGGGAATCTGCCTGCCAGTGCAGGGGACACAGGTTCGAGCCCTGGTCTGGGAAGATCCCACATGCTGCGGAGCAGCTAAGCCCGTGAGCCACAACTACTGAGCCTGCGCGTCTGGAGCCTGTGCTCCGCAACAGGAGAGGCCGCAACAGTGAGAGGCCCACGCACCACGATCAAGAGTGGACCCCGCTCGCCGCAACTGGAGAAAGCCCTCACACAGAAACGAAGACCCAACACAGCCATAAATAAATAAATAAATAAATAAATTTATATATATAAAAAAAAACTGCTCAGCGTTGATGTAGTGGTACTCTCTACAAAGCAGAGCACATCCATGTCACTCCTCGTCCACCTCCCTCTCTGCTCCCAGGCTTGTGAGTATACTGTAAGCCTCGAGGTGTAAACACTGAGCATAGCTATGTTTAACTAGTCCAGTCAAGTTAGCAAATCAATTCCCTTCTCTGAGCCTTGACCACCACATCCACAAAATGGGGTCACAGCCACCTCGTAAGATTGTTTTGAGCTTCAAAAGGCTAGGTACCAAAGTGCCATGAAAATGACGGCTGATGTAATCAACGGTGGTTGCTATGCCTCTTGTGGTACTTTCTGTCAGAGATCTAGGCTGCACCCTGGGTCATGGGCCATTCTGGAATGGCTTCTCTCATTCTCCTTTCCTGCACTCGGAGTCCCATCTGTGAGGCCCAGCTCAAAATCCACCTTTTGCCCAGAGCCCTCTCTCTGTATCTGATGCCCTGAAATCCTGCCGGTCTTGCTGTGCCACGTGCTCAGCTCCTGTGCATGCCCAGCGCCCCGCAGTCATCCTGCACACACACGCCGGGCTACCCATATCAGTCTCGTGAAGGCCTGGCTTGTACCTCTTTGAATCCCCACCCGACCATGAAATTGGAAAGGGGCCAATAAATATTTGTTGACCAACAGGAGCCATGATTAAATATGAACAATATTTTTTAAAATATCACCTCAGAATATTTCATACTCCCTCCCCTCCCTGCTCTCCCACAGCTAAGTGAGAAGCAAGATGGATCAGAACTAAGATTTCAGAACCAAGAATCAATTTAATTTTACAGTATCAAAGCATGGAAATCCCCCAAATTCAACACATAGCAGCTGTTATATTTGCAAGTGAGAAGGGTCAGCTGTAAAAATATAGCCCCTAGAATCATGGTCACAGGGCAGACTGCAAGAACACCTCCCCAGGACCCTCCACTGCAGACGCAGTCAGAAGTCCGCGCAGGTGTGCCCTGGGCCAGCAGCCCTCTACTTCCTAATCCCCACTTTCTCTTTCACAGACTGAAAAACCCCTCCTACCCAACAAAATGCACTATTTCATCTTATTTTAATTATTCAAAGTCACACATAACTGCCAAGCAGAGCTTCGGAATGGGTCAAGCTGTTCAGTATTCTATTCTACTCAGAGACGACAGAATTCAGGGGGCAGGGATGGTGGTGCGGGAACAACTTGATGGTTTAGTTGGTCAATGTAATCTCATGGTTTAAATGTTTTATTTCTGTTTGGCTTTTCCAAACATCAAAAATAAGCTCCACAGTCCCATTCCTACCTTCTCAAAGCCTCAAGCACTGGAGGGTGGATTGGCTATCAGGGCTGCTTCAGTCAGACCAGGATGCTCAGGTAATACTTGGAGATAACCTCACCTGGAAGAGGCCTGCCTGGGGCAGCAGGATGACTGGGGCACCTGCCTAACAGAAGAACTGTGTCTCCTCATGTAGAGATGAGGGCGCCAAGAGAGCTTAACAGATGTGCTCAAGTTTATATACCAAGTGACGGATGCTTAATTATTCTTTAAAAACTGTTTATGTATAAAGTTACAAACTTAAGGAGAAAGCAAACGTGGCTTAAAGGGTGCCTTTAAAATCCTGTGGACTATTGGGAAATTCTGAATATGTGTTGGATTTTAGGTGGTGTTATGGAATTATTGTTCACTGTTCTGTGACGATAACAGTATTCTACTTACACAGAAGAGTGTCCGTATGACTAGCAGATTCATGATAAAAACTTGGGGGGAGGTGTCACTGTATACGGAACTTGCTTTCAAATGGTTCAGGAAAAGAGACATTGTGTGAATATGTATGTGGTGTGTGTGTGGAAAGAGAGCGCAAGAGATAAACTAGGTGTGGCAAGACGCTAATAGAGGAATCCGAGGGGAAGGTATTGCAGTGTTCATTTTACTTTTCTTTAAACTTTTCTGTATGTTTGAGAATTTTCAAAATAAATGTCTTGGGAAAAAATAAAATCCTGTGATAAAGAGGGAAGTTACAAAAATTCAGAGCCAGGTTGGGATATGGATCTGTCAAACACCTGCTTCAACCTACAACAACAGAGCACTTCTCCTCTTCCTCTCACCCCTCCGTTAGGGGCTGACATGTTCATTATCTTCTCCCAGAAAGCCCACAAGGGAGGCACTTGGCCAGTGGGCCCCTTTAGCATCCCACCCCCAACAAAGTATTTACTGGCTACCCGTGCTACAGAAAAGGGTTAAATGAGGTGCACAGAGACTAAGGCTTTGAAAACTAAGACGCAATAAGAACATGAGAAATCAGTGTTGCATCTACACCAAGTTCATTCCTACACACAGCGAGCACACTGTCACCAACAGAAAATCACGACCACCAGGAGCTGGACAGAGAGAGGAGAGGAGGCGGAAGCACAGAGAGCCCCAGCTACGTGCCGTGGGGCTGTGTGCTTGCTCTCTTTTCTTTTTAAAACATCTTTTTGGAGAAGTAATTCACATTACCACACAATTCACCCATTAAAGTGTATAATTCATTGGTTTTAGTGCATTCACAGTGTGCAACCATTATCACAATCCAAGATTAGAACACTTCATCACCTCAGAAAGAAACCCTTACCCATAAGTGGTCACTCCTCATTTTCCCCCCAAGTCCCCACGCCCACTCTTCGGCAACCACTAATCTGCTCTCTGACTCTATGGATTTTTAAATTCTGGACGTTTCATATAAATGAAATACTATAATATGTGGCCTTTTGTGACTGGCTTCCTTCACTTAGCATAATTTCAACCTTCATCCACGTTGTAGCTGTCTTTCCTTTTCATTACCAAATAACATTCCATTATGATTCCAAATGTAATATCCACATTTTATTGATCCATTTACCAGTTGATGGGCCTGTGGGTTGTTTCTACCTTTTAGCTATTATGATAAATAATGCTGTTATAAACATTTGCGTACAAGTTTCTGGGTGAACATATGTTTTCATTTCTCTTGCTTATATACCTAGAAGTGGAAGAGCACAACCATATGGTAACTCTATTTAACTTTGTGAGGAACTGCCAGACTGTTTTCCAAAGTGACTGCACCGTTTTACATTTCTACTAACAGTGTGTGACGGTTTCAATTTCTCCACATCTCGCCGGCACTTATTACTGTCATCTTTCTGATTACAGCCGTCTTAGTGGGTGTGCAGTGGTATCTCACAGTGGTTTTGATCTGCATTTCTCTGATGGCTAACGATGCTGAGCATCTTTTCATGGACTTACTGGACATCTGTATATCTTTGAAGAAATGGCTATTTATTTTTTAAAATAATATACATATATTTATTTATTTTGGCTGCATTGGGTCTTCGTTACTGCACACAGGCTTCCTCTAATTGCAGCGAACAGGGGCTACTCTTCGTTGTGGTGCATGGGCTTCTCATTGCAGTGGCTTCTCTTGTTGCGGAGCAGGGGCTCTAGGCGTGTAGGCTTCAGTAGTTGTGGCACGTGGGCTCAAGAGTTGTGGCTCATGGCTCTAGAGCACAGGCTCAGTAGTTGTGGCGCACAGGCTTAGTTGCTCCGCGGCATGTGGGATCTTTCCGGACCAGGGCTCGAACCAGTGTCCCCTGAACGGGCAGGCGGATTCTTAACCACTGCGCCACCAGGGAAGTCCCAAGAAATGGCTATTTAAATCCATTGCCCATTTTTAAATTGAGCTAGATGTCTTTTTATTATTGAGTTGTAAGAGTTGCCTATATATTCTGGATACTGGTTCCTCATCAGATAAATGAATTGCAAAAAACTTTTTTCTCTAATTCTATAGGCTGTCTTTTCACTTCCTTGAGAGCATCCTTTGAAGCACAAAGTTTTAAATTTTGATGGAGCCCAATTAATCTGTCTTTTTTGTTAGGTACTTTCTTACTTAATGCTTACAGTAATTGTGAGGAGTAGAAATTACTGATCCCATTCTACAAATAAGGAACATGAAGCTCAATGAAGTAAATGACCCAAGGTCTCACATAGGGCCACTGCACATGGTTCTGCCCTGCACAACCCATAAGGGTGAACAGAGCAGTCCTGGCCATTTGTTGGAGCTGGGCTATGAACTCAGGCCTTCTGACCAAGCCAGAGTTCAGGCACTCATACACTCTATGAAGGTTATAGTGTAATATGGCCGATTTTTAAACAACTTCCTCACATATTATACATTTAACATTCTAAGGATGCTGCCATTACTTAAAACTACAGGATTTTGGAGTCTGTCTTCGGAAGCTGTATGAAAAGGTATGTTTTATAAACATATTTAATTAAAGTGACGGGAGACTTGAGTTTATGAAGAGTCCTCGGTACTGAAGTCTGGAGAATAAGTTATTTGGCCAGATGGCACCATTTTGGATTTTTATACTGCTACACAAACCAACCAGTACCAAGCATGAAAAGTGATTAAAAGGTTCAAAGTACAGGTAGATCTAAGTCTCAAAAGAATGCAACCAGAACTGTTTCTAGCAATGGCAGCCAGATATGAAAGATACCAGAGAATATTTGTATAATGTATAAAAAGGAATCAGTCTGATGTATTTGAAAACATTTTGATATAAAAATTGGCCATCTCTTTACTTCTTGGTCATACCAGGTATACTGAATCAAAATCACTGAATTACTAGAGCTAATAAGGATTTCACATTTGGTTCAATCTCCTTATTTTAATTTGGTAAACTGATGCACAAAATGTTCTCATGACTCAAGTACTCATGAGAACACTAGCAGAATAGGGACTAAAATTTAAGGAGGATGCAGTTTCCATGTTCTATTTCTTAATATTAGCTGTTTGAACTCAGCATTTATGGTTCTTCCCCTCTCTCTCCCACACACCTCCAAGTGGACTGTACCATCCAAGACTCCTCTTCTAAAGGGTATGGAACTCTGCCCAGGCTTCACTGTCCATCCTCCAACTGGATCTTTCCCTAATACCAACTTATCTAAACATCTCAAATCCATGTAGATAGCTCTGACAGCAAATAGAAGTGACTCATTTTATAAAGTGAGTTCTGAAGGGATACTGCCAAGCCTTATTTCAAAAGCCAGGCTCTAGTTTCCAATGTAAGAATTAAATGGCTTTCTGCCTGCTGTTTCTGCCTTTCCCCCCTCACTTGAGGAAAGAAAGCCAAAGCTGTGTCTTGAGGGATTGCTCCATAAGGAAAAATCAAGGCAGGATACAGTCTCAGGATGGGCCAGTGCAGGTTGGAAGTGGGCTAGCAGAAGGCTTGGGAAAAGAGAAGTGGATTCACGAGCAGGCTAGGTCAGTCCCCAGAGTGATTTCTCTCCATTGGCAACAGGTTTAAGTGCTGACACGGGGGTTTCCCACAGCTTCTACTGGCCTCCAAAGGCATATTTGTCATCGGAGGCTCTTGATGAAGCTGTACATAAATATCTGACTGTTGTTAAATACAAAACAAAACAAAGCAAAAATATTCCACAGGAACCAAATCAAAACCAGCTGTAAGGGGGAGAGGCCAAAAACTCAGTGTAAGTGCAAAAGTCCCAGCAGAAACACTTGTTAATTGTGCTATTTACTTTGCTAAACAGTAAATTGTCATGCCAATGAAGTCATATCACATGACTATAATGTTTTTCATATGACTTTCCTGCTATGAGAGAAATGAGCATTTTATTTTCTAGAATTCTGAATTCTGTAGTGGATGAGTCAAAATCTGAGTTTTAATTCAAAAATCAACCCATCGGCCGAGCCCTGTTCATTTCTAGTCTGTTTATGATCTTACATCCTATGTTACAGCTGGTGTGCTAAACTTACTTTATAAATGATCATTCATTAATCCCCAATTCTGCAGAAAGCAACTTCTCCTTAACAAAAATGCAATTCTTTTGAAAGAATGCTGTAACTGCAATCCTAAAAACATAACTGTATGACACAGCATCAGTCAAGGGGAGAAAACATAGCCTAAAATTAACCTTGGAATCATGAAACTTGCAAACTTTCAAGAATGAGAATGAAATATTTCAGGAAAGTTGCGTCATGGAATTTTGGAATTTGAGTATCTCCAGGATATACCAATATAGCTTGTTTCATTAACTCTTATAATCAGTGTTTTCTCTCTAGTTAGATAGAATTTGAAAATTATTTGGCGTTTCCCACAGCACTATGTTGAACTCACAGTTGGAACTCAATCAGTACATGTGAATTGATACTTGATGAAAAATAACCCTAAGAAGATAAGTCACAGCACATTTTATGAAAAGATGGCTAAGTCATTCACATGTTTGGTTTAGACTAAGCCTTTCTTCAACAAATTCAGCAATTTAAACAGTATTTGGTGAGCACTTCAACAGCTTCGTGACTTGGATATCTTGTGTTTCATCAACTTTAAGGCCATTTCCTTTGGTTCCAACTGGGATAAACAGCCATCTAGGAGCCATATGGACCTGGGGTCAATCTCCAAATATCCAAACCCATTCTCAGTAAGGGTCTTGAAAGGAAAGGTCGGAACTCCATGTAAAATTCCCTACTCAGCCAGCAACATTTTAAGAGGGTAAAAAGCTGAGTGGGGCCTTTTAATACCTCACGGGCAGATGCACCTACAATTTGGCAGCTAGATGGGCTACAAAGAACACGAATCTCTGACCAATACCCTTTCCTTATGAAATGTTAGCATTACCAAAAACATTTCTGATGTGGGTATTTAAAATTTTTTAATCTACAGCTTGAAATAAAATTAATATACCACACACATTTCTCATTTAAGTATTTTTCTTGCATCCTAGCTCTATAGCTTCTCCTCATTATGCTAAATGAAACAGAATAATTTTATCTGTGAAATCCATCTACCAGTTCTGTTCTTTTTCTCCAAACTCTATCTCCATCCTATCTCTAATGCCATCGAGTCATTTTCACTCATTTATTCCACTACCTCAAAATCATCATACCCCAAGACAAACTTGCCTTTGTGAGTCTGGCGTTCCCCTCCACCCCACCGCCAGTCCCCACTCTGCACCTTGCTCCTCGACCCCTCCTCCAACAGAAACCAACCTGGCAGTTTGTTTGTTAATCTCAACAGCACTATCATTAAACTAGTAACCTGGACTAAAATAAGGGCAATCATTTTTGTATACTTGATGATGGAAGGGAGATGGGTGCAAAAAACTGGGTTGCACTGGTCAATCTCACTAAATCCGGATGATTCTGTCTTGAATATCTCTCTCCATCTATTCTCTCTGTGCCCCTTTCTATGAAAATAAAGGGATTTGCAGTCTCTAGCGGGATCAGCTTTGTATGCATCCTTCATAAAGGGGATATATTTAGGGAGACAGACCACAGGTGTTAAGGGATAGGAGAAAGTTTAATAGCATCAAAACATTTTTTTTCCTTTAAATTGAGAAGAATTACCTTGCTACAATATGGATGAACCTAGAAAACATCATGCTAAGTTACAGACGTCAGACACAAAGGCCATGCATTGCTTGGTTTCATTTATGCAACATGTTCAGAATAGGCAAATCCCGCGAGACAGCAGGGAGATGAGCGGTTATGAGGACTGCAAGGAGCAGGTGGGAACGAGGACTGGAAGGAGCAGGTGGGAACAAGGACTGACAGCTCAATGGGTACGGAGCTCCTTTTCGTGGGCATGAGAAGGTACTAAACTTAGGAAAAACAGCAGCGTAACAACTCTGTGAATGCGCTAAAAACCACCTGATTGTATGCTCTTAAAGGGTAAATTCCATGGTATGTGAGTTATAGGTCAATAAAACTGTTACTAAAAAGTACATTATCTGATTTCAGGTAACGCCCACTAAATGCTCACAATCTGAGTGATACACTAAAGACTCCTGGCCTCTGAGTCCTTTATCCCTAGGATGCCCTGGCCCTCCCCTCCTGTCCGACTCCCTCCGTACACTTTCCCTGCCCAAATCCAACTCTTATTTTTAGAGAGCGCCTACTCATCCTTTAAAACTAAATGGAATATTTGGTCCCTGGGAAGTTCTCCTTGACATCCCTACTCCCCCAGGGAGTAACGTCCCCTGCTCCCTCAGCACCTAATATATAAAAGACTAAAACATTTCTGATGATACTAGAGTTCACTATTTACGTCTCTGCTTCGCACACTAGACTCATTTCATTAACTTCTGTATTCAGTCACTAGCATAGTGCCTTGCTACCAAGTTTTCAAAAGATGTTCAGTAAAGGTTATTTTTTAAAGCTAGTATTTGTACAAATACATATTTTGTAAACAATGTATCACACGATACTGTCACATATCTTTTGCAATTCCAGTGTTGATGGGTGAAAACAGCCCAAGATGAGAATTAATTGGGCATTCCTGATTGCATTGCTAAAATAAGTAAGTTGGGACCTTTCTATATGGGACGCAGAAGTTTGTATTTTTATTACTGAAAAATGCACTGGAAATCAACTATGCAAATCAAAACACTAGCTTTACACAGTGTATATGTATATATTTTTTGATATTCATACTTATTTATTTACACACACATTTCTCACAGAAAAGTAAAATAATATAGGCAAGACAATGATTTTTGTTGCTCTGAGGTCTGCTGGTGAGAATTATCTTTTTAAAACACAATCCTATTTAGAGCTTTTTAAGAAAAAGAATAATCCTTTCCTAAGACAGGAGTTGCAAATCCCAATAACAATAAGGGTCATCAACTGAAGAACCTCTTTTTTTTTTTTAAACGTCTTTATTGGAGTATAATTGCTTTACAATGGTGTGTTAGTTTCTGCTTTTTAACAAAGTGAATCAACTATGCATATACATATGTTCCCATATCTCTTCCCTCTTGCGTCTCCCTTCCCCCCACCCTCCCTATCCCACCCCTCTAGGTGGTCACAAAGCACCCAGCTGATTTCTCTGTGCTACGTGGCCACTTCCCACTAGCTATCTATTTTATATTTGGTAGTGTATATATGCCCATGCCACTCCTCACTTTGTCCCAGCTTACCCTTCCCCCTCCCCGTATCCTCAAGTCCATTCTCTATTAGGTCTGCGTCTTTATTCCTGTCCTGCCCCTAGGTTCTTCACAACCTTTTTTCTAAACAGAGCATCCTCACCTAAAGAATACCTTTGGGCAAGAAACTAACAGCAGTGTGTGTCTCCAGGAAGAGAACTGGGTGTTAAGGGACAGGTGCAGAAGGAAGGTTTCCTTTCCACACAGAATATTTTTATGCCTTTAAAACTTTGTATCAAGTGCATTATTTATCTATAAAATTTTCTTCCTGGCTCCAGCTAACATCACTGTAAAGGAATGCAGGCCTGGGGCTGCCAGATCTGATTTTTCAAAGAAGCTGGAAATGGGAACATTCATATTTTTAGGTAAAACTCATAATTTTTAAATTTTTAAATGTTGGCTTTATTCAGAATTTAACACGTAGGGTAGGCCAAACAAAACACACCTGTAAGCCATATCTGGCTCATAGGCCAACCAGTTTACCACCTCTAATCTAAAATTTGATGTGTAACTTATGATTCCAAAACTATAAATGTAATTTAATAGAGGAAAACTTCAAAAAGAAAGATAAGACTTGTGGATGAAATCATACCCCCTTCCGCCCTACCACCTAGCTGATATTGCTCTCAAACTTCCCCTTCTCCTTCTGGGTCTTTGAAAAGATTATGAACGTTTGACCAACCAAAACGCAAAACAAGCCAGGTTTAATGAAGGAATCGGCCCATTATCCTAGCATCTGCTCTGTTTTTAAAGAGTGAAACACGGGATCAATTTCAAGTTGCAATTCTTCCAGGCAGTTAAAGAGAAGTATGCGAATTATTTCTAGCAGGGGGGAAAAATTCCCCCAGCCAACTAGTCAAATGACTGCGTGGTTGAAAAGACCCGTAAGTTATTTTTCCCTTGCCATGAGCACTGCTCAAAAGAAAAAATGGCAGCCATGATCAACATGATACTCTGCACCATGTCTGGGAAGCCAATCACAGCTCTGAGGAACATCTCAACGTCTTTTAAAGTCCTGTAGAGATGCCATTCATCTCCTGGAAATGAAGCTAAGATACCCTATGTAGGTCTAACTATTGGTCATAAGTGGAAGATTGCATCTGCTGAATGCCCAGAGGCCAAAGCAAGTCAAAGAAGAATCAGTTTCAGCTCTAAGTCTAGCACTAGAAGAGCGCTATCATGATTTCCTGGGGTGGCTAAAACTCTTACTCCGGTCTGCGGAAAGCTTCACAAGGTTTCCTTCTGCTATTTCTACATCGTTTTCCTATACTCAGGGCTAGTTCCAGTCTTGTAAACACCAGCCTTTTCACCACCAGCTAGTGCAGTACTGGGCTTGGCCATCACTCACTGACCACTGGGGCTTCCCCTAATGTTGAGCATACAAAACCCCAGGCAGAAATCAATGAACTATGTTACTCAACACAGGAACTATGTTACTCTCAACATCAGTTACTGTGGGACTGATGGTCACTTTGCAAGTGTTCCACTCCCACAGGATACAGGTGCTCAAGGTTTTCCTTATGCAGCTTGCGGAAACGCTATGACAGGCCACATTTTTCCTAAGAGCTTCTTTACCTAGGCTACTGGGTGGGGGTGGGGTGGGGGGTGGAGGTGGGTAGGGAATGGCTGGGGGAGATGTTGGTTTAATCTCATTTAATCTCATTCACCCATTTTGAGGAACTGTCTGTTTGGCCAAGTGACCGAACAGTGCCACACATACCCAGCACACCCTTTTCTAAGTACAGTGAGCATTTGGAAAAGCAAAATGATCATCTATTTTGTAATCCCTGTCTTAGAACACACACACACACACACACACACACACAATGGTAGCAACCCAGGAAATTACAATTTGCAAAATATTCTAAATGACAAGCAAAACAAAACTCTCTTAGGTTGTAACTGAGGAAGCCACTTCGTGGTGAGGTTCAGTGGCCTACAAAGATGGGTTCAGTTGTGAAATAGAAGACATGGCCAGAGTCGAATGTCTTCCCTGACTTGCATTTTGATGTATGGACATCACAGCCAACCCTCCAAGGGCCACAGGCATGCTGTTCTTCAGTAAGGACCAGAGGTGCTTGGAAATCAATAACCTATACTTCCTTTATCAGCAATTTTGTGCATTTGGAACCTACCACACAATAACCTGCACACTGCATCCTCCAGCAGCTGCAGAAGGTTCATTTTCTGATAACTAGCAGACTTATTCAGCGATTTTGTCCTAAGGAAAGAATTGTAATGAACTGCTTCCTTCCTTTTCCATAAATCCGATTATCAAACAGGTTTGAAACACATCAGTCTTCTGAACAAAATGTTTGTTTTAGTCTTACCTCAGCAGCCTGGGTCTCTTGATGCAGCAACGTAAGACCAGTCAAATCCTCTAAGAAGGAATGCGAAGAATTAAACACCTTCACCAGGAAATTAAATCCTTCTCGTTCATACTGATCAAGAACCTGTAAGATATTTATACATATAGATGTATTTAAGGGGGCTGTAGGCTTTAAATGCATATTAAGAGAGTTTCACTTCTAATAATCACTTGTCAAAAATGGAACTAAAACTAGAATTAATAATTAATATGGGAAAAATCAATATGGTAGGCAAAAAACTGTGAGGGCTTAGGATTTATTATTTTGTCTTTCTTAGAAAGAATGACAACATCATCTTCCAATTTAGATGACGGTATTTCTCAAACAAAGTAAGTTACATGCAAATTCACTAAAACTTCTAGAAGAGTTGAGGGTGCTGATTCTAAAGTTCACTTTTTAGGAGAAAAATAATAGCAAGAGAAGAGTCAAGAAAAAAATTTTTTAAGGATAAAGGGAAAGGGTGGGGACAAAAGCGTGGGAAATGTGGCCTACCAGCTAGTAAAATGCATTAAAAAAATTTTTTTAATGTAAAAATGAATTTCACCAAGCATATCACAAAAGAAGTTGCCCAAATAGTCAATAAACATATGAAAAGTTGCTCAACATTACAAGTTATCAGGGAAATGACAACTAAAACCACAATGAACTACTACTTCATACCTACCAGAATGGCTAAAATGAAAAAGACAGAAAATACCAAGTACTGACAAGGAGGTGGAACAACCAGTATTCTCATGGGAAGGCAAAATGAGATAACTGCTTTAGAGGTTTAACATGTATATGCCCTGTGATCATGAAATTCTACTCCTAGATATATACATCCAACAAAAAATATGTACATATGTGCATCAGAAGACCTGAACAAAAGTATCCATAGCAGCACTATTCATGATAGCCTCAAACTAGAAACTACACAAGTGTCCATCAATAGTTGAATGAATTAACAAACTGTGGTTTATTCATGCAATGGAGTAACATACAGAAATAAAAACAGACAACTACATGCAACAATATACATAATTCTCACAAACATAATGTGAAACAATAGAAGGGAGAAGCGGTATGTGGTACAGGATTACAATTACATAAAGTTTTTTTAAAAAATGAACCTGTGGTGTAAAAGTCAGGAGAGTGGTTATCCACTGAAGGACTGTAATTGGAATGGGGCACAGGAGAGGTCCTGAGATGTTGGTAATATTTGTTCCTTTATCTGGGTTCTGGTTACAAAGGTATACTTTGTGAAAAACTATCAAGCATGTTTTCATATACATGTTGTCCTTCAACAAAAAGATCAAAAGATAGGAGACCACTAGTCTTCTGAGAACAATGTAAGAACATATGACTACCTAAAAGCAAACCACACACACACCAAAAAAATGACTATCACGTTTAGAAATTCCACGATCATAAGAACTGTGAACTGCAGAAAGCAAACACTGAACCATAATGTCTTGGAAATTCTCTCAAAACTCAGAATAAATAAAGAGATGAAAGTTTCAAAAAGCAGACATTGAAGATAAATCTAAGAAATCAACATATGAACACAAAGGTTGGAGAAGCAATAACACGATATAGAAAGAAGAATTAGAAAATTTTTTTCTCCATTCAGAAATGAAAATGTATAAGCCCTTCAATCCAGCAATTCCACTTCAAAGACTTTTCAAAGACTTTTTGTTGTTGAGGGTTGGGGAATTGTGATTCCCTTTTTTCAATATTCTTCAATATTCAATTATCTTTTAGTTTACACAGTGAACATTTTAAAGAAAACCTGATGATGAGAATGTTGACTCTTAAACAGCATGCCCACACCATTCCTGCTTTTACCCTGCTTGCATGGGCACAAAGACTGATGTGTAAGGACACTCACCGCAACACCGTTTGCAGCAACAAAAGATTAAGAATAACTACCCTTTTAAAGGGGACTGGTTAACTAAATTGTGGTATATTTACAATCAAGGGCATAACCAGGATCCATTAAAAGAATGAGGCAGTTCTATGTTTAGTTTAAGGAACCTCCATACTGTTCTCCATAGTGGTTGTACCAATTTACATTCCCACCAACAGTGCAGGAGTGTTCCCTTTTTACCACACCCTTTCCAGCATTTACTGTTTCTAGATTTTTTGATGATGGCCATTCTGACCAGTGTGAGGTGATACCTCATTGTAGTGCTAACACATATATATATGGAATCTAAAAAAAAAAAAAGGTACTGATGAACCTAGTGGCAGGGCAGGAATAAAGACGTAGACGTACAGAACGGACTTGAGGACATGGGGGGGCAGGAAGCTGGGGCGAAGTGAGAGCAGCATCGACATATATACACTACCGAATGTAAAACAGTTAGCTAGCGGGAAGCAGCAGCATAGCACAGGGAGATCAGCTCGGTGCTTTGTGATGACCTAGAGAGGTGGGATAGGGAGGGTGGGAGGGAGACGCAAGAGGGAGGGGATACGGGGATATATGTATGCATATGGCTGATTCACCTTCTGTGCAACAGAAACTAACACAGTATTGTGAAGTAATTCTACTCCAATAAAGATTTAAAAAAAAAAGAATGAGGTAGTTCTATAGTACTAACATAAACTGATTTCCAACACAGAGATATATTAAAAAGCAATGTCCAGACCATGTGTCTAGTATTAATATTTTAAAAATAAAGGTGGAGGAGGAGAGAGGAAGAAAGGGAAATGCATATACGCATAGGCTTGTTTTTGCATATATCATCTCTGGAAGAACACACACACACACACACACACACACACACACACACACACACACACACACACACACACACACACACACACACACACACACACACACACACACACACACACACACACACACACACACACACACACACACACACACACACACACACACACACACACACACCCCGACATCAAGTGGTTGCCTCTGTACATTCTTCTACACTACATGAAGTTTTAAAACCATGTGCACATATTACTTCATCAAATAATATTAAAATCTCAATTTAGTTTTATTTTTTTCTTCAGTGCTGGAGAAAGTTCTCAGAAGAAGAGGAAGAACTCTATATAAAGTCCTAATGAAGAAGTTGGAGCTAGAAACGAGGGGTGGCTCTGCCCCGGGCACACAAGTGTGTAGGTAGGGGCCAGCAAAGCAGTTGAAGTGTTAAGTTAGGAAAGAAGGGAACTGGGGGCCAAGGAACTCTTAAGGTCTGAACAGCAGGCAGCAAGGTCATCTGCTGCCAGAAAAGGGGATGGGGTGGGACATGGAGGTGGAGGGGGGTGAGGACAGTCTGGGCAGCTGGGTGCGGAATGTGAGAGGGCAGCTGCTCAGCAGCGCATGAAGAGTGCTGAACCATCTAAAGCCCCTGCTCAGGACAGAAAATATAAGTTTGGGGAGAAAGGTAGTTAAGGACCCATCTAATAAGCTTGAGGACTGGCCAGAAAGGGTCAAAGAACTTGAAGGGCTAGTGAGCAGCGATGAAGGGACCTGAAGCTGGTGAGGAAAGACCTGCAGGCTGGAGGGACAGAGAGACTGGAACGTGGAGAGCTGGAGAGGCAGGGGATGACTGTTAGGCCCCAAGGCATTAACGAAGTACAGTCTTTGGCTGATTAGCCACAGTAAATTAATTTGACAATCCAATGCCTGGATAAAAAGGCACTTAATAATTGAATGCCTCAGTAATTATGGGAGTCCTTACAAACCAGAATGTTATCTCAGGAAAAATGTGCATAGAAAGTAAGTGATCTTTTTTGAAATGCTAAATGCTGTGTGTTTAGTGAACTTACTTTTTTTTAAGAGGCATGATATTAATATTGCTGTTTTTATTTTTTTAAATTGACATAGAGTTCATTTACGATGTTGTGTTAGTTTCAGGTATTCAGCAAAGTGACTCAGCTATACATATATATACATATATTCTTTTTAGAGTCTTTCCCCGTACAGGTTATTACAGAATACTGAGTATAATTCCCTGTGCTATAGAGTTGGTCCTTGTCGGTTATCTATTTTATGTACAGTAGTATGTATATGTTGATGTCAAACTCCTCTAATTTATCCCTCCTCTCTTTTCCCCCTTGGTAACTATATGTTAGTTTTCTCTGCCTATGGGTCTATTTCCATTTTGTAAGTAAGTTCATTTGTATTTTATTTTAGATCCCACATACGTGATATCATATGGTATTTTTCTCTTTCTGTCTTAATTCACTTAGTATGATAATCTCTAGGTCCATCCAGTGATCACTTATTCCTGGGTGAACTACTAAACTGATTAAACAGCTACTTTGTGCTAGGTTTCCAGTGAGGTTAAAAAAAAAAAGAAGACGTGGGAGTGAAAAACGGGCAAAAACTTTGAAAACAAATTTGGAGTAACTCCAGAGATGGCGCTTTGTCAGACCTTAATTATTCTCTGAGATTTCAAGCCTACATATCCACAGCTAATTGTGTAGTGCTACAAACCTGGACAGTGAAAAAACTAACAGCAAGGGCCGAATGAGTGAAGGCCTCCCCCATAATCAGGATGTACAGCAAGTTTAAGGCTGAAACATTATTAATAGCTCTGGCTTGGAAAATATGTGGAAAAACTTAATCCCCTAGGGGCATATTTAATCATGCAAGAGTTTTCCAGTATTCCCTTTATGTGCAGGGAAGTTAATCTCTGTTACAAGTATAAGCAGCTTATAAAACGTAGGAGGAGTTTTTTTTCCTGTACAAACATCTTAACCTTCTTAAAGGGGAAAAATGTGTTTTAAATTATCACAAAAAAATACGATCACAATGAATTTGAGCACTGCAACAACCTGTCAAAAAACATATAACACCTCTTAAGTAAATTATATAATATGCGGTCTTGTACACATTACATTTTGGAAGGTTGTAAGTATTCTAAAGGTACTTTGCTAAGTAAAGAAATAATAATGACTCTTTCAGTATAAAGATACAGATCCTTTCCTAATGGACACAATTTTCCTTACTTAACTATTCCGTAAGGCTAGGTTATCTTTATTCATGATGTATATGAGCACATACCCCTGGACAAAGATGGTAGAATCTCTTCCTAAAACATGATTTTAGGAATATCACTTCTCTTGCCGATACTCTTTGGTGGCTACTAGATCAAAACTATACTGTCCAGGCTTCCCTGGTGGCGCAGTGGTTGAGAGTCTGCCTGCCAATGCAGGGGCCACGGGTTCGTGCCCTGGTCCGGGAAGATCCCACGTGCAGCGGAGTGGCTGGGCCCGTGAGCCATGGCCGCTGAGCCTGCGCGTCCGGAGCTTGTGCTCCGCAGTGGGAGAGGCTGCAACAGTGAGAGGCCCGCGTACCGCAAAAAACAAAAAAAACAAAAAACTATACTGTCCAGCTAGGCATTTAAGTCCCTCCAGAATCCTCCAATTGTTGGACGGCTCTCTGTAGAATGCCTTTCATAGAGTCTAAGATCTCCGGACTACACCATGCAATGACTTTCAGTTCATGAGAAGCAGAATGGATTCACAGTTTGCAACTCTTGTCTGTTATTCTTAAACAAGGACACGAGGAACTGTGTGCCCTACCTAAAAAAAAATAGCTAATATATTTTCAAAAGGGGATGGCAACACGCAGTGTCTGCAAAACTCTTACTTAAAAGTCTTTGTTGTTTAGAAACTTATTTGCTCTTGATGGTTTAAAAATATACATGGGTCATGAATTCTAAAAAAAAACTTAGGAAAAGCTTGCCCAATATTCCAGATAGGGTAATAAAAGAGTATGGCTAGAAGCCACCAGGACCCTTAGTTCCCATCCTAGGAGAATCCATGAAAGAAGAGTCAAGACACTCCCTTCCGAGGGACAGTCACCCAGTCGTCTGCAGAGACTTGACTTCAAGTTGAGGGCAGAACTCTGTTTTCCAGTACTTTTGCTGAGGGAGCCATGCCAGGGTAGAGAAGCCCCCACTTTGGATAAGGAGCTGGAAGCACTGCTAGTAACACCAGGAAGCCCCTTGATCAGTTTCTGTCTCTCGGTGCCCTGGGCTTTCTCTCATCATCATAAAAAAGAATCAAAGAAGAGGAGAAAAGACCTGATTTCAGCAGCCCTTACAACACGACTGTTCCACCTTCACTACTCCCAGCTCCTCCCTGGGACCATCACCTTGGAAAAGCTTCAGCTCCCTTCTCATTACCTCTTGGTGCTGGCCTACCTAGAATGATCTCTTGTCTTTCCTATCAAATGAGGTCTTGCACTTCAAAGTTCAGCTCAAGTATCACCTGCAAGAAGTCTTCCTTGATTAATTCCACTCCCGATGATCTTTTTTCCCTTTTGTCTTCTCTGACCCCACCACTCTCCATGGCACACTGAGCTGCCAACGGGACTGAAAGAAATACTCTGCCCCACTGTCCCTCGTAATCAGCAGTTGATGGCATTTTCAAATATCAACCAGACGTTCAGTAACTTTGTTCCTATTTTCTATATACGTCAGTGATATAAAGCAGATAATGGATGAGAAAACGGCTTCATATGGAAACATGTAGCTATCATCCTAACTAAATCGGCTGCTGTTAACTTACTCTATTTAGACACAGGTAGGATTTGTAAGATCAAACTTTAAAAAAGGAGGGCTGCTCTGAGTTCAAGATATTTAATAGCAGGGGCAATACAGGGTTGGAGTGGGAGGTACAAAGTATTGGGTGTAAGACAGGTTACAAGGATGTATTGTACAACACGGGGAATATAGCCAATATTTTGCAGTAACTGTAAATGGAGTGTAACCTTTAAGAATTGTATAAAAATTTTTAAAAAGTGAGTCTGAAAAGATATAAATGAGATTTTTAAGATTAGTTCTTCTTTCTTGTAAATTGATCTAATTTCATAATATAAATAAAAATAAAAGCGAGTTAAAGAAACATAATAGCATGTCATAAAGTATAGCATTAATCAGGATAATTATTGGCATGTCAAAAATATAAAACAGATAAGTCTCTTGTCCTTTCCCTAAAGTCACTGTATAGTGTACCTTTTTCTTAGGCATCCAAATGTAAAATGGGCACAATGGTCATTTAAAGGATACAGGAGATTTTAAATCAAAACACTGAATAGCTTTCAAATTGAGATAATTGACAACAGTATGAAAGTTCCAAGACTTTAGTATTTTAACTAAACTTCTTATGGTGCAACATACAACTGTACTAAAAAAAAGCCAAATAATATTACATCTTGGTATCTTCACGTACCAAAATCACAAATTTACTAAGGCCAACTGAGTAGAAGGAAAGAAACTGAAAACTGGGAGTCACAATGCAATGGACAGTTATTTGGCAACACTGGGCAAAACACTTCCTCTTTCTGAGTCTGCTCATTTCTACAATGGGGATCCGACTGCATGCCCATCTCCCCACTTAGATTAAGAAAACAGTGTGACTTCAATCACTGACAAAGAATGGTTTACAAGGAGCAACAGAAATGCTATTCATTTATTACCTTTTTTGCATTTATTACTCAGAATACAATTATTATCACTAAATAGGGCTTGGTAAGTACAGAAAAGATGACACATAGTGACCTCAGTGAAAATAGTGGAGTAAGGACCTCTGAAAATGCTCTCTTCCATAAAAGAAAAGAGAATACTAACAAAATCTGAGGAGAAATTAAGAAAAGCAGCTGATTCACAGTAAAAACAATGAGGTTTGTGGTATTTTAACTTGCCCCATTTCCATCCCTTTTCCCCTTCTAGCTTGACTGTAGCCTTGAAAACCAACACACTACCACAATGAAAACCAGCCTGGCAGTGACTGGAGGAGGCAATTTGGAGCTCTGAAGGAGCTCTGACCCCATATTCACAAAACTGTCACCTGTTTGGAAGGAAGACCCTACTTGCTTGTTGTCTTTATTCAACCAAACTCAGAACTCACCCTGTGTGAAAGCCTTTTTCCTGGGACCAGTTGTTGAAAAGTATCAGGAGCAACTGTTTAACACTGTGATCTCCTGAGATGGTAATTAACAGTTGAAGCAACAATAAGCTGACTAAAAAGCTTAAAAGGAAAATCTGGGGGAATTCCATAATCTTAGGAATCTAGAAGACTATGCACAGGCACAGAGCTAGTGCATGCTCAAAGTCATGCACATGCTCAGGAAAGATCTGAGAAGGCCTTAAGCTCTCACCTCTAGCTGATCGTGAGGATGTGTGTAAGTAGGACATGAAGGGTAAGGTAGAGTTCTTAACTGCATATCTGAGCACAGAAGGCATGACCCAATATGCACACAGAGCCCCCCAGCAAAGACTGGGGGACTTACTGGTTCCAGGCATTTAAGAAAATCTCTATCCAATCATTAGATGACCACTAAGCTAACTGAGGAGAAACTTGATGGCTACACAGGACAAAGAATACAAACTTAATGAAATTAGTTTAGAGAAGTCACTAAATAAAAAACGACAGGAGCAGCAAGGAATGACAATAAACCACAGAGAAGGAGGAGAATCTGATTCCCAGAATTGTGGCATGATATTATTGAAAATGTCCAGTTCTCAACAAAAAATTACAAAGAAACAAGAAAGTATGTCCTACTCACAAAACAAAAACAAAATCAGTCTATAAAAACTGTCCCCGAGGAACCTACTAGACAAAGACTTTAAAACAGCTATTTTAAGTATGTTCAAAGAACTAAAAAAACCATGTACAGATAACTAAAAGAAAGTATGAGAACAATACCTCACCAAAATACAGAATACCAATAGAGAAATTATAAAAAAGAACCCAAGAGGCATTCTGGAGTTAAAAAGTACAACTGAAAAATTCATGAGAGACACTCAATAGTAGATTTGGGCAAGTTGCAGAAAGAATCATTGAACATGAAGATAGGGCAATTGAGACTATCCAGTCTGAGGAACAGAAAGAAAAAAGAATGAAGAAAAATGAATACAGCCTTAAATATCCATCAAGCATACCAACATACGCATAATGGGAGTTTCAGAAGATAGGAGAGACAGAAAAGGGCAGAAAGAATACTTGAGGAAATAATGGGAGAAAACGTCCCAAATTTGATGAAAAACATTAATCTATACATCCAAAAAGCTCAACTCCAAGTAGAATAAACTCAACGAGATCCACACCTACATACCACATAACCAAACTGTAAAAAGACAAGGGGAGACTCTTGTAAACACAAGAAAGAGCCTATCATGTAAAAGGAATCATTAACAGCCAATTTCTCATCAGAAACCACAGGGACCAAAAGTAGTGTAATTAAATACTCAAAGTGCTGAAAGAAAAAGAAACTCTCAACCAAGGATTCCATGCCCAGCAAAACTAACCTTCAAAAATGAAGGAGAAATTAACACATTCCAAGATAAACAGAACACAAAGAATTCATCACTAGCAAACCTGCCCTGTCAGAAACACTAAAGGGAGTCCTTCAGGCTGAAATGAAAGGATACTAGACAGTAACTCAAATCCACATTTAGAAAAGAATACAGGTAACGGTAACTGTATAGATAAATATAAAAGACTAAATATATTTCTGTTGTAATTTTTTTCTCCTATGTGATTTAAAATACAAATGCATAAAGCAATAATTATAAATCTGTGTTGTCATATAATGTATAAAGATGTAATTTCGAAGGAAATTACACAAAGGAAGGAAAGAGGAACAGATGTATACAGCAGCAAAGTTTCTGTACACTAATGAAATTAAGTTGATGATAAACCAAATTACACTGTCATAAATTAAGATGCTAACTGTGATTCCCAGGGCAGCCACTGAGAAATTAACTAAAAAAAATATTTAAAAAACCCAAGGGAATTAAAATGGTATATTAGAAGATATCTATTTAACACAAAAGAAGGTGGTAATTGAAAAATACAGGAAGAAAAAATACATGAGACACATAGAAAACAAATAGCAACATTGCAAATGTAAATCTTATCAGTAATTACATTAAATGTAAATGAATTAGACTCCAACTAAAAGGCAGACACAGCAAAATGCATTAAAAAAGCGTGATCCAACTATCTGCTGTCTACTTGAGATTCATTTTGGATTCAAAGACACAAATAAGTTGAAAGTAAAAGAAGAGAAAAAGATATACCATGCACTTTCAATTATGCAAGATGAGTAAGCTCTAGAGATCTAATGTATGGCACAGTGATGACAGTTAACAATACTATATTGTATACTTGAGATGTGCTAATAGGATAGATCTGAAATTAAACTTCTCAACACACACACACACACATAATGGTAACTACTGGTGCCGGAGGTGATGGATATGTTGATTAGCTTGACTGTGGTGATTATTTCACTATATATACACATATATATATCAAAACATTAATTTGTATACCTTAAATATATATAATTTTTATCTATCAATGATATCTCAGTGAAGTCTTTTTTTCTTTTTTTGGCTGAGCAGCACGGCTTGCGGGATCGTAGTTCCCCAGCCAGGGATGGAACCCAGCCCCAGCAGTGAAAGCACCAAGTCTTGACTACTGGACCGCCAGGGAATTCCCTAAAGTTGCTTTTTAAAAAAAGATATTCCATGCAAATAGGAGCCAAAAGAGAGTTGGAGAGACTTTACTAATATCAGACAAAATAGACTTCAACATTGCTAAGAGACAAAGAAGGACATTATCTAATGATAAAAGGGTCAGTCTATCAAAAATGTATAATTATAATCATACATGTACCTATCAAACAGCCTCAAAACACATGAAGCAAAAACTGACAGAACTGAAGGGAAAAATATAAATAAACAATAATAGTTAGAGACATCAACACTGTGTGTTCAATAATGGACATAACAACTAGACAGAAGATCAGCAAGGACATAGAAGACTTGAACAAAACTATATATCAACTAGATCTAACAGACATCTTTAGAACACTATATCCAGTGATAGCAGAACACATATTCTCCTCAAATGCACATGAAGCATTCTCCAGGATACACCATGTGTTAGACCATAAAAAAATGAAGTCATACACTATATGTTCTCTAACTACAATGGAATGAAAGTAGATATCAATAACAGAAAGAAATCTGGGAAACTCACAAATATGTGGATATTAAAAAACACACTCTTAAAAGCAGTGAATCAAAGTAAAAATCAAGGGAATTAGAAAACACTTTGAGATGAAAAAAATAAATAAACACAACATACCAAAATTTATGAGATGCAATGAACGCACTACTTAGAGAGCAATTTATAACTATAAATGTCTATAATAAAGAACAATTTTAGGGACTTCCCTGATGGCACAGTGGTTAAGAATTCGCCTGCAAATGCAGGGGACACAGGTTTGAGCCCTGGTCCAGGAAGGTCCCACATGCCACGGAGCAACTAAGCACGTGCACCACAACCACTGAGCCCACACGCTAGAGCCTGTGAGCCACAACTACTGAAGCCCGCATGCCTAGAGCCCATGCTCCACAACAAGAGAAGCCACTGCAATGAGAAGCCTGAGCACCACAATGAGGAGTAGCCCCCGCTCTCCCCAACTAGGCAGCCAAAAATATATAATTTTTTAAAATCTCTCTCTAAAAAAAAAGAACAATTTTAAATCAACAACTTAACCTTTCACGCTAACAACAAAACAAAGCAAAAAGCAAACTAAATACAAAACAAGCAGAAGGAAGGAAATATAAAGAATTAAGCATAAATAAAATGCTGGTTTCTTGAAAATATCAACAAAATTGACAAATCTTTATCTAGACTGACCAAAAATAAAAGAAGACTCAAATCACTAATATCAAGAGTGACAGAGGGGACAACACTATCAATCTTAGAGAAATATAATGGATTATAATACCATGAACGACCATATGCCAATAAACTAGATAACCTAGATAAAATGGACACACTTCTAGAGAGACACAAAGTATTGAAACTGACTTAAAAAGAAATAGAGGGACTTCCCTGGTGGCACAGTGGTTAAGAATCCACCTGTCAATGCAGGGGACATGGATTCGAGCCCTGGTTGGGGAAGATCCCACATGCTGCGGAGCAGCTAAGCCCGGGCGCCACAACTACTGAGCCTGTGCTCTAGGGCCCCTGCGCCACAACTACTGAAGCCTGCACGCCTAGAGCCCATGCTCCGCAACAAGAAAAGCCACCACAATGAGAAGCCCGTACACCGCAACAAAGAGTAGCCCCTGCTCGCCACAACTAGAGAAAGCCCGCGCGCAGCAAAGACCCAAAGCAGCCAAAAATAGATTATAAAAAAAATTTTTTTAATTAAAAAAAAGGAAAGAAATAGAAAATCTGAATAGACTTAATGAAAAGTAAAAAGAGTGAATGAGCAATCAAAAAACTTCCCACACACACACAAAAAAACTAGGATCAAGTGGCTTTGTTGGTGAATTCTACTAGACATTTAAAGAAGAATTAACCAAAACCTTCACAAACTCCCAAAAAACAAAAAAGGAGGAAACATGTCTTAACTCACTCTCTGAGGCCAGTAGTATCCTGATACTAGAACCAGAAAAGACATCACAAAGAAATGTCCCTTATGAATATAAATGCAAAAATCTTCAGTACACTACTAGCAAACTGAATCCAGCAACATATAAAAAGAATTATACACCATGAGAAAGTGCGATTTATCCCTGGAAAGCAAGGTTAGTTCAATATACGAAAATAAATCAATGTAATACACCATATTAATAGAATAAAGAACAAAAACCGCAAGATCGTCTCAACAGAGACAGAGCATTCAACAAATTCCAACACCTTTTCATGACAATAAACACTCAACAAGCTAGAAACAGAAGATAATTTCTTCAACCTGTTGCAGAGCATCAATAATCATCAACATTATACTTAATGGTGAAAGACTCAAAGTTTTCCTACTAATATCAGGAACAAGACAAGGATGTCTACTTTCACCACTGCTATTCAACATTGTATTGGAGGTTTGACTCTGGGTAATAGGCAAGAAAAAGAAATAAAAGGCATCTATCTAGATTGAATCTGGGGAATTCCCTGGCAGTCCAGTGGTTAGGACTCAGCAGTTTCACTGCCATGACCCACGTTCAATCCCTGGTTGGGGAACTAAGATCTCATAAGCCACACACAGCGCAGCCAAAAAAAAAAAAAAAAATTCTGGATTCAAAGGGGAGAAGTAAAACTATCTCTATTTGCAGATGACATGATCTCGTATATAGAAAAGCCAAAGGAAACCACACACACAAAACCCCTTAGAACAAAATAAGTACAGCAGGGCTGCAGGATACAAGAGCCATATACAAAAATCAATTGTTATTTCTACACACTAGCAATGAACAATTCAAAGAAGAAATTAAGAAAACAACTCCACTTTCAATAGCATCAAAAAACAATAAAATATCTAAGAATAACTTTAACAAAATAATTGTAATACATGTACACTGAAAACTACAAAACTCCACTGAAAAAAATTAAAGAACAAAATAAATACAAAGACATCCCAAGTTCAATGGATTGCAAAACTTAATACTAGTAAAATGGTAACAAAGCCCAAATTGGTCTACTATTCAATGCAATCCCAGCTGGCTTTTAGTAGGGATGGTGGATATTGACAAACTGATGCTCAAATTCATATGGAAATGTAAGGGACCTAGAATAGCCAAAATAATCTTGAAAAAGAACAGTTGGAGATCTCACACTTCATGATTTCGAAACTTACTAGAAAGATACAATAATCAGTACTACGTGGCATTAGTATAAGGACAGACATACAGATCAATGGAATAGAATTGAGAGTTCAAAAATAAACCCTTATTTTTTTTTTTTTAACAAGAGTGACAAGATAATTTAATGGAGGAAAGAATAGTCTCTTTAACAAATAGTGCTGGAACAACTGAGTATCAACATGCAGAAGAATGAAGTTGGACCCATACCATAGACCGTTATACAAAAATTAACTGAAAATGGATTATAGATCTAAATGTAAGAGCTAAAACAATTACACTCCTAGAAGAAATCATAGTAAATCTTTATGACCTTGGGTGGGACAAAGTTTCTTAGCTATGACAATAAAACCATAGACGACCAAAGGAAACAAAAATTAAGACTTCATCAAAATTAAAAACTATTGTGCCTCAAAGGATACGTTAACAAAGTGAAAACACAAGCTACCTGAGAAAATATTTATAAATTATGTACCTGACAAGAGTTCAGTATCCAGAATAGATCAAAACCCCTTACAACTTATCAATAAAAAGACAAACAACTCAATTTAAAAATAGGCAAAGGAATTTAACAGACACTTCTCAAAAAAAAAAAAAGCTATATAAATAGCCAACAGCACATGAAAAGATGCTCAACATCATTTGTCTTTAGGGAAATGCAAATCAAAACCACTATGAGATACCACTTCATACTCAGTAGGATAGTTATAATAAAAAGGAGACAATAACAAGTGTCGATGAGGAAGAGGAGAATCGAAACCCTCCTACACTGCTGATGGGAATTTAAAATGGTACAGGTTGTGGAAAACAGTTTTGGCAGTTTCACAAAATGTTAAGCATAGAGTTACCATGTTACCCAATAATTATACGCCTAGGTACACAGCAAGAACAACTGAGAACATTTGTTCACACAAAAACTTGTACACAAATGTTTATAGCAGCATTATCCATTGTAGCCAAAAAACTCATAATAGTCAAATATCCATCAATTGTTGAATGGATAAACATATAGTATATCTGTACAATGGAGTATTATTCACCCATGAAAAGGAATGAAGTGCTGACACATGCTACAACATAAATGAACCTTGAAAGCATTATGCTAAGTGAAAGAAGCCATTCACAAAAGACCATGCTATAATTTCCTTTATACCAAATGTCCAGAACAGGAAAATCCATAGAGACAGAATGTGCTTGCCAGGGTCTAGGGGAAGGTTGTGAATGGGGATACAGCTTTGTTTTGGGGGTGAAATTATTCTGGGATTAGATAGCATCATGGCTGCACAAACTCATGAATATATTAAAAAACCAATGAATTTTACACTTTAAAATGGTGAATTTTATGGTATATGAATTTACCTTAACTTAAAAAAATAAAGACATACAATCAGCTGTTAGTATAAGGATTCAACGCAGGGTGTCTATAAAGCAGCCTGAGTAATTAAAAACACTATTTGGATGGCTGCAGGGAGGGAGGGTCAGAGAGATGAACTTAACCGTGCCCCCATCAATCTGTGGGCTGCTAGGGAATGCTTACTCAATAATGTGTCACTTCCAATGAGAGTTTTTTCAAGCTAAATAAGCACCAAGTCTAGTTTATCATTTTAAAAGATTAACAATACTTCTGAAGATTCTTGGGAAAATAAAGAAATACATATGGTGAAGAGAAAGGGAGAGAAGAAAGAGTAAGTTCTCTTGAGGAGGTTTCATAACCTTCAAGTTTTGGGAAGTAGAAGAGGATCAAAGAACTAGTGGAGATCGTTTGTAGAAAATCTAACCTGCACCCTCCGCCCCCGACCAAAAAAAAAAAGGAAAAAAAAGAAAATAAGCCATGAGCAACTTTATCCAAATCTATAAAAATAACTCTTTTTAATACTCAAAATGAGATTTTCTCAAATAATCTGACATTACAAAATTGAACTGATTAAAAAATTGAGTTGGTTAATGAACAGGATATGATAATGACCAAAATATTTACAAATGGATGCTCTGACCAATTAATCTACTCTTCTAAAACTTACTGTAGGTCATAAATTTGAGGAGGGCTTATTTTAAATACTGATAGAAATCGACAAGAAGGCAAATTGGAAAAATGCAAAAGAAGCCACTCCAAGAATAATTACAGCCCAAATCACTCAATACATTTATTCAAATATTTACAAAGAGCCTGCTCTAGGTTACAGCTTTCTTCTGTAAATTCAGTGTTTCTGTATAAGGGATACCATCTTTTTTTCCCCAGTGTTTTTACCGGGGTAAAATGTATATAACATAAATTTACCATCTTAACCATTTTTAAGTATACAGTTTAGTATTACGTACCTTCACACTGTTGTGCAGTCATCACCACCAGCCATCTCCAGAACTCTTTTCATCTTGCAAAACTGAAATTTACACTCTTTAAACTTCCATTTCCCCCTACCCCCACCCACAAGGCAACCACCACTCTACTTTATGAGTTGGACTACTACTCCAAGTACCTTATTTAAGTGGAGTCATACAATATTTGTCTTTTTGTGACTGACTTATTTCACTTAGCCTAATGTCCTCAAGTTTTATCCATGTTGTAGCATGTCAAAATTTCCTTCCTTTTTTTTTTTTTTTTTTTTTTCCGGTATGCGGGCCTCTCGCTGTTGTGGCCTCTCCCGTTGCGAGGCACAGGCTCCGGACGCGCAGGCTCAGCGGCCATGGCTCACGGGCCCAGCCGCTCCGCGGCATGTGGGATCTTCCCAGACCGGGGCACGAACCCGTGTCCCCTGCATCCGCAGGCGGACTCTCAACCACTGCGCCACCAGGGAAGCCCAAAATTTCCTTCCTTTTTAAGGCTGAATAATATTCTGTTGTATGTATAGACCACATTTTGTTTATCCATTCATCTGCTGATGGACACTTCGTTTGCTCCCATGTTTTAGCTATAGTGAGTAAGGTTGCTATGAACAGGGGTGTTCAGGGGTGCCATCTCTTATCAAGGAGATGGCCAAACATCCACTGTAACACACAGTGCAAGCAAAGCTATTTCTGCATTTGTGATATTCATTGTTTGGTCTCAGGTTTGCTTATACACTAACGTTTTGTTGGTTTGTTTTTATTTTTTATTTTCTTTGCTATTTCATTAACACTCTCATGAATTTCTAAAATCAACTCAGGGAAAAGGAACCAGGCTACCTTACATACTTAAGTATTAATTAACAGTAACATATTAAAGGAAGATTCTTCCCCCAATTAAATGCAAGTAACTCACAGGTGGAAAAAAATATTTAAAAATACCTAAGTTAAAAGTTTACATTAAGTACAAGCTGTATTTCCTAAATGACTTCTTTTCATCCTTCATTATCTAAACAGAAGGAATCAGACACGAAGTATCCCTTCTTTTCTTTTTTTTTTTTTTTTTGCGGTACATGGGCCTCTCACTGTTGTGGCCTCTCCCGTTGCGGAGCACAGGCTCCGGACGCGCAGGCTCAGCGGCCATGGCTCATGGGCCCAGCCGCTCCGCGGCATGTGGGATCCTCCCAGACCGGGACACGAATGTGTGTCCCCTGCATTGGCAGGCGGACTCTCAACCACTGCGCCACCAGGGAAGCCCAAGAAGTATTCCTTCTTAACATTTTCATCTGAACAAAAACAAGCTGAAATGCCTACCATTAAAAAAACAAGAACCAAAAAACTCTTACTTCCTTTCCCCTAATGCCCTTAACAATAAAAAAATACCCTTGAAAAATACATTTCTCTACTTAAACATATGAGTAGCGGACAAGAAAGGTGGAAAGAGGATATAATTGCATCTATTGTCATACAAATCTCACTTTAAAATGGAATTTTTAGGGATGCAACTTTTCTTAGTCATCTTTTTAAATGACTAACATCCTGGAGATATTCTTTGAAGGATCATTTGGAGGATTCCAAGATTTAAAAAAAAAAAAAACAAAAACACTTGAGGGACTTCCCTGGTGGCACAGTGGTTAAGAATCCGCCTGCCAATGCAGGGGACATGGGTTCGATCCCTGGTCTGGGAAGATCCCACATGCCGCGGAGCGGCTAAGCCCGTGCGCCACAGCTACTGAGTCAGCGTGCCACAACTACTGAAGCCCACATGCCTAGAGCCCATGCTCCGCCAACAAGAGAAGCCACTGCAGTGAGAAGCCCGTGCACCACAATGAAGAGTAGCCCCCACTCGCCGCAACTAGAGAAAGCCCGCGCACAGCTACGAAGACCCAACGCAGCCAAAAATAAATAAATAAAATATAAATAAATTTATAAAAAAAATAAATGGGTGAATTGCATGGTACGTAAATATCCCAAAAAAGCTGTAATAAAAGTTAATTTTAAAAAATACACCTGCAACCTTAATACAACAAAGTAAAACTTTCTAAATTCATTCTTCAAAATAAGTCACAAAGCACAAAAACTACAGAGCAGTGTTTCTCAAACTGGAGCACGCATCAGAATCCCCTGGAGAGCTTGTTAAAACAGGGTGGGTTCCACCTCCAGAGTCTGTGATTAATTAGGTCTAGGGTGGGATCTAAGAATTTGCATTTCTAGTGAGTTCTCAGATGACACAGATGCCGTGGGTCCGTTTGAAAACACCTGCTATATCCAAACCGGAGCACATTCTCTTGAGACTCAACCTATGAAGAAGCATGTACATTCCCTTTAAATTAATGTTAAAAACTCATCTTTAGCTATTCCTCCTAAAAGTAATTACTTTGTGTGATATTACTGTTTATTTAGCAGTTTTAGTCCATCCCTTTAATAAATTCTTTATGATAAAAAGTTTTTAGTACCCCTTCAGAGACAGCCAGGTCTCATTAAAGAAACTTATTACCCCAAGTGAGTATTGTAATGTGTGAATTTTGGTTCAGCGAATTTCTTTTAATTTGGGGGCTGATAATTATACTAGCACATATTTGGCAAGCAAGCTCCATTGAGAAAAATTAGGTACTTGATTACACTGAATTATTTTATACATTATTCTCTATCTCCATCTGCATGGCCCTTGAGGATACTGCCATAAACTAACAGCCACTGGATGGAAACAGCCCAGACACAGATTTGGTTTGATACATGGAATACTTGGGGGAGGGGGAAGTTATGCTTGGTCCAACACTTAAAAGTCAGGTGCTTTCACATTAAAATTCAGATTTCCACGTACCCTTAAAACTAAAAAAAAACCAAAAAAATCCGAAAATCTGGCAATGTCATTCCCAATTTTACATGTAAATAATCAGCCAGAGTTGGGCCACAGCTTAGCCTCTGTAGGCATGTGTATTTGAGTGCTGGGCGTAAGAGGAAACAGTAGTCTCAATTTCAAACAGTAGATATAAACTGGCTTAAATTCAGTGTGGTGTAGGCAGTTCCTTTGGACTCCCTCTCTTATGGCCTAAGGTTGTTGAGTTGTGTGATCTACCAGTAGGCCACCTCTGCGCTCTGGAAATTCTCTCTTTTTTTTTGCGGTACGCGGGCCTCTCACTGTTGTGGCCTCTCCCGTTGCGGAGCACAGGCTCTGGACGCGCAGGCTCAGCGGCCACGGCTCACGGTCCCAGCCGCTCCACGGCATGTGGGATCTTCCCGGACTGGGGCACGAACCCGTGTCCCCTGCATCGGCAGGCGGACTCTCAACCACTGTGCCACCAGGGAAGCCCCAGAAATTCTTACATTAGAAACTTTCAGGCTAATGACCATTCTCTGAAAAGCAGTTGTGTCAGGTTGAGACCCTTCATATGTGGCAAAAAGAACACTGTAAATGATGGCTGTGCCTGCAAAAACCTGCATGCAGAATGCCTATTTATTATTTTAACCTTTTTCTTGTGAAATAACACAGAAAAGTAAAATGGAATACATAGCTTAAAATACTGTACTCTACAGTAAACCTCTACTACCCAGTCAAGAACATCAGCACATCAGAAGTCCCTACAAAGCCACCTCCCAATCACAACACCCTACCTGCCTTTCTGAGGTAAACACTGACTTATATAATTTTTCCACCTAAACCTGCTTCCCTAACAATATCACTCAGTTCTGCCTGTTTCTAAAAGCCAGTTTTATAAATTTTGTCTCTTGTAAATGAAATTAAAATTTCAATTCTGTTTTTTTTTACATCTTTATTGGACTATAATTGCTTTACAATGGTGTGTTAGTTTCTGCCTTATAACAAAGTGAATCAGTTAAACAATATACATATGTTCCCATATCTCCTCCCTCTTGCGTCTATGTTTTTAAGATACATGTTAATGTGCCTTCTCTTTCCTCTTGATTAGCCTCACCAGAGATTTATCAACTTTATAGGTCCTTCCAAAGAGCCAACTCCTAGCTTTGTTGATCTTCTTTCTGCTCTTGTCTTTAGTAGTTTCTACCTTCTACTTGTTTTTTATTGTGCTTTTTTTTTTTTTTTTTTTTTTGCAGTACGTGGGCCTCTCACTGTTGTGGCCTCTCCCTCTGCAGAGCACAGGCTCTGGACGCGCAGGCCCAGCGGCCATGGCTCACGGGCCCAGCCGCTCCGCGGCATGTGGGATCTTCCCAGACCGGGGCACGAACCCGTGGTCCCCTGCATTGACAGGCGGACTCCCAACCACTGCGCCACCAGGGAAGCCCTGTGCTGCTTTTTTGACTTCTTGAGATAATATTTGCTAGTTACTTTCGGGTCTTTTTTCTTTTAAGGCTATACACTTTTCTATTAAGTACTGTTTATCTATATGCTATAAATTTTATATGAAATATTTTCATCATTTATTTAAAATACTTCTTAATTTCCATTGTGTCTTCTTTAACTCATTAGTTATTTAGGGTTATATATTTCAGTTTCCAAACATGGAGATAATATTCTATTTATCTGTTACTGATTTCCAGCATAATTACATTGGAATCAAAGTACATATTTTAGGTATAATATCAATCTTTGAAATTTGTTGAGGATTAACAATCCAGTCTATCATAAATTCTTGTAAGATATTATGTGCCTGCTTAAAAAGCATATGCACTTCAGTTTGGTGTAGTGGTTCACTAGAATATGTTTATATATCATGTTGATCATATTTTCAATAACCTTTACAGGTTTTTTTCATATGCTTCTATCATCAGTTACTGAGAAAGATGTGTTAAAATTTTCCACTGTGATTACACACTGTCTATTTCTCCTACAGTTCTGTAAAATTTTGCTTTATATATTTTGCAGCCATGTTATTAGGTACATATAAATATAGAATTCTATCTTCCTGGTGAATTAAAACTGATCATTGGAAAGTAATAGTAACACACAGTGATGCTTTTTGGCTTGAAGTCTATTTTGTCTGCTACTAACATAGCTACACCAGCTTTCTTGTGATTAGCATTTATATTATACACATTTTTACATCTTTTTACCTCCAGTCATTCTGTATTCACAGATTTAAGATATACTGCTTGTATAATGCATAAAACTGACAAAATCTAGTCTGAAAAATCTTTTGTCTTTCAACCACAATGGCTAGCCAATTTATGTTTAATGTAATTACTGATGAATGAGTTTAAGTCTACCACCTCTTCTTATGTTTTATATATTTCACTTGTTCTATGTTCCTTTTTTCTTCCTTTAAATTGCTTTCTCATTAGGGTGTTCCCTTTGTTAGTTAGAAGTTACAAAATTTTTCTATTTGTTTAATGTTTACTGTATTACAACATATATCCTTGATTTATCTAGGTGAAAAGTTAATCGACACCTTTACCCTCCTCCAAAACAATGCACAAATCTTAGAACAGACTAATTCCACTTACCGTCTCCCAACTTTTATGCTGTTTGCCCTGTATTTTAAATCTCTCTGTATTGTAAAAAATCCACCACTGTATTACCTTACACAATGTTCACTTTGAGTTACCCACATATTTACCACTTTGTTTTCATTTTTTTCTACACTTCTGACCTCCCATTTGGATTACTTTTCTCCTACTTGAAGAATACCCATTAGGAATTCCTTTTGTGCAAACAACTGGTGGTAGACTCTGTTTTGTTTATATAAAATACCTTTAACCTTCACTTTTACCTCTTTCTTTTCATTCTTGAACACTATTTTTTGCTGGGTCTAAAATTTGGGGCTGGCAGTTCTTTCTTTCAGCACACTGAAAACATTATTCCACTGCCCTTTGCTTTTCTGTGACAGAAAAGTCAACTGTCAGTCTGACCATCACTCTTCTAAAGTTAATGACATTTCCCCCACTCACTGCTTTAAGGTTTCTCTTTGTATTCTGTTTTCAGAAGTTTCATTGTGACAAGTCTAGGTGTGGATTTCATTTTATTTATACTGTTTGGGCTTTGTTGGGCTTCTTGGATCTTAAGTTTGAGGTCATTCATCTGTTTCAAAATGTTTAGCAATGATCCTTCCAATATTGCACTCTTTTTCTCCTCTCGTTTCGAAGACTCCAACTACATGATAGGCCTCACTCTTTTCTTACCTTCTCTTTTATATATTTCACTTTTTCCCCCTCTCTCTGTGCTTCACTTTGAATAGTTTCTTCTAACCAGTTCTTCAGTTCACTATTTGCTTTTCAGCTGTGTCCAACTGCCTATAAACTTGTTCATTTTGTTCTTACATTTTCAGTTCTGGAATTTGTTTCTTAATCTGCAAAGCCACAATTTAGAGTTTTCAGTCCTTGCTGAAAATAAAATTTGGTGTTTATTTCCTTTAATACTGTAAGCATAGTATTTTTTTTTTGTATTCACTTTTATTTTTTATTTTTTATTTTTTGCTTTATAACAAATTAAATCAGTTATACATATACATATGTTCCCATATCCCCTCCCTTTTGCGTCTCCCTCCCACCCTCCCTATCCCACCCCTCCAGGCGGTCACAAAGCACCGAGCTGATCTCCCTGTGCTATGCGGCTGCTTCCCACTAGCTATCTACCTAACGTTTGGTAGTGTATATATGTCCATGCCGCTCTTTCACTTTGTCACAGCTTACCCTTCCCCCTCCCCATATCCTCAAGTCCATTCTCTAGTAGGTCTGTGTCTTTATTCCTGTCTGTAAGCATAGTATTTTATACTCTGCCTCTGATAAGTCCAATATCTAGAATCTCTGTGAGTCTATTTCTGTTGTCTGTTGCTTTTGCTGGTTCTCACATATGGTGTCTTCTCTTCTTGTGTGCCTGGTTATCCAAAATTGTGGTCAGATGTTGTAACTGAAAATTTATTTGTAGAAATCATTTGAGAATAGAACATTATACCTTTCTCTGAGAACATTTCATTGCTTTTACCTGTTACCTATGGGCATTAGCTAAATGGAATCATCTTATTCCAAGTAAGCCTTACGGTTTCTGGGCCACTCAGATAATGTGAAACTCAGCTGCAGCCAATGTGAGAGTTGGTTTACTACTAGTTCACCCTTATTCCTAGACATATCTCTTCAGGGAGTCCCAATCCAAAGTAAGGAATAGTTCGCCAGGTTTCCCAGGTTTCAAAGACTCAGACTACAATTTTTATCTCCCTAACTTTGAAAGGACACCAAAGGTAAGCTCAGACTTTCAACTTCCTTTTCCTGGTCGGCAAATGACCACAAGACAAAAGTGATGCCAGTGCTAGGCTCACTCCTCTGTGTTTACATTCTCTCCCAAATCTTAACTCATCTCCTCACAATTTATTAGTTCTTAAATGTTTAAGCTTAAACACATTTTTATCTAGCTTCTTTAAGTGACTTCCGTAAGAGAGCTGTTTGAATTACATGACTTACCACTAGCTAAAGTAGAAAACTCCCAGCATTCTGTTATATGTTATAACGTTGGTACATGGCCTTAGCTTGACAACACCTACCTTAAGGTGAAAAGTACAAAGTCCTATGATATTCTTTGAAGAATAGTGACAGTTCTTCTTGGTAGCAACTTACCCCTATAGTGCAGAGCAACTATACAGGATGAGATTTCAAGTTATAGTTCCCCTTCCATCAACATATGAATGGATAAAGAAGATGCGGTGTGTATGTGTCTGTGTATACAATGGAATATTACTAAGCCATAAAAAAATGAAATCATGCCATTTGTAGCAACATGGTTGGACCTCGAGATTATCATACTAAGTCAAGTCAGACAAAGAAAGACAAATATCATATGATATCACTTATACGTGGAATCTAAAAAATAGTACAAATGAACTTATTTACAAAACAGATTCATAGAAACAGACATAGAAAACAAACATTGTTACCAAAGGGGAAGCGGGGAGGGATAAATTGGAAGTAGAGGATTAACAGATGCACACCACCACATACAAAATAGATAAACAACAAGGATTTACTGGAGAGCCCAGGAAGCTATAGTCAATATCTTATAATAGCCTGTAATAGAAATACATACAACTGAACCTAACGTAATATTATAAATCAACTATACTTTTTTTTTTTCTTTCCGGTACACGGGCCTCTCACTGTTGTGGCCTCTCTTGCTGCGGAGCACAGGCTCCAGATGCACAGGCTCAGCGGCCATGGCTCACCAGCCCAGCCGCTCCGCAGCATGTGGGATCTTCCCGGACTGGGGCACGAACCCGTGTCCCCTGCATCGGCAGGTGGACTCTCAACCACTGCGCCACCAGGGAGGCCCTAAATCAACTATACTTTTAAAAACAAAGTTATAGTTCCTGTAATTTATTCATTCTATGACCCTGGACAAAGATTTGTCTGCAAAATTGGGTAGGGAAATAATACTTCCACACTTACCAGAATATCAAGTGAAGGAACATAAAAGAACTTGAAAAAGCCTATAAAACCAACTAAAATTATAATTCTCTTCCCTCCTTTCTCTGCTCCATGGGTGAACCACTCATCCATGGCTCTGGGTAATTCATCACAGCAGGCTAGTGCTCAACTGGTAACTCAGGTCACTCATCACTGGCTGGCAACATTACACAAGACACAGTATTCTAGGAGCCAAACAAGAGCTACCTATTTCTATACTACTATCTATGTTTTTATATACTTCAGTATACATAGTGTGCTCACAGATGATGTACACACACACTATTAACCACTAGGGGTAGGTAGGTGGTATTTCAGGTACCTTAATAAAAAAAAAAAAGCATACTCCAGGTGTGGTTGGTTCACATTTGAAAGACTAGAAGTCCAACCTTCAGAGTCAGGCTATCTTAAGTGTATCAACTACAGCTACCTAAATCTATATTAGAGGGTCCCCTAATGAGAAAAGGAGGGTAGAAATAATTTTTCTGATTAAAATAATAGTGTTCAATATATATATGGGTTGGCTAGAATGATTGTACAGGGGCACTGAACCTTGTGTGTACATGTGGGTTGTAAGTATCTGGCAAAGCAGGCCACCTAACACTCTTTTCAGGGGCCCTCTGGGCCTAGGGCTCTGGTCCTGGGTCTGGACACTTAACAGAGAATTCCATCACCTGATCCAATGGAAAGGTTAGATATATCCTGTAATGAGAATATGTCCACACCTGTCTCTACTGAACTGATGCAGGCTACACAGCCAAAGCAAAAAGGTTGGGGCTTTTGTCTGTAAGAACAGGTTGAATGACTAACGTTTGTGCCTGCTTGCTAATAAATATTCATATGTGTGGCAAAATGTGGTCTGAGTCTTGATTTTATTGTTGCAGACCACATGGTAGCATAACCACCTCTAATTATTGGAAGCTACCGATGTCTACCAAAAAGATTTGCACTGCCGGGAGCAGTGAGACTGGCTCAGTTCAGTTTGCAACAATTGTGGTGCGTCAAATTTCCCAAATGATTACTGCTGGGACAGAACCTCAAAGCAGGAACATCATGCTGATCAAGCTGATGTACTAACTTGCCAGCCGGGACCCTCTAAGAGAAAGGCTGCTTCTCTTTAGTGGGAAAACCACAGGAAGCTACGAAGACAGCCTCGGGGTGTGGGTTTTGCTGGGAGCCTGCCAAAAACACCATCATTCTGTTTCTTGGCCCCTAGAATGCAACGATACCCAAGCTTTTTCGTTTTCTTTTTTTTTTTTTGCCTCCAATGATTTCCCCCAAACCACCTGGACTCGGTGCTCTACATAAAATGATGTCACTTGAACAGTATCTGTATTCAAAGGACTATATTAGAGGCAACTATCCTACTTGCTTCAGTAAATGCAAAACAGAAGCATTTGTACTTTCAAAACAGCACTTGTCTTGGATTCTTAACAGCTGTATGTCCTTACACGCCAAACGTTTTTAAAAATTTAAGCTAAAAATTTACCAAAATAGGAGAGTGAACTACGTTTGTCATAAACAGTTTTTTGAGGAAAACCTTGGAAACTTTCACCACCCACCCTGTATCGGTGGGGCACTAGACGTTGCTCCAGCCCACACAGTGTTCCTGATGGTAGTCTGAAGACACAACTCTCAGAAACACATTCCTCTCGGTATCAGGATTCCCCTTTAAAAAGACAAGTCCCCCAAGGGTAGTCAACCAACTGGTTCACCAAGGAGCTTAACCAATCTGTTCTTGAAACTGCTAAAAATTTAAAGTGGCTGAGTAATATTCCATTGTATCTATGTGCCACATCTTCTTTCTCCATTCATCTGTCGATGGACACTTAGGTTGCTTCCATGTCCTGGCTATTGTAAATAGAGCTGCAATGAACATTGTGGTACATGACTCTTTTTGAATTATGGTTTTCTCAGGGTATACGCCCAGTAGTGGGATTGCTGGGTCATATGGTAGCATGATCTGTGACCACCTAGAGGGGTGGGATAGGGAGGGTGGGAGGTAGGCTCAAGAGGGAGGGAATATGGGGATATATGTATATATATAGCCGATTCACTTTGTTATACAGCAGAAACTAACACAACATTGCAAAGCAATTATACTCCAATAAAGATGTAAAAAATAATAATAATAAAAAATTTAAAAATCTAAAGTGGGATCTTCCTCCAACCCCAAATGAGTACACTGGAATTCTCTGAGGGTGAATTAATCCTACCAGCTCATTGTCTGAGAGGCGTTTAATACGGTAGGTAAGTGAAGTGGGAGCTGGGAATCCTGGACTCCCATGAAGTTTCTCTGAACCTAGTGGTCTCTCTACCTAATAGACTGGTAAGCCCCCTTGCTAGCACCTTCACAGGAAGCTTGAAAGAGAGATTGGGAAAACACCCATCTAGTGATGCCAAAGGAAGGCAGAAATGCCACAGCCAAGGCAGCTGATCCTCTCTGCTCGTGTTGCACTGGCCCACTCACCGTACAGCTCCAGTGAGAGGCGGCAAGATGAATGAGGCTAGAGACAGGCCCGTGAGCAGCAGTGTGGGGCAGGGACCAGAACAACCGCACGAACAGGCAGCAGCCTGGTGCTGTCACAGAACTGCCATCCACACTCTCACGTCCTGGCCTCAAAGAGCACAGAGAAACTCAGAATTCAGAGGGAACACAGGCACAAAGTCTTTATCCTATAGGTTCACGTCAGCTCCTCTCAAGTCATAGGCCCAAAACTGGCCACAGATTACCTGCACAGGTCTTCAGGAAAAAAGAGGATTCACCCCTGCCCAGAGCACACACTCCTGGGAACATTAAATCTCATTTCGTTTTGGTTAATAATTAAACCCCTAGATTAACAGCTTACTTGAAAAGGAAAGAAAAAGACAAAGAATCTAATAGCCTGCACATTTAATATTTGCTGACCTCTTGAGGCCAATGCCCCTTTTAAAAGAATTGCTCATCCATTTTTATTCCCCTCCTTTTTTTGTCAACTTCTAAAGATGCCAAGGTTTTCACGGCTGTAAATTACAAAATGAGTGTACTTATAAAGGACACGGGAATGGCACCAGATCTCTGCTCGTACAAAGGAGCGATCGAAAACATTTACAGTGGCGCGCCCGTGACACTCGGCATACCGGCTCTTGTTTAATCTTCATAGCCACCAAAAAAGAATTTTTAACTATTTTCTACCTGAGGAAACTGAGGCTCAGGAACTTCAAGAAACTTGTCATAGGTCACGTAGTTAGTAGGTGGTGTCATCTCAAAAGCCAGTGCTCATTTCTAGTGTACAAACCATGTCCAAGTGTCCTGTTACCTTTCTGCCAGCTTGTAGTCAAAGGCTGGTATACTTGGAGTTCCTGGTACTGGGGCTCTCACTTGTTCAGACCTGCAAGCCATTTGAAGCCTCTGCAGTTCTTTAAAAAATTTTTAAACTTTTTCTTGCAGATGGCTCGTTCCCTTTATTCAACACACAGCTTCAAATTACTCTTGGCCTTTTCCAAAAAAATCAAACCCACTCTCAGAGGTCAAGAATTCACCACTGCTGAGGCTACTAAGAGGAAAATATTGTGAGATCTGAAGCAATTTCCCAAGAAGAACTTGTCAACTGTTTTGAGCTACCACAACAGAACTGAAACAAGTACAATGCCTCCCCCAACCGCACCCCACCCCCAGGGGTCACTGAAAGGGCCCATTTCTTGGGACTTGCAGTCCTTCTGCAGAGAGCATGATATTGCGATGCAGGACTCATTTTTCAGGTATTAAGTACCCACTGGAACATTCTCAATAATAGGAAGCAGTGAGTGATTAGGCAAAGAAAAGCAGATGTTGTGAAATAAAACTCTTACTCCTCCAGTAGGGCCAAGTGCTGCGTATGTGTTTTTGCTTTCTTACTTATGCATGTTATTCTACCAGGAAGTCATTTTGCTCTCAATTATTATTATTATTTTTAAATCCACTTGCATTGTGACTGAAGTCAAGTTTGTCAGGTCAGACTGAACTAACAGAAAATCCAGATGTGGGTACAGTAGCAATCCCACGGACAGTTTCTAGTCAGGCTTACTTCTTTAAGAAAGAGCGGTGTGGAGCTCACGTTCCATGCTCAGGATGTGTGAGGGGTTTTAATGCAACAGAGAAACATTGCCACCTCCTTCAATCCCACTTTTGTTATCACCTCCCTTTAGGGTCCTTCGTGAAAAAGTTGAAAAAGTTGACATAAGAGGAAAGGCAAATGTGAAGTTCAACTGAGAACTGGGAAAAACCCAAGTTTTCTCTCCCACCTTTACAAACAACACAAAAATATACTTTTGCACAGATTTCTGTTCCAAGGTGGAGTGCTGATAAAGGTCTTAAAAATATCCAAATGCTTCAGTAACTCAAGTCAACTGCCAAGACACCTAGGCTGTCTGGAGTTCTGACTGTGGGCCTTGTGACCATTCAACACACCCTTCAAAGCAGTCCTCATGGGGATGGGCAATCATCCCAGCAATGCTGCCGTTCCTTAAAACTCTGTTGGATGCACACTTACTTAGTGTCAAGATAGTTCTTCTAATTTACAAGATTTGCTGTGTCTGTTCTCCCATTGACTGTTCACCTTTGGCACGCTTGCAGCCCTGTCAGGACCACAGAGCAGCTATTTTCCCAGTTTTAGTCTGATAGTTATAAATTTAAGATATCTAACTTTGGTGTGTGCTTCAGCCAGCCATTAGATACTCCAGAAAACAGAAATATGTAGTCTTTTCTTCTTGCTAAGAAAAAAAGTTTAATAAAACTTTCATGCTGGAAGAATTACTTAAAACCAGGGAAGGCCAGATGCTTTAGAATTTATCACTATCACCACCTAAGATGTTATATAAACAAGTTATAACAACAGTAACTTTGGGAATAGGATGTTCTCAAACAGTTCTTTCAATCTTCTATGGCAAGAAAGGCTGTAGTGATAAGTACTTTTAGAAATACCTGGACAGGATATTGGAAGACCTTTTAGAAAAAATAAAATGGACTTTTAAAAATCCTGCAGGAGAGCAACCAAAACTCTGCAAAAAGCTCACTGCCAGAATGTGTCCTTTCATAAAATGTTAAGTCATCTCTGATGAATCCCAAAGGCTCCTTATTTTAATATACTTTGGAAATGATCTTCCTACACAATAACAAATCATCGAAAGCATGAACTAAAGCAAATGAGATAGTAAAAGCTGGAAAGAAGCTCAGCTGAACAAATATTCAGAGCACTGAAATGTAACATTCAATTATAGCTACCACCTATGGCTTCATGATCAATCATGCCTCTGCACGAGTAGGCAAAGAGCGTCTGCTACCAAGCCTTAGCTTCCTACCCGACTGAGTACCTGGAGGGCACAGCCTATCTTCCCATTCTTCCTGTTGTGCTGTTCATTTATTCATCTACAAAAACACTCATTAATTTTTCTCACCATTCAAAATATATTTAACCAGTTCCTACCTTTTGCTAGGAACTAATTATCCCTTCTAAGCTTAGGAACATTTCTTGGGTCAAGATGTTTAAATAAGTTGATGTGTTTGAGGTATATAATCGTGTAGTATAATTTTCCTATCTTGTCCAGAAAGATATAATCAGAAACTTCAGAGAATGTCCTACTGACCTCTGTATCATCCAAAAATATATCATGAAACAGAAGCTCCAATGTTTATTGAATTGCTATGACAACAGTCATTAAAATAAACAACCAAACCTATATTTACATGAGTTTAAGTACTCAATTTAAACAGTTATATATATATTATATGCAACCTGTGTATGTATAAGCATGTACATCCATAAAATGTTTCCCAATTCAAGCTGATGGCACTCTTATTTCAAAAAACCAGCAGTTACTACCATGTTCTTCCCTCCCTACCTTACAAAGGTACTAAGGGTGGAGGGAGGAGGGAAGAAGACAAATGTATTACATAAATAAGAAGAAAAGAAGGAACATGAACAGATGACAGCTGGGGCTCTTTGCCCATCTGGAGTCAAATCAATGCACCACTAGAGAAAGGACAAATAACCCTTAGAACTCTGAGCAGCTTCGCTGTCTCTCCCCTCCCCCACCTGGATGCCGCATGGCCTAAAGAAACAAAGTAGCTGATCAAGAGACTACAACAATGTCAGAGTCAGGTAACAAAACCCAGTGGTAGATCAGCCCAAGCATCTCCCTTTACTACAGTTGAGGAAAATGAGTCCCCAAAGAGAGAGGGCTATTTTCCCAAGCCACACAGAGAGGTCATCGTGGGGCTGTGGCTGGCTGCACCCACATCCCCCAGGGCCTTGTCTGGGAGAGTGTGGGAATGGTACCAAAGAAGAACTCAGAGCAAGGATGCCTTCCTAGGATCCACGGGCATGTTTCAGGGACTTCACAAAGCCAATGAAATTGCCTGCAAAATTGTGTGGCTTCCACTTTTCAGGGGAGCAGGTTTACTGCTTTTATCAGTCTGAACGAGGTCCATGACTCAAAAAATTTAAGAACCACTATGTCAAGGGTTGGGCTTGGGGGAAAGGCTAAAAGTGAGTGAGATTAATTCCAACTTAAAGGAACTCAGATTTTCAATAACCTGAAGACTACGCTTGGGCCAGGCAGCCAGTGGAACCATCTAAGGAGAACACAGCCCTAAATTTTCTGGTCTGGATGTTAGAGATCCTCTAAGGAAAAAAAAAAAATGTGTTTGGACAGGGAAGGCATGTCTCTGTGACCTCAGGTGACAGAGAAAGGAGTAAGCAGCACAAACTAACTACCGATTAGGTGGTCTCAGGTTAGAAGTAACTAGCAAGACTGAGTTCTCTGGAATCACAGAAAAGGTTTTGGCAGTAATAGTCATCATGAGCCATGATGGAAGGTTTCTGCAGCCTTTCAGAGCCAAGGCAGACTTGACTTTCAATCAGGCCTTTCACTGTACCTGCTTGTGAACAGTGACCCCAGAAAGGGTGCCACACACCCCGGAAGACCTAATGCAATCACAGGGGTCTTTGTTTTCCTCTTATTTCTGATGTCAACATCAGTCCCAGGAGTGGGCAAAGGCCTTGGTACTTGGTCACAGGGAACTGGACACACGTCAGCCATTGCAATTTCCCTGGGAAACAGAAAATATTTTCCCCACTCTATGGATGAGGAAATTGAAGCAAAGGGAGAAACGTCCAAGGTTTTTCAAGGAGGTGAAGAGCCAAGAGCTCTGAGCTTAGGGCTTGTAGCTAAATACTCCACACTGGCTCTCGCTGGATATTCCATCTCCTTTTGGGAAGCGAGCAGTTCTGGAAGTTGGGGGAACTCTAGTTGCTAAGGACAAGATGTGAGATACAGTTTACACCACACAACTATCCATATGGAATCCATCGCACATTAAAACAGGAGACTTGAGGCCTCACTAGGTAAATGAGATAGAAAAAGGGAACCTGGGGGTTACTCATCATTTTCCAAATCGGAGATTTATGTCCCTTTTGGAAAGAAGAAGGAACACCTGGCTGCAGCCCAGTTTTGAGTAATATTTGCCACTGAGAAGCCGTTTGCAAAAATTCCTGGCACAACTTTGGAGAGCTCTTCCGATGGGGCTCTGGCCAGTCCTTGTAAATGACTGAGATTTAAAACCCTATCAAATCAGAGAAGCAGAGAGTATGCTTGATGCAGCACCATAAATCCCTCTCTGTAAAGCTAATTTCAAACTTACAATAGCAATGTTCAGAGAGAAAAATTATCTGCACATACCCATAAAAGATAGGGTATTTTTTTTTAAGCCAAGAAGGGTAGACTTCAATGCCTAACAATGATCTGCGTGGCTGGAATACAGTCGATTACTTCCTTAAATCTATTTTCTGATTTTTCTGCAACGAAAATGCATTGCTTGGGGAATAAAGAATTAAATAAAAGTAAGTAAAGGAAATATAAAAGCTAGCAACTTCAAGTGTCAATAGACAGCCAGAGCTTATCTCATCCGACTGACTCATTTAACAAAAGAAAGGGAGGCGGGCAGAAGGGGGGAGCACCTTGCTCGTGGTCCCTCAGCTGCCCAGCAAGGGATGGAGAGCCAGGACCTGGAAATCCCCCGCCTGCCTTCCTGTCCTCTCCGCCCCGCCCCACCCCCCCAACGGGCTGCAGTTGCTGGATTCCTTAGGCTAGGAAACCCCTAAGCCTGATGCAAGGTGAGAAAGAGCCTCGAGTGCTAGACAAAGTACAGCCAGATTCCAGCTCAAGAAGAGCTGAAATGAAAATGGCACTCACCAAGACAAGAGGACAATCTGAAGGGAATGAGGTGTCCCAGGCTCTGTCACAACTGCTACACAGAACAACTTCATAAATGTGCCCTGTTTTCTTGCCTCTGGCTGGCACTCATGTGATCCCCCCACGCCTGGAATACCTTCCCTCTTGTCCTCTCTCCCATGTATTTCTACAAATTCCTACTCATCCTTTAACATCAACTTACAAGTCCCTTGCAAGACCTTCCCTGGTCTTCCCCATTTACAAAGCTAATTGGTACCAGGACACCTTAAGAAGAGGATATACCTTGACTGTAGAGCATATAACAATGTTAGGGAGATCGGCATTGGTTTATAGGTCTCTCTCACTCTTTTGATAGTGTTCTTTGAAGGCAGTGGCTATTTTAATCACCTCCATATCTGTGGTACACGGCAGGGACTCAAATGTCAGCTGAATAAACGTATGTCTGCTAACAGACACACAGTAAGAGTTTAACCTCTCCTTCCAAATCTACCATTTGTCTTTCTCTCCTCAACGGTGCATCTGCAGAACTTTTAGGTAATAGGATGCTTTGGGATAGAGGTTTTTCTTTAAAGAAAGTTTAAATACTTGAGTTTAATTTTTGGCATTTCATGCTTCTCTTTTCTTAACAAAGAGAAGAGAAATGAGAGAAGAAAGGTAGGATTATATTAATATCAAAAGATAAATGGACAGGCTGACTATGACAAAGGCAAAAAGCAAGCACAGTTTACCATATGATGATACCAGCTGACACATATTCTACACCACCCTCTCTCTGTCACTCCAAGACACACATACACAGGTGCACATAAAAAACTAATAACAAGTCACTTTGGGAAGTTCAGTCATAACCTATCAACAGAAGACCCCATCGTATAGTAAACACCAGAGTGAGTATATTATTAGGGTTGCTAATGGCTAATTAAAATCTGAAGATCAGGTTTCTGGGCACATCTTGCTACATCTGTGCACTAGGCAGTCCCAGACGGTATGAAAACCAAGTTTGGGGCCTGCTTCTTCGTAATAGGCTGTTCCTGCAATATTGCCAAGGTTGTGACAGAATCGTGCGACAAGATCAAGAATCGTCTGCCTGCAGTCGCCTCAGGCACAGCCCTGCTCCTGACTCTGCATATCTGAGAGAAGTTTCCAGTCAACTTCCGGGCCCCAGGAACAAGGCTACTGTTACATAAAACACCAGAAGGGGCCTAGTTTTCCTCCTTCTAGGGAAAGAGAACAGTCACAATACTCAACATACTGCTCCCCTCCCCCAGGACTGACTGCGAAGGGGTACAAGGGAACTTTCTGGGGTAATGGAAACATTCTATGTCTTGATTGAAATGTAGGTTACATGGGTGTATGTGTTTGTCAAAATTATAGTATTGTCCTCTTAAGATTCACGCATTTCACTGTATGTAAATTTTGCCTAGAAAAAAAGAACCATGCACAATGATCAAACTCTAGGTAATAGGTTTACTATCTGCAGTAGTATGGACTAGCAATTTTGGAACTACTTCCTGTGTACTCTAGGCTTAAGCAAGTAAGTGAATATATGCAGGATACTGGGAGCCAGGTTTCTCACTGTTGGGGAAGGTAGTTACAAATATGGAAAGGGGAAAGTTAACATTACCAAAGGGGATAAAATATATCATGTGCCTCCTAACATGAGGATACATCATCATTTCTTTGGTATTCCTGCCAAAAATTCATAACCTGAATCTAATCATAAGGAAACATTAGACAAATCCAAATCGAGGGAAATTCTACAAAATAACTGGCAAAATGTCAAAGTGGTGAAGTGAAGAAAGACAAAGAAAGGCTAAGGAACTTTTCCAGGTTGAGGGAAGCCAAAGGGACATGACAACTAAATGCCCGATCATGAACTGGATTCTGGTCTGGAGAAAAAACTTATGAAGAACATTACTAGTACAAATAACAACATCTAAAATATGGACCGTGTATTAGATAACAGTATTACACAAACTTTAAACTGCCTGAATTTGATAAGTGCATTGTGCTTATGTAAGATAATAACCTTTTTCTTAGGAAACATATGTTGAAGTATTTAGCTATGAACAATCACAGTGTCTCCAATTCACTCTCAGAGTTTCAAGAAAAAGAGGAGAGGCAGGGAGGAGAGCACATACACACAAATGGGAAAAAATGTAAACACTTGGGGGACCTGGGGAAAGGAGTTCCTCGTACTATTCCTGCAACTTGTCTGTAAGTTTAAAATTATATCAAAATAGAAAGGTACCCCTCCAAATACCCTAACTTCCCCCAAATTACTTAGGTGAAAATCTAAAAACAACAAATTAACTCAATGTATTACAAGAAATTCTTTCAAGAAGATCGGTTTCAAATTACTTTTCCCTTTGGTAGCAATTCCACAAAACTATTTGGCTCTGAATTCCTTTTTAAAACTAAAAAAGGACTCATATACCTTCAAATAGGGTTTTTTGAAATTCTAGTGACAGATACTATCATTTTGGAAAGTGTTACAAGGCAATAAATAGAAATTGGAATGAAAGCGACTCCTCACCACCCTCCTCCCTCCAGATTCTTCAATATTTTTTCTGGAAGACGGAACAATTCACCTGGCTGTATGCCAAGCTAAAATCAAACAGGATAAGGAACAATTTGCGTGTAGATGATTTAGCCTTCCCTGCCACAGAAACAGAGAGCTGTACTCTTCCCCACCTCAGGCCTTATAAAAGGTCTATATTTTATTTATATAAATAAGGTGATGAAGGCATTTCTACTCAGCATAGTTTATTCTACCTCCCCAATCTTTCTGTACTTGTGCTTAAATCAAGACACAAGCATGGCCTTAGTGCTAGGGGGAAAAAAAAGCAAAAATACTGAACACTACCAAAGGAAAAAATTACTTCATGGATGTCAAAGGAGAAATTTTTAAAACTCATTTTTAGCCTCAAAGAATTTTTTTGAAACAATAACAACTATGATATGACTCAGTATAAAAAATATTATGCTAAGTATGAATTAAGAAAAATTCACATGCACAGAGATGAAAGTGTAATTGGATTTGTCATTTCAAAGTATTAATGCTGTGTTTGCAGATAATAGAGAATGACATTCTCCTAAGCGAATAAATAAGTTAGCCAAGTAAGTAAATGCTGTGTTTCTACTGTAAGGAAATACATGCACCAATGAAGCAACCTTTTCAGCACAAAAGAAATTTAATACCCAGACCACATGAAAAGTGATCGCTATGGGAATAGCACAGCTGTTAAAATCCAAGTCAGTTTGTATTAAATCGTCCAGCATGTTTATGTAAAGCAGGACTCTCAGAATGACCACCAAGGGGAAATAATTTTGCTAACAAAGAAGTAATACCTATAATTAATTTAATGCTTACAATAAGTGTGAAAGAAAAATGCAAAGCTATTCTCTTTCAAAGAATGTAAGGGGCCTCAGCTAGCTGGTATGCTTGTGATCCTTTTGTAAACAGTATCTAAAGGGCTAATTTAATTAGAAATAGAACAAGAAAAAATGAGTGTTTGCATTTCACTTAGAGAACCCAATTATCGTTATTTCATTGACTAACCAGATTTACATAAAGCCACAGAAAAACCTCTGGCACCGGTGCCGAACAATTTCAATATGAAAATTAATACTGCCAAGTTATTTTGAGACCAATTAGCTTAGCCATTCAAAGAAAAAAATGTGCTCCACTGAAGAGCACGTAATCCTAAAACCTGCATTTCTGAAGACAGAAGTGCACACAGACGTCCTTGAGGCCCTGACTCGAGAAGATAGAAGATGCCTTAAAGAACCTACAGAAAAAAGGAGCTCATGGATAATTACTAAGAAACAGCTTTAAATCTCAACAGAGACACTTGGGATGCATAACGATAGAACAGGAGCTTAGTTTACTTTTGAAGAAAAGAGAGAAAGAGTTACTCTAAGTTTTTGAGCACCTAAAATTAACCAAATTTATCAACATTGTTTGTCAAATCTGAGTTAACTTTTTTTTTGGCCGTGCCGCACGGCATGAGGGATCTTAGTTTCCTGATCAGGGATCGAACCCGTGGCCCCTGCATTGGAAACTTGGAGTCTTAACCACTGGACCACCAGGGAAGCCCCCTGAGTTAACTTTTTAGAGAGACTGACTGGTCAGGATTGTGCTTCTCATAAGACAAGACCCAGGTAAAGTTTTCAAAGAAAGCTTGTCATCTCAGAGTGGAGAGACTATCCCTAGAATTCAATCCCTTTCAGAGTGCCAGATGTAGGCTACACAGCAAAGTCCCAAATTATAACTGAGAGGCCAGAGTTTGGGATTAATGACCCCAATGCTATTTTGCATAACACTTGAACATGAAAGTCTTATCAAGAATCATGAGTTTTAAAAGCCCAGGTTAAATCACTGGGCATTAGAAGGCTTAAAGAGGTATCCAAAAGGAAATCAGCTATAACACACAGTGTACATGTAAAAATAACTCAGACTATCTCAAAGCCTATTAAAAAATGAGATGCCATCACTGTAGTTTTGAGATACATCAGCCGTTTCCCATTACAATGGAGGGCATACCAGCTCTATTTTTAGAGCCTCTGGAAAGATCAAAGCTGAATGGGCCCTTTTATTGGCTCCCCATCCAGGGCCCTAATCTCTGTTTACTCTTTCTTTGTCATTATGTAGATCTCCGAAAGACACACCACCAGGACTGCCTGCTACCCCTCATCCCCTGAGTAACACTTAAAAATTGCTCTGTGACGGTCGGTACAAGCGAGAAGCTCTCTGGGGAGGAACAGAGACGAGTAAAGTTCAAATTCGAGTCAAAATTACCATCGTGCTTCAAGTACTGATACAGAACTATAGTAATCTAATTCAGTCTCTCTCTCTACACTATAAACCACACTTTCTCAGTCTGGTTTCTCTGTGAGAAGGAATACAGATAAACGAAAACACAATCCTTTCTGGTTTGGCATTTTTAGGCCCTCCCCCCCTCCACAGAGAGCCCTCAGCTGATTTCAGTGCCTCTGGCTAGTAAGGCTGAAGAGCTCATTTTAAACAACAAGTCCCATGAATGTAGAACGACTTACTTTGGAAGAACAAGCTGTACATTTGTCAAATGCCAGGCTGACAGGAAGGACATTATCAAATCGAGACAGAAATCCTCGTATCTAAAAACAAACACAATAACGCACATCAGGCCCAGGATGACACTCTTGGTACAGATTAACAAAAATGAAGTTCAATGTGGATATTTTCCCTCGTACTATATAATCAGTTTGAGGAAGAACTATATGAGGTCTTTTATTCCATTAAGAACTGGTCTACAAGCTTTGCACATATTTGAGACCTAAACACAAATTGACTCCAAAATATAAAAAGAAAGCTGTAAAATCTGAAGTATTGTTTTCATAAATGTCTTCAAATACATAACCAGTCAACTAGTTTATTACTGACAATTCTCATGTATGTTACAGTGAATACAGGACAAGTGTGCATTTTTGGGATGTGGTATTGGGTGCGGCCTCACTAGGTAAGAAGGGCTGGGGACTACAGAAGGCAGAAATGGTCCTAAATATAGATCCAGTTACTTGCCTGAGTTGGAACAGACAGGGATAAGATGGAGCGCATTACCAAGTTTATGGGGAAACAGCGCCACCTTGAGCACCTCAGTTATAATTTCTGAATTACAACTCATTTCCATTTACGGGGTATCAGTTATAACCAGGTTTCGCAAACTGACTTAAGTAATTCAGACACTACACTTCCAGAACTACACTGACACCAAAAGGGGACTTTAAACTGTTACATATATCATTTAAACATTATTACTCAAAATATGTACGGTGAAATCTCTAAAGTCTCCATAGGACTCAACATTTATAATAAGCCAAACACCACCAATCTTCTCTTGAGTTAATTTATTTGATCTTGACAACTACCCCACTGATGAAACTCCGGCTGGGAAGGGTGAAGCATCTTGGTTCAGGTCAACAAAAAGTGACAACGCTAAGATCCAGAAGCAGGCCCCTGATGCCAAACCTGGCCAGGCCCTGGCCTGGGCTCCCTCTCTCCTTCCTTTCCCTTCCCTCCCTCTCAGGACAGCAAAGCTTTTGTATTCAATGTGAGGGCTCACCACACATTTAACAGCCTCACTTGAATACAGCAAAAGAACCAACCCCCGCCCCCCGCTCTCCCCCGCAGTCCTTGCTGCCTTTAGCCACCCTACCAGCACTCCCCCAAAACCAAGGAAAACCTGGCGGACTCTTTAAAGAGACAGGCTTCCTTCCGAGCGTGGGCAACTCCACCTTTAAGCCCACACTGCAACTAGTCTAGTTACATTTGCATACTTATTGCTGGAAGATCTAACCTTAAAGGAAACGCCTATAGCAATCTTTTAAATGTCGTTATCTATATGTTATGAGATTTCAATGTAATCCAAAGACAAAAGAGTGTTTGGTAGAAATGATAAGCTAGATAGCTGGGATAAGTTAGCTGGCCTCACGGTGAACCTTTGAAAATGTGACAATCTTTAGTTCTCTGTATCTTAGGAAAGTGGTGACCATTTCCGAATACAGTGCTTGAGGCACAAGCAGGGTCCTAAGTTTGCTCTCCAGGTCACCAAATCAAGAGAAGGCAAACCAGCAGAAAAGACTATAACGGCAGGTCACAAATGGATATGTTGAGATCCTCATGAGATCTGGAAGTTACAGGCCCAAAGAATTCTCATAATGAGTCTCCTTCTATCTCAATGGCTTTAATATTAAATTTACCTAGAAAAATATTTATCATATGTAGTATATTTTCCATTAAAATGTTCACTGATATAGCCTACAGGTTACTGTCTCCATATAGGCTTCACGAAAAGGTCTCCTGATTCTCTTTTCTCTCACACAGGTAATAAACTTTCCTTGTGTTGTGCAAAGAAATACTGGTATTTTTCTCTGCTAAACTGTTCCACAATTGGAGGTGCGGAGTTAAAGGCGAAGGGAAGGGAGAGAGTAGACCCAGTTAGGAGCAGAAAGGAAGGGAGAAAAGGGAGAGGAAGGAAGGAAGGAAGGAAAGAGAAAATATAAACCAAAAACGCAGGTGGTGAGCAACAGAAAGGAGCTGAAGTGAATGGGGTGGCCAAGCAGGGGCACCCACACCATTGTTTAGCACCCCAGGCAGCTCTTTACCAGGAAACTGACTCATTTTCCCAGGAAATGAAGTAGAATAACATCTGTGTGTGAGGCCTTTCAAATTCCCCAAGTTGGTATCAGAAGGCTCAGAACTCCACCAAACTAATTCCAGTTTTAGGAAATTTAAAAGAGGAAGGCCTGTTCTCACACCAACTGCGACAGACTCCTAACAGGCACCTCCACAGGTGAGCTCTCTCCCTCCCACTGAATTCAACACTCTGCTATGGATTAATTTTCCTAAGACACAGCTCTGAGGTGTGTCACTTTTTATCAGCTTCCTAGAGCTGACCAAAAACGCAGAGAATTCCTCATGCTGGCACTCAAGGTCCCCCCTAATCTGGGCCCATTTTGCCTTTCTGATCTTTTCACAGGCTTCATACAACTACTAAGCTCAAGTACAACGTCCCTCCCAAAGACATTCCTGCGTTGCTGACCTTGTCTCATGCCGAATTCTGCGACTCAGAGCTCTTCCTTTGGGAAGCAGCTATATAACCAAATCTACATCTTCCATAATAGTCACTCAAGCTCAAACACACCTCTTTCATAAATACTCAATCCACCCACCACTTGACTTAGAGATAATGCCTTCATTATGTGAAATCCTTCTTTTTGGTATTTATCACCATAATAACTTATGTAATAGTTATTTCTTTAAAAAATAACAGGTTTACTGAGATAAAATTCATGTACCATAAACTTACATATACAATTCAGTGGCTTTTAGTATATTCATGGAATTTTGTAAACATCACCAATACCTAATTTCAGAATATTTTCATCACCCCCAAAAGAAACTCAGAACCCTTAAAAATTAATCCCCATTCTCCACTTTTCCCAAACACTGGCAACTACTAATCTACTTTCTACTTCTATTGATTTGCCTAATTTGCCTATTCACTACAAATGGAATCATACGTGAATGGCTTCACTTACTATATTGTATCATGTGTATTTCATTCCTTTTTATTGCTAAATACTATTCAATTACATGGATATACCATATTTTGTTTATTCACAAGTTGAATAACTTTTGGGTATATACATAGAGCGGCATTAATGGATCTCATGGTAACTGTATGTTTAACATTTTGAGGACCAAAGTGACTGCACCACATTACTTTCCTGCCAGCAACATACGAGGGTTCCAATTTCTCCACCTTCTTGTCTCTTTCAGGCAGCCATCCTAATGAATGTGAAGTGGTAGCTCACTGTGGTTTTGATCTGCATTTCTCTAGTAACTAATAGTGTTGAGCATTTTTTCATGTGCTTCTTGACCATTCATATTATCTTTTTTCAGAGAAATGTAGATTCAAATTCTTGGCCAAATTTTAAATTGGGTTTTCTTTAATTGTTGAATGTTAAGAGTTCTTTATATATTCTGGATATGAGTTTCTTTCAGATATGATTTTGCAAATATTTTCTCCCATTCTGTGGGGTGTCTTTTCACTTTCTTGATGGGTGTCCTTTGAAGAACAGAACTTTACTTTCTTGATGTCCTATTTATTTTTCCTTTGGTTGCTTGGCCTTTTGGTATCATAGATAACAAACCAATTCTCACCCAAGGTTAAGAAGAGTTAGTATGTTTTCTTATTTAATAGTTTTAGCTCTTACATTTAGGTCTGCAATCCATTTTGAGGTGTTTTTTTATATGGTGTGACATTAAGGGTGCAAATTCACTGTTTTGTATCTGGAAATCCAGTTGTTCCAAATCTTTCTTGAAAAGGCCCTTCTCCCCCCGTTTAATTGGCAAGAAATGACCATAAATGTCAGGGTTCATTTCTGGACTCTCAATTCTATTCTGTTGATCTATATGTCTACCTTTATGACAGTACTACACTGTCTTGATTATAGTAGCTTTGTAGTAAGTTTGGAAACTGGGAAGTATGAGTCTTCCAACTTTGTTTTCTTTTTCAAGATTATTTTAACTCTTCTGGGTCCTTTGCCTTGCCAAATGAGTTTTAGAATCAGCTTGTGTAATATAATTACTTCAAAAATTATTTTTTAATCTCTCTTGCTTTTAGAGGGCAAGATATAGGTTTAACTATTTGCATCTGTCCATAGCACAGTGATTTGCTCATAACAAACACTAATTATTAATTATGAAATGAGTGGATGAGAAAAACACAAACATCCCAAAGCCAACCAAATTATTCACACCTGAAGTATTCAGAGGAAACACATCCCAAATAAACCACAAGAAAAACTCCATCTTACCACCATTCACATCTTTCAGGCAATATGAAGCCCCTCCCCATCAACAACTCTTTAAATCCCCTGTATTACAAATGCACTGAGCTTCCACAATATGCTCTGTATTCCCTAAAATCTTACAAGAAATGCATAAAATTTAAAGAGCAGAAGTTGCTACTTAAATTTTTAGCACCTTCCTTAGACATGCATAGAAATCCCAGAGCAAATCTAAAATCCAGGTACCTGATGCAAAATCCTAATAAATATAGTCTACCTATTTAGAGAGGCCAGGCACCAATTCACAATCGAAGAAGTTATAAGGATTTGTCCCTTGCTTGGGTGGAGAAAAATTCACCATCACCCTCCTACTTAGAAATGTGCAAAGTATATGAAACAATATGCTCATTTGGTGTTTTTCGAAGCCTGCCTGATCAGAAGAATCCCCTGGAACCTGACTGAAAAGATCTGAAGTAAGGCCAGAGCATCTGCATGTTTAACAAGAGCCCAGGTGATTCAGAGCCTTTGGAAGAAGATGCTTTCAGTTACCAAGCTCATTTACCCGTTCCCGTGGTTTAATCTATACACTCAGCATCACCTGTTGGATGTCAGAAAGCAGATGGAAGCAGTTAGCAAGCCTCTCCCTCCTTTCCACGGTTTTTATGCATAGCACCACCACACCCAGCTAATTTAGCCACATCTAAATTAACATCTAAATGACAAGATTTTATAAAGTGATTTCTCCATCCACTCTAAGGCCTCTTGAAACGGCTCAAGGTACAGTCTTCCAACTTTGGGGACTACACACAGCTTCCTCTAAACCCTTATTTGATTATAATATTTGCTGTCAATCTTTCCTTACAGGAGGGTAAGTATTAAACAGCTATATTTAAAAAATTTAATTCGACCTATTATAAAAATAATAAGCATGACAGAAAACAAAAGAGCAAACAAAAAAATAACCCGTACTCCCATAGCATATTTACTCCTGTTTTCCTATTTTTTAAAATATATTTAAATACTTAACTTCCTTTTAAACAGCCTCCCGAATACTATTGGCTTCTCAATCTCTCCCCTCCCTAGAGGGGGAAAAACTGCCAATTCCACAAACACACACACATGCGCCTCTACTAGAGGGGCCAAACTTTGCCTGCCTCGCTGCATATTTTCTAAATTACATTGATGAAGTTTTTTTTTCCTCTTAATGCTGAAAAGAATAAAGAAGATATTAAAATGGCCTGTATGAAAATCCAATCAGTGGTTGCCTGGGGCTGAGGGTGGGGATATTACCATAGAAAAGGCACAAAGTCAGTTTTGGGGATGGATGGAAAAGCTCTGGACCTCGTTTGCCTTGGTAGTGGTCATATGCAAGTGTACACACTCGTCTAAACTCATTAAAATGCACGTTTAAACGGGTACATTTGACTGTACATAAGTTATGCCTGAAAAAAGGTGACTAAAAAAAGCTCATAACCTCATTAACATTTTCCAAACACAGAAAGGTACAAAATGAAAGCATAAAGTCCCTATTGCCCCCAATCCCTCTGCCTCAAAAACACAAAAAACAAAAAAAAAAAATAGCCCCTCCAGCATCAGTTTCCAATGTAGCCTTCCAGGGAAAGAAAAAGTGTTTTACGAATAGACCAGCTCTACAACATGCGTCTCTTTGCTACACCCCTGAATATTTATTATTACATATTTTTTTGCAGTACGCGGGCTTCTCACCGCTGTGGCCTCTCCCGTTGCGGAGCACAGGCTCCGGACGCGCAGGCTCAGCGGCCATGGCTCACGGGCCCAGCCGCTCCGCGGCATGTGGGATCCTGCCGGACCGGGGCACGAACCCGTGTCCCCTGCACGGCAGGCGGACTTTCAACCACTGCGCCACCAGGGAAGCCCCCCCACCCCGAATATTTAAAAACCCCACCCGGGAAGCTGGGAGAAGGACAATTACCTGCGGTTTCCTGGCTCCCTTCCCTCTCTTCACCCCCAGGCCCCACAAAGGGCAGAAGGAGCTTGAGTTGAATCCCCGTCTTCAAATACCAGCGAGGCGCATGGTTGTACTTGCGCTTGGCTAGTAAGGCCTCACGCCCCCTCACCCGGAAGGAGCAAAGATGAGCGCAGAGATGACGCACAAAGCCTCAGAGCCAGGCCTATATAGGCTCCCGGCCTCCCTCCTCCCTCGGGGCGGTTCCCAGGCGGACAGTGGGCGGTCCCGGCCGGATTCATTAGGCGCACCTGTGCGCACTTAACTAGCGTCCAAAGGTTGGAAGGCAGGAACACCTGTTTGGGGGTGTGTCCTAGGGACTAGGAGTCCAGGGCCCTTTTGGAAAGAACCAGGGCCGGTGGGAGCACAAAACTCAAAAGCCATGATCAACGAGCAGGATTTGGTCCATGTTAACTTGACATGTGCTTTGTCCCATAGGATGCCATCAAGAAACCATCTTTATAGAATGAAGTCGTTGTTCTCAAACACCTAACGTCCCTGGAGGCTGTCATTCAGTGGATCTGGAACAGGGCTGGGAAATGTGTATTCTAGAACGGCTCCCGAGGGGATTCTGATGCACCATCCCTGGATTAGGCTGTCTTCCACTTAAACGCTCAAGGACTCCAATTCTATGCCCACATCCTCTGTTATCTCCTCCGGTCTATTCTCTGTACAGCAGCCAAACCTGATCACGTCACAGCTCCGCTTATGACTTTTCAACGGCTCTCCGCTGCCCCTGGGGTTAAGATGGCCTGTGAGGTCCTGCCTCTCCTCCTCTTCCCCTGTGCTCTCCCAATTCTCCATGTTACAGGGACACTGGTGGCCTTTCAGATTCTCAGACTCACCCATCTTCTCCGCCTCTCCTGTGCCTCCCCTGAAGTGCTAACCCCCCTCCCTTCTCCCTCCACAGAAACAACTGCTCCCTCCTAACCTTGGAAGCCGTGCAGGAGGGCATGTCCTGACATCCTGTGGAAATGGTGGCCTAGGGGACTGAGCAGAGGACCAACATCTGCTACGTGCCATCCCTGTGTCTGGCTCTCTGGAGTGTTTTCACATACTCATCTCATGTTGCCCTCACTACCATCCTGTGACTTTCCCCTGTATCCTAGATAAAGAAATCGAGGCTCAGGGAAGTGGCTTGGCTCGCCCAGGATTCTACAACTACCAAGTGGTAAGCCAGGGGTCTGAGTTCTGTTCCTTCTCTCCAAAGTCTAGGGGGAAAGGCTGAAAATCAAGGAGAAGGTAAAAAGAATGGAAGAAAGAAAGAGAAAACCAGAGGAATTAAAAAACAAATAAACACCCCCTCAAAACCAAAAACTCAGTATCAAGATGGCTGCCATCAGGGTCTGAGTGGATTAAATTATCTTCAGTCATTTATGCCCAGTCAGCTACAAAATAAATAGATCAGGAATAGAAAGGGGTCTCTTCCATTCTGGGCAGCCCCTAATGGTGTTTACACCTAAGCTGAGTGAAAGCGGCTTGAGCCCCAAGCCCACCTTGAGGTGGGAGATAGATGGGCTCCAGGTTAGACATTTACAACTGGCCTTCTGTTAACATTTCATGGGGCAGGAAAAAATGGGCTTCAGGCCGGACACTTACAACTAGCCTCCTGTTTGCATTTCCTGAGACAGGAGATAGGTGGGCTTCAGGTTAGACATTTAAAATCAGCCTCCTGTTTGCTCTCCGAAATGGAAGCAATGACAGAGACAGGGTAAAAAGCCAAGCTTTGTCTCTTGTGGATGCCTTAAGATAAGTCATGGCAAAAACGAAGAGGGGCAAAACCTCGTTTGAGTAAAGGATCAAGGGATCTCCGCTTCGCCCCTCCTTGGGGCAAGGGAGACACTACATATGTGTAGAAAGGCTCCTTGGGGTTCAAAAGTCAGGGGACAACTCCATGCCATGGTGACTCTTGCTTCTCCCAGATGCCTTCACATCAGGGTCCATCTTGACTGTGGGGTGCCTGTGCACCTAAGGGGAGGGTCCTGAGACAAATTAGCCAGGAGGGGACAAAGCAAGATGATTGGCCAGAAGGGAGACAAAAACCTGGAAAACTGCCCCCTTATAAAGGATTTAAACTTCCTAAAGGCGCTACTCTCTCTCTGAGTTCTCCCGTGCATCTTTCCGCACGTACTTTGCTTTTCCAATAAACTTTCTACTTTTCTCTTTACTTTCTGCCTCCTTGCCTGAATTCTTTCTTGACAAGGCAGGCAAGAACTGTGGGTTTAGGCCCTAGCTGCTGGCCTCTGTGGTCTAGCAGTTAGGACTCCCGGTCCAGGGACTAAGAATATTGCTTCCAGCTACCGCTCACTGCTGCTTGCTGCAAGTTGCCGCTTACTGTTGCGTGTGTCCAAAATCAACCTCCCCTGGATGGGAAGTGAAGAGCCAATGCCCAGAAATAAACAGCCATTGTGAGAAGGCAGAGTTGCAGCCACAGCAGAAACCTGCTGCCTTGACTTCACACCGGTTTCCAGCAGGCCTGGCAGTATTTCTAGAGCTTGGAGTTTGCATAAATAAGAGCTAACTCCAAACTCCGCATTGCTCTTGGATGTTGCAGAGAGGCTTAACCAAATTCAACGCCAAAATAAAGTTTAGCAAATGCAAAACCTCAGGCGCACCACAGAGGTCTTTGTTTCAGACAACAGCTTCAGCTACCACCACTGACCCACCTCTCACTGTCAAACAGGGGCCACCAACGGGCAGAAGAAGCAAGCTGGAAATGAGCCAGCGCCATCCTTAGAAAAATAGTGCAGGATGGAACTAATCCTTCCAGCCCCTCCCTGCACACTCACGGCTTCCAGAGTTCTACGAGATTCCTTGTAACTTCCTTTTTAGGAGGCTAGATAGGCGCCCACTTTACCATTTTAATTAAAAGTGAAAGAGGAAGATAGAAACAACATTTACAAATGTCCCTTATGTGGCCAGAACTGTACTAATGTAATTTAATCTATAATGTAATTTGATCTGTACATGAATCCCAGTTGTTTAGTATATTAGTATGCCCGTTTTAGTAAGTTAAAATATGAAGTTCAGAAAGGATCAGTAACCTGCCCAAGGTCACAGTGACAAGTGGCAAGAACCGCCTTGAACCCTTTTGTCAAATGGATGAAAATGAAATTAAGAGGCAAAGCTGGGATTCTAATCGGATCTGTATGATCACAGAGTCTTCTGGTTCCCTCCCACACGGGCCTCCCAAACAGAACAGCCCCATCGGGTGAGCAAAACTCGTGGGGCACAAGTGACGTCCTTCACCTGATAAGATTGTGCCCAAGTCCTCTCGGGCCAAGAGATGCTACCTGAGACGCTCTGGAACTCTGGCACTGTGTGTAATTTATCCCCCACTTTGTATGCCAGGAGTGGGGAATGCCCCTCTCTTCTTCTAGGGCCTTGCAGGCAGGGAAGCCCAGACCTTGTCGGATCTTGTACCCAAATCCCTTCTGAATTCAGGGGCCTCCCCATTGGAATGAGACTTCACCACATCTGAGTGGCTGGTACATCCACCACCTTAGAAACTCCAAAGGCAAGTGGAACCAAACGCTTGTGCTGCGTGCCGGTCACCGAACTTCTCTGAACCTAATGGCGCTTTGGCACGGCGTCAGCGTTTGGGGATCATCTGCTGCAGGGATGACTGGAGGGAGGGGGAAGGGAGGACGAACAGGTCACAAACCACAGTAGCTGAAATGGTGGAACAGCAGACATTTGGGCTATCTGTTCTTCCTGCCCTTTCCACTGCCATCAATTCGAGGGGTACAGAGTCAGAGGGGGAAGGAGACTCCTTCTCGGGCTACGTCTCAGGAAATACGCTCTTAGGGCTTATCTTCTTAACCTCCTTCCTCAGCAGTCAATCCATCCACACCCCCAGAGGCACACTGAGGTCAGCATTTCAGAGCACAGTAACGAGACCTTATTGAAAGCGAATGGCCTGAGGATTTGTGGGGCACAGCCTGTGCAGACAGGCCGAGGCTTGGCTAGAGACCACAGCTCTAGCTCAGCTTTCGTCTCACTGGGAGATTTCCCAGGCTGGTCCCTGCCCAGGTCCTGTCCTAGTTTGGGCTTTGTTCTACTCTTCTGAAAGTAATGAAAACAAAGAACTTGAAAGCCCAAGAGAACTATGGGGTTGGCAAGTCCAAACCCCTAGGAGGGGTGTACCCATCCAGGGTCTTCATTCAGTAGTACTTGAGGACCAAGAGTCCATTTGCCCAAAGACAAAAAATGTGAACTGCCTGGTCCATGGTGGGATCAAAGCAGGCTGCTATATTCATGACCGTGGTTTTCAGACAGCTACTGAACTGCCACGAGGCTTTTCGTTCTCTGAGGGACATGCAGTCAAATGAGCAGCAGCTACGTCGGCTGTTAATTTCTGTCGCATTTCTGTCTCGGCAGCCTGCACACCAACTTCCTGGAGACATCAGGAGTGGCCTCTACATTCGATAACTCCTGCACTGTGCCTCCCACCAAAGAACCAGAAAAAGGGGTCTGGCCTCACAGAACAGTCACCACCCCAGGAGCGAGGAAAAGACAACCCCACCACCTTTTTTTTTTTTTTTTTTTTTTTTAATAAAAGATCCCACTTGCTGGGAAGCAGAGGGAATAACAGTATGCGCTAAGATCTACAGTGCAAAAGTTCTCTCTACCAAAGAAGCCAGACTCCAAAGACCATGTATTATATTATTTCATTTACAGAAAGTTCAAAATTAAACAAAAGTCTCCCAAGGTGTTCGGAGCCAAGAGCTGCGTGTCTCTGTGTGGGAAGGAGGCAGTGATAATTGAGGAAGCATGGGGGGATGTCAGGGTACTTGATAACACTTCATTTTGATCTGTGTGCTGGGTACATGAGTGGTGTTCATTTTGTGAGAATCCAAGTTGTATACTTAATGATTTGTGTGATTGTGTATATTTTATATATAGATAAAAATGACAAATTAAAAAAACATTCCCAGGCAGAAAGTGGCTTATACTCATTGCTGCCTGTTTACAGAATCCCATCCACACACAGTGGGCCAGAGACTTTTTTAAAAGAACAAACCCATAAGCCTATTTTCTCACCTTCAAATGGTTTTTTCACGGTTTTCAAATGCAATAAGAGGTTGTTTCAGGCTGAATATCACTGAATTTCAGGGACTAATCAAGCCTTTTTCTGCACTTGGCCAATCTCTGGATAAGCCAAATTCTGCCTGTGGTCCCACGGAGAGATGGACTAAGTAATCCTCAGGCCTCCCAGGTCTGACACGGGGGAGAGCTGAGACGCAGAGGGCATGGGTGAAGTTAAGCAACTTTCCCCGGATTACACAGTGAGTTGCTGGTGGGGGACCTTGTGATTCTCCATCCAAGGACTATCACTTTTCTACTACATCTCATTCCACAGGGGCCAATTAATAAACCCTCTCCTTTGGGGAATGGAGAAAAAATGAGCCCAGGGAACGTCACTGGCTATTCTCTGTACACAAAGCACACAAAGGGGTTTACCGAGTTCCTCTCCAACAGGAAGTCATTTGTCTCAGAGAGCCAGGAAAAGGAGGGGGTAAGTGCTGAGTCTGCATTGCAACACAGCCCAGTGTTTTTGTGGAAACGGTGGTCCCCTAATCAAAACACAGTTGCATAAATGGACTCACTCCACTTCAAAAAGAAAAAAAAAATAAGAAATTTAAAGCCTTATAAAATAGGGACCACACAACCCTGACTAATTTTAAAGCTCTTTCTCCACTGTCTTTTTTAGAAAGTAGCTAAAAATAAAGGCTTGAAACTTGAAATAATGTAAGCAAGTAATGACACGCACACACGCACACACACACACACTCACGCACTGGGCTTTTCCCATATATGGCTGCATTATTCTTCAGACTTTGAAAAGGCCAAATGAAGAGATGGCCAACAACCAAAATAATCCTTCAGGCATTTGAAAACGAGGAGAAAGAACTAGAAGAGTGGGTGAATGACAAACAATTGCAAGGCTCCATGGGGGTAAATAACACTGAGAGGGATTAGTTGCCATAGTACTTTAAAAACACGGGCACATGCATTTTGACACCGGACCCCTTCTATAAAGAAACTGTTTTGCCCTCTGGCCTCAGCACTGAGAAAACTACAACTGCGGTAATTTAACATAAAGGACTTAAAGAAGGAAACCAGTGCAGGGGCATGACTGAAAATTTAATTAAGGCCCTTCTCAGCATGAAATCTGTAAAGGAGATGAGGGCACATCTCAAGGTCAGAAGAAAGGGAAGGAGACATGTGAAAAGGGATGAGGGTGAGGATTCAAATGAGCACGTCCACAGCAAAGGTTGGCTCTGGAGGACAGCTTCCTCATGGGGTTGAGGGGGTTTATTACAGGGCCTAGTGGGTCCTACTTGAAGGGTTTCTGCAGAAAAGATTAACCCATTCATGTCAAATAAATGCCGTCTTGAGTGAGGCAGGCTGGAAAAGTCACATTTGCATGGTGTCGTGTGCTTTACCAAGCCTCGTCATAGACAATCCTGGACACAAGGTAAAGCACCTGCTTTTACTGATACAGAAACTGAGGCCCAGGGAGGTAAGTGACCCAACATAAATCCATGACAGGTGACGTAGTGCAAGTGGCCCAGAGCAGCGATTCGAAGCAAACTCTCCCAAAATGCAGGCCGGGGCTATTTCCACTCACAAAACCTCAGACGCAGCCCTGATCAGGGTGCCGAGTTTAGGTATGGATTTCGGCACATCCACTACCTCTATGACCGTGGACAAGTAATTTCCCCTCTTCTGATTCAGACCCTCAACCAGAAAATGACAGGGCAGGTGTGCGTAGGCAGTGAGACAGACGAACGCGACCTGCCTGAGTTAGCCCGCTCTCTGCACGCGTCTGTGAGTCTGTCCTCACAAGCCCCCAGATGGGACTGTTGGGTGCTCTCACTGCTCCCCTAACTAGACAGCCTTCCTGCTACAGACTGAGATACACACACGGAACCCAGAGAAATGATTTCCAAAAAGACCAGAAGACCTCCAAAAGCATAGTGTCAAAAACTGGTGAAGAGGCAACACGCATTTAACATTTTCATCCCACTGCTTTCTTTTTTTTCTCTCTCACTCTCTATGGGTGGACCTTCCCTAGGATGCCTCAGATTCTTTTTTCTGAAAAGACATCCCACTGTCTGGTGACACTGTGCACTTCTAATGGCCTTCCCATGCATGCCCAGAAAGGCTTCTATTATTTGGCTTCTACTATTTATTATTTCTTAATTATTATTAAAGAGTCAGTAATAATAAACAACAGCAACAAACTAGCAGCACCATTTACTGAGGGCTGTGATGTACCAGGCACTGTCGCTGAGCCCTTTCTGTATAACATCTCTCATCTCTACTGCTAGCAGCTGAGGTCGGTATTCTTGCCTCCATTCTCTAGATAAGAAAACTAAGGCTCAGATAAGTTTAATGACTTGGTCAAGGAAGGCCATCTTAATAACTGCAGGGCTGGGATTTAAGCCGCTGTCTGGTTGGTTCCAAAGCCCGTTCTCTCTTGTTCTACTCCATCACGAGGCCCCTAGTCAACATGCTAAATGCTAAATCAAGACTCTGGGTAATGCTGCTTGTTCAGGATTTCTTCTCATCACCATCCTGCAGAATGGGATCTCCTCCAGGTGCTCATAAAGAATTCCTACTGAAATTCCAGGGAAGCTGGAGGGTAGACAGGGTGGAGAAGAGGTGGGCTGGGATGACCCCAAATACTTTCCCACTGCACCACTGGGATCGGGCCCAGAACTGTGATTTCATTCCCAGTCACTAACCTGGTGAGGCACGAGCCCGAGAGAGGTTGGAGGCTCATTCATGCGGTCGTCACTGCTGCTGGCAATGGCGTAGCCCCTGAGAAAAGGAAACCATTAGAGCTGTTCATTTCATAAAAATCTATGTTTAATTCCTGTGAGGACGATCTGGAGGAGGTCCACATAACATTTATAAGGATAACTGAAACACCCCTTGCTAGGCAGCATAAGCTAGGGGAAAAAATCCCTAATTTCCCTGGGAGGAAGGCAGAAGAATAGTTTAAAAAAAAAAAAAAGCTTGTGTTTTAGAGTCAAAAAGACCAGAGCTTGTGAGCACAGGCAAGTTGCTTAATTTCTCTGTGCTTCAGGTCCATCACCTATAAAATAGGAATAAGACAGTTGTGAGAAATGAATTAGGAATGTTAGATAAATTGCCAAGTGCAACATCCAGCTAATGTTAATTCCCTTACTCTGAAATAGTCTTGTAAAACACCACAACACACTGTTGAATTGAATTGAAATTTTGAAACAGAAAACCTTCCAACCTTAACTTGCTGAGGTGATGTAAATGCTACCACGATGGAGGAAGGAGAAAGAAAAGCGAGGGATTAACTGGGCAGAACGAATACTCCCTCCCGAATAACAGTCTGAAGTTTACTTATGTTACAGAAGAGACGTGACACAGACCCTGGTTTTAGCCTATGACCAAGGCACATGTGGCAGACAGAGGGGTCAGTGTCAAGGACTCAGAGCCAGCTCTGAAAGATTTTAACCCAAATGCTTCCTGTCAGGGGGTGCCAGGGGGATGACAAAGATGAGAGGAAGACAAAAACAGCTGCTTATTTTCATTTAACTCTGAAGCATCTATACTGTTACGTATGCTACCAACATAGTACAGAGGCTGTCTTTTCAACTTCAGAGAAGAACTCTGAGTTATACAGTAGATAGAATATTCATGTTGATTTCTGAGAACTGGAAAAACCAATCTTTCAAAAATTCAGTTCTTTCCTGCCTGTATTACAAACAGCATAGCAGAGTGATTAAAAACAGAGTTTGGAGCCAAACTGGGCTGTGCTTAATCCCAGCTTTACTACTTATCAGCTATGTGAATTTCAGCAACTTAGTTATCTTCGCTATGCCTCAATTTCCCCATCAAAAATGGGACAGATAAGAGTTCTTTCCTAATCTGTTTGCTATGAGGATTAAATGAATTACGATTTGTAAAGTGCTTAGAATAATGCCTAGCACAACGTAAGCACTATGTAAGCATTGAAAATAAATTAAATCACAGTGTGTTCGTCACACAGTCAGGCGTAAATACCTGTTTGGCTCCAGTCTGCCTTCACTGTATCACACTTGACAGCACGGTCTTCAGTGGATATTGAGAGAGTCTTAAGTTGTTTACTAAGTTTTCTTTTGCTTCTCTCTTTTCTTCATTTTCTTTCCTTTCCTTTTCTCTTCTTTTCCTTCCTTCTTTCTTTTTCTAAATTACTGACTTTATTTTTTTAAATTAATTTAATTTTTGTCTCAGTTTTATTTATTATAAGATGAATTACTTCTGTTGTTTATAAGTCATAAAGTAAGATCTTCTCCTTGCTTGGAGAAGAGAGGGTGTCTAGATCACAATTGTGCTAATTTTTATATCTGTAATATAACATACATACAATGTGTTACACAGAGACTACCGAAAGGCCCAAGGTCAAGTTGAAACAAAACACACCAGCCTACTCCTCGCCTTCCTCTCACATGCAAGCCGAACCCTGTGAGTGCTTAATAAATTAAAAAATATTTTTATAACTGGTGTGGCATTAGTGGACTAAGTGGTCAGGACCGGTCCCCCCACTGAGAACAAATAGGAAAGCTAGACAAAGTACACAAACCTCTGTTTGAAAGTATCAGAGAGCTACCACAGTAGGGGAGAATTACAGAGCTATGGTTTATAAGAGGAGGGAAGCCCACAGAGGTAAACCAGGCATTTGCAAGGGGAGTTTTCCCCCATAAAATGACTGTCAATGTCCAAAAGCAGTGGCCACAAGATCAGAAGCTGAACAGTGATACTCACTGACTCATGAGGCTGATGGGAAAATCCAGAGTTGAGGTCTGCCAATAAGGAGGAACCATGGAAAATATCCCAGGCTTTGGGTTGGGATCATACAGGGGTGCATCCTCAGACTAACAGTGAACCGTAAATAGATAAGCCCTAATTGGATAAAATGTTCTAGGATGGTAGTCCCCTTGGCCTAGCAGTTTGCAAGAAAGAAATGTAAATCACATCTCTGTAATTTTTCAAATATTATGTCCAGTAGTCAATCAAATATAGCCAAGAAGATACAAGGAATTGAGGAAATTTAAATATTGATTGGTATGTGGTAATATTAGGGAATTGCCTTTAATTTGTTTTTATATGTAAAAATAGTAAAGATACATACTAAAAAGATATATTTTTATAAATGAAAAGCTATGTCTTGGTTTTGCTTTAAAATAAGTCAGTGGAAGGAGAAAAACTGTGGACAGTAGTACAGATAAATGATGACTGATAATTGTTGAAGCTGGATGGTGCATACAAGGTGGTTTCTACATATATACACAAATTGTGTGTGTGTGTGTGTGTGTGTGTGTTTGAAAGAAGATATCTATATCTATATATCTATATCTATATCTATCTATATATATCTTTTCATATATGTTTGAAATTTCCATAATGAAAGGTTTTGTTTTTTTTAAAAAAAAAACAAAACCAGGTATATGAGGAGACAATACATAACCAAAAGCCAATAAAAACAATAGACAATAGGAACAGACTCATAGGAGATCCCATTAATGGACATAACTGATAAGGACTTAAAAGAAAAACATGATCAAATGTGTTCAAAGAATGAAAAAGACCAAAATCACAATTTTAGCAGAGAAGAAGGAATGTATAAAATAAGATCCGATGGAAACTCTAAGAGTGAAACATATAATTATGAAATTTAAAACTCAATGGATGGTTTAAAACATAGACACAGAAGAAGGAAGAACTAGTAAACTGGAAGGTAAGCCAAAACCAAATAGCCAGACTGAAGTAAGGAAAGACAAAATTATGGAAAGTACAGAAAAGAGCATAGGCTGATTCTAACATGCAACTGGGGACTCAAAAGGAAAGAATCAAGAAAGGGGCAGAAGCAATGTTTTAGGAGATAATGGCTGAAAATTTTCCACAGTGGGTGAAAAACATCAAGCCATGGATTCAAGGGACACTAAAAAGCACAATCAGAATAAATACAGAAATAGGTATACAATAATAAATAACAGAATTAGGTATGTATTCCCAACTTCTGAAAACCAAAGACAATGAGAAAATCTTAAAAGCAACTGAGGGTAGGGGAAGAGGGAGAAAAGCAAATTGTATCAAAGGAGTAGCAGTGAGGTACACACCTTACTCCTCACCCAGGATAAGGGCAGCTAGAGACAACAGGAGTACACTCTCAACTTGCTAAAGGGAAATTACCACCAGTCTGGAATTCTGTACACAGCAAAAATAGCTTTCAAGCATAAAGATAAAACAAAGACATTTTTGGCAAAAACAAAAACTGAAATATCTTTGTCGCTAGCATTTCTAAAGGCAAGAATAAAGGGTATTCTTCAGGCAGAATGAAAATGCCCTTGGATGGAAGCTCAAGGTCACAGAAAGAAAAGTAACAAAAAGGAAAATATTAGCAAAATGAAATGTATACCAACTATATAACAATAATAATATCTTCTAGGGTTTAAAATACATACAGAATTTTTTTTTTTTTTTTTGCGGTACGCAGGCCTCTCAGTTGTGGCCTCTTCCGTTGCAGAGCACAGGCTCCAGACGCGCAGGCTCAGCGGCCACGGCTCACGGGCCCAGCCGCTCCGCAGCATGTGGGATCTTCCCAGACCGGGGCACGAACCCGTGTCCCCTGCATCGGCAGGCGGACTCTCAACCACTGCGCCACCAGGGAAGCCCCAGGAATTTTTTTTAAATGAATGTGCAGACAGTACTGGGCGCCTGCCCAATGTATTCTCCACTTCTATCTCATCACAGTTTCATTGAGAGAGGCAACATGCCCAGCCAAAGGACTACATTTGTCCGTCTTCCTTGCAGTTACGAGTGCAAGGTCATGTGATATAGAAGTTTTAGAATCAATGGGTAAGTCTTCCCGGAGAGCCTTTTAGAAGGGGGCAGCCTCAGCTGAGTACAACTTTCATCCTTTGGTCATTCCTTTCCTCTTAAGTGTAACACAGAAGCAACACTGTTGGCAGAGCAGCCATCTTGTGACCGCAGGTGACAAGCATAAGGAAGGGAACCAAGCGTGGCTGAGTGAGTGCTAAGGAAACAGTCCCCAGGGGCATATCGGAGCCTTTGTACCAGCCCTGGATGCTGCCTCCGAGCTTCTTGCCGCATGAGAAAAACCAAGCTGTACCCTTTGGGCTAAGTCACTTTAGATGGATCTGTTACATACAGCTAAATGCAATTTCTATCATATGTGATTCACGTATTGCCTTACAAGTGCTCCGGGCTAAGGAGATCAAAACATATTAAGAGAATAAATGCATGAAGGTCCTAAGGCCACTACCAAATTTTTTATCCTTCCTTATTATCAATTACCAATTAACTCTAGGAGAGTTCAGTTCCAGAAGGATGCGGAGATACAGCTCCAAAGATCACAATGACAAGTTCTCCAGGCCAAAGAATCACACTGGGTTTTTTTAAAATCTTGTTTTTTTGAGGATGGAAAGTGCAATATAATTCTCAGAAAATTCAGACTGAGAAAAGGCCAAGGAAGATACAAAAGCTTTCTTTGTTTAAACACCCATCTCTAAAAGGCAAACTCACCCTTCTGGATGCTGCAAAACGGAAACCATCAACTCCACCGCCAGGGCCCCTGCAATCATGGCCAGTCCTGGACGACTCACAGTGCACTGCTGGTCCAAGGTCCGGTCTCTGGTTGACTACAGAGAACAGTCACTGACGTGAATGCAAAGTTCTGTTCCACCCAACGCCAGCCGTGTGAAGCATGAAACTCCTCCACAATAAAGCTCTATCACATACCAGGCACTCACTGTTGGCAAAGATCAGTCAGCCTCACATAATACCGTTTCTTGCAAGTACCAAGAAAAATAAAATATACAAGTTAGGTAACTAAATGAGGTAATACATTGAAAAGGATTAGCAGTTATAAACAAATTAAAGATGGGGGGCCTAGCTGCCTCATACATGGAGTGGCATCATGTACTCTTTTAACTGACTCTACTGTGCTTGTGAGTTGAGAGTGAGAGGCACAGACAGGAAGAACATTTGAACAGAGCAAATGGTCCTGCCCTCCCACCATGACTGCGCTAACCCTCGGAGTGCCCGGGAGACGGAAGCACTGATCTGCTGTGCCCGTCACAGTGGAGGCATCTTGTCACCCTGAGCGTGATGTCAGGGCTTAAGAACAAGTATTTTTGCTACATTGTGGCTCCAAACACAAGCCTTCGTTAGTTCAACCTAAGAAATTCTGATTTTCCAACTCTGGGCAAATTTAAGGGGTTGTTAGGGATAACTTTGACTCTGAAATTTTTGCCTTATGAACAGATGTAACTTTACTGCAGCTGATCCTTAATCCTACTTGTTGGTAATAATGAAATAACAGGGTCAGCTGTATATTATAACCCACGATGGAGATAAAGCCACCCTTCTTCACATAAGAGGATATTTTTTTCTTTATACTGGGAAGACACAAAAGCCAGTCATCCAAAAGAGGTGTAAATTAGTAAGGAACAAATTTTAATAGAAGGTGAAAATGGAGGGGAGGGTACAGACAACACCTCTGCTTTGTTTTACTAGAAGTGATCGCCTTTTCTGATGAAAGACCATTCCTGCTCACCCGGCTTCCATGGCAGCGTTAAGAACACAGAACCTTACGCTGGAACAGTGTCGTGCTTGCCGCTCAGAGCACTTCCATGTTTGAACCACCTTGCACTGTTAATAGTCAGGGAAAGTATTCATCCCTCCCCTACTGGGGTTGGCAGATAAAATACAAGATGCCCGGTTAAATTTGAACTTTAAATAAACAACAAATAATCTTTTAGCATAAACAGATCTCGAATATTGCATGGGACATACTTATACTAAAATATTATTTGTTATTTACCTGAAATTCAGAGTTAACTGGAAATCCTGTATTTTGACATGCCGAGTCTGACAAACTTCTGGGCCTCAGTCCCATCCTGCAGAAGCACAGGGAGCCTAACAGACTTATTTGGAATTATCCCGTGAGGCAGTGTCCAAGCCTGGACTGCAGTCTGGGTCTTCAGACTCCTCATTTAATGCCCTCTTCACTAAGATACACACAGAATACAGCGCTAAGCGCTGCCAGGAACCAATCTAGCCTGCAGTTTCCTTGCTGAGCTTTCCATAAAAATGGTTTGTTGCTGCGTTTACATTGGCAAACAGGGAAGAGCTGTACACAGTTGATGTCAAACAAGGCTCATAGAGGGATAAGGCCCTGCCCCGTCCCCCAAATGCAGAATTTTTCTCTTTGTTAAAAGACAATATCTAAATAGTTGTAAAGGAGAGAACTGGGTCTCTCCACTCCAGTGGGTGAGAGAGTTGTAGGAAATGTTTGGAATAACAAAGAAATCCACTTACATCTCCCGGGGCCACCACATCATTGCAGAAATAGCAGCCAAGTTTGTAGCCAGGGATGTTGGCAAAAAGTGATGGGCCCAGGAGGTCGGCAGGTGCCACAGGGTGGCTGGGACACAAGTCCCCCGCTCCCTGCTGCTTAGGCTTCTTCAGGCCATGTCTCATGACAACAAATGTGTCAAATCCCAAGGCAGCATTGATGACCAGCTGTGAGTTTCAAGGAATAAAAGGCTAGAGTTAAGAGACACATATTTTAAGCCATGGCTAACTTCGTATTTGGTCCACTTAAAAAATTTATTTTATAAGTGTTTGCAATAAATGTCTGCATATGACTATAATTAGATTCTAGAAGCTAATGTTGTTAAAAGTTACCCAAGACTGAGGGCTTATTAAGTGCAAAAGACTTGACAAGTGATTAACATAAATTATCTCATTTGGTTTCATTTAAAATTCCCAGCAAACATTTCCTATTTACAGATGAGGATACTGAAAGTCAGAGAGGTTACTTCTATAACTTGCCTAAGGTCACTTAGCTGGTAAAAGGTAGGTGTATAAAACTGTCTCGATAGTTCTCAAACCCATTCTTTCCAGCATTATGCTGTCCTCTGTCATTTCTACAGAGATTTTTTTTCATAATAGCTTTATTGAGATATAATTCACATACCATATAATTCACCCTTCACATAGGATTTTTTTGAATATTTTCTTTCTTTTTTAAAATTTATTTATTTATTTATTTTATTTTGGCTGCATTGGGTCCTGGTTGCTGCGTGCACGTTTTCTCTAGTTGCGGCGAGTGGGGGCCACTCCTCGCTGCGGTGCGCGGGCCTCTCATTGCGGTGGCCTCCCCCGTTGCGGAGCACGAGCTCCAGGCGTGCAGGCTTCCGTAGTTGTGGCTCGCGGGCTCTTGAGCGCAGGCTCAGTAGTTGTGGCGCACGGGCTTCGTTGCTCCGCGGCACGTGGGATCCTCCCAGACCAGGGCTCGAACCCGCGTCCCCTGCATTGGGAGGCAGATTCCCAACCACTGGGCCACCAGGGAAGCCCCCCACATAGGTCTTTGAGGACAATTTTTTTCATTTATACTGTAAGAACTTCTCTTAGTTGTAATTTAAATTATTCTCCCAAATTTATGGTTAGACAGAAAGTTGGAAAAAATCAAGGAAAACCATACCAGAAAAGAAAACAAAAATCACTCACAGCTCAAACAATTATTATTAATAGTTTGAAGTATTTCCGTTATTTTCTCTCTTTCTCTCCCACTCCCTTCCTCCCTTTCTCCCTTCTTCTTGCCACCCTTTGAGAAACGTAGATATCTTTACATATATCAACAGAGTTGATAAAAAATATACAATATTATATCTTGCTTATTTAACATAATGTGGTATTTTCCATGTTATTAAAATTATTTGAAGACATAACCGTGAACGGCTACATACTATTCTGTCACACATATGTACCGTGATTTATTGGGTTGACCAAAAGGTTCGTTCGGTTTTTTCCATAAGAGGGCTCTAGTAGCAGTTAGTTGTCTTTAATGTCATTCGAAACAATTTTGTTAGACTGTATGTGACAGCTGTCATATCAGCATGCATTTAAAAAAAGACTTATCAAAATTGGTGAATTTTTGTGTAGCTATTTTAATATTGAAGATGGAAGAAAAAAGCAACATTTTCGGCATATTATGCTTTGTTATTTCAAGAAAGGTAAAAACGCAACCGAAACGCAAAAAAAAAAGATTTATGCAGTGTATGGAGAAGGTGCTGTGACTGATCAAATGTGTCAAAAGTGGTTTGAGAAGTTTTGTGCTGGAGATTTCTTGCTGGACGCTGCTCCACGGTCAGGTAAACCAGTTGAAGTTGACAGCGATCAAATTGAGACATTAATTGAGAACAGTCAATGTCATACCACACGGGAGATAGCCAACATACTCAAAATATCCAAATCAAGTGTTGAAAGTCATTTGCACTAGCTTGGTTATGTGAATTGCTTTGATGTTTGGGTTCCACGTAAGTTAAGCAAAAAAACCCTTCTTGACCGTATTTCCACATGTGATTCTCTACTTAAACGTAATGAAAACGTTCCGTTTTTAAAACAAACTGTGACAGGCAATGAAAAGTGGATACTGTCCAATAATGTGGAAAGGAAGAGACTATGGGGCAAGCAAAATGAACCACTACCAACCACACCAAAGGCCAATCTTCGTCCAAAGGAGGTGATGTTGTGTATATGGCTGGATTGGAAGGGAGTTCTCTATTATGAGCTCCTTCTGGAAAACCAAACGATTAATTCCAGCAAGTACTGCTCCCAGTTAGACCAACTGAAAGCAGCACTCAACAAAAAGCATCTGGAATTAGTCAACAGAAAATGCATGATCTTCCATCAGGATAACTCAAGACTGCATGTTTCTTTGATGACCAGGCAAAAACTGTCACAGCTTGGCTGGGAAGTTCTGATTCATCCGCCATATTCACCAGACATTGACCTTTGGATTTCCATTTATTTAGGTCTTTACAAAATTCTCTTAATGGAAAATTTCAATTCCCTGGAAGACTGTAAAAGGCACCTGGAACAGCTCTTTGCTCAAAAAGATAAAAAGTTTTGGGAAGGGCTTCCCTGGTGGCGCAGTGGTTGAGAGTCTGCCTGCCAATGCAGGGGACACGGGTTCGTGCCCCAGTCCAGGAAGATCCCACATGCCGTGGAGCGGCTAGCCCCATGAGCCGTGGCCACTGAGCCTGTGCGTCCGGAGCCTGTGCTCCGCAACAGGAGAGGCCACGGCAGTGAGAGGCCCGCGTACCGCAAAAAAAAAAAAAAAAAAAAAAAGTTTTGGGAAGATGGAATTATGAAGTTGCCTGAAAAATGGCAGAAGGTAGTGGAACAAAAGGGTGAATACGTTGTTCAATAAAGTTCTTGGTGAAAATGAAAAATGTGTCTTATTTTTACTTATAACTGAAGGCACCTTTTGGCCAACGCAGTGTTTAACCATTCAGTTCTTTTGGCCCTTGAAGTTGTCACTGACCCAACAGTAGTGAATGAGACAAAATCTTTGCCCTCTTGGAGCTTACATTCTATTGTTAGTAGAATGTCCCTTCCAGTAAAGGACCTCACAGGGTGGTTATGAAAATTAAACAGTAAAGGGTAACAATTATGCTGGATGATGGTGCATAAGGCAGAGACAGTCTCTGGAGGAAGCCCTCTTGTACCAGGTCACTAGGCCACACAAAGCACCCTCTGCTCTGGAGGGGGCGGACTGGGGACAATTCCCCCTGGGGAGATGATGCCTTAAGTCACCACCAGAGGACCCACACTCTACCTTTCTCTTGCTCGCGGCGATGACGGCGGGCAGCCATCGGCTCTCCCGGGTGTCCATCAGCAGGAACACGACATCATGGCCTTCGACGAGCTGCTCTAGCTGCTCCACATCCCTGCGGGCCTGCTCCAGGGTGACGCTGGAGAAGTTCACTGGGTGTCCCGGCATGGGGATGCTCATGTTGAACCCTCTGGCGTTCTGGGGACACACCAGAGAGAGGGGGGTCTGAAGCAAAGGGACAGGTGGGATCTCAGAACCCGCATCTCCCGGTCGCCACAAGCGTGCACGCATGGTCGCTTACAGCCTGAAATCTCTCCATCACGACCACTCTGCCTTAGCCTTCTGCTGCCTGTGCCCCCAACCCTCTTCACCTCTTCAACCTAGACCACCCTTTCCTGTCACCCAGGGCCCCTGAAGCTGGACAGAGACACACTGATCCTAGTTCCAAAGTGGTTGGGGGGCACTTCCTGTGTGAGAAAAGGTGAACACTGGAGAAAACTGTGTACCTTTGGCTCTTTCCTACAACCTGAGGCCAAGAAACTTCATCAAAATGCCCTCTGCCAGCGCAAGTCCCTCCATCCAGCCAGGCTGTCTCTCCCCACTTATTCCCAAGCTGCCCTCCCCTCCACTTCCTTACGGTAGAATACCTCCAAATGGGATGTCAGAACAAAAATAATTTAATAAATTCATATAAGATTAGAATGGCTGCTAGTCTTGCCTTAATCTTCTTAGGAGTATATGCGTTAAAAACAAACAAAACCCTCCAAACCAAAAAACTCTACTTGCTGACTTGAACTAGAAAACTGACTTAGGAGTGTATAGATATTTGTTTGGGGGGTGCGTGACAGCTATGTGTGGTAGTGAAGCTTCATTCCCTGTCCAAAAGCAGAAGCTGCCCAGCAACCTGGGTTCTCTTTGAGTGTGGGGACTCAGGATTTCTCATGGGGGCTTTAGAACAGCTCTGTAATTTACCTTTTGTCCCCTGCTGGCTCCACAATGTCTTGGCAGATGAATTGTGAGTCACAAAGGAGTGCCAATGGGCTAAAAAGTGTCTGCATGCAATAAATTGGGACAAACATTTCTTTCTGAGACCACAGTCTTTCACTACATATTGCTCAGTGTCTGAAGAGTCATTTTTTATAATCTACCCAGGTGCAGAACTTTTAGGTGCATAATGGTAGGAGAGCTAGTCTATCAGTTACTCTTCAGGGTTGGAAGCAGATGTCCAGAGCTGGGTTTTAAAACCCCTAGTGTGTCTCTACAATCCTACATTTTATTGCCTTACCTTTGGGAGAAAAAAAAATGGTGACCTCAAATAGTTATTTGATTTATTAAAGGTCAGGTTTTTTTCGTATTCAATTAATTCAACCCCAGGATTAGGCATGGTATTTGTAGTCGAGCAGTTCTTTTCATGTCTTCTTCACTTAGGACTAGCCTTCTGTCCATGGCCTGGTGTAAGGAGGGTGATGAGTAAGTATTTGTTGAATGAAAATATCAACAATATTGATTGTTGAACACTAAGTTGAATACACAAAGAAAATTACATAAGCCTGGCTAACCAATAAGTGAAACAGTTTCACAAGTACTTTTCACGAATTTGATGAATTACACTAGTACTTAGATGCATTCTGCGTTATCTAGTATTACTTATAAGGCATGAAGGATAATAGTATAAGAGACCTGGCTCCCAGTGGTAAGGAATGCATAATCCAATAGGTAAAATGGAGTAACATGATGTAGGTGCTGAGGAAGAGGCTTGATCCTGGTAGGCTGATGTTTTCAAGAAAAGGTGAACTTGATCTCTAAGGCCCAGCATGACCTGGCCTTTGCTGACGTCCTAGCTCTGTGTCTTTCTTGACCTCCATGCTTCAGCCAGCCTGGTTTTCTTTCAGTCCACAGAGGCAGCATGCTGCTTCCTACCTCAGGCCTCTGCACAAACAGCTGTGCCCCGCCTTGGTCTAGCGAACTCCCACCCATGCTTCAGGACTTAGCTTCCTCAAGGAAGCCTGGTTTAGGTCAGGCCTACCTGTTAAACATTCTCACAGCAACTGAGCTCCTGCCTCGTGCACTTGTTACAAGTGTAACCGTTTAGGAAATTAGTTTATTGACCGTGCTCCCAGCTAGACTTGAAGTTCCATGCAAGGGAAGGGGAACTTCGTTTGCCTTGTTCCCCAGTCCCCAGCACACAGTAGGCCTTAAATAAATATGTGAGGAGTGAGTAAGTCATAGAATAACTGAACAAAGAAATAGGGGGAATTGCATTGGGTCATAGACCATGGCTAGGATTTGGGCAAGCAAAACTTTCAGGCAGAGCTCAGATTCAAAGCCAGGTCTGTCTGGGCCCAGAGGGGAGTTCACGATACTCTCTGGTGATAGAATGAATTATTCTTCCTGACGGTGCACTGCCTCCCTCTGATAGAATTGTATGTCCATGCCCTTTGCCATACAACTTATTAGGACCTCCCACTAGGAAGGCAGGGTATACTGACCAACCCCATTGACTTAGGGCCTGGCCCTGTGACTAGCTCTGGCAATGGAGATGGAGGACACTGCACAGGGCCATTTCTGAGCTGAAACTTTAACAGGTATAGGTATGGTAAGCCTCACCAACTCCTTTACACTTCTACCTTCCACCATAAGAAGAGTAGGACCAGCTGACTGCTGCTCCTGGAGCGTAGATTTTGAAATAATGACATACAGGGCAGATTGGAACCTGACTCGAAGCCTGAGTCCAGCCTAGTCTACAGCTAAGCTATGGCTAACCTGCAGACCCATGAGCATGAAATAATGTTTATGATCGTAAGCCATTTAGATGTTGGGAGTATGTGATATGCAATATTGTCACAGCAGAAACCTAACTAAGATGCCTCCTCAGTGATGGGGTGTAACTTATTCTTATCTCTTCTGGCATCCAGCACCTCACTGGGTACAGTGGGTGTTCAATCAATACTGTTGAATAAAGCCCAATAAATGACATTCCTCTGGTACACGGATGAAATGGGCAAAACAGTCAAAGTTGCTTTTAAAGCAAAGACTGTTAAAATGAATGAATCTAATGCTGAGTGACTAAACAGAGAAATTTTGAGAAAGCAGGTTTTTTATTTTTAGCCAGGGCCAAGAGTCTCTTGTGGCACTTTAAGTACAAACAGATACTTCGGAGACACCTAATCTAACCTCTGTCACATAAATTGATTAAGCATGCAAGATGCAGAATGTCTTTTGCTGGATGACCTCAAAAACACTGGCAAATTTTGAATCAAATGAGCTGAATGACTTGCCTCATTGTTTTTATAATAAATGATGAAAGTCAAAAATAAGAAGCAGCTGGAATAAAAAACTAAACATTAGCCAGATCTTTCTTCTGCAGACTTACATTCAATTTAATTTCATAAACCTGTACTAACTATCAAGTATTCTGGTGATGAGGAAAATAATATCCTACATCTGAGCCACCATAAATCCCTTTGGAACAAGGCAGTATCTAAAAATATTTGTACCCCAAATTCCTCAACTCAGATAACACTTTGCAACTTATAAAACATTCTTTTCATGTAGTCTTCATTTTATTTTCATAATAATATATGAGAGTTTTGTTCTTGTAATCTGCATCTCTGAGATGAGGAAACAGAGGTTCGGCCACATGATGAGGGCCCGGTAGTAAGTGACAGATGTCTGACTCCCTTTCAGCAATACCACAGGGCCTCATTCCCCGAGACTTAAACACTGAAAGATCCAGGAGAAAACCTCAGACGTTCTCAAACAGCATCAACGTACCACTCCGGGGAATATTTTCTGGAGCCGGTCTGCTGCAGCCAGGGCCTTGGGCTTACCACCTGCCAGGCAATCTTCAAATTCATACAGAGGCTGCCTCACAGGGTTGGAATAGGAGATCTTGGCATTGTCCACAAATGTGATGTGTCTGACGCCCCAACCCTGCATGGAAACGGGAGATCATGGTGTGTTTCTGATGAACATTTCACAGGGTGTCTCCCTTGAAATCCCTAAAAGGGGTTTTATTTTGGAGCAGCTTGGGAACCTCAAAATACAGGAAACTCCAGAAATTGAATTGTGCAAATTCAGTTTTTGACACTGTCAACTTCCTTTAAAAGACAAAATAATTATACACACAGTGCCTAGCTTCCTACAGTAATAAGACTAAGAAATGTCATTGTGGGTCTGACTAATAATTCATTATTTTTGACAGTGGCACCAGAGGAAGCTTTGGGGGTGAGTCCCATAAGAACTGTCCCTGTTACTGTCTTAAAAGGATTAGCAAGAGCCACCCAATGTCCTTGCTTTCCCTGAATGAATAAGTAAGCATAAATAACAGCTCATCCTAAAATTCACTTAAAGCCTGAATTAGCTCCTCGTAAAAGTGACTTATAAGTTATTTCCAATTGTATAACATCATAGAAGATTTTGTACTTTTTCTCCAAGAGGCAAAGCCCTTATTAATATTCTGGAATGCAGGGGACAATTCTACATTCTCAGAGATAGTTTTCATGATTTCATACACTTCAATTCCATCTCCTATAAAGTCTTATAGAACCACATGATTTTAAAATTAGATAGGCTCTTTAAAATCTTTAGTTCAATTACTTTATTTTACAGATACCGAAACTGAAGCCCAGAAAAGATAAGTGACTTATCTTAGGTCACAGATCTGGTTAATGGTGGGGAGGAAATGAGATCCTCAGAGTGGCAACCAAATGAAGATGCCTACTTTCTGGGGTGAGATGGGGTATGTGTATTTCAGTAAACCATAAACAAGCACAGTAATGTAAGGGAAGCCCTGCCAGGATTGGCTGCAGAGTTAAGAGTCTGATCTCTGTCTTATTTCAATATCCTTCCATTAGGGACTTTGAAATTCAGTTAGTCTGATGATTCCAGGGGCACAGTCAACAACAACCCAAGATTCACTGTCGGGGTGGAGGATGATGGGCCAGAATCCACTCTTTTGAAAGTATAGTTTAAGTCGGCTGTTTGTTTTGAAGCCCAATGGTGACTTTGGTCTAGCCACCCAGTTTTATAAGTGACTTTCACCAGGTAAGCAAACTACCATGAAGGGGGAATAAAAGTATGGGAAATCCAAAAGTCACTGGTGCTTGGCTTGGGGATATTTATTTTGGGAGTATTTTTGCATTCCTTAAAGCAATGCTGAGTGGAGAGCAAGGAAGGCAGTCTGGGAACATGCTTGGCGGTGGGAAGAAAGCTACATAAATTACAAACATGCCACAGGTTAGTCACATGCATGTGGACTCTCACACTTAACTTTCAGTTTCCTGGAATGCTACACAGTTTAAATGGCTAATCTGTAAAGATTAAAGAAAATTACAATACTCAATGCTGGTGAGGATGGGGTGATGAAAAAACTATTTTACTGATTGAGAATGTAAACTGGTATAATTCTTCTGGAAAGCAATTTGGCAATAGGTTTCTAGAACTTTTTAAATGTTCATATCCTTTGACCTACTTCCAGCAATCTATTTTAGGAAATAATCTGAAATACTGACAAAAATGCAATCACAAAGATGTTCTCTGTAACGTAATTTAGAGTTGTAAAAAACCAGAAACAATGTTAATGTCTAACATTAGGGGAATGTCACAGTAAATCATGTTTCATCATACAAGAAGGCATATTCTACAGCCATTAAGAAAGCTTTTTAGGTATCCTTTTTAATGACATGAGAAAGCGTTTACAATGTTAATTGGTAAAAGCAAGGGGCATTTTTATATATCAAATAAGATTTTTAAATATACATTAAACAAACACTGAAAAGAAATAAGTGAAAATGTAGTCGAAAAATGGGTCTTCTTTTCTTGCTTTACAACTCTTATACTCTACAAATTTTCTACAGTGGGTCTATAATGACTTTATAATTTTAAAAATGCTAAGAAAACTTACGTACCTAATTCTGGAAGTTAGGAAAAGAATGAAATAAATTCCACAAAAAAGGAGGAAGAAATGAATAAAGACAAAAGTAGATATTAATGAATCTGGAAGCAAAACAAAACAAAAACAAAAATTATGGAATAAAGAGATCAAGGATTTAGTTCTCTGGAAAGACTGATAAATTAGACAAGCCTCCCTGGCAAGTCTGAGAAAGAGAAAAAAAGAGAAAACACAAATATTCAACATTAGGAATAAGGAGAGATAAAAGAGAGGATAAAGAGAAGATTTAAAAGTTGGTAAGGGGCTTCCCTGGTGGCGCAGTGGTTGGGAGTCCGCCTGCCGATGCAGGGGACGCGGGTTCGTGCCCCGGTCTGGGAGGATCCCACATGCCACGGAGTGTCTGGGCCCGTGAGCCATGGCCGCTGGGCCTGCGCGTCCGGAGCCTGTGCTCTGCAGCGGGAGAGGCCGCAGCAGTGAGAGGCCCGTATACCGCAAAAAAAAAAAAAAAAAAAAAAAAAAAAAAGTTGGTAAGAAGGACTTCCGTGGTGGTGCAGTGGTTAAGAATCCGCCTGCCAATGCAGGGGACTTGGGTTCAAGCCCTGGTCCAGGAAGATCCCTCATGCCGTGGAACAACTAAGCCCGTGTGCCACAATTACTGAGCCTGTGCTCTAGAGCCCACGAGCCACAACTACTGAAGCCCGTGTGCCTAAAGCCCGTTCTCTGCAACAAGGGAAGCCACTGCAATGAGAAGCCCGCGCACCGCAACGAAGAGTAGCCCCCACTCGCTGCAACTAGAGAAAGCCTGCATGCAGCAACGAAGACCCAACATAGCCAAAAAAGAAATAGAGAAATAAAGAAATTTATTTTTAAAAAATGAAATAAAAGATGGTAAGAGAATACCACATGTATTTTATATCAATTAATTTTCAAATTTAGATGAAATGGATGATTTTCTAGGAAAACAACATGACTAAACTGACTCAAAAGAGGTATAAAATCTAAAAAGGTCAATGACTATAGAAACATTTGTAAAAGTTCACAAAGATTCCCTGCCCTCACTGCCAACAAAATTCCAAAAGGCATCAGGCCCAGATGGATTTATAACTGAATTTTGCCAAACCATCAAGGAACTGATAAGTCATATACTTAAACTGTCCTGGAGCATAGAAAAGGGCAGAAGGTTTTATTTTATAAAAGTAGCATAACTCAGCTATAAGATATACGACACCACAAAGAAAAGGAAAAACATTACTATAAACCAACTTGACTTATGAATGCATATGTAAAACCTAGCAATAAAACATTACCAGCTGAATCCCACAGTATATTAGAAGAATAACATACCATGAACAAATAGGGTTTTTTCCAGGAATGCTCAACATTAGAATACTATTATCTTGATAGATGTATTTGATAAAGCTCAACAATCATTTCTGATGTAAACTCATAGTAAACTAGAAATAAAAATCTGCCTCCTTAATTTATAAAAGAGCATTAGCAGAAACCAATATCACATATCAAAATTAAAGGAAAAAAAAAGAAGTTTCTCATTAAAATCAGTAACAAAATGAGGATGCCGACTCTCACGACTATTCCTCAGCAAAACCATGGAGTCCTAGTCAATCTTAGAAATGGGTATAAATGTTGGTGAGGAATACTTATCAACCGACAAAATTCTAAAGAATCAAACAAAAAACAAATAACTAAGAAAGTTTAGAAAGATGGCCAGATAGAATATCTTTCTTACATATCCCAGTAATAGTCAACTGGAAAATTTAGTGGGAGGAACATATCTTTAAAAGAAAAAAAAACAATTAAACATGTGAAAATAAACTAAATGAGGCATGTGGGAGACCTAAATAAAGAAAATGCTACAAAGATGATCTCAATAATTTAAGAGATATACAATGCTTCTGGAACTAAGGATCAATATTGTAAAGATGTCAATCCTTCCCAATTTATCTATAAATTCATTGTAATTTGAGTTAAAGCTGTGAGTAATAATGCAGGAACAAACAAATGGAATGATGGAACAAAATAGAATCCAAAAAAGAGACTCAGGTACATAAGGAGATTTAGTATTTGATAAAGGTGGAAAAATGATGATTTGTATTATTGAACGAATGCCATTCAATCAAATGACTATCCACTTTGTGGAAAAAATGTTAGATATTTAACTCTCATCATAAAACAAAAATAAATTCCACATTGATAAAGATCTAAACATAAAAACAAGAGTTCTGTAAACCATAAAGAAAAAGACTGACATATTTAATAACATCAAAATTTTTAAAAACTTTATGTGGCTAAAGATAACTTAAATTGAGAAAAATATTTGCATTATATTACAGAAAAAGGCTAATATCCATTAAAAAAAGAACTCCTAGTCAATATATAAGAAACACAGCCCAAAGGACATGAATAGAAGAAATAAAATTCACAAAAGAAATAAAATTAAATACTAACCCTCACTAATTAAAGAAATGCAAATTTAAAAGCTCTGTTTTACATTCTCTCTAACACAGTAATTCTACTTCTAGGGCTTTTTTCCTAAAGAAATAATCCCACGGACATGTAAAGATATAAGAATGTTCACTTCAACAGCGTCTCTAAAAGAAAAATATGCTGAAATTGATTAAATAAATTGAGGGCAAGACATATAATAAAATCCTACATATACATAATATGGAATACATAGAAAGAGAACCACAATTATTGTTATATTAAGTTAAAAATAAAAACGTGCTATACACAGTATGCTATGATCCAATTTTTGTAAATATAAATAAATAAATAAATAAGAGCAAAGATGACAAATGCCTCTCTCTGCATTTGCACATGCCTACGAAAACTTCAGGGAAAGATGCTGTGTAATAATCTGTGAAGTCTGCTTAATTCTGGTAAGTGACTTGGGATGGGAGTGGAGGGAGAGTTCCTGTTTCTACCTTATAATAAAAGCATGTATTCCTTTTATACTTAAAGAGATACTGAGAAAAGAAAAAAGGGAGGGAGACAGGGAGGAAAAAGAGAAGGGAGGGAGGGAGAGAGAATAGGGGCAGTCTGGGAGAGAGAAGGCACTCAGCTGTAGTCGTCGCTTGCTATCCACAGGGGACTGGTTCCAGAAGCCCCTGGGGATACCAAAATCCACAGATGCTCAAGTCCCTTACATAAAATACAAGGCCCTCCATATCTTCGGATGCGAAACCCACAGGTATGGAAGGTGGACTGTATAGTGAAATAAGAAGAGAAGCCACAGCTTTAGAGGTAACATCTGATCCCCACAAACTTACCATCAATGTCCTGGCTACATTACAACCCAAGGTGCCAGCTCCGAGCAGCAGACACTTGACAGACACAACCTTGTCTAAGTCCAAAGTAGGGACCAATCTCCAACACATCAGTTTGAGATTTAGATCCACTGATGACTCAGCTAACCTAGAAAATGAGAGAATTATTTATTTATTTAGTCAATCACTCATTTATGCCCCAATCTTGTCCTTTTTAGATAGAAAGTAGCTGTATGAGATAATAAGAAACAAATACTGTGGAAATTAGTATCGAAGGAAAAGTACAACAAAGCTTGAGGGTGAGCGAGGAGGAGAAAGGTGACCACACAGAACACATGCCACCATTATCCTCTGCAATTGCACAGTGATGGGCCACCAATCTGATCCTGAGCTCCCAGCAGCCAAGGTGAAATGGGAAGCATGACCAGGTGTAGGAGTTACTGTGTCCAGGAATAAAAACACACCAGTCGCTTATGAGGAAAGATTTTCCTAATACTGAAAACAGAGAAATTTCTGTCTCCTCAGTAAAGGGGGTACTTACATCATGCCTTCAATACAATACTGGTTTCTGTGAAATATTTCTTATAATGTCCTTCAGTGTAGGCTAATGGACAAAATCAAAGGGCAATGAATAAAGAATTAAAAGGTGGTGTAGGTACACAGGTCTGAAGAGTCTGAGCTTGAAGCAAGAACAAAATTTAGAATGTCTAGAGAAACGTGAATTGTGTGTCTTTCAGGATACCCATCATTAATATTAATTCTCACAACCAAACTTAAATCAAGAGGCAGCCAAGAGTGGATTAACACGTGTCATCAGTGTGAAGGCGTCCCCTGACTGAACTGGGCAATGCTCTTGGCCTGACAGAACCTGCTGTGCACCCTGGAGAAAACGGCTTCCAAAGTATACCTTTTAGGGTCCATACATTCGCTGAGGTTCACCATCCTTGGTCCCATGCCTCCTTTCTGGTTCTTTTCCCATCCAACCGCCTTGGGACAATCTTAAGGCAAATAAAACAGTACGTTTAGGGAAGGAGGGAAAAATAAAAAATAACTCAAAGCAGCAAGATGGCTCACGCATCCATAAGCTTTTAGTTCACTTCTTTTTCAAGGAGGTTTGCAGGCCAGAATTTGCATCTACTTGCCTCAGTAGCCTCATTTTCCTGAGCCACTAGGAATCTTGTTTAGAGACCCTCAGACCCAAGCACTGTCTTCCTGCAGAAGGGCTTCTGAAACAGCCCTGGTCTCTGGTCCGAGTTGCCTTAACTTCTGTAGTTACTGGAAGTTGCTCCAAAAAAAAAAATATATCTGGAGCAGGTCTAACCCTGTGAAGGGCTTTCTACCTTCGGATGACAAGCCAGAGTGACTGCAGCACACCTTCTGCTGAGTTCCCACCTGGACCTGTACCTCTCCGTTGAGCGCACCCCTTCCGCTCTTCATCCTTACGTTACCCTTCCACCCAGCATCTCAGTTCCATCACTGCGCCTACCTGTCTCCAGACCTCAGCCCAAGGGACTGCTCTTCTGTTAAGCTGCCCTCTCCTTTAAGCACATCCTTATCCATTCAGACTTTCCTCTCCTCTGACTTTTCCCTTTCCCGCTGACCCCTTTTAACCTCTGCAATGGGTGCCTCTGTAAGTCCAATTCCAGCTGTTCTCAAAATGTGCTCCACGCAAAGCTCTGAGAGGATAAAGACCCCGTGGCTGACGGGCTTGGGAAATGCTTCTGTACACCTACCTGTGTTCTCCCTCTGCCCCACAACCACCCAAACCTGGAGCATCACATCGCACATGAGGGAGATAAAGCTCTGAGAAACCTGCAGTAAAGGAGCCACTCTGTCTGATTTGGCTTTGAGCTTCCCAACCTTACCTGGCTCTCCAATATCACCCTCAACCAGTAACACCAATTAAAATCTCACAGGACACATTCAGGGTAATGCTGCTCTATTCCACTGTTGCAAAATCCTCTTAAAAATCTCAACTGCTGGGGCCTCCCTGGTGGCGCAGTGGTTGGGAGTCCGCCTGCCAGTGCGGGGGATGCGGGTTCGTGCCCCGGTCTGGGAGGATCCCATATGCCGCGGAGCGGCTGGGCCCGTGAGCCATGGCCGCTGGGCCTGCGCGTCCGGAGCCTGTGCTCCGCAACGGGAGAGGCCGCAGCAGTGAGAGGCCCGCATACCGCAAAAAGAAAAAAAAAAAAAAATCTCAACTGCTTTGCAGAATACTTCTGTTACCTCCTCACCTTGGTGGAAACCTGGCTTCCTTGGTGGAAAACTGGCTTCCTTGGTGGAAACCTGGCTTCCTTGGTGGAAATCTGGCTTCGCTGGTGGAAACCCGGGCTTGTAAATCCTGCTAATGGGGGCCACCCAGTCTTACACTCCCCATACCTTGGGACCTCAGTTGCTCTCCCTTCCTCACTGAATTCCCAAAATTCACAATAAAGCCTCAACTCCTTAGCAGGGAATTCACTCAGCCACCTACCTTTCCAGCATCACCTCCAATATCTGCTTGAAGTAACAGTCTCTGAAGGAACAGAAGCTCCTTGACTTAAGGTTAAGAGATACAGGACTATGGCAGGAATTTTACATTTGTCTCTAATTGTACACTGGTTTTCTTTGGACATTCTCCAACTTTTATATTTCTATCAACACCTCTATTTTCCTTTCCTTGGGAACTTTTTAGCTTTCAACCTTTGTTTCTTAAAATAATAGTGCTCAATATAATTATGGGACCTAGAGGTGTTGATTTGCTTTACACAATTTTTTATTTCTGGGACAGGACGACCAATGGGAAACAAGGGGGTCAGTTATCTTCAAAAGCTACTTGGCTGAGGGCATCTTTCACACAGCGCGGAGCCGAAAAACAAATGAGCCTTTTCCTGTTTTAACTCAGGTGCTCTGGTGTGGTCCTTTTTTACATCACAAAAGATTAAAACTGAAATAATAGATTTGAGTTCTTAAAGAGGATAAGAACTCCAAAATCATTTTTCTGGGGAAAAAAAAAGAGTTCAAACCAGTTACTAACTCATATTTTGTTTGATTTTCTTACTATTCTCATGTTAAATTTAAAAATGCTTCTCTAACACATGCACAGAAATTTGACAAGAAATTCAGAAACACAGTCTAGTACTATAATTAATAACTCCAGCCTCAGCTTTCTCCTGTTACAGATAAGAAATTATAAGACAAACACAAAATGTCACTGCAAATGAAAACATCTCTGTACTCAAGATGTTACAGCCATTTTAAGAAAATTAGATGTACTTTAAACTTACTGATAATTTAAAAAAATACTATAGGTGACCATAATATTTAGTCTATCATATCTGCTTCCATATTAGACATACCCCAAATTAATGAGGAAATATTTTTTAGGGGAAAGTTAGGCCCTGTCTTCCCCTAGCTGGACAAAGAGGAGGAGCACAGCAAGGACAGGAATTGAAAGGAGGGCGCTCCCATCCTCAGCAATGTTTGCTGCTTCCCTCCGCCAGCTGCTCAAATACTCTGTATCAGCACAGGGGAGTGAGCTTGCCTGCACCACCAAGAGCAGAAGAAGACACAGGATATTCAAAATGGCATTTCTTGTAACACTGTCATTGTAACTATGGGATGTCTTAGAAATAGTAAAAGACACTACCATGCGAATACCTTCAGTTCACATTACAATACAGAATAACTTTACAAAGTTTTATTTATCATAAGGTTTTACTGACAGCTAAGAGGGAAAACATTAATTTACATGAAAAAAGAGGAACGTCTGCCTTTCCTAAACTAAACAATCTACACTCAACATCAAGTGTAAAGACTTGACGGCACTACTGCGCTACAGAAAACCTCTTTTTCAAATGGAATTGCACGGTGTTTCCTGGGTTTGCCAGCTTCACCAAGCATCAGTGATATATCACTGGGAGCAGGGAGTAAGAGTAATTCAGTGACTTTATCTTAAAAAATGGAAAGAAAAGTGCCTCCCTCAAAAGGTAGTTGGCAGGATTAAGTGAGTGACATGTGGAAAGAGCTGGTGGCCTGCCAGGTGGAGACGAGGCCGCATTACTGGTTAGTTCCTGCTCACCTCATTCCCCTGGAGCTACCTTCCAGTGGCGGCTTAATGAAACATCACATGGAAGCTATTTTAGAATGTGCCAGAAGAGGGTGCTAAATCAAATGTATTAAATATCTAAAGACGGCAGAGAGCCGATAGATATTTTAAGGCTCTAAACTAACAAGTAAACAGCTTCCTCTTTTGCCTGATGAAGCAGAGATTTTAACACCCCTCACCCCCAAAACACACACTCACATTAAGGCACGTGATCCACGGACTAAAGAAAGCAATGTTCCTTGGAACAATGCAGGTGCTGTATGGAGCAAATTAAACCATGTAGGATTGTACAAGTACTCTGGGCAGCACGTAAGACATAGAAATCTGAGGGGTCATCTTGGAAAAGGTTCTTGGCTTTGCTTAAGATAGGAAATTACCATAAATTAGCATTTATTAAGGAACTATAATATGCCACCATTGTGTCTGTCTTTTACGTAGGAGTCAGATTCCTCATAAGGGGTACTCCATGAGGTGGGCATTATTATCTTTATTTTGCTCAAATTTGGGTATGTTATTCTGTCCTTGTGATGTGTACATAAACATAAATATATAAATAAATGCATGTATGTATATCTACACGCACGCACGCACACACACACACACTCACACACACACATCTATATATATAACATTATCTGTGAGCCCAAGTTTCCTAACTTATGAAACAGGGAGAATAGCTGATGCCTAGCTCACAGGATCAGATGAAGAATATTAAACGTGGAAGGAGAAATGGCACTTTTGCTAACTGGCTTACTATATGGAGAATAAGATCACACACAACTTTTTGTAACAAATAAATACGTAGGTGCATTAATACTTCATTCTTCCTGTAAGAAGGTAAGGAATAAAGATTTTATGTTAAGCAAAAACAGAAAATAGAGGGAAAAAAAATTCTCAGGACTGAAAAAACTGCCTGGAGGAAATACCCTGAGGACAATCTCTGCCTTTGTTCCTGTCTGAATTGCAGAGCATGCCCTCTGTTCCAGGGAAGAGTTCCTAGTGGCAAAGAGGTAGGAGCTGTACGTTTTTCTACCTCCATTGCCATTGTGAAGGGATGAAAGAAAAGTTAAACCTAATTTGGTTTCTGGTAAATGATAAGTATATGCATTCTCAAAGACCGGCAAGTTACCTGGGCTAAATGCCATTTCTGGAAGCTTCACTTCGAAGATGATGCTGTGGGTGACATCTCTCAGCCCCTGCAGAGTGCGGTCCCGGAAGCAGAGGACTTCAACAGACTGGAAACTGCTACTCCTGATGTCGGGCCCAGATTTTTTTTAATTTTTTTTAAGGAAGGAAAAGAAAGAGCTCACGTAAGAGCTTCGGCAAACCCAGGTGGAGAGGATTCAATTCATTGTAATTATGCCTCCCTGACACCCTCGGGGGATGACCTTAACCTCTGAGAGATTCTGAACATATCCACGCAGGCTTCCTTTGTCCAAGTGTTTAGAGTCTGAGCGCTGAACTGGCTATGACTTCTTTTTAGGTGAGTTTTATATAACAATTTCACATTGCACATAAATACTTCTGACAAATGAATCTTAAATGCAGAAAAAAAAAAGCTCACAAGATATTAAAAAGAAACTCCAAGACAAGCATGGGCTCCTCTGGTCCCCCTTCTCCCACCTGAACGTACAGTCTACGAGACGGCAGCTCGGGCAGTGGTGAGGAAGCCCACAGCTCTACAGACTCACCACCAGGACAAGCAAGTATAACGCTCTCCCTCTGCAGATGATCTGTCATCTAGCTATCTTTAGTGAACACTGTTATTTAAGTAAAGCAGACACAGAGGTAAATATCCAAATCCTAAATATAACGGAGCTTGTCTCATGCCTCCTCCCAGTCAATAACCAGCCCCTTCAAAAGTAACTCCTGCTCCAACTTCTAAGTCCAGACATGGGTTTTGCCTGTTTTGACCTTTACATACATGGAACCAGGGAGCACGTATTGTCTCAGGTCCAGCCTCTTTCACTCAACATTATGTTTTTTAAATTCATCCATGTTGATATGTGTATCAGTAGTTCATTCAGATTCACTACAGCATCGCATCCCATTGCAGTGAATATACCACTATTTATTGTCCATTTCATTGTTCAAGGACATCTGGGTTATTCCCAGTGTTTGGTTATTAAGAATAATGCTGCTATAAACATTCCTGTGTATGTTTTGCTTCCATCTGAGTATGCATTTCTGTGCTTTATATACCCGCGAGGGAAACTGCTGAGCTATAGATATTTTTAACTTTGGTGGATACTGACAAACAGTTTTCCATCAGTGTTTGAGGGTTCCAATTCATCCACATCTTTGACAACACTTGGTATTCTCATCTTTTTAGACTCATTCTGGTGAGTATGTAGTAGTATTTCATAATGGTATCTTATTATCTTTATTAATGAGTAGTATCTAGTTATACTTTATTTCCTTGATGATTAATGATGTTGAGCATCTTTTCAAATGTATATTACCGTCTGTTTTATTTAGTCTAAGGTTGGGAAAAAGGGCAGATGGTAGCAACAGGAAAATCCTATCTGAACGTGACTCAGATAGCTGAAGGGAGGGCTAGAGAATTTCAGGATGGGGACCTCCAGCTGTTGGCCCTGCCCTACTCTAAAATATCTTTAGGGCTGTATGGTCAGAGTCTGAAGCTCCGTAACAGACCTGCTTAGAGGCTCACCACTGATGGAAACTGGATCATGACTGATTTATTGATTTATTATCTGGTTTCTATGCCAGCAGTGAAAAAAATCCATTTGGGAAAACAGAAATATAAGATATAGTTAGGCACAATGTCAAAAACATATAGACAAAGACAGACAGACAGACAGACACACACACACACACACACACACACACACGTAAATACCATCTGTGGGCTGCTAGGACCAAAAAATTCCTCAAAGGCCATCCAGGGTACTGGGCTAAGTTACAGGGATCATATACACCAACAGTTATCTGTGAACAGAAAAGGTTTTCTCAGTGAGGCAAGTATCATGTCAGATTCACAACACAAACACTGCTAATCCCTCCTCTTTCCTATTTATGCTGTTTTGCAAAAGCATCAACAATTAGACACTTGGTGAAGGGCTAGAAGGAAGAGAAGAAAGCCAGAGGACCTCACACCAGACAAGAGAACGTCTTGGTGGCAGGGGCTGTCAAATTCTCTGCACCCCCTGTGCCTCGCATTGGGCCTGGAAGAGAGTAGGAACTAGGCACATTCTAGTTCCTAGAAGGAGCCAGGAAGGAAGGAAGGAAGGAAGACTGAAAGGAAAACCAGGAGGGAGGAAGGGCAATTGTCAGGGCTCACACAGAGAAAATCCCCTCACAAAGAGACATCATCTGAGAAAACTGCTAATTTTTATGTAATGAGAAAATCAAAGAAGGGTCACTACCATTGTAAATCCATCGTGAGACCAAATTAAAAAGCAGGATGCCTTTGATATCGCTAACATATATTTCCTCTCATTCCTCCCTCCTCCAGCTCCCCCAACCCTGATCGCCAACTGGAAAACTCAACTGAACTTCAAACACCATGTCTTCAGCGAAGACTGCCCCTGGTGGAGGGTGTCACCCTGTCCTCACCCTGTCCTCTCTGCTTCCATAGCCCTCTGTACGTTATACATAACATCTTTCACTTTTTCTGTCTCCTTCCTCTCAAAAGACAATGAGATCTTGATTTCTAAACACGATTCTCCTGCAAAAGGAATCAGGGCTCCATGGCTACGTGGGGCTAATTCTAGGGCTGCAGCAAGGAAAATACAAGATGAGCCTGAAGCACCTTCCACACCAGAAAGTAAGCAAGTGCTCAATAAACAGAAGGACGGGGGGCATGTCAAGCGGGCACGCAAGACACCTGAAAGAGCTCTCAATGGCCAAGGCTGGGACAATCTGATCAACAAAATAAATAACGTGGTATTGGATTATAACCTAAAGTATAAAACAAGTATCTATGAGTCGATACTGACATAAACGATGAGATAAATAAATATGAAGGTGAAGGGACAAATCTTCCTTACAGAAGATTTCCAAACAACATATGTAGATACTTCCCCCTCCAGAAGTAGAGTTGAATCGTTCTCCTCCTTGAGTGTGGGCTCGACTTAGTGACTCACACCCAAAGGAAAAAAACAGTAGTTTTGCAGTGGAGAAAGCTGGCAAATTCTACCTTAAACAAGTGATCAAGTTTAACACCATCAGGGATGCCATGTGAGTATCAGGTAGCTTGGATATAATGATGACAAGGGAACTTCACCTTAGTGGTATTCTTTCCAAAAATAACCCCATCTAATATAACCCATCTAATCATAAGTAAACGTCAGACGAACCCAAATTAAGAGGTATTAGACCAAAATAACTGAACCAGTACTCTTCAAAACTGTCAAGGTCAAGGTCACTAAAAACAACAAAAGTCCGAGGAACTGCTACAGACCAGAGCTGATGAAGGAGACATGACAACAGAATGCCTCTGGGATTCTCCTGGGTGAGAAGGTGAGAGCATGGTCTAAGAGACAGGTTCCTATGGGAAGCAAGAGAGCTCTGAGAATGAGGCCTCTAGCCTAACGCTCCCTCTGAATGAAGACACTGTCTCCCTGGAGCTCTTCTGGTCCAGCTGGCCACCGCCACCACGTGGGGCACCTTTTTATTTCATTCCCCTCTATCAATTGTGACAGAGGGCATCTGCCAGGCATACTACATGATTAAGTAATCACTGCTTCAACGTCACATTTTAAAAAATTCACCGAAGGCATTTACCTCTCTGTTATCCAGCAGAGAAGAGAAGAGAATGGCCTGATGCAGTGAAAAAAGCACTGGCTGGAGCGCCAGCGGGCATGCATTCTAATCCTGCAGCTAATTGATTTTAAGACCTTGGGGAAGGTCTTCCCTCACCTGTAAAATGAAGCTGTAAAATAATTTCACCTCAAAGGATTCCTTCTAGCTCCAGAATTATAGAGCTTTATAGACCATTAAAGAGAAAAAAAATCCTATATAGCTTACAAAACAACACAGTCTCTATTAAGGCTCAATCTTACCAGGTGTCTAAAGGCTCTTTAATTTTTATTTGGGAAGAACCCTGATAGTATCAATCCAGGAAATGCCATTCATATAGAGATGCTGAGTTTCAGTTTTCAAGTATGACTTCATAAACCTAGGCTCTGATCAAATGTCCTGTCACTTACTCTCATTTGACCTTCAGCAATTTACTTCACCTCTCTATGCCTTAATTTTCTTATCTAGAGGGTAACTCTCACCTGCACTTAGCACAGAGACTGGGAGCAAGACAAAAGCTCAATAAATGGTAACTGTAACAACAATATAAATAAACTCTATTGTGGTAGATTCACTGACGTCTTTGTTCAGTTCAGTCTATCACCCTTACACAGTTACCTACCTTCAGTTTCAAGGTTATCTTCTCTAGTTTATCAAATATTCTCTGGGTCTAGGTTTTACCATCTGCAATTGTAGAGTTGGGACTAAGTGATGTTTAAATTATATAAATTAGAATGTTACTTTAGATACCACAAGTGGATGCCTAATTTCAAAGAATGAGCATATTTCTGACACTAAATACAAAGGCAATGAGGCAGGAAGGTAATAAGAAAAAGAAATCTTTTTTGAGAAGACCAGGAATAAATTTCTTAGAGCAACCTGACCTAAAATGAATTACAGAGAAGGAATGAACCACTAAAGAGAAATTTATCAGTTACTCGTAAAGGGAGGTCAGCTTGAAAATGCCTTAAAGTAACTCTCCTACCCACATGAGGCATGCATGAGTATAAAGAGCAAGCATCCAGACTGGAAAATGACAGAATCCATTTGACACTAGGCTGAATACCGTTTAATTTTCCTTTGATGATTCAAAAGTGACTCCAAAATCTTCAAGTGCTTTAGGAACCAAATCCGGAACCTCAATCATTGTAGGAATTAGTCCATACAAGGCTGGGTAAGCCAGTTTAACTATATGGGTAAACAGATTTTTTTAAATGGCAGTCAGAAATAACAATTGGCTAGGAGATCTGGATTCTAGAACTGGCTTTGCCACAAATTCATTGTGTGAACTTGGGCAAATCTCTTCCTTTTACAATACATCAGCAGAAAGAAACAAAATGTCATTGCAAAAAAACCCTGTGTTTAGAAGGTTTATGAAATAAACACTCTTTTCTCCTTGGCTGAGGGCATACAATTCACTGAAGTTGTTCAGTAATGATCTGGCTGCAATCCACCCAGCAATTTGCTGAAAAAGTACAAAATGAGAAAGAAAAGAGGGCAAAATTGTCAACTTGAGTGTGTGGAGAAATTTCCACATTGCCAAAAAACATGCTTATCTGACAAACGGCTGTTTATAAGGGAGATTATGTGTCTTACAAGTTTAGGGAAAAAGTTCAGATATCTAATGCATGGCGATGTCACAGATGGCTGCCAAGATGCCGAGATCACTAAGAGAAGAAAGAGCCCCGCTAACACAGACCAATTATTGCTCCTCTGCTATTTATTGCTCTTGTCCAAAGATTTTACAGCCCTAGAATTAAAGGCTAATGTTGTCAAAATTACAAAACATTTCCCAAATACTTAATCTTCAATAATTGCTCTGGGGCTTCCCTGGTGGCGCAGTGGTTGAGAATCTGCCTGCTAAAGCAGGGGACACGGGTTTGAGCCCTGGTCCGGGAAGATCCCACATGCCACGGAGCAACTAGGCCCGTGAGCCACAACTACTGAGCCTGCGCACCTGGAGCCTGTGCTCCGCAACAAGAGAGGCCGCGATAGTGAGAGGCCCGCGCACCGCGATGAAGAATGGCCCCCGCTCGCCGCAACTAGAGAAAGCCCTCGCACAGAAACGGAGACCCGACACAGCCAAAATTAATTAATTAATTAATAAACTCCTACCCCCAACAGCTTCCTTAAAGAAATAATAAAAAAAATAATTGCTCTGAAGAAAGAAGTAAAACTCAATCAAGCAAGCTTTCCTTGAGGATTGGCAACGGGATAGTGACAGGGGCTGTTTCAGCGTAACCACCAGAACTGCTGCAACAGTGCGGTGGCCCTGTGACCCACAGTGGAGTCATTTCTTCGAGGGAAAGCAGAACTTACACGAGGCCCACTTTCAGCCTACTGCATGTGTGGCAACGCACAGAACGTTCAACGCGGCAGGAGAAACAGTCGGCAGCTTGTGGCCTCAGTTACTACAAGCAGCGGTGCTGGAGGGGCCCCAAGGCTTGGGAGAGCAGACTGGGCCAATCTCTCCCCAGCTCCGCAGCCTGTGACTTCACACGGCGAGCCCGAAATGGGCCACGGTGGGAGAGCTGAGACCACGGAAGTAAGCAGACACTACAAAATCAGGGTACCCACATCGCCAAGAGCCCACCGTCAAACATTTACCAGCATGCGACCAATTACAAACCTTAAAATGTTCAAACTCTTAACTCAGTCATTCCACATCTAGAAATTTTTCCTAAGGAGATAAATAATTCAAAATACAAGGGGAGGGGAGTATGGGACTTCATGCACAAAGAAGCTCCTAAAAGTGAAGAATTATGAGAAACCTAAATGTCAAAAACTTGGTAAATACATTATCATACAAATTTATTAAAAAGGATGTTAATGTAGAGTTTCATATTATGCTAAAATACTAAAATAAAACAGAATATAGTAGAATCTTAGCCTTTAGAAAAATGCACATAAGATTAGAAGGAAATACACAAAGTGTTTACTTAAAAAAACTCCAAAAACTTAATGGAAGAGCTTTGTGAGATTTTAAAAACAGAAAGATACAGCTGGACCTAAAAATAATGAATGGAACCACACCACGTGCAGCTCATTTACCTGCCAGTGTTCTCGACGTGGGCACACAGCACCGTCCACACTCTACGTGATGAGCTATTTGCGAGTCCTAAGTCACTCACTGGGTCTCAACTAGCATTTTTCCAAAGACAGAACAGGATAGAAAACAGAGTGCATAGCCCCTAGCAAAGTATTATTTTGTGAAAGTTTTGCTTCAGTTTTCTATGCGTGTGTATATACATCTGAAGACACACATAAATATGATTATTGAATCACAATGTAACAGGTATTTTTAACTACAAGTAACAGTCAAAGGAGTTTGGCATTAAGGGATCCCCTAGCGATCACCTTTAACAACCGTTAAGTCATCCAAGAAACGAGAAGAAACCAATCAAAGATGCACTTGCTACTCAGCTTTACTTTAAAGAAAGCATCATTAGTGAACTGGTCAAACCTTCCTGGGTGCTCTGGGGCCTTCTGAAAATTTCCGGAAGGACTTCTCCTGCAGGCAGGCCATGCCTAATTTCTCCAGGTTTCTGTTAAAACCAAAAAGGCAAGAAAAGTGTGCCTTTCTTTGGTAAAGGCAAAGTTGGCTGCATGACTCAGGACCTCAAAAGTCCATCTTATAAAGAATAGCGGGAGATGGAGGTCTGTCCACAGAAAATCATTTTCCTTTGAAAATGAAAGCTGACAAATGTATTCTAAGAAAATACAATGAGAACAATTATAACATGTGAGTAAAACCTAACAAAGCCTGTTTATATCCGTCATCTTAATTCTCACAACCATCTTACGCAGAAGAGGGGGAGGAAACGGAGACTCAGAGGTCACAGCCCACAAGGTCGCAGGTGGACCCAACATCTGGCCTTCCTACTGTGTCATGTCGTGCTGTGAGCTACTGAGAAAAACGTGGATGCTCTTTTTCCCACTGTGGGAAGCATTCTGACTATAGGAGGTAAGATAATTCACATGTGAAGGGGCCGCCATTCCCCAGCCTCGTTTCCATTCTCCTCACTTATAAAGTGAGAAGGATACTACTCACTCTTCAGGGTGTTGGAAGGATTACTGACACCATGTGTGAGTGACCAGCTCTGTGCTGGACACACAAGTCAGAACTCAGAACAGGGTAACCGCAGCCACTGCTGACTGAGTGGACAGTGCGCCCTCTTCAGGTACAGGCATCCACTCCCTCCCAGCGAGCTGGGGCTCCGGACCTGAACAGGCAGTACCTCCAGGTGCAAAGGTCCCGGCTCTGGCTGGGAACACAGATGGGCCACCCACCTCCAAATCTCAGCAATCCCACAGCCTTCTCTCCCCACCAGGGCAGGCTAACTCTTGTCCTTCCCTTCATGTTCCTCTAAGTCAGGGACCCAAAGAGGATCCAGGAATGCATTTCAGTGTTCTGTGGATCCCCTGACGTTAGATATTAGATGCTTATTTTTTGGTGGGCAAGGATCGATTGCTTCCACCAAATTCTCAGAGGTTATACGTTTGACCATCATCCCTTCCTCAAATTAAGAACTACTGCTCTAAATTCCCCACAGCAGATGACACACCTCCCCCATACTCTGTCTCCTGTCCGACCACCAAGCACGTCTACGACTCATACTACCTATTGACTTTAGGTGCACAGACAATTTGGGAACGCCTTTATAAGCAACACAGCCTTAATCAGAAGACCATATGAAAGAGAACACTTATCATGAGCCCTATTAGGAGTAACCTACCGCTTGCTGAAGACCTCCTATGTAAGGGGCACTGACCCAGGTACTTCACATATGTGAGCTCCAATCCGCACAACTCATGCACTCACGCCCTCAGTCCCCCTTTGTATTTACACACCAGACATGATACCACGGGATGTAGATGCAATGGTGAAAAATCAGACAGGATACCTGCCCTCATGGAGCTTACACTGACATGGGAGAAGAAGATCAAAGGTCCCTCAAGAAAACGTACAACACCATTGTGCTAAATATTACAAAGAGGAGCCACGCAGCCCCAGGAGAACCCATTACGGGTAGCATAAACCTCTGCACAGAGGACAGGGGGGGCTTCCCCAAGGAATCATGAGTGAGTTTCAATCTGAAGAAAGAGTGAACACTTCACTGGGCAAAGGGGAGGCGTGGAGGTGGGGAGAGAAGAGGCAGAAGGAGAGAAAGGAGACAGGAGTTCCGGGCCAGAGGCACGTGCAAAAGCCCTGCAGCAGGCGGGCACCCAGCACCTCTGAGGGGAGCACAGAAGGACTCGGGGCTGGATCCACACAGGGGCCAGGCCATGAGGAGTCCTGTACGCCACGTGAAGGAATTAGGTGTCTATTCTTAGAGCACGGGAGAGAAGGCGTTGCTATGCTTCATTCTGAGAGTGACATGATCAGATGTGCTTTTCAGAGGATTGCCTGGGGTGACATGGGGATGGAGTGGGGGAGGCCTGAGCAGCATAAGGAGCCCCGTTAGGAGGTACTGCAGGAAAGCAGATGAAAGACCATGAAGCTCAAATAGGGGTGCTGGCAGAAGAAACGCAAAGGCAGCAGACCGACAGAAGTTTAGGACACGAAATCTATGGGACAAGGGGGTGGTAAAGGACGGAGAGGTGTCTAGCAAGCTGCCCAGATTTCTGGCTCTCGTGACTGGATGGATGACAGTGTCATCAAGACAGCGATGCCCAGAAGAGGGCCAGACTTGGGCGAAGATCACGAGTTCAGTTTGGAGATACTGAATTCGAGGAGCTGGAGAAGGCAGCAGGGGGTTGGATAACGCAGTCCGGGGTCCAGAGGAGGTTCAGGCTGGAGAATGTGGTCACTAGGGTCGTGGGCACCAGACTCCCCCAGAAGAGAAAACAAACTGAAAAGAGAGAAACCTGGAGGGATTCCAACAGTTCTCCATCTTATCCGTGAGGACACCAGAGCTCACAGAGGAACAGTGGCTTCTCGGGAGTCAAAGTCCTGGTAAGAAGAGGCAGGAAATAAAATATGAAGCCAGAGCACAACTGCGGGAGCTCACACTGAAAACAATGCCTATTTGTGGAACAACAGGATAAAAAATTTCAAAGAAACTTCATGACTCAAGGAACACGAAAGAGCAATTGGCATTATGTGAAAGTAAGTGAAAAGATCCATGCCATAAAGGCCGGAGTGACCTCAAGTGAAGTGATACGTAGGTTTCACAGAAATCATTTCTTCAGGGCTCTGCTCAAGTCCACAAGTGATTCTGCCTGTCCACAAGGAACTCTCTCCTCTCTACATGCACACACCATGTGGCCATTAAGTGTCTGGCATTACGCTAAATGCAGAGGATGCGCTGTGGGGTATAACACAGTCTCTGTGCTAACACTGCTCACAGGCTGGTCGGTGATACGGGCAAGGCAGACAAGCAGCAAACCAAGATTACATGCGAGCCCAGTCACTGCCAGGAGAGAGGCTGCTACCAGGACACAGAAGAGGGATATCAAACAGTACAAGGAATCTGCCAGCGCTCCCCAGGGGTGATGAACCGGAAAGGGGGTGGGGTGAGGCATCAGCCAGGTGCAGGAGGGACAACGGACAGGCGTGACTGAAGGTGGGAAGATGGAGGGAAGATGGGGGGATTAGGGGCGTCTGGAGGTCACAGTTGCAGCCACAGCAGAGGATGCATCTCGGGGAGCATCAGAAGGTAAGGCTAGAGGGATAGGCAGGTGCCAGGTTTGAGGAGGCATTGAATGCTAATTATTTCTAACTTTATCTTGAAGTCAACAGGAACCAAGGAAGGATTTTAAGTAGAAGAGTGACACAATGCAATTTCTGTGTTAGAAAATGCGTTTGGGCAGCAGTGTGGGGAATGGATGGGACATTCAGGACCACAGAAGGGAGGTCTGCCAGGAGGCCATGAAACTCCTAAGAGTCCACCAATCTGCACAGCTTCTGGTGATCCTGCCTACAACCAGACTGGGCACAGATGCACAGATAAACAACCAAAAGTATCATCCATATTATTTCGTTGGCACTTCTCTTCCGTGACTTGAGTTTCTAGTTAACTTTCCACAAGTCAATGTCTCATCTCCCCTAGAAGGCAAGAACAGGTATAATCATATTTCATAATTTCTGGCTCATAGGAGGTGCTCGGTATATGCGCTGAGCCATGCCAGGCTTTCCTAAGATCAACCTTAGCCAAGCGAAGGATCTGTGTCTGACTTGGCCAGTGGCTGGCCTCCAGGTCGGGGCCCTGGCGAACGCACCAAGACTGCTTCAATGGAGACTCCAGAGAGTCGTCCAGTCGTTAAAAACTGGCTGCTGCTGATAGGGCTTCCCTGGTGGCGCAGTGGTTGAGAGTCCGCCTGCCGATGCAAGGGACACGGGTTCGTGCCCTGGTCTGGGAAGATCCCACATGCCGCGGAGCGGCTGGGCCTGTGAGCCATGGCTGCTGAGCCTGCACGTCCGGAGCCTGTGCTCCGCAACGGGAGAGGCCACAACAGTGAGAAGCCCAGGTACAGCAAAAAAAAAAAAAAACTGGCTGCTGCTGAGAAAGAAAGAAAGTGAGCACCTGCTGTATGCTGGGCATTTTATCCACATCATCACATTTCACCTTCAGCAGCCGTGTAGGAGGTAGGATTAGCACCACAGAACAGGTAGACCCAGGTGAAGAAAGGGTGTGCAAATTCCCCAAGTTCACGGAGCTACTACGTGGCAATGCTGGGTATCAAAGCCAGACTTATTTGATTCCAAATGTCAAGCAGGGACCACCTCTCCCCCAGTGACATGAGAATGGAATGGAAGAAAGTGCAAAGGTTTGGGAATGAGACAATTCAGCCGTGTGACTCTGAGTCTCATTTTTGTCAAACAGAAAATGCAGATACTGAGAATACCTATCTCATCAAGTTATTACATGATCCAGTACATGAAAGCCCCTTTTAAACTGTCACATGCTCTGCAAACTGTTATTTCAGTAGAGCTGCCCTCTGGGAAGGACCATGCAATCACCACACACAACATGAAATCCAGCTGCTTTGACACCCAGGCCGTTTCGCCCCGCCTGCCATCACAACATGGCCTCGCCCTCGACTGGGCTTCAAATCATCAATGGTTGGTCTCATGGCTACTAATTTAGCTACAGTTCCGTGAACATGCCTGGGGTGGTGGTCGTGGGGAGAATTTTAATAAAAATCCAGTCCTCAGTCATCAATTTAAACAGGGCTCCCTCTGAAAAACAAAATGCTAATGTGTTTGAGAAAAAAAGTGTACTTACAAAAAGGTATCTGAAGTTCAGGCTAAGAAGAGTCAGGGCACCAGGGAGAGGCCTGTCTCTTTTCAGCTCTGGTACATCTACACAGCGACTGAAATTCTCCCACTTAATTTCAAAACTGCATAATACGCATCATGAATTTTTTTATTTTTAACTTTCAGTGTCTGATATGGCTAAGACACCTTACTATGTATCTCATCACATCGAAAAGACACAGTACTCTTTCCCTCATTCAAAAGAATTGTATTCAGGGCCGGGGACAAGGGCTGGCCACTACACTGACACGGATACGTCAGACTTGGTCCCTGCCCTCTGAGAGCTTACAGTCTAACAGCACAAAAGGCAGTGTATGCAAGTGAGTGAGTGGGGCAGGCAAGGGGGAGGCCGGGGGGCAAGGGCAGTGAGCTCAGAGGGGACAGGTCACACCTGCCACACCGTGAGAAGGCCTCACTGTGGAGGCAGGGTTTCGACAAGGGGAGAGAGTTTCTTAGAATCCCCACAGGCAGGACCTATTTCAGGAAGACGATAACAACACGAGGACAAAGAGAGATGGAGGAAAAGTTCTAGGTGTATCTGCTTAGGGGGAATGTCTGGCAGAAAACAGAGGATCTTAGCTGGAGCAATGGTTTGTAAGGAAAACAGTGGAAGGTGAGGCAGGCAAGGTGGTTTGGAGGCAGAAGGAAGACACCGTGAACTCTTGATCCGTGAATGACACAGGGAACGTGAGGGGTCTGAGGGAGGTCCTTCCCATGGGGAAGCAAGAGACTCTCACTGTCCAGGCGTGAGAGGACCAGGACCTGAACTACCATGGTAGCTCTGGCAATAAATGAAAATATAGATACAAAATGTATCAGGAAGAAAAACTGAAATAACTTTACCACTAAGAGGAAGTGAGGAATCCAAAATTACTCTGAGGTGTCACAGAGCTAAGAAAATCTGGCGGAGGAGCTGATTTGGGAACCGCAGGGGTGGAAGAGGGTAAAGATAAAGAAAGGTTCTGAAACGTTCTTTGTAGGGCTTAAGAAACCTAAACGAGTACAAATTTTGCAGTGGTCTATCGTAACATGAACATCAGATTTTCTTACTGGGTAATAAAATGATACTCAAAGTTTCTCTGACCTTGGTCCTCTGACCTTGGAAGAAATCACTGTAGTGTTTAAGCAAGGAAACCAGCACCATGTTCTCATCATACTTGATTAAGAAGTAAGGCAGGGCTGGGACCCCTTCTGTTTGACAAAGATCATCATATGCTCGTTCAAGGGCTTGAATCTGAAAACAGGAAACACTGAGTTATTCTCTAGACAATTACATATCTAGTTCTGAGCTAAAAATTAACATAAAATAAAAGGTATTACTTTCAAGCCAGAAGACTGTAAATGGCTGATCACACTTTTGCAGCAAACAAACAAAGAGCGCCCCAAATCATACCACCTCACTTTTATATGATGCTTTCCACATGCATGGTGAAGTGTCTCAGACAGGGGCATAAAGGGACATTGTATGGAACAGCATGGTGGCTCCCGGTTCCCTAAGATGTCACCACAAAGGTTTAGAGAGGCAGCTGAACATTATCTCTCCTGTGATAGCCAAGCATGAATCTACCACAGATGAATTTTTCCCTGACCCTTTCTATAATTTTTAACAGCTTTACTGACGCATGCTTACTTCACTTACAATACAATTGACTAATTCACAGTGCACAATTCAATGTTGTTTTTAGCATGTTCACAGGAATTTGCAACCATCACCCCAATAACTTGAGAACATTTTTGTCCCCATTAAAAGAAACCTCAAATCCATCACCAGTCAATCCCCAGGAACACTCTTTTTCTCCCACTTACATTTCTCCTTAGAAAATTAATTCCACAAAACCACCACCTTTGACTTGTCTTAGTAACTGAGCTTATTATTATTTTTAATTAATAAGGGCTGCTCCCTGGCTTCAGAATTCAGGGTTTTAGCGAATGTCGCGCTTCATGAATTCAAGTCACCTTGCCACTCAATCTTTGCCTCAACAACAATCAGAATTTGGCGGGTGAGGGTCTGTGTTCTACCAACCTGATTATTTTCATTGCTTTTCTGGGAACCATCTCTAATGACCTTACTATCTTTCTTCAACTGCAAAGACTAGCTCTGCATGTACTGTTCTTAATGTAGAAGCTCTGCAACTTGGCACAAAGGAAGGAGGAGATCTTCTATTTGGTTTCAAAGACCCTCCCCCCGAAGTATACTGCCTCAGGATCCCCACACTGAGAGTGGAGACCACACTTTGGCAAATTCCTGCAGTCCTTCAAAACGTTTCCGTAATTCCTCCCTATGGGCTTTTAGCATTTTAACAAATGTTGCTGAGAACCTGGAGGAGTGCTGCTCACTCCTCAAAACGCGCTTACAGACATTGTGCAAGTAATTCTGCTTCCAGTACCAGCTTTGCAGGATTCCACAGGAACCACCTCTTCATCCAGACGAGTGCCGGCGTGTCTTTAGAATGAGCTAGATAAACTATTCATGCACGGTAAACCCAGTTTTACCTGCATTTTGTTTTATTTGTTGATACCTGTGGTGGTGAGAACCTTTGATCCAAGCCCACTGGTCCCCGAATGAGGGGTATACTCTCTGGAAGGCAGAGAGCGGGGCAGCAAAACCAATAGTAGAAGTGGTACTTCTTTAGATCCTAGAAGAAGCAATATAACATATCAGAACAGCGCCAATGGTTACACTGAAATGCACCAATTAATTTAACTTCCCAGTAGCTACGTAAGACAGAAAAATTTAATGCATGCAAGATACAACCAGCTTGTCAGAAATTCTCATCTCCAGCAGAACTCATGATAGGATTTGGAAACTCTGTGTTCATCCAAAATATTCCCACACACCACACACTAATATATCATGACAGACATAATATATTTTATCGGCCACTTGCTAACAGGAAGTATTCAGTAAGTAACTGACATTGTCGGCATCATTGTTTAATACACAAAATCACCATGGGAGGTAACCGTTATCGTCCCATTTTATAGACAGGAAACTGAAGCTTAGAGAGGGGTGAAAAAGCTTGAACGAAACAAAGATCCTAAGTGGCAGAGAGGAGAGCAGAATTCTACTTCCAGGACTTAGGCTCCTGTCCTTGGTTCCACACCGAGGCACATAGGGTGCCAGCTGGGGAGGTACGACCTCCAAACAGGTACCACTCTTTTCACAACTGAATGAACTAAGCAACCTATTAAAGTTATTAAAATGTGCTATTCATAACCTATATATGCCTGAGATAATATAATGCCGTTTTCAGAAATGCCACGTTGGTGAAATTCAAGTCAAGTCAACGACTAAGCACTTGCTGTGTACAAGGCAAAATGTTAGACACTCTGACAATAAGAAGATGAATAAAACCCAGTCCAGCCCTTGGGCAGCTCAGTCTCTGCAGGGAGCAGAGATAAAGTAAGTATATGATTAGCTGTATGAGTCACAAAAGAGTTTCTATGAGCTAAGGAGCATCGATGATATAAGAGGTCGCATCTTCAGGGGTGTATGTGGCTGCCCCCTGACCAGGGGAGGTGATGCAGGGGTAGTGACCCGTGAGGCTGTTCTAGATGCCATTCCCACTCAGGTCAAATGCTCTCGCCTCTGAATTCCTACACCAGGTGTGGCCTGAGGCACTCACATGGGAGGACCCCATGGTTATGTGGGTATCTGACAGCTTCCCCGCCCGTCTGTTACCACTGAGCACTATGCAGTTTACTTGGCTACTTAGTATTTCCTCTCGAATCTTGCTAAGAATAAAGAGGGGATGGCTGGTTGATGACTTTTCATTGAGATATAATTCACCTACCATGAAAGTCGCCATGTTACAGCGTACGAGTGGTTTTCTACTATAGTGACAAGGTTGTATCACTATCCCCACCAATTTCAGAACATATGCATCACCCCAAAAAGAAACCCCAACAGTAGAAGCTCCCCATTGGTTTATTAGTCAGAAATACCATTCACAGAAACATTTCATTCACCTCACTCTCATCCCCTGGAAACTCCTAGTCTGTTTTCTGTCTCTATGGATTTGCCTGTTCTGAGCTTTTCAAGTAAATGGAGTCATACTAGTTGACTTTTTAAATATAAACTTACACATAAACGTGTGTCCAGATGAAAAAGTCTAGTAATTATAGTTTCCACAGTCTTTAATCCTGCCCATTAATTGATCAACTAAGAACAAATTCCCTTTGACAACAGCAAAGCAAACTGAAAAACTGAAATTAATAAAGTGTCTGTACCTTTGAGTCCTAAAAAGAGTAGAAAGGAAAGCAGAAAACACCTCCAGAGATTATTCTCTCTTCCTTGTATTTAAATGATTTGTCATAATTGATCTTTAGTAAAAGGTTAAACAATTCAAGATGAAGGACTTCACAGTTTCTAAGAAGCTTCATCAAGTCATCTTCAAAAGTCAAAAGGCTTGAATTTCTTAGAATTTTGGGGGGATACAAAGGATCTCGATTACATTAAACATAAAGCCCTTTGTGTCTGATGATTTTTTAAGACAGACACTTTTAATATTTTTAAAGTCAGGCTAAGAATGCTCAGTAGAAAGGGCAACAGGGCCAATGCACATAATGACTCTGGGAAATGCCTTAAAACTTTAAGTGGGAGCTAATACTATTTTCTCAGTTAAATGCAAATTGTCAATTAGATTATACTAACTAGAATTCTTGGTATAGAAAATGTATTGATGTTAAAGTAAAAAAACCAAAAGTCTTTAATTAGCACTGCTTATATTTATCCTAGTAGTGAGCTTACAAAATTACTCAAATTTACAAATTATCAATGCCAAATTGGGCCTAGTAATCTCCTGAAGAATTTGAACCTTTTTCTATCTCCCCACTATCACAGAAAGCATTTTAACTTGTTGGAAAATGTGCTCCTTGTAGATGGCCCCCCGGGGTATCGCTTCCAGTTTGGACCCTGTCTCTCTCTCCTTTGCCTTGGGCGATACATCAGAGAGGCAGCATGAGGAGGAAATGGAGGACTAGTTCGTGGGGGATGAAGAAGGCAAGACCTATAACTTGGCAAACGAAAAAAGGAAGAAAAATGTAGGGAAGAGGGTTAATATCCAAAACGGATGAAGCTCGGGTGAAACAGCCAACACACTTAATACGTGTCAACATCAGTACGTTTACATGCCCACCGCAAAGAATGTATTATAAAGAAATAAAGAGGAAAAGAAAATCAGCATGGCCGACGTTGTTCACTGTCACATTTTTTTATAATACTGAAGACTGAAAACAACCTAGACATACCCGAGTCTAAAGAACATACACTTGACAGAATATTATCTTGTCAGCATAATTATAAAGGATAAATTAGTTTCATATGTAAATATATGGATACACACACATATGATATATATATACACACACACACGTGTGTGCACGTGTGCGTGTAGCTGGTACTCCTACAATCAGCCCTTACCTTCCTCCCACTTTCCCCATCACCACGACCAGATCCTTCCCCTGCTTCCCTAGGCAGCAGATGTTACCATAATGTGATTTTTTTCTCCTCTTCAAGGCTGCCCTTAAGGTTCACTTTAATTAGGTCTCACTTGCATAAAATATTTTTCTTTCTTAAAAAAACAGTTGTGTGGACAAGCTATGTAGGGTGATCACCTCTCATCTAGAAGCCACCTGGGAATGGCTAAGATCCCCGAGTCGTTACCCGTTCCTCGTGTCGATGGATCCAGCAACTGAGCTCTGCGGCGCTGAACTTAACGAAGACATTAGCAATGATGAACATTAGCAATGATGACCTGTGGTCTGGAACCCGACTTTGTCACATCCCAAATGATGAGAGTCGGGCAACAGCCACCAGTACGATCAGTAAGAATGAATTAATTTTGCATCAGTGGTAAGGGCCAGCACCATCCGGCCACTAACAGAGCATTTCTTTAACAGCCATGACTTGACTAACACAAGGGAAAAGCTTCAGGGAGAAGAGAGCAGACTGCCCCACTGGCACACTGGGCTTGGCCAGGGCAGTCAGCAGTCTAGATGCAGCCGAGTCCGTGGACTTACCGCAAATGTCAAGAGGAGGAACTTGCTGAGGAGGACAGGGTTGTCAAGAGCAGCCCCCGACCTGATGGATTCCCAGATCTGCCAGAAGAAGGAAAAGCATCAAGGCAGGCTCCAGGGCCTCCTCCCTCCCAGACACACGTGGAGCTGCCCGGCAGCAAGCCCTTCCTGCCCGCAGGCCCAGCACCACTCATCATGGGCGGTGACGTGCGTCACCACTCACTCTGCCCCCTTCATGCTGCCTCTCCCCCAGCCCCACTCCCTGCACAGACTGAGGAAAGTCAGAGAACTCAGAAGCCTCCTCTCAGTGGGGCTCAGCATCAGAGGAGGCAACCAGCCTGTTTACGGCTTCGTTACTTCCTTCAACAAATATTTACTTATTCTCAACTACAGAGCAAGCACATCGGGGCTACAGCAATAGGAGACACAGTCCCCACCCTCTAGAAGCTAACAGGCTGTGAGAGAGCCAGACGTCAATGCCTGTACACCACTAGGCAGCAGGTAGGTGCCCTCACAGGAGGACGGACAGTTCCTGGGAGGAGCCCTGATCTCGGCTAAGGACACGGGAGGGAAAGGAGCCAGGGAGGTGCTCCGGAGGCAGTGATTTGAACTATATACAGGGATTTCTTAAAAGTCTTATTTGGGATTATCTTTCCCTGAAGAGGAAAAAAAATCAAGAGTATGGATACTCAGCATGGACTGTGACTGGAAGCAGAAGCTGGTCCTGGTCAGCGGCTACTGATTGCAAGATGTTTTAGTAGCGAAGATTAGTTGCTAAACTTTGTGTCACTAAGCAAGACAAACAGTTGTGTCAATAAGAGCCAATGCCCACATGTGAGTGGAAGAGGGCAACAAGGAAATAGAAGTTCTTGCTATTGAAATAATAACCTTGGAGGAGCTGGACCACAGGAGAGCAGGCCCCCCTTCTGAAAAACCAGGGTAGGCCGGGAACTGCTGGGGGTTGGGGGAGGCTGAGCCTCGGATGAGGGATGGGGGTAGGATTCCTGTGGGGAGCAACGTGCTTTTTTCGATGATGGCCTAAGACCTGACCCACCTCTTTGGAGTCGGCCTTTGACATGTGCAGCCAAATCAGGAGCCCAGGAGCAGTTGAGGAGCCGCAGGCCAAGTTAATCAACCATGGTCACCCAACCCAGGGGACGGGAAGGACTCCCTCCTCAGGCCAAAGGCAGGAGACTTCCCTCTCTGACCACGACCCTCACATAAATCAGACTCTTTTCTAAGACTCGTGTGAAGACCATCGACTCAGTGGGTGTTAGAGGGGCTGGGATAAACTGCCCCTCATTTATTCCTCACACTAACTCAGATGTGAAGAAGTAAAAGAAAGACATTCCAGGCACAGAGAACATCATGTCCCAAGGAGAGAGGAGAGAACAAAAAAGTGGTGAAGGAAGGAATTCTAAGTGATTTGCTATGATTGGATCAAAGACAGCGAGGGCAAGAGGGACAGGACAGAAAGGCCACAGGGCCACAGAGGCCAGGCCACAGGGAGCCTTGTAAATGAGACGGAGCCATTTAGATTCAGCCCTGAGGATACTGGAGAGACTACATGATCAGCTATGACAGCATTACAGTGCTTAGAACTAGAAAGCCTCTTCAAGGGGCACAAAGAACAGAGAACCCAAGTGCATTCAGACACAGGAACAGAACTCACAGAGAGAGGTCAGGTTGCTGCAGAACGCTAACTGGAGGTCAGCAGCAGAGCTTTCACACCCTGCCCTGCCCTTCCAGCCCATCCCCAGGCGAGAGCCTCGCTGTCTCCCCTCTGCCCTTCCAGCCCATCCCCAGGCGAGAGCCTCTCTGTCTCCCCCGACCTGCCTGTCAACGCAGAAGCCCACAGTTACGCTTGAATACTGGCTATATACTAGCTTCCATAACAGACTCATGCACCTCACGATCAGGGGCATCATGCCTGTGGGACCATGGAAAATATGACAGGTACCTCATGTTTCCCAGCTAACCTCGTTTGCTGCTTGTTCCAGAAGTAGCTTCTTATCTGCAGCCTTGAAAGCCTCGAGTGTGTTGGTGTTATACAGCGTTCCAACCGCCGGGCAGCAGCGGGCTGGTGTGGGAGCATTCCTGGATACAGAGAAACACGGTTAACAGGCACAGCTGGGACTCAGAGAGCCAGGGACTGACAAACAAACCAGACTACAATGGGAGACAACGACAGCGCTCTGCAGGGCAAAGAGAAGACTGATTCATATTTCTTTGGAAAAAGATGAATATTGGGCTTCCCTGGTGGCGCAATGGTTGAGAGTCCGCCTGCCGATGCAGGGGACACGGGTTCGTGCCCCGGTCCGGGAAGATCCCACATGCCGCGGAGCGGCTGGGCCCGTGAGCCATGGCTGCTGAGCCTGCGCGTCCGGAGCCTGTGCTCCACAACGGGAGAGGCCACAACAGTGAGAGGCCCGCGTACCACACACACACAAAAAAAAAAAAAAAAAAAAAAAAGACAAATATCATTGCTTAAGAGGTAAAAACAGGCACTATACCCCACCCCCCAAAGCCTCTATATTCCCCTTCCCCTAATCCCTCGGCATGCTCTTCTTCCACTGCCCCCAAATATAAGTTATTTTCCCATTTTAAAAAATTCTTTCCCATCTCTCACCTGAAAGGGAAACATGATTTATGGTGCTTCTACTGTGCCAAGAACTATACGAGGTTTCAGTTCTCAGAAGTTTGTTCTCTGACTTCAGGTTTAAGTAACTTGCTTAAGGTCACATACTAGGCAGAGCTGGGGTCTCAAATCAGAACTGGTTGACTCTAAGGTACTGTGTTGCCCACTCCCCACTCAAGCACTCCCAGGTGTCAACGCCCTGCTGCAAACCCTCCTCTTCCAGGAAGCCATCCATCCTGCCTTTCTCTGGTAACAAGCATAATTTATTTTAGAGTGTTTTCAAGACCAACATTCACACACCCACCCTGAGGACAGTAAGCTCCTTGAGGGCAGGGGCACGCCTCCCTCCTCTGCCTGCCCCATGCCCTCTCCTGCCACAAACAGGCTGTGCATGGAGCTGCTGCGGGGCACGGCCCCGTGGGCGTCGGAGCCAAACAATGCAATCAGACACGCTGCACCCGGGCCACCTGTGTGGCCATGTTGTGCCACATGTGTGTCACATTCTGCACTGTCGCTGAAGGCCTCGGAGTAATCAAGGTCAGGGGAGGAGAAGGATGAGATGATTCTGAACGCAAACTCAGATGTGGAAAAGCCTGGTCTCATCTCTAAAATGATTAACTTGTGTTTCAGAGGCTACAGATGTTAAATGAAAGCAGTGCTCGTTTCATTAGTAGTTGAATACTGTGGTCGCAACTACTGCAGAGAGGATGCATTTTTACTGATTACACTGAGGGTAGCCGCACAGTTTAAAAGACCCAGTGTTCCTTCCTCTGGAGTCTGAGCAAAATTGGGTTGGGAGGTGGGGAGTGCTACAAGGAGAGATCTAAACCTAGAACAGGTGTGGAGGTGCCACCCAATGCTAGGTCCTGGGAGAGAAGTAACTTCCAAAGGCCAGAGCCTTCCTTCGGGAGCCGATGAGTGAGCGGATCACAGGCTGTTTGTCACCAGTCTACTCCAACAGAAGAATATTCTTCATCCAGGTGAGATAAGGACATCAAGGATAGTCTTGAGGAGAAAAAGACATCACAAAGGGACAAGATTAAGCCTAGAGGGAAGGAGGAGGAAGCAGAGCCGTTGGTAAACTGGGCCCTCCACGTTCAGACGTGGCTTTATGAAATGACTGCTGAAACACAGGGAAGGATGCTCTGACGAATCTGGTTCCCTCCCTCCTAGAGTCCAGATGTCCCGGGTGTGCGAACGCCAGGCTCTGAGAGTGGAGGAAACTAAAGCACAAGAAGGCAAGCAGCTGCCAGGAGGGCGACACTCCTAGGACATGAGCCCTCGTGCAAGTTAATTACGGAGGACAAGCTGAGTTTCAAAGGAGAAGCGTTTTTCATGACTAAAGTTCCACCAGGGGAGATGGCCAAGGGAAAGAATTTAAGAAGTGATAATGGGAGGGAAAGCCATTCCAGCAGTTTCTCCAGGTTCAAGTTCCACTCGTTCTACAAAGAGGTGGTTCAGATAAGGACTGGAAAGAGCCCCAGACTTGGAAACTACAGAATTTAGTCCAAATCCTGATCCTGGATATTTATGAGTTTAATTTCCTATGATTCCATTTCTATGAAATATCCAGAACAGCCAAATCCATAAAGCCAGAAAGTAGATTCATGGTTGCCTAGCGCTGAGGAAAGGGAGAAGGGAGGAATGGAGAGTGACTGCTAAGGGGTACAGGGCTCCTCTTTGGGGTGATGAAAATGTTCTGGAATTAGACAGTGGTGGTGGCTGCACAACCTCATGAATATACAAAGAAGTGCTGAATTGTACATTTTAAAAGGGTTAATTTTATGGTGTGTGAAGTGTATCTCAATAAAGCTATTTTAAAAAACCAGAATTAGAAATCTTCCCCAGCTCTTAAAGCCAACAGTGAACTCTCAAAAATGTACACACTAACCAGGTAAAGAATGGATCCTACAAAGGCCTGAAGCCTGGGCCTGCCTGGGGATGTTCCCCCTGGACATTTGGCCTTCATGTCTCTCAGTCTCACAGTGATAACTCAGGAAAGTACCGTGGCTGTTCTGGAATCTCCTGGACAAAGGCAGGCATGTGGCCAGAGCCTCCAGGACAGACAGGCAGTGGGAGTGGCCGGGATGGAACAGATTCCCCCAAAAGAAGCACAGAGGTCGCTTTTCACACCCGGAGAAAGCTTTGCTACGTGTGCACAGCTTCACATGCCCGTGGGGAGCTTTGGGAACCTAAGTCACACTCGGTCTGGGGGCACGACTGCGTTACTTACTGCTTTCAGTAACAGTGTCTGAATTTCTGTCCCTCACATCTTGCAACAGAGTCCATTGGTGCCTTTCCACCAACCACACCACATCCCGTTTGGACAGCCAGGGCCTCAGACTGCTTGTGCAACTGACTCTAGCAACTACCTGAGCAACCAGTACACGTCAGACCTGAGTTAGGTGCTAGCGAGACAGCGGAGAATAAGGGAGCCTGTGCCCTGCACAGACGATTTCGCATCTGAGTCTTATCTCCTCAGCTACTACTTAAGTTCTTTGAGGGCAGGCATTATGCCTTCTATTTCTCTTATTAAGTCCAACTTGAGGCTTAGAAAAGAAAAATCTTTCTTATGACTACATAGATAAATGTTCCTCAAAGGAATGGACATTTTTTTTTTTACCAGCTTCAAATTTGTATACGGATTGTCCACCAAAATCTATTTTCCTTTCCTTCAACAGAAATAATTCTCTGATGCTTGTAGCTCAGCACCATGTCTCCCAGTCTTCCCTGGGAGAAAGGTGAGGCCTTGGGCTCTCCCTGATGGAATCTGAGGGGGGTGATGCACAGCCCCACCCCGCGAGGGCCTTTAAGACAGTGGGTGTGTCTCTTCTGATTTTCACTCTGGTTCTCCTCCACCTCTATCTATTGCTACCAGAAGGTGACAATTCAGTTTTCAACAGCACACAAAGGCAAGCCCTCCAGGACGATGGAGCCGTAAGAGGGAAGAAGACTGGGCCCCCACCCTGGACTATTAAGGGCTAAGAAAGAGACGTCCTCTGTGTTTGGGCCATTACGTGGTGGGGTCTGGTTCATCAGCGTGCCCTACCCTAGACAGCAGCCTCCAGTGCAAGACGGCTGGTGCCTGATAAAATACTACTTGACTGATAACTCACTTAAAACAATGGAGAGAACGGGATCCTGTGTTGCTAACTGCTGGCAGAGATCCATCAGGTTTCCAGGGTCTCAGCGTAAAAGAGATTTATCTGGTCCTGTGCAAAGCTGAGGTACACTTGGCACCTATAAAAGAGTACTAGGACCATTAGCTCTTCGACTGTATCTTATTCTTCTCTGTATGTCCAGGGCCCATCACAGTCTATTATCAAGACACAGAGGAGACAATCAATAAGTATTTCTGAAACGACTGTTAGCTCTCCACGTTTATTCCAGCACTGCATTCACTGTAATGCCGATACCTGTCTTCTTTCTCCATCCAGAGCTCCTCTAGAGTTCCCCATTTCTTAAGCCTTTTCATTCCTAACACCTACACATCCTGCATACAAGAAGCATTCGGTGTTGGATGAATAAGTTCATAAAGATTTTCCCTACAAACCCATGCAAATGTTGAGCAATAAAAGCAAAGAAAGAACAATAATAATGAAAATAATTTGGATACAAAAACCTCGTTTCTCCTGAGGAGCCCAAGTGTCTTTATTAAACTTCCTAACTGTCTTGGTCTGCCTGAGTGGCTGTTAACACGACACCACAGACTGGGTGGCTACTAAACGTTAGACATTTATCCCTCACAGTTCTGGAAGCTGCAAGTCCAAGACAAGGGGTCTGCACAGTCAGGTTCTGGTGAAGATCCTCTTCCCGTTGCAGACTGCCTGCTTCCAATTACAGCCTTGCAGGGTGGAGGGGGAGAGCTAGCTCTCCAGGGCCTCTGTTAGAAGGACACTAATCCCATTCACGAGAGCCCCGCCCTCATGCCCTCACCACCTCCCAAAGCCCCACTTCCTCAGATGATAACCCGGGGCACTGGCTTTTCAACATATGCTTTTTTTTTTTTTTTTTAGTACACGGGCCTCTCACTGTTGTGGCCTCTCCCGTTGCGGAGCACAGGCTCCGCAGGCTCAGTGGCCATGGCTCACGGGCCCAGCCGCTCCCCAGCATGTGGGATCCCCCCGGACCGGGGCACGAACCCGTGTCCCCTGCATCAGCAGGCGGACTCTCAACCACTGCGCCACCAGGGAAGCCCACATATGCATTTTTGAAGAACACAAACATTTGAATCACAGCACCAATCATCCTAAGAAAAGGGGACCCAGAAAAATCACAAACTTTTAAAACTGCAAGGAATATTAGAAGCTGGGAGCTACAGATGAGGAAACTGAAGCTGAGAAAACGAAAAGGACTTATTCCAGGTAACACAGTTAATCAGCTGCAGATACCAGGCCTTCAAGCTTCCAATCCAGGGTTCCTATGTCTTATTCTTGCTCATCCCCCCCAGTGCCTACCACGGAGCCTCACACGAGTATTCAAAAGCCAAATCACATATTATGACCAGGAAAACAGAGCAATTTGTGTGAAAGCCATAGCTGCAGGATCACAGATTTTCTTACCTCCTTCAACTAAAATTTCTGGATTGCTAAAGTTTAAGATGCTTGGACTTTGCAACAAGATCAAACCTAACTTCTGTGAACTGCATTTTTCTATAATTAATTGTGCCGAAGAATAAAATTATTAAAACTCAGAAAATAACAACTTTCAGTCTAGTATCAGAATAGACAGGAGCGAGGGTAGCTTGCAATAAACGCTGGACGCTCCAGATTAATGTAGCAGACTACACTGCTGCTATTGCCCCTCTACCAGCTCCAGATAATTCAAGGCTGTACAATGAATATATTTTCCTCATTATCTGGTAATTGCTCCAAAAGTAAGTTAGTCTTTGCCAACACAGGAGAGAGACAACTAAGATTTAATTTGTTTTCAGAAGCGATCACAAGGATTTATTATGGAGCAAGAAAGCTCTGAAGGGAACAAGAAACATCAACACATACCTTTTAAAGATATAAAGACTAACATCATTTTCAATTCATGTTATACAATTCAATTTCACAATTTGATTGTGATCGAGGAAAAAAATGTACTGACTTTTGAAGGGGTTTTTATTTTCTAATTCTAGGGAGACTTTATTTGAGATGCCCTAACCTTTGACTACCGCCACGTTCAGGCGGTACCTAGCAAACACCTCTTCACTTTCCCCAGACCCCCTACCCTGACACAGCTGACACACGCAGGAGCAGGAAAAAGCTGCCCTCCCTCCCTGAAACCTTTAACCCTTCAACGCTCACTTATCCGAAAGCCTCTCAGCACGGTTTCTGCTCCACCCTTTTGTGCAGAATTTACTTTCTCAAACAACCCAATCAACAATTCCAGCAACCCGAGCACTGAACTCTGATGCTTCTGCTTCTGATGCTGTTGACCCTCTCTGCCCTTCCCGAGAACACCTTCTCTGGTTCTACTTCTCGGACAAGCCCCATCTCTTTGGTAAGTTCTGTGTCCCCTTGCCCACCCTAATCAGGTCCATTCACTACTCCAGCCCTTCGCTCTTCTTATGCCATAGTCTCTTCCCCTCTTGCAGCCTCAGGGCCTCTACGTGGATGACCCTCCCTCCTGGACGCCAGTGCTCCCTGGACATTTCTACTGGATGCTATCATCTCAAACTCACCATGTTCTAAAACAAACTCACCTCCTGCCCAAACTGTATCGCCCTCCTGGCTTCTCAGTTTCTACAGAAGACAGCAAAATGCCCCTGGCTACTCAGACTGCAACTTCAGAAATACAGTTTATTTCTCTCTTACCCTTGCTTCCTAAATTTAGCCACGTGTAACCTTGGGCAAGTCATTTTACCTTTGAACCCATGGTTTCCTCATCCGTAAAAGAGAGAAGAACCACACCAGACAGGTCTGAAAGGATTATGTATGGAAAATAAGTCAATGATTAAGTCAATAAATGTCTCTCTTCTCTCCAGCAACTCCCCACGGCTCCCAATTAGTCAAAAAAATCTCTTTGAGGGCATATGTCATGTTTCTTTGTGTATCCCTACAATGCCTTGCCCAGTGACTTGTATACAAAAGTAGCCTAATAAGTATTCATTGATGTACCTAATAGGCTGCAATAAATATCTGCTGAAAAAATGAATCAGAGAGTCCTAAGCCTCTAGCACTTGTCTCTGTGCCATGGGAGGTACAAGAGAATCATGAGAAGCTGGCCCTGCTCACTGGAAGCTTCTGTAGTGCCCCACGTGGCCCACCTACGATAAAGGTTAAGAACGCTCATTCCTTGCAAAAAACAGTGTTCTTTATTTTAGATTTTGAGCACAAAATACTCACATGTCAAAAGCACTGAACTCCAACGTTAAGCGAGCTGGCAGTCCAGCAGAATCACCTGGACAGAAGCATTATCAAATAGTCAATTACGAGCCAGTAATAGTGGCATTTATAACAAAGACGTTTGTGAGTAATCTTGCTCTTTTGGTTGAGCCCAAAATGCCCCATCCAATACCTGGTCACCCAAACTAAACAGGGACATAGCAGAAGATGACAGGTTTCATGAATTCAAGGAATTTGCCAAGAATACAAAAAAAAGACTCACTGGGAAAAATATTTCCAATCCCATCCCCCAGCAATATTAAGTAATCGGTATTAATTCTTTGGATTAATAAATTAGGTTCTCCCTTTCTTTTCCCCATAGGAGAAAAGAAGTGAAAGTGAACTTGGGTCAAAAGTCAGGAAGTAAAATGGAAACCAGAGAATAGTATTAATTATAAAAGTCAAGGACATCCCTTCCTGAAGGAAAGCTGACCCTATACTGGGCAGAGAAGGTAACAGAAGAGGGCAAAAGATGGAGTTCCCCATCGCCTACCATTGTAGTAATAACCCTTAATGTCCTTGGGAGCTTCATCCAACCGATACTCATTCAGCTTCTTCTGGGTCAACTCATGCCAGAATCCAACATCCAAGGCACTGCTGAAGGGGGCAAACTGCAATTTGGAGAGTCCGGGATCCCCCATAACTGCTGCCATTATTTACTGCCTGCTAAAACCAAAACAGAACACAGCAACAATGCACAAAACATGGTGAGAAACGACATTTGTAATCATGGGCTTAATCAAAACAAACAAACAGAAAGTAATGAGAGGTAGATGGGCTGCCTGAAGGCACAACTTTGGAAATCAGCCTGAGGAATCTGGCTTTGTTGCCAAGTTTAGTCTCCTTATGACACAACTGAACTTCCTGGCCTTCATTTTGGTGCCTCTCCCTTTCTCATTAAAGTCGGTCTGACTGATGCACTAGTGTTATTCCTTCTTCGACACGGTCATAGTCTCAGAAGTCTCTGCCAACCTGTGTTGTCCTAGGGAACTTTACAAGCACAAAACCTGAAGTCCAGCCAGTTGGCATCACAGCCATGCAAACTGTTTGGATTCTGAGTGAGGCAGTGCTTGAGTACCCCAGCCGAGGAGGATGAAGAAGTTTCCCCCACTCTAACCACAGTACCAGAATTTCTTGGAAATCTCATGTTTTGTCTTTCAAATGCAGAAAACTTGCATTTTACCCTACCATATATATTTTAATATTTCATTCTCCCCCTCAAATCTAAATTTGACTGTCCTGGCAATCAGGCATGTGTACACTGTAACTCCCTACATGGCCTGCACACTCTCAGGGGTACACAGACCCCAGGGGGAGAAGCACAACACTAGAGGAGCTTCGCAGTTCCAAAAGAACAAGTTGATGAGGTCGCTTTCCATCCTGCCCAACTGCCGCAAGACAGATGAATATTTCTGCAGTAGAATGTATGAAGAGTCACAACAGACAGATAAATCCAAAAAAAAAAAAAACCACGGACAGTTCACATCTACTCAGAGTTTTGTGCCAAGGTAATTAAGCCCCTTTCAGTTTTCTAAACTTGTTAGATATTGGAATTAGAGACAAGGAGCTTTGGTCCAATGGTGACGATATGGTAAAATGCAAAGTGAGCACTACATAAACACACTAAAAACCAAGAAAGAGGAGCCAAGTGTGGGTCAGAGCAGGGCGAAAGCCTCTGCGAAGCGGCTGGGCACATGGCTGTCCTTAAACCCTCTGCTGCTTCAGTATGGATTTGTGGCATCACGCACCAGACAAGGCCCGACTGAGTGTTTTCAAACTCTCACCACCTTGAGGGATCATTAAAAAATGAAGATGCCGGACTTCCCTGGTGACGCAGTGGTTAAGAATCCGCCTGCCAACACAGGGGATATGGGTTCAAGCCCTAGTCTGGGAAGATCCCACATGCTGCAGAGCAACTAAGCCGGTGTGCCGCAACTACTGAGCCTGCACTCTAGGGCCCGCAAGCCACAACTACTGAACCTGTGAGCCACAACTACTGAAGCCCGTGTGCCTAGAGCCCGTGTTCCGCAACAAGAGAAGTCACCGCAATGAGAAGGTCACGCACCGCAACGAAGAGTAGCCTCCGCTCGCTGCAACTAGAGAAAGCCCATGCGCAACAATGAAGACCCAACACAGCCAAAAATAAATAAATTAAATAAATAAATTAAAAAAAAAAAAAAGATGTCTGGGCTCCACCTGCTGGGGGGCGGGGGAGAAAGGACGGTGAGGGTGGCTGGGACTAGGGCCCCAGGGTGATTCTGATTCGAGTTTGACACTGTCTTGAAGCCTTCAGGCCACTGTCACTCTTACTTTTGGAGTCTCCACCTCTAAATCATTTCAAACATATTTAAATGAACCCTCGTCCCATATTAAATAATTTCTGGCTTTTGTTCAAAAGGATCTTTATAATTTTGCGCTCTCAAAATGTTCATCTTTTTGGGTCACTCCTGGGTTCATAGGCCCCAGAAAAGTTTGTGAATCCTACGTACTGTGGCTTCAGAGCCCAGTGGAGAAAGAGACCCTCATGCAGATGGCCCAGGGACCACACTTTGAGAGACGCCGATCTAGAACACCCTAACAGCCTCCTGCTTGGTTTAGCGGGCCTCCATTGCTGCTTTCTCCTCTCTTCCTCCACAACACAGCTAGCATTTTCCTTCTACTGTTGGTTTTTGAAAGTTCCCATGCTCAGCCCTCTCCTTAGTCTATAAACTTTCCCCAAAGCAAAATTATTCATTTTCCACATCCATTTCCCTCTATATGCCAATGAATCCCAGGACTGTATTTCTAGTGCTAACCTCCAACCATATATTTAAGTGTCTTCCAAAGTCAGGATGTGAATTTCTCACAGATATCTCGAGTTGGACAAATCCAAAACTGAACGTACCTTTCACTAAAATTCGGCCCATTTTCCTATACGTCCTAGTTTACCAGATAGTACCACCAGCCAGCCACGAAGACCCCTCAAAGTCATCTTCAATTTTTCTCTCTCTCACGTCCAATAGATCACTAAATGCTAGAGGCTCAACTGTAAACAGTCCTCTGGCACTGAGATGAAGGTGGCAGCTACTGAGTATTGGCCAGGAGCAGCCACTGCAGCAGGGCTGTGCGCCCGAATTTTCTCCTCCCCGAAGCCCTAAGAGGAGACAGTTCCAATTTCACAGAATAAGAAACTGAGGTTCAGAGAGATAAGAATCAACAGAGCAGCAGGCAGTGGTACAAATGGATCGACTCTGAAATCCTCCGTGGGATGGGTCATCAGGCCCCTACACACTTCAATCATTCACAACTTAGTCTTAGAAGTCAACAGTAACTCCTCATCATTTTGATGACCTGCTAAGGTCACCAAGATGGAATTTTACCAGTGCCAGTGACAAAAGAGAAAATTCTATTCCATTTTTCTATTCAGCAGCTAGGAAAAAGTGACTCAGGAGTACCACAGAAGAGAATGGACGGGCATTCCAAGGAAAAAATTTGCATAAGAGGCATATCCTTCATTTTCTGACATGTTTGGTCTTCGAGAAATTCTGAACAGAACCCAAGAGCCTATTTCACAAGAGGATGTGGTTGGTGTCCAGCTGCTAAAGTGTTGCCTGACTGGTTAAGGCAACGGAAAGGTCTTAAGCAACAGCAGCAACAAGTGATTAGGAATCTGCTGGAAACATCTAAATAGGATACTCAATATAAAGGTATCACTTAGGAACCTATACATCTATGTCACACTGCCATCTTCCTTAAATTAGAAGGGAAGACTTAAGAAGTAATGATCAGAAAGGAATTCTGGTGGAAGAGGAAGTGAGTCTCAGGTGCAAAGTCATCCGTGTGTAACTAACCTAGATCAAAACATTACCTGTGTCCTGAAAAGTAAGGCTTGCCCATATAACCCTGAACAGTGCAGATGAAACTCGAGGCCTCTGCTTAGCTTAGAAAACTAAAAGATTATTTCTATCACACTTCAACGTTGTATTCAGGATGTGAAACCCAAGTGTTACACAAGACGGGATTGTGTCACTTCTGATGAAAGAGGAAAGGCTCTGAGGATTTGAAATTGTAATGAACAAGAACCGCAGCAGTAGAAGAAACCCAGCAGTAACCAAAATATCCAGTTAGGATTTAACTGAAATAGCAGATGGATGTAAAGCAACACAAACCTTCTGGGGCTGCGTCTACCACCCAAACTTATAAATTTCAGGCTTTCAGGGAAATAAAACTAAGTCACGTTCGGCAACTTAAACAAGCAAGAGCTCAAAAAAAAAAAAATGCCACTGTATGTTACTTATCAGAAGTTCCTGTCGAAATGGACCTAACCCTTGTGTTAGTGCTGTTCTTTACCATCAAATCCCTACAGGAAATGTGTAACAGTGGTTGCCTCCCAGGAAAGAAGCTCTGGGGTCAGGAGACCGGGCTGTGGAGAGACTTATTTTCATTGTATAACCTTTTTGCCTTTCGAATTTTATACTGTCTATGTGAAATAATAATACAGAAATAAGTAAAATAATGAAAAAAGAAAAAGCCCTAACCCAATGGCAAGCAGAGAGGGAATGACAGATATAAGATGACGAGCTCAACCACTTTGGTTTCAAGAAATAACACCTGGGAAACCCTGATGCAAGAACCTTGTCTTATTTATCTGTGTTCAGCACTTAGCGCAGTGCCTAGAACAGATTAGTTCACTAAATGTTGACATGAAATAGCTTTCTTCTCCCAAAAAGGGCCAAAGAATGGATGCTACAGTGAGACGATTTCAGCAGAGTTTAAAAACTACTAATGGGGCCTCCCTGGTGGCGCAGTGGTTGAGAGTCCGCCTGCCGATGCAGGGGATACGGGTTCGTGCCCCGGTCTGGGAGAATCCCATATGCCGCGGAGCGGCTGGGCCCGTGAGCCATGGCCGCTGGGCCTGCGCATCCGGAGCCTGTGCTCCGCAACGGGAGAGGCCACAACAGTGAGAGGCCCGCATACCGCAAAAAGAAAAAAAAAAAACAAAAAAAAAACTACTAATGGCCTGTCCAAATAGGAAGTAGACTGACCAAAGAGATGATGAATTTTCCATCAGTGGAAGTGTTCAAGCATATATTAGGCAATCATTTGCCAAGTAATACTGCAGAGAGGATTACTGTATCAGGCAGTCCGATGAGAACAGTGGTTGGCAAGCTTTTTCTGAAAAGGGCCAACTAGTAAACATTTTAGGCACTGCAGGCCAAAACAGTTTGTCATATTTTCTTCTTTCTTTCACTCTTAAAAAAAGTAAAAAAGACATTCTTAGCTCATGGACTGCACAAAAAAAGGCCTTGGGTGGGGCCATATTTGCCGACCTTGGACTAGAAGATCTTTGAAGCCTGCTGTTTTTTTGATTCTTGGAAGGTGTCAATAATGTATTTTGTTTCTAGGGAGACTGACCTCTTTGGCAGAATCTTTTCAGAGGGCAGTAGAGATCTGCAAGGGCTACTGAGGGTGAAGCAGACTGTAAGACCGGATTCCGAGGCCACGTCTGCCATCTATGACACAAATCCGTCTTGATGGACCGGCAAATGTGGTCTCCACAGAACTCTCACACAGATGTGAGCATCACTAAGCCAAGACGAAGCTCATTCGGCATTTCCCGAAGCTCCTCACGTGCGAAAGCTCGCAGCCGCAGCACTCCACCTCCCAGGCAGGCGCATGGCCGCCCCCCTGGCGGTTTCCTTCACACTTTCTCCTGGACCCCTGCTACCGCCTCCCAACTTCTCTAGTGCTGCCCTGGGGGACCTGCCCCTCCTCACCTTTGACCTGATGCCGCAGAAACATCGAGCTGCTTTGTGCTCCGCTAACTCACCTGCTGTCTTGCCTCTGCAACCCTGTCTGAAAGGCGCCCCTGGCCCCTGTGACTGCCTGGCGCTCTCCAAATCCCAGCACAGAGGTGACCTGCTCTAGAAAGCCTTCCCAGAGCTGCCGCTCACTCTTTACTCCTGTCCTGCGCCTCCCGTCAGCCACAGTTAACCACTTCCACTCCCCCGGCCACCTGGACAGTGAGTATCGTTCAACTCTGCGTACCTGCCTGCCTCCATCAACCTGACTGTAAATTCCATAAACACAGACCCTGGTTCACATTCCTCTCGATATATCCTAGTCCCTTTCAGAGTGGCTCTCAAATGTTACTAAGATGAATTCTGGAAACTTTTTATGGGTACCTTCCCCAAGAGAAACAAGAGAAAGAAAGAACCCAGGCTTCCGTGATTGGGAGGACAAACTCCAGGCTTATTACCATGAAAGATGGAGATTGGAGTAAAAAAGTCATGGATGGAGATACGCCATGTGACATAGAGGGTCTCTAAACCTATGACTTTTTCAGGATTAAGATCTCAGATGACAGGAAATATGCACATACAAATCAATTTTTTTAATTAATTTTTATTGGAGTATGGTTGCTTTACAATGTTGTGTTAGCCTCCACTGCACAACAAAATGAACCAGCCATACACATACAGATATCCCTACCCTTTTGGACTTCCCTCCCATTTAGGTTACCACAGTGCATTAGGTAGAGTTCCCAGTGCTATACAGTATGTTCCCATCAGTTGTCTATTTTATACACAGTATCAATAATGTATATATGTCAATCCCAGTCTCCCAATTCCTCCCTCCCCACCCCTTTCCCCCTTGGTATCCATACATTTGTTCTCTACATCTATGTCTCTACTTCTGCTTTGCAAATAAGATCATCTATATCATTTTTCTGGATTCCGCACAGATGTGTTATTATACGATATCTGCTTTTCTCTTTCTGACTTACTTCACCCTGTATGACACTCTCTAGGTTCATCCACGTCTCTGCAAATGACCCAATTTGATTCCTTTTTACGGCTGAGTAATATTCCATTGTATTATGTACCACATCTTTATCCACTCATCTGTCGATGGACATTTAGGTTGCTTCCACAACCTGGCTATTGTAAACAGTGCTGTTGTGAACATTGGGGTGCATGTGGTTTTTTGAATTATGGTTTTCTCTGAGTATATGCCCAGTAGTGGGATTGTGGGGTCATATGGTAGTTCTATTTTTAGTTTTTCAAGGAACCTCCATACAGTTTTCCATAGTGGCTGTATCAGTTTACATTCACACCAACAGTGTATGAGGGTTCCCTTTTCTCCACACTCTCTCCAGCATTTTTTGTTTGTAGATTTTTTGATGATGGCCATTCTGACCTGTGTGAGGTGATACCTCATTGTAGTTTTGACTTGCATTTCTCTATTAGTGATGTTGAGCATCTTTTCATGTGTTTGTTGGCCATCTGTATGTCTTCTTTGGAGAAATGTCAATTTAGGTCTTCTGCCCATTTTTTGATTGGGTTGTTTTTTTTTTTGATATTGAGCTGTATGAGCTGTTTGTATATTTCGGAGATTAATCCTTTGTCAGTTGCTTCGTTTGCAAATATTTTCTCCCATTCTGACGGTTGTCATTTCATCTTGTTTATGGCTTCCTTTGCTGTGCAAAAGCTTTGAAGTTTCATTAGGTCCCGTTCGTTTATTTTTGTTTTAATTTTCATTACTCTAGGAGGTGAGTCAAAAAAGATGTTGCTGTGATTTATGCCAAAGAGTGTTCTGCCTATGTTTTCCTCTAAGAGTTTTACAGTGTCTGGTCTTAACATTTAGGTCTTTAATCCATTTTGAGTTTATTTTTGTGTATGCTGTTAGGAAGTGTTCTAATTTCATTCTTTTACATGTAGCTGTCCAGTTTTCCCAGCACCACTTATTAAAGAGGCTGTCTTTTCTCCATTGTACATTTTTGCTTCCTTTGTCATAGATTAGGTGACCATAGGTGCATGGGTTTATCTCTGGGCTTTCTATCCTGTTCCATTGATCTATATTTCTGTTTTTGTGCCAGTACCATACTATCTTGATTACTGTAGCTTTGTAGTATAGTTTGAAGTCAGGGAGTCTGATTCCTCCAGCTCCATTTTTCTTTCTCAAGATTGCTTTGGCTATTTGGGGTCTTTTGTGTTTCCATACAAATCGTAAATTTTTTTGTTCTAGTTCCATACAAATTAATTTAAATGAAACTGTACTCAACCAAATATAAAAGTAGTAAAGAAGGGAATTCCCTGGCGGTCCAGTGGTTAAGACTCCATGCTTCCACTGCAGGGGGCACAGGTTCAATCCCTGGTTGGGGAACTAAGATCCTGCATGCCTTGCAGTGCGGCCAAAAATAAAAATAAAAATAAATAAAAGTAGTAAAGAATAAGTCTCCCTGAAAGGTTTCCCATGGCTATGTAAGTTAAAAGCTACACTCACAGTCAAAGTATCTCTTCACACACACACACACACACAATTAACTACAAAAAAGAAAACGTGACTCTAAAGTACAAAATGTGGCAGACAGCATCTTAATGAAGGGGGATCAAAGTTAACACCAGCAGTGATGGGACCAACAGACACTGTGTGCTATCTGATAGAAGGCAATGAAAAGAACATAGCATGCATGGTATTCAGCTGAAAACAGTGGACCTGGGTCTAGTCAGGAGGGAACACAAGATAAACCCAAACTGAAAAACATTCTACAGAATGACTGGGACTGGCTTATAAACTTCAAAAGTGTCAAGGTCTTAAAAGTCAGGGGAAGACTAAGGAACTGTCCCAGGGATTAGAAAGACTTGACAACGGGGGGCAATTCATGATCCTGCTTTGACCGTCTGCTGTGAAAGATGTTACCAGGATAAAATTGGAATGAAGTCCCCGGGAGAAGGGTATATGGAAGGTCTTTGACTTATTCTTTTAAGGTTTCTGTAAGTTTGAATATGTAATAAAATAAAATATGAAGATGCGCCTGCACAGACACAGCTTACTCTATATTCAACAGGTAAAACCAATCAATGTGATAGAAGTTAGAATAGTAATGACAGGGTGGCGTGGGGCTATTGACTGGGAAGAGGCATGAGGAAGCCTCCAGGGTAGCTGGAAATATTCTATATACCTCAAGCTGGGCAGTGGTTACAAACTGTGTGCATATATAAAAATCCATGAGCTACATATTTACAATCAGTGTACTTTACTATATGTATGCTATACCTGAACAAAAAACCCCAGAAGATCCCATATTCAAGCTACACCAATCCCACAAAGAACCTTCCTTTCTCATTCAACAGTTAACAGATGACCTATTTAGATCTAGCTTTGTGGAAAAGAAATTCATTGCTCAAAATAAGGTGTGGAAATGAAATATCACTTCCATAGATTTTCTGGCATTTTGTTATTAAAGATGCTGAAGATAAAAGTATTTTGGTTTTGCTGCTTATAAAATTAATTGGAGCATAAGTGCTTCCTAGAGTGAGTCTGCCCAACCGTTTTCCCTCTGCGGGCACCTGTAGGGTTGGACACAGCAAATATCAAGCCAGTATAGGACTTTTGGAAAGGAAGAAGTAAAATTGTTAGAAAATAAGCAACAATCATAGAGATTAAAAAACAAACAAACCTGTCTTTAGGCACACTAGACCCTTGGTGGGGAGAAGAGAGAAAAAGACCAGCCCGACTATCCAAAACATCTCTCCCTATAATTTTTCATGTGTGCCTTCTTGGGGTTTTGTTTGTTTGCTTTGGGAGGGCAGAGGAGCTCTGAACCATTCAGAGAAAAGATGCTAAAAGCTAAGATAGTTGGGAGCCTGGTCTTCAGTCAGATAAACCCACCTTTTGAGTTCCAACTCCACCTCTCCCTGGCTGAGTAGCCTTGGGCAGGTAACTTCATCCCCTGTGCCTCCATTTCCTCTTCTGTAAGATGAGGATAATCATACCGAACCCACGAGGTTGTTGGGAGGGCTAAATGAGAAAGTGTGTGACACACCTGTTCCGGTGCCTGGCTTACAGTCAGCAGTCAACACAGAGCAGCTGCTCTTAGTCTCTGTCACCTCGCCCTCCCTCACCCCACCATCAGCCAACAGTGCCTGAGAACATGGTCGCCCTTCCCCACGCTCATCACGAAAACGTCCTCTGCCTCAAGCAGGCGTCTTATAAGTCTTCCCTCTCTCACAAGAGCACTGCAGACACAGCAGAGGTTTAATTAAAACCTCAGGATGACCTCCTGCTATAGGTCATCCAGGGGAAGTCCAGAGGAGCAAGTGCTAAGGGGTCAGGAGCACTCTGTGTCCAACTTCTCCGAGGCTGCATGGGGCCATTGACGTAGCAGAAGTGCCAGAATAACCATGATTTGGCCCTCAAGTACCATCTTTGGGCCAAAATGGAGCACGTAGAACAAACTTCTGTTCTCATTTTCCCAGCTGTGGGGCTGCGAGCTCTGGCAGTCATTAAAATAAGCACCAAACCACATGACCAAGTCCCACTGACAAACAGAATATGTGCTTAGCTGCTGATGGGTAAAAAGGCAGTGGACATCTCCAGGAGAGGGGAGAGGGCTCCTCTGGCATGCAGAGCCAATGCCCGTTTTGTAGGGCAATGATGTTCTCGCAACTTGAGGAGTTTTGGAAATAATGTGCAAGGCTGCTAAAGAAGGAGGTTTAAAAAGCCTTCCCTTCCAAAAGGAGGGGGGAAAAGTTCCAAACATAAAAGAAAAAGTAGGCTTTACCAGAAGATGAAAACCCAGGGCTCCTACAGGGGAACCAGCTGGGTACAGAAGCCTCCATTCTTTTTAAAAACTTCATTAGAGCCAAGATGCCCCTGAGCTAAACTGATGCCTCTGCAAGACACCAAGTCACCCAACATGGCTTTTCTGGGGACTGTGCTCTTAGGTGGTAACAACTGATATGAGCAGGCAGGATAACTGCTCTTATGGACGGCTTGTCCCCCTCACCCCCGTGGGCCACCTCTGCCCCAACAGGATCCCCTTTATTCGCTTCTTCAGGAGGTCAGCCAGAGGACTGGTGATCGCCTCCACCGGCTCAAACTGTAAGCTTCATTCTCAACAGTTACGTCTGGGAGTTGTTCTTCTTTTGTTTTCTGTTGTTTTCCCTCTGCTTCACATACAATCTGCTGTCTCATTCAGGCTCAGGTTTTGAGCATGGATACCCTGGATGCCAGTACTGTGGGCTGTGGCAAGCCTATGAGAGAGTGAGAGTGAAAGCTGAGAAAAACATGGGCAGGAGGAGAGAGGAGATCATACACGGGAGATGGAGAACACTGCCCACTTTTGAGTCCTCTGTGTTACGTTCACCAACCAACAGCGTCACCTTGTTCCATTCTGTACATGAGGGACAGCCACCTGGATTCACCTGAATCGCTAAGGAGCCCTTAGGTCAACCCACAACTAAAATCCATGATGGTTTCCTAAAAGCTGGCTGAAGTATGAAGGCTTGTTTCTGAGTAACAGTCTTTATGGTTTTCATTTCTGGTGATCTTTAAGGAGTCCTGGAAAATGAGAGGTGCTGAAAAACTGGGCCAAGCAAACACTTGATTTCAGATTTTCAAAATATTTGATTTCCAAAGATGAGAACATAGATGGATTCTACAGCCCACTGGACAGAGAATCTGTTCCCAGGAAAGGTGTCATATAGTCCATTCTGGTTCACGTGGCATCTTTGTACAATAAGAAAATTACACACCTTCCTCAAGACATTTTACCTCCTCTTCTGAGAAAATTGTTGTTTAATATATCGATTAAGTTAGCTCAAGATATCTTTACCCTTGCCTGCCAGAAAACTGTCACTACAAAACACACCCATGACGCCTATGATCTAAATGGAACCCTCTTAGATCTGGCCTCTTGTGCAGTGTACCGCCTACAGAACTGTATGCAGCAACCCTGAGTATATTCACAAAAGACCACTACGGTTTCTCCAAGAACAAGTCACGACAGAGTTACTGCATTTCTGCCTTGATTACGGAAGAACCATAGACAAAGGAGATAGACTCTGTGGACCTCAGCAAGGTCTCTGACAAGTCTTCTTCAGATAGCCTAGTAGACAAGATGAAGATGTAGGAATTGGACACTGACATAATTAGAAGGATTTAAAACTGGTAAAAATAATCTTATTCAAACGGTGCTGCTTAAGGAATGAACTGATGTTAAGGAGCTAACAGGGATGTCTTTGGCTCAGTCTTGGGGCCTAGCCAGTTTATTTTTATTTTACTTATCTACGTGAATGAATATTCATCAATATTTACCAAGTATTTTATGCGTGCTGGACCTTGTTACAGCAGGAAAGCTGACACATAAACAAATACATTCAGTAAGATATTCTTATAACCACATATTACCAGTGACTTGGATAATGATACAGGTTTGCTTATCAATTCTACATATGACATGAAGCAAGAAGGAACAGGCACTATAACAGATAACATAAGTCAGAATGAAAGATTCTGACCACCTGGAATGACAGGTCTATTTACCAAGATTAAAATTTTCACAGAGGGAAATCTAGGGTCTTAAATCTCAGTCCAAAAAAAACAACTAGACAACAATGTAGTCTGATACGCTGGAGTTGGTACGGTAGACAGAAGGGTGTAGCTTCATGAGCCAGAGAGACCTGGGTTCAAAGCCCACCTCTGCTACTTCAAGCCATACAACCTTGGGCAAGTCATTTTCCTTCTCTGAGCCTGTTTCCTCATCTGTAAGATGGGACACCACCTGTGGTGAAGAATTATTGACAGGATTCAACTAGAAGATGCATGTATCTGGCACACAGGAGGCACTCAAAAGGAAAATTAATACCATCAACAAAGCACATGCCAAAAACACTGGGGTTCCCATTTTGTTATTACTTCAGTAAACATTTATATGACCTGCTAGTCCCTATGCTGTATCTCAGGACTCAACAGCAAAAAGCCATGATCCCCGCCTTTAAGGGGCTAACAGTTTTGAGGGTAAGACATACCAGGAATGACAACAGAGCAGGGCGCCGTGGGAGGGGGAGGAAACCCTCGAGCCCAGATTTCGAAAAGAACTGGCAGTGGATTCTCAACAGGGACACCACTTGACATGTTGGGTGGGACAATTCTTTTTCATTTGCTGCTAGCCCCCACACACTGCAGAATGTCTAGCACCCCTGGTACCCTCTTAAATGAAGTAATGCCCCGTGGTCACGTCACAAAATACAGCAGCTCCACACACTTTGGATGGTTGGGAGAGGGGAGTGGTCGGCAGCACCAGCCCAAGCCAGTCCCGCTGGATGAGGAAGCCTACAGTGCGGAGTAGGGACACTCCAGGCAAAAGGAGGAAGCTGTCTCAGTTCCACGTCTCCAATTCTAGAAACACCCCCATGGCCTCTGCACAAGCTTAGAAGGTTCTTTTCCATCCACATGCCCAGTGTCTACTTAATGCCTCTTCTCCCATCATATCTGAGCTCAACCATCAGTAGAGGGAAGGCTTCCCTCCCTGACTCCCTCGTCTCCTGCTTAGGTCAGTTCTCCTGTACCCTACCCACAAAGAGCACCATTACCTCCTGCTTCACAGCACATGTGCAGTTATTTTATATGAACTGATGAATGTCAGTCTTCCCTACCAGGAGAAAAGCTCTTTGAGAAAGGAACTGCGTCAGTTTCTCGTTGTCCTCCATCCGTCATTGTTTTCCCAGCACCTGACTCAGTCCTCGCACCTCACAGGTGCCCCAAAAATACCTGCTGGTGACTGAGTCTATGAACAAAGGAAATAGCATGGTATGTTTCAGAAAACACACAGAGTTCTGTATGGCGAGAAGAAAAGGTTCGTGTGGCAGAGTGGCTGGAAACCACACCAGAAAAGCAGGTGAATGCCAAATCATGAGAGGTCTTCCATGAAAAGCTACTGATTTGTATTGTAGCAAAGGTCTGTATTTTAGAAAGAGCGCTCCAGCACCAGTTAGGGCCAGACTGCTGAGGCAGGGCAACCAGCTCAGAGGCTGGGCAGGAACAGAGGCAGCAAGTGCGAAGGGCCGGACTGAGGCAGTGGGAGAGGAAATGGAAGCGAAAACGTGTCGGGAGCTATCAAGGAACGAGAACCTGTAGAACTCCGATGACTGCCCAGGCTGGGAAGGAGGGAGGGAGGGGTGGGATGAGAGGGAGAAGTCCAAGATGACTCCCAGGGTTCATAATGTTTACTCACGGGAATGAATAAATGCACAAAGTGAATGAGGAAGTGTAAAGAATGGAGAGAGAATCACAGGTTTGGAGAGAAGATGATGAGCTTAGTTTCGGACTCGCTGAGTTTTAGGGCTGGCATTCAGGAGAGATCTGGACTCAAGATCCAGAGCAGCGGTCACTGGCACAGAAATGAGAGTTCACACTGGTTGAGAAGAGCCATGAGTAGAAGGCAGGGCCTTGAAGAAAACTAGCATTTAAAGGACGAAAGGAGGAAAAGAGCCCACAATGGAAACTGAGGGGAAATGGCCAGAGAGAGTTCAAAGCAGGAGTGGATTTTATAAGTGAAGGAGTATCGGCAATGTCAGACGTGCTGAGAACGCAAAAAATAAGGAAGGAAAAGAGTTCAGGGGTTCTGGCAACACCAAGGCCTGATGACTTTGAGGACAGCAGTTTTGGGGGAGGGGTGATGCAGAAGTAGAATTTCAGTGAATGATGACTTCAGGAAGTAGAGGTGGCACCTTGTCCAAGAAAAGTGGCTGGGAAAAAGAGGTGTGATGGGGTACAGCAGAGGTTAATGGGATGGTGTGTTTTTCTCAAAATTAGAGTAAACAGAGGATATTTAAATTAGAGGGATAAGTTAAACAGGAAAGAAATGGAACAATGATGGGACCAGGTCCTGAGGAAAAGGAGGAGACAGGATCTCAGCATACGCAAAGGAAGTAACCTTAGAACAAACACCATTTTTTCACAGAATTAGAATAAAAGGCAAAGCAATAGGGTCAGCTGGAGGTAAGTCTGTAACAACAGAAGTTGAGGAGCCTTGACTGATGGCTGCAACTTAGCGAAGTCAAAGGCAAGGTAGGAAGCCGGGAGAGGAATGAAGACGTGAGAGACAAGGAGGGACGTGTGGGCAGTGCTGAGAGCCCGGCTGGCTCTCAGATAGTGGAACAGTGTCAAGAGCGTGAAGCGTCTACAGCGAAGCCCAGCAGAGTCGCGCGGGGCCTTAGGTTATGGAAAGAAGAGTACAGTCCTGCTCTGCATGGCCAGACTCCTGGAAAAAAGAGGACCTGCTTTCTATGCCACGCACTCACAAAGAGACCGACACACAGGAACAAGTTCAAAGGATGGTAACCAGAAAGAAGAAGGTGTGAAAATCCCAGAGGTGATCATTCTGTGGCTGGACTGAGACCAGTTGGACAGGTTGTCACCCAGCCTAACGAGACCATGGAGATGCATGTTGTCTGCCTGGCAACAAAGCAGCACCTAGTCATTCTCCCTGGAACACACAGTGGGGCTTTACTTACACTGGAGAAAACCAGGAGGATCTGGAGATAGACAGCAGGAAGGCATTAGTGAATCTTACTTCCATGGGTAAAAGTGGAGGACAGAGGCCATTCCGACTTCCAAATAAAATCTCTGAGGTCAGGGATTAACCAATCAGGGACCACCGATCAAGGAACTTATTACTTATTTCCACAAAGAGGATTCATTCCCCACTCCACCCTCAATATCCTGACTCCCGACTCTCGAGGTATCATCCCATCAGTTACCAGTCCAGCAAATCTCACTTCCTTGGTCTCTCAAATCCACCCACCCCTCTCCATCCCCATAGCCGCTGCCTTGGTTCTGGCCTCCCTCCTCTGTCACCTGGACCATGGCAAAAGTGCCGGACCGGTCTCCCTGTGGGTCCTCCCCCACCCAGTATAATCAGCACATCACTGCCTGGGTAATTTGAAAGAGATGAGACCATGTCACACCCCTGTGTAAAATTCCACAGGACTCCACTCTTCACAGCCACATTTCCAAATAAAGCTTCTTAACATGGCAATAGTAACTGCTACAGCTTACTGTTTACTATCTACTAGTGCCAAGTGAGTAACACATCATCTCATTTGCTTCTCACAGCAACCCTAGGAGGTAGGTTAATGTTTGCCCTTTTTGTTGTTGTTTTGTTATTTTTTGCTGTTGTTTTGTTTTGGGGGGTTGTTTTGTTGTGTTTTGTTTTTTGCAACACCAAACGGCTTGTGGGATCTCAGTTTCCTGACCAGGGATTGAACCCGGGCCACGGCAGTGAAAGCCCATAATCCTAACCACTAAGCCACCAGGGAACTCCCTGCTTGTCCTTTTTATAGATGAGAAAACTGAAGCTAAGAAAGAAAGTGACTTGCCCAAGGTCACGAAACTAGCTCAGTGGCAAAGCCAGAAATGGCATACAAGTATCACAGCTTCCAAAGTCTGTGTTCCTCACATGCTATCACCCACAAGATCCTTTATGATCTGGCTTTCCAGAATCACCTCTTTTACAACTGGACACTCCAAGTTGGGTGAACTACTTGCAGGTCATTCATAGTATAGGCTTCTGTTTATGTCACTCCCAATGTCTGCGATATGGTCCCAGCTCCCAGCCCTCTTCACCTGACTCAACCTGCTCATCCTTTAGGACTTGGATAAAGCAACACCTCCTCACAGAAGCCTACTGATGCCTCGGCCTGACTTACAAGCACCCTAAGTCCTCCTCCAGCAAACTTCTACAGTAGCTTCATTCTACAGTGCTGCTGTTCTATCTCCTTGACTTAAAAAAAAAAAAAAATTAACTCCTTGAAGACGGGGATGTGTACCTTACTTACTTTGGTATTCCCAGCTTGCAGAGCAGTGCCAGGCAGCAGAAGCTCAATCAGTGTTTACGCTTATTCTCTATTATGAGAAGCTGGCTGGGAACAGAAAAAGGACCCTGTGGTTGAATGAGAGCCCTGTATTCATCTCCTTAAAGGGTTTCAAAATCATGTCACATAAGGAGAAGAGAGGAGTTGGCCAGTCACACAGCAAAACCGGCAAAGCCAGGAGGAGAGCCCAGGCGGCCTGTCTCCCGTGTTCCAACACTGGAGATTCAGAGCACTTGCTGCCAGGGAACAGGCGGGAATGACTTCGTTAATCAGCAGGAGCTTCCTAGTCAGAAAACCCCGCGCTGACCCAGTCTGAGGGGACGTGACCGGAGACAGAAAGCGAGAGCCGGAGTCAGTGACTCCCTCGAGGAGGGAGGACCAGGATCCTCAGACCCGCCGTGACCCTCGCCCTCACCGCTGAGCTCGCCCCTTCTCCCCAGGGCTCCAGAACCGACCGCGCAGGACCCCACTCCTCCCTCACCAACGCGGCTCACTTACCGCCGCCCAACTTCCGGCAACACGTCACTGTCCGCCGCGCGCGCCCCGATGACGCAATGTGGCCCCGCCCCCTCCCGCCGGGTGGTGGTGGGGGAAGTGCGCACATGCGCACCCGGAGCCGCGAGCCAGCCGGCTAAAGGAGCCCCTAGCGCCCAGCTGAGTGGGAGGAACTTGAGCCGTGGGGAAGGCGGGGCCTCAGGAGGTGGGCCAGGACCCCTTGTGAGAGCTGATGGAGAGACTTTCTCTCATCACATGTGGGAATGTGTATATGCCCCTCAGGATGTTAAAAACAAGTGCTCCTCCTTCTCTCTGGTGATTTCAGAGGATGACAGGAGTTATCATTTCCATTTTCCAGGAGAGGCGGCGTCAAATGTATCACAGGGACCGTTAGGGAGGCAGGTGTGGAGAGACCTAATGTGACATGTAAGGCCGTGACTCTGATGTAACTCTGTTGACTACTATTTATTGACTATCCTATTTTCATGGTTTCCCATCTTTAGTCATCACAAAGGTCCTACAAGGTGAAGGTTATATTATCCCCATTTTACACATGAAAGAACAGAGGCTAGGAGAAGTTGTGGCTTGTTGAAGGTTAAAGAGCTTTTGGGCTAGGATTCTAACGGAAGCCTGTTTGCTAAATAAGAAAACAAATCCAGACTTATTAAGGAGACCTTTATTCAGAAGGATTATTGCAAAGGGTGGGGGAGGGGAAGGGGCAAGACTATAGCCGTGGGGAGACCCCTTCAGCCGAAAGCTCTGCAGGTGTCTCAAGGGTTATGCAAAAGAGTTCTCCCTTCTCAGGAAGACTGAAGAAAGCTAGAGAGAACTGGATGTGGAAAGTGGGAAAGAAAGGGTGGCTTGCTTGATCCGATAGTAGTAAATCAGAGAATGTTTTACCTTGAGGCCAGTTATATGCTGGCTCAGGCTGAGGGTGGGTCAAAATTAAGGAGCCTGGGGAAATGAGAGAAGTTTAAACTTTGGTTGATCAGCATTTTGTTCTGACTGAGCAGTGGAGACCAGTAGTTCAGCAAATCATTTATAAGGTAAAGAACAGGAATTCAGAAGGACTGTGTCTAGCCTTGCCACAGGTAAACAAGGGAAGCATCTCCAAATCTTACGTAGGTCCTACGGGAATGGATGTCTCTTTGCAGTAAACCATTTCCAGAGCACAAAAGAGTGGGGGGCGGGCCTCCCTGGTGGCGCAGTGGTTGAGAGTCCGCCTGCCGATGCAGGGGATACGGGTTCGTGCCCTGGTCTGGGAGGATCCCATATGCCGCGGAGCGGCTGGGCCCGTGAGCCATGGCCGCTGGGCCTGCGCATCCGGAGCCTGTGCTCCGCAACGGGAGAGGCCACAACAGTGAGAGGCCCGCATACCGCAAAAAGGAAAAAAAAAAAAAAAAAAAAAAAGAGTGGGGGGATTTCTTCACCATCACTGTTTCTCAAGAGTGCAGGGTTCAGGTAGAATTCAACTTTGTCAACTCTTTCCATTTTATCAGGCTCCTCTCCTGCCACTGCCCCCTCGGACTGCATGCTTGGGTCACACTAAACTAATTCTGGTGTTTAAAGCACACTCTACTCACTCTGCTCTTTTACATCTCCATCCCTGCAGTATCCTCACCCTTCCTCTTAGTCTTCAAAACACAGTTTTGAAATGTGGGTGGATCTTAGACAAAATGTTGAAGGAAAAAGAGTCCATACAATATGATTCCACATATGGAAGGTTCTAGAATCAGCAAAACTAATCTATAGTGATAGAAGTCAGATCAGTGGTTGCCTAGGGTATAAAGGGGAGCACTGTCTGCAAAGTGCCATGAGAAACTTTCTGAGGTGACAGAAATGTTCTGTATCTTGACTGAGATCGGGATGACATGGGTGTTCACATTTCTGAAAACTCATTGAACTGTACATTTAAAATGGGTGCATTTTACTGTATATATTGAATGTAATAAACTTGGTTTAAAAAAGAACAGTGGGGATGTCACCTCCTAGGTGAAGGCATGCCTGACATCCACCTACCCCTGTGTTTCACTTGATTAAGCACCTGTGAGGCTGAGTTGAAGTTAGTTCTTTATAAGGTTTCCTCTGCTGGACTTCGAGATCCTTGTAATGAATACATTTTTTGGAGTTTCCACCCAGCTCACAATGATTCCTGCTTCTCTGGGAACCGTTGGTCCTCCAGCCATGTTTGTACCACATGTGCCAACTGGCCCCCACCTCCCTTTACAGTTGATTGCATCAGAGGTGGATATAAGATGATTCTTCACCCTCAGCTTTGGACTTTTGAACTGATACAGTGAGTAGGAATCGGAATAATTCACATAGGTCAACAGCAGCAGTCTAGCAGGAACTTCCTTGGATTCTGGTTGTTGAGGTTCCTGCGGCTGCCTTGGCTCAAGCCTTTCAGAGGTGAGGTCATCCAAAGTGTTACTGGATTCGGTTAAGAATCCGCCAATGCAGGGGACATGGGTTCAAGCCCTGGTCTGGGAAGATCCCACATGCTGAAGAGCAACTAAGCCTGTGTGCCACAACTGCTGAGCCTGCGCTCTAGAGCCCACGAGCCACAGCTACTGAGCCCTCATGCCACAACTACTGAGCCCGCGCTCCTAGAGCCCGTGCTCCGCAACAAGGGAAGCCACCGCCATGAGAAGCCCGTGCACCACAACGAAGAGTAGCTCCCGCTCACCGCAACTAGAGAAAGCCCGTGCACAGCAACGAAGACCCAATGCAGCCAAAAATTAATTAATTAATTAATTAATTTAAAAACCAGAAAAGACATATTCACCCAAGTGTGCACTGCACCACCAGGTAAAAAAAAAAAAGTGTTACTGGATTCCACAAAACACCCCAGTAGCCATTCACAAAGCTGATTTCTGTCGCTTGCAACCCTGCAGTAGGTCCATGAGGTGGAAGCCAAGTCTGTATGTCCTCCACTGTCTCCTAAGGCCTGGCCCAAGAAGTGCTCAAAAGTGTGTTAAATTATTAGATGAGGTCTGGGCATCCAAAGTAGATGGTCACTTAGGTCACAAATGTGGCCTCCATGTTAGCAGGGAATTAGGGTGAGGCTCAGAGAAGAAGATCGGCCCCTGCTGCCCAGCATGGGGGAGACAGACCACTGGGGCACCAAGATGATGGAGCATCAAAAAAGATGCAAGACCAGGAACCATAAAAAGGCAGAGAATGTTCTCAGACACAGTAGGGCAACGAGGCCCATGACACTTATTCAAGACCACAGAGATCCAGGCCAATGTACCTTCATCACTTGTCTTGCAGCTCAGTTGAGGACCCCCCCCCCAATGGGAACCACTGCACGACCTAGACTTTGAAAGCCCAAGAAATTGTGGCATGATATGCCAGCAAATTAGGTCTTAACAGCATCGTTTCTTTACAGCACTTAGAATGCGTCACAGCCAGGAGAGCCCAGCATCTTCTTCGCCCTGCTGTTAAGACTTGAATCTACCTTCTAGAAGACCCATCTTCAAAAGAGAGACAAGCGATTTTCTGCCAGCCAAGTAACCAAATGACCAATTTATCAAATGGCTAATCTGCAGACTCATGGGTTTTCTAAATGGATATTTTGCTAATGTAAGCAGATAGGGTAGGGGGTCCCCAGAGAAAGAGAACTAGGCCTGGCTTTCTTGACATAAGAGAAGCCATTTTTGGCCTAAGCCATTTTGTGATCTGAGCCTGGCCACGATGCTTATCTTTGAAGAGGTCTTTGTAATTAATGATCTTAAAGGAACAACACAACAACAAAACTGCAGGAACAAACGACTGTTATCAGGCAAGAGAAGCCACGACAGCAAAAATAACATATCATTTGTAAAGACTCCCACTTCTGTTCCAATGGTGAAGACTAGCCTGAAGCACTTTCCTGAGCTGTTGTGCAGAACTTAATTCGCCCCCACCCTCAGGTGCTCAACCACCAGATCAACTGGAACCTAACTAGGGCTGATGATGTGGACGTTTTAGGACCCTTGTGACTTCATTCAGTGCCCACGCTCCTTCATGAATATACATGTACCCCTAGCTTAAAACTTCCCCAATTTTGCTGTTGGGGAGACACTGCTTTGGGAAAGATCTCCAGGGTTCTCCTTACTTGCTGCAAGGAATAAATACTTCCTTATCCCGCTCTTGGGCTTGGTTGTGTCTTTCGGATCGATATGCACGAAGAGGCAAACCCAGCTTTTAGCATAACACTAACTTACCAACGACTAAGGTTTATGGCGATTTCTACTGGATGGAATGGGTTTTGCAAGCTTTTATAGATTTATATGATGTAGTTGATGGTTTTCATGTTGCCTTCAGAGAGGCATTTGAAAGAATTTTCTCTTTACCAAAAATTAAGGATGGCTTTATTCTTCCTTTGACTATATTTAACTTATGAACACATTAATGAAGAATATACTCTTGAATGTAGATTTTTCTTGTGTATTAATATCATGCCACACAAGTTTATGCTCTTTCTGTCTCCTGCTTTTCACTTCTCCTTCTGTCTCCTTTCCCATTCCTCAGCTTCTCACTTTGTCTTCCCCTAAATGTCTCCATCTCTCTGCCCCTTAATCTCTCCCCGTCTCTGTCCCTCTACACTTCATTTCCCCCTTCCTCCCTCTTCTGTTCCTTGGTGTCCCCCATCTCTTCCCCTAGATCTGTCCTCTCTGACCCCCCCCCACCCCATAACAGGGAAGAACCTTTGTATTCTATTACAAATGAATCACTAAAGGGATGTTGCCTATAGGCTTAAATTATACATAATGGCCCATCTCTGGGAACCCTGCCTCCCAGGTAATGAGCGTTAAGTGAAAATACTTTTGTTTAGCTCACAGGAAGCATCCTGACCAGGCCCACCTGTGAACGGCTGCAGGAAGGGAGAAATGAACACATCCCCTCTGGAGTCTGGCCGGAACTAGGACTTTTATCCCCTCTCCTTTTAGTGTAAAATAAGCCTGAATTCTAACTCGGGAGGATGGCTCTTTGGGACACTAGTGCCCCTTCTTTCTGGTCTGCTGGCTTCCCAGATGAAGTCACCATTCCCAGCTCCCACAGCTCGTCTCTTGATTTACTGGCCTCTCACGCAGGAGCAATAGGAGCTTGGACTCGGTAACAGCCTTGCCTCCCCTAGTTTCCTCTTATTTTTACCCCTTGTTTTCCCCTCTGTCACCTGGAGTCTCTTCACCTCTATTTCTCCCCTCTCTGCAACTCGGTCTCTCCCTGCAACAGCAGTGATCTGGGAACAAAGCATATTGAACCTTCTTCAATATGCAGCTGTGAAGAAAAACAAAAATCTGTTACTCTAACTTCACAACAATTGCAGAGAACTTCTCTTAAAAACCTCAACCAACATGCATTGTTGTAAACCTTGTAAATAGTTAAAAAGAACCCAACATTTGGTCAATTTGGCAAATTGGTCAGTGGAGGAATTGGCTTTAAGCTCATCAGCTTTAAGGCCATAAAAAGAAACCCAAAGGGGCTTCTGAGTCTGCAAGTTTTAATCTAAAATCAAGGTCTCTGACAGCCTTTTCCAAGAAGGTATTTATTTTCATATTTTGGGCAGACAGCCTGGTTTCAACTGGATTTTGTGTAAGCCATCAGCCACTGATTATTTCCTGAGTGGGCTAGGGCTGAGTTATGTCTGCACCATAGTCCCTTGTCTTTCATGAATTTAAGAATTAATTCAAGCATACAGACAGGCGTAGGAAGAGCAGGCTGATACCGTGGAAAGGAAGCCCATTCCACAATCAGATCTTGGACCTGGTCCTTATTAATCCCTCTGTGCTTCGGTTTGCCTATTTGTAAAAACACAGAAATCTGCCTCACGAGGTGTTATAGAGATTAGATAACAGTGGTAAAGCACAAAAGTATACGCTCAGTATATTTTAAAACTACTTGAGTCCCCACTGGGTACCATTCACTCTGCAAGCACCATAAACACTGTACACAATAATCCATGGACCTTGTTTATTTTGCTCTGGCAATTTATATTGACCATTTTTTGTTCTTGTCGGATTCAAATCCAAGTCTCCTTGACCCAAAGTCAGGGCTTGTAACCACTCCTCTTCACTAGTTGCCTCAACTGTTCATCAACATCAATAACAGGCACTTAGCCATTTGTCTGCATGGGGTAGTCCTTAAAAAGACTTAGAAGTGCTCCTTGGTCCTGAGGGGTCCTGGGAAGCAACTCTTCTCGGTTTCTGACCTGGAAACACACCAGCTGCAGGAAAACCTAAACCAGGATAAAAGTCTCCTTAACTCCCCAAGTTTTGAGGGAGAAGAGCTTTGGGAGATGTAAAGTAGAGAGTGAAGCTTGTTATAAAAAGTAAGTCCTTTTCTAAAGATGTTTACAAATGTGAATGTACATGTCCTTACAAAACCAAAGAGAAGCCTTGTATCAGATCTTGTTAACATTTGACATTACATTTCAATACATCTTCTCAGTCCAAGAGACTCAGAAAGGTAGTATTAAATCAATCAAATTTGTAACAGTATAGTTTCAAAGATCATACTTTAGGTAGGTAAAAAATCTCTCATTTTAACAGATCATGCAAACAGGAACATAAGGCATAAAATACCAGGTTGTACAGGCACTCCCACTAGCTACATATATTACAGTTTAGCATCGAGTTTTAAAATATAAATCACAACCAGACTGCAACATAAACACCAAGTAAAACTGCATGTTCCCATGCTTTGCTAGTTTTGACTTAAGAGGTGTGCCTATAAAAGAACATGATGACGCTTCTTGGATAAACAGCAAAACTCACAGATGAAAATGCACTGTCCCTTCAAAAGTATCTCCTCTGTGGCCACAAACATCTTCTATGTCAGCTCTTCCTGCTCTCAATATAACCTTTTTTTTTTTTGGTGGTACGCAGGCCTCTCACTGTTGTGGCCTCTCCCGTTGCGGAGCACAGGCTCCGGACACGCAGGCTCTGCGGCCATGGCTCACGGATCCAGCCGCTCCGCGGCATGTGGAATCTTCCCGGACCAGGGCATGAATCCGTGTCCCCTGCATCGGCAGGTGGACCCTCAACCACTGCGCCACCAGGGAAGCCCCCTTTTTTTTAAAAAAAATAAATTTACTTATTTATTTATTTTTGGCTGTGTTGGGTCCTCATTGCTGTGCACAGGCTTTCTCTAGTTGCAGTGAGCGGGGCCTACTCTTCGTTGCGGTGCGCGGACTTCTCATTACGGTGGCTTCTCTCGTTGCAGAGCACAGGCTCTAGGCGTGCGGGCTTCAGTAGTTGTGGCGCATGGGCTTAGTTGCTCCGCAGCATGTGGGATCTTCCCTGACCAGGGCTCGAACCCATGTCCCCTGTGTTGGCAGGCGGATTCTTAACCACTGCACCACCAGGGAAGCCCTCAATATACTCTTGAGAATTGCCACCACTCTCAGGAATTGCGTGTGTGTGTGTGTGCTGAATAGAACAAATTTTTGCCTTTAGGAGAAAATGTGTTACGATGAGCTGGAACCACAGGATGTTCACTCTAGCTCCCCTATAACTAGCTGTGTGATCCCAGGCACCTTATTTCACCTTGCTGCACTTCAATTTGCTTCTCTAGTAATACCACCCTCCTGTTGTGGGGTGTCATGGGGCTTAAATGACATCAACCTGGCACAGCCCTCAAGAAATATGGCTTTCTTCTCCCCACTCCCCTTTTTGGTTTTTAATGAACAACCATTTAAAAAATATTCTTTTCTCTTTGAGGGTAGCATTTAGCCTTTTTTTTTTTTTTTTTTTTTTGCGGTACGTGGGCCTCTCACTGTTGTGGCCTCTCCTGTTGCGGAGCACAGGCTCTGGACGCGCAGGCTCAGCGGCCATGGCTCACAGGCCCAGCCACTCCGCGGCATGTGGGATCCTCCCGGACCGGGGCATGAACCTGTGTCCCCTGCATCGGCAGGCGGACTCTCAACCACTGCGCCACCAGGGAAGCCCTAGCCTTTTTTTATAGCAAAAAAGGAATCTGGGTTTGAAAATGATGGATGTGCAGACTGCATAATTTCCTATCAACTCTAAGATGTGCGTGAGTGAGAAATAATAAGGCAGAATTTCCAAGGTAGTTCAAACACCGGGTCTGGAGAAAGCTGTAAAAGAGGCTCAGAGGAAAGGTGTTCTGAGAAGTAGCAGTCACAGGGGAACAGCTGTCCTGCCTCTCAAGGTGACCCCTGGCAGGGGACAGCATCTGTCTGTGTGTATCAGTATAAGGTCTCTGCACAGTTGCATAGCTCCATTCCAGGAAGGCTCTAGAGTTCTGTCTACTTCTCTACTGGGACTCTACCCACGTGTCCCTTCAGTTGCCCATTAATTCGAGTCTGAAAGCTTGAATTACAGTGTGAGTCTGAGGCGCCCACATTTCCTGAGGAGCAGGAGAGCTCAACCAGATGGGATTCTCTTGGAAGTATTGTGCTCCCAGGGTACACTCTCTCTGCTGACCACCGCCATCTGCTGCTCTTCCAGTGGTGCCTATGAACTTTCCAAACTACCCAGCCCCTAAGGCTATTCTTTTGGCTCCAGAAAGCCCAGGTGTCTGGCAATGCACAGGCTTCCTCCTCTATTTCCTTCAGGGACATCATAAGCATCACTTAGTTGCATGCCCTTGTAGCCTCCCTTAGGAGCGAATGTGCAGAATTTTCTTGAACGTCTTCTTGAAGTTCTCGTTGCACAAGGGGTAGATGAGGGGGTTCAGCGTGGAGTTGAGGTAGCCCAGCCAGATGGTGAACATGTGCACGTGTTGGTTACAGCAGCTCTCGCAGAAGGCAATGACCATGAAGAAGATGAAGTAAGGGATCCAGCAAACAATGAAGGCCACCATGATAAAACCCAATTGTTTGGCAGCCTTCCGTTCTCGGTTCACGTGCAACACAGACACGTACTGTCTTGAATGTGAGCAAAGCCTCTTCCAGGTGAACTTGATATAATCCAGGCCTCTGCTAGACTCACTTTTCGATTTGGCTTTCCCTGGTGCCAACCCTGGGGGGGTGTCTGAGTCCGTCCGGGAGAAGAACTGGCTGTCACCTAGGATCTGATCCTCTAGTAGCCCCTTGGCCCCATGCATGTTCAGGCCCTGCTCACCCATCTCGAGCTGGCTCTGGCTCTGGCTGATGGCTACGTATTCCCGGCCACTCCCGTCTGCCTCCATCTGCGTCTGCACAACGTTAAGTGGGGAGCAATGGAACTTGTCCAGTTCTCCATCCTTCTCTTGGCTGAAGACACCTGGAGACTTTATCTCCTTTGGGTCTTGGGATGCTGGCTTCAAGACAGGTCCACCACCGGCATCTTTCGGCTTCCTTTTCAGAACTTCCCAGGGAGACTCCTTCCCTGGTTTCTTAGAGCCCACCTTGAGGTCCTCTGGCTTCAGCTTATCTTCAGAGAAGGATGGGAGGGATCCACTGATGAGCCCTCGCTGCTGACAGTGCTGCTGTACAGCCTTGTAGATCTTAGCGTAGAACCACAGCATGAGCAAGGTGGGCAGGTAGAAGTTGATGATGGCAGTCATGACCTTGAACCAGGTGACATCGTAGAAGTCCGTCTCGCACTTGTCCTCCCGGTGCCCTGAGGTCTTTGACATGAAGCGATGCCAGCCCAGAATGGGAATAACCCACAGGAAGGAGAGAAACCAGGCTGCCAAGATGGTGGCCGACGCTCGGGTCTTGGTGCGATACCTCAGGTATCTGAGGGGCTGCTGCACAGAGCGGTAGCGATCGACGCACAAGATGAAGATGCTGAAAATGGACGCTGTGCTGGCCACATAGTCCATGGAAAGCCAAAAGAGGCAGAGAGGGCGTCCCAGGGACCACCTGGACATGAGGAGGTAGAGGATGTTCATGGGCATGACGACGGCCCCCACGATCAGATCGGCCACCGAGAGGCTGACAATGTACAGGTTCCCCACCGTGTGTAGCTTCCGCTCGCTGTGCACAGCATACAGGACCAGCAGGTTGAGTCCCACTGTGACCAAGGAGATGGCGCTCAGGACCACCACCAGGGGCATCATTTGGGGGTTGGGCGTGGTGGTCTTGTTCCCCTCACACATCTTGTCTTCCAAGACGCTGGAGGAATTGGGAAGGGTCATTGGCACAAGAGTAGCCTCCAGCTATGGCTCACTCCCTGGGAGGAAAGACACAAGGATTCAGGTCAGAGCCCCGGTGATCAGTAGAGTCACTCAGTGCTATCACAGTGATCAAGCTAGGGTTGTATACTGTCGGGGCTGAGAGACACTGCTGGTTACCTACAGCCTATATCCCCTGCTTCTTTAGCCATTCCTTCCTCCCTTCCTTCACTTGATGACTATTTCCTGCATTCCTGGGCATTGTTCTAGGTATTGGGAATAGAGCAGTGAACAAAACAAAAACCTCTGTCCTCAAGCAGCTCACATTCTAGTGAGGGGAGGCGTGAGGAAAAACAAGGGGAGGTTTGTACGAGTCCCATGTTGCACATGTCCTGGGAGATGGACTGCATCATGATTGGTCTCAGCTGCATATGCCCCCTCGTTCCTCTTTGCCAGTGGCTGGTCTAGGAGTGGGTTTGAAACACAACTCCTAGAGGCCAAGGAAGTAGATGGGGAAGTCTCATGGCAGAGATGTGGTTCTGGAAAGTTGTTCCTCTCCGACAAATGAGCAAAACAAGTAAAAGGGTGTTTCCCACTTGCCCTCTTCTTTGTGACAGGAAGTGATGCACGGGGCTATGGCAGTCATCTTGGGGCCATCAGGGAAGCACCACTGAGACGCCAGCCCAGAGACCTGTTATTACTGAGCTGCTGGACTGACCCTGGAATCATCTTCCTCAAGGTTGGTTATTATGGGAAATAATTAAATATCTTTTTTGCTTAAGTCACTGTTGTGGGAGTTTTTACTTGCATCTAAGAGCACTCCTAACCAATACAGAAGAGGTTACCAGGACACACAAAGCATGAAATAAATCTAGAAAATCTCCTTAGATGAATGGTTCTCAAATGGGAAGAGGGTTATGTTATTTGAGAAAGCATATTCATTATTTCACTTTTATATTTGAAATATTTTTTCATTACATAAAATATGCAAAGTCATATGTAACAAAACCTTTGCTAGTAGGACTATACTGAAAACAGATTGGATCCTGCTATAGGTGATTCTCAGTTGGGGAGGGAGGTCAAAGTAGGTATTAAAACTTCCAGAAGGTACTGTTAGATTTTTATATTAATCAAAAAGTGGTATGAGTTTAAAGAAAACTGAGAAATACTAACAGAGTGTAAATGTCTCTTTAGCAAAAACATTATTTTTACATTAAGACAAAGCCAGATAAATTCTTGAGTATAAGGCCAAATTCTTATGATTTTTTAAAGATAAAAAGCAAGACCCCAGGGCTTCCCTGGTGGCGCAGTGGTTGAGAGTCCGTCTGCCGATGCAGGGGACACGGCTTCGTGCCCTGGTCTGGGAAGATCCCACATGCCGCAGAGCAGCTAGGCCCGTGAGCCATGGCCGCTGAGCCTGAGCGTCCGGTGCCTGTGCTCCGCAACGGGAGAGGCCACAACAGTGAGAGGCCCATGTACCGCAAAAAAAAAAAAAAAAAAAAAGCAAGACCCCAAATAAGCAAACGGACCTAATTAAAATTAAAAGCTTTTGCACAGTAAAGGGAACCATCAACAAAATGAAAAGACGACCTACTGAGTGGGAGAAAATATTTGCAAGTGGTATGACTGATAAGGGGTTAATATCCAATATATATAATTAGCTCATACAACTCAACATCAAGAAAACAAAGAGAGCTTCCCTGGTGGCTCAGCGGTTAAGAATCCACCTGCCAATGCAGGGGACACGGGTTTGAGCCCAGGTCCAGGAATATCCCACATGCCGTGGAGCAACTAAGCCTGTGTGCCACAACTACTGAGCCTGCACTCTAGAGCCCATGACCCACAACTACTGAGCCCACGCGGCACAACTACTGAGCCCGTGCAGCACAACTACTGAGCCCGCGTGCCTAGAGCCCGTGCTCTGCAACAAGAGAAGCCACCGCACTGAGAAGCCTGCGCACCACACCGAAGAGTAGCCCCCACTCGCCACAGCTAGAGAAAGCCCATGTGCAGCAACGAAGACCCAAGGCAGTCAAAAATAAATAAATAAATAAAATTTGAAAAACAAAAAACAAAAACAAAGAATCTGATTTAAAAATGGGTAGAATGGGCTTCCCTGGTGGCGCAGTGGTTGAGAGTCCACCTGCCGATGCAGGGGACACGGGTTCGTGCCCCAGTCTGGGAAGATCCCACATGCCGCGGAGCAGCTGGGCCCGTGAGCCATGGCCGTTGAGCCTGCGCGTCCGGAGCCTGTGCTCCGCAACGGGAGAGGCCACAACAGTGAGAGGCCCACATACCGCCAAAAAAAAAAAATAATAAAATAAAAATGGGTAGAAGACCTGAACAGACATTTTTCCAAAGAGGACATGCAGCTGGCCAACAAGCACATGAAAAGATGCTCAACATCACTAATCATCAGGGAAATGCAAGTCAAAACCACAATGAGATATCACCTCACACCTATCAGAATGGTTACCATCAAAAAAAAAAAAATACCCACAAATAACAAAGTTGGTGAGGATGTGGAGAAACGGGAACCCTTGTACGCTGTTGGTGGGAATGTAAATTGGTGGAACCATTACGGAGAACAGTATGGAGGTTCCTTAAAAAACTAAAAATAGAACTACCATATGACCCAGCAATTCCACACCTGGGTATGTATCTGAAAAAAAACAAGAACACTGACTCAAAAAGATAAATGTACCCCAATGTTCATAGCAGCATTATTTACAATTGCCAAGATATGGAAGCAACCTAAGTGTCCATCAACAGATGAATGGATAAAGAAGACTGTGGCATGTATATATATATATATATATATATATATATATATATATAAAATGGAATATTACTCAGCCATATTAAAGAATGAAATTTTGCCATTTGCAACAACATGGATGGACTTAGAGGGCATTACGCTTAGTGAAGTAAGTCAGACAGAGAAAGACAAATACTGTATGATATCACTTACATGTGGAATCTAGAAAATAAATCAAACTAGTGAATATAATTTTTAAAATGCAGATTCACGGGCTTCCCTGGTGGCGCGGTGGTTGGGCGTCCGCCTGCCGATGCAGGGGAGACGGGTTCGTGCCCCGGTCTGGGAGGATCCCGCATGCTGCGGAGTGGCTGGGCCCGTGGGCCATGGCCGCTGAGCCTGCGCGTCCGGAGCCTGTGCTCTACAATGGGAGAGGCCACAACAGTGAGAGGCCCGCATACCGAAAAAAAAAAAAAAAATGCAGATTCACACATAGAGAGAACTAGTGGTTACCAGTGAGGAGAGGGAAGGGGGAAGAGACAAAATAGGGGTAGGGGATTAAGAGGTACAAACTACTGTGTATAAAATAAATAAGCTAAAAGGATATATTGTACAACACAGGAAATATAGCCAATATTTTATAATGACTATAAGTAACCTATAAAAATATTGAATCACTACGTTGTATGCCTGTGACTTTTACCCATAACAAATATAATATAACTTCAACTAAAAAAGAAAAAAAGCGGGCCTCCCTGGTGGCGCAGTGGTTGGGAGTCCGCCTGCCGATGCAGGGGATACGGGTTCGTGCCCCGGTCTGGGAGGATCCCATATGCCGCGGAGCGGCTGGGCCCGTGAGCCATGGCCGCTGGGCCTGCGCGTCCGGAGCCTGTGCTCCGCAATGGGAGAGGCCGCAACAGTGAGAGGCCCGCATACCGCAAAAAGAAAAAAAAAAAAAAAAAAGAAAAAAAGAAAAAAAGCAAGACCCCAAGGCATTTGATCCTTGTGGAAGGAACCCTTTGAGTTACTTTGCTGGAAAAGCACCACTTGGATAGCACAGATTTTGCTCCAGCTCCATCACTAATTTTCTGAGTGATCTCTCAGCCTGCATCTTCTCCCGTGGCCTATGTGAGAGGCGGGGAGGTGATCGCTAAGACTTCCAGGTCTCCGTTTTAGAGGCTCGCGTTAGGTGTTTTTCCAAGTTCTCCACCAGCTCTGCACCGCCACAGCCAGGGTAGCCGTCTGACTCCTCCTAGTGTGCCTCCTCTGACTGCTTCAGCAGCATCCCCTTCTCTTCCTGTGACACGGTCCTGCCCTCTGCTCCCATCACTTCCTGCTGTCAGCCTCAGGGGTCTCACCCACTCAGCCGACTCCACTCCAGCCATTACCTCTGTCAGGACAACCCCTGAATCTGTAGCTTCAGCCTGTACCTGTCTCCACTCCTAAAGCCAACACCCAATACCTCACAGCTTCCCCTTCAGCCCTGCCCAAGTCCAATTGCTTGGAACTGTCCACAGTCACCTCGGGAAGGAGGAAAGAAGGCTAGGGCCGTATGGTCTCAGGGATTTTTATTTTTTATTTTGGTTGGGAGGAAGCAGAAAGCACTTCCCTAAAATGCTCCCAGCTCAGCATTCCCCAGGTAGCTCTCACCTCCCACTTCCACAGGAGTGTCTCATTTCTCTCTTTCCTCATCACCTTGAGGAAATTTCTCTCTTTTCTTATTTCTCTTTTTTCTCTTTGCCTCATACACACAGAGGAAAACAAATAATTTTTTCATTGTGCATATATACTATTTATCATTCCACAATTCTATTTGACAGAAAATGATTTGTTTTTATATAAAAATCTATGTATTTTTTTCCTTTTTGATTAAAAACAAAAGTTTTCTTGATTGAACTGAGATCACTGAAAATTAGCGTGAAATTAATTGTTTAGGGGTGAAGTCTACTGCTGTCTGCAACTTACTTGAAATTAATCAAAAAGTAAGTTGGATGGATGATTGGTTAGAAGAATGGATAAATGAATAGATATATGATAAAGCAAAAAGAGCAAAATGTTAATTTATGACCTGGGTGGTAGATATATGCGTGTTCACTATACAATGCTTCTAACTTTACTATTTAATTGATACTTTTCATAATAAAATGTGGGAGAATATATAATAGATAAACAACAAGGTCCTACTGTATAGCACAGGGAATGATATTCACTATCCTATAATAAACGATAATGGAAAAGAATATGAAAAAGATTATGCATTTATATGTATAACTGGATCACTTTGCCATACACTAGAAACTAACAAAACATTATAAATCAACTATACTTCAATTTAAAAAAAGGTAAAATGGGGCTTCCCTGGTGGCGCAGTGGTTGAGAGTCCGCCTGCCGATGCAGGCGACATGGGTTCGTGCCCCAGTCCGGGAGGATCCCACATGCCGTGGAGCGGCTGGGCCATGGCCGCTGAGCCTGCGCGTCCGGAACCTGTGCTCCGCAACTGGAGAGGCCACAGCAATGACAGGCCCGCGTACCGCAAAAAAAAAAAAAAAAAGGTAAAATGTTGGAGAAAATTAATACAGCATAAGTTTATCTTCCTCACTTAACTATCACTATAAGCTCCCATTCTTGATCACATTTTGTCCTTCATAGCTTCAGCATGTTATTTTGCATAAAGCTAAAAGCAGGAAAACGATCAAGAAATATTTGTTAAGTGAATAAATAAGTAAGCGAGAGGCAGAGTGCTCTGAAATATCTCAGCTCAGAACTTATTCATTCAACAGGTATTTACTGGTGAAAGGTTCCTTTTCAGCTCAGTGATCTGTTTTAGGAGCAAGAAAACCCACTTTTGTTCTCTGAAACCACGCAATTCAGAAGAAAGATTCCTAGAAAGGCAAGTGCAGCACCCACATTGCTAGAGCAGCATGTGGAAATGCTGCTGGGGGCCTGGCGGGTCCCACTGGGAGGGAGGCCAAGAGGGCAGCAGGGGTGGCCACATCTGCATCTCCTGCATGTCCCACTCAGGCCCCGCTGCATAATTTGCGGGGCCCAGTGCAAAATGACAAACTAAAAAATTATGAATCATTCAGGACGGAGGCAGCAGAACATTGAACCGAGCGCAGGGCCCTCCTGAGTGCAGGACCCGTGTGACTGCCATTCTGGTCTCTCTTCTCTCACCCAGACACTGGAAAGGCTCCACTCAGTGACATAGCTAATGTAAGGCGCTTTCCTCTCCCTTGGGGATCTGCGTTCCTTGGCACGATCCGTGAACAGTTTTCCCTCTCTAAATGCCAGAGGGATGCCAGGCACTCCAGCAGAGGGTGGAAGGTATCTGAGGACACAGATTCTCATTTCACCCCATGCTGCACAGGATGCCACACTCCCCTTGGGCTGCCCAGAGCCCATCGGGCTCTGAGGTGTCCTCTCTAGGGTCAAGGTCGAGCCTACAGAGAGGATGTGCCCTGGGGAGAGAGAACTGAACCTAAGGAGGTACTTGGGACAGGGCATTTTGAGAAGAAAGAACCAGGGCACCAAGGGGTCTTTCTTTCTAGTACCATGTCCCTCAAGGAGGGGGCCCTGGAAGAGAGAGTTCTCAGCCGGCTCTGCCACTCGATGGGTTGTGTGGAGCCTGGGAAAACAGCCAGATCTCCAATTTCCTCACCTGTAAAGTAGGGAAAATTGTATCACCTCCCTCCTGGGGCTGTCGGGAGCCTCAGTTGAGACAATGGGGTGGGAGAGCTCTGCTAACCCCCTGTGATGACAACCTGGTGACAAGCAGAAATGGATCCTTTCTCTCTAAGAGGCTCACGTACACAAGCAAGCCATCATTTTTGAGTTAAGGCAGTGGCTCCATTCCAAAACCAGGGGATTTCCCTGGTGGTCCAGTGATTAAGACTCTGAGCTCCCAATACAGGTGGCCCGGGTTCGAGCCCTGGTCAGGGAACTAGATCCTGCATGCCGCAACTAAGAGACTGCACACCGCAACTAAAGATCCCACATGCTGCAATGAAGATCCTGTGTGCCGCAACTAAGACCTGGTGTAGCCAAAAAAAAAAAAAAAGACCATGCTTATTCAAAAAAAAAAAAGAAAAAATTAGCTACAGTGGAATTTTTACTAGAGTGATTACAAGTCTAATCCAATCAGGTCCATGTGCCAGCAAATAAACAAACGTAGCCAACAGTCCATCCACAGCCTGGGAGCGACACCTGTGGCAGCTAAGATGGTAAGTCAAGCCCTGGGCTTTTCAGATATCGGTTATCAAGTGCCCACCACAAGCCCATACGGAGGTCTTCTGATGATTCCAAGGTACAGAGGAGGAAACGGTGAGCTCAGGCTCAGAGGGGTGAAGCAACTTACTCAAGGTCACACAGCTAGAAGTGGTTGGTGAAGCCAAGATTCAAAACTAGGTCTAACTCAGAATTTTTCAACCTTCGTTCTACTGACATTTTGAGCTGGATAGTTCTTTGTTGTGAAGGGGTGTCCTGTGCATGGTTGGACGTTTAGCAACATCCCTGGCTTCTACTCAATAGATGCCAGTAGCACCCTCCCCCGATTCCCAGACATGACAACCAAAAATATCTCTAGACATTTCCAGATATCCACTGGGAAGCAAAATGATCCGTAGTTGAGAATCACTGATCTAACTGAAGAATATGCCAAAGAAAACAGCTTTCAGCTAAAAGTAAGGAAGGAGTTTCTAAAAATAGATGTTATCTAACAGTGCAATGAATTGCCTTGAGAGATACTAAGCGCCCCATCACGGGAGGTATCCAAGAAGAGGTGGCTCTGGCTCCAAATTAGAAATACTCCTCTGCTTTCTCAGTGGCAATTGTTGGTTTTAGATAAAAGGGGTCGACGGGGGCTTCCCTGGTGGCACAGTGGCTGGGAGTCCGCCTGCCGATGCAGGGGACGCGGGTTCGTGCCCCGATCCGGGAGGATCCCACATGCCGTGGAGCGGCTGGGCCCGTGAGCCATGGCCGCTGAGCCTGCACGTCCAGAGTTTGTGCTCTGCAACGGGAGAGGCCACAACAGTGTGAGAGGCCCGCGTACTGCAAAAAAAAAAAAAAAAAAAAAAAAAAAAAGGTTCGACGGGCAGGAATTTCTGTTGACAGCCAGGAAGGGGAGGCAAGAGGAACTGGAGGATTTGGAGAGATACTACCAGGAAACGAGGCTCCCGGTGCCCTCACCCTCTCCACTTTCCTTCTCATTTCAGCAATGCTGGTCCACAGAAGGCTTGGAGCTCATTTGGGTGAGTAGAATAGTGCAGCAGTTAAGAAGCCAGGCTTTGTACATCAGCAAACCTCTGCTCTCATCCTGCTTCTGCCCTAATTAGCTGGGCAACATATTTTACTTCAAGAAACTTCAGTACTCCTCACCTCTAAAATAGGGATAAACACCTAGTACAGAGCCTGACATATAAGTGCTCATTTAAAAGCGGCTGTTGTGTTTTCCATTTCTTGGTGAGTGACACACTGACCCCACAGCCAGCCCCGCTGAGCTCAGAAGAATCATCCTTGACCTCTCCCTGTTTTTCACTGTGGCAGAAACTGCTAACAGTTTCCCAATATCAGTTCTCTTCTATTTAGAAATAGACTTCTGTTATTTAACTGAAAACATGGCTGCCTGGAATAGAGACTACATTTTCCAGGCTCCTTTGTGGCTGGGTATGACCATGTGACTAAGTTCCAATGAAATGGAAATGGAAACGTAGTTTGCAACTTCCAGAAAGCAACCCTAAAGGGAGGATGTGTTCTTTTCTTTGGCTCTTCATTCTTCCAGCTGGCTGGAATGTTGACAGGATGAATAGAGCTTAAGCAGCCATCTTGGGACCATGAGGAAGAGGCTCAAAATGAGGAAGGTGAAGCAGTAATTTGGAAGGAGTTGAGGTCCCTGATGATCATGGAGCTGCCATACCAGCCAGAACCACATCTGGACTAGCTTGGCTTTTCTATCATGCACACCCAAACCGAATCCTAACTGATACACTGCCCCTGACTTCAAGGAATTTGTCAATTAGGATGAGAATAAAGGCAAAAGATAAACAAACAGCATCAGAAAAATTAAATTAAAAATTCCACAATGCAACTGGGACAAGTGTGATAACTGAGGTAAGATCAAAAGCAGGTGGCAGGACAGGGGAGGGAGGAACAGCCTCTCCCAAGGTACAGTGGGAATGTCAAGAAGGACATCACAGACTGGGTGATGTGTGACTGGGCTTTGAAGGATGAGTAGAAGTTTGCAGGGAGGAAGAAAGAGGAATTTAAGGATGAGTAAAAGAAAGAATAAATGTACAGAGCTGAGTTTGAGGAACTGGGAGGGAATTGCTGGAAGTGACTGGAGCACAGAATGAGGAGTCTGGAGACGCAGGTTGGGGCCTAGGTATAAGGATTCACTTTTACCCTCTATGCCTTTGCCTGTGCTGTTTCCCCTGCCTGGAGCACCCTCTTGCCTTGAAGCTCTTAGCTGCTCCTCTTTCTGTGTTCCACAACAGTTCTAACACTCCCCTTTACATCAGCTATCTTATCATTCTTTCTTTACTTGGTTCTCCCCAACTACAAGGGGGTACCTCTAGGACATGAAGTGTGCCCACTGTTTCTGAAGGTCAACACCCAGGGCCATAAAGGGGACATGCCCTCCTTGAAGGTAGGGGCCACACCTTTTCCTCGCTGCCATTCTCCTGTGCTGGCACACGATAGATGCTCAAAAGACGTTTACTGGATGAGCTCTGAAAAAAAGACACACATGGATAAAGCACAGCAGAAGACACAGGAAGTAGGACCTAAATGCAGAAGGTGTGGGCATATTTTTCACAGGGATCTTTAAACCAACAAAAATTTGAGATAAGATTTGTCCTATTGATGAGTATTAATACCTTCCAGCAGACTTTCCTACGTTTTCTTGGAAACCTCTGGAAATTTCTTTCATGTTAACCCAAAACATGAATAAATATCTATGCACAAAAATGCTTACTGCAACATTATTCGTGGTAGGAAATAAAAGGAAATAATCTAACATTTGGGAACTACACATATTATGGGATAGCTACAGTCATCGATAATCACATTTATGGGGCACCAGTAATGACATGGGAAAATGCTTATGATGAAATTACATTTACAACAGACATTGTTTGTACAGGATGATGTCAACTCTATTAACAGACTTAGAGAGAGGGTGAGTCTCTGCTATGTTATGTTAACAGTGGTCTCCTCAGGGTAGTAAATGACGTTTATCATCTTTGGTATTTTCCAAGATTTCAACAACAAAGACATCTTAGTTTTCTAATAGGGAGAATAAGAACTAAGTGCACTCCTTTTAGAAAACAAAATAAAATAGATTTATTCCACTGGAAAAAAGTTTTTGTAACGTCTTCCACAGCCTTAGAACGTCTTTTATTTTGTTTAGTAAAAGGTGAGAGTTTGGGATTCCTTTCCTGATACCTTCTAAACTGCCTCACCCATCACTCCCCATCCCAACTGCTCTGCCCTCTGCCCCACTTGCAGTGGACGGTTTCTGTGGTCAACTAAGCCAGAACGTTAACTTCTTTGCTCTACTCCTGAGACAGAGATGCCACGCACGAGGGGCCCCAAGGACGGCATGTTCTCATCGAGTCTGTCCCGGACACATCATTTCCACAAAACATCCAGGTTTATCAGTGCCACTGGCAGTGGCGCAGAGAGCTGAATGCAAACAGCAGAATTCCGTTAGGAGCCCGGTGCTGCGGGAATGTGGCTGACTCAGAAGCTAGGGCAATGCTGGGCCCACGGTTTGCTTCTGCGGAAGACACAAGAGGCAGATGACCTGTGGGCAGGCAGTGGCCCTGAAGAGTTTTCAGGGCTGGGTGGAGGTACATATTCAAATGTCTACAGAGTCAGGCAGGAAAAGTTAGTAAGAACAGGGGACTGTGTGTGGAGCATGACAGAGTGATGGGGACTGGGGCAACCAGGAGAGGATATCCTTTGTCTAAAGAGGACAGCTGCCACTCAGATGCCACCAACTGCAGCAGGCCCAGATCTGCCTAATTTTAAAATGACGCTTAAAAACGGGATTTTTGCATGAAATCTTTTAGTTTTTAAATGTTGTCAATTAGTCCGCTGTTTCACTTGTTTTCTTGGACACTTAAACACAGGTCAAGCAAAAACACATTTGGGGGATCTGGCCTGTGAGCCCTGAACTGGAAGTGTGAATCTAGTTCACAGGGGATCCAGGGTGCTGAATATGAGATAATGACCCTGCAGAGACACCTTTGGGGTATTTGCCCAGCTCACACCAAGCCTCCTCTCTGAGAACCACCACCCACCTAGGGATGGGCCCTGGCAGCCAAAGTCACGTCATGTAAACTCGACACCTAGGCACACGTGACTGGACCAAAGGTTGTCTTCTGATCCCAAATGGGCCAATCAGTCCGATTCTTGCTCCAGAAAACTGGAATCCGAGTTGTGCAGTCAAGATAGTCTGTTGGTCTCTGGTCTCGTGAACCGAAGTGACAGGGAAGCGAGGGCTGAGGCTGCCGCTGGGGGGCAGTGTTGCTCACCTCCAGGCAGAAGGAGAGGAGGTGACGGAAGGCAGCAAACAAATGCAATAATGCACGTGCTGGAATAGCTGATATCTCCGTGCACAGAGATGAACTTAGACCTTTCCCTCACACCATACACAAAGATTAACCCAATACAGACCAAAGTCCTAAATGTAAGAGCCAAACCTCTTAAAAATTTTAGAAGAAAGAAAAGAAAATCTTTATGACCTTGAGTTAGCCAAAGATTTCTTAGACACAACACCAAAGGCACAACCAAGAAAGGAAAAAAATTGCTAAATTGGACTTCACCACAACTAAAAAACTCCCTAAGAAACTGCAAAGTTACAGAATGGGAGAGAATGTTTGTATATCATATATTTGATAGATCATATACCTGACGCATCCAGAGTGTATAAAGAACTCTTATAACTCAATAATCAGAAGACAAATAACCCAATGTAAAAATGGGAAAAGGATTTGAATAGATATTTCACCAAAGAAGATATAGGAATGGCTCACAAGCCCATGAAAAGATGTTCAACATCGTTAGTCGTTAGGGAAATGCAAATCGAAACCACGATGAGACACCACTGCACACCCACCAGGATGACTATAATTTTAAAAGACAGACAGTAATAAATACTGATGAGGATGTAGAGGAATTAGAAGCCTCACATACTATTGCTGGGAATGTAAAACGGAACAGCTGCTGTGGAAAATCTGGCAGTTCCTTAACAGTTAAACATGGTTACCAGATGGTTCTGCGATTCCATATCTAGACATATGCCCAAGAGAACTGAAGATATATGTCCATGTATTTGTGTGTGAATATTTCCAGCTCTATTCATAACATCCAAAAAGTGAAAACAACCCAAATGTCTATCAACTGGTGAGTGGATAATCAAAATATGATATATCCATATATTATTTGTCAGTAAAAGGAACAAAGTACTAATCCATGCTATAATACAGATGAACTGCAAAAACATCACGCTAGGAAAGAATCCAGACACAAAAGGTCACACATTGTAGGATTCCATTTCTATGAAATGTCCAGAATAGCAAAGCCATAGATATAAAAAGTGGATTAGTGGCTGACTGGGGATGGGAACGGAAGGATTCTTTGGGAGTGTTGACAACACCCTAAACTTGGATTCCGATGATGACTGTATAATTGTACATTTGCTAAACATAATTGAATGGTACAGTTCACTTAGAATGGGTGAACCTCATGGCATGTAAATTGTACCTCAACACAGTTGTGTGAAAGGAAATTCAGTGTCCGGGCAAGAAGCTGCCTGGCTCTCCAGATCTGCTCTAGAAACCTATTTTGGTGCACACTAGTGTTGCACCCCAAAATACCCACCACAGGATTTGTTTTTTAAGGAAATAAAGACTTGTTAGACAAAGAAGGATGAAACTAAAGGTGGGTCCTAAAGAACCACTATAGTTGGGCCACAGTTTTGACTCTGAGTTTCCCAGCAGCCAGAGCAAAGAGGAAAATGGGGCCAATTACAAGATTCTAGTGTCATTTAAATGAAAGCGAACTAGTTGCTTAGCAGAAGGACAACTTTAGCTGGTACTAAGTTTTAGACAAAATGTATCTCATGGTTTCTTATAAAGGAAGCAGAGTGAAATGCTACACATAACTTCTTAGCTAATCATCAGAAGTGGCAACAGGGAAAGGCTTTAGCTACATCACCCCTTTCTTCGTGTACCTCCATGGTTTTCTCTCCTTGTATAATTTGGTTTAAGAGTTTTGGAAGGTTGGACTTGCTTGATTGTCTGCCCCTTCCATCCCCCACCCCTGGTGTGACAGGCTCGGATTTTTTTAATTAGGTACAGGAAAGGGAAGCTGAAGGTTAATCATCACTAAATGGCCAAGAAAAGAAGTATGAAAAGTCCAGCTCCATTCTCTCTTATCCTCTGGCCTACAAAATCAATGGAGAAACAGAAAAGTAACTGAAATTTCAGACTTCCTACATCCCTGCACTGGGCTGGGAGGTCTTACTCATTTAATCCGCACAGTGCTGGTAACCTCGTAAGAAAGGAATCATTCTTGCCCCCATTTTAGAGATGTGCAAACAGAGACTTCTGCAGTTTATTGGTTGCCCTGCACTAAGCTCCAAGGGTGACTGAAGAGCAAGTTTCATTTAAAGGCCCAAGTGATACCCACATGCTAAGACATTTGAATGAGCTGCAGACACCCCCCTCCCCACCCTCGCTAACCCTCCTTTTCACTACAGTGAGAAAGAGAGGAAAGTGAATAAATGCTTTAAATAATGATTTCATGGAACTGGAAATATGAACATCCGTGCTGACATTAGTCAAGGACGCAGCAAACATGGTACCAGGCCCAGCACATGCACACGTATCATTTCAGGACATGAAAAATGTTTTCTTTCTGTTCCAAATCCCTGGAGATTAGGCTGCGAGAAAGGCTTTTCAAAGACCAAAGTAATCCAGACTGTCCTCTTCTTAAGAAAAAAAATTTACGATACGGAAGTAAATAAAAGAGCTAGCAGAGGAGAAAGGAGAGGCAGATGCAGTGTTTACAAGCGAGAGCTCCCAGGTGATCAGGACTTTCTTTAATGTCTCTTCCTCCTTCAATCAGGTGACCGGGTGCCTGGCTGTGCAGGGGCCACCCCAACCCCACACCAGGGCTCTTCGGCGCCACCAGCTGGTCAAGCCCTCCCACTGGTTCGAGGGCCAGACTTGTCAGTGACAGGTATGTACGGGGGCACAGGTGTGTGTGTGAAACAGTCTGGCTGCTGGTTCCACTCTGCCATTCATTCATTCACTCATCCATCCATCCATCTACCTACCCACCCATTCTCCCTTCCTTCCATCCATCCATCCATCCATCCGTCTGCCCAAAAAGTCTTTACGTATCAAGGGATCAGGTACAAATGTTATGATAGGTGAAGGATAAACACAATCCCTGTCCTCATGGAGCTTACAGCCTATACCAGTGGTTCTCAACCTTGGCCTGGAGAGATTTTAAAACATACCAAGATCCTGGGAAGCTTTTAAAACATACTAAGACATCTGCTTCAAGGAAGATGGGGTACAGGTACTTTCCCCTATTCTTCTGCTAAGTACAATTAGAAAAACCTAGACATCATATTTAAAATAAACATACGATGACTCTGAAAAATGGAGAGGCAAAGGCACACTAGTTATTCTTTGGACTTCTTTGGAATCCAGGACCCAAAGAATGACACAGCAATGAGTCCCCTGGGTTTTCATTTGGCCAAATATATCTGAGACTTTGAGCTAAAGAAGTTGGCAACTCAAAACACCAAAGGGCACAAACCAAAAAAAAAAAAAAAAAAAAAAAGCCACAATAAAAGCCTGCTGTGTCTAGACAAAAACACAAGAAAGGTGCAGGCCAGGAAAACAGAAAACTTCTAGACAATAACTGCTCTACTGCAGCCAAACACCACAGAAAACACTGGAGCCCTGTTCCCATCCTCGCCAGCAAAGGCTGAGTGGGGAGCCAAGATTTCTACCCTTGTCAGGCTATGACAAGGTGGCCCCTCCACCACTGGGGTGGTGTCTCTACAATCCCTAGTAGGGACTTTCATCCCCATCAGGTGAAGACAAGCCCTGCATCCACCTCCACAGTGCAAGTGGAGGCACATCAACCCCTCCCAGCCAGGGAGTTATCCCTGGGGGCCTGGTGGGGAGCCAGAACTCCTCCCCACCCACCTCACTTATCAGTAATGAAGACACCCTCCCCCTTCAACTGTCACAGAAGCCAAGTGGGGAACCTGGACTTCTAGTCCCACATGGAAGTAATGAGCCAGTGATGACAGAGATGTTCGGATTATCTGACAAATATTTTAAAGTAATCAACATAAAAATACTCAATGTCCAAATGGGAACATGTTTGAAACAAATGAAAAAGTAACAAGTCCCAGCAAAGAAACAGAAGATAAAAAGAAGAACCACACGGAAATTTTCGAACTGAAAAATCTAATAACTGAAAAAAAAAAAAACAAACCCTCAATGGAAGGGTTCAACATCAGGATGGAGGAAGCTGAGGAAAGAATCAATGAACTAGAAGACAGAACAATAAAAATTACCCAATCTGAACATCAGAAGAAAAAGAGACTGAAAAAAAACAAAAACAAAACAAAAAACCCATAGTCCCAGGGACCTATGGGACAGTAACAAAAGAGCTAACATTCCTGTAATCATAGTCTTGGAAGTCGATGAAAAAGAGGGTGGGGATGAAAAGATACTTGAAGACATAATGGCTGAAAACTTCCTAAATTTGACAAGAGACATAAACCTACAGAATCAAGAAGGTAAATGAACCTCAAACAGGATAACCTCCCAACCCCCCCAAAAAAACCCCACACCAAAGCACATAATAATTAAACTTCTGAAAATTAAAGACAAAGAAAGAAATCTTGAAAGCTGCCAGTGAAAAAACATCTTCCCATAATAAGAATGACAGTAGATTTCTCCTCAGAAAATATGGAGATAGGCAGGAAGTGACACAATGCTTCTCAGATGCTGAAAGAAAAGAACTGTCAACCTAGAATCTTACACTCAATGAAAATATCCTTAAGGAATAAAGGAAAGTCAATACATTCTCATATGAAGAACCTGTACAGGACTTTTATGCTGAAAACTACAAAACGCTAATGAAAGAAATAAAAGATCTAAATAAATGGAGAGATACACATGTCCACAGCTTAGAAGAGTCATAGTAAATAAGTAAGCATAGTAAATAAGTCAGTTCTCCTCAAATTGATGTACAGATTTAATGCAATTTCTATCCAGATCTCAGCAAGATGTCTTACAGAGAAGGACAAGACTATTCTAAAATCTATATGGAAAGGCAAAGGAACTAGAAATAGCTAAAATAATCTTAAACAAGAAAAATAAAATGGAAGAAATCAGTCTGTGTGATTTCAAGACTTATTATATAGCTACAGTAATCAAGACTGTGGTATCAGTGGAGAATAATGGAACAGAATAGAGAACCAAGAAACAGACTCACACAAATATGCCCAAGAGATTTTTGACAAAGATGCAAAATCAATTTAACTGAGGAAAGGGTATTTTCAACAAATGGTGCTGGAGCAATTGGACATCCATAGGAAAAAACGGAAATCTCATACTTCATTAAAAAAAATGCACTCAAAATGGTTCACAGACATAAAGGTAAAACATAAAACCATAAAACTTTTAGAAAAACACATTAGAGAAAATCTTCATGGTCCAGGCCAAGGCAAAGAGTTCTTAGATCTGACACCAAAAGCATGAACCATAAAAAGAAAAACTGATGGATCTGCTCTCTCCTTCAGTTATTTACCTACCCCCATCATAATCTTCACTGGATCTATGTGTCTCTTATACCATCATTTCCTTTGTATATTCTCTAATGGATCCACCTTTTTTTTAGCTTAATTTCATTTTACTATATATGAAAAACTAGTCATCTGTTTTTTGTCATCTATAGAAACTTTCCATAAGAATAAATAGAGTGGCAAAAAACAGTGTGACTGAATTCTAGCCAGACATTTCGAGGAAGGCACTGCTTTGTTTAAAAAAAAAAAAAAAAAGATGAGCAGGTGTAAGATAGGTGTTAAAGACCACCAGCACCAAATGGAGACTCTCCTGGATGTCATCAGAAGGACTGCAAGCCCGTGAGAGTCAGTGTTCATTAGTGCCACATCTGAGTACCATTGAGAGTCATAAAGTACCACCTAAAATGCAGTAAATACTGTTTTAAATCTCATCATGCAACTGCTTTGCTCCTAAATGCCTCTAAGGAAAAGTGCAAACTCTTCAGGCTGCTGGCATGACACTTCCTTTGTGTCAGACCCACTCAACTCCAGTAAAAATGAGTTCACTATCCCCAAACGCTCAGGTTCTTTCAGCCTTTGGGCTCTGTACATGTGACTCCCTCCTCCTGGAAGAGAATGTGCCTTGAGAGTTGGGACCACATCTTTGTTTACTGTTGTCTCCTTCTGGGCCTACTTCAGAGCCTGCCTGGAACAAAGTAGGTGAGAAGGATGAAAAGGTGGGGGGGGGGTTGTGTGGAAAGGTTAATAAAGAAGATGGGAAGAAAAGAGAAAGGAAGGGAGGAAGGTGGGAACAAAGGGAGGGAAGGATGGAGGGAGGGAGGGACACAGAGAGGGAGGAAAGGAGTTATTGATGAACTTCTATTTATTGTACAAAACCCATCTTACAAGTTCCTTCCTCTTTGAAGCTTTCCCGTATCATTTAGCCACCTCTAAGCATTCCTTCCTCTGGGATCCCACAGTATTGTTTCCTTATCTCTATCAAGACATTTAAATCTCTGTCTTCTACTGAATGAATAAATGAATGAATGAATGAAATCAGGTCTCCTTCATTAGACTGATCCTTACAAGGGCAGAGGCAATATGATATTCACTTATAATTCAGCACTTAGCCCAGTGGTTTTCAACCTTGGCTACACATTGGAATCACACGGGGAGCTTTAAAAAAATACTAATGCCTAGGTCCCACCCTTGGACACGATTCCGATTTAATTGGTCTGGAGTGTGGTCTGGGTCTTAGGATTTTCAAAAACTCTCCAAGTGCAGCCAAGATTTCGAACCATTGTCCTAACCCGAAGCACAGTGGTAGGAGGAGCTCAGTAAATGATGAATGAGTAAATGGAGGAACCCTGCCTTTAGCACATAAGAGTCCTGACTCAACACGACCGTTTTCAGGGTTTCATGTGATGCTAATTCATTAATATATTCAGGAACTATTAATTAAGCAATAACACGGTACCAGGTGTTACGCAAGGCCAAGCTGCTGGAGATGCAAACATGACTGAGACGCCCACTTCTCCCCCTCGTTCCAAAGTGCTTTAGGGAATGCTGAGGCTGGGTGCTAGTCCATCCAAGAACTTTGTCTTCCTGATTAACTGGCCAGTCCACAGCCATCACCTCCCTAGTGACTGACAGCAAACCTTACTTGGGGCTGTTTCCTTCGGCAAATGTAAGCACAGACTCCATTCACTCACAGAGGGAGAGTTCGTGGAGGGTGTGTGTGAGTCAAGAGACCAAAAAAAAAAAAAAGTGTTTCTCTCTAGACTTCTCCAAACCCTGCAGAAGACAAAGGCAAGTCTCAAGGGGAAGACCAAAGTCCTGTGCTGCTCAAACAAATTTCTTTCTGGGTGTGTATTTACACAAAGACAATCCAGGGCCTTAGGATATGATTAAGACTTTCATTACCCCAAGGTAAAGGCACTTTCCTTCCCAGCTGCTGCCCCCTCACTGCTTTAAGATTTTGCACCACAGATTACTGAAGGGTGGAGGCAATGACCATTACTGCTACCTTCTGTGGTGCAGACTTTGATAACACGTATCTCCTCCTCTCAACCGTCCTAACAGCTTCCCAACTGGCCATCCCGATCCTGGTCTTGGCCCCTTCAGCCCATCCTACACACAAAAGCCAGATAATCTTTCTAAAACCACTAGTTCAACCACTTCTTCCTCCTATTTGAAACTCTTCTAGTGACTTGCCACTGCTGTCAGGATGTAACAGGATACATAGGGTAAGCCCCGGAGGTATCATTCAAGTGTAACCAAATAAAACTGGGCTGCCTTGCGTCCAGTCCAACCATGGTATTACATTCAGAAGAAACTCAAGTCCAACATCCAGGAAAAAAAAAAGATGGAAAATAACTTAAACCTTTACTGAAGACTCTCAAAGAGGCAAAAAAAAAAAAAAAAATTCTAAAGAAACTCTTCTCCCATCTGTCATGCCATAGTGCCACTTCCTGGGTCAGCTGCTTGCCCTCAAATCTCCCTTCCCCCCAGCAAAAAACTTGAGCTTGCATTGGCTCTGCTCTATTCCTGCCCACTCTCCAATCTCTCTGACCTGTTGAAGGGCGCCAGCTGTCCCAGTGCCTTCTCTTCTTTATTCATGCCTGCAATAAGCACAACAAATGCCCAAGAGACAAACATTCGGAAACAGATCCTACTCAGGAAACTGAGGCAGAGGGCCAGGCAGGGACTGGTCATATGTTAAAACCTTTGACCCTATCATACAAGAACCTCTTTCATCTGGACCCAACTTACTGGGTAGCCTCATCTTTTGACACTCCACTTTCCCTGAATGGGCCTGGCTCTTTCATCCCCTATACCTTTGCAAATGCTGTTCTTCCTGCTAGGGATGCCTGACTCTACAGCCACACCTGGTTCTCACCTAGTCAAAAACCAAAGGAGTTAAAAGCAATGCAGAAACAAGGCATGGAGACAAAATAAAGGCATTTAAACTTGAAGGAAGATGTAAAACTGTCTCTATTTGCAGATAACACAATCTTGCACATAGAAAATCCTAAGGAATCTCCAAGACAACTATTAGAGCTAATAAATGACTTCAGGGGGTGCAGATCCTCAGTTTGGGATCAGAGGGGCCCCTCTGTTGCCTGGATCCACGTTTCCCAGCCATTTCCCACGCATTTCCTTTCCTTTGCTCTCAGCACAAGTGGATGGAGCATCCTGTTCCACACTGCTCCCTCTCCCCTCTCGGCTCTGTGGCTGGGTGGTGCCTTTGTCTGCAGTGCTTCTCTCCCACCACCACATCTCTAAAGCCTAGAAATAAGAACCACGTTTATTGAGGCTGAGTTGGACATGCATCATCTCATTTAATCCTCACAGCATCCGCCTGAGGTAGGAACTATTATTATCACCCACATTTTTCAACTGAGACTCTGTCCCCATCCCTTGCCCAAGCCCACACTATTATATGGCCCTGCTGGGCTGCCTGACTCCGACATCCCAATTCCGAACCTAAAAGTTGGGAAGATAAGACAGGCCCAGCTCCAGTGCCACCTCCCCTGGCTACATAGGTCTCTTCTCTCCCCCAGCCAAACACCAAGGCTGCAAAGGTATCAGTGCCTCCTCAGGACGTTTAGTGCTGACTCTGTAATGTGGTCATTTAAGTAGAGCTTTTATCTCTTTGAGCGGGAAGTTACTCGGAAGCAGAGCCGTGTCTGGATCAGCCTGGAGCCTCCCATGCTGGCACAGCTTGGCACACAGTAGGTACACATAGCACATGAAACAGTACAGGGGGAGGGGAATGACAACACACTAAAGAGAAGGCACGTCTGTTCCCTCTGGCGTGTCCGGAGAGACGGTGTCACTGCTGTGGGGCGTGAGGGGCGCATGCCGTGGGTGGGGAAGGCCGCTGCGGAGTCACCCTGCACAGAAGAGCCCGCTCTTCATGGCACGGGATGTGTGCACACATCTTTGTCTACTATGTATTTGGCCCATAGCAGGTGCTCGGTGAGTATCTGTTGAATGAATTTGCTGTGAGACTTTGAACCCTTCTCTCAACTTCTCTGCATCTCCTCTGTCAAACAAGGGGTTTGCGCTAGATCAGAGGCTGTCGAACTCCCTCCCCACCCCCTTCCTTGGGAGTGCAACTACTGGTTCTCGTAAAAATTTCTGTCAGATAAAAGCAGACCGCTCTGGTTGGAGTGAAGAAGCAGTGGACCCGCAGCCCCATCTGCCACAGGCTCTCCCTTTCTCTTTGCCCCAAACTCCCCAGAAGCCCTCAGAGCACAGTTTGATAACCACCAAGCTAGGTGAACCCAGAAAGTCCTTATTGCTTGAAAATTCAGTTTGCTCTTTATGGAGCAACTGCATTTTAAGAGAGTAGCTCCGAAAAGGGAAAATTCTTTCTGACGCATTTAAACAACTATTACTGCTCGAAGGGTGGAAGGGAGGCACCTTGACTGGGAGAAGGAGAGAGGGTTGTTTCAGGGTGGAGGGTGGATGCTTCCCAGTGCCTTGAAACCACCCTGGATATAGGGGGCCACTTGCTCAGCCTTGACACGCATGTAAGTCGGCCTGCCACACAGCACTTGGGCAGTCGGCAAATTGGACCACCGTTGCTTTCTGTCAGTCTGCTGTCTTTTTCCTAAATGTGCATCTGCTTCAATCCTGCTTTTCTCCACCAATTTTTCCCTCTCCTTGTTTTCTAGAACTCACTAAAACCTCCACAGGTTATAAGCAACTTAAATAGTGCCGTGAACTCAGAGGAAGTTGAACAAAGGGGTAAGTGACAGGCAAAGAGCCTTAGATTTTGGTATTTTAGTTAAAATTCCACACAGCACCTGGGATTTGTAATCACATGTAAACCACTTAGCTTCTTATGAAAACAATCACGCACACCATGAAATGGAAAATCATCACAGTTTTCATAAATGGCTGTCAAGAGAAACTTCCCAATCCAGGGAAGTTCCAGATGGGAACGTACCCCATGCTCTGGTTGCTTTGTCCCTCACCCCCACCTGGCCCCTGTCTCCTGCTACTCTGCTCTTTCTCCAGTTCCTAAGCCCAGCGGGTAAGTGTTAAAGAGACATGTTAGCAAACTATGAGTACCTATTCGTACCCCATAGAATCACAACAACTACCCAATAACTGGAATAAAGGATTGATGAACAATTTTAAGGAAAAACTTATATACCCATGTTCATAGCAGCATCATTCACAATAGCCACAAGGGTGGAACTGATGCAAGTATCCATCAATGGATAAATGGATAAACAAAACGTGGGTATCCATACAGTGGAATATTATTCAGCCTGAAAAAGGAATGGAATTCTGACACCTGCTATGACATGGATGAACTTTGAGGACATTATGCTAAGTGACATAGCCAGTCACAAAAAGACAAACACTATGATTCTATTCATACCTAGAAGAGTCAAATTCATACAGACAGAAAGTAGAATGGTGGTTGCCAGGGGCTGAAGGTGGGGGAATGGGGAGTCAATGTTTAATGGGTACAGAGTTTCAGTTTCGCAAGATGAAAAAACTTCTAGAGATGAACGGTGGTGACAGCTGTACAGCAATGTGAATGTACCTAATGCCACTGAACTGGACACTTTAAAAATGGTGAAAATAGTAAATTTTATGCTATGTGTATTTTACCACAATAATTAAGAAATAAGTAAATAAATAAATAAGAAACCAGGCAGCTCCTTACAGCATTCGAGATGGAGTGGAGGTGGGAGGGGTTTCCTAACATGAAAGGATTTGCCAGTTGAAAGGGATCTTTAGAGGGAATCTTCCTGGGAATCCAAGGTAGGGTGAGTGGAGGTGTCTAGTAGCTACCAGTACATGGACTGGACTGTTGGACGTAAAATTAAATTTTCTTGCAAACATATTCCTTTGTCCAGATACTTCAGGGAGCGGCGACTCCAGGCTCTCCGTGTGACTTGATTTCCCCCATTAGCTCAGTTAAGCAATCAAGGACTGGCTGTCCCTTTCACGCTACCGGGGAAGCAGGATTCTGTCCAAAGCGGCTCCAACGGGCAGGTAACCCTCCACCGAGGTTGTTGTCACTGCCGTCCACTCGGCTGTTCTTCATGTTCACCCAGCCTGATAAAGGCAGTAGAGGGCAACCGATGCTTATGGGAGACAGCCCAAGCTTACTAGGGTAAAAAGAGCACGATTCTCCCTGCAGACAATGACAGAAAGCAATTTACTGTCTCGGTCCTGTGTCTGGGGGCGCATTTTCACCTGCCGGTGACATGGGAAGCGTTGACAATTCCACACCTCTCCTCGCCTGCTGCTTCCTGGGATGACGGAGGCTTTGTTGGAGGAAACGCAAGCTTGGGCAGGCTCAGCCTTGAGCTCCACAGGTCCCAGCAAGCAACCTACAACCTCGGTTAGCAATCTTACACGCGACGGGGATTATCAGGGAAGGGAGGCATCCAACCACAGAGAAGCAACTTTACCAGGATGACGCAGCAGGTCGGAGTGGAGATGAGAATGGCATTTGGGGCTGCTTATTTCCAGGAGCACAACAACTCACATTCACAGCACTTACTCTGGGCCAGGCATGGTGCTAGGGGATTGCATGCATTGTCTTATTAAAAGGCCAGCACAATGCTAGGAGCTAAGTACTATTGTAACTTCTTTTCCAGATGAGGACACTGTGAGATGAAGTAACTCCCCACAGGTCACGGAGCTGACAGGAGGCAGAACCTGGGTTTTATCTGGATCAGTGTGACCCTTCTCTCTGTCTGTATCCAAAATCTCCTTTTTTTTTTTTTTAAAGATCTATTCATTTATTTTTGGCTGCGATGGGGCTTCGTTGCTGCGTGCGGGCTTTCTCTAGTTGCGGCGAGCGGGGGCTACTCTTCGTTGCGGTGCGCGGGCATCTCATTGCAGTGGCTTCTCTTGTTGCAGAACACAGGCTCTAGGTGTACGGGCTTCAGTGTTGTGGCACGTGGGCTCAGTAGTTGTGGCTTGCGGGCTCTAGAGCGCAGGCTCAGTAGTTGTGGTGCACGGGCTTAGTTGCTCCGCGGCATGTGGGATCCTCCCGGACTGGGGAACGAACCCGTGTCCCCTGCATCGGCAGGCAGACTCTCAACCACTGTGCGACCAGGGAAGCCTCCTCCCTTCCTTTTAAAAAGGGTTTTTTTGTTTTTTTTTTTGATTGTTGTTGTTGTAAAATAAAACAAACACAGAAAACCACACATCTAGCGTATGAATTAGTGGATTATCATAAGGCAAACACCACTCAGAAAGAAATAGCACTTTGCCCCCAACCCTGGAAGCCCAGTGCACATGTCCCATCCCACTCACAGCCTGCACGGTAACCACTATCCTGACTTTTAAGGAATCACTTCCTATGTCTTTTTTTTTTAATTGTTTTATTACTCAAATGTGCATCTCTGGACACTACATTCTGGCCCATCTGAAAAATCTGATCTCTTAGGTCTCTTTTAATTTATGCATTCCTCGTCCATCCTTTTCATTTCCTTTCATGTGTTCACTGGAAGAGCCTGGGAGTCTGCAGCACCTCCCAGTCTGACGTTGCCAAATGCAACCCAGGGGCCAGTTTAACGGCTCCTCTGTCCCTCTGCAAACGGGCAGCTGGTTCCAGAGACTGGATCAGACTCAGGTGCTTCTTTAGGTGGTACACAATGTCTGCTTGCCTCATTTTTGGATAATCTTAGCAGCTGTGGATACTTAATGTCTACATCTACTCACATGTTTCCTTTAAAAAAAACTTTTTCTAAATTGTGGTAAAATACACATAACATAGAATTTACCATCTTAACCATTTCTGAGTGTAAAGTTCAGTAGTGTTAAGTATATTCATACTGTTCCACAACCAATCTCCAGAACTCATCTTGCAAAACTGAAACTCTGTCCCCATTAAATGACAGCTCCCCACCCCCCCTCCCCAGCCTCTGGCAACCACCCTTCTACTTTCTGTCTCTAGGAATTTGATTGTTCTAGGAACCTCAGATAAGTAAAATCTTATGCAGTATTTGTCCTTTGTGTCCTGGCTTATTTCTCTTCACATAATATCCTCAAGGTTCATCCATGTTATCTCATGTGTCAGAATTTCCCTCCTTTTTAAGGGTGAATAATATTCCACTGTATGTACAGACCGCACTTTGTTTATCCATTCATCTGTCACTGGACACTGGGCTGCTTTCACCCTTTTGCCACCGTGAATAATGTTGCTATGGACACAGGTGTACAAGTATGTCTTCAAGACACTGCTTTCAATTCTTTCAGACAAATACCCAGAAGTGGAGTTGCTGGTCATATGGTGATTCTATGTTTAATTTTTTGAGGAACTGCCACACTGTTCTCCACAGAGGCTGCACCATTTTACATCCCCATCTTCCAGCCCCTTTTACTGTCCATCTCTGCTCCTCATCACCCTCACTGTTCATAGCTCTCCACCACCCACTGGAGGACCTGAAAGGCAACGTTCTCTGTAACAGTCCCAAACTGGACACTACATAAAGGTCCAACAAAAAGGGATCAATTTAATGGTAGATCCCTATCACTAAATCCCAGGTAGCCATCTATAATACTGTTGTAAGAGAGTATTTGATGACATAGAAAGATGCCCCTACTCTTTGTTTAAGGGGAAAAAAATGATTACAAAACAGAATATGAAGAGTGAATCCTTTTTTTTTAAAGATTAACTATTTGTTTACAGGAGAAGCTCTCTTCACTAACCTCCACTTAACTGATTCACTGGATTAACCAAAATTTGCCACCCGCCACCCCCAAGTAAACACAGTGACCCAACACCTCTAGTTTTATACCTTCTGTTCCCAACCATTGTGTTGTACAAAAACTAAGAGATAGCTCTGTTTCCAAATTTGTGTGTTCTGATTGCATTTACTGTATACCAATTAGCAAATTACATATGACACAGGAAGGTGAAATATGAGTGCAAAAAGAATGCTTCTATGAGAACAAAGTTTAATGCTTGGGGAAGATGCATTAAGCGAGTGTCCACTGAGAGGTGGACGAGACAACTGTAAAAGTCTGGGGACACCACCCCTTTGAGGGGACCTACCCTTCTGAGTTACCGTCCTGGGGCATCAGTTCCTCCCCCTTTGTTATCCTGAATGCCCACAGCTCTCCACGGTGGGTTATCAGCCACACCACCCTCACCAACTGTACAGACTCAAGAAATTATTTTCTTCTGTTGCAAACCCTCAGGTCAGCATATTATAGGTGTATACACATCTCGTTCCTGCAAATGAGTGGTATTTGACCTACTCTTCTCCCGCTGAGACCCATGGCAGACATTAGTAATCAATCACCAGATTCCTTTCTGCCGAGGCCACACTGCTGTTTCAGAAACCCTCTCCGGGCAGCCATAATAGATCAACTGGAGTTGACATTTGAGATGAAACCCGGGCTGCCTCCCAACTTCCCTTAAGTTACAGAAACTTCTTTTTCAATCAGGTAGAAAATTAAACATATACAAAGCGTCTGAAGTCTTGGCCACTGGGCCCTTGGCCTGAATATACTGTCTCGTGCATGTAAGCGCTCAGTGTTCATTGAATGAATGAATGAATGAATGAATGAATGAATGAATGAAAAATGCTAGTCCTCCTGTTTTCTTAAGTTAACCATTTAGTCTTTCTGCCTCACACCTTCCTTCTTGGTTTCCCCTTACACCTGTGCTTTGAATTTCTTCCTAGTCTACAAGACACAAGGATACCACCATGCCCAGAAATTCCACCATAACTAATAGGTATTTTAGGGATGTGATACTCCATTCAGGGTTATTTGCAGGTGACCTCCAGAGCAGAAATACAAACACTTAATAAATCCTGCCTCCCTGGAGAAGGAATTGTGGAGAGCCAACAAAATGATGGCCAGGGATTGCTTTACTGACTGCAAAGCCCTCTGCCCTAAAATGGAGACCGAAAATCAGACTTTCTCTTAGTTCTATTGTTGCACTCACTGGTTTCTCTTCTTCCAGGGAGAAAAAAAAATGCTTCCACCTTATTCTGCTTCCCCCCACCGTCCCCGTGTTTTGCAGTCCCTGAAGTTCAGGAAGCATGCCTGACCACGCTCCCTTTTGCCTCTTCACTCACACTGCTCCTTCATCCTGTACTATCGTTCCGCAAACTGAGTATGAGGGCTTCCCTGGTGGCGCAGTGGTTGAGAATCTGCCTGCTATTGCAGGGGACACGGGTTCGAGCCCTGGTCTGGGAGGATCCCACATGCCACGGAGCAACTAGGCCCGTGAGCCACAACGACTGAGCCTGCGCGTCTGGAGCCTGTGCTCCGCAACAAGAGAGGCCTCGAGAGTGGGAGGTCCGCGCACCGCGATGAAGAGTGGCCCCCGCTTGCCACAACTAGAGAAAGCCCTCGCACAGAAACGAAGACCCGACACAGCAAAAATAAATTAATTAATTAATAAACTCCTACCCCCAACATCTTAAAAAAAAAATTAAAAAAAAAAAACAAAACTGAGTATGAGCTGCTGAGAGCCTGTCCAATCCAGAGGCCCGGCTCAAATGCCACCCCCGCCGAGAAGCCTTTCTTGATTGCAGCCATCTGGGCGGAACTGCTACCACCTCTCAACACAACAGCCCGTTTGCAAATCTCTTTCATGTTCTTTAGCACATTCTGTCTGACTTGGTCGGTCTAAGTAAGAATAGTCTAAGGTCAGTCATCATTTACTGAGGACTTTGAACGTGCTGGTCTCCATGCTAAGCACTTATGCTCTGTCTTATTTACAATGCAAACCCCCATAACCTTGCTCATTTTATAGACTTGGAAACTGAGGCTCAGAGATGCTAAGGAGCTCCAGGTCACACAGTTAGTAAGGAAGAGAGCCAGGCATTCATGCATTCAATCAACTGATCGTTACTTATTAAGGGCTTAAAATGCACTTGACGTACTCCAGATGTTGGGAAAACAGGAGTCACCAAGTCAGAGTTCCCATCCACAAGAAGCTATCATTCTGATGGGGAGAGACAGATCATAAAACAAACAAACAAACAAAAACACACAAGTAATTAAATACTATGTGAGGTGTTGATAAATGCTCTGAGGAAAACAGGGGGTTAGTGATGTTTGAGGTGAGTGCTATTTTATTTAGGATGGTCAGGGTAATGTGGTGACTTCTAAGCAGAGACCTAAAGGAAGTGAGGGAATGAGTCTTGCAGAGATCTGGGGTAAAGAGCATCACAGGAGGAGGAAACAGCCTGTGCAAAGGTCCTGGGGTGGACACATCTTTGACGTGTTCAGTAAACAGCAAGGAAGTTAGTACGGCTAGGGCTGAGTGAGTGGGAGATGAAGTTAGAGAGGTGACAGGGATTATTAGATCACAGAGGGCCTTGCAGATGTGGGAGGGACTTTAGCTCTGACTTTGAGTGAGATGGAAAGCCACTGGAGGATGGCTCCCAGAACCCGTGCTCTAATTACGACACTACACAACTGGTGGATGCATGAATGAATGTCAGAAGGTACTTGGGAATGTTTTCTCATTAAAACCAGCAGGATGGCAGCCAGACAGTCTGAAAACAAGACAAGAGAGGGCAAGATCTGAGCTAAAAAGGATGGCTGATTATTAAGGGGAGCACGACCATCCCCTCGGTTGTCAGGTGTCTCTGGGGCTCCTCCACAGCACAGGACTGGGTGGGGCTCTGTGATGGCCTCACTGGATCCTCTAACTGGACTTGGTGAAGGGTAAATTTCCCAGTCCTGTCCCTGGGAGGTTTCAGCCTCTCCCTGAAATGTGTCCTTTGTTCACAAGAGGCAGCGAGAAAAAGGCAACTCCTACAATGACTCACCAGAGAGAAATTAAAAGTGCTCAGGCTGGGAAGAATCCATCTGAAAGTGACACATTTGCCTCCAGAATATATATATCAAGTTCTTTTCTTCTTCTCACTTGAAGTGTGGCGGAGCCTTCTCACACACACTGCCTCTCAGCATGACAGACACCAACTTCTGAAATGCCTTGCCTTTATTCCTGCCGCAGTTCTCTCCGAGGCAAAACCACGTAAAATACATACCGTGGGATGTGGCCAGCCTCCCTCCCCATGCCCCACCCCGCCACCAACCTGGCCGGGAAGTGCCACCTGCCAGTAGGACAGCAAGTGCATGCCCTGGCAGTCCCAGGACAGTCCCAATCACAAATATTCTTCTGATGGGTGACCGTCCCCCAACTTTGCAGTGCATGAGAACCACTGGGGAGCTTGTTAAACGCAGATTCCAGGGACCTGCACTCAGGAGGTCGGGGACAAGGCCTGGAAGCTGCATTTTTAATAAGGAGTCCCAGACAATTCTGTTATCGGTGGTCTAAGAAACACTGTCCCAAATAACAGAGATTGGCCAAGAGCCCAACTTTTCTGCATCTAAGCCCACAGGACAAAGTGGCCCCCAGTCCTTTCTCAGGCCATGAGAAGCACACTTAGACTCCAGGTAGGGTTGTGAACCCGCCCGGGCAAATGAGAACAGAAGAGAATCTTGAAATCCCTGTCTCTCTCAATGTTCATCTAAATCCTCTGCATGTATCATCCTAACTTGAGCTGCCCAGGGTTTGCTCTCTGGTCCTACCCGGGAAAGCCCAAGCTGGGCAGTTTGCAGCTGCCCTGGATGTAGCCATAACTGGAGAGCGTGCCAGACCTAGCTGTGATCATGAAAGATAACCAAAAAAGGCCTACTTGTGATTATGAAATGCTGTTTCATTTCTCAATTTGCCAAATTTACATGTTGACAATAGGTACTCCCGTAATAGTTGGAAATAAAAGAGCTTGGCATCTACGGTTGCAATTCACTGGAGTAGGAGCCCACATGTAGCGCCTGGCTGCACCCTTTCCTTATGACTTGACAACGCTGCTTTGAGGGCCCTGTTAGCTGCCTGCTTCGGGCACAAAACTGCTAATTAAAACCTTCCCATGGTGCACTCCACGTCGTTCAGATCTCTGCTCAGATGCCACCTTCCTTGTCCGTTTGGTCTAAATAATTCTCCTCCCCAAGCCCTCTCTCGTGTCATATCTAACCTCTTAGCCTGCCTGATTTTTCTTCATAGCGCCCAGCTCTCATGCAGGGGCTCCTGATGCACTCCCTCCAGCCCTCACCCTGGCCAGCAAGAGGAAGCGGTTTGTGCTGGTTAACGGTTCACTCCGTAGAGACTGTGCTCTGTTTTTGTGCATCTCCTCACAACTACCCTAGGAGAGAGGCCTTTCGATTAGTCCTCCTCCATTTTATGGATGAAGAAACCAAGACTCAGAGAGGTAAAGGGTCTTGTCCAAGGTCACACAGCAGGTAAGTGGAGAAGCTCGGACTCCAGGCCACCACTCCCTACCTCTAGTCAGTTCTGACTTGGCCTGGCCTTTGACGGTCAGTGTGACCTGGCCTCCACCTACCTTTCCTGCCTCACCCTCCCACTGCTGCCCCCTGCCCACTGGCGACCCCTGGCCCCTAAACTGCAACGCACCCCAGTACCTCACAGCTCAATCCACTGCACCCGCCGCGCCTCCCTCCAGTCACGCCCCTTCCACTGCAAACCTCCAGAGACTCCGCCCTTCCTCAACTCGCAGGCCAAGCGTTCTCTCCCCTGAGATCCCTTCTTTTCCTGACTCCTTCCTAGGAAGACTAAGGTCCTCTCCACGCTCCCGCACACGCCACTGCCCTGAGTTCCCTCCACCACCACTCTTCCACCCTGCTCTGTCACTGTCTGTCCCCTCCTTCAAGTCTTTGTGCTCCGTGAGGATAAAGACAGCTGTCTCTCCGCCCCAGGCGCAGGGCACAGGGCCTGGCACACAGCAGGCACTTGGGAATTGAAGAGCAGCTTGACTAGAGGGCTTACAAATGAGGTTAGAAGTCAGACAGACATGGTTGGAGCTCCAGTTCTACCCTGGACCAGCTGTGTGACCTTGGGCAAGTCATTCGCTGAGCCTCAGTTTCTACATCTGTAAATTGTGGTGAGGATGCAATAACATACTTAAAGGTAAAGAGCACGACACAGGGAACACTCCAAAAGTATCAGCTCTGATAACGATGATGTCAGTTGAATGAGTTATTTATAAATAAATACATCTGGCCACAGGTAGAGGGGCCACAGAGGTGGTGGTGGGAGGGAGTGGGGTCGGGTGCCAGAGGTAAGCGCAGGTTAGCAGGCCAATTCTGACATCTAAAATGGGAAAACAGCCAACCAACAGGTGGCCATGCATGCAAAAGGGCAGGCACTGGCTGTACCCTAGCTTCACAGCCAGATGGACCCCAAGGACGGGGCATCCAGGACCTGAAGAAAGTCTAACTCTAAGACAGTGGGCCTCTGACAGCAGCAGTAAGAACTCTATTAGCCTAGGCTTTGTGGGTAGAGCTACCCATACGGCATCTGGGGAACTGGCGGAGCTCATGAAAACGTCCAACATTCGTGGGCCAGGCGCTTGCCAAGCGCTTTCCACGCACGACCTCATTCCACCTGCACAGCAGCCTTATCAGGTGGTGTTATCAGTGCCGCATTTCATGGAAGAGGAAACTGAAGCCCAGAGAGGCTAAGGAACTTGCCCAAAGACACACAGCCAATGAGTGGTAGAGCTGGGATCTGAACCCAGGTGGTCCGGTTCCAGGGAACTGCTTCAACCCCTCCTTGCCCACATCAAGAGGCCAGGGCAGGGCAGAGCCTGCAGGTGGGGGTCATGGGGCCCAGAGGGGAGGAAGGTGGCAGGAGCCCGGAACTTTGTGCTCCCTACATCAGGGGTCACGTGATCCGAACAGTTGCTGAACAATGTGTTCTTCCTGAGGTGGGTTATCTTGCTCCAGCAGGAAAAATTTATCCCTGGAGCCCAGCCAGATGCAGCTTGGTAGGTGGCAGCGCATACACTTCCCCTATCTTCAGACCTACCAACCAAGCAGAGAGGCACCGACAAGAGTCCCGTGTCACTGGCGCAATTGCCTCCAAACTGCCTTCTTCACTAACTGTACAAATCTGCATCTTAATTAGGCTTAGTGGAATACAATTACCAGGCCCCAAGTTTCTTTCTCTTATTCCAAGCAAGGATGCCACAGAGACAGACCAGAAGCCAAAAGCTGGGGCCGAGCAGAGCCTGGCTGGGCTCTCCCTGCAGGAAATCTCGCACCTGGTAGAGGAGGGTTGAGGTACTGGGAGGGAGGGCTGGCTGCTGGTGGGTCCAGGCCTGAGCTGGGGAGCTGGGGAGGGCCCAGGCTGTGGATCAGGGAAGGCTGGCTCTGCCTCTGAGTAGCGGTGTGACCCGCAGTCACCTGCCCTCTCTGAGCCTCAGTTCTCCCATGTGGAAACGGGATGGGTGGCTTGGGGGAGCAGACGAGATCACACATATGACAGCCTGGCACACAGTGGGTTCTCTTTCTCTGTGTCCCCTCTATGCACTCAAGGCCCACGACGTTGTCTGGAGCTGATCCCTGTCTACCTCTTCAATGACTCACTGAGCGGCACCTGACATCGCGCCCTCGCCACACACACCTCTTAGTCCTTGGAAAACTCTAAGCTCCTTCTTGTCTCAAGGGCTCTGTAAGTGCTGTTCCCTCTGCTTGGATCACCTGGCCCATCCCTCTGCCTGGTTAATACCTACTCATGCTTCCAATCTTGGCTCAAACATCACCTCCTTCAGGAAGCTCTCCCTAGCCCAGACTAAATTCTCCCAACACCATTTATCTGTGGGGTGACTTCATCAGGGCCCTCTCTCCCCTCCTAGACAGTAAGCTCCAGGAGTGTGCGGAACACTTTTATTCTGTTCTCTGTTGTACCTCCAGCTTCCACCTCAGGACTCATCATACACCAGGTCCTTAATTCGTATTTGTCTGATGGATGAATGGGCACATCTCACTGAGCCTCAGGGAATGCATCTATCAAATGGGAATCGTGATCCCACCCCCCTCATGGTACTGTGAAATGATTAAATGATTTTGGGCACATCCAGGTCAACAGGTCCTCTACAGACCCCCTCCCCACCTCCCCATTCCTCTTAATCAAGGAAGAGGCGGGAGCAGGAGTGTAACGAGCTCAAAGCCCAGCCTGGCCCTGGATGGAGGTGGGCGGGGAGCCCGGGGTCCAACACCGCAAAGGGTCGGGATGCTAAAAGCTGCAAGGAACCTTAGAAATGATCTAGTTAATTGGTTGCCAAACAAAGGCTTCTTTTAATCTTTCCTGCATGAAATGATTTCATCCACCACAAAAGTAAATGTATTAAGGGAGACTCCACTTTCCCAGCTTTGAATTACTCAAAGGCATCCTGTTCCATCCGCCCGGCACCTACCCAGTGTGAGGGTGCCGTGCGGAGACGACATGCCGAGGCAATTCCGGCAAAAACGGAGGCCTGGGCAGCAGGTAAATGATTTCCTTTAACTTCCTGAAATGTTAACAACAGCCCCTGGAGGCTGGGTACAGGGGGCCCGCGTTAAGAGCCGCCATGTGACCATACAAAGCGAGAAGGTTTCTGCTTTTATTTTTCCAAGCTGGCCAAGCTACCTGTGCGCAGCTCAGCGGGCTCAGGACAAAGCCTGGATAGGAGAGCTTTCTTCCTCGGGTGGTTCCCTCTCAGGGGGGCAGTTCCCTCTCAACGACCCTTGACCAACAGAGCCTGAGGTTGCGTTGAATTTTCAGTCTGGTTTCTGGAAGCCCGCGTCTGATGTTAGGTCCTTACAAACCTCTGTCGAGATTTCCCACCCTGCTCTCCACTCTTGGCACACCCCAAAGCACCCTGTATCCGGCCCCCTCCTCTGGGCTCCTCTCCCATGTGGAATTCCACCCCTCCCCTGCCTTCCACCACCTCCCCTGCCCACCTCTCCAGTCTCCTGTCCCGCTTTGTTCTGGGGCACAGTTACTCACATTCCATAATACGAGGTGCCTTCCCCACTTGGGGTGTGTGCCTTCCTCCCTCTGAGCACCTGTCGAACTCCTAGACCAGCAGCAGGGCCTTCCCCTGAATTCCCGGGCAGCTCCAGTCCCTCTCCTGGAGTCACCAGGGCTTGCCTCTGTCAGCACCTCTGGAAGTGGAGACGCTGCCTCCCCTTCGGCCCAGAGGGCCCCTCTGGAAGAATGGTATTCTTCCTTTGTTTCCCCTGCTCCAGCTCAGACAGTGCTGGAAGGCAGGGGTGGGCCTCGGCATGCCTTTTTCTAGTTGAATGGATCCCCTACAACTGTCCATGGAATTTTGAGGGCAGGAGCAGTTTTCTGGGAAGAGGCCACCAAAGGGGTCTGTTCCCCCCTTAAAGGTAAAGAACCTCCACCCTAGACCCTGAGCATCTTGACAGACGGGAATGTGTCTAATTCCCTGTATCGCACAGCCTGGCACATAGCAGTCCCTTACTGTACAATGCAATCAAGTCATGGAGTCTCTTTGAGCTGAAGATCTAGTCCAACTTTCCCATTTTACATATGAATCAGCTGAGCCTCAGAGCCAGGAAACGATTACTCATCTGTCAGCCAGACGGAATGCTTAGGGGAAATAGCTCCTCTCTTATGAGTGAGGAAGTAGCAATATTAATATTAATTTACTCATCCTTCCACTTAATGCCCAATGATTTTTCAAGCACCTACTATGTGCAAGGTACAACCATGGGGGTACAGAAATGACAAACGCACAAGCCCCACTCTCGGAGAGCCCAAGAGCCGCAGGGAGAGAAGACGCAAGCAGGGGTCACGGAGACACACAGACAGATGAACCCAGAGGAGGGAGGACCCACCTCCTGGTGGGCCTCTGGGAAGGCTCTGTGGAGAAGTGGCATCCGAGCTTTGCACAAAAGGTCCCAGGCCGTCAATGCCAGAGCTGGAGCCCACATCCCTGCTCTGTTCTCCACCAGGTCTCAGACTGTACTATCTCTCCACCACAGTGTAATTGTTAGGATGATTTAGGCTAAAAGGAACAGAAAACCCCAACTCACTTGGCTGTAGTAATAAGGAAATGTATCCTCCCTCTAACGAGAAATCACAAGTTAGGGCATCAGCTCCAGGGTTGGCTAATTCAGCTCCTCAAGGACGTCATCAAGGACTCCTTTTCCACCTTTTGGCTCTGCCATCCTCAGTGTCTGTCAGGAATGTCCTCAGAGCAGATCACCTCTTGGTCACAAGATGGCTTCCCAGGCCTAGAGGTCACACCCAGACATGACAACATCCTGCTCTTTCAGTTTCTTCCCTAAGATCAAGGAGATCTTTTCTAGAAACACCTAGATCCCAGCCCCACTAACTTTCCTCACATCTTAAGTCCACTACTGAGTGAATCACCAGCAATGGGGTTAGATTTCCCAGAATTGGCTGAGCTAAAAACAGGATCACCTTCCCTGAGGAGTAGTTACCCAAAGAAAATGAGGGTTCTATTTGCCAGGAAACAGGGGAATGGCTGCCAATTGTGACTATTACACATATCAACAACCACAGTGACTGTTTCTAAGGTTCCTTATCTGGGGAACATCTGTAACAGAACCAACAGTGGTGGTCAGTTGTGTATGTCTTCATCCAGGCAGCATCTTGCATCCATAACAGCATGTGACAAATATGCCTGGGTCCCTACCATGTGCCAGGCTCTGTGCTATGCTGGGAGGATTGTGATGGGCCAGACAGACACAGCCCTCTCCCTAGGAGGTGAACAGACAGGTAAACACAGTCCTCTCCCTAGGAGATGAACAGACAGGTAAACACAGTCCTCTCCCTAGGAGGTGAACAGACAGGTAAACACAGTCCTCTCCCTAGGAGGTGAACAGACAGGTAAACACAGTCCTCTCCCTAGGAGGTGAACAGACAGGTAAACACAGTCCTCTCCCTAGGAGGTGAACAGACAGGTAAACACAGTCCTCTCCCTAGGAGGTGAACAGACAGGTAAACACAGCCCTCTCCCTAGGAGGTGAACAGACAGGTAAACACAGCCCTCTCCCTAGGAGGTGAACAGACAGGTAAACACAGCCCTCTCCCTAGGAGGTGAACAGACAGGTAAACACAGCCCTCTCCCTAGGAGGTGAACAGACAGGTAAACACAGCCCTCTCCCTAGGAGGTGAACAGACAGGTAAACACAGTCCTCTCCCTAGGAGGTGAACAGACAGGTAAACACAGTCCTCTCCCTAGGAGGTGAACAGACAGGTAAACACAGCCCTCTCCCTAGGAGGTGAACAGACAGGTAAACACAGCCCTCTCCCTAGGAGGTGAACAGACAGGTAAACACAGCCCTCTCCCTAGGAGGTGAACAGACAGGTAAACACAGCCCTCTCCCTAGGAGGTGAACAGACAGGTAAACACAGCCCTCTCCCTAGGAGGTGAACAGACAGGTAAACACAGCCCTCTCCCTAGGAGGTGAACAGACAGGTAAACACAGCCCTCTCCCTAGGAGGTGAACAGACAGGTAAACACAGCCCTCTCCCTAGGAGATGAACAGACAGGTAAACACAGCCCTCTCCCTAGGAGGTGAACAGACAGGTAAACACAGCCCTCTCCCTAGGAGGTGAACAGACAGGTAAACACAGCCCTCTCCCTAGGAGGTGAACAGACAGGTAAACACAGCCCTCTCCCTAGGAGGTGAACAGACAGGTAAACACAGCCCTCTCCCTAGGAGGTGAACAGACAGGTAAACACAGCCCTCTCCCTAGGAGGTGAACAGACAGGTAAACACAGCCCTCTCCCTAGGAGGTGAACAGACAGGTAAACACAGCCCTCTCCCTAGGAGGTGAACAGACAGGTAAACACAGCCCTCTCCCTAGGAGGTGAACAGACAGGTAAACACAGTCCTCTCCCTAGGAGGTGAACAGACAGGTAAACACAGTCCTCTCCCTAGGAGGTGAACAGACAGGTAAACACAGCCCTCTCCCTAGGAGGTGAACAGACAGGTAAACACAGCCCTCTCCCTAGGAGGTGAACAGACAGGTAAACACAGCCCTCTCCCTAGGAGGTGAACAGACAGGTAAACACAGCCCTCTCCCTAGGAGGTGAACAGACAGGTAAACACAGCCCTCTCCCTAGGAGGTGAACAGACAGGTAAACACAGCCCTCTCCCTAGGAGGTGAACAGACAGGTAAACACAGCCCTCTCCCTAGGAGGTGAACAGACAGGTAAACACAGCCCTCTCCCTAGGAGGTGAACAGACAGGTAAACACAGCCCTCTCCCTAGGAGGTGAACAGACAGGTAAACACAGCCCTCTCCCTAGGAGGTGAACAGACAGGTAAACACAGTCCTCTCCCTAGGAGGTGAACAGACAGGTAAACACAGCCCTCTCCCTAGGAGGTGAACAGACAGGTAAACACAGCCCTCTCCCTAGGAGGTGAACAGACAGGTAAACACAGCCCTCTCCCTAGGAGGTGAACAGACAGGTAAACACAGCCCTCTCCCTAGGAGGTGAACAGACAGGTAAACACAGCCCTCTCCCTAGGAGGTGAACAGACAGGTAAACACAGCCCTCTCCCTAGGAGGTGAACAGACAGGTAAACACAGCCCTCTCCCTAGGAGGTGAACAGACAGGTAAACACAGCCCTCTCCCTAGGAGGTGAACAGACAGGTAAACACAGCCCTCTCCCTAGGAGGTGAACAGACAGGTAAACACAGCCCTCTCCCTAGGAGGTGAACAGACAGGTAAACACAGCCCTCTCCCTCGGAGGTGAACAGACAGGTAAACACAGCCCTCTCCCTAGGAGGTGAACAGACAGGTAAACACAGCCCTCTCCCTAGGAGGTGAACAGACAGGTAAACACAGTCCTCTCCCTAGGAGGTGAACAGACAGGTAAACACAGCCCTCTCCCTAGGAGGTGAACAGACAGGTAAACACAGTCCTCTCCCTAGGAGGTGAACAGACAGGTAAACACAGCCCTCTCCCTAGGAGGTGAACAGACAGGTAAACACAGCCCTCTCCCTAGGAGGTGAACAGACAGGTAAACACAGCCCTCTCCCTAGGAGGTGAACAGACAGGTAAACACAGTCCTCTCCCTAGGAGGTGAACAGACAGGTAAACACAGTCCTCTCCCTAGGAGGTGAACAGACAGGTAAACACAGCCCTCTCCCTAGGAGGTGAACAGACAGGTAAACACAGCCCTCTCCCTAGGAGGTGAACAGACAGGTAAACACAGCCCTCTCCCTAGGAGGTGAACAGACAGGTAAACACAGCCCTCTCCCTAGGAGGTGAACAGACAGGTAAACACAGCCCTCTCCCTAGGAGGTGAACAGACAGGTAAACACAGTCCTCTCCCTAGGAGGTGAACAGACAGGTAAACACAGCCCTCTCCCTAGGAGGTGAACAGACAGGTAAACACAGCCCTCTCCCTAGGAGGTGAACAGACAGGTAAACACAGCCCTCTCCCTAGGAGGTGAACAGACAGGTAAACACAGCCCTCTCCCTAGGAGGTGAACAGACAGGTAAACACAGCCCTCTCCCTAGGAGGTGAACAGACAGGTAAACACAGCCCTCTCCCTAGGAGGTGAACAGACAGGTAAACACAGTCCTCTCCCTAGGAGGTGAACAGACAGGTAAACACAGTCCTCTCCCTAGGAGGTGAACAGACAGGTAAACACAGTCCTCTCCCTAGGAGGTGAACAGACAGGTAAACACAGCCCTCTCCCTAGGAGGTGAACAGACAGGTAAACACAGTCCTCTCCCTAGGAGGTGAACAGACAGGTAAACACAGTCCTCTCCCTAGGAGGTGAACAGACAGGTAAACACAGTCCTCTCCCTAGGAGGTGAACAGACAGGTAAACACAGTCCTCTCCCTAGGAGGTGAACAGACAGGTAAACACAGCCCTCTCCCTAGGAGGTGAACAGACAGGTAAACACAGTCCTCTCCCTAGGAGATGAACAGATAGGTAAACACAGTCCTCTCCCTAGGAGGTGAACAGACAGGTAAACACAGCCCTCTCCCTAGGAGGTGAACAGACAGGTAAACACAGCCCTCTCCCTAGGAGGTGAACAGACAGGTAAACAGGCAATTACAACACGGCACAGTGAGTGCTATGGCAGGGGAACAGGGAAACCAGGGATGCTGGGGCGGTGGCTCAGCCTGCCCAAGGTAGGGAGGACGTATGTGGGGAAGGCTTCCTGGAGGAGGCATAGTCCAAACCATGACCTGAAGGAAAAGTGGGAGTTAGCTAGGCAGGGCGGGGGCACTGAAGGCAGAGGGAAAAGCATGTGCAAAGGTCCTGAGGTGAATGAGAATGTGTGTCTCCTGGGGCTGGCAGTATGTTTCATGGATGAACACAAGACCTGAGTCAAAGAGATCTGCATTGGAATCCTGGAGTCACCACTAATAGGGAACAGAACTACAGGCGAGCTGCTGAAACTTTCAGTGCCTCAACTGTTTCACCTGTAGAATAGGGATAACGGTACATATCTCACAGGGTGGGTGTGAGGCACAAATAAGACCTTGCCTATAAAGCTCACACCACAGTGTAAATCCTCCAGTATCATAATTATCTTAGTATGAGGCTTGGACCCTACAATGAAGATCTGACCAGCAGAGGTGGGTGGGGGCCGAACTCCCCCCCGTGGCTCTCCAGTGCAGGCGGCCTGGGCTTGCGCCACCAGACACGTGGCCACCAGCCACATGTGACTGGTGAGTTCTTGAATGTGGTGGGTCTGACCTGAGACCTGCTGTAAGTGTAAAGTACACACTAGAGTCTGAAGCATTAGTCCCCCCAGCCACCTCCATGTAAAATGTCTCATTCAAAATTGTTTATGTTGATTACAAGCTGAAATGATAATATCTGGGATATACTGAAGATAAAATATATTAGCAAAGTGAATGGCACTTGCTCCTCTTTACTTTTTAAAATGTGGCTACTAGATATTTACAATTACATTTGCGGCTCACGTATATTTCTGTAAGGTTGTGCTGGCCTAGGCATGTCATCCCACTGCAAATATAAAGAAACAGAAATGCAGACCCATTCAACACCCTGCCTGGTCTGTGGCTAAGAGGATGCAGCGGGGACAGGGGCCTGGCACCAACTCCTCGTCTTTCGCTCACTCGCTCACCCTCCTCTCTGCACAAGCCTCTCCTCCGGCTCCTGGAAACCCACTTGGCGTTGCCAATGTCATGCGCTCCCCACCCCAACCCGGCGCTCTTGCCTTTCGATCTGCAGATTGTCCTCGAATGGACCTATCTTCTCCCAGGCCCCCAGCTTCCTCTTTGCTAAATGAGCCCCATTTCTTGGAACTGTTGACAAGTGGTGCTCTCGATACAGAAGGAGGGAGGGCAGAGGCGTTGAAACAGCCGAGGCCTGTTCTTCGGGAAGGGAAGGGAGGGCTGAAGCATGGGCTCTGCAGCCAGCCCAGGGAGGGGAGATGAGTATGCACGGCGGGTCTGACCAGACCATGGACACTCAAGGGCCCGAAACAAGCATGAACACCCATCCTTCCAGGGCACAGCATCCAGGGCTCCTTGGTGGCTACTACAGTGTCACCACCATCTGCTTGGGGACATCTCGAGCTGGAAGTCTCAGATGCCTGGGACTCAACACACCCGAGCTGTCTCATCACCTGTCGCAAACCTAGCGGACTCCTTGGCCTCCTCTGAGATAGCTGTGTATTCCGACAGGGGCTCTCCTCCTGAGAGGAGGAGACCCCACTGCGGAGCAGGCTGCAAGTGCTGGAGAGTTAACCATCCCCTCAGGAGTGATGCTCAAGCAGTGTCAGGCGTGGCCCACAGGGTGTCAGCAGGTCCCCAGGAGGGCTGAGGCTCCGCTGCCCACAGCAGCAATCTGTGCGTTAACACTTTTCATCAGTATCCTCCTTTCCCACTCACCTCCCTAATAGACTCCTTACATCCAAGTCCTTGCTTCAAGGTCTGCTTTGGGGACATCGCAAACTAAGCCATCATCTCTCCCCCAAAACTGCTTCCTGTCCCATGGACTGCACTGCCCTCGTCTCAGATGCTGTGGCATCTGGAAAACAGGGAGTCAACTTTGATTTTTAGCCCCATCTCATCTTCCACGTCCCAACCATCTCCAAGTGCTGCCCATTTTACCTCCTAAATGCTTCTCAATTCTACCCACTCTTCTAGATCATTTTGCCACTGCTTCTGGGCCGGCCCACCATCATCTCTCATCTGGACAGCAGCTCTGGTCTTCTGTAACCCTGCCTCAACCCCCAAATCTGCCCAGATCTGCCAAGCCCAGGCCCACATACCCAAACACCTCCTGGACTACTCCTCTTGGAGTGGCAGCTCACACCTGGCATTTCCCAGCCTCCTCCTGGGGCACCTATGACCATACCAGCCACACACCTGTAAAGCAGGAAGTCATCCTCACTCATCCTCTTTCCTCACCATCCCGCTTCTGCCTTAGAGAGTTCTTACACACTAATCCCCTTTCATTTCATGTCACTGCCTTGGTTCAGGTGGCAGGAATGCTATGACCCTCTTCTAACTGGGCTGCCCTCCTCCAGTCTTGCCCTCTCTGATCCTTTCTCAATGTTGTTATGAGAGGAACTGTCCTAAAATGCCATCAGATCATTCCAGCATCCTGTTTCACTCCTCACTGGCTCGCCATGTCCCACAGGACAAATTCTGTCTTTGACATGAAAGACCCCTTACAATTTGGCCCCACACAACCTCAATTCCCACCCCACGCCCCCAAAACCCATGACTGCAGCCACTCCTAGACCATTTGTACTCTTTCTTGCCTTGGGCTCCACAACCATTAGGAGTGAGCCCAGGGGTGGCATCTCCCTTGAAAGCTCAGTCAGCCATCTTGGTAGGAAGCCCCACTTTCCTCTTCTCCACCCCAGAGAACAGCACCGCCAGCCACCTGCACATCCAACCCAGAAGCCAGGCAAAACCAGGTGTCCAGTACAGAGCGGCAACTGTTATTATAATAAGAGATGGGCCTTCAAGTCATTCATATACTTTTGTCATCCAGTTCCTTCATTAAATAAAATTCTGGCAGCAGGGCCCTGACAAAATGGGAATTAGATCAGAGAGAGAAATGTCTGGAGCACGGGGAATCGGAAAGTGAGGGTGGGGAATGGAAGCTGGCTTGGGGGGGACTTTGTGGAGAGAGCAGTGAGCAAGCACTGTGGGCGTGCAAGGTGGAGGGTGTGCAAGGTGGAGGGCATGCAGGAACAGGAGGCGTGAGGGCACAGAGGACCAACTGCAGCTCTTATGACCTACAGCGTTGCTCCTGTGCTTTAGATATAAGATGCTACAGGTAGTGAAGGAGGGTAGTGACTGAGGGTCCTGGGGGGTAGCTGGACAACTGATGCTTCAGCTACACACTGGAATAAATGATGCCGAAAGAGAGGGGGACTCAGAGAGCAGCATCCCCATTTTGCAGGCACAGAATGAAGGCTGAGGTTGAAAACTCGCCCGCAGTCACCAGTCTGTAAAGGCAGAGCAAGGACTTTCCAGTCACAACCTCCAAACGTGGTCCTCCTTGCTCTTTCCCTAAGAGCTAACGCTGTGGTGTTGGAGACTGTGCAGACAGGAGGGCAGCCTCTGGTGAGCAGTCTTGTTTTTCTAAATTAACTCTGTGGATGCAGGTTGTGACCCCACGGCAGAAGCACACACTTCTAAAGATAATCTTCAAAGGACACGAGTACAGTGATACACAGCAGTTACAGCTGTGAAGTCACATGGAACAGAAATGACAACTAAATCGGGTCGCATTTCTTTACCTATTTTTTATGGCATCCATTGCGTGACCGCTAGAAACATCCAAACTAGCACTGAGGTCATTTTCAGATAATGTGTGCCTTTCCCAGACACATTATTTTGTTTTGTTCAAAACAAAATAATTTATAGAGCATCCTATAATATGAAAGGCCTTGTGTGGACCTTTCCTGGGGGATAATTTTAGGGAAAAATATCTTTGCCTGTACATGCCAGAACATGTACCTGGCCCTGAGGTCTTTCAGGGTCCCAGCCTTCAGGAAGCTCACGGTGTAGAAGAGAGGCCCAACACTAAAGAAGCAGTGAGAAATGGAAAGAAATCAAGGGAGGTTATAGGAACGTATAAAAAGTGTGTCCTAACTCAGTGCTTCTCAAACTTTAACTGCACGTGAATCACTTGTGAAAATACAGATTCCCAATGAGTAGGGCTGCGGTCGAGTCTGAGATTCTGCATTTTTAACCAGCTCCCCAGTGATGCCGATGCCGCTGGTCCATGGACCACACTGTGAGCAGCTGAATGGCTACTTGTGATCTGGGATATAATTCCCTATGACAGCATTGTACGCAGTTTCCAAAAGGGCAGCATCTCAGACATACTACACAGGTTTGAAGTTCAGATACTCTGAAAGGCTCGGGGAGGTGAGGCGATTAGGTTGAAGCATCAGCATTGCTGTTTCTGAGGTGCACCTCCTGCACACTAGGGGAGTAAACAGACATGTCTCCATCCTGGAGGAGTGAGCAGCTGAATGGGGGCAGACACGTAAAAATCAAAGACTCATAATACGTGCATCTGTGAGATGTAAACGTGCATCTGTGACAAAGGTCATGAGTGTCTGTAACAGGGAGCGTGACCCGGCCGGGGAGGCTGGAGGCAGGGAGAGGAGAGGACAGCACAGCAAAGGCCTGGCCGAGGATCCAGGGTATCCCAGAGGCAGAGGGAGCGAAGGAGGAGGCTGGAGAGTCAAGCAGGGCCCGACCACGCAGGACTTCATGAAGAGTATCGCATTCATCCTAAGAGTGCGAGGGGCCCCTGAAGTGTCTTACTGGGAAGGAAGAATATAATCAGATTTGCATTTTGAAAACATCACTCTGGCTGTAGGGAGGAGGATGGGCTGGAGGGGCCAGAGGGTGTAGTTCCTTCGCTGGCAGTGCGGGAGGCATCAGGCCTGATGGAGACAGCATTTCAGTCTCTCTCTGGGTGGCACAAGACTCTAAAGCTATGGATGGCCACTTTCTGCCCCATAGATGCTGGAAGCAGGACAGTCCGTCTGTTCAGACACACAGGAGTGAATCAGACACCCAGGAAGTAACTGGGAGAGAGAGGGCTTGCAGGGAAGGACAGGGGGCTTCAGCTCCATTTCGGCTCATGGTTCCAGCCCTTCCCGAGGCCCCTCTGCCACCCTGCTCTGATTTCCTTGCGATGCCTCTGTATCCTTATGAGGAGTTCCTTGACTGAGGCAGTTTCTGTTCCTTGCAGCCCAGAGAGTCCTAGCGAACTCAGCAGCACACTTGCACTGAGGATTTCAAAAGTGCGAGAGCACCACACACGCTGTAGCAGCGCCCCAGGATTAGTCTCCAGACACCCCATAATTTGAGGCAATGCCATGGTAAAGTCACTACGTTCTGAGGAATACATGCAGATTCCTGAGCTCCGGCAGGGACACAAGAGGTCATTCCCACCCACTGCACTGAGGTGGACAGGATTTCCAGCCAACCCAGGAGTGGAAGGGTGTGGGGCAGGCTGTCGAGGGACCACATGGCAGATACGCCTAAACATGGTCCCCAGCTTCGAAGGTCACCCCCGGCCCTGTCCAGCCAGCCCCGTTCAAAGCTGTTTATGGTTTCCCCTCACACTGGAGGTTTGGGTTTGATTTACAAGGGACGGAGATGAATTTGAATCTTTTCAAAAAGAACCACCACCTTGCGGGAATCTGCAGGGTCCAGGAACCACTCGCTACAGTGCTTTGCTCTTTTTGGTGACAGGCAAGGAGATTCAGGATCTGAAAGATCCCTCTTAAGAAGAAAACGTCTTGAAGAAATGTCAAACTGACCTCTGAAAGCTACCAAGTTGATGTCTGATTAATAGGGAAATCCTATTTCTTTATCTCAAACAGGGGGTTACTTCTCTTGACAGGACATCTTGAGGATTAAACATGGACATTTGGGGTGTCCCAAAGTGTGCTGTGCAGATAAACGTTGGAAGGCACAGTGATTCTTTTCTTCTTTGTCTCACACAAAGAAAATTATTGTTTTAATGGTTATGCATATATTTTAAGGCATATTGGAAAAAAAAGCACATCAAGCCCATAATTTCATGGCTACTATTGCTCAGGATGAGGCTTAAATTAAAAAGTGAGTTGAGGATGAACAGCAAGCTCTTACTGTTATAGCACCAGGAACTACATTCAATATCCTGTGATAAACCATAATGGAAAAGAATATGAAAAAGAAGGTATATATGTATAACTGAGTCACTTTGCTGTACAGCAGAAATTAACACAGCATTGTAAATCAACTATACTTCAACAAAATTAAAAAATAAATTACTGGAGAGTTCCATCATGCAGCTTATGAGGTACAAAATGTTTGCTACCTAATTTTCTAAAATAAAAAATGTTATATACTGGCAAAAAAAGTGAACTGACTTGGAAAGTAAGTAAACAATAGTGCGGTTAGTATACGAGGAAGGCCAAGGTTGTGAAATTTGCAGAACACTGAGATGAAGAGCAGGCAAGCATCTGGCATACAGCCTGGTACAGACCAGGAGCCCCGACGTGACAGCCACCATTTCACAAGTACCTACGTCATCTCTAATCCTTATAACAAGCAGATAGGACTTACCATTACTATTTTAGAGTCAATACATGGAGGCTTGGAGAAATGAGAACACTTGTCCAAATGCATACAACTAGAAAGTGCCAAGGCTGCAATTTGAACATAGGTCTGCTTGCCTTCAGGTTCCAGATTCCCTAACTGCATCATATCACCCTTAAAAATACATCATTCTCTCTCTCCTCCTCTAGAAAACACAAGTGTCTTTCATAAAAGACCCCATAAAGACCCCAGATTTGGGGCCTGGCCCATTTTATCCCAACCCATACGGGTACACTATGTATCTATTTGCATTTGTGCTTGGACAACTCCTACCAAACCAACAAACTCCAAGACTAGCTCTTTCTTCCATGTGGTTGGCCACTGCCCTGCCCTCAGGATGCCTGAGGTAACCAGCCTGGGGCAGCATGTGATGGCCGGGTCTCTTCTCACTATTGGGATGGGAAGAGTTCAGGTCCAAGTGAGGACCAGGGAATTGGGCAGAGGCCTTCCAGTCTGGTCCAGTCATGCTCATTTGGGGTCCTGGTGGGTTGCTGGAGCCACAGTTGCAGAATGACACTCTGCTCAGTGTCCTCTGGGCACTTATATTCTCTCTTGGGACTTGCAGGGCACAAGTGGGTGTTCCTGGGCCCCTAGCTAAATACCACCTGGATGACACCCTTCTACCAACATCCATAAGCATTTCCCAAAGTCTCCCCCTAAGGCACCAGAGAGACTCCTGACTTTCTCCCTACACACATTCTAGAGGCACAGGCTTCCTGCCCGACTCTCATCCAGCTACCTGGATTTGTACCATTCTCACTCCTTTAGTGGCCGTTTTTCACAAAGTGGTGTGTGTTTAAATTATCATCATAATACCATTCCATCTGAGTCATTAACTTCTGTCTCAGCAAAACAACAAACTGTTACACATCATGGACCACTAAGGTCCCTGAGAAGTGCCAAATGATCCGTCCACCGCTGCCCAGAATCTCATTAGGGTCCTGGCTGATGATGACCGAGCACTGTGGCCCCAGAACTACTCTAAGACCGTCATACGTATTAGCTTACTTAATTCTTCTTGAGGTACTATTACCTTCCTAATTTTACATATGAATAAACTGAATCACAGAAGGATCAAATGGCTGGGTTATGAATGCAGTGCCATGCCCGTCACCACGGGGCTGGTCTATGACAGGAACTTGTCTTCTGGATTTGGAAGGATCACAGGTTTATCTGAGAGTAAAGAGATCTGGGTTGCAGTTAAACAGAGCTCTGTGACCTTGGACAATTCACTCCACCTGCTAAGACTTCCTCATTGGTACAACGGGGACAAGACCTGCTTTGCTCACTCAGAGGGTTCCTGTGAAGTTCAGAAGAGATAACTGATGTGAGAATACTTAGATTTTGGCAAATGTGTGCATGAAGGGACAGGGACAAGTGCATAAGTCCGATGCCACTCCTGCCTTCAGGAAGCATTAGGATCTTACAGAGCAGACAAGCATTTTCTTCCGTGGGCTCCTGCCAATGCTCAGTGTTTGAGGCACAGCTGAGAGGGCTGCCAGGAACGCACCGTGTGATCTGAAACGGGAGACTTCCCGTCTCTGGGCTTCACCCTCCTCCACACAAAAAGTGATGGCCTCTCACAGGAGGTCCCTTCCTGTTCTAATGTTTTTACAACTTTGGCTTTGTTTCTGGGTTAAAACACTTATGAAACAGCAAACAGCTTATATTAGGAATTCTTCTTGCTGGTGGAAGCAAACAGCAGGGATGCGTCTGACAGATATTAGTGGTATCTACACAGGCAACACATAAACAATGTTTAAAATGGCATTTCTGTCTCCAAAACACCAGCGTTCTGATTGGGGATCTTGAACCTCGATGTTCCTCCTCATCGGAAACTAAGGACCTCCCCTTCGTCCCACTCCCCCAGCCTCCAACCTTCGCCTGCAGAACACATTTTCTTGTTTAAGGTCTGTTGAACTTGAAACTAGTTTAGGAGGAAACAGCAACCTTGAAGTCAGACTGACCTGAGGCTGAATCCTGATTCTGCAACTTACTAGCTGCATGACACTGGGAAAGACTCTCTGAACCGCTCCTCGTCTGAGAAATGGAGATGATAATAGCTCTCACAGGGCTGCAGTGAGGATTAAATGAAATAAAACAAGCTAAGTTCTTGGGCATACAGTAGGCATTCAATAAGTGGTAGCTCTTATTACTGAGAGTAGGGACTGTATTAGTCAGCCTAGGCTAGGTTATGCTGCAGAAACAAATTCACACCCAAATCTCAGAGGTATAACAAAGCAAACGGCCAGTCCTGGTCAGCAGGGCATTCTGCTCCATGTGGTGACTCAGGAAGCCAGGATGAAGAGGCTTCATCATCTGAAACGTTGTTGATCAACACCACAGGGGAAGTGAGTGCCGGAGGGTCTCGAACAGCCAGTTAAGTGCTATGGACTTGACTGGTTTGAACTAGTTACTGGCCCTGATTGGCTGCCAGGGGCTGGGAAATGTTAGGGAGTGCATGGAATATTAGATGAGCATTACTCTTTATGTGATATGGAGCCAAATTCTGTTCACCTTTGGTTCTCCCACAGTGCTTAACACAATGCCAGGCTTATTAGAGAAATGAAGGCACAAGTCAAAAAGAAGCCTTCTCTGATGATGTAATAATTTTCTAGCCAAAAGAATTTTCTCTCTTTTTTTTTCCCCTTTAATCAGATGCTTATTCTCATCCTGCAGGTTATCACTGAAACAAGTATTTCAGAAGTTTTATAAATAATATTCATTTTGAGGAAGTTTGCCAATGCCCTTCGAATTAAGGCAAAACCCCAGGTCATGTCTAGGCCATGAGTTTACACTTGGAAGAGGAAAAAAGAGAAGAGCAGATGGGACTGCCAAGGATAAGATGACAAGAAGTTTGCATTTCTTAACAATACATCCAGCCCTTCTCGGGACCCTTGAGTGACATGGGGGTAGGTGGGTGGTTCATGGCACAGAAATCAGTGCAAGGAGGCAGTATGGCTTGCCCATGAGTCCCAAATGAGTCAAGAGTAGACCAGTGTTCCTTCCAGACTTTCCCCTTCTTCCCAAACCCTTGCATTCTGCAAAGTCCTCCTTCCTGCCCTACATTCACTGAAGCTATTGTGGGTCATGACACAGGGATACATCTACCCAAGCGAATTCCTGAGAGTTGCTGCTGACCCCCGCCCCTTCCCCTGGGTGGAGAAAGTGGAGCTCAGGAAAGATCCTTTTCCACGGAAGGAATGGCCTGTCACCATGTTCTCTTCTGGGCTCAGAGATGTACTCTGGTCCTGGCTCTGCCACCACGTCACTGGGCCACCTTGGACAACACACCGCTCTTCTCTGGGCATCCCTTTACTCACCTGTAAACTCATTTAACAAGCACACAGTGCAGCCTAAGAGGAGGGCTAGGAACATGCAGGTAACTAAGCCGTGAACCTGACCTCCAAGCAGAGGAGTAGGGCAAGCACGGTTCATGAGGACTTCCTATGCCAGCAGGGTAGGCATGGACAACAGGGATGGTGGAGGCCAGTGAACGGGGGAGGGCTGTGGACAGCTTGCATGAACGCTGCAATCAAATGGGCCAGCTGCCTCTCAGCTCTGGCCACACTTGCCAAGTGGGAATGTGGGCCTGGTATTGGCAAATCTCTTGATTTTTTTCAAGAGAAGCAGGAAAGACAAAATTATATATGAAATGTGAGCAGACCAACCCAATCAGCTTCATCTGTTGTCTGGCTGAGGCCCATGGCCCTCGTATTTGCAACTCCTAATGGATGTCAGTCAGAGGACTTTATGAGATTATAAGGTTATACAATCCTATTTGATCTGATAATCTGATTAGTCTTCATATGATCAGGCTTTTAAAAAATATGCATTGTTTTACTCTAATAGGAAAAGAATTACTACGGAAAATTGAAAAAAGGTATAAAAAGAAAATTAAAATACTCTTAATTATTCCTAATCCCATTCCCCCAAAGTTAACATTTTGATGTATATTTTGGTGCGTTTCCTGCCAGCCTTTTCTCTATGCATAAATTATATAAATAACATTATATGTGTGTATATGTTTATGCGTGTGTGTATACATGTATATATAACGTTACAAAAGTAAAATGTATAACATGAATCTCTTCTAAAATTAGGAGAACAGTATTTTGACTGTTTGGCTTTGCATCCTCATGACTTTGTGTCATTATGGATTCTTCAAAAACATGATTTTTAACAGCTACATAAAAATTCCATAATACAGATTTACCATAATTTATACCTATAACTTACACCTCAACATTTGAAGGTGTTTCTAATTTTTTACTATATAAATAGAATTGCAATGCACATTCTTATATATAAATATTTGTGCATGTATCTGGTTATTTCTTTAGGTAAATTTCCACAAGTGGAATTACAGGGTCTAAAGGTATGAACACTTTTAAGGTTGTTGATATGTATATACTCAATTGCTCTTCATAAAACCTATAGGACCTTTATGCTTTCACTATATTCTTACTGACACTGGATACTGTCATTTTCAAAACTGAATGTTAATTTGATAAAATTAAACAAGTGACATTTCATAGGTATCCTAATTTTATCAGTGAAGTTAGATATTTTCCCTCCAAATGTTTTCTGGCCATTTATATCTCTTTTCTGACTTGTCCTAAGGCCCCTTTAAAAAACCATTTTCTATATTATATGCAGGAAACCTTTGTATCACATATTTTTATAATAGGAAAAATGACATGAAATCTAAATGTCCAGTAACAGGGAAATATTAAATCAGTAAAGGCACAAGTGGTTGATGGACTATTATGTAGTTATTACAATTTGAGGATACAGAAGCATTGTGGGAAAACACTCATGACATATGTTAAACGGAAAAGAGCAGCTATAAAACTAAATGTGTACCATATCCCATGTTAACAACCACATAAAAATAACAGTTATAGTAGGAGCTGTATTTAAGGGTTGGGATTTCTGAAGACATTCTTTTTTTCCTTTTATGTTTCAAAATGTTTTGCAATTCTGTTATATAACCTTTGTAGTTAAGAGAAAAAATACTTGAAAGACACATTTTCAGTTGACTTTCCAAATGCACCTTCCTAGTTTCTTAGGATTCCCCTGTATCCATTTAAAAACATCTATGTTTGTGTCACAGAAGATTAAAAACTTTTGATTTACTTAAATCTGTTGGCACTTTAATCAGCAGAGAAAAAGATAGCTTTGTTATCAGTAGCAAGCAGGGCTCACAGTTATGACCTTGAGGTTGGGTTATTCCAGGCCTTTGGGTCCCCTCCATCCTCACCTTACTCTGAGGTTTGGGAAGAAGGCAGTTCTGAAATTGCATAGACCTGAGGGGCCTCCAGTAAATAGGGGGCGGGGGGAGAGGAGTTGGGCAGCTCCTGTTGAAAACAAGGAAGCCTTCCAGACCTGCAGGGTCAGGAATCACCCCCATTAGACCCAGATGGGCCCACTTTACAGATGATAAAATTGAAGCCCATAGAGGAAGAATTTCAGGACAAGCAGACGAAGCCTGCGGGATGCCCAGAAAAACCTTAAACAACAACAACATCATCATTATTACTACTAATGTTCCAGCATCAGACACCTTTCAAACAATGTTCTTTTTTTTTTCTTATTGGAGTATAATTGCTTTACAATGTTGTGTTAGTTTCTGCTGTACAACAAAATGAATCAGCTATATGTGTATATATATATAGATAGATAGATAGATAGATAGATAGATAGATATAGATATATATATATCCCCTCCCTCTTGGACCTCCCTGCCACATACCCCCCTCCCACCCATCTAGGTCATCACAGAGCATCTAGCTGAGCTCCCTGTGCTATACCTCAGGTTCCCACTAGCTATCTATTTAACACATGGTAGTGTATTTATTTCAAACCTAATCTCCTAATTCAGCCCTCTGTGTCCACACGTCTGTTCTCTACGTCTGCATCTCTATTCCTGCTCCACTAATTATTAGAGAAATGCAAATCAACACTACCATGAGGTATCACCTCACACCTGTCAGAATGGTCATCATCAAATAATCTACAAACAGTAAATGCTGGAGAGGGTGTGGAGAAGAGGGAACCCTCTTGCACTGTTGGTGGGAATGTAAATTGATACAGCCACTATGGAGAACAGTATAGAGGTTCCTTAAAAAACTAAAAATAGAATTACCATATGACCCAGCCATCCCACTACTGGGCATATACCCTTAGAAAACCATAATTCAAAAAGACACATGCACCCCAATGTTCATTGCAGCAGTATTTACAATAGCCAGGACATGGGAACAACCTAAATGTCCATGGACAGATGAATGGATAAAGAAAATGTGGTGTGTGTGTATATATATATATACACACACATACAATGAAATATTACTCAGCCATAAAAAGGAACGAAATTGGGTCATTTGTAGAGATGTGGATGGACCTAGAGTCTGTCATACAGAGTGAAGTCAGAAAGAGAAGAACAGGGCCTCCCTGGTGGCGCAGTGGTTGAGAGTCCGCCTGCCGATGCAGGGGATACGGGTTCGTGCCCCGGTCTGGGAGGATCCCATATGCCGCGGAGCGGCTGGGCCCATGAGCCATGACCGCTGGGCCTGCGCATCCGGGGCCTGTGCTCCGCAACGGGAGAGGCCACAACAGTGAGAGGCCCGCATACCGCAAAAAGAAAAAAAAAAAAAAAAAAAAAAGAAAGAGAAGAACAAATATCACACATTAACACATACATGTGGAACCTAGAAAAATGGTACAGGTGAACCATGTTCTCTTTTGATGGTTGCACTTGTTATTCACAACTGCTCAGTGAGGATGGCAGCACTGGGATTCAGCATTCCACTTTAACAGAAGGGGAAACTCAGGTTCAGTGAGGGGGAGGGGAACAGATATTAAACACCTCTTATGTGTCAGGTGTTTGTGTGTTGTTTTGTTCTTTCATTTATTTATTTGGGCATGTGATAAATAAATTTATGACCAGCGTTAGAAAAAAATGATACTAAAGAAAATAGAGTAAGAAACAAGCCCTATCCCCCAGCCACTCAGATCTTATTCCCAGAGCATGTGTCACTAGTATCCTGTGTGCCCTTCCAGGGCCAGGCTAAGTGCACACACGCATATGCATCATATGCTCTTCACTTCCTCCTTCCTCCCTTTCTTTCTTTTCTCCTCTCTTACTCATGCCTTCCTTTCCTTCTTTTAAACAAAGGGTCCTGGGGAAGCATTCTATATCAGTTTATATGGGCTGGCTTCATTCTTTTCCATAGATGCACAGAAAGCCATATATGGATAGATGACCATTTATTTAGCCAGTGCCCTAGAGGTGGCTATTTATGGTTGTTTCCAGGCTTTTGTCACTTCAGACTCTCCTCATACAATCATCGCTTCACACATGTGCAAGTTTGTCTATAGAATGGACTTCTAGAAGTGGAACTGCTGGGTCAAAGGATTTGTGCATTTAAAAATTTGTAAGATCCAAAGTAATCTCCACAGAGGCTATAGTATTTGTGCAGCATTTGAAATTTATGAGGGTGTCTGTTTCTGCACAACCTTGACAACAGGATGTCTTGTCTAACTTTAAAATTTCTGCCAATCTGATATGTTATAATTATACCTCATTGTAGTTTAATTTACTTATAATAAGGGAAGTTGAATATCATTTCACATGCTTAAATGCCATTTGTATTTCCTTTTCTGTTCACTTTCTTTCACCACTTTTTTCCTGTGAGGTTAGATCTTTTTTTTATTGATTGGTAGGGATTCTTTATATATTAAGAAAATTAGCTCATGTCTGGGATATCTGTTTGTCACTATTTTTTCCAAGTAACTCATTTGTCTTTTGACTTTGCTTACAGTATTGTTATGAAGACATTTAAAATATTTAGGTATTAGAATTCACCAAAAATTTTGGTATATTTTTGATTATACATTATACTTCGGAAGGCCTTCCCCACTTTGAGATTATTTTCAAAATCTCTTATTTCTTCAAGTAGTTGTATTTAAGCTTTTTAAAAAATGTACATGTTGATCCATCTGGAGTTAATTCTGGTGAAAGGAGTGAGTCGCAGCCAGGTGGTTCTCCAATTGTTCCAACACCATTTATTGAGTAATCTATCTTTTCTCCAGTGATTTTCCATGTCACCTTACTATTTCTGGACTTCCTTCTGTTCTGTGTAACTGTCTGCCTATTTATTCTAGAGCCACTTTTATATATGATCACATTAAACCAAAGCACCCTAGTGGTGTAGGTGAGGCCAGAACCAGGTCTCCCAGCCTGTGCTACTTTACCTCCCATAACTGGGTGGTCTCCTAACTCTAGGGTGGGTTGGGGAAAGTCCGAGAGGTTCCAGATCCTGATCCTCCAAAGCAGGGAGATAAACAAGCATAACACACAGCCTTTCCCTCCCCTTCACTCACTCAGAGGCAGTGAGTGGCCTCTGCCAGCTCCGAGCTGGACTCCAGCTTTCTCAAGAGTGAAGTGGTTTGCCCTTGGGTAAGTCAGCTCCTCTCTTAGAGCCTCAGTTTCCCAACTGCAAAACGGTAACACTGATATCACGTTTCGAGGATGCAATCATCTGATGCTGGACAAAGATGTCATAGTAAAAAGGCCCAGCTAGGATGACAGAGGACACTGCACCATGGCAGAGCTGGTCTCCCTCCTTCGGAGGCAAATAACGCCCATCACTTGGGCTACGATTTAGCAGGGACTGAGCTATGCAGCTTTCTGACAGCCGGTTAATCAGTCTAAAGGTCTGTCTGTCCACACCCCAAGGACACAGGACTTGCAAGGCCAGGTCCTCCAAAGAGAGGGGGGCGGAATCAACTCTGACCTCAGAGCCACTGAGGCGTAAAGGGCTCAGCGTAGAGCCCCATCCTGCTTGGCAGGGGCCCAGGAACCCTTGAGGAGCCCTGCAAGGTGGGCAGGAAAGGCAGGGAAGCTGGGCAGAGTGGGAACGCTGGGAAGGTGGTTGGAGGTTGAGTCTTCCAAACACCACCCAAGATCCGGCGGTGCTGTTCCCCAGAACCGTCACCTGCTTCTTTTTGGAACTTCCACTCGCCCTCACCAAGTGCTGTGAGCCCAGGGAAAAGCAGGCCCAGAGCCCAGAAGTCGTGTGAACAACATCTCTTGGAGCACCCACATTCCAGAACAGGAACAACACAGCCCCCAGGCCACCCGCTCCCACACATACCAGCACCACACCTCGGGTTTAAGCACCACTGCACTGTTTGCCTATATCAGCTGAGCTCCTCTGAGAGGGATTAATATTATTCCCATTTTCCAGATGAGCAAACTGAGACTCAGATGGAGCACATGAGCGGCCCAAAGTCAAAACGACAGCAAGTGGCAAAGTTAGAAATCAGGTCTTTACAGACTGAAAGCCTGACCACGATGTGCTCCGAACAGGGGCTGCAGTGGACTGTTGAGTCATCTGTTTGTTCAACAAGCATTCATTGAGCACCAACTTTATATTTGGCAATGGAATAGGTGCTGGGTGTACAGAGGCAGGTAAGACACAATCCTTGTTCAAAAGGACCAAATACAATAGCTATTCTATGATGTCAAGTCTAATGGGTATACAAAGGGCTGTGGGAGGTCAGGGAAGAAGTGATTAGCTACTTTGAATCAGGGCAGGCTTCCCAGAGGAGGCAACTTGTAGGATGGAACTTGAATCATGCTTCCATTGTCAATGGTGAGCAGGAGTTTTATTCCTCAGTGGCTGAAAATGGAGGTTCCTGGGCTCCAGTGCTATGTTCCGGGCTCCTGCCCTCTCTGGTGGACTTTAGAATTTCCAGGGTAGCTTGTCAGAAATACCCATTTCTAGGCCTCAGACCTTCTGAATCCAAATTGCAGCCCTAGCATCCAAGCACTTGTATTTTTTCACAGCCCCCTCTTTTTTTTAAATTTAATTTAATTAATTTATTTTTTATACAACAGGTTCTTATTAGTTATCTATCTTATACATATTAACGTATATATGTCAATCCCAATCTCCCAATTCATCCCACCACCACCACTCCCCAGCCCTGCATTCCCCGCTTGGTGCCTATACGTTCACTCTCTACATCTGTGTCTCTATTTCTGCCTTGCAAACCGGTTCATCTGTATAGCTGATTCACTTTGTTATAAAGCAGAAACTAGCACACCATTGTAAAGCAATTATACTCCAATAAAGATGTTAAAAACAAACAAACAAAAAAACTAAAAACAGAATTACCATATGACACAGCAATCCCACTACTGGGCATATACCCAGAGAAAACCATAGTTCAAAAAGACACATGCACCCCAATGTTCACTGCAGCACTATTTACGATAGCCAGGTCATGGAAGCAACCTAAATACCCATTGACAGATGAATGGATAAAGAAGATGTGGTACATACATTCAATGGAATATTACTCAGCCATAAAAAAGAACGAAACTGGGTCATTTGTAGAGGTGTGGATAGACCTAGAGCCCCCTAGTTTTTTATTGAAGGATGTGTATTTGGGACCTGCCATCCAATGGGCAGCTATTGGCAGGTTTTTTTTTCTTTTATGAACGTCGTTCATTTTAAGAAAAACTCTAAACACAATGGAAAAATAAAGCCAGAAGCCCCCGGGACAAAGCCCGCGCCCAGCTAGCCTGTCATAATGAGTGATTCTCTCTCTCCCTTGTGCTTGGAAATCATTATCTGAGCACCTTAGGAACGTGCTTCCTCCCCTCCTACTGTCAATGCCTGACATGGTGAGAGAGGCTCTTTCTCCCATGCCTGCCTGGGAGAAAGGGAGCCTCCTTTCAAGACATGAGGGAGGGAGGGCAGGTTGTGTTTCACTGGCAGTTTTTAAGAAAGGGAGCAAAACATTCAGTGGTAAAGAGCATAGAGCCAGACCGCTTGTGTTCAGATTCTGCCTCTATTACTTCTGAGCTGTGCAACTTCAGACAAGTGACTTAACCTCTCTGTTTCAGTTTCTTCATCTGTAAAATGGGAGTAACAGTAATATCTATCTTCTAGGTTGTGTGAAGATTAACTGAGTTAATATATGTAAAGGACTTAAAATAGTGCCAATCAGATATAGTAAATTTTATATGACTATTTGCTTTCATTATAGTAACAGGTCAGTTGGAGGTGGAAAGTCAGGGGCTGACCACAGCTAAGACTTAATCAGCAGAAGGCAACTCTCTGACCAACTGTTATCATTCCCCAAGTGCTGCCTGGGAACCAGCTCTGATGGTTTACAGTGCTGGGCCCTGGTGATACAGAAGAGAAAGAAACAGAGCATCCGCCCCAAGAGACCCCACCTCCACCCCCAGTGAGGAAGCAGATCGGCCTGACTTCTAGAAGGAGAGGCCCAATGGATCTTTGCCCCCAAACTCAGCACAATCTAGGCTGGGGTTGGCCTTGGAGATGGTTCAACTTCTGGCCTCCCCAGGCCATCACTTTAAAAAGGTGGGACTCAGCTAGGCCTGGACTGCATTTGAAAGTATCAGGTCAGGAGATCTAAGAAGTACTAAAAGCATTTTCTTTTCCCTCAGGTTTCCTCTGTGGTTATTAGAAAGTTTATGATATAACCACAATAAATATCAGAAAAGGAAGAAAAAGGGAAAAGTGCTTCCCAGGAGGCACAGCAGAGGAGAGGACAGGTGTTGGTGTTGGAAAATCCTGGGACTGAATCCTATGGCTGTCGCTTCCTAGACATGAGCCCCTGGGCAAGGGACTTCACTTCTCTGAGTATCGGTTTCCACATCTGTGAAATGGGCAGGTGGAAACACCTATGACTTAGTAAAGTTGGGAGAACTGAGCAAGATTACATTTTTCAGAGAGCCCTTGCACACATGAGATGCTCAGTGCCGGCTAGCTGTAACCCCTTCCCTCACATCCGTTTTGCAAATGAAACCACTGAGGTGGAAGGAGAGGAGGTGACCTGCCCACATGGTCAGGGCTCCATCCCAGATCTGCTTTAAGCCATTTCTGAAGCCAAGAGAAGGAAGTAACCTCTCTCTGGCCTGAGTTGCTTCATCTGTGAAATGGGTAGATAGAGGGGAGGGTCAGATCAGATAATACCTAGAGGCTTATCTGGCCCTGTGAATTAAAAGAATGTTCCAGTAACGATAACAGCTAACAGCTACCCAGGATGTGTCAGGCACCTTACATACTCTGTGCTTAATTTGGGGAACACAGCAAGTCACAAACAAAGGAACTGAGGCCTCATGTAGCTGATAAGGGAAAAGTATCCAGAAAATATAAAGAACTCATACAAATCAACAATAAAAGTACATTTAACCCAATTATAAAATAAGCAAAGACTCTGAATGGACATTTCTCCAAAAAAGATATATAAATGGCCAAGAAGCAGCTGAAAAGATGCTCAACGTTATTAGCTATCAGGGAAATGCAAATTAAAACCACAGTGAGATATCACTTCACACCCACCAGGATGGCGACAATCAAAAAGACAATAACAGGTGCTGTCGAAGATGTGGAGAAATTGGAAACTTCAAACATGCTGATGAGATTGTAAAATGGTGCAGCCTCTTTGGAAAACAGGAAACCCCTCAAAAAGTTAAAAATACAGTTACCGCATAACACAGAAATTCTACTCCTAAATATATACATATATGTCTGAGAGAAATAAAACGTTTGTCCATACAAAAACCTGTTCAGAGCAGCACTATTAACAAGAGCCAAAAAATGGAAACAACCCAAACGTCCATCAACAGATGAATGGATAAACAAAATGTGGTATATCCATACAGTGGAATATTATTCAACCATGAAAAGGAATGAAGTACTGACACATGATACAACATGGATAAACCTTGAAAACATCATGCTGAGTGAAAGAAGCCAGCCATCATCAAAGGCCACACACTATATGACTACACTTATATGAAATGTCCAGAATAGGGAAATCTGTAGACACAGAAAGTAGATCAGTGGTTGTCATGGGTTTGGGTTGGGGTGGGAGGAAATGGGGTGTAACTGTAATGGGTAGGGGCTTTCTTTTTGGGGTGATGAAAATGTTCTAAAATTAGATTGTAGTGATGGTATTGCATCTCTGTGAACATACTGGAAACCCCTGAATTGTTTACTTTAAATGGGTGAATTGCACACTGTGTAAATTACATCTTAATAAAGCTGCTGAAAGAAAAAGAAAGAAAGAAAGAAAAGAAAGAAAGAAAGAAAGAAAGAAAGAAAGAAAGAAAGAAAGAAAGAAAGAAAGAAACTGAGGCTTAGGGAGGCAAAGATATTTACTAAAGGATGATCAGCGATTTCAGAACAAGAGTCAGGCCTCCCATTCCCAGGCCAACGCCCCTCTGGCTGACCTTCTGAAAAGAGGGATCACTAAGAGGAACTGTGCACTCACTACTCGCCCCACGCCAGGCACTTCGCATACTATTTTATCTAATCCTGCCGACAAGCCTAAGAAGTATACACAACTAACCCCAAGTTACAGATGAGAAAACCAAGGCTCTGAAATGTGCAGGGACCTGCCCAAGTCACTGTCTTAATTCAGGTTCCCCGAAGCAGACCCAGAGCCAAGAGATACGTGAAGGAAGTGCTCTGAGGAAAAGGCAGAAAAGGGGTGGGTGGGGTGGGAGCGGAGCAGGCGGGCATCTCAGGCGGAGTCCTGCCCACCCTACAGTGTGAGTTACCCCCAGGCTTGGTCCCAGCCAGGCATGGGAGAGGGGCTCTCCGACTCCCGTACTCCACAGCGTTTGGTAATGGGCATCGGGGATGGGGGTGGGAGGCGTAAACTCATGGACATGTCTAGACTTCTGCATTTGTGGACAAATGGCTCATAGCCATCAGCAGCCTCCAGAGGAGGGTTGCAGGTGCAAGCCTTTGGTGGCAAAAGCACAGCTGAGTCGGAGGAGGGTTCCCCAGAAACTGCAAAGGACCCGAGGGGCTGTGGGTGAAGCACCAACACCATCTGCCCAGGCACCTAACTAGGAAACTAGAGATCTGGGCTTTGTACCCAGGTCTGCTCCACAGCCCATGACCTCCTCACCCTCTTCAAGAGGGATGCGTCCATAGACTGAGCTGGGGAAGGGCATGGCCCACGGGGTGAGGATGACAAGCAGAGCTAGAGGAAAAGGAGGACGGTGCCCAGTGGCTGGAGAGGGTTATGAGCCTGGATCCCAAGGAAGACAGAAGAGGAAAAAGCAGGCATGAGTTGCATGGGAGTTGGGTGCTATGGGGTGACGACAGGGTCAGGTGAGCAGCACCTCCTCCCTCCGTGGCCTGGAGCTAAATGCAGTCCAACCCCCTCCTTCTTGGCTGCTGAGAGCTCTGGTTAGGGGGTGGAGGGACCCAGATAACAGAGACAACTGCAGGATGCAGACGTGTTTGAAAGAAACCCCATGGAAAGAAACTTCTTCAGAGGGAGGCTGGATTGAGGCAGGGACACGCTGACTCCTGTCTCCATCTGTGCCAGTAGAGAAGCTGCAGTGTTTAAAGAGAGACCATCAACAGCTGGTAAATCCCAGGTGACTGTGACCTGTTCCACTTAGTCACCCAGTACGAAGGGTCTGCTCTGACAGCAGCTCAGCAGGCAAAGTGAGTTGATTCAATCAAACACTCCTTCATTCTGCACTTATTCATGCCTGTGATGCACCCGGCTGGCATTATGTTGGATACTGGGGGTAAAGGTAAGGTGCTGGGGGTCTTAAAAATGAATCAGATAAGGTCTCTACTCTCAAGGAGCTCATCATCAAGTAAGGGACACAGAGCAGGAATCACAACACAGGGTGCTTAGTGCCATGGTGAGAGTTATGGATGGGAGCTTAGGAGCCCAGAAGAGGCAATGCTCCCTCGTCCTGGAGGAGTTGGGGATAACTCACAAACAAGGTGAAGTTTGAGTTGGGATTTGAGGGATGAGTAGGAGTTTACCAGAAAGAATGAGAGAAATGTCATTTCAAAGTTACTTGGCTGATAAAGAGTAGGATTGGGGTTGTGCTTGAATCCAAGTTCTGCTCTGAACGCTATACAATACTGTCTATCTTGAGACTCCCATTCCATTAACCCCCAAGTTACAACCTTAATTTTTTAAAGTATGATAGAAATCATCCCCTTTCGAGTCAGTCCTGTTTGAATCCTGGCTTCACCACTCATTAATCATATGACCTTGGGCCCAGCTGAGAGTAAACAGTGTTCATTAATTCTTCCCCCCTTTCTTACTTGGCTACAGGCTTAGCCTGCCCACTCCTTGGCCACTTTCAGGTTCACCAGGAGGTGGCACCTGAAGCTGTGGCCAGAGGGCCTGGAATTCACTGTTTGTTGGAGGAGTGGGAACTGTGGGTGCCACTGTGCCTCTGTAAACCTCAGATCCCCACCTAGCCCCACCATGCAAGCCTAGGAGAGTAGTTTCAAGCAGCGGGGAGGGTACCACCTTCTATAGTGCATCTGGAAACAGAGGGGGCGATCTGAGTTCTCACAATGATGTGGAAGACATAAGTGGCATTAGTGGGCAGTGGCCAGTGGAGTTCCACACAACGGAGCATTGTCTTCCGTCCTGCCACCTTCTAAACATCACCCAGAAGACACGTAGGTGGAAAAACCTGTTTATAACTATCTAAATCCATTCCCCAATCCATTTACATATGAACACAAAAGCTCACTGCACAGCTTTAATCTGCTCTAAATTGTCTAAGGTTCCTCCAATGATGTAAACTGAGGGAGGTGATGTACTGTTCTGTTTGGAGCTTTCCCATCGGTTGAATCACTTGATGGTGTTTGCCAGTTCAACACATCTGTACCCATCTGCACTGGTAGCTGTGTATTTACCCGATTCTAGATGTGACTACAGGCAATGACTGCTTCAGAAAATCTTCAAGTGTGGGCATGCCCAAGCATTTAATGTAGTGGAATATATATTATTATTTTATTACAAATGGCTTTCTGGGCTTCCTTGGTGGCGCAGTGGTTAAGAATCCGCCTGCCAATGCAGGGGGACACGGGTTGAGCCCTGGTCCGGGAGGATCCCACATGCCGCGGAGCAACTAAGACCGTGCGCCACAACTACTGAGCCTGCGCTCTACAGCCCGCGAGCCACAACTACTGAAGCCTGCGTGTCTAGAGCCCGCGCACCAGAATGAAGAGTAAGTAGCCCCCGCTCGCCACAACTAGAGAAAGCCCGCACGCAGCAACAAAGACCCAGTGCAGCCAAAAAAAACAGAAACAAACCAAAAAATGGCTTTCCTTTTATTTCTCCTTTACCATGTGATTGGCAATTATTATTATTACTATTTTCAGTATTTGTAGATAGATTATATGATCTATGCATGAACTGCATTTCAGGATTGTAAAGAGGGCATCACAAACTATTTGTTATAAAGGTAACATTGAGACTGAAGGATTCAGACCCACTGGCCTGGTCTAGACAACTGGGAATCTACCCAATTTCCCTTGGGATGACAGCCTAAGGATCAGAGCCAGGGTCTGGGAGCCAGAAAGACTGAAATTTGAAACCCAGCACTGTTGCTTACTAGCTATATGACCCGGGAGAATATGTATAATCTTGCTAATTCTTAGCATCCTCATCTGCAAAATGGGGATAAAACACCCACCTCGGAGGGTTGTAGTGGGGGTTATATGAGGTCGACTGTAGAAAGTGCTCAGTGATAACAGAGGCTGCTGTCGCCGTCACTGTTGCTGTTATTATCATTTCTCCAGGGAATCCTCCCCAGCTGGGGCCGTGAAATGTGACCGGGCCTTGGCATCCCCCACCCTCCACTGCCCACATCCAGTCTGGCTCAGCACCCTGATCTCCAGACACTGATGGGGGGATGGGTCCTGATCTGCATGAACCATGAAACTAAGCCTCCCCCATCGGGACCCTATTCGATCCAGGCCTGAATCACGCCTCACCCTCTACTGAACGTTGTCCTGGGTGGTGACGGGGGAGCAGACTACTGCCCAACAGCTCCCTGAGTCTCCACGCTGGCTTCCAGCTCACCTTCCCCACTTTTCCCATCGCTGCTGGAGCCCTGGCGTGCCCTGCGCTGAGCCCCTCGGCTGTGGGGGCAGCAGGGTCCGCCCCCTGGTTCCAGCTTTGGCCTCTGAGCCTCCGATCAGCCCCTCTGCACTAGGCCCACCCCTGGCCTGCAGAGCTGTCTGCTTCCAAGGTTAAGCATCCATAGGGTCCTCACCTAGCTCTCAACAAACCACCAACATGACAGGTCATGGTGTATGAACTCTGGAGTGGGCGCTGGGAGCCGCCCTTTCTTTTTTAAAAAAAAAAAAACCAGTTATTTATTTATTTAGGCTGCGCCGGATCTTAGTTGCAGCATGAGGGATCTTCTTTTAGTTACAGTGTGTGGGCTTCTTAGTTGCGGCATGCGGACTCTTACTTGAAGTATGCATGCGGGATCTAGTTCCCCGACCAGGAATCGAACCCAGGGTGCCTGCATTGGGAGCACAGAGTCTTACCCACTGAACCACCAGGGAAGTCCTAGGGAGCTCCCTTTTCTTATCATCATTCCTCTGTGGTTCTCTCTGCCCTTCCACAGCAGGAATCCCAGCGTTCATCTCTGCTCCCTGGGCCTCTGCACTCAGGGACCCCACGAAGGTCTTGAACCGTGCATTTGACAGTCAGAGGGAACTGATTCTTTCCCCCAAGGCAATGGGAACCAGCTGAGTTGTCAGAGCTGAGATGGCGCCCCCCAGCCTCATAAGACCCAGAGCTACCTCTTCATTCCTCCTGTCTTTGGCGGAGTCATTAGGAATCCCTAGAAGGTGATGGATGAAATCTGGTCTTGATCTAGTGCTGCCTGAGAGTACTGAGATGACACACGCGATGCCCACCCTGAAGAAGTTCACAGTCCAGCTGGGAGAGGCAGTCATGTAACAGATAACTGCGGTTTTGACATGGTCCGTGTTGAGTGTGAGGTATGCACTAGAGGCCACTGGCCTTCTTATGTGGGAATGGCCAACTAACTCTGCCTGGGCAAGGTGGGAAGACTTCCGAGCAAAGTTAACATGGGAATGGGGTATTGAAGGATGAGAAGGAGTTTTCCAAGGCCTGGGCTACTCTCAAGCCTCACCACCTATTTCTAAGCCCTACAATGCTGGCATGGTTAGTCCATGCCTTTCTTCCTGAATGACAATCTTGGGGGAAGAGGAGATAGAGGAGAAACTGAGGATGGAACACAACTCTTTACACCCAGAAGGATCCATGTTTGGACTGGATCCTGATTCAGAGACATTGGCTTCCCCAGACTATTCTCAAAACACAAAAATCAGTATTTCCCAGAGTCCCAAAGAGCATGAATTCCTTAGGAAAGTCCTATATGTAATGTGAAAAAGGAGACTCCAAGATCAAATACATTTCAGAAACACTGAGTAAGCAAAGCCAAGCAGATTTTACTGCAGGACTTCTCAGAGCCTTTGAAGGTGAAATAAGATAATAATATACATATTTAAAATAAATTTTGATAAGTAATAATTTAATAAATATTAAAAATATAATAATTTTACAGCTACCTTTTATTTGGTGTTTCCTCATGTGCAAGACGTGCTATGCACTATCTCATGAACCCCCATAAAACTTTAAGTCATCAGTACTGTCATTGTCCCCATCTGTGATTATCCCCATTATCCCCATTCAGAGAGGCTGAATCAACCCAAGAAGTGAAGTTCACTGCCCAAGATCACACAGTAAATGGTGGAGCTGAGATTCAGTCCAGCTCTGTCCAACCCGAAGTCTCCACCCTTTCCTGGGTATTACGAATCCCTAAGACGGGGATGCGATATACAGCATTTCCAAACTTCCTCAGCCATGGACCCTCCTTATACCTGGGGTTCCACAGAGCAACTGTGGGAAACACTGCTCTAGTTTCTTCCCAGAAGATTCACCAAAAGCAACAAAAGGACTTCTGAGGCTCTGCTTCTCTTCTTCCTCCGCACTCCACAACTGGGCCCCGGGTCCAAGCCCCTCAACAGGCCCTCTGTGTTCACTCCAGGGGCTGGTGTAAGAATTAGGAGGGGTTCCCAGGAGAGGCTGGGATTCCAGCCGACAGCTCCTAATCTGTCTAGATCTAAACAGCTGACATCATTGGCCACATATGACCCACAGAGGGTTCCAAATTTTACTCCCAGCCAGTTCTGAGTTACTGCTTCAAATTTAGCTGCTGCTTGACTGCCAGCAGACTAGATAGGTTATGAACTCAGAATAATTGAGCCACTGCCCACTTAGCAAGAAAAAGGATGGGCCCTCTGAGGCCTAATGCAGTTGACCAAAGAAGGTCACTGGCTGAACCCAGGCCTTGTCTTTCACACTTGGGCCCCTATGTGGCCTCTGCACTCATGTCTCCAGACCCTTCTCACCACGTCCTCACTGCTGGCAGAGTGGTCTTTCAACAGGCAACATTCAACTTGTTACTCCTTAGAACTCTTCTATGGCTCCCTAGTGCCCCCAGCAGAAGTCTAGATCTCTGCGCCTGATCTTCAAGGTCTTTGGAAATGGGGGAGACTTTGCAGTCATTTTCCCTTTCTCAAGAGAACACGTAGATGAACAAATGGGGGCCGTCAAGCAAGTGACACTCACAAGGTCTGGGTGCCCTGTCCTTGAAGATAAGCCATCTCATGGAAGGAGCCAAGTAGCACTTGCTGACTCTCTTGCCCAAATATCTTTTACGTGGAGACTGTTTTTATCAAGGAGCAGAGAAAAGATTTCCCTTGACTGAATAAGTAAGAAAGTTGTGTTTAGATGTCCCACTTGACCCTGCTTTAGATGAGGCCACCTTACCAGAGGGCTGGAAGCAGACTGGGGGACGTCCGCATGCCTCTTGGCACCACGTGCATCTCAATATGTAAGGTGCATCCGTGTCACCTTGTTAAAATGCAGATTCTGATTGTGCAGGTCTGGGTGAGGCCTGAGAGTCTGCATTTCCAACAATCTCCCAAGTGATGTCAGTGTTGCTGGTCCTAGGACCACCCCACAAAGAGCAAGGTTCCTCCCACAACCCTTGGTCCCATGGTGACCCTGAAACTATCACTCATTAACATTAAAATATTCCAGGTGCGGGGACTTCCCTGGCGGTCCAGTGGTTAAGACTCCACGTTTCCAGTGAAGGGGGTGTGGGTTCAATCCCTGGTCGGGGAACTAAGATCCCACCTGCTGTGCAGCGCAGGCAAATAAGAAAAATTAATTAATTAAAATAAATTAAAATATTCCAGGTTAGACCAAGACAGGGAGAGAGGCGATCCCTGATGACCCTGCTTACCTCTCCAGGAGGGTCCATTTCCCCCGCCCCCTACCCTTAGGCTTTACTTTATGCCCTGGCAAAACCTAATCCCTTACGGTTTCCTGCACACATCACACTATTGTGGATGCTACATTGCTCGGCTCAGGCTGTACCTTCTGCCTGTAAAGCTCTTCTCACCTTACTTTGCTGAATTAAGACCTATTCATCTTTGAAAACCCTGCTGGCACATCCTCAGGCTGAGATCAGGGCCCCAGCCCTCCACTGCTACCCCAGCTTCTGCACACACATAACCCTTAAGAACATCTAGACCATAACGCATATCTTACTATATGGAGACTGCCTGAGTCTGGGTCTGCCTCCCCCCCAGGCTTTAAGTTCAAAAGCACGGATCATGCCTTGTCCCCTGTCTCCTCAGTGCCTAGCACACAGCTTGGCACACAGCAGGGACATAATAAATGTTTGCCAAACTGATCCAAAGCTGGTAACATCGCTAAAGGGAAGGGTTTAGTAGATTCTTTCCATCTCAAAGAAAAATGACTTAATTTTATAAACAAAATGTGTGTGTGTGTGTGTGTTTTCTGCTTCCTTCTTTGTTCCTGAGTTTAAAGAAAGGTGTGAAATAATAATAATAGTAATGCAGTTTGCAGGTGCCTAACCTGGGTTAACCCATTGAATCCTGGGATGTGGGTCCTGCTATCAACCCCCTGGAACAGATAAGAAAACTGAGACTCACAGAGACCAGTGAGCCGTCAATAGCACCTAAGTGGCCGGGCACATGGGGATTCCAACACAGCTCTGTGTGACACCAAGCGAAGGGGCCCTTCTGCTGAGTTCCCAAAGCTGCAGAGCTTGAGGTCTGCATTTGAAATGGGAGAGGTCCAGACCTGACAGTGGTGACACGCTGCAGAGGAGGAGGTGGTTAGAGTAGAAAGACACTGGGATGGGGGACCAGGTCCTCAAACGGAGCTGTTCCTGACTGCAAGGCAGTGAGCACCTCACTTGGACATCTATTCAGAGAGGCAGCCAGAAGTGCCATGGCTATGACCTGATGGAGATGGGGCGGGGAGGTTGTTTCAAAGGGAAAGACAGTGAATGCATCTCCTCTTGAAGAGGGACAGGCAGAGGGACAGGGATTCTAGAATGAGTCACATCCCACTCCAGCCGGCCCAAGCCTCGGGCGCCTGGGAGGTGGCCACACATGGCCCTACAGCTGGGCCCCTGTATTCCACACTCTCTACAGGAACCAAGCCTCCAGGGGAGCCCAGCGGCCTGTCTCCATCACCGCCTCGACGCCCGCCCGCACTCCGTTCCTCTGAGCTATCACTGCTGTAACGAGCCAGCCGAGGTGGACCGGAGGGTGAGCGCGGGAAGGACGTCCCCTCCCCCACACCTCCTCTGGGCCTCTCCTATTCCCCCATCCCTTGGTTTCCATGGCAGCGTCTGGCAACGAGGTGTCTACTTCAAAGTGCTGGCAGGGATGCCAGGCAGGAGCCACCGAGACACAGGCCTGGGGGTGAGGGGAGGGAGCTCTCATCTGTTGAGTGCCTACTCCGAGCGGGTCCTGTCCAAGACTTCACGTCCATCGCCTCCCTTACTCCTCATCCCAGCTAGGCAAGGAACCTATTATTATCTCATTTTACAGATAAGGACACTGAGGCACAGAGGGCTAAAGGCCATGCCCAGGGTCATACAGCCAGTCAGGGGCAGAGCCAGGATTCAAACTCAAGATCTCTGTGGTTGAAGCCCAGGCCTTTAATCACTTCCTGCCTCTTGGCCAGGGCTCAGCTGTTCGGGCTGGAGCTCTGTCTCGTGGCGCAGGCCCTTGGGTGAATCCCTCTGCCTCTCTGAGACTCTGTAAAATGGGGTGGTGAGTCCCATTGCTCTGAGGGGCTGGGAGGACTGAAGCAAGTTGGGGGAAGCCCTGAGCTCCTGGCTGGGGTTCGGTAAAGGGGTCTGCTCCTCCATCTCCAACTGGAGAGACTCCCATCCCAGGATTCCTGGACAAGCAGAGCCCCAGCTGCCCGGATCCACCAGGAGAAGTCGGCCCAGAAGCCCCCTGGCGTGCCGCCCCCAACCCAGTGCTCCTGACAAGAACAGCTGGACATCCACTTTGCGCCAGGAGCCCCACTAGGGCCCTGCACGCTCCCAGTGACCCTGGGGGGAGAGACACGCTTACTATCCTCTTGTTACAGATCAGGAAACCCAGTGGTGGCACCCACACCGAGCACCCCAGGAGCAGAAAGGGGGTGGTACTTGCACCGACCTGGGTGACTGGAGGAAAGTGCCTCGGAGAGACACCTGTTATGTTCAGTTCTACCTTCAAAATAGACCTGCAAGCGGATCCCCTCCCTTCACGTCCACGTTATACCCTGGCCTGGCTACCTTGGCCCCTGCTCAAAGGATGGCAAGCCTCCCTCGGAGGCCTCACTCGGCCACTGTTCCCCTTCCTTTGTGTTTCGTCCACAGAGAGGGCTGGGCGATGCTTCTCATCACACATTTGATCCTGTCATCGGACGTCCCAAACCCAAACCCTCCGGTGGCTCACAATGTCTTCCGAACAAAAGCCAGGTCCTCACGATGGCCGACAAGGGGACATTCGGCCCGTGACCTCTCTGACCCTATCCCCTACACTCACTCTTGTTCACTCTGCTGCAGCCACTGAGGCTTCCTCACTCTTTCTAGAACATTGCAAACCACCTGCAGCCCAGGACCTTGCTGTTCCCTCTCCCTCGACACAAACATGATTCAATTCCTCACGTGATGCAGAGGCCACCCCTCCCAGTCTCCCACACTGCTCATCATCAACAACTGCTCCACACTGCAGTTTACATTCATTTGTCGACGCACTTCTTGCCTGGCTCCCAGGCTTTCACGAGAGTGAAAGCTCTAGGAAGGCAGGACTGTCCATCTTGTTCATCCCTGTCCCTCACCACCTACAAGAGTCCTTGACCCCCATTCATGGGTTATCTGTGGAGTGGCCTGGGGCAAAATTTTTGGGCAACCAGGTGCTGGCTAACTGAACTAGTAAGATTCCCTCTAGAAGGGCTGAGTGTGAAATGCACAAAGCAGCAGCAGTTGGTAGGAATCAGGGGCAGAAATCAAAAGCCATGAGGCTGCAGAAGCCAGGAGCCACAGAAACCACGAGACAGCAGATGTCATGGGCCAGGAGGCAGAAATAGGCTCCACCCGAGCAGGCATCTTTGTCTGTTTTCTTCTGCAGAAAATCCCAAGGGCCTGGAGGAGGGCCTGGTGCACACAGGAGCTCAATAAATGTTTCCTGAGTAAATGAAAGGTGGAGTGGAGAAAAGAGAAGAGTTAGTTGGCAGAAGCAGGAACAGCCAAAGTGGGGCAAGGAGTGGAGAGGCCGTGGACACGGCTGCAGGGAAGACAGGGCAACAGGCTCCAGGGGATCCGGACAAGCCTCCAGTCTCTGTGGGGCTTGGCAGTGTGATGGCGACACTGCTTTCTGTCTTTGCTACATCCCCCTATATCCAGGCAATAAGCCCCATTAACTGAGGCTAACTTGGACATGTCTCTAGTCCCTGCAACCCCAAACAACCTGCTAACAGGGAGGCCTCCCTGGAAGAGGCACCACAGAAGGGGGAACTTGGAACAGGCAACCCCAGACCCCTCTTCTCACTTTCTTTTTTTTAAACAGCTTTACTGAGACACAATTTACATACCATGAGATTCACTTATTCTGCTATGTATATTTTATCACAATTAAGAAAACCTCAGAATAAAACTCTTGGGGACTGAGGGTTTGAGTGGGCAGAGGAGGCAGGAGGGTATGTTGGCAGCAAAGTCACGGTGATGAGGAAGCACGAGGTGTGCCTGGGGAAGGGCGAGGTGCCCCACATGGATGGGCACATGGAGAGTATGGGGGTGGGGGGTGAAAGGCAGCCAGGGCCAGCCTGCCAAGAGCCTATGTATAGCACTCTGGCTCAGGGTCTGGATCGGCTGTGATGAGCCTTGGAAGGAGAACAGTCTGCCCAAAGCCAGTGGTGGTGCCCGCAGAGGTCAGTAGAGCTGGGTTCTAGAGCCGGCTCTGCTGTTACAGCAGGTGTGGCCCCGGGCAGGTCACCCTCCCTCTCCTGGCCCCTCGCTCCTCCCTCTGGCATCTCTCAAAGTCCCTTGCCGCTCTAAGTTCCCCTAAACAAACGAGGTAAGGAGCATGGGGCTGCGAGCCAGGCCTGGCTTAGAAGCCCAGGTCTTTCACTTTCTAGCTGTGTGACCCTGGGTTCCTCATCTCTAGGATGGGGACAACAGTCCCGACCGCACACGGCTGCTTAGAGGGCCAAATGGGGCAACAAATAGAGAGGGCTTGGCACGAGGCCCCCACATGCTGGCACCATCAGTACCGCCACCTCGTGTTAGCCGATGCTGACGAGATGCTTGAGGGCAATCTTGTAAACCAGCAAGCACAGAAGCGGAGACCTGCTGCCAGCTGCAGTGTTTTCAAAGTAACACTTAGTGCATGGATAGACACACAGCTTGGTGCCTGGGATGAAAGGGAGTAAAAGGCATTCGTTAGAAAAATGCTTGGTTTCCCTTAGTGACCAAGGACGCAGAGAAAGCTCTGGGTGTTCAGAGCTGGCACGGTGTCCCTGCTGTTATGGAGTCCAGCGCCGATGGGGCAACCAGGCCCCGCATCAGCCCGAACGAACCTGGGGTGTCCATCCTGTAACTCACTCAAGCTTTCCCTTCAATCCACAGAGCCAAATGCTCATTTGATTTTTCTTCCCTGTTCGCCTGTGTGTGTGTTTTCTGCTTGTAATAGAGAGAAAACAACAACATCTCTGGGTATCAGTGAGCATTCAACATTGGAAACCCAAGGCTTAGTTTCGTGACTTATTCCTACTATGTAGCCTGGAACTCGGGAAAAAGGGTACGGACAGGGTCTAGCACCTAGAAACACCCCCTTTTTATATTTATAGGACGGACTGAATGGACAAATGCAACGTAAGCTACCAAGCGAAAAACTGGAAGGGTTACCTAAGGCTGAGCAATTTCCAAAAACACTTCAGGCAATTAGCATCTCACCGTGAGGGGCTTCCTAGCACAGAAGAAAGGGATCCAAGTATCTCAGTTCAAACCCCAGCTCAGCTAAGCTAGCTGTGTGACCTTGGGCCAGCCACTTAGCCTCTCCGAGCCTCTGTCAGCACTGTGCTTCCCCATCTGAGAACATCACATCCCACTTTGTTGTTATTCTTCCAGCATCTGTCTTCATCACCCTGCAAAGCCAATGGCTGTGTCTGCCTGTCCACTGTCGTGTCACCTGTGCACAGCAGGGGTACGATCCCTTCGAACTCTCCAAATCCAGCTCTACCTTCCCACTCCTCTGCTGCTGGCCCGGACGTTGCCTCTTTGGGTTTGGCAAAGATTTCGTTCAGGCCCAAGAACTTAAGTGAGGACTTTTTCTTCTGCAGGCCACTGGTCAAAGGCCAATGTCATTGTCTTGCCCAGTAATGAACTGCAAGGCTGTTCTTGTTTCTGGCTTGATTTAAGAACTCCATAAAGGAAGCAGAGTCAGGTGAATGGTTTAAGTGGAGAAGCTATATATCATGTACTCCCAGAAGAACTGGAGTGACTTCTACTAGGATCCCGATATCAGAACACACAACACAATCTATGTCTGTACCCCTACGTGGCAGAGAAAAAGCAGGGGTGGATGAGGAAACAGCTTATCTTTATGGGCAAGAAGAGTTTTAGAAAAAAGAGGGGAAAAACAACATACATTTCCATCTCTCGAGGAGTTTACAATCTGCTGATGGAAAGAGACAGGTAAAGCAGGTATTTATTTTACATTATGATGAGTGCCTGGTGTCACAGAAGCCCCTGGCCAGTCTGGGGGAGCAGGCAGAAATGAGAGAAGGGGATGGCGGCCCTATAGATCCCTTCCTTGCCCATGCCCACCCCTATTACATCTGCTTCCCCTACACAGAACATCTCTCATGCCCCCTGCCCACCTTGCCCACCTTAATTGCTTCCTGTTACCCTCCCTAATCACACGCTATGATGTGGCCTGACCAGGTCACCTGCTGGATGACCACATGCCTTCCCACCTCTGCCCGGAATATCCTTTCGTCACATCTCTACCCCCTCAAAACCTTATGTTTCAAAGCCCTGCTCACGCTCATTCATTCTTTCATTCAAGAAGTATTTCTGAGGGCTTACTATGTCCCTGACACTGTGATGGGCACTAGGGATATAATGGGGAAGCTGCAGCCCACGTCCCCAAGCTACTTAAAGCCGTGGGGAGACAGACAGTCACAATAACGAGTAATACGTGTGTGGTAGATGTGAGTCCAGAGAAGGGTCCTGGCCCAGCCTTGGTGGGGTGTGTTCAGGGAAGGCTTCCTGGAAGAGACTTCTGAGCCCTGACAAATGAGGTTAAAATGGAGAGAGGTGCTTATTAATGTACGTGAACCTATATAGTTATAATAATAGCTGACATTTATGGATGCTACTAGGAGCCAAGCACTGGGCTAAGCACTGCACACATATTAGCTCCTTTTTGGTCCTTACAACCCTATGGGAGCGAGTACTGTTACCATTCCCATTGCCACATGAGGAATCTGAGGCACAGAGGAGTTAAGAACTTGCTCCTGGTCACACAGCTACTAAGTGGCAGAGCCGGGGTTCAAACTCAGTGCAGCCCAGGGCCCAGGCTTCTGACCACTGCATTCTGTTGTCTCAGGCTGTCAGTGTTATTCTGACATTTCCTCTTTTCATTTAACCATGAACTTATCACAGACATCCTTCTAAATGGTGCAACCCAGGCCCCATTCTACTTAATGGCTGCAGAGGAAGGATGTCACTGGAATTTGAGCAGGGAAGTGATTTGATCAGATTCTTCCCTGGAAAACAGGCAGGGGGCCACCTAGGGGCAGGGGAGCTCTCTTGGGGTTCTGGGGAGGGAGGACCAGGCCTAAGCTCAAGCTGGGATAGGGAGGATGCTGAGGGAGGCTGAGCTCCGGGAACATGACCGGGCAGCAGGGGGCAGCACTACACCTCTCAGGGGATTCTGGAGTGGAAGAAGGGGTCCTGAGACCCCACACACACACCTTCTGCTTACAAGCCTCTTACAGACCCAGCATCTTTCCCTCTCGCCCCACCCTAGCCCGGCATGTCTGACTCTCCCTGAGCACACCCCAGCTGGCACTTCCAATTAAGAGTTATCGACCATCGGGGCTTCCCTGGTGGCGCAGTGGTTGAGAATCCACCTGCCAATGCAGGGGACACAGGTTCGAGCCCTGGTCCGGGAAGATCCCACATACCGCAGAGCAACTAAGCCCATGCACCACAACTACTGAGCCTGCGCTCTAGAGCCCAAGAGCCACAACTACTGAGTCCACGTGCCACAACTACTGAAGCCCACGCACCTAGAGCCCGTGCTCCACAACAAGAGAAGCCACCGCAAGGAGAAGTCCACGCACCGCAATGAAGAGTAGCCCCCACTTGCCGCAACTAGAGAAAGCCCACGCACAGCAGCAGAGACTCAAAGCAGCCAAAATAAATAAATAAAATAAATAATTTTTTTAAAAAGAGTGATTGACCATCAGTTTCAGTTCAGCTGACATGTGCAGATGTGGTGTCTATGGAATTCTTAATTCACTGAATATTCTTTACCCAGGAGGGTCACATCTATTCTATCCAAAGTGCAAAAAACAAAACAAAAACTCCACAAGTTACCCAGAAGCACTGCTTTAACACCGTCCTCTAGTACCACGCCATCCAGCCCCACCACATTCGGCCACCTGTCAGTCCTACTGCACCTGCTCCAACAGTCTTAGTCTGTCCACTTCTCTCCAGGGCCACCACCACTGGTCTGAGTGACCTTCCTCTCTCACCTGGACGACTGCAATAGCCTCGTTCCTGGTCTCCCAGCTCCACCCTAGCATAAGTTAGTCCACATCTCTAGCCTCAGTTTTCTTATCTCTAAAATGGGCACACTGATACTTCTCTCACAGGGCTGTGGAGAGGACGGGGTGACATAATGAACCAAAAGCCCTGGCCGGGAGTGCCTTCTCAATAGATGACAGTTCCTTTCCTCCATCAGCTGGCTGGGAGGGATGAGAAAGGTGAGGGACTCTTCTGCTTTCATACTCTGCTGGTGCACATACGAAGCAGGCACCAGCGGCCTCTGCACCCCCCTGCCTCTCTTGACCTCACTCCCCCAGCTACAGGGCTTCTTGCCTGCTTCCTGCCTCTTGTTTCCTTCCATATAGTGGGAGCTCCTCTAGCTTCAGACCCTGGCCTCTCTCCCACTCCTCATTCACTCTCCAGGGCCCGTGCACGGTGCCACGTATTTATAAGAGAGTTTGAGAGATGAAATAGCCAAGTCATACAGGCTCTTCTGGGCTGCTCTTAGGAGCCAACCTGCCTGCTGGGAGCCTGCATCCAACTGGGCTCTCAGTCAGCCGACCGAGCCTAGGAGAAAGACCTAGGCTCTGCAGGAACCCAGCCCTGCCCACCCCTGGGGCAGGTGGGAAACCCATCCGATTCTAGCCTTCAGCATTAGCAGCCCACATGCTTCAGTGTCACTTGGATCAGTAATAACGGTGACATTTTGTTCTCCGGCTACCTTGCTTTTTGTCTTAATACTCAGTTGGTCCAGAACTCAGGCCGGGCAGAGGAGTGCTATTTACTGGCCCCTCCCGCCCCCCAACAGGACTAAGCAGCGGGAGAAGACCCTGTCCGCTGTTCCTACCTTGTTAATGGAGATTCTCAGGGCCTCCCTCATCAAGCCCGGTGCTCGGTGCTGTGAGAACCAATCAATAAATGACTGACAAATACTTACTAAGCTCCTGATACAACCGTGAAAATAACTCATCTTTGCTCAGTGTTACTTACTACTTTTGAGATGCCTAAAAAGCATTTTCAGGTACTCGAATGCTACGAAGTGCTGGTATCTTCACCAACTTGGTGGTCTTTACTGCCATTTGCATGATCAGGGTGTGTGTCTTTCAGGATCTAGCTGTGAACTCACTTCCTTCATCAAATAAGTTTTCATTACACACCTGCTAGGTGCCAGGTGCTGTTAACAAAGGCACTGCAGGTATAGCTGTCAACCAGGCAGATGACACCCCTACACTCCTGTACTGTGATCTGGTAGCAGTGACGAAGAAAATCAACAGACAGGGACTGGATTGGGCAGGGGTCAAAACGGGGTAGTCGGGGAAGGGCTCTCCAAGGAGGGAACATCTGAGTCCTCAGTGACGGGAAGGTGCCAGCCATTGCAAGACCTGGGGGAAGAGGCTCTCAATAACGCTGTGAGTGGTGGTACTATTATTAATATTAGGATTCCCCTTTTACAGATGTGGAAACTGAGGCCAGGGAGGTTAAAATGCTTCCTCCAAGGCCAAAAAGGTAACTATTTATGGCACCAGGTCAAAACTCTGAAACCCCAACTATTGCCACCAAACCCACTTGCCTGTAGGTTCTAGAACTTTTAAAAAGAATCTTAACCTCAGAGATCTTCAACAAAGTAGCATGCAGCACACCCTCAGGAGCCTCCAGTTTAATCTGAGAAAACATCTTTACACAAAAACACTCATCACACAAGGTGGGTCACAGATTAATGTATAGGATTAATACAGTTTCAAAAATTTTAAATCCAGTGGGATTTATTTTGAAACCTGACAAAATGACCCCCAATTTCTTGGGGAAAAAGAAATCCATGTAAGATAGTTACTTATTCATCGGTTTGTTTAATAAACACTTACGAGTTGCCAGGTTCTGCTGTCAATGCTTTTCAAATATTAATTCTTTCAAACCTCATGACTCATTTAATACTCATAACAATCCTGTAAGTTAATACAGTCACTAACCCCGCTTTCTAATCAAGGGAATCAAGGCAAAGATAGGGTGGATGGCCTGCCTGAGACACACTGCAAAGTGGTGGAGCCAAGATCCAAACCTACGTCGTCTGGCCCTGGAACCTTTGCTCTTTGCCATAAACTGAATTTACAAGTATCATTTACACAATTGAATTTATATGTACAATTACATTTTGTCTCTTTGTCTCTTTCTACCTGACATGAACTTGTTTTCAGAAGGTCCGATTTAAATGCAGAATTCATGGTTTCCCCCAAATTTGCTGTGGGGAGCCCTCGAGAGGCTCTTGGAAAAGTTAGACCATCATCCTCCAGGGAGGCGGAAACTAGCTCTATCAGGGGCCCCTCAGGGTGGACGTGCCATACGAACAGTTAGATGCTTCGGACAAAGGAAAGAAAACAGGCTTCCACTGGGGGCCAGCATCAACAGTCACACTGGCAGACACTGGGGATCACGTGTGTGTGATGGAGATGGAACTGGGCTTCACTTGCACTGGGGGAGAGGGCCAGTGGGATGGATTTATTTAGTGATGATTCTCTCCAGGAACAGAGAAAAGCCATCTAGTAGATAAATGAAGTTCTCCTAAAAGAATAAACCGAATGAGAACTGCCTAGAAAGTTTGAAAGAAAGAAAAAAAAGAGAGAAAAAGAAGGGGAAAGCAGATGCCTTTGGGAGCTGTTAACATTTATGCTCCGCAGAGAATCCTCCGAGCAGCACGGCACAGACCTGCACTGCTCTCCTCCACCTGCGTGGCGCCCAGCCAGCGTCTGCCCTGGTCCTGCCATGACCCTGTCTGATGCTTGGCCGCCCGAATCAGCAGCAAGTTCAACACGTGAACAGCTGGGAAGGAGACCCATTGCTGAGGAGTGGGTGTCCAGGTTGCAAACCCTGAAATAGAAAACCATGTGAATGGTGCTCCCTGGAGTTGTACGGCGCTGCAGCCCTGCCTCTAAAGATGCAGAGCAATTGAGGATCTGATGCAGGTGGCGGAGGCAAGGAAAGGAAGAGCGAGCCAGCAGGTGGGATGGGGACAACTAGAGAAATATGTGAAAAGAGAACTGAGTGAGACCTTCATCTTACACCCAAACCCAGACAGGTTAGACAGTGATAATTTACTGTGAAAGATGAAACTATTAAAACAATTCACAGCTAGAAACCTTGTCTTCCTAGTCTGAATAATGGGGGTAAGAGTAGCTACCTCATGGCCTTGTTATGGGGATTAAGAGAGATGATCCAAATTAGCACAGGGCCTCCTGTTTTAGTAAAAGAGGATTGAGGGATGATTCAGCTGACAAACTTGCCCATATCCAGCCACCCCGGGGGTCAGAGGGAAATGGCTGGAGGGGTGTGGCCCCAGGTCATAATCTGGGGATTTCAGGCAAACTGATATCAAAGAGGGGGAAAGAGGACGTGTGCATGGATGGAGTCAAGTCCCTTCATCGCGGGCACCGGAGAGTAGTAATTCACAGCATACACTGTCTGCAGACGCAGCAATTTTAGAAGCAGGAGGAGACGGGTACCAGACTCTCACCCTGGGCTGAACTTCCTTCATCTGGGATCCTTGGCTGGAAAAACCCTACCCAGAGCGCAAGGCCGGCTCTCCCCACAGCACTCAGGACAGCTGGGTTCACAGACTCTGCCCACTTCCTCCTGAGGCAACCCGAGCCTCTCCCTGTTGGAAAGTTCTGCCTTGGACTGAGCTGAAACCAGCTGTCCTCCCCACCCTGCACTTAGCTTCCACCCGGTGGGGGTCCTACTGGTCCATTCTACCAAACTCTCAACAAGAACAACACCCAGCTTACATAATCTCTTCTAGAGAACCAAGGAAACGGGAACACAGCCCACCTTGTTTTATGAGGCCAGCATAACAGTGATACCAAAGTCTGACAAGTAAACACCAAAAAGGAAAACTGCCAGTGAATCTCACTCATGATGTTAAAGTCCTCAGCAAAAAGGTGATGAGAAATAGCCCAGCAAAAAAGATGCAACAGGACAACTCAAGCTGGGTTTATTCCAGAAATGCAAAAATCAATGTAGTTCACCATATTAACAGATTGAAAAAGAAAAATCACGACCATCTGAGCAGAAGCAGGAAAAACATCTACTTCCGTTTATGACTAAAAAGAAAAGAAACACTTGGCAAACTAGGAATAGAAAGGAGCTTCTTTAATTTAGTAAAGATTATCTGCCAAGGAAATTCCCTGGCCGTCCAGTGGCTAGGGCTCGGCGCTTTCACTGCCGGGACCTGGATTCAATCCCTGGTCAGGGAACTAAGATCTCACAAGATTATCTGCCAAAACCCTAGATAAACATTATACCTAACTGTCAAATGTAGACAGCTCTTCCATAAGAGAGAGAGAGAGAGGAAAAAAAAAAAAAAAACCCAAAGGGAAGAAAGGATTGGAAAGGAAGAAACAAAACTTATTTGCACCTCCTGTAACTGTATACACAGTATCTCCAAAATAATCTACAAATACATTTTTTTTGAATTAGAAAGTTTAGCAAGATTTCCGGATACAAAATCAATGTGCAAAATGCAAAAATATTTCTCCAAAAAAGCAACCAACATAGCATAATTTTTAAAAAATATATGTGTAGATAGATATAGATATACCATTTACAATAGCATACAAAATATCAAATAACTAGGAATATATCTAACAAAAGATGTGCAAGACCACCAAGGGACATTAGGAAACTGGACCTAAACTGTATCCTAAATAATGAAGAGAGATACCATGTTCATGGAAGTCTAAATACTGCACCCTCCACCCCCAAGGGGCAATAGAGAGCTCAGCAGGAACACCTGGCAGATCAGAGTAACCTGGGCTTATATTCTACCTCCTGTTGCTTCTAAAATGTGTGACTCTGGTGTGTTTGACCAAGCCCTCTGAACCCCTGTTTCCTCACCTGTAAAACATGGATAGCCATTCCTGCCTAGTTGTGAGGAGTCAATAGATAATAAAGCACTTTGTGGGGGGAGGGGAGGGATAAATTTGGAATTTGGGATTAACAGAAACACACTACTATATATAAAATAAATAAAGAACAAGGACCTAATAGGAAACTATATTCAATACCTGTTTTATATATATATATATATGTATATATATATGTATGACTGAATTACTATGCTGTACACCTGAAACATTGTAAATCAACTATACTTAAAAAAAAAAAGAAAGAAAGCACTTTGCAGAGTGTTGTATAAAAACAGGGATTCTTATGACTAGCATTTTTGCCCCTTGTTGGTCTAAGGGTAGGGAAAAAGCTCTCTCTCCCAGATTAGGCCAGCTGTGTCTTTGCTTTTGCTCATCAACTTGTCATCAAAGGCACTGTTGAGTGCTTATTCTGTATACAACATTTTTTCATTCAGTGCTCACAGCAACCTATAAGGTGGGTGCTATGTTAGCCCCATTTTACAGATGAGAAAGCTGAGGCTCAAACAAGCAACTTGTCATTCATATATTCATTCATTCATTAGACATTCATGAGCCCCTTCTATGTACCAAGAGTTGTGAATACCCTGGTGAGTAAGATGGACATGGTCCCTGCTCTTTTAGAACTGACAGTCGAGGTGGGAAGACAAACAAAAATCATACCACAACTAACAAGCTGGCAGAACCGAGATTCAAACTCAGGTCTGCTGGACATGGGAATCCATGCTTTTAACCACTCCCCGAGGTGCCTTCCTCAACTTCCTCTGCTCCATCCTCTCTGTTGTGATGATGTAATGGTTTCTAACATCCACTCTGCTGGCAGCAACAAGTTTCAATGGGTCTTGCCATCCAAGCTGCTGCACAAATTGAGGGCTGTCAGCTTCGATCCTGGCCCATGTGATTCTCATGCATTATCACTGGAGAGTTACAGCAGGGAAGATGAACACATAAAGAGGAGGGGTATCCTGTACCCCCCTCCCCCCAGCATCAGCAGCACTGTTCCCAATGAGGGTGCGCCTGAGTCCTCTGCCACCATTAACGGCAGAAGTGAGTCACTTATAAGTAAGATACGGGAGCTTTATTATAATTACATCCCGAGATTCAGAAATGCTCAGCGTCACTGTGAAAGGGAGAGCAGCAGGTGACTGGGCTTGAATGATCCTCTGCCAGGTACGTCTTTCAGATAAAACGTCTTGGATCAGGAGCAATTACAGCTAATGCCCAGCCTGAATGCTAATGAGAATTACTTACAATTGCTTGTAATTCTTTGCCATTTACATTACCTGTTTTTTTCCTTTTCTTTTCCACCCTGGCATTAACCCTGAGAAACAGACACTAGAAGATATGATTAATGGCCATTTTGCAGATGAGGAAATTGATGCTCAAGGTCACTCAGCTCAAAGGGCCAGGGCTGGAGTTCTAATCCTGAACTTTTTTTACTGCACCATTCTGTCTTTAAGGGGGAAAAAACCCCAGAACTCTGGGTATGTCTTCTCCACCTGGAAGGTGCACAGAATATCAATCTGAAAGGCAGCTGGGGTGGCGTGTTCTGCTGACGTCTTTGCGTTGGTGAGGACAGGGCAGACCTTATGAAATGAACTTCACACCTACCTTCTGCCTTCCCACAACCATCAAGAGGCCCACACTTGTCCCTGAGAAATGACCATGAAGAGAGAACCTGGGCAGAAAGATAAGAAGAATCCTTCTCGTGCCCCACAAGCCAGAAAATTGTCCCAAATCCATGCCCCTCAGAAACATGCCAGAGCATCAAGTTCAAGCTGCAGTGTGAAGGAGTGAGGTTTGCAGTTAACAGTGGTAATCATGGTAATGCCCAGCATTTGCTGAGTACCTCGTAGAGCACCGGAAGTTTTAAATAAGTTTGCACTGGGACTTGAGGTTTTAGGCTATTTAAAGCTTGAGCCTACACTAAGACTTCTTACATTACATCTAACACTAGACTACTCGCACTTTATAGACGAAAAAGCAAGCGTCTTAAGGAGGTCAGGCAGGCAGCTCGCAGGTGGCAGAGACAGGTTACCAAGCTGGGTCTGTTTGACCTTAACGGTAACAACAGGGACAACTAACATTTAAATAGCACTTTTATGTACTGCCTCATAAACGTGTATTGTATCTAGGTGCTTTATGCGCATGAACACAATCAGTTCTCTCACCAACCCAGTGAGGAATGTGCTAGGAATACTCCCATCCTAAAAATGGAACAGAGAGGTGTAGCAACTTGCTCAAGGCCACGGAGCCCGTAAGTGACAGCTCTGGGATCTGAGCCAGCTCCAGAATCCACACTTTTGATCTCTTTGCCATGCCTCCTCTTTGTTATAGAAAGGCCACACCATTTCCACCGGGCACTCCTGGATTGTAAAAAGGAAAGTGCAAACAGGAACATGGAATTCTGAGAGAGTCCGAGGAAAGGAAGATCAGATACAAGTTCTTCCTGCCTCGGCCAGTCAGCCAAGGGGGGAGCACTCCCAGCCCAGCACTGTCCAAACTCCTCTGGGCTGCAGGGGCTTGCAGGCAGCTCCTGCCTCCACCCAGCTCTGAAATCATGTCCGGGCAGTGCTGAGCCATCTCCACCCTCTATCCTGGAGGGATTCTCTCTCACACATGAAAATGGTATCAGGCTTCCCTACAGACTTTCCCTCCATCAGGGGAAATACCTCTTGAGACGGCAGGGTAGCCTCAGGCAGCCTCGGGCTTCTGTGTGAGGGTCCAACCAGCCCTGGGTCAGATTGGGGACCTTACGTGGGGCTGTCAGGGATTCCTGTGAGTGATAACCACTCAGCAGCAGGCCTCCTACACGACACCTATCACAGAGAAAGGAGAGCGGTGCAGGGGCATCGGGGACCCTGTAGCCTGGCATCTCTCTATTTTCACCTTTGCTGCTGCCAGTCACAAGCAGAAGGGACCGAAGGTCCCATCTACAGCCTGAGTGTCACTGACAATCTGGAAGGAGTCAAGGAAAACCTGTGTTCAAATCCCAACTCCTCCACGGACCACGTGGGCAACCCCAGGCAAGTTACTTAACCTCTCTGAGCCTCAAAAGACCATCTGTTCAAGGAGCCTAGTAATAATAGTGCCCCACTCTGCAAGGCTGCTGTGAAGACTAAGTGGGATGATGCATAATGATACCCTGACGGGTCCATTCTCTCTCTCTCTCTCCCAGTCTGTTTGTGCCTGCCTGACTCCAAGATTAAAGCTAAGACTGGGGCATTCAAGACCTCCCTATCAGATCCCAGCTCTGCTCTCCTTCATGCTCTGGAGACACACTCCATCTGTGCTCCAGTCACAGGGACCTAGGCCCCATCATGGAATGAGTGCCCCAAGTACCTTCCGGCCGAGGGCCTGGTTCATAGTACTTAGCCTCAGCACCATTCCTTCATCATCGGGCTCCAGGCCCGAGGTGGGAGCCCCCTGCCGGAGGACAGCAACCCTGCCTGGAGCATCTCTGCATTACCAGCTCCCAGGCGGAGCGGACACCTCAGAGAGATTAAGGGATTGGGGTGGGGTCTCTTTGGGGGGCGGGGGGGAGGGGAGAATCACCCGGAGAAGGAAAGAAGTTTCCGTGAAGAACTGCTGCGTTCCAGCTCCTGACTTCCTTGGCTCCTTCCAGAAAAATCGAGACTAGCTTCTGGAATTTGGCTCCTTTCACCTGAAAGGGCAGCCCCAACGGGCTTCTGTCGCCAGAATCCACTCCCTGACAGTAAGGGCCACGCATCTTTCCACAGGATCCTCCGCGAGGCACAATGAGGCGGTGGCGGTCCGCCCCGGGTTTGCAGCCGTGCTGTAGGAGAGCATGGGCAGCGGTCTCCACACTTTCCACACCAGACCCCTGGTGACGCGGAACCTGGGGCTTGCCCGCATGTGATTAAGTGGTGTGGGTCAGGCTGACTCGGGTTCAAAATCCTGGCTCTCTCCTTGACTCGGTGGTGCTCCTGGTCACAACTTTCCCTCTCTGAGCCTCTTTCCTTCTCTGTAAAATGGGTATAATAATGCCGGTTCATCAAGTTAAAGGGAGAACCGAAAGAGATCACGGATACCCACCCAGTGCCTGGCGCATTCAATGCACTCAAGAGATGGGCTCGGACTGTGGGGAACATAAAACTCAGAGCCTAGGGCAGCTCTGAGAAAAATGGAGACTCGCCCTCCCCTGTCGGAGCCGGAGGCAGACGCCTGGGGCGCGCACGCTGGCGAACCCAGGCAAAGCCACAGGTGTGTGCAGGTCGGGCGGGGGCCAGAGCTGGGTATCAGACAGGGTGCCGCGGAGCCAGCCGCGCTCCGGGACCCTACCCGCGCCGCCCACAGTCGCCAGGGCCCCGGAGCGCGCCCACCCCACGCCGCCGGCTCCGGGAGCTCTGCGGCTCCGTGGGGATGCCCAGACCCAAGCCCGGCCACGCACAGCCTCGCCCCGCAGCCGCGGCCGCACTCCAGCCCCTGCCCGCGACCTGCCCGCGCTCCGCTCCGACTCACCGGCGCCGGCTCCCGGGAAAGTTTGGTGGCGAGGCGTCCGCGGCAGCCAGGCTGCTCGGTGCTCGGCGCCCGGCGGCGGCGGCGGCGGCGGCGGCGGCGGGGGCGCCGAGGGCGCCGAGGGAGCGGACCCGGAGGCGGGGCGCGGTAGGAGGAGCTGCGCCGAGGGGCGCCAGCCCAGAAGGCGGGAGGGAGGCGGAGACCTGGGCCCCCGGGCCTGCAGTGCCCCCGCCTCCCGCTCTGTGCTCCTAGGCCGCCCCCCTCTCCGCGCACGCTGGAAGGGGAGCGAGGGGGCGCCACGGGCTCGGACCCCTTCTCCCACACCTGCCCCAGGGTCAAAGCTGCTCTCGCAGAGCGCCCCGGCCTCCGGCTCTGCACGGTGCGGAGGTTCCTGGGGTCTGGAGGGAGAGGTTGAAAGCAGGATCAGAACCCTGGTGAGAACACCCTCCCGCCACACACACACACACCCAAGGGCAGACAGAAATAGATGAGTCAAAATAAAGCAGAGAGAGAGTCAGAGATGCGATGATGTTTGGCAAAGTGAACCACAGCCCGACTGACAAAGACATCTAGTGACACCCCACTTCTCCGTGTCCCTGCCAGAGAGGCCAAACTAGAAAAAGACAGACAAAGCCAGGCAAAGACTGGGATTGACAGATGGAGACCCTCCCCCTAGAGCTTCCACGGGGAACTAGAGAGGACCCCCAAGGTCTAGAACCCTACACCCCTCAGCTGTTTCTCCCCAGCCGCTCAAATGAGCTCGTTTCAAAATTCAATGTGTTCCAATTAGCATCCTGAAGCGTAAGGATGGGGGTGTGGTTCTTCTGCAGGTCTCCTCTGCCCCTGACTCTAGGAGTCTGAGAATTCTTACTGGCTGCCTTCATTTCCAGAGCTGGGGAAGAGAAGCAGTTTCCCCTCTCCTCAGCGCCAGGAAAACTCCACTGGAACCGCTCAACTGTTATCTTATCTCAACACTCCAAAGAGACACTCAAACTGAGTGGGAGAGGTGGGTGTTTGAGAAGGAGGGAGGGAATTCCCTGGCGGTCGAGTGGTTAGGACTCCGTGCTTTCACTGC